>NC_045426.1:229760812-231010812 GCF_902635505.1 Sarcophilus harrisii | reverse complement strand
GAAATGAAGAAAGCATACAAGCAAGTCAAAATTGACCAAATTGAGGTGAGATCATATTGTTTTCTGTCAGAACATTTCAAACTAATGTTGAATATTTATATTTTTAACAAATTACTAAAATCAGATTTTATATCAAAAGAGATGGGGGAATTATGTTAACTCAAGTTGCTCTCAACCTTTTTCAGTTATTTTTCTTATCTGCCTGTAGGTTCCTTAACTATAGAGCTGCTGATTAGTTATTGGTACCTTTCCTGAGTGTTTGATAGATCTCTTTTCTAGCTTTCTCTCTATAATTTTCTTTACACAATCTTTTTCTTGTTCTTCGGCTTTGGCTACTTTGTTTATCTTTGTTATTAACTGTCTCTTTTATTTTTTCTCTTTCAATTTCTTTTACTTGGATGTTAACCAGTGTTTTTTTTGTTGTTGTTGTTGTTGTTTAGCAGACTTACCTCTCAGTAAAGGTGCAGAAATGTGGCTCTAGCAATTTTTTTTAAGTTGGTGTGTATTAATTTCTACCTTTTGAAAATTAAAAAAAAAACAAACACACATAAAAAGAAGCTTTGAAATATTTTGTATCACATCTCCAAAGGGTTAAACTGTCATCAGTTTCATACTTTTGATGAGGTCCTGAATGATGCGTGGGTTAAAGAGAAACTAAAGAATTGATCTCTGAAGCAAGCAGCAAGAAAGTACTGATAGAAATCAGTGTAGCTCCATGGTCCCACCCTCTGGAGAAGTCGTACATTCTGAAACCCACCCTCTGTGGAGGTCTTGAACAGTCTCACCTTGCCATATCCTGTGAAAAAATCTCATTCATATCCCTGAAGCTAAATTTTCCTTATAAAATCTATTTATGAGCCATCCCATGGCTGCTGCCTTCCTTTGATGTAATGTTCTTCTCTAAAATGTAATATTCTCTAGGAACAGGTTTCTTGGGGGGGGGGGCCTTCTGGAGGCAGCCTTTGTTTCAATTCTGAGTAATCACTCCAAATGCAACCAGGAGTTAAAAGTCCAAATTCTTTATTGTCTCCTTCAAAGTCTTGTGTCCTTCACTTGGGGTTTGGCTAGTTTTTCTTAGAGGCCTTCTGTAGTCTTGGTTCCGAGAGCTTAAGCTGCCTTCTCTGGCTTTTGAATCTCCTCGATTGAATCCTGGCTGAGGCTCCGAAAGCTTCTAGTGGGCTTCTCCTTTCTGGCTCTGACATCTCCTTATATATTCCACACTGACTATACACCAATCATTATATCACTAAGAAACCATTATTTGTTGTAGGATTAAATCATTGCTGAACTAGATTTAACCATTATGTCCTCAATTCCACTTACTTAGCACCTTGTAAGAATCCTAACACTTTGGGTCAATCCATCATGACACTGCTTTGTGGAGTCTTTCTTCTTCTCCTTCCCTTTCCCCATGCCATGTGGTATCTTCCCTTACTCCACTATGCTTCTCAAACCCGCTTTTCAAACCCACTTCTTCTACTTATAGCTAACTTAACTCTTTTAGGGTGCTAAGTTCCTTTCAGGATTTAGCCTGCCAGCTAAGGACATGCCCCAACCTCTTGGGGTACTTCCTTTCTACTGGAGAATTGTGAGTTCCACTGAGAAACTTGTCTTTTATATGCTCTCCCATTCTGTTTCGTATTTCCCATTCCTGGTGTCTGTTGTATCCCTTCACTTATTTATAACTTCTTCCCTAAATAAATCTATCTTTTGACAAAGAGAATGGCCATTGTGAATTCTTCTCATGACCAAACCTCAACTTTTGGTGCTTACCCTCATCTGGTGGCTATATCACCCACATCACTTTGATGTTAACAAGCATCATTGGAATTGGATAAATTAAAATAGGAAATAAGAAAGGAGTTTATGGGTACTCTTAAAAAGCTTCAAGATTGTATGCCATTCTTTTGAGCATAGCTACTAAAAACTTTCAGCAATTCTTAGTCTCTTGGGCAGGTTAAGAACAGATCTTAATGGAATAGTTCTTACATGTGTGGTATTCTTTGCTTAAATCTAAATTCAAGGACAGGTACAGGAAGGCTGTATTGTATGATCTTAAAGGGAATTTATTTTGCTTATTTCTCGAGTTCAGTGTTAAGAGTACTATCAGCTTCTGTATACACATACAGATCATTAAATTAGGGGTGATTCATTTCCTCTCAATGTTCATCACTATACCTTTCCTGCACCTGTTTATATCTATCCATCCAATATAGTTTTTCTTAACCTTGGGACTGTGATGATTTTCAAGGAATCTATGAATTTGTTCTTTTTGTTTTAATAACTATTTTAACACAATAAGTTTCCTTTGTAATCTTATGTATTTTATTTTTTGCATTTAAAAAAAATTATTTTGATATGGGGTCTCTAGTACAAAAAAGATTAAGAAGGCTTACCTAACAAGAATCTCACTTTCTGTCTTTTATAGTGCCATCCAGTAGAGCTTCATGCTTCTCCTTTGTCCTATAAAACAGGACTAATTTCCTTTCCTGATGCCTTCTCTAGTAGTGTGTGACTTTTTAGATTATTATTCACATCCTGCTTTCATCCATTAACAAAGATAATCAAGGGTTGCCAGTAAAGATGTTTACTTAATTTATATGTTTAATCTAAATCTGTTCTCCACATAAAGCTTGAAGAGGACACTTAAGTCTAAATGAAAAAATTACTATATTCACCCACACAATTATTGCCATTTTAAGTAGCTCTTTGTTACTAAAAACAGGGGGAATTAAGTGAATAAAGCTCTCTGCTGCTATTGTTTGTGACATTTCTTGCATTGTTAACAACTCTCTTTAAGTGTTTTCCTTTTTACTTTCTACCAACATCTTTTTCTGGGGCCTTGCTTCTCCCGTTTTCCCATTAAATATTTTCTTTCTTGACCATTTAATTTCTCTGAACAAACTGTTAGAATAACTCCTGTTTTTGCTAACATCTAAAGAACCCACTGGCAGAAGAAAGACTTGATCATTTCCTCAAAATTGCAGGTGAACAAAAAAAAAGAAAAAAGTAATATTTGAGTAAATGCTTTCTTAAAAAATTCATTTAGGATATCCAAGACCAATTGGAAGATATGATGGAAGATGCAAATGAAATCCAAGAGGCACTGAGCAGGAGTTATGGAACTCCAGAAATTGATGAAGATGATTTAGAGGCAGGTGAGTAACAAGAGAACTATGGTCCTTTACATACAAATTTTGGGGCTGCCAGTTTTCCATTAACAAAAATTATGAGATAATTTAAGGGAAAGAGAATATAAAACAATAATGTCAGGAATTTGAGTTATCTTTTCCATTTAGCAGCTTCTCATTAACTGAAACTCAAGAATAAGAATTAAGGAGGCAAATGTCTGAGAACCGTCAGGGTTGTTGTTTTCATGCACCTTCTATGGTTAGTCTTTTCCTGGCTTTTCTGGAACACATTTCCTTTTTCCTATCTCTTTTTGTTTGTTCAGTTCCCTTTTTTTTAGAATCAGTAAAACAGAAAGAAAAAAAAGAAATATTATGGAAAAGGCCAGGATGACCAGCCTCAGTCAAAGGGATCCCTCTATTGGACAGATGGTAAAAACTGAAATACTAGCCCTTTTGAATTCTATTATTTTAATGACTATTTTTCCTTCTCATTTCTTTGGATTCCCTTATCTACTTTACACCTCATTATTTCTCCTAACTTATTTTCCATAATTATTTTTTCACCCTTTCTTTATTCAAAACATGGAAAGTATGGAGTAATGGAAGGAATGAATGCTGTATCTGAAGGAAGAAAAGACCTGGATTTGAATCTCAATTCTAACATTAGCTATGTGATCTTGGCTATGTCACTTTATCTCTAAGCTTCAATTTCTTCACCATAAAACTATAAAATGAGGTGATAATAATACTTACGTTAACTGTTTCACAGGTTATATGAAGAAAGTATTTTATAAAATTCAAAACATTACACAAATATAATTTGTAATCATAGTTACGTAACTGTTACTTTTATTTCTTTCAAATGATTTTACATTTTCTTTATTCTCCTGAACCCTCCACCAGCTTCATGATCCCTTTTGCTGTCTCAGTTCATTTTGTTACCAGTAAATATAAAAACTTGAATTTTATTTAATCATATTTCAGTATTCAAACTTTTTAATTCTCTAAAACACAAATGAAGGAAAAGGTATTAAATCAATGCATTTAGAATTTTACAGTTTTGAAAACTATTAACAGTGTTGACAAGGGACAATGTAAAGCTGAAATTACAGTAGGATTTTATTCTCTTTTCTCTCTCTGTATAATATACCTGTACATATCTATATATATAGCACCTTTTTTTCTGAACAATTAAAAAAATTGTTGTGATATGGGAGCTACCTGCCAGTGGCTGCTGGAAGTCTAACTCAGACCTGTAGAATGGATCTCTTCATGTGAGAGGATGATGATGATTCAAGGAGACTGAGAGGCAGTCGCATTCTCTGATCTTTCTCCTCTTCCTTCTTGCCTCCAATTTATTTCATTCCCAATCCACAAGGAACATCTGTATTAATAAAAGCTGCTTTGCAACTCCTTCAAGTGTTATAATTCACAACTGTGGAGGCTGTCTGAGAATTGACCTGTCCCTTCACGTAGGCATGGTCCTTAACAAAAAATAATCACCATAAAGGAAAAAAGAAACTTTACTGATTATTTTTTCTTCTTTGGATTCTAATCTAAATCCAGTTCTAAAGAATAACAGTTGGCATTTTGCCACATATATAATAGAAACAATGTTCAGTGAAGTACCTTTTGGAAACCTTGTTTCCTTGTGTAATGAGTACCTTGAGGTGAGTGACAATTTAATGGATGATAACAAATCAACCTAGTACATGCATAAGTATTTGTTGTATTAAATTCGCTTAAATACTTGCTGTTTCTTAACTTAATAGAGCTACAGACCAAAAAGGGACTTTAAATTCATCTAATTTGAAGCTCATTTTATAGAAAAGAAAAGGTTACACAGCACAGTGGTGTGCAAATGAGCTTGAATAACATAAAATAAATATTATTGATATACAATAGACCATATAGTTTAGTTCTTAAAAACCCTTTCAAATGAAATTTAGCCTCCTTTTGCTGTAATCCCTTGTTTTACTTGATTTGGCATTAAATTCATAATATTTACACACTCATTATCAATTTCAGCAGTTTTATCACATTGCATATTAAATTTCCCTTTGACAAACAAATCCATTTTTCAAAGTCTGGCTTTGGATTGTATCCCAATGCTTTTGTTTGTTTGTTTGTTTGCTTTTTGAGGGAGGATTAACTTAATTGACTTGTTGTATTAGAGTGCTACATGATTGGTAGAGATTGGTTGGTTTCAAACTTTCTGACTCTTGCTTCTTTCTTCTTTAGCTTCTGTACCTCCTGGAACACCTTAATACAAAAAGCCTTCTTAGCCACCCACCTTTGGTGTGTGGGCCCATAATAGAGAGGGGGAAAGGTGTACTCAATGCCCAGTTCTTTACACATTTTTTCAAACACTTCCAAGTTTGTCTGCTGAAGTTTCTTCAGGAACTTCTTTCTCTGGTCATTCATGATAAGCAGGAATCGCTTGTGAGCCTTGTCCTTGTGATGCTTCTATCTGTGTTCTTGATAATTTTGTATCTGACTGTCAATCTTATAACTCAGATGTGTTATCTTCTGGGTTTATTGTGATCTTGTTTAACAACAGCTGTCTTTTATCCTCATTTTCTCCTTCTGGTTGGTCATTTTCAGAGACAAGTCTTTTTATAACATCATCAACCTGGGATTCCTGGGAAATTTTGATAATCTTTCAGCAGCATGGAGAAAGGCAGGTCATCCATCTGGCTGGACTGGGTGACTAGTATCTTATCTGATGCATAGTTTCGGGCTGCCTGCAGGAAGAGGCCATTTTCTGGAGGTCGCAGGGTGCATGGAGGACCTTCAGCTGCTCTGGCTGTCGGCCCCCAGGCCAAGGCTGAGGCCTGAGCTCGGCCCCACAGAAGTACCCTTTGTGCCATGCTCAGCATTTCGACCCCTGTCACTCCTGTTGCTCCGTGGCCTGGCCTAGAGCCTCATTCCAGCCGTCGCCAAATGCCCTAGCCTTTATGCTTTCAAATTGATTTAAATCAGATCATTTTCTAAGGTATTGAACTAAGTTTATCTCCATCTCTCAGATATGTTTCTTAACTTTTCCTGATGTGTAACGTGCTTCAAGGCTTTTTAGCAGTATTTGGTCTCCTTTTGTGAATTTCTGTAATTCTTAGACAGTTCTATTTCCCAGTGCCTCATCAACATATTTTCTCAGTAGAAACAAGATTTCCAAGTCCCATTGGAAAATTTTTTTAATTTCTTAAACTTTTTGTGGGGGTTGAGGGTGAAAGTTGGATTATATTTTAAAAGTTGCTTATACAGCTGCTCAGATCTCATAGTTTTACCTGAACTTCTTTCCCACAGCAGTTTTACTGTACTCTTGAATTAAAAAGTTAATTCAGCAGCAAAAATTATCCTTTTTTCCTTTCCTCTTCAAGATTTTGCTTTTTGTATTGTTTTGCTTACAACAAATGTTTTTTTCTTCATAGAAGTGATTAGCACTTTTTTTTCCCCCAATTTCAAGAAGCTTATGCCATACTTTAGAACTCCAGTTTTTACCTATTTGGAGCTTTTTGGCAACATGATGAAACTTATAAACTCAGAAAAGTGTTTTTAAATTCATAAAATAAGGAAACCAAATATACTGAAATTTTAAAATAATTTTTAATCAAATTTTAAAATTAAAATAATTTTTAAAATGAGATAATGGGCCTCAAATTAAGAAATTATGCTATAGAGAAATTAATACTCGTCTTTTTAACTTCTAGGCCCTTCAGAAAGGCCTTACTAGTTTTCTAAGGATTAATTAGACTTTTCGGCAACTTTTTTATTAGGTTTTGACATTGTTTCTGATCACTTTCTTTGTATTTCAAATGGTACTGTTTTCATCATAGATTTGATCTTTGAAATATTTGAGTTTATATTGAAGATATTTAAAGCTGCTGTAGAATCCTGATACAGTATTGGCTAAAAGTTGGAATGTGCTCTTTAAGTACTACAACTTTTATATGTTTCCTTAGTATGGTATCCATTCTTAAAGATCGTAGAATTTAAAAAACAACAAAAGACTAATGAAATACATGTATGGTACAAAATCCAACATTTGTCTAAAAGATAATTAAGGTGCAGAAACCAGCTTAATGCAGTTTCAATTGGTTCAGATATTGGAAGTAAGCCTAGTGTCAATAGAAGCACACATATATGATCTTTGTCATTATAAAATGAAACTATATCACAATTATTGCTTATTCCAAGCAATTCACACAGCACAGTAAGTGGCAGAGCTACACATTTAAATTAAAGTCCTGATTTCAAATTCCCAAGGTACTCACTATAAAAGATTACCATCTACTGGGGAGAGGGAAAAAATATACATGAAAAATAATCACAAGTGTAAAGATAGCCTCACTGACAATAATGACATCAGTTGAAACAATACTACAATGATTATTACTTAGTTCCATAAGAAATGTTATAAACATGAAGTACTTTCTTAAAAAATACAATCTTTACAAGAAACTTATATAAATATCTCATTCCTCCCCATAATTTTTCATTTCATTAGATTGGCAGATGAGAGTATTCTTGAGATCAGTGATGTCAAACTTGTACAGAAATGGAGGCCATTAAATTGTTTATAGCAATCCTCTTATTTATAATTGTTATATATTTATAGCAATCCTGCATATTAACAATTTTGAAACATAAAGTTATCCATGTTTTGCTGTATTTTTATTTTGTTAGATATTTTCCAATTACATTTTAATTAATTAATATAGTACAAACTGTATATATGGCAGTTTTGCTCAAGACTCTCCCATTCATCTCCTACCTTTGTAACATGGTCCCTCGCTGGAAAAGTGAGCAATATCCAATATGGAACACTTGTTTCAAGTCCTCTTTACTCAGGCAAAGAACAGAAAGGATTTGTATTTTCAATTGTATTATAAATGCATCAGTTCAGAGTTTAGTCATAATGTATGTCACATTGTGACTGGGCATACCATGTAATCTTCATGTCCTCAGTTTCCTCATTTGTAAATTGATTGGATTGAATTAGATGAAGTCTGAGGTCCTGCCAGCTATAAAATTGTGCTTAAGATCAACATGAATTATAATTTCATAGACTTAGAGCCCAAAGTAACCTGTTTGTCTAATATAGTGGTTCTGAAAGTTTTTGATCTCAGGACTCCCTTTACATTCTTAAAAATTATTAAAGAACTTCTTCCCTCCCCCCTCCCCCCTTCCTAAGAGCCTTTGTTCATGTGGGTTATATCCTGCAGTATTTACTATATTCAAAATGAAAACATTAGTATTATTATTAGGTTGGGGTTTTTTTTTGGTGAGGCAGTGGTGTTAAGTGACTTGCCTAAGGTTACATAGCTAGGAAGTATTAAGTGTCTGAAATCAGATTTGAACTCAGGTTCTCCTGACTCCAAGGCAGGTGCTCTAGCCACTGTACCATCTAGCTAACTTATCTTAGTATTATTATGAAAATAGTGTTGATGTCTCACATCTTCTGACAGGGTCTCTGGGACCCATAGGAGTTACCTGACCACACTCTGAGAACTTCTGGGCTAAGGTAACCTCATATTGCAGATGAGAGAGCAAAGACCATGTTAGATAAGTGAATTGTCTAAGATCACACAGAGAAAATGAGTTGCAAAAACTTGATTTGAACCTATGTTCTGTGATTCCACAAAGAACTCTTCCAAAAATGACTATATTTTCTCCTGTGTAGCTCAACTGACTGAGAGAACAAATAAGACAAAAGACACACACACAAACACAAACTGCTTTTAAATTCCGTTTCTTACAATCTAGTACAGAATTGTTCCTTCCTGGAAAAGAACCTCTTCTCTTCCAGAACCCCACTTCTTTCTGCTTCTTTACTAGAGCTTCTTATAAATATCTCTTGTGCAGATCCTTCCCACTCTCCAGCATGGAGATCTCCACACTCCAATGATCCTAAATCACTAATATTTACTCAACTCTAGTTTCCCTGACATTCCCTCTCTTGCAGGACTGCCTGAGAGGTATGTCCCAGGGGTTCCGACTCCTTAGTGCCATTAAATTCCCATTTTACTAATCTGTCTCACACCTCAGACCCCATGAGATGGCCCCAATCCCCAAAATCAATATTAGATAGTCTGCGTCCTTACCTTTAGTCTATGCATACATAGAGTTGTCTGGCTGCTGTAGAACCTACTGTTTCCAACCTTTCCTGGTTTCCTGGATTCATCAGCAGCCTTACCAACATGGTCCTAGGATCTTGGACAGTGTATGAGTGGGGGATGCTGGAGCCAAGCTACAAGGCTATTGAAATCAATGGGATGTGCCCTCTTGTCCTTCAACAGAGGCCACAGTCAACTCATAATGTCTGGATCTTGGATAGAGTCCCCATTTGTAAGAAACAAAATATCTTACCAAGAACTCCACTAACTCACTGATGAATGCAGAAAAGATTTATTTTACATTTTTGCAAGAACAGGTGTCTAGGTTATTAGATTCCAAATCTATATCCATAGCAATCTGCTGCTGGCCTCTCCATGGCTTTTTAATTTTTTCTCCTAAGAAGAAAGGTTTAACAAATTAATTGATGTATGAGTCAAAGGAATTTCTTATGGCTTTCCACGCTTTACTTCACACTTGCCAAAATGTCATAATTTTCTTGGCATTGGTTGTCTAATTTCTCAAATATATTATTCCTAGAAAACTGACCAGTTGATACAAAATTCAATGTTTGTTTTTTTCTTGTTGTTGTTACTGTTTTCAGAATTGGATGCACTGGGGGATGAGCTCTTAGCTGATGAAGACAGCTCTTACTTAGATGAGGCAGCATCTGCACCAGCAATTCCTGAAGGTGTTCCTACTGATGCAAAAAACAAGGTGGGAAGGTTGTTTTTTGATAGGAAAATAAGGTTTTATTCTTGACATTCAGCCATGAGAAAAGTACTTGGGGAGTATCTAAGCTCAGGTTCAAATTAATCAAGTTTTCCTACAGTAAAATATAAATGTAATCTAATAGATGATAGCACATTGATACAGAAGTACTCCTATCCAGTAAACATTGCAGTCCATATTATTGTAATGATTACACAAATTTTATAAGTTAACATAAAAGAGATGGCTGTGACATCTATTTTTATATTTTTCTCCATCTATTGATAAAATTTGTTTTAAAATACAATTGACTTTGCTTATTATTTCCCCACTATTCACTCATTCTTTTCATTATTTCCCCACTATTCACTCATTTTTCTTAACTGCAAATCCTTTACATAAGAACATAGATTTAAAGTTGGAAGAAACCTTAGGGTATCATCTACTCCTATTTGCTCATTTTGTAGGTGAGGAAATTGGCTTGGAGAGTTTAAATGACTTTCCCAGGCACATACAGATAATAAGTAGGAGAACCAAATTTGAACCTCGGGTTTTTGTCTCCAAATCATTAGTTCTCAAACTTTTGTTTTCAGTATCTTTATCCTATTAAAAATTATTGAGGATCTCTCCAAAGCGTTTTTGTTTCTCTGGATTATATTTATAGATATTTACCATATTGGAAATAAAAACTATTTTTGAATTTGTAGACCCTCTAAAAGGGTTTCAGAGATCTCCAGGATTCTCTCGACCATACTTTGAGAACCACTACTCCAAATCAATGCCTTTTCCTTTATTCATTATGCTTTCTCTTGTTTTATATCAGCCATTTACATTTACTGAATAGTGAAGAAATCCATTTAAGTATAAATGAATTCTCCATTAAAATGCTGTTTGTATGTGGTCTTTAATTTCTTACTGTATATTAAAAGGCTTTATTCCATATTGAAAGATGTCAAGGCATCACTCAGGTGGTGAAAATTGAGAAGGGGATAGAACATAGGAGGAATCTAATGTACTTTTTGAGTTTATTGTTTATTTTTTCTCAAGGGAAAGAGCCAAGAGGTCAGAAAGAATCTGTTTTTGAAAACATCTCATTCCTCCTCTTTAGATAGGATGAACTGGGGGGACTGACCCAGCTATGACTTCAAAAGACTTAATTCTTAATTAGGGAGAGAAAGCTCTGTCCTGGCATTTTCCAAGACCTAAAGCTTCCTCTGTTCTGGTATATGGATATCACATGCCTTCCTCCTCCTGACCTTTCCCGTTTCAACATTGTATACACTGGAATCTATGCTCATTAATAGAAGCATCAACAACAATATTCTCTACTGTGGTGTGTTAGTGAAGATAGCTTCAGTTTGAGTTAAGTCAGAATAATTCAAGAGACCCAAAAAAGAATATGCTTCATTTGCGAGTGGGATGTGTGTGTGCATACATAAAATATACTTATCTTAATATATACACATACATATATTTAAATTAAAAAGTATTACATTAGAAAAAAAGACTCTATCTCTCCCTAGTTTTTTCTTTTATATTATTATGCCGTCTTTTTAAACTATATCTCTTTTGTTTTCCTGCTTCCTTCTTTTTTCTCCTTTTCTCTGTTCTAACTTTCTCCATTTATTCTCCATCTTATTCTCCATTTCTCCCTTTATTCCTCATTACTTTTTTCCATTTCTCTTGTCATTTCTTTAAAAGCTTTCTCTTTTGTATCCCTCTTTATTAATAGATGGAGATTGTTTTATTTGATGAACTTTGGAAATAATTTTTTTAATGATTGGTTACACATTTTTTGTATGTGTGATAAAGAAATCTTTTTTCCCCAACAGGATGGTGTACTGGTGGATGAGTTTGGATTGCCACAGATTCCAGCTACATAGAGCTGTCTTTAACAGTATGTTATGTATAATAAACACAAATTATGGAAAACTGGGAAATATTTTGCCTTTACAAAGTCATCATAATGAATTTGCATATCCTTGTTCCTTTCCCTGAAAAAAAGTTTAGTACACTAATTTTTTTTTCATTTAGAGGACAGTTATTTAATAGGAACTTTCTTTACATAAGATTCTAAAATTCTTCCATATTTAAAAAAAAACTTGTAAAATTTTGGTGGTCATATAGGACTTCTGTTTTCATTTATTTGTATTATATTTCTGAAATAATTAAAACCAAGGATATGTGATTTCTTTAAATTCTTCAATTCCCTGATGGCTTGATAAAAGAAGTGATGCATTTATAACACTCCTACTTCCTTATCAAGATTACTAAACTATTTTGGACCATTCTTGTAATTCTTAAAATAGTTTAAATATATATACTATTGTAAAATCTAACACTAATTTAAGATGTCTTTAAATGAGATATAGGTTTTCTTGTGTCTTTATGTCAGTAAATCATCATTATCTTTAACATTTAAATTGGTTTTCTTTCTATGCTTTTTGTCTTAAACCTGGATAAAATTTTAATTCTCAAGGTTTCCTCCGTATTACAGTGATTACAATGAGTTGTAATCAATAATGAAATTATATCCTAACACTAAAAGTGTATTTATACTTAAATATTTTTCAAAAGGATATAATTTAATAACCTTTCCTTCAACCTAAAGACTCCACTAAAATACAAAATTTGCCAATGGCAATGTGTCATGGACAGTGAAAGTATGGTAGAAAGTGCACGATGTTGGGTTCTAGAAGACCTAGATCTTAAGTCTGTGTTTGCCAGTTGATTAGCTGGGTGACTTTGGATTAGTTATTTTATTTATATGAGCCTTTGTCATCTTCTTTGTAACAGAGTTAATCATAGTTTTCTTGCCTGTCTTACAGGGTTGTTGCAAAGATTAATATAGAATTGTAGGTTTTAAGCTGGAAGGGATCTTAGAGATTTTTTTAGTCTAATCCCATCATTTACAGATGAGAAAACTGATGCCTACAACAGTGAAGTGAGTTGCCCAAAGTCTCAGAGGTAATAATAAGTAGGAGAGTTGGAATTCAAATCTGGTTAAAGAGAAAGCTTTAACCACAATCCAGTATTCTTTCCATTGCTCTGTGTCACTTCACATATGTTCAGTAACATATGGACATACTCTTTGTAAAATACTATATAAGCATTATGTTTTTACACATTATAGATGCTCAATAAATATTTGTTGAATAAATATTGCTGGTGCGAATTGCATGTAATGTTTATCATTGAGGTATTGGTTAAAAGTTTTTACTATACAGTTCTATCTCATCTTATGTATTACATTACCTTAATCTCATCTCTGTTGATCTTTCCCTGATGCTTAGTAACAGAGACACGGGCAACAAAAAGTGACATTTTAGTTTTCTAGTCCTCTATTTTGGAAAAGTAATTATAGTACAACATTACTAACTAGAACACATGTATAGCAGCTTGCTTATTCTGTTTCTTAATTTTTCAAGGTAGGTATTGTGTTCTGAAAACATTGGATTAGCAATGACTTTCACACTGTCCTACATGTAAGTGGAGTTAAACTAAAATAGAAATTAATTGACTTAAAAATCACAAATTACCATTATGTTGTGTTGTATTTTCATACACATACATACATACATATATACCTTTATTTATTTATTTGTTTTGATTGGGGCAGCAAGGTGGCACAGTGGATAGAGCATTGGCCCTGAAGTCAGGAGGACCTGAGTTCAAATCTAGCCTCAAACACTTAATACTTCCTAGCTGTGTGACCCTGGCCAAGTCATTTAACCCCAATTGCCTCAGTTTAAAAAAAGGAAAAAAATTTATTTTAATCAGTTGAATCTAGCAGCAAATTTGACACCTCTGCTATACATAACCCAGAGAAGCCTTAGAATTAAATTCAAGATAGTTATTAAGTTTCTACTTATTATGTGCAATTCATTGTTGTAGGTGATTGAAAGTATACAAAGAAGAATGAAACTCCATATTTTTAGGTTATTTATATTAACGGGGGAACAGACAAGTATATAAATAATTATAACATTAAAAGGCCAAATACAATATACCATAAGGTGAGGTACACATAAAATCTTATGGAGATTCAAAGGGAACGAGCCTACCTAGTTAGAGAATGGATCAGGAAAGATTTCATGAAGGAAATGGCACTTCGCACAAAATAGCAGACACAGCAAAGGAACAGCTCTATCAGTATAGAGACCCAATAATTCATTGAAGACTATCAAGAAAAAGGTCAGTAATAATACTTACAGTCTAAGCTGCCTACCCAAAAAGAATACATTTGTAAATGAGTAATAAGGTAAACTAGAGACCTCAATGCAAAAAATTGCACTTCACAGCTATTCCAAAAGAGGGGGATATATCAAATATTTAAAAGAAATTGTGGCACCTCACGCCTCACCTCCTGGCATGAACTCCCAAATCTCTACGACCCTTGCCAGCTCGAAGCAGTTAAGAGGAGATCAGCGCCCCTTTTCCCACATGCCTTTAGAGGTGACTGCTTGAGGGGGGGATGAAGAGGGGACCCCTGAACTTGGAAAATCCTGGAAGGAGAAAATCTTCAATTCTGTCTCAATAACTGACTTTGCCCCATGTCTTTTTCCTTAAATGAATTTAAGTTCCAACTGCTTGAGGGGGGAATGATGCTGCGGGAAAGATTCCAATCTTTGATTCCCAACCCCCCTAGCTAATGTAAATTACCCTTTGACTCACAAATCCTGGTCCCTTTGAATTCCAATAGAAGGTCCCAGCCCCACCCGAAGCTGAGCCAACTCTGGGGCTATACCCCAAAGCCCCTTGAGCTAAGTCTCCGACTTAAAAGGACCACACTGGGAACCCCTCTTTGCAGAGATTCCAAACATGGTCACCATGTGAGGACCCTCTGTCCACTGGACCCTCTGTCCAGTGCCCTCTTTATCTCTACCTTCACCTATCTCCTACTTCTAGACTCAATAATAAACCTCTTTTATTTAAAAAAAAAAATTGTGGGCCTTTTTATCAAAAGAAAGGTACCAAGAAAATTCAGTAATTACAAAGTCCTGTGCCTACTTTGCCATCTTTGTAAAGTCTTTATAAATTTGTATTCATATGAAGTCATGTTTGAAGAAAAATTGAAAATAAGCAAACCTTTGCATACAATGTTCTATAGCAGATTATATCTTTATAGTCACAACTGACTGAAAAATAGAATATAAAGTCTACTGCTTCTTGATGACTTTTTAAAAATTTATTTGATTTGCAGAGCAAATTTTAAGGCTTTCCCCCCCAACAAAGTGTCTCTCATTAATATAAAAAAAAATCATAAAAATTTCTTGAAACGTTTTTACCTTTTAATATCAAGTGATGTTAAATGGAGATATATGTTTACCAAAGATGTTTGTAACTGTCATAAAAGCTGTTCAGCACAAAATCCAAACAGAAAAGGATTCCTTGTATAACTGATAATGGTTTTCTAAATGCTCCTTTTCACAAAATATCAGCACATCCTGAAACAGACTTCTTTTACCATTAATTGCCTTTCTTAGTTTCAACTTCACAAAAATTCTACCCACACTCTGGATACCATCTAGTCACTCCCCTCTCCCCTTCAGCTTCTTTTTCTGTATTGTTTTCCATTAGACTGTAAGCTTCTTGAGAGCAGATTGTCTTTCTTTTTTGTAGGTGCTTTGTGAATATTTATTCACTTCTATGGCTCATAAGTTCTCAGCCTAACTAGTCACACAAAAGAAATCTAATAATGAAGAATGAATTAATGTCAGCAATAAGCATCTAATAACCACATATGAATATGCCAAGTGCTATGCCATGCACTTGGGTTACAGAGACAAAAATAAAATAGTCTGCTGTCAAGAAACTTACACTCTGTTGGGAGAGACAATGTATAACTCTATAACTATATATATAACAACATATAAATATGTACAAATTACATTTTCTATAAATCAGGAAAGGTCTCAGGTAAGAGACCTCCATCTGAACTGAGCTTTGCAGGGAACTAGGAATTCTAAAAAATGAAAGTGAGGAAAGAATGCATTCCAGGCATGAGGAGCAGTCTGGAAAAGTAAAAGAAGGATCAATAGTCTCATGACTAGACCGAAGAAGGCATGGAAAATAATGGATAATGATGACTAAAAAGAGTTTTTAAGTCAGGTTGTGAAGAAGAGGATTTCTAGTATCAAACAGAAGAGTTTATATTAAAGCCTAGAGATAATTGGGGGAAGCACTGAGGAAGGGAGGGATAAAGTCAGACCTCTGCCTTGAGAATATAACTTCCATAGCTAGGTGGAGGATGGATTGGAGACGAGAGAGACTATTGTAGTGGTCTAGTTGAGAGGTGATGAGGGCCTGAACTAGGCTGGTGTCCGTGGGAGTAGAGAATATGGTTGGGAAAGATGTTGGGGAGGTGAAATCAATAAGAGAATGCATGGAAGCAATGAGGGGGAACAGCCTGTGCAAAGACCGGGAGGCAGGAAATAAAAGACATTTATTAAGCTCTTACTTACTTTGCCAGGCACTCAGAATACAAGAAGTCAAAAGAATTCCTGGTCTCAAAGAGTTTGTAGTTGAATGGAAATACACATGAAAGATGGTTTGGCTGAGCCGTTAAGTAAATAACTTGCAATGAAAAATTTCCATCAAAATGTCAGAATATAACTGGCACTTGTGACTCATGGAATTACAGCAGTAAAAGGGTACGCTTTATTCAGAAGCTACAAATTGGGTAAAAGGATTATTGGGAGTAAGTAGTATTGTATGCAAAAATAGATTATAGTTATCTATCTATCTATCTATATGTCTATATTTGTATATATCCATTGCTCTAAGGAGATGAATACCTAGGAGAGGAAAGGTATGAGTATTTCTCTCTCTTTCTCTCTGTGCTAGTAAATTCTTGATTTGTCATGAAGACAAGTTCTTAAAGTTCTTCCATGTTCTTAAGGTGAAGGTGATAAGAACTACTGCTCTGGATCCAGTTCTGACTAATGTGAAGCAATCAGTAGCCAAAGTAGAAATAATGGGACTCTTTAAGAAGAGCATAGAGTTCTTGGTAGAAAAGAAGAGGAAAAGTTAGACCTAGTTGAAGGATGAAAAATTTCAAAGGATCTTAGACTACCGTGGGCTAAGGTTCTACAGAAGATAGCTTAGGAGAGTTGAGATACTCTTTTTAAATATTAGAATTTTGGTGACAAACACAAACAATTCTAATGAAAAAAGTGGAATCTTGTCAAAAGAGACACAGGGAACTTATCAAATTAACTTTTTTTTTTCTCGGTAATATTTCATTTCTGCAAGATCCTGTATTCTCTTTTAATCCTCACCCCACACACACAAGACAACAAGCAATCTCCTACAGGTTAAACATATACAGTCCTTCCAAACATGTCCCAACACTTTTTATGTCATGCAAGAAAAATCAGACCAAAAGGGGAAAAAAAAACAAGAAAAAGCAAACAAACAATAAAGGTGAAAATACCATGCCTTGATCCACATTCAGTCCCCTTATTTTGGATCCAGTTATTTCTGGCTGTGGCACCTTCCATCCCAAGTGTACTGGAATTTCAACTAACATTTTTTAAAGGACATACCCAAGAGACAGAAACAAGGACAGGTAAATGAAGATGAACACTGTCCCATAAAAATAATGTCAAGGGCATATATAAAGAAGCCAGGAAAAAAAGATAGTTAAATGAAAATGAGCTTATGGGTCCTGTAAGAATAATATCAGAAACACTAAACCCCAAAATAAGGTGAGGTTTAAGGAAAAACCTTAAATATAATAGGGGCTAAGAGAATTTCATAAAAGAAAAAGAATCACTGATTGTGAAGAAAGTAGAATTACTTAATTTTTTTTTTTAAGCAAGAATGATCTTCATATTGGGAAGTACAAAAAAAAAAAGAATTACAGGGACTTGAAATCTAAGAAAAATGAAAGGCTAAGAATCTACTTGTGGCAGCTACATGGCATGTGGATAGAGTACTGGCACTGAAGTTGGGAGAACAGAAGTTCAAATCTGACCTCAAACATTTAACACTTAGCAGTTGTGTGACCTTGGACAAGTTACTTAACTTCAATTGCCTCACTAGAAAGACATATTTTAGGAAGTATCTACTTGCCTTCAAGTCATTGCCAGACAAAATAAAAGATTTTAGATATGTGATTGCCATCACTATCTTTCAAAAACTGGAAAATTCTAAAAGCGTAAGGACAGGGAAATGTCCCATCTTTTGTAATGAGAAAAAAAAGTTGGATGCTTTTAAATTTAACTTAATTCATAGCCAAAAAGTCTCATTCAATCCCATGATTTATAAACACTGAGGAAAGTGATATTCTATAGAATCAAAAATAGGTTTATCAATACAATAATATCAGATTGATAATTGTGATCTTTTTTTATTACTCATTGTTTTAATCATAAGATTACAAACAAGTTATTTAGGCTAAGTGGTGGCAAATGCCCATAAAACATGTAAGCAAAGACAGAGTGGTACTTTTCTGCTAATCTGACCTATATTAACTGTCAAATAGTTAATGCTTACTGTTTCTAATTGTGACCAATTGTGGTAGTCTCTCGAGTCACATTTCTTCTTTTTTAGGTAAGTCAACCCAAACCTTCTTCTAGTTTTTAATCCCAATAAAGAAACTTTTCCCCTACCTAAGCCTCATCTAAGCTTGTTATAATCAGTGATTCCCTCAAAAAAACTTCATCATATGTCTCCTCTCACATTTGACACTGATTATTCACCAACCTCATTTTTAAGATATATAACTTCACTACTTGAACTCTCAACACTGAGTGTTTTCTCCCTGACACATCTTCCTCCCCCTTGTGCTAGGTAAGTTTTTTCCTTTGGGAAATGAACTTCTGTTTAATTGTCATATGGGGGTTGTGTGTGTGTGTGTGTGTGTGTGTGTGTGTGTGTGTATTTTGCCTTCTTGTTGCACCACAGAATAATAAAGTATTCTTGGTTGTATCAGCTAAACATCCATTTCCTGTAAATTCCTGGAACTAGGTGAAAGATAAAGGTATAAGGATAAGATACTGTAGGCCTCAGCCCTTAGCTTCCCTCCATGTCCATAGGATAATTACAGTATAGTGAACTATTATGTTTTGCAGCTGCTGAATAACCCTGGAAACAAATATAGTTTAAAGAACACCATCCTGGGTGGATTCCAGCCAAATCCACCAAGGACCTGTTATCTATATATTGGAACTAACCACTGCAGGAATAAAGCTTCACTCTTGACAGACTCTAGCAGGACTGGCTCCCCTTCTGGATTCACTCAAGAAAGTGAAGTCAGTATTGCTGGCAATTAGCCACCTTTGTTTCCTGGGCTAGATCAATACCCAAATTGGAATCTCACCCATAGAGAGAACACTCTGCCTGGGACCCTCCCAGTCAGACTTGCAGGGGTGTGATCCAGGATTCCCCAGCCTGAGGTCTACAATGTTGGTGCTTCCCCAAATTGGTGATGCATTCTTTCTTCTCTCTTCCTTTAGTCTATCTCTGTATTGTACTAGTTATCCTATTCTTAGGATGCATTAAGTGCTTTTGTTATAAGAACTGCACTGTCCAGTTTTGTTTTCCTTTTTTATAATTCAATGTTAATTAAACATTTACACACAACCTGGAATCTCAGGTCTTGTGGGAGTGAGCCATTCTGTAGGAGCAAATCAATCATAAACCTTAACCTAACACTAGGTCTTTGCTTTAATCCATAAGATTGAAGCCAGATAAAGCACAGAGCATTTTTTTTCTCTCTTTTGACTGATAGAGCAGAGAGGGGATGCCATAAATATAGTGTACTTGGAATTCATCAAGGCATAATGACAATCTTGCAGTAAATAATCTGATAGACAAGATAGAGAAATCAAAGCTAGATAATGGCATAGTTAGGTGAATTTAGAACTGTTTGAGTGACCAAATCCAAAGGGTGGTTGAAATTAACCTAGAAAGAAAGTACTTAATACACTGTCACAAGTACTTTGTCACTGACCCTATTTTATTCAGAATTTTTTTATCATTGACTTGAATAAAGAGATAGGTGTTATGATTACCAAATTTATTGATGACATAAAGTAGAATAAGTAACATTGAGTAACTAATGTGTTGGACAAAAGAATTATGGTCTAGAAGGACTCTACAGACTAAAATCCTAGGCTGAATCTAAAATGCCATTTTATATGGATAAATATAAATTTGTATACTTTGGTTCAAAAATTAATCTCACAAATACAAGATAGGAGAGGTGTGGCTAGATAACATCTTGCTCATATAAAAAGATCCAAGGGTTTTAGCTAAATTACAAGCTCAATATGAGGCAACAATGTGATATGGAATCCAAACTCATGTAATCCCAAAATGCATGAATGGAAGTAAAGTATCCACAACAAGCAACCTATATGCTTAAAATAATAAAATAAGGCAAATGAACTCAAGTATTCAAATATGTCTATAATTTCGTTGATTCGGAAATTTCTCCCAACAACAGAGTTTGCAACCTTTTGTGTCTATCATTCCCGCATGATTCTTGTCTTATGTTCTCCCATAAATTTGCTACAGAGGCCTCACCCAGTGTGCCAAAGACCTTCTATTCTTCTGAATACCAGTGAAATACTCTGGCTGTCAACTTGTCATCCCTCACCATGTGATTAATACATTTTCTCTTCCTAGCATACATTTCCCTGATATTTCTTAGTCTTACTCTTCTTAGAATTTCCTCATTGGTTATATGTTATAATCTTTTTACATCAAGTACTTCTCTATTATCCTCTGTATGATATTTAATTCAAGAATTAATGAATCATGAAAGCATGTGCTTTTCTTTTTTAAAAAAAGAATTCACACTTTCTTGTTTAAAGTACACAAAAATCTCACATGAAGTCTTTTTAAAGTACCAGGCCTTTATCTCTTCCCTCTGTCCTTCATTATAGTCCAGATGGCAAATCTGAGTGAAGCTTGAATATTCTGGTGAAAACATTAATGGTGTTATTTATGAACACTTTTTATAACATTTTACCACTTGTGGGTTTTATGCCTGGGCGATGGGAAACAGCTTCTTTAATGGAAACTTGGAAAATAATAAAAATGTCTTTATGAATAGCTTTGCTCTGTCAGTAAAGCTGAAGAGGCTGATAGAATTTTAAAAAACAATGACACATTTGCATATGCCTAAAGTTTTCTGAGTTATTGGCACTTGGTCAGAATCTTCTCAATGTATAAATAACTCCATGTGTCACCACCATACAGTAATACTGGTAGAATGTTAGTGAAAAAGGATGCAGTAAAATTGCATGACTTTTAAGTATCTGGGTCTCTTTCCATGGGAAGGTTGGTATCATTAAAGGAACTCTACAATATCCATAAGATAATCCAGAGATCTCTCTTCCTGTTCAACTTTGGGTGTAAATCATTGTTCATTTATCTGTATTGCGTGTTTCAAATACACCTACTGATGGACAAACGTCATAAATTGTCCACAAATTTTCCTGTCATAACTAGGCCACAGATATTTTTCCATTTACTTGAGCTCTCCTATGTAGATGGTTATTTTTTGAGTGTTTCTCACCTAGGAGGTTCTGCAATATTTCAGGGCTGCTTGTAACCTGCACAATATTATCCACAAATAGGAGTATGGGGAGGACATTACAAAATAATCCTCTTCAACCTGTATTCTGTACTATCTTTCTAAAAATGTGGCAAGCATAATTGGAATGTATTTCCTTATTATATACTTTGCCTCATGTTTATGTTATTACCAGAAAGGATTATTTCTAATCATGTGTCTTTCAAGGAATTTTGAGTGATATTGACATATGACTGACTTTTTTTGGAAAAGTATTTAAAGGAAATATTTTATTAAATATTTTATCATAGTCAACAAAAAATTAAGTACAATGAGATTATATATTCTCTTTCAGTTTATTGTGAATCACTTTGACATATGAAGTAAAAAAAGCTAGGTAACTTATGCCACAGTTTCCTTTGATTGTTCTACCTCAGTTTCCCTAATTGTTCTACCTCAATTTCCCTAAATGGTTCTGCCTCAGTCCCCTTGGTTGCAACACACATATCCCCTCCTGACAATTAGGACTGATATAACTTAAGGCTGGCTACTCTAAGGTTATAAATTGTAAATGTTTAATCCCAGATAAGGAGAAGACCTTTCTTAAACATCATGACTCCAAACCTTCCTAACTTATCAGAATAACCATTGTTCTTCTTTATCACTAAAATCCTATAAAGAATCTCTGGAATCTCACATTCAATACTGGATACTTGGAGATGAGAGTCCGATCTAGTCAATTAATTAAGCTCTCCAATAAATAAAATGTAATTCTAATCTCTGTCTTGCCTCAGCTTCTTAGGCATTACAGTAACAGGCATTTATTAAATGTTTACTATTTGCCAGGTATTGTGCTCAGTGTTGGGGATATAAACACAACCAAAAAAAAGAGACAGTTCCTGCCCTGAAGAAGGTTACATTCTAATGGGGGAAGATAACATACAAATGGGAGAAGGGGTGGGATGGGGTTGAAAGTGGAAAAGTACCTACATAGGAACTTAGGATCAAAGAGTTAGGAGTAGAACTTTGGAGGGGAATGAAGAAAAGCTGCCTGGGTCTCTCCCTGAAAAGAAGGCCCAAAAGGAAATCACTGTTAGAAGTGACCAGCGTATTAGAGAAGATTATAGACACTTAGGAAAGTTCCAGGATGATATGACATCTGAGGCAAAGTTTGGAGTGTCAGAAGAGGAGGTGAGAGGTGAATGAGAACTAGCCTAAGCCCTTCCACAAGGTGGAAGCCCCAGGAAGAACTCACCAGTGGAATTGGAGAACTTCCATGGTGATATGGCAGCAATGAGATAAAAGAACTGTGAGAAGTAAAATTGTGAGGTTTTGTTTCCACAATTGAAAAGTTTCAGAGTCTTACAACTTCCCGTTCTGTTGCCATGGTAGAAAAGAATGTGATATAAATTTTAGGGTCAATACACCCTGACTGAGGAAAATTAAAAAATGTCTTAAAAGTCAACAGAAGTAGCTAAAAGTAGTTTGTTGAGTGCAAACAATCAGGGTTTATGTCCTGGACAAACAAAATTTTTTAATTGAGCATGTTTAATAAGCCTCATGTATATTAACTTCTCCCTAAAGAAGACATCCACCATTTTTGAATATATGATGATGTGGCAAGGGTAGGGGGGAACCATGGAAACATATCAAAGTGTATATATATATAGAGGGAGTGTCATGAAATACTAGATTTTGGAAAAATCTCCAATGAAAATTCTAAGGAAAGGTATAAGGAGGCAGGGTAAGATTATGGAATAAAACTGTAGGTTCTGGCTTCTGTAGACTGCGTGTGTGCTGAAAAGTTTTTCAAGAGTGAAGGGTTCCTTCAGGGAGCTTGTATTCTAAAGAGAGAGATAATATGTCATACACATTGTATATGCACATGTGTACACACATAAATGTATATGTAACGAGTAATTTTGGAGGAAAGACACTAGCAGCTGTTGATATTAGTAATAAATTAGTAAGATACCTCTTTCAGGAGATGTCCTGAAATTAAAGGAAACTAAGAATTCTGATTAGAAAAAGTGAGGATAGAAATATATTGGACTTATGGAACCTAGGTTCTAAGTGGGGATCTACTACCAATTATGACTCTGAGCAAGTTACTTAACCTTTCTGGGCTTCATTTTCCTTATCTTTAAAAGGGAACGGCCACATAAATCATCCACATTTCTATATGTTATCAACCAAGTCCAACGGGAAAAAATAAAAAGAGAAACTGTATTTACAATTACTTGAGACAACAGGAAATACTTAGGAATTTTCCTGACGGACAAACCAGGAACTATATGAACTATACTTTTCACACAAATAAAGAGATTTAAACAATAGACATATTTCAAAGGTAAACCAAACCAATTAATAAAGATGACAATTCTACCTATGTTTATTTATTCCATGCAATACCACACTACCAAAAATTATTTTATGAACCCAAATATAAAATACTTTTCACAAAAATAGAGATATAAACAATAGACATACTTCAAAGGTAAACCAAACCAATATAATAAAAGTGACAATTCTACCTATTTATTTATTCCATGCAATACCATACTACCAAAAATTCTTTTGTACATTTAGAAAAAAAAAATAAAATTAATCTGGAAGAACAAAACAGGAATATCAAGGGAATTAGTTGATTCCCTGGTACTGGCTAAGAAATAGAGTAGTGAATCACTGCAATAGATTAGGTACCCAAGACATAGTAAATGACCATAGTAATCTAGTCTTTGATAAACTCAAGGATGCCAGCTTCTGAGACAAGAACACACTATTTGACAAAAACTTCTGGGACAACTGGAAAAAAGTATGACAGAAACTAAATATAGAGCAATCACTTATACCATATACCAAGATAAGTTCAAAATGAGTGCAAGATTACACATAAAGGATGATATCCTAAACAAATTAAGAGAAGCAAGGAATAGGTTACCTGTCAGATCTATGGTGAAAGGAAGAATTTATGACTGACAAGAGCTAGAGAGCATTACAAGACGTAAAATGGATAATCTTAATTATATCAAATTTAAAAGATTTTGTACAAACAAAACAATGCAACCCAAAGAGATTTGGGGAAAGAAAGGAAAAGGACCTATTTGTACAAAAATATAGCAATTCTTGGGGCAGCTAGATGATGCAGTGGCTAGAGTACCAGCCCTGGAATCAAGAGGACCTGTTAAAGTGTCTGAGGCCAGAATTGAACAGGAGGACCTGAGTTCAATTCTGGCCTCAGACACTTAACACTTCCCAGCTGTGTGACCCTGGGCAAGTCACTTAATTGCCATTCCAAACCAAAAAAAAAAAAAAATCAACTCAACAAAAATATAGTAACTCTTTGTGGAACTGGAAATTGAGAGGATATCCACCAATTGGAGAATGGCTAAACAAGTTGTGGCATGCAATTATAATGGAATACTATTGTGTTATAAGAAGAAACAGGCAGATGGATTTCAGAAAAATCTGGAAAGACATACGAACTGATGCAAAATAGAGAACACAGTAAAAACAACAATGTGCAATGATAAACTATGACTTCATATTTTCAGCAATGCAAGGATCCAACAAAATTTCAAAGGACTCATAATGAAAAATACTATTCACATCCAGAGAAACAACAATCTGGATGCTGATTGAAGCATAAATTTTTCACGAATATTTGTCTTTTGGTCTCCTGCTGCTTCCACAACATGACTAATTCAGAAATATGTTTTACATCTTCTTCTTTTTGTTTGTCCTTTGTTCTTGAAGAAGACCATGGAATCAGGGAGGTGATGCCTGACATACAAATCAATTGAATTTAAGTGGGGGAGGACTGTGCAAGGTCATCTGCTTCATTTCCTCTCCAGAGCCATCTGGGTTCAGTGGCCAGATATAGATCAAGACCATTAGAGATGGCCCTGAATGCAGTGGGAGAACCTGGCCTTTTTAAGCTAAGGTCTTCACTAGGTCTCAGTTTGACTGAGGCCACACTTTTCAGTTATTAAGGATAAGAAGCAATTGAAGCAAAGAATCTCTTTTTTCATCAAATTTTTGTCTTAAGAATGGGAGGTGAAGAAAGGGGAAAATTTGAAACTCAAAAAAAAATTTTTAATGAATCTCAAATCTTGTTTTTACATGTAATTAAAAAAAAACTTTAAAAAAAATCAAAGCTAACTATAGTCATATAAAATTCTATATTGCTACTGATTAGAAAAATGCAAATTAAGACAATTCTGAGATGCTTCACATCTATCATATTCACTAATATGACAAAAAGAAATTGACAATGATGGAAGAGATGTGGAAAAAGATATTAATACATTGTTGGTGGAGTTGTAAACTGATCCAACCATTCAGGAGCGTTATTTGGAACTGTACAAAGGGTTATAAAACTGCATAACCTTTGAATCAGCAATATTATTACTAAGTCAATGTCCCAAAGAGACCAAAAATAAAAGGAGAGTAAAGGACTTAAATCTACAAAAATAGTTATAGTGGCTTTTTTTTTAAAGTGGTAAAAAAAAGTTGTAGTTTATGATTATGATGGAATACTATTGTACTGTAAAAAATGATAAGCAAGAAGGTTTTAGAAAAACCTGGGAAGACTCGTGTGAACTGATACAAATGAAGTAAACAGAACCAGAACACTGTACATAGTAACAACAATACTGTAAGGAAGATCAACTGTGAATGAGTTAGCTAGCTATTCTGATCAATACAATAATCCATGACAATTCTGAAGGACTCATGATGAAAAATGCTATTTATCTTCAGAGAAAGATCTAATGATATATGAATGTAAATTGAAGTATGTTTTTTCACTTTATTTTTCTTGGGTTTTTTTTTTCAAACAACATGATTAAAATGTGTTTTGCATGATTTTACAAGTGTAAATGATGTCACAATTATTGCCTTAGTAGCCAAGAAAATTAGGTTTAGTATACATTATAAAACTGAATCTGTCATTCTATGTGATAACTTGATATTATGTGTTTTTATCTCAAGTTTGGTAATATCCATGACAAAACTTGACCAAATATCACTACTATTCTTTTGGTGGGTTGTTATGGCTGTGAATCATGAACCACTATAATCTCTCGAGAACTGAAGTTGAGGATCACTCAAAGGGCAAGAGAGAGATATATGATGGGTATAAGTAGGCTCTAATACATTAGAAAGAGAACAATGCAAAAATGATAAGAGGCCATCAGAAAAATAAAAAATCAAAAAAGTGCTTGGACATGTGGCAAGAGGGAAGGATAAAATATGAATAGCTTGTGTTCTCCATTGCTATCCTTAAGATACAAGTAGAACTTAATCAAGAGCAGGGTAGGATGGATAGATCTGTTGTGGCAAACTTATTGTAGTGTTGAGGGTTCAAGGGGGATTCCCAAAATATTGGGGTTCTGGACCTGCATCACAAGGTGTAACAAAAGAATTTGCAGGCTTGGACACATCTCCAAGTCACAGGGCAAAATTTATTATAATTGTAATGCCAATTAAAGCAAGCTAAGTTCCAAAAGAAGGAGCAAAGAACCAGGAACAAGAAGATAAATTTATAGGGAAAAGTTAGAGAAACCAGGTGCTTCATGTCACTGATAAACCAATTTTATGGCTTAGAGGTGGAGCTGAGGAATGGTCTGGTTCTGACTTTATGTGCAAGTGCAGTACCCATAATTCTCTGGGCAGAACTGGGGGGTAGATAGAGGAGAAGAGGACTTTCCAGAGGTGTGTTTTTAGGTTTGAAACACTAGGTCAAGTGGTGAGCACCCAATTTTGTTCTGTGCCTGTATTAACTTTAAGCATGTTATTATTGTTGCCCTTTAGTCTCAGAAACTTTTTTTAATCACTGACCAACAGGTTGTTATCTGACAGCTAGCAATCTTTGTGGCTTTAGAATCCTGGTCATATAGAGTAAACTAGAGCAGGATATGTTGCCTAAGGGAAGAAATACATCATTTCCAACTACATCACTCCCAAGGCCTTCGGATTATTGCTCCTTAGGAGCCGCACCATATCACTAGGGCATAAACAAGTGTTTCATGGGATAGGTAGGCTTGGGTAAGCTATTATATACATTATTGGAAGGGATACCTACCTTAATAAGATGATCCACCAAGATATTGGAAGACATTAAACACTTAGAACAAAATGTTATATCAGTGGGGTAAAAAATGCTCAAGATGTACCAAGACATATAGTAGTATATAATTTGGCACTTAATTTTCTTTAATTGGTCTCTGTAGTTAATTCAGCAAACACTAAGCATCTCCCAATTCAAGATACTGGAGTAAACTGCTGGAACTAAGAAGATGAAAAATGATATAGAGCCCTCTTCTAGAAGAGCCTAAAATTTATTGGGAGTATTAGATATAACAATGAGACTAGTTTGTGTATATATAATAACATCTTACAAAGTAAGTCTTTCACAACATTTTGTGAGGTCAGTAGTACAATATTACTATTCCCATGTCAGAGAAAAGGCAACAGTCTCTGAAAGTAATTTGTCCCTGGTCAACAGACTACACAGAGCCAAAAGTTAAATCTCTGGTCTTCCAACTTTTGAAGTTCATCATGTCATCCTGAGCAGGGAATTGGACTTAATACAAATTAGGAAGTTCTGCACCTGGGCAAGCACTTTAACCTTTCTGAGCCTCAGATTCCTCAAATGTAAAATGGAAGGGCTGCACTCTTTGTTCATTAAGATCTCTTCCAGCTCTAGATCTATGATCCTATGATTCAACGATTGATGTGTTTTATATAAAACCACACTATCCTTGCACATGCAAAAACATTAACATTATACTGGCTATACTATATTATACACGTATAGACTTGCAAAGGCACAATCAAAGGGAATGATATGAGATTCAAGAAAGATGGGGTCTCTTCTCAGGAGAGGGAATCAAGGATAGCTTCATGGAAGTGAAGGATTTGCCTTAAAAGGTGAAGAGACAGGGAACAATCTGCACAAATATATATGTGAGGACAAAGGAAGCAAGGAAAGTGCAGGAATCTGCAAATTAGATGAACCTGGGCAAGTCATTTTACTCCTTTAAACTTGTTTTCTCCTCTGTGTAAAATGAGGACATTGAATCCTAGAGTCTTATGTGGAATTTGTATTTTATTGAGCATGTTAATTCTCTTAGTTCCGGGGAATAAAATCAGAACAGTGGGGTAGTAAGGGCAAAGAAATAGATTAGGTTTGATGTAATTGATGAAGATTAGTGTTCTTTTTTTTTTTATTATTATTAAAGCTTTTTTATTTTCAAACTATATACATAGATAATTTTTGACATTCACTCCTACAAAACTGTGTTCTAATTTTTTTCCCTCCCTTCCCTCACCCAATCCGCAAGTGATCCAATATATGTTGAACATGTGCAGTTCCTCCATACATATTCCTACAAATATTGAGGAAGATTAGTATTATAAAGGATACAGTGGGCTATCCTGCAAAAAGTGAGATACCCTAGGGTTGAAGTCTTCACAAAAAGGGTGAGGATGGTGTTGCATTTGGTGGAGATGGTGCAGAGGAAATTCTACTCTAATAATCACTTCTACAACTTTAATTCCTGGAATATTCAGCTTTAGTCTCTCTCCTGACCTCCAGTTACAGATCACCAAGTACTGTATTAGATATTTCAAACTGTGAACCACTCAGACTTAATCATGTACAAAACAGTAGTCACTATCTTTCCCTTCAAATCTTTTTTTTTTTTTTTTTTTTTCACTGCTCAATTTCCTTTAGGATTTATTAGTTTCTTTTTTTTTTTTTTTTTAATTTAATAGCCTTTTATTTACAGGATATATACATGTTTCCCTTCAAATCTATCCCACTTCCAAACTTCTCATCTTTCCATTCACCCAGGTTGTAATTTTGGAATCCCCCTAAACTCTCCATATTCTTTCTCCTCCTACTTACCCAAGCAATTTCCAACTTTTGATTTTACCTCTACAACATCTCCCATAATTCACCCTTTTCTCCTTACACGCAACTATTACGCTACTTCAAGCCCCCACCATCCCTTGCACTGCTATTTGTCATCCTTTCTCTTTTTTTCCTTCCCCATCCATCCTTCACAAGCTGCTAATGATATTCTTAAACCACAGACCTGACCCTATCATCATCATACGCAACAAACACCAACAGCTCCTTTTACTACCTGTAAAATTAAATAGAAGTTCCTATTTGGTAATTCATGGCTCTTCATAATCTACCTCAACCTACCTTTCTAAGCCTAACCTCACGTCAAATCACGCCCTCTCCGGCCTGGCCCAACTCCGTCCTCACCCGTAACATTTCATCTCTTGCCTCCTTGCCTTTGCACAAGCCGTTCCTCCCTTCCCCCCCCCACCCCCCTACCAGAACTCCTTCGTCACTTCCGCATTCAGAATACGGGGTCTTCCCAATCTGAGCGCAAACATGACCTCATCTTTCCCAGGCTTCCTTTAAGCTTCCGCGGAAGTCTAACCTCCTAAGAAGGCTTTCCTAATCCACCTCCTAATCTTAATGTCTTTGTGCTGACATCATCCATTTAGACCGCGTATCTTGTTTGTCCCGAGGTAGTTAGTTACACGTTGTCTCTCTGAGTCACTGAGCCTGGATTTTTTCCCCTTTTCTTTGCATCTCTAGCGCTCAAAGGCCCAATGACTGCAAATCATCAGCATTTAATAAATTCTTAACTCGCGAATCCCTATTAGTTTATTTTGTTCAGACTTCTTTTTTTTCCCCTGTTTGTTTGTTTGTTTGTTTGTTTATTCATTCATTTATTTATTTATTTTAAATAGCCTTTTATTTACAGGTTATATGCATGGGTAACTTTACAGCATTAACAATTGCCAAACCTCTTGTTCCAATTTTTCACCTCTTACCCCCTCACCCCCTCCCCTAGATGGCAGGATGACCAGCAGATGTTAAAGAAGTGTATTTAGTTATTTTTTAGTCCAGCTTAATTCGGGAATCTGTGAGCCCCAAGGGGAGAAACGGCAAGAGCGCCACTCGGTTCCGAGCCTGGGAACTCCAGATGAATCTCTTTTCCCTAAATCTCTCAATGGAACCAGAGAGTGGCAGAAAGGGCCGTCAGAGGCACGACGTCACACCACGCTTCGTCCTCATTGGTCAGGAGCCTCCCCCTGCCTCCCTTCCGTTCACTAAACCCGCCCCGCTCCGGAAACTTGGAGCCACGTGACGGGGCCCTGCCTCGCTCCGCCGTCGTCAGTGTCCGCTCGCGAGAGGGAATGGCGGAGGCGCCGCCTGTTTCAGGTAGAGTTCTGCCCGGGTCCGCGAACTTTTCCTTTCCCACTCTCATCCCTCCCTCCCCCCGCCTCAGAGCGTGGGGCTGCCCTGTTTGTGCTTCTTTCCCGAGAGCGCAAGTTGGGTCGCAGAATCTGACCGAATTGCTCGCTCGGCTCGCGGCGGCTCCAAGCGGTTAATGTCGCGAGAGGGGATGGCCGGGTCCCTGGGGACAGCTCTTGCTGGGCTCAGGTGGGGGTTGGGGACGGAGGCTTGAGTTGGCAAGCGGAGCCAAGGTGGGCTTTCATTAGCGTCCTTCTTTCCCTACCTGGAAATCCCCGGACCTCTCTCACAGCTCAACCTTCTCAGCCCCAACTCTTAATGCTGCCTCCTCCACGAAGTCCTCTCAGATTTTTTCGTTTTCTCACCCCCCCCCAAAAAAAAAAATGCGATTTTCCCGTTCTCTAGAATTTTCGTGCGGTACAGTTTTGTTTCTATTAGCGTTATTGCCGGAGTGCAGGGACTGTCTTAGGCTTTTTAGTAACTACTAGCGCAATGCTTGTCACCAGGTTAGACTCTTAGCGGGTATTTTACTAATTAGAGGAAAGGGGAGATATTTAGGCAGTGATATCATGGAGAACCTGCGAGATAAAGCATGTACACGGTATGTATGTGCTTTTTAAATATTAAGGAGATTTCATAATGCCCCTTTGCCTAAAATAGACGCTGCCCGTTCCATCCCATCCCAGCTCCTTGAGAGCAGATAAGGTTCCCTTCCCCCACATCACCTTTGGTTTTCAGTGTATATTACATTGCCTTTCATGTCGGTTCTTAATATTTGTTGAATTGAATTTGAATCCCCTCCCTTAAATTCCCCAGTTTAGATGCTTTCTCCATGACAACTTTTTCCTGATCTGATCTTTTCTTTTCTCCTACCTGAAAGTAAGTGATCTCTTTATTCAAGCCCACACCTTTGCATTTTTCACTTCACTTGTCTCCAAATTTTGTGCCTGTCTCAACCCTCATCCTCATCCCCATTAGAGTATAATTGAAAGCAAGGTTCTTAGAAGCACATCTATCTTTGTATGCTTCGCTAGTTCTTAATAAATATTGAATTGAATTGAATCCTAATGAGTATGTCCTTTTCCTCATCTGTCTTTTTAATATCTTTCTGGATCTGTGCTTTGAGGCATACCATTAACATGCTCTCCAGTGATTATGATTTTGTTGTTTTACTAACTAGATCATTTTACAAATTATTTCCTTCTACCTGATTTTCCCTTAATCAGGTAATTCTGTTCAATACTCTTTGGCCCAAAACACTAATGGATTTTGTCAGCCCGTTTTGGTCTCAGGCTAAACTTGATCATTCTTTTGGCTGCATCCTGTATTTGTCAAACTGATTGTCTTGTTCTGGCAGCTCCTGGAATCTACCCTTGTAAAAATTTCCTTACCTCTCAAGGCAGCCCATTCCATTTTGGATCAAACTCTAAGTAAAAATCTTCCTCCATCTAGTAGCTTTTATTATTATTATTGGCTGGTATTATTCTTTGGAACCATGCAGAAGGGATTTGATACCTTTCTATTTGACAACTTCAGATACTAGAAAATAGCTTTCATATCCCCTGGTAAGCTGTCTTTTTCAGGCTAATAATTTATATGTTCCCTGCATAACATAATTCTGAGTTCCTCATTCCCATGTCACCTTTCTCTACCTCCCCCCACCTCCCCCAATCTGTACTCCACTATGTTAATATCTCTTCTCAATTGTGGTGTTCAGAATTGGGCATGGAACTTGAGACTTGATCATTTTGAGCATTGAATGCAGCAAGACCATTTCTTTTTCTTGTTTTGGATACTATGTCATAATGCTGCCCAAGATTTCAATAGGTCTCTGGCTGCTGCATTTCACTGCTGATTCATTGAATTGGCAGTATACTAAAACTCCTGTATTTCTTTAATGTGAATTGCTTTCTAGATGTCTTCATTTTATGCAGTGAGTTTTTTTTTTCTTGTATGCTAGCTATGCCTGTTAATTTGATCATATTTGCTTCCATTCACCTATTAGGATCTTTTGGAAGCCAAATTCTGGCATGCCATCTAGTTCAGCTTTGTGTTACCTGACATTTCTTTCTTTAGTCAGATGTCTTTATCCAAGTCATTAATTTTTATTAAATGCTTACCAAATGGAAAACATTATAATGGAGATACAAAGGTAGATATAAAGAAAAACAGTCCTTCCTGTTGAGGAACTTGCATTCTACTGGAAAATTTACCATGCACATAAATAAATATAAAATAATTTAAGGAGAAGTCAGAGGGTTTTGATTTAGAGGTGGTCATTGAATCCAACTCTCTAATTTTTACAAGAGGAAACCGAACCACAGAGAGGTTAAATATTTTGTCCAGGCTCACAAGCTAATAAATGCCTGAGATAGGACTGGAGCAAATTTTTCCTTATTTGAAGTCCAGCACTCTAATTACTTATATTTAGATTACTTCTCTTATAGGGAGAAAGCACTGATGACTGAATTAGATGAGAATTATGAGAGGTGGAGTTGAGGAAGAAGTGTATTCCAGGATGGAAAGCATTCTTATATAAAACAGAGAGCCAAAAAACTGAATCCTAAGTTCAAGGAATAAATAGCTCATTATTCATTTTGGTACAAAGATAATATGTGTAAAGAGGATTTACATGAAATAAAGTGGGAAAAGTATCTCGAGCCAGTTTGTGGATGACTTTAAATTTTAGACTGAAGAATTTATATTTTATAGTTGGGACAACAAGAAGCTTTTAAGTTGAACCAAATAGGACCAAAAACAAGCCTTTAGAATTCAATTAGAGGCCTCTGTCCTCATAGACATCTATTATTAACCAATAGTCTTGGAGCTAGAGGTTCAACCATTTCAAAATGACTTTACTGCATTAACATCCATTTGTATTTCTTCATCTTCTTTATGAGGAGACTTTGCTAGATACTATCCTGAAATTTAGGTTTATCATGTTCCTGATATTTCCTTGATCCACCACTATTTGGCAATGGGAGGGACTAAAAGGTTAGAATAAACAAGGATGGGATAAGCTACTAATGTCACTGAGGCACTATTACATGATAAGTATAGTTGAGAGACTACAAAATGACTTTCTGGAGGAGGTAGACTTTAAAGGATGGATAAGTATTAAGTAAGCAGAGATGTTGAGGAAGGACATTTCAGACATAGAAGACAGTCTAAACCTTAGGGTTGGAAGCATGCAAACACTGCATAATTAAGGTCTTGGAGTATGGAGTGCATAGAAACTATGGGAAGGCATTAGGGAACCACTGAGGACTTTTGATAACATGATGGAGAGGAGAATTATAGACAGTCTGATTTTTGATTTGTTGAAACGAACCAACATTTCCCAGCAGAGAAGATAACATCCATCAGACTGGATATTCAGAGAATGTTGTGGCAGTTCTCAAGAAATACTGAGTAATAATATATACGTGTGTATTCATTTATTAGGACCTCAAAAAATACCTGCCCTATTAGTTCACAGAGATTTTGTACCCAAAATATGACTTGTATACAAGTATGGCCTGTTGCCATACTCTTAAATTCAACAAATGTGTCTTAATCCTTTCCAGTGACCTGCTGCTCTTGTTGCCAAGGGAGTGAGACAAATCCTACCTACCATTTCTTCCCCAAAACCTAATGTTTACCCATCAGCTCTGCCATTTTCCCCTACTCTACCCTCCACCCTCTCTCAGAGGTGGTGTCAGAGTGGAAAAGGGTAGTAGCTGAGAAGGTATCCCCAGGAATGTTCAATTGGAAAGAGTGTGTACTCTGTCTTTGAGCTCAGGTTCTGGTGTAAACTTTTAAATAGCTAGCTTCTTAGAGCTTGATGTCATGAAGGAAAAAAGGCAGCAGAAAAAGAGACTTAAGCTGATAAATCCTAGCAGTAAGTTGTTTTTCCAAACAATAATCCTGTGAGGAACTGCCTAAAAATTGAGTGGGGAAAATGGAAATTGTTAATCTATTCCCTATCCTTGGGGGAGGGATCTAATTGGTTAGTTATTCTAAAATGTCTTATTTTCATAGATTTCCTTTAATTCATTCTAATGCCCTACATTATTGTTTAGCATTTATTTATTTTTTGGTGGGAAGAATCATACAGTAATTTTGTGTAATTATTTTTCAGTTTATACATATATATATATATTTTTTCCTTTCAGAGACATCTCATTTTAGGGGTATGGCCTATATTCAGACCAGTATGGCCTGGCTCAGATTCTCCTGGACCTTCACTGGTAACTAATTTAGTGACTGACATGTCAATTTTTCATCTAATAGGTACTTTAAGTGTCAGTACAGACACAGCTGATTTCATTCCACATGAAAGACAAAATCCTGAGCTAAATTGCAGAATTCAAAGAAGACTGGAATCTAGTAGAATTCACAGTAGAAGTAATAATTCATCACCTTTTTGTCAGCTTTCTAGTCAAGATCTTCACCATGATGATTCACCAAATCAACATAATTACAATAATCAAGGAAACAAGTATAAGGGCAAGCAAAGTTCTTTTCAGACTTCTAGTAAAACACCAAAGAACCATGGCTTTCAAAACCAACAGTGGCATAAATGGAGAAGTGACAGGAATTATACCAGAGCCCAGGCAGTCCAGGTTTCTTCTGACCAAGGAACAGGAAGAGGAGTCTTAGAAACAGCAGGGTCAGAATGTGAAGCAAACCCTAGTGAACCCAGCAATGTATACTCTTCAGAGAGTGAGAAAGAAGTAGCTAGTATGGATCACAAAGGTGCAAAGCCCAAAAAAATGGCATATATGACATCTGTTTCAGGACGGGGCCCAAAATCAAAGGGAGGGAAACCAAGGTATGAAGGGACTAACAGAACGACACCTAAACAGAAAGATAGGGTGTCTGAGAACATGAGACCTGTAGGTGCTATCCAGGCTGACTCTTCAGAAACAGTCACAGAAAAATTGGCTGTTGATGTATCTAGAAACAATGAACATAAAAGATATATAAATAGAAGTTATCCCTGGGAGGCTGTATGGAATAAGCCACAGCCAGATAGAGAGAGTCAGAAAATACATGAGAGTCAGAAGAATAAAAGTACAAGACTTAGAAATTCTCTTTCCTATATTGCAAAAGACAAGCTTAATGAAAGACCTAAAAAATCTGGTGGTGATGATCGGAACTTGGCAACCACAAGCAAATCTCATAAAAGGTTTGAAATGGAGAAATGCTCTGGAAGACGGCTCCAGAAAGAATCTAAAGCAGCTTCTCCACTCATTTGGAACAAGCAGAATGATGTGCCAAAAAATAAAGAAACACATACAGGTAATTCAACTAAAGGAAGTATGTTTTTTTTTTTTTAATTAAATTTTATTTTTTTCCAGTTTAAAAAGTCTATTTAATCTTCCTCCCATCCTTCCCAAATAGAACAAAAGATCAGTTTAGACATTTAGCTTTGCAGTCTTTATAGGGCCTAAATTATAGTGACCATAGAGGAACAGGACAAGCAGATAAGTCCATCAGGAGATGTTGTAAAGGCAACAAAAGGGAGGAGGTACAGGGAAATGGATGAATCATTGTATCTTACATTTACATAGTATTTTAAGCTTTATAAAACACTTAACATGAAATTATTATTAGTCTCATTTTATAGGCAATGAAACAGGCTCAGAGAAAGTTATTTATATAAGGTAACATGACTGACAAATGGAAGAACTAGAATTCAAACACAAACCTAAAATCTCTTGAGATTGAAAAGTCCTCAGAGGTCATCTAGTCCATCATTTGTCTAAACAAAAATTCCTTATAAAGATTCTCTGTCCAATAGCCCTTCCCAGTCAAGTGAACAAGCATTTTATTAAGCACTTACTATAGTTGGTGCTACAGTGTTAAGAGCTAGAAATACAAATATAAATAGAACCAAGAGGTCTTCCCTTCAGTGAACTTGGTTACTATAGGGGTAAGATAACACAAGAAGGGAAAGAGAAGGTATCTACCTCTGGGCATTGTAGAGGGCAGTGCAGCATGAAGACGATTGAAGATGTGTTTGGCCTGAGCCTCTGAAATGGAGGTTTTAAGAGAAACAAACCAATCAGAGGGAGAGATAACAAGTAAGAAAGTATTTCCAATGTGAGAAGTAGTCCTTTTGTCTTCAGTGGTACAGAACCTTATACTTCCAGAAACAGCTTATTCTCTTTTGTACAGCTCTGTTTGTCAGTAGGTTTATCCTTAAACTGAGCGTAAATTGCCCTCTTTGTAACTTCTGATTGACCTTGATACTCTCCTCCCTATAATTAGAATCAGTGAGAGGCTTTCAAAGATATGACTAGCCCTTAGCTTGAAAGATTAGATGTTCAGTTACTCCTCACACCTGATAGTTCCTGACAATAAAAAATTGTCATTCAGTGTAACCCAAAGTCTAATTTTATTGTTATATGTAACAAATTTTAGCTTTGGCTTCCATGACTGCTAAGTTCTCTTTAGTAAATATAAAGTGCTTTCTATGTATAAGGCACTAGTGCTAGATGTTGGGAATACAAAAGACAAAAAATTCCCCAGCTCAGAAAATAAATCTTTCTTACCCTTCTAGAGATCCTCTAGATGTCTAGCTGAGAAGGCCTCTTGAAGTCCACCAAGCCAATCAAATATTTACTGATAATTATAATTTTACAACCCCCCCCCCCCCCCCCCCCCCACCCCCCCCCACACACACACACACACATTCAGTTACAAGACCTCATATGAGGTTATGAGCCATAGTTTGAGAAGCTGGGCTCTGAGGACCTATAATTTTAGGGTAGTTTCAGAATTTCCTATTCTCCTGAGATGGGGGTGGGGAATCCCTATAGTAGCTAAGTATTACAATAAATGTTCTTTTGCTGCAGGAATTGCTTCAGCCTTGCCACTAAATATAAAAAGTGGTTGGTTACTAAGCAACCTCTAGGCAATGTTCATTTAGCCATGAAAATATATACCTGTGAGTGTCCTTTTTCTAAAAGCTCCATTTCAAAATATTCCTTGGCTTCATATTCTTGCCACCAAATTTGGAATCATTTCATTTTCAAAATACCTTAAATTTATTTGTTAATACCTTCAGATTGAATTTTATGTAATTTAATGTTTGGAACTAAGATACATTTAATAACTTGTTCTCTATATGTGTATGTGTTTTTTAAGGGTCTTTAATAGAACAGTTAACCACAGAGAAATACGAATGTATGGTATGTTGTGAAGTTGTTCGAATGATGGCACCAGTTTGGAGTTGTCAGAGCTGTTATCATGTATTTCATTTGAACTGCATTAAGAAATGGGCAAGATCACCAGCTTCACAAGCAGAAGGTCTGTTTTCTACTATGACATTGATTTCACCACTTTGTTTATATTTGCAAGTCTGAAATTCAAACTACTTTATTTCCTCTTAGGTGTTTTGCTTGCAATTAGGAGTATACCTGGTGGTTGTCCTTCATTCTCAAAGAGGACCAAAATGACATCACTATGTTAGAGTCAAATTACAGTTGCTCAACTGTGGCTGATCAGATCAATATGAGCTTGCAATGCTCCGCCACAGGTCTCACACAAATAGTCCTTAGGAACATTTGGGGTAGAGTCTCTTCGTTTGCACAGCCTTCATTTCTTCTGAACTAATTTCATCTGCACTGTTAAGATTAAATCAAACCAAAGTATTGATATAAATCTTGATTAAAATGGTTAAACATAGTAACATTAGCAAATATTTTATTAAAAGATGAGACTAATAGAGATTTAAGGAAATTAAAGCCTTGCCTAGGTATTATTTGGTACCTTTCTGATCGATCCATAATTGGAAAATTCCATCTTAATGTAATCCCTGGTCCTGTTCCCAGAACTGATTAGATACCTCTTTATAATTCATTTCAAATCTTTATTTTGAAATTAAATTCCTTCTGGGACCTAGCACAAGCTACCAAAGTTTTAGGTTTCAAAAGCTCTTGAGCTTTATTAACTGCCAGTGTTCTTCCTGTCTCTGGTAGCATCTGAAGTGGTTGTTGTTAAGACTATTAGAATTAAAGGGATACCCTTCCATTTTCCATCTTGAATGAGGTTATTTTTCTTCCAAATGCTTATATCAAGAGAGCTGAAATTCTTGTAGTCAGATCTCCATTTCAGCAGCATGAAACATGCACAAATGTCTTCCAACAGAAATATTTTCTATTTATTAATAAATTGAGAAACTCCTCCAAACATCTTTCTAATTGTATTTAGTACTTGTTTAAATTTAAATCTAGTAGTAAGGGTTACACTTAAGTGGTAATTTAAACTTACAAACCTAATTCAGAATCTGCTTTCTTTTATAAAATTTCCAGATATACTTGAACAGATTTAAAATGTTTTTATGTATGACATTGATCACATCTGTAGGAAAGTAAGTTTAATTATTCTTAGAAGAAAAAAGTTGATTTTCAGTCATACAGAATTGAATTATCCCTATAGCAGATGATTATTATAGAACCTGGCTTTTTAATTAGAAAAGGCTATTATTTTTCTATACTTTCAGAGAACCAATTTAGTTAGGGATTTATTTTGAGGTTGACTACAACAAGATTATGTCTTTTTTTTTTAGCATTTTATTTTCAAAATACTTGCATAGTTTTCAACACTCTTGCCAAACCTTGTGTTTCAAATTTTTTCTCCCTCCCTTCCCCCACCCCCTCCCTTAGATAGCAAGTAATCCAAAATATGTTAAACATATGTAATTCTTCTATTCATATTTCCACAATTACATGCTATACACACACACAAAAAAGAAAAAACAGATCAAAAGTCAGATCTAATCAATTGGAAAAATATCAAGTGTTCATGGGTAGGTGAGCAAATATAAAAAAGACAATACTACCTAAATTAACCTACTTATTTAGTGCCGTACCAGTCAAACTCCCAAGAAATTATTTTACAGATCTAGAAAAAATAGTAATAAAGTTCATCTGAAAGTACAAAAGGCCAAGCATTTCAAGGGAATTTATCAAAAAGTTTATAAGAATTCAAGCCATTCTCCAATTGCTCTAAGAATATGAACAGACAGTTTTCAGATGAAGAAATTGAAACCATCTCTAGTTATACAAAAAGGTGCTCTAAATCACTATTGATCAGAGAATTGCAAATTAAGACAACTCTTAAGATACTACTACAAATCTCTGAGATTGACTAAGATGACAGGAAAAGATAATTATGAATGTTGAGGGGGACGTGGGAAAACTGGGACACTACTGGTGGAATTGTGAACTAATCCAACCATTCTGGAAAGCAATATGGAACTATGCCCAAAAAGGCAATCAAACTGTGCATTCCCTTTGACCCAGCAGTGTTTCTACTGGGCTTGTATCCCAAAGAGATCATATAAGAGAGAAAGAGACCCACATGTGCAAAAATGTTTATGGCAGTTCTTTTTGTAGTGGCAAGAAATTGGAAGCTGAGTAGATGCTCATCAGTTGGAGAATGGCTGAATAAGTTATGATATATGAATGTTATAGAATACTATTATTCTATAAGAAACGATCAGCAGGATAATTTCAGAGAGGCATGGAGAGACTTACATGAACTGATCGTAAATGAAATGAGCAGAACCAGGAGATCATTGTACATGGCAACAGCAAGATTATATGATGATCAATTTTCATGGATGTGGTTCTTCTCAAAAATGGGATGATTCAGGCCAATCTTAATAGACTTGTGATGGAGAGAGCCATTTACACTGTGGGGACTGATTGTGGATCACAACATACCATTTTCACTTTTGTTGTTGTTTTTTGCTTGATTTTTATTTTCTTATTTTTCTTTTTTGATCTGATATTTCTTGTTCAGCAAGATAATTGTATACATATGTATGCCTGTATTCGATTTGCATATGTTTTTACCATATTAAACATATATTCGATTACTTACCATCTAGGGCAGGGGATGGGGGGAAGAGGAGGAAAATTGGAACACAAGGTTTTGCAAAGGTCAATGTTGAAAAATTTTCCCTACATATGTTTTGAAAATAAAAAGCTGAAAAAAAAAATCAAATCAAAAAGAAAAAAATGAGAAAAAACAAAAAGCAAGCAAACAACAAAAAAAGGTCAAAGTACTATTATTGTGATACACATTCAGTCCCCACAGTCCCCTCTCTGGATTACAACAATTCTCAAAAACCATTTACTGAGTTACAGAAGGGGTGCAGTTGTCACTGGTGGAAGTTGTATTCATACTAAAGAAATTATAGTTCCTTGAAGTACTGTAATACTCTGTGTAAAGGATTCATTATAACCAGATCAGGAAATACTGTTGTCAAAGAAAGAATCCACATAGCTAGAGCAGGCAATGTTTCTTTTATTAGTTATATAGGAGAGACCCACTGAAGTTGGGGGATGGGAGGCTTAGCATTTATATAGTTTCTACTATATGCCTGATTACTTGATTCTCCAATCCTGTGGGATAGGTATTATTATCCCTATTTTACACTTATAGAAATTGAGGCAAATAACAGTTAAGTGACTTATTTAGAGTCACATAGCTATTGTCTGTAGTTGGATTTGGACTTCAGTCTGACTCCAGACCCAGGACTCTATGCAGTATAGCCAAATCTGATCTGGATAGAACTCTCTTAATAAATGCTGTAAAGTAGAATTTTTTTATATATTTTGGAGAAATGGTAGATATGGTACAGAAAAGGGAAAGCACTGGAATTATGGAAGATTGGTGAATCTGTAGAACTATACATGAATCAGGTTTTTAGCAGACTTTTCCAGCATATTCAGAGAAAGGAAAAATAATGATAAATAACCTTTTTTTTTTTTTTAACATCTAAAGCAGTATCACAAATCTCTCATTTTTCTACATGAAAGTAAAAAGATTTTCCATAGTTTCTTCATGTGAACAATACTCAAATCTAACCATGGACTTGTAACTGGATTTTTTGGTGGGAAAGGGGAAAGGTTTGATGAGGCACTCAGGGTTAAGTGACTTGTCTAGAGTCACACAGCTAGTAAGTATCAAGTGTCTGAGACAGAATTTGAACTCAGGTCCTTCTGACTTCAGGGCCACAATGTCTAGCAAATTCTAACCATAAACTTTTTCTGTAAATGTCAAAAGCTCTCTAGATGTACAACAGAAGTGAGATAACTACTGGGATTTTGGAATTCCTTTGTTTTATTAGAATGCTTTATTGCAATTAAAAGTTATAAAATATTTTCTCAAAATTTGTTCACTTTTGTGCATAAAGCAAATCCTATTGGTGTTTGAACTGTATGTTCTTCAATCACAAATTTTAACTTTTCTACCTTATTCAATCGCATTCTGAAGATTGTTCTTGTTTTTTTACTTTGATAGTAAAAATAAGATAGAAATTGATGCTTACTTTGCATTTTTACTGTGCTTCTGAAAAGATAAATGTATCCTTTACAAATATTTGTATATTATATTTTATGAATATTTAAAATAAAACACATTTAATGTGGAAAATGTTTTAATTAGTCACAGTTCAATTTTGTGATTTATTAAATACTTTTGAAAGAAAAGAAATTAATTTTACTTAATACTTTCTTTGACAGATGCTCATAGAGGCTGGCGATGTCCAGCTTGTCAGAATGTTTCAGCACAAGTTCCTAGTACATATACTTGCTTCTGTGGTGAGTATTGATTATATATAATACACGCCTTTGAATAAGTTACACCTAAGCCAGTTTTGTAGCCCAGACTATAGAACAATATTCTCACATTATCCAATCAAAGGAAGTTCATGGACTTTTTTGGTTTTGGGGATCCCTACAGTTCTTTTCAAGATAGACCTGAATATGAGGAAGTGGTCCCAATGGGCCAACCTTGATTTTGTTCTGATTATTAAGCACATGCAACTTCTTGCTTCTTAGTTACTATTTTTATTCCTAAACATTGGCACAGTTCTGACCTGGGTTCTAGAGGGTGGTTAGGTTTATTTGCCCACAGTGCTAGCCTATATCCTGAAGTTAAAGAATTCTGGTTGTTGTCATAATTCTTCAACTCATCAATACTTAGGACTAATGATAGATTGCCTTGAAAATGCAGGAATGGTTAATTAGCCATTGTAATGAAGAAAGATTATACCTACTGTGATGCTGCAAAACCAAAACTTTCAAAGGTGACCAGTAACTTAATTGCCACTGTCTACTCTCTCCAACTTAATAGCTCCATCTTCCTTTTCTTCAGCAGTATCAAACTCAGTGATTCTCCTCTAATTGCTTCTTCTCTAGTCTGTTGCCTACTTTCTGACCTAATATGACTATTCTTATACATAATCATCTTTTCTCGTTAGACAATGTCATTCCTTCCCATGGTTTAGCTGTCATCTTGATATAGCTTTTTACATATAAACCATATTTGGAAGCAAAGGAAATAGTAAAAGGTACTTTACTGTTTTACTTATAGTTCACCTTACTTTTTTCCTGGGCATTTAAGAAAAGTTTACTGAGCAACTACTACATAGTAAGCATTGGGCTTAGGGTGTAAAATGGTAGCCTCAAGGAATCTGCCTATTATATAGGAAACATTGTATCATTCTGCCTTGAATTCCAATTGTTTGTAACTGATTAAAAGGTACTAAACATACAGTATTACTTCCACCTGGGATGGTCAGGGAATGCTTTGTGAAGGAGGTAGCATTTGAGCATGACTTTGAAGAACAGGCATAAATTTGGGAGATGAGGACGAGAGAGCATGAATAAAAGTACAGAGGTAGGAAAATTTGAGGCATGTTGGGGAATAGCAAGAAGCTTAATGTGATTGGAACGTTTATAATACAAGTTAGGGCTACAGTAGGAGAAAAAATTAGAAAGATATATGGGCCATAGATGTCAAGGACCTTGCTTACCAGAGCCAATAAGTTTATACTGAATGTACTTGGAAAGAAGAGTACTTGAAAGTTTCAAACAGCAAAGGGACATCCTTTCCCTTTTAAAAAAGATTAATTTGGCTATGTTGTCCAAATGAAATGACAGGCAGGGAGATTGTTAAAAGGGTAATTTAGGCATGAGATGACAGTAGGGTTGGGAGAATGGAGGGATAGAACAAAACTTTAAAAAGTTTAAAAGAAAGAAATGGGAGTGCCCTGGTGACTCATGGCAGAGTGGAAAGGAGGAACTGGTTCAGGAAAGAAGATTTATTTTGAACTTGTTTCATGTCAGGTTATGATCCAGGTAGAAGTGCCAGGTAACTCCCGAAACCTAGCCTACATAATAAACTAATGCCTAATATGCATTAGGATGAAGATGTGTTTTCTTCTTATAATAGCAATCTAATTAATTGACTATTATAATTCATAGCTATGAATAGGTAATAGGCTCCTAGAAATTTAAAAAAAGAAATTCCTCAACCCAAATGAATCTCTCATTTGTAAGCTATGTTTAGGATTTTTTTTAAGATCTTCCCCCAAGTCTCTTTGCCACTGGGCAGTATTTTGGGACTATCTCTTACCTGGATTTTCCTAAGAGAACAAAACTCCTTTTTTTCTTTTTAAAGATCTTTGATTTTTGTTCACCATATCATTTCACAATTAAACTTCTAGAACATTGACACTTCCATTTCATTTCAACTCCTCATAAATTTGGCTTCTCCCTTGCTCATTCATTTGAAACTGCTTTTTCATAGTTCATGTAATTGTCAATGTATTTGGCCTCTGTTTCCAGTTTTAACCTTGACCTTTTTGTAGCACTTGATATTTAGAGACCACTTTATAAAAATCTCTCTCTCTTTGACTTCCCAGCCTATTACTCAACCTTGTTCTCTCTCTTTTTTTTCCCTGAGACAATTGGGGTTAAGTGACTTGCCCAGGGTTACACAGCTAGGAAGTGTTAAGTGTATGAGATCACATTTTTTTTTTAATAGCCTTTTATTTACAGGTTATATGTATGGATACTTTATAGCATTTGACAATTGCCAAACTGAGGTCACATTTGAACTCAGGTCCTCCTGACTTCAGGGCACCACCTAGTTGCCCCACCTAGTTGCCCCACCCATCCTTGTTCTCAACTTACTTTAGACTGACTCCTCTGTTAGTTCTTTTTGCTGCTACTAAATATTGCTGTTTGCCAAAGTTCTCTGTTCCTTTCTTTATCTGTGCTCTTTAATCTCATTAGCTATCATGGCATTGACCATTGAGTCCAAAGAGAGTACTTCTAATCATTATTATTATTATTATTAACAACTCCATTTCTTTCCTTTTTTTGTGTGTATGTGTGTAAAGCATTTGGAGTTAAGTGACTTACCCAGGGTCACACAGCTAAGACAAGTTAAGTATCTGAGGATAGATTTGAATTCAGGTCCTCTTGACTAAGGCTGGTACTTTATCCACTGAACCATCTAGCTACCTCTATTTAACTCCATTTCTAATCTCTCACTCAAGTACCAGGTATATATTTTTAATCTGTGTACTAGACTGCTTCGTTTAGATTCCCCACTAGAAATTCAACCTCGGTGTATTTAAAACAAAATTTATTGTCTTCTTTGTGCTCTCTCTTACTACTCCTACCAAACCATCTTTTAATTTCCCATTAAGCCACTTCTTTTCATGCCTGCTGCTATCAGATTAATCTTCCTCATACAAAATTTTTCATTGGATCACTTCTCAAAAGTTGAATTCCATTTTAAAATTTCTTTTTTTATGACTAATAAACACAAATATTTCTTTATACAAATAAAATAAGCCAAAAGGAATGGTATACAAAATGGTAAGTCTCTATGATAGCTAGTTTTGTTTAAAGTATGTATTATATTGGACTTGATAATACCAATACTGCTTTGCTTGTCTGTATCCTTTTCTGAATTTTCCTCTATTTTTAAAATACTTCATTGGTATACTTTTCTTTCTTGCATCAGTGTCTTCTATATTTCATGCAAGAAAACTTTTTTATTTCCAGTTTTTCAGTCCCCAAATAGTGATCTGAGTTTCAAGAAGAGCATATCCTTTTCCAAGTATTCCTATTTTTTTCTCCCTTATTCAAATATTTCCCTTCCTATAAATTTGTACCTTCCTTCTTTGAGTCATGTCTTTTTTTTCTTGGAAGCATGTTGCAATGTAAGGAGCATTGCACCATTTTAATGTAGATCCCTCTTCAAATCTGTATGACTTTGGCCAAGTTAATGGGTCTCACTTTGTTTATCTGTTAAATTCTGAGGAAGGAGTAGTCTCGGTGGCTTCAGAGGACCTTAAGGTCTTAGGATAAATAAAATTGGTGGTGAATCATGTAGGAAAAGGCTATGGGATGTATTAAACAAATTGGATACTGTTTTAACTTTTTAATCAAATATAACCATTATTCAAAGATGGCTGTTGCCTGAATAAATATATTGTCCTGGTCAAGGGACTTTATTTCATGAATATAATTGCATTAATCTACTTTTGAATCTTAAATGCAAAAGTATTTAATCAATGAAAGCTAATGCCAATGTTTCTCATTGTTTCCATAACTGCTTTGTGATGTTAAAAATGAAAGTGTTTAAATTTCTGTAATTTATTTTATGATCTTTAATTTATAGGTAAAGTAAAGAATCCTGAATGGAACAGAAATGAAATACCACATAGTTGTGGCGAGGTTTGTAGAAGAAAGCAACCTGGCCAGGACTGTCCACATTCATGTAATCTGTAAGTTTAAATTATAGAAATCCAAAGAATATTAAGGAGTATTTGTGGTTGTTAATCTTAGATCTTTGTGTTGAGGAAATAGAAATCTTCTATTAAGTAAAATCAACCTGTTTGACTTTTGGTTTGCAGATGCTATTGGGTTTTTTGTTTTTGTTTTTAAATGAGGACATTTGTCCTTTTTCACCAGTACCACTCATTATTTTGCTGTATTCCTTCCAGCAACTCTTATAAAACTTGGAGCCAGGATATTATTTTTTTTTTTTGAAGCTGTATTTGTATTTATTATAGAATTATTCTTTTCTTTATTTACTTCTTGGATTTTATTTAACACAGTTTTCCTTTTTCGTAGTTGAAATTTTCTCCCCTCAACTTATATCTCTAGTCTTGGTTCTTTAATTAGAATTTTGTTTTAGGACTAGGTTATGCCTTTTCTTCCACACATGGAGGTTGAAGTTGCTAGCCCTTAATCTTATTCCTTCTACAGTCTAGATACTTCTATGAACTATAGTTTTGGAAGGGACTGGCTAGTTCTAGAGACCAAGGGACTACCTACATCCCTACCTGTCTTCTGCTTCCATGTTCTATTGTCTTAACAGAGCTACTAGGCCCTGCTCCATCTTTCTTCTTCACAACTGTCCTCAACTTAGAATTTGCCTTTTTTCCTTTGTCTCCTGACAGGTACAGGACTGGATGCTGAACAGCTAGCTGGTTTCAGGTCTCTTGGAGGACTGCTGGGCATGTCTGGCTCACTTGTCTTCTTGATCCCTTGCTTCAGTCACAGTATCACAATGGCCCTGCCTTCAGACAAATGCTCCTATCATTGCGCTCGAAAGCATGAGCTGCTTTTGAGAATGGATTATTTCCTTTTCCTTGTATCCCCAGGGTCTAGCACAGTGCTTGACAAATAAGCGTTTAACATGTGCTTGTTGATTAAGTACTTCTGCCCTGTTTCTTTTTTCAGACTTCTGTTAAGAACTGATTTTTGTCTCCTGCTGGATTTTTGACAGATGGGCATTAAACTCTTGTTGGCTTCAGACTCTTTACTAGTGATTGCATTGGTTTTGGGCCCATAATCCTTTAACTATCTTGTACAACTCTGGATGGATATACAGATGGAGGAACTTGTTAGTGTTTCTCTTTCATTTTATTGATTATTGTTTGGTGTGGCACTCTTTAAAATTTATAGTGTAGTGTTTTAAAGGAAATGGGCTTGACTGTAACCCTTCCTATCTTCATCTTTATTGGAAGTCTGCTCTCATCCTTCAGGATGAGGATTTTACCCTGAGTGGCTCCATGATTACATTTACTCAGTAGTCACATCTACAATGACTTTGAGAACCCAAAGATGTCATTTTCTGGTCCTGGGATTGTGAATTCATCAAGGCTGTTTTCTGTTTTTCTCCTTATCCATTGTGGGTTATCAACTCTTTAGTAGTCTCTTTTGTTCTCTTTCTCTTTCCAGTGAAGATCATTCTTCTTGATAGATAAAACAGAAGCAGTATAAGAATTGGACAGCTCCTCATTTTTTCCATCATATCCTCTCCAGGGATTTCAGTTCTTTTTTTCCCTCAAGAAACTTTTTTGAAAAACTTTTTTTTTTTTTTTTTTTTTTTTTTAAATCTTTCCTCTCCAGCTCCATGTCATTTTGGTCTTTAGAATTCAAGAATTGCTTATTACAGGACAGTGCCACCCTAAGGTCTTTATCCTCCTGACTCCCACCTTTTGTGTCTTTCAAAAATCTAAATTGGTTGGTAGTTCCCTCTGTATAGACTTTATTCTTTTTAAAGAGTTGCCCTTTTTTTCTCATGGAAATTGTTTTTCTTTATGTTCTTATAATATCATTCTTGAGAAATCCCCTTCCTTCCTGATGTGATCTCCCCAACAGAATTTTTTTTCATTGCATCCTATTCTATTTTTCTATAATCTTTGAAATCTGTTTTCCTAATATTTAGGCAGCATGTCCATCTGTCATTAGCTTACTCCATTTTTACTAATTCCAAAATGTGTAGCCACTATCATCCTGACTTCTCACCATTTCCAACATAGTATCTGATTTATTCTTGTTGATGAGAATTTGATTTGAAAGTCCACTTCATTTGTTTCTTTGCCTTTTGAAGGAGGGAAGTATTAGCAAAATGATGAAAAAATTACTTACTTTTATGTTTTAGCAAAGCACCAGCATTTCTTCTAGATAACAAAAGTCCCTGTTTCTGTTTTGCTATGATTCTGTACCAGTCTTATAATCTGTTCTTCATACTCTTCATCTTTTTCTTGTTTTATCAAAGTGGTCAATAGTATGCTCTGATAACTGTTACTTTTCTTTCTACAGCTTTTATCTGTCACATATTCTCCATCTTGTTTACCCCATTTTGGTTTCTGTCTTCCCTCACATTAATGCTACTACTCCTCCATTTTTAACCTCTCCTGTTGGTAAAGGAATAATATCATGTAATATATTCTATCCCAGAAAGCCTCAGGTAGCTATAAGATCAAATTTGCTTCCATTATCAGGATGTTTAGTTTCTCTTGTTTGTCATTCATACTTTTGTGCATTTTGTATATTGACATGGGTTTTATTTTTATTTCTTTTCTTGGATTTGTTTCCTGTGAACTTCTGGAGATCTATATTGGTATTCTTCTTACATTGTAGCCAGTCTCTATGGTATCTGACTGACTTGGATATATGTGGGAAGCTTTTTCTCTTCTCCTTCCTTTTTAGTTTAAAACCCTTTTAATTAGTTTTTCAAGATATCAGGCAAATATATTTTTAGATATACTTCATCTTTACCCAGAAGCCTGCCATTTCTATATTTGTCTAGAACAGGAGTTCTTAACCTGGGGCCTCTAAACTTTTTTTTTTGTTGTTGGGGGGGGGGTGGAGTTAATAGCTGTATTTCAGTATAATCAATTTTTTCTGTAATCCTATTTATTTGATATTATGCATTTACAAACACTATTCTGAGAAGGACTCCATAGGTGTCACTAGACTATGCAAAAGGTCCATGACATAAAAATGCTTAAGAACCCCTGCTCCAGGACAAGCCCCACATCCAGACTCAGCTTCTAAATTAAGCTGTTCACTTCCCAAATTTGTGTTTATATTTTGAAATTTAGACTTTGTATGACAACAGTAAATTAATTTTTAGCTGCACATCATATTTTTAAGCAAAAAAAGACTATTAGACAAACTTGGTTCTTATAGCCTGTTTATAAAAATCAAAGCCACCTCAGAGGACAAAGATCCTCCTATTTGGGAGGATATTCAGAAAAAATATTCCAAGACCAATTCCAAAAAATGTGTTTTGAATAATTATAATCTTGATGTTTCCTATTTAGAAGAAGAAAGCATAGCATATCCTTGAGCATATTAATTTTAGAAATCATTCTCATTTAGTATCATATCTCATATGTAAAATAGTTAAACTAGAGGTTCAAATTTTGATGTTATAGCATAATAACACCAGTCTTCTTTCCTTGAGCTCTTTTTTCCCCCCCACTATGACCCACCTGTTATTGACCACTGTTGTCACTTCAACTATTAATCCCTTGTTTGGTCTTAGCATCTGTGGTAACAACTCATCTGTTAAGTCTTCCCTTCACTTCCTGGTTGAGTTAATGACCAGTAAGAGGTTTTATGTTGTATAAAGTATCCCCAATTTTGAACAGGCTTAAAATGATTCATTGATCACCCAGAAAGCTGAGAGAATCTTGTTTTTATGGTCACGGACCTCTGTGATATTGACAATGCATTTCTTGTTTAAACAGGAATCCAAAGGAGACAAATTCTGATTGATTTGTGTGATTTGCTAAAAGGATATTGGGAGAGGGGGAATTGTTATTGAGTTAACTATATGTGTATAATCCTTTATTCATTGAAGTGTTTCTGTTTAAGTCTTTGTCATCCAGGACCTTGTCCATCATGCCCTGCCTTTATGACTAAGACATGTGAATGTGGACGAACAAGGTAAGATTAGAACTTTGCTTTATGGGGGAAAAAAATTGCTACTTGTAATTTTAGGCTATATAGTAAAATATTAATGGGTAATGAGGGCAGTCTGCTTATAAAGAGTAAATTGCTTATTCGTTTCACTCTTAATTTTTATAACAGCAAAACATACTTTGGATGTTTTTGAGCACTGGTTCAGTAAGCCAGCAAAAATATGTGGACAAATATATATATTCATACATATTCATAAGTAGTCAGTAAGTTGGTCTGTTTTTATGTTTTTATACTCTTGTTCACAAATCATTTGAGTATGTCTAGGATCTGTGATTTTATAGTTATAGGAACTTTTGGTTGGGGAATTGTCTCCAGTACTACACTTTTAACCTGAGAATACCTCACTGGAGGCTCAGAGATTTTAAGTGGCTTATCTCTAACTGTTAAGTGGGAGAGGAGTATTTGAACCCAGAGCTTTCTGACTTCATGTACTGCACTTTTCTTCCAAGACTATATTATAAACTATTCATGTGTAGTACTTTTTAAAATGTCCCCAGTGTTAAACACCAGTAATAGTTGACTTTGGAGTATAAAATATTGTCAGAATGATTGATCATTTTCCTATGCATATAACTCACATTTATATGACATTTTCTGATTGTATTATCTGACTCAGTACTCTTGTGGGTGAGTGGTACAATTATTATCTGCATTTTACAGATAAAGAAATAGGCTCAGATAAGTGACTTGTCTAGGTAAATGGCAGAGCTTGTTCTCAATCTCAGTTATTTCAAGTTCATATCAAAAGTAAAGTTTTTTTCCTATGAAACTGTGTTATCTCTAATAACTATCAGTTGATTTTAACAAAATCCATGGATACAAGTATTGTTTGCTGAGGCTTTTTTTCCCCTTATCAATAGACATTAAATAGTTGACAGATATTTGCTATAAGACCTGAAGGACATTAAGCACATTTAAATATCATTTTACTCTTTATTCAGTAAAAGGATACATCCCTATGATCCTGGTCTGAATAAGTTTTATCCAACAACACCTATAACAGATTTAATTGAGGGTATCTTCAAGATCTATAAGGATATGTATCCTTTATAACTTTGTTGAGAGTGAGTACATATGGTTCAAATTCAGAAGAATAATTAAATCTTTGAATGAGCACTTTCTCTAGCTCTTTGAAGCTAGGTGAGTCATTAAACCTCTGTGGGCCTCACGCGTCCTCCTGAGAGTTATATGTTAGGTCCTGTTATATAAGCATTATGTAAGCCTTATACAAAGTAACATCCTTACATGATATGTTATAAAGGGAATTCTTTACAAAAGGATAATAACAAATAGTTCACTGGGGAGGTTAGATATTGTGAAGATGGAATTCGAGGAATTAAAAATAATTAAGAGCTAAAGTATCTGCAATCTCTAAAGCAGGGGTCCTCAGATTTTTTAAATAGGGGGCCAGTTCACTGTCCCTCAGACTGTTGGAGGGCTGGACTATATTAAAAACAAAAACTTTGTTTTGTGGGCCTTTAAATAAAGAAACTTCATAGCCTTGGGTGAGGGGGATAATTGTCCTCAGCTGCTGCATCTGGCCCTTGGGCTGTAGTGTGAGGACCCCTGCTCTAGAATATTTCATACAAGCAGCATTCAGATAATTGGTACTCACAATCCTATCTCTTTTATTTATTAATTTTCTCAAAGATTATATATCACAAAGAAACTTTGACTGACTCAGAATTGAGTAAGGAGAAAGTGCCATCAATGTAAATAACATAGAGGAGCTGCCACAAGCATCTGCATTCTTTGAGCCTGAAGAATTTGGACTGGCTAAAGGAACAGTTTGCTGTAGTTGAACTTCCCAGAGAGTGATGAGAATCAGGGCTTGACTTGTGATTCCATTGATATAAAGAATTTTTGTATATGGAAATCTTCTGTAGTAATACAGGTCAGCACCTTCTCTGCAACATACAGTCTTAAGATAATTGTTTACTGAGAGGTTAATTGACTTGCCTAGGGTCAGTCAGCCAGTATGTCAGAGGTCAAACTTGAACCCAGCTCTTTTCTGGCATTTCTTCATTTATTTCACCACACTGCCTCTTCACCTTCACACAAGACATTTTAAATACATGTAGCTTAATTTAAGCAAAACTAATACACAAAAATCCAAACATGAGATAGATTGATTAGGGAGTTATTACTTTAAGAGAATTATTTATTTCTCTGAAGAATCAGAAAATCCCAGAATTGGAAAGGGCATTTGGATCTGTCTCTTAGCAACTCTACACTTCAATATCTTTGCCAAATTGTCCAACTTCTACTTAAACACTTCCATTGATGGGGAAATATATTTATGAAGAAATGTACAGTTTTTTTGGACAACTCTAATTCCTATCTTATATTGAGCAGAAATCTGCTTCTTTGTAATTTTTACCCATTGTTCCTAGTTCTTCTAGAACTAAAGAGATTGTTCATCTTCCAAATTATATTTCTTAAGATATTGGAAGTCAACTATTAAATTTCCCTTAAGATGTCTTTTTTTTTTAAAGCTTAACATCCCTATTTCCTCTAACTATTCCTCTAACACATATGATATGGTTTTAAGCTCCTTACTATTCTAATGGGCCTCCCAGATAAAATTTACAGAACTGAAAAATAATATTCATTACACAATATAGTGGTATTCTTACTTTCCTTTTGGTGGATAGTATGTCATTTAATGTGGCCTCATTATTCCTTTTAGCAGCTACTTCATACTGCTGACTTTTTTAGATTGCTATCAAGTCAACAACACACATACATTCTTTTCTATATAAACGGCTTTCTAGTTATATCTCCCCTTCCCTGTGCTTTTTTTAAGTTTAGAGATATTCTGTATATTAACAGTTATCCTTTCTAGCAAACCAGGACTATTTAATTGGGAAAGTATGTAGTCAGTACCTTCATTTATTGAACCGAACATTTAATAGAGTCAAAAATAGTATCTTATATCATGGTTACTAAAAATCTCTGTCCAGATGAACATCAGTTTTCTAATAAGTACAAATCAACCATTTTCATTCATTTTTTTTAACTGTGGCCATGAAGATATACAAGACTTGCCAAATGCTTTGCTATAATACAGGCATTATAAGCATGTGGGATGCCCACCCTGATCATCTTCAGTCTAGGACTTAAGGATGGACTTATTTTGGGCAGGGTGGACTTCCCTTAACCAGAACAAATCACATCCTTCATACCTTCTCTAGGCTTTTCATCTTTATTGCTGTATCCTCTTGCAAAGGAGAACCATCCAACATCCTGGTTCTGTTAATATCTTAGGAAACCCCCCCTCAGGCTATTTATTTGGTACCATGTGACTAACCAGCCTCCTTTTCTAGTCATACATGTTCTTGACTTAGGCCACTTTTTAAACACATGTTCTTGTTAGAACAGGCTGCTGCTTGCTTTCCCCCATGAGGGACTGACCTTTCTTCTAGTAACTCTTGGTTCACCTGCAACTTTTAGGTTCTAGATCCTCATGTTCCATGATTCACATTCATACAGCTTTCCTTGAAAACTAAGGCAGCAAGTGTTTACTTAGGCTACCTGTTGGCTATTACATCCTAGTTGCTTCCCTCCATGGGAATGCTATGCTATCATGGTTACAAGTATGGAGAAGGTATACTTTTGTAGGTGCAATTAGTATTTGGTGTAAAAACACAAAAATATACAATTTAAAAAATACATATTGTGTAAATTACAAGTTCACCAAGAGATAGTTGGTGCTATGGGGAAAAGTACCATGTTAGCTGTCAGAGGCTTTGAGTCAGTTCTATTATTTACTAACCTTTTGGCTCTGGCATATCACTAAAGTCTCTTGGAATTAAAATTGATGAACTCTCAGGTTCCTTTCAGTTCTTGATCTGTGGTGTATTGATCTTTTAAGTTGAATAATGAGATGTGATAGGGTAAGTTGGTAAAGAGAGAAAATGCAGACATGGCAAGACTCTAAAGACAGGATTAGGAAGGGAGCTGCTAAGATTTTTGATAAATGCTACATCTTGTTCACTTTGTAATTCTTAAGTGGTATCAATCAGATATGAGTTGTCTGCTAATGTGATATTTGTTATATTCACAGTCATTCAGTTCGTTGTGGTCAATCTAACTCAATTCACTGTTCTAATGTGTGTGGCAATATTTTGAATTGTGGTAAGCACAACTGTGCCGAACTTTGCCATGCAGGTGAATGCCAACCATGCCATCTTATAGTACGTCAGGGTAAGCATTTTTATTCTCTTACTATCTTAATATTAATAGCACATAATTTTCTGAGAATGCCACATAATCATTGTTCTGTTATTAAGGTTTTTCCATTACTTTCTGTCAAAAATTTGTCAGGATTACAAAATAGAATGAATTCTGTTTATTTATCCAGAAAATGCTATTTATGGCTTTTTATTTTTATCATATTCTTAATCGAATAATATTTGCACTTTTTCTTTATTAAACCCAAAGAATGAAATTTTTTTTTAAATTCTTAAAGTCCCAATAGCCACATTTCTTTAAAAAGACATATAAGCTGTTATTACAAATTTGTATATTAAATTTTTAAAAATATTAATATTTAGGATCAGAACTTATCAGGTTCATGTACTTTTTGTTGAGACAGCTAGATTGAAAAGGTAGATAAGTTGATGGAACAGATTAATTCCCAGTAGAGTCACATAACATTATATCATGTCACTATATATAATATCATCAGGAACATAAGTCCTTTAACATGAAAAAATTAATTGCTAGATGCAAGAAACTGAAATTTAATTTCTTGAGTCTATAGCATTAAAAATAATTTTAGACTGGATTCATATTATTATATGCAACTAGGAGCATTTTAAATTTTTTTTTAATTCATTGGAAACACATGTGACTATGTGAAATTAGGATTTAATAAAGTAGAAATGAATGAGATTTTATATCAGTGTTTAGTATATTTATCACCATAATAACATGATTAGAACATATTGTCATGAGTGATGTGTTGGCCTCTTACTGTATTGCTGTCCTTGAGAACTCTTTTATTGATGAAAGTATTATGTAGCATGGCCAATTTAATATTGCTAGTAATTTTGTTCTTAAACTAGGCCAGTGAGTTTATCATTGTAGAAAGTTACTAAAAAGTAACTTTCTTTACCAAAGTACCTTCTGTGCAACTTAAATTGTATTTCTAGTTGTGAACTCTTTAAACACAGGAGACTAAGAACTCTATAGTTCTACTGTAAAAAAGAAAAAAACAATAAATATTTCTTATGTGTTTTTCTGGGTAACAAGATTTTCTGCATCTGCTTTAAAATTTTTTTTCTTGTTCTATTTATTGTATTTTTGAACTTATTTTTGAAATTATTTTGTTAGTGTGTTACTGTGGGGCCACTTCTCAAGATGTATTATGTGGAACTGATGTAGGACAGTCTGATGAATTCGGAGACTTCAGCTGTTTAAAGATATGTGGCAAGTAAGGCTTTATTTCATCTTATATGTAAATACTAAGAATGTATCTTATTAATAGTCTTGTAACATTTTGTTCTTTTTCTTAACAGGAAATTGAAATGTGGGAACCATACATGTTCACAATTATGCCACCCCCAGGCCTGCCAGTTATGTCCACGACTTCCACAGTTAGTGCAAACTTGCCCTTGTGGTCAGACTCCACTTAGCAAATTGCTAGAGCTTGGATGTGTTGAACGCAAAACATGTTTGGATCCTATACCATCATGTGGGAAAATATGTGGCAAACCTCTGTCTTGTGGCTCCTTTGGTAACTAAGTGAAATTCATTTAAATATGTGGCAATATGAAATATCCAGGGGAAATAACACATTTTAGTAGATAGATGTTTCTATAAGTATTTGAAAGAAATTGTCAAGGTATCATTTTCTTTCCAAACACACGATTTTCTAAGTTGTATCCCGTTTACTCAAATAATTTCCCTTTTTTATTCATCTATGTTTTACCTATAAAATTGAGTACTTATGCTATGATAATGTTCCAGAGTGAACCAAAATTTCCGCAAACTGCATTGTTATAAGCTCTTCTGATTACGAGACCTCAAGTTTCCTTGGTTAATTAGTCTTTTAGAAGATTGAAGATAATTGAATTTTGGGCAGAATGGCTCTGGACATTTTTTGAACAAATGTAAATCCCAGACACTGTCTGCTTCCAACAGAGACATTGTAAAAAGATTCTCAAAGTCAAGGTTGATATAGTTTGTGTTCTGTAAATCATAGAAAAGATAGATAAGAGATACAGAGTCTCATAGCCTTAGATTTCAGCAAAGAACCACATGCTTCTTTTTTTCTTTTTTTTTTTTTAATTATAGCTTTTTATTTACAAGTTATATGCATGGGTAATTTTACAGCATCGACAAATGCCAAGCCTTTTGTTCCAATTTTTCCCCTCCTTCCCTCCACCCCCTCGCCAGATGGCAGGTTGACCAATACATGTTAAATATGTTAAAGTATAAATTAAATACAATATTAGTATACATGTCCAAACAGTTATTTTGCTGTTCAAAAAGAATTGGACTTTGGAGTAGTGTATCATTAGCCTGTGAAGGAAATCAAAAATGCAGGTGGACAAGGGTAGAGGAATTGGAAATTCTATGTAGTGGTCCATAGTCATCTCCCAGAGTTCTTTCCCAGACCTTTGTTTTTATTGCTGTCTGGACTACATCAATAAAGTACATTTTGTTCTTGTGGAAATTCTCTGCAGTGATGCAAGACTGTCAGTTCATCTATAATTTATAATCTTAGAGAATTATAGAAACAGTGTAGCTGTTTCAATTCATTACTGCTCTATTGGAGCTGATTTAGAACCACATGTTTCTTAAAGCATTTCCAGGGGAGGTAAAACAAATTGAATTGGGAGAAATAACTGAAGTGTTATCCAAACTTTTCTTTATGTGTCATCCTGATAGGGAAATAGAACAGGTTTGAGATGGATATAGGTAAGTAAGTTTGTGGGTGTATGAATAGGATTTATTTTTAATTGTGGGGTATTGAGGTTTGGGGGAATTATTGTATTCTATAGGATTATAAAATTATAGATTTAGAGCTAGAAGAGATCTTGTAGTCCTACTTTGATTTTACAGAAAACTTACATGAAAACTTAAACTCAATAAAAGAAATTGATTGTCTTAGGTTTACACGCATAGGATTTATTTATTCCTAATGTTTTATTTATTTCCTTTGTCTACATGTTGTATCTCTTCTCCAAGAACCTTTATCTTGGTAAAGAAAAAGATAAGAAAAAAAAACTAATGTAGTGACTTCATCTATCCATGAAGACAGTATTTTCTAATAATCCCTCTTATCACTATGAAGGAATAGGCATTATTTTTTCTCTTTTTTTGAAAAAACAGTTTGACTTCTATACACAGCAGTTAGATGACTGAACTAATAGTTTAAAAAGAAGTTTAATGTGAGATTTTAATTTTTATTAGATTTCATTCATACATGTGAAAATCTTTGCCACGAAGGAGAATGTGGACCCTGTTCTCGCACATCCATTATTTCCTGCAGATGTACTTTCAGAACAAAGGTAAATTCAAAAGCACTAATTTCAGATTATTGCTGCAGGTTTATTTTCAGTCTTTGAACCAAGGTAATGAGGAATTTATTATTTTTCAAAATGTGATTTTAAAATAATTTTTAGGGTATCTTATCAGCAAAACTTATTATCATTTGCTTTTTACTATATCAATAAGGAATAGGATTTGAAAAGTCCTGTCAGAATTTTCAGATAATCAAGTCAGTATTCTTTATTATTGAAATTTTTACTTTTTAGTGTTCTTTTCCAAGGGAAATATAGTAATTTTTATTTTGTATATAGAAGAGAAGGTAATGGTTGTTTTCTCATTTTGCTATATGGTCAAAATATGTGGGACATCTCAGATATGGTGAATGATTATAGGAGATGCTCCATCCAGTTTGTGTCTTGGGCAGTCCTCTTAAGGTCTTCCTGCTACTTACACTACCAGACTGATACAGAGGTAAAGACACAATTTAAGTCTGTTGACTTTGTCTTGTTCAAAAAATCTGGTGCAGTAGAAAGATTAACTAAAAAAAGTAGTAGTTGATACTAAAAGTCTAGGCTTATAAGATTATAGATTTAGAATTGAAAAGAGGAATCTCAGAAACTCACATTACATATGAGGAAATAAGGAACAAAGAGATTAAATAGTTTGGTGGAATGTCAGAGATGACAAAATCAGGATTTACATTTAGACCCTTTCTCTGTTCCAGTTCCTTAGTAGCCCTGAGCTATTCCTTGTTACCACCACTAATCTTTTTTTTTTTTTAATGCCAGACCTTTGTTTTTATTGCTGTCTGGACCATATCAATAAAACGCATTTTGTTCCTGTGGAAATTCTCTGCAGTGATGTAGACTGGCAATTCATCTTTAATTTATAATCTTAGAGAATCAACTGGGAGCATTAGCATTTTATTGTCCTTGCAATTACCAAAGTTCAAAACCTTTGTGTAATCCTCAATCTTTCTTCCCCATTATATTTCAGTCTGTAAATATTGTATTCTACTCCTATGATGTCTCCCATTTACTCCTTTCCTCCACTTACGCTGTTTCCACCCTAACTGGGGCCCTTATTACCTCTCAAAATAAGGTGGTACAGGGCTTAGAATACTAAACCTGAAAGATGTGAGTTCAAATTCAGCTTTCCTCAGTTCTGGGCATAATAATAGTGCCTGCCTACCTACTTAATAGGAATATAATAGCACCTACCTCCCAGAATTATTTTAACAGTCAAATGAGATCATATTTATAAAGCACTTAGCATTTGTAAAGCACTGGTATGTAGTAGAGAGGTAGCTTAGGTGACTCAGAGGATAGAACACTGGCCTACAATCAAGAGAAACTGAATTCAAATCCAGTCTCAAACATTAGCTATCATCCTGTGTCACCCTTGGCGCAAGTCACTTAACCTTTGCTTTAATCCACTGGAGAAGGAAATGGCAAACTCCACCGGTATCCTTGCCAAGAAAACCTTATGGATAGTATTGGCCTAGTAGGGTCCAAAAATTTGGATGACTAAATGACTGAATAGCAATAACATATCCTTGATATAATATAATATAGTTGACATAATAGATGCTTAATAATTGCTTGTTTCCTTTCTCCGGGCACCTCTATACATCTTTGTGAGTCACAATCTTTATCATTAGAGTATTCTCGTAGGTAGGGACTGACTTGCCTGCCTTTGTGTTTCTAGTGCTTGACACTGCCTAATGTATAGTAGATGCTTAATTCATGTTTACTGACTGGCTGCGTATTATAATTATCTTCTTATTGACCTCCCTGTCTTACATCTATTCTTTATGGGATTTCATCTTTCTCATTTTTGAAATCCACCTTTGTCCATATCACTCCTGCTCAGGAAGCTTCTGTGATTTTCTTTTTCCTCTGACTTAAATGCAAAATCTTTTTTCATTTAAGGCTCTTCATGACCTGGCTACAGCTTGTTTTTGTAGCCTTATTTCACATTCTTCCCTTTCACATACTTGATGATACCATGAGAATCCATTGTCTTTGTTTAGATTGTCTCTATGTGTGGGGAGCACTGCTTCCTTACTTCTCTCCCATAGAATTCCTAATTTCCCACGAAATTCATTGATGAGGTCATTTCCTATATGAGATGTTTTCCTGATCACCCTCCTCAATTCTGCCAGTTCTCAGTTTCTTCCATATCCTGTATGCTTATAAATTTTCTGGGATGTGAGAAAATAGGAACACTAATGCACTGTTAGTGAAGTTATGGACTGATCCAATTCCTCTGAAGAAAAATATGAAACTGTGCCTACAGATCTAACAAACTGCATTTAGATTTATAGTTCAAGGAGATGAAAGAAAAAGGAAAAGGATTCCTATGTACAAAAATATTTTTAACAGTTCTTTTTCTGGTGTGAAAGAAATGGAAACTTGAGGGAATGTCTGTCAATTGGGGAATGGCTAAACAAGTTATGGTATATGAATGTGATAGAATACTGTAAATAATGTAATGAGTAAGTATGATGAGAGTGATGCTTTCAAAAAAAGACATGAACTGCTACAAAGTAAAGTGAGCAGAACCAGGAGAACATTGTACATAGTAGCAGTAATATTATTAAGATAATTAATTGTGATCATCACAGTGATCCATTTAACTCTGAAGGATTCATAAATCTCAAAGTAACAATTGAAGCATACTTTTTCCCCTTTTAATATTTTCCTTGTTTTTTTCTTGAAGGGAGAGACTCTTGCCTTTTTGTTTTTGTACCTCCGTCTATCTAGCACAGAACTTGGCACATACTATGCTCTTAACAAATACTGACTGCCACCAAGAAAAAAGTTGCTATAGATACTTATTTACATGTGAATCCTTTTCTTTTTTTGATCTTGTACTGGTATTGTTGGATCAAAGGATACATAGTTTAATGACCTTTGGGGCAAAGTTCTAAATTGTTTTCTAGATTGTCTGGACTGATGCAGATTAATGTCTGCATTAATAATATATTCTTTTTCCCACAGCCCTCAAACATTTATAATTTTCTTTTAAGGGATCGTACTTACAACATCTTCCCCAGAAAAACAAACTTTCAAAGCATATCTAAAAGTGTCATCAATTGCATCTATGGAGGAGTCTCATGGCTTAGTAGCTAGGGTGCAAAGTCAAAAAGACCTGGGTTTGGATCCTGTCTCTGACATTTAGCAGCTCTGTGAGATTGTAAACAAGTTAGTTAACCTCTCTAAGACTCAGTTTTTATATGATATGCAAAATGGTGATAATACCTCCTTCCTTACAAGAGAGCCTTTACCAAAATAAAATATTGTACAAAAAGCATTTTTTAAGCTTTAAAATGCTGTATAAATTATAGCTGATTGTTAATAAAGTACATGAATTTTGTAATGTCTACTCTGGCCATTTTAGAAGATTTTGGGGGAAGCTTATTTTCTGGTTTTTACCTATGCTCTTGTTTATTGAAAGTTCACATATAAATAAAATGTTTAGTATTATATATCTTGTTTCAAATATGACTACCAATAATTATTATATCTTTATTTTCTAGGAGCTGCCGTGTGCTAGTCTCAAAACAGAAGGTAAATAATATAATGAAACACTTTTTACTACCTGAATGGGCAGGAAAATTCTTTTTAGGTTCAGAGGCTATTCAGTTTAGATTAAGTGTCATGAATCAATCTGATCAATATCAATAATAATTAAAATTTAAGGTGAATTAAATATTCTGTACCTAGGTGTTTGGATTTCTTGAAATCTTGTTTTAAATTGTCTTTTACTAATACATTTCTAAGAAAAGTTTGTAGTTAGATTCTAAAATGAATTTGTCTTCTCATCAAGTTCTTTTCATTGATACAGTACATAAACTATCCTTATCTTACTCAGCTATTGTTTAAATTCACCATAATGCCTTCATCCAACATGTCAGAATCCTGTCTCACTTTCTACTGCCATTCTGAGGGTACAAGAAAATGTAATGGCTGCTGTGTATGTGACAGTTTATCATTTGAGATATATGACCAATTTGTCTTTTCTTCCTTTGATATATTGTTCTCCTCTAAAGTTCTTCTTGGTTATGTTTCATTCCACTCATAGCCATCTTGTGCCTCTCCATTGTCCTGTGTATAATATTCATCTTAAATTCTTCAAAGACTATGTAACTATATTGTTTCACCATGATAGAGGAGCTCATTAAATCTTCTAGGACATCTTTTATTGCAACACAGATAGATTGTTAGTATTTAATAGATTGGCCTTTGTTTTCTTAAGAATTTGAGTCATTAAGAGAGCTTTCCAGTTTGCTAAGATTGTCAATCTGCTGTTTTTGTCCTATATTAACATACTTATGAAGAGATGATCTATAGGTTACATCCAAATGCATGTTGTAATCTGGGCAATATATAGTATTTTTTTTCCCAAATTACATAGAAAGATAACTTTTAATATTCTTTTAGAAAAATTTTGAGTTTCAGGTTTTTTCCCCTCTAAAACAGTAAGCAGTTTAATATAGATTCTATACATACATACATATATATACACACACACACACGTCATGTACATACAGTTTAATAGATTTATATATATATATATATATATATATATATATATATACACAGTCACATTGTAAAAGAAGAAATAGCAAAAAACGAAAAAAATAGTGAAATAATTTGAAATTATCAAGTGAAAATAATTTGCTTCAATCTTCATTCAGACTCCCATTGGTTCTTTCTCTGGATATGGATAGCATTTTCCATCATGAATCCTTGGGAATTGTCTTGGGTCGTTGCATTACTGAGAAGTACTACATTATTCACAGTTAATCATCAAACAATGTTGCTATTACTGTATTCAGTGTTTTCCTGGTTCTGCTTATTTCACTTTGCATCAGTTCATTTAGGTCTAAGTTCTTCTGAAATCCTTGTATTCTTTGTGTTCATCATTGCTCATAACACAATAGTATTCTCTTACATTCATCTAACACAACTTCTTGAGCCATTCCCCAATTGATGGCCATCTCTTCAATTTCCTGTCACAAGAAGAATTAGGCAATACATATTCTTCATCCACTTGGCCACATCCATTTCCTGTGTGGATTGTCAGATCTATCTCTTTTGAGTAGGTATGAACTTCTTCCTGGCAACTTCATAGTGTTCTGGGACTTACACAACCAGCATACTGCTATTTGCAAACAGGGTGCATTGAGGAGTTTTTCTTCAACTTTGACTTTATGTTAGATCTCCATCACAGTGATGAATACCTTTTGTTTTTTAACTCCCTTGATATTTAAAGGGATATCCTCCCTTCTGTAGCTCTTATGTATTGTTTGTCCGAACATCTTTGTAGTTGTTACCTTTAGCACGATTATACACTTAAGTAGTCCAGTATGTTGTTTTTTAAAAATGTGTCACACTAGTGCCATTTCTGCCTATAATCCTATAATCATGTCTAGATCTGTAAGGTTAAGGTGCAGACATGTTGGTTCTACTGTTCTTGATGCTGAAAAGAATTTTATTTAAATAATTGTTGCAGATCTTTTCCATGTGTCTTTTATTTGTTTGTTCTAGTTGGACAAAAGTCTTACTTACCAGACTTTCCCTACTGTGATTTTGCCCTTGCCCTTCATTGCTTCTCTCTGGTTTATGAGATAATACTGCTTATAGTCATTTATATTATCATTTTCTGTATGATTTTACATATTTTAAATTGGTGTTGCCTTTGGTTATCTTTCTCAGCTTGTCAAATAAGTCATAGGCTGAATGTGGTGAGGTGATTTTCGGGGCATTTTTGTGGATTTATTTCAGTTGAGCTTCTGAATAAAATTTATAGTAAATCAGTATTCATGTCATTTCTTGTGTTCATTTTCCATTTGTTTTAATAAAGTTAGTTTAGTATATAGTTTAAGAATGAATTTCACTTATACTATCTGTTTTTTTCTGATTATTACTTTGCTTTCTCAAGTCAGTGGTCTGATTATACAGTTGCTTTTCTGTCATATTAGCCAATTTGATAGGTATGAATCAGAGTTGTTTAATTTGCATTTCTCTAACTAATAGTAATTTAGAGCATTTTTTCATATATTTATAGGTAGCTTTATTTTCTTCATCTGAAAACTATTTTTTCATATCCCTTAGCGATTTATCAGTTGGGGAATGCCTGGTAGTCTTATAAATTTGACTCAGTTTTCTATATATTTTGGAAGTGAGATCTTTATCAGAAACACTGGCTATAAAAAATCTTTTACATCTTTCTGCTTTCCTTTTAATTTTGGTTGTCATTGGTTTTGTTTGTGCAAAACCTTTTTAATTTAATGTAATCAAAATTACCCATTTTGTATTTCATAATGTTCTCTTTTTCATGTTTGGTCGTAAATTCTCTTCTCAATGGGTCAGATAGGTAAACTAATTTGCTTATGGGATCAGTATTTATGTCTAAATCATGTATACATTTTGACCTTATCTTGATATAGGGTGTGAGATGTTGGTCTTTGCCTAGTTTCCTCCAGTTTTCTCAAAAGTTTTTGTCAAATAGTGAGTTCTTAGCTTATGATCATTTTTTAGAAGTGTTTCAATTGCCTTTTTATTTTTGGCATCACTGTTATAAAATCCCTACCTCCCACTGAAACCAAAGGAAAAGTTTTTTTTTTTTTTTAAAAAACAAGAATAGTCAAGCAGAATGAATGCAAACATCACTGACAATATATGTCACTTAGTGCACCCTATGTCCACTATTTATCGGGAGTAGGTAACAATTCGTTGTAAGAAGTCATGGTTAATTGGTCCTTATGTTCTGGATTCTCAAGTGTTTCAAAGTTGTTGTTTTTTTCCATGTGTTGCTATCCTTAAATTGATATCCTGGTTTTACTCACTTCAATTTGCATCTCTTCATAGTACTCGGAGATCTCCCAAGTCATCTTCTAATTCTAATTTCTTGCTGCATAATAATATTACATAAGTTACAGTTTATTCAGCCATTTCCTGGTTGTCGTAAGGTTTAAAATCAATCCAAGGCTTCCTGTTTGGAGATTTGTTCATTTCTTTTATTCCCTTTTTACTCTTCAGTATTGGAAGTTTGTTTTGCTTGTAATTATTTTCTTCCTATTTCCCTTCTTTACCCTCTTGCTTCTCTATTGAGTTTTTATGTATTTTAGCATCAAACTGTGTTGCTTGTGTTTGATCCTCCTTTGTTCATTTCAAAGAAGAGTGAGTTCTTTTATGTCCCTTTTCTATTCCTTTATTAATGTTTGCATGCTTTTCTTGCACATCCTGATTATGAAAAAATATGAAGTAAATCAATATATATGGTGGGAAATATGAAAAATACCAAATTCTATCTCCTGTCTATACTTATACATACCTTTCCCCTTCTCTTCCTTTCATTTTTCTCTATCCTTTTCTTGTATTCACACTCTCAGCACAGAACCAGTTCACCTGCAGGACCTTGCTTTTTCTTAATTTCCTCAGTACCCTTTGAAGATATTGGGTTCTGAAAGGATCCTTGTTTCTTCTCTTCCTGTTAGAATACTAATTTTATATCATTGCGTAGCTCCTTCCCATTGCTGAAATAATTTAGTTTTCTGATTTTCTCTGGACCTCTTATATAGTTCAAATTCCCCACTGAGTTCTGATCTTTTCATTCAAATGGCTTGAAAGTCCTCTGTTCCATTCTATTTTTCTTTTGGAATATTATACTAAGCCTTGCAGAGTGAATGTGATTATAAATCTATCTCTTTTGCCTTTTGGGATATTGTCTTCCACAGTTTCCTCTCATTCCTAGTAGAAAGTTTCAGGTCTTATATAATGCTGTTTCAGTTTCTGGATGTTTAGTATTTTTCTTTTTCTAAATTTGGGAACTCTGGATTTTGATTATCAATTTCATAAGATGTTTTTTTTTTTTCCTTTTTTTGCAATTTGGGATTTCTTTGAGGATGTAATTGGTAGTAGTCTGTCTTTACTTTGTCCTCTGGTTCTTATTGATTTGGGCAGTTTTAATTTCTAATTTTGTAAAATATAGTGTCCAGGCTTTATAGTTTTTTTTAAACGATGGTTTTCAGGAATCTGACAATTCTCTTAATTATCTATCCTTCACCTCGTTTTCACATCAATTTTTAAAATATCATCAAGTTTACATAATATTTTTTCAGTCTTTTGATTTTATTCTAGTACTTGTTGCTATCTCCCAGAGAAAATTGATTTCTATTTAGTCTGTTTTATTTAATAGGATTCCATCACTTGGTAAAGTTTGCCACTTACTTATAAACTATTCTTCCAATTCTTCCCTGTATAGATTTTTTTTTAAAGAGGTTTTATTTTTTAATCTCTTTTTCCATTTCTTCTAGGTTTATGCAGTTATTATGGAAAATCCATTTTTTTTTTTCTTTTAAGTCACTGCTTGTAGTTCTGACGGTTACTACAGCCATATATTAACTATGTGATCCTGGGCAAGTCATTTAACTGCTATTTGCCTCAGTTTCCTCATATGTAAAATGGAAATAATAATAGCACTTATCTCCCAGGGTGGTTGTGAGAAACAAACAGAATAATAATTGCAAAGCACTTCCCACAGTGTCTGACCCATAAGTAAGTGCTAGGTAAATGTTAGCTATAATTTTTAAATACTTGGTGGTAGCCACTAAAATTACAGAAAAAGGACACAGAGGAGATAATCACTGGATCAGGAAATTCAGACCATCTGGTCCAACACCCTCATTTTACAGATGAAGCTCAGGACAAGTAACTGACCTGTCCAGTGTCACAGTAGCTAATAAGAATCAGAGAATTGATTTAAGCACAGGTCTTCCAGAGCTCTCTACTACTCCATTCTGCATCTACTCATATGCTGTAGTGCTATTCTGTTTATTTGTGAATATAACTTAATGTTAATCACTATCCAAATGCAGCATTTTAAGTATTAATAAGTGACTTTTTTTTCTTTTTAATTTGACAATAGCTGACGCTACATTTTTGTGTGACAAGCGATGTAATAAGAAACGATTGTGTGGAAGACACAAGTGTAATGAAATATGTTGTGTGGTAAGTTTACATAATTGTAAAGTATGATAAACATTTTACTAGGAGGTCATAGACATCCATTCCAATAAACATTGTACTTCCTATATGCTAGGCACTGTGCCAAGTGCTGGGAATCCAGTTAAAAATAACAACAGTCCCTGTCCTCAAGCAGTTTAAAATCTAAGCGGTGGGTGGAAGACAATACACAAAAGGAGGCAGGAAATTAGATGGAGGGAAGGGGTGACAAGGAAGTACCTTGCTTGGAGGCCTTATCTTCCTTGGAGTTGAAACAAGGCTACAGATGAGCTAAGAATTGTTTTTCCCCTGTATAAAGAAAGGCATTGGGAGTAATTTGGTACTTTACCCTCCAGGCCTCTGACCTGAGGGGAAGGGGTGGTGAAAGTGATGTCAGTCAAGGCTTACCACTATGGTGGTAAGATTAGAGGTGAAGTGCTCTTCTTTGTAGTTCAGCAGCAGATGCAGACTGGAATGAGCAGACAAAAGCAATTGATACATTAGCCTTTTGTTGAAGACATGTCTTCATGTTTTACCACATGTTTACATGTCTTCACTATTTTACACCACAGTGGACAGTAATAATGATTGCTGCATTAAACAAAATTCTGAAATTTTTAGTGTTTTCCCTTATGTTATTATAGACACTGTGAAATGTTTTAGTTCTACTTTTATTTGGTAAATTTACAGAAATTTGCCCATATTTTTCAAAATTCTTCTTATTCAGCTGTTTTTCTGAGGTTATATTTATTAGTCAGATACCACAATTTGTTTAGTTCTTCTATTGATTGACAATTGGTTTCCAGTTTTTTTTAAAAAAAGATCTAGTTTATTTGTAATAGTCTTAGGTTTGTTCATTAAGCATTTATAATAACAATGACAACTTTTGCTCAAAAAGATCTATAAATTAAAATTTATATAATTATAAAATACATTTTATTCTTCTGATAATTATGAAAATTCTGAATATAAAATTATAAAACCAGTTATAAATACCCATGAAAACTTTATTTTGGATATTCTGTATACAAATTTGAATAAATGTTCATTTGAATGAAGATTTATAATTTATGGTGCAATCACCAAATATCGTTAAATCTGATTCTATATCAAGCATATATAAAACAAGAATAAAGCAAAAACGCTCATTTGCACAAATATGTCATAGAAAATAGTATTTTGTAAATTCTTTTGAGAATGAGGATATATGTCTGATCATCCATTGCGAAATACTTTGTACTCAAATATTGAACTTTCGGTTTTAGTTTGTAAATATTTGATTATAGCTTGAGAAACTACACGAATGTTGCAATTACTAAGACAGTGGTTAATTGGTTGTAATTTCTGCATGAACATCAGAATTATGCACATGATCATGACTGTTTTGAATTGCTGCAGAAATAAACTTGCAGTGTTTCAATCATGTATGGACTTTAAAAATACTTATATTTAGGCAGCTTTTTTTTTTTATTACTTAAAATGTCATTAAAGAACTTTTAGTGGAATCCCACCAAATGAGAACCATTTAAGTCGAGCGATGTAGTCAGACTACAGAGAGTTGAAATGTGAGGCAGAGAAAAGTGGAGGCAACTAGTATAGATAAATTTTTCAAGGTGTTTGGCAATGAAAAGAAGAATTTAAGAGGATAGATTGAGAGAATGGCAGAGGAAAAATGATTTTTTTTCCTTTTAAAAATTTTTTCTGATCTTAGCAAGACCAAATTAAGACAGAGCATTTTCATACAAAGCAGAATAAAAGAAAGAATTTTATGTGAAGCCACTTACCTGTATTATGAACAGCTTGCTTTTCTCTTTAAGTAATACTTGTTTAAGTATGTAATAACCTGTTTTCCCTATGGCTGTTATGGTTGTCTGTTCTATTACCATCATTAACCCTGTAGCAACTAGTTCTCGGTTAGTGAGAACTAGAAGTAAAATAGAAATTCTTTTTGGTCCTTTTCCCATTTTAAGAATGAAATTTTTGCTAATGTAAGTCAGGAAGATACTACCAATTCTCCTTTAGGCAAAGAGAGAACTCTAGCAGACATCTGAATAATTAAAGTCCACCATTACAGCTAAATCTTGGCTTTCAAGTGCACATTTTTAATCTACATTGGATTGCTTGCTGTCTAGGGGAGTAGGGAGAAGGGAAGGAGGGAAAACATTTTGAACACAAGGTTTTATGTGGGTAAATGTTGAAAATTATCTTTGCATGTATTTTTGAAAAATAAAAAGCTATTGTTATAAAAAAATCATATCTTTGCAAGTCTTTTTTCCCTTTTTTCTTTTATCTTTTGTATAAGATATACCCATCTACAGTCACATTCCAAGCATAGTTTTAATCCTACCCAAGTCTTGGTGAAACCTCTAAGATCAAATTTTGTTTTTGTAGTTGAATCATTTCTGTTTTGTTTGACTCTTTATGACCCCATTTGGGGTATTCTTGGCAAAAACATTGAACTACCTTTTTATTAATTGCAACATGTTATTGCTGTTCCATAAAATGTTAATAAGCTATCACCCAAGGTTCAGTATTTGAGTATAAAACATTTCCTCATGGGTGGTCAGGCACATGCACATACCCTCATTTTCAAATGAACTTATAAAATCTTTCTCTTGCTATTTTCTTTGATATATATGTGCAAGTAAGCATTTTCACTTTATTCTTGTTTTATGTAAACTTAATGTAGAACCAGATTTAACTATGTTTGTCTGGTATTGTACAAAACATTGCAGTTTCCTTCTCCAGCTTATTTTATAAATAAAGAACTGAGGCAGAAAGGGTTGAGTGATTTTCCCCAGGTCATACAACTAGAAGTATCTCAGGCCATATTTGAACTCCGAAAGATGAGTTTTCTTAATTCCAGGCCTGGTGCTCTATCCACTGCATACCTACCTTCTCAAGATTAAATTTGCTTCCTTGCATATTAGATGACTTCTAAGGGTTTATGTTGCTTGATATCTATGCTTTTATTTGCCATGGATTTTACTGTTTATTTTTTATTGGAATTTATTTTTTGTTTTCTGGTCAGTTCACTCTTTTTTTTTTTCCTTTATTGTAACTACCCTCTATTGTATCTAACATAAACAGTTTTGTCCTTCTCTCATCCTCTTTAAGTGTTCCTTGATTAAGGATACAGTGCACCAGGTATTACTGGTTTTTGCTATGTGCACTCCATCTATGACCAGGAGCATTTTATTATAGTCAGTCTCAGACACCTTTGTTTATTTCCTTCTGTATCCCTTAAACTTCAGTAACCAACAGTGAGAAAAATGCTACCTGTACACTTGTGATTCCTTACAAAAGACTTTGTAATCTTGACAACTGCTTTCTAGGTTCCTTCTGGTACCATCCACTGTTAAGTTACCAGAGTGTAAGTAGTAGTCATCTATTTTTATAAGTCTTGGGAGTTCTCTGTTATATCTTGAATATGTGAACTCAGAAAACAACAAACCTCTCTGTTTTTATTTTGGTAAATAGCTTTAAGCAAATTTACTAATTACTACTTACTCACTTTTGCCTTTATTGTGTATTTTCTCACCTGAAAATTTCTGTAGCTCTGCTTTATTGCTTTTTTAAGTATATTCAGTTAGCTAAGTGCTTCTCAACCTCATGACTGTCTGTTATTTGGCCATGTCAATCTCAATTCTAAATATCAGTGCCAGTTCATATAAACGGTCAATTTGTGCCCCACAATATATAGTATTTCTTAAAATTCTTCAATGATTTTATACAAGAAATAGAATTTTCTTGTTTCTTTTTGTGCACTTAAAGCCCTTTACAATCATTCTGTAGCCTATTTTTCTAGACTGATTTAGGTTATTCCATATCACATGCTGTGAATTCCAGGAGCCAAATTGGCCTATTTGTTTCCTATATTTAATGTTTCACATTTTTGCCCTATGCCTTGGCATGTGCCTGAAATACTTTCCTTCCTTTCTTTTTCCTGATGGAGCCTGTTGCTTCCCTCTCAAGGCTCAGTTCAAATATTTCCTCCTTCCTATCAGTATGTATTTGTTTTGTATATATCTAGAATTGGCTTATCTGTGTACCTATTACTTTTAATACAAGTTTTTCAAAACATATGCGTACATAATTCTGAAACATTAGCCCTTGTAAAACCTTGTGTTCCAGCCCCCCCCCCCCTTTCTCCCACCTCTCCCCCTAGATGGCAAGTAGTCCAATATATGTTAAATATGGTAGAAATATATGCTAAATCTAATATATGCATACATATTTATGCAATTATCTTATGAACAAGAAAAATCAAATCAAACCAGAAAAGAAAATGATGAAGAAAATAAAATGGAAGGAAACAACAATAAAAAGAGTGAGAATGCTATGTTGTGAAACACACTCAGTTCCCACAGTCCTCTCTTTGGGTGTAAATGGCTCTTTTGATCACAAGACTGTTGGAACTGATCTGAATCATCTCATTGTTGAAGAGAGCCATGTACATCACAATTGATTGTCGTATAGTCTTGATGCTATGTACAGTGATCTACTGGTCCTGCTCATTTCACTCAGCATCAGTTCATGCAAGTCTTTCCAGGTCTCTCTGAAATGATCCTGTTGGTCATTTCTTATAGAATAATATTCCATAGCATTCATATACCATAACTTATTCAGCCATTCTCCAATTGATGAGCAACTACTCAGTTTCTACTTTCTGGCCACTACAAAAAGGGTTGCCACAAATATTTTTTCACATGTGGTTCTCTTTCCCTACTTTAAGATCCCAGTAGTAACACTGCTGGATCAAAGGGTAAGTACAGTTTGATAATTCTTTGGCCATAGTTCCAAATTACTTTCCAGAATGGTTGGATCCATTCACAATTCCTTTAACAATGTATCAGTGTTCCAGTTTTCCTTCTGTGGACCTGTTTTATGCTCTAGGAAAATGTAAACCACTTTAAGACAAGTATTGTCTCATTTTTGTCTTCATATCCTCAGTACTTAGCATAGTACTTCCACAGATTAGGTAAATAATAAAAACTTGTTGATTCCCCTGTGGAAAGTATCAGTTGGTTAATTTAGTTCATTAGAATCTAATTCTGTCTTTCCTAGGATAAAGAGCATAGGTGTTCCTTAATTTGTGGACGAAAACTTAACTGTGGACTTCATAGGTGTGAGGAGCCTTGTCACCGGGGAAACTGTCAGACATGCTGGCAAACAAGTGAGTGCTGCACTAACATTTCTTTTTTTTTTTTTTTAATTATAGCTTTTTATAAGTTATATGCATGAATAATTTTACAGTATTGACAATTGCCAAACCTTTTGTCCCAATTTTTCCCCTCCTTTCCCCCATCCCCTCCCCAAGATGGCAGGTTGACCAACACATGTTAAATATGTTAAAGTATAAATTAAATATAATATAAGTATATATGTGCAAACAGTTATTTTGCTGTACAGAAAGAATCAGACTCTGAAATAGTGTATAATTAGCTTGTGAAAGAAATCAAAACTGCAGGGAGACAAAAATAGAGGGATTGGGAATTCTATGTAATGGTTCATAGTTATCTCCCAGAGTTCTTTCACTGGGTGTAGCTGGTTCAGTTCATTACTGCTCTATTGGAACTGATTTGGTTCATCTCATTGCTGAAGATGGCCTGGTCCATCAGAATTGATCATCATATAATATTGTTGTTGAAGTATATAGTGATCTCCTGGTCCTGCTCATTTCACTCAGTATCAGTTCAAGTAAGTCTCTCCAGTTCTTTCTGAAATCATCCTGCTGGTCATTTCTTACCGAAAAATAATATTCCATAATATTCATATGCCACAATTTATTCAGCCGTTCTCCAATTGATGGGCATCCACTCAGTTGCCATGCACTAACATTTCTAATTCATCATTTTTATAAGTGGTTTACTTGAATGTAGACATTGGAAACTTGATTTTTGACTTTTATTTAGTTCACATTCCTTTAGGTTGAATTTTGCTGCTCTGTGTGTGTGTGTATACATGTGTTTATTTTCACTTTTTGGATTTTTTAATATCACTTTTTTTTTCAAGATCAGCTTCTTTTTTATTTTATTTTTTTATTTTTTTATTTAATAGCCTTTTATTTACAGGTTATATGTATGGGTAACTTTACAGCATTAACAATTGCCAAACCTCTTGTTCCAATTTTTCATCTCTTACTCCCACCTCCTCCCCCAGATGGCAGGATGACCAGTAGATGTTAAATATATTAAAATATAAATTAGATACACAATAAGTATACATGACCAAACCGTTATTTTGCTGTACAAAAAGAATCAGACTCTGAAATATTGTACAATTAGCTTGTGAAGGAAATCAAAACTGCAGGGGGGCATAAATATAGGGATTGGGAATTCAATGTAATGGTTTTTAGTCATCTCCTAGAGTTCTTTCTCTGGGCGTAGCTGGTTCAGTTCATTACTGCTCCATTGGAAATGATTTGGTTGATCTCATTCCTGAGGATGGCCTGGTCCAACAGAATAGTATTGTTGCTGAAGTATATAATGATCTCCTGGCCCTGCTCATTTCACTCAGCATCAGTTCGTGTAAGTCTCTCCAGGCCTTTCTGAAATCATCCTGTTGGTCATTTCTTACAGAACAATAATATTCCATAATATTCATATACCACAATTTATTCAGCCATTCTCCAACTGATGGGCATCCACTCAGTTTCCAGTTTCTGGCCACTACAAAGAGGGCTGCCACAAACATTCGTGCACATACAGGTCCCTTTCCCTTCTTTATGATCTCTTTGGGATATAAGCCCAGTAGTAACACTGCTGGATCAAAGGGTATGCACAGTTTGATAACTTTTTGATCAGCTCCTTTTTTAATAACAAATAACTTACTTGTCTTTATAATAGTTCAGTTTTATTTTTACTTTGTTCAATTGTTTCTTATTGTCTCATGGAATCATTGAACTCCATTTGCACCTTACTGTTTTTCAGAATCCCCAACTTGGGTAAAAGTTTCACCTTTTGTTCTAGGCTAATGATTCCCTCTCTGATTCTTTCCTTGAGTGCTCTAACTTTATTTTTGTATCTCTTATTAATTTCTTAAGGATTAGGAGGAAGAAGAAAGGAAAGTCCCTACTATGTATCAGTTACTGTGCTAATTGCTTTACAAATATAATTTCATTTATCTCAATCCTCATTTCCTAGATAGGAATTTTGTGCCAGGGTTGTACTCTATCTCTTGGTGGAGGAGTATACATGTTCTTTGCAGTACTGTCCTCCTTAGTCTAAAAGTTGCTGAATTGCATTATTGAATGAGGTGCCTGGTATTAGGGACTGCCTGCCCTCTGATACCATTCATGGTTTTGACTTCCTCTTCTGGTAATCTGATTTATTTGCTGGCCTGGGCCTCATTTCCATCTGCTGCTTCTTGCATGATCCCCGGTCACAGTTGATTCCATTCCTTGCTCTGGCTCTGACTTTCCTTAATTCTAATTCTGGTATTTCCTTGGCTCTGCTGGCCAGAGCCCTGGGTTCTGGATGTAAGGCACCGGACTAGTTTCATGTTTCTCTGGTGTCTTTCAGTTCAGTGTTTCCACAGTTGTTGAAATCACCTGTCTTTGACCTCCCCTAGCATGAACTTTCTCCGAATCTCTACAGGCTTTTGACCATCATCTTTCTCTCCCACCTATCCCCCTACTCTGAAATAATTGAGGTTAAATGACTTGCCCAGGGTCACAGAGCAAGGACATGTTAAGTGCTGAGGTCAAATTTGAACTCAATTCCTCCTGACTTCACGGCTGGTATTCTATCCATTGCACCAACTAGCTGCCCCTTGACCATCATCTTGCCAGAGCCCTGGGCTAAGTAGAGGAACTTACGTTCCATGAGTTAGGCCAAAACGAGAAGAGGTGATGTTTATAAAATATTGTTTTCAACTTTTGTAGTATTGTGTGGTAGAATAATTTTGGCATGGGTCCTTGCTTCTGTAGCTCTAGTAGGTTCTCCTATCACTTTAATTAAAGACTTTACTAAGGCCATGAATTAGAGAACTGACTTTCCCTAAGTTGAGAAACCGCGTTCAGACTGTAACTTTTCAAAAGAAGAAAAGGCTTAAGTGAGTGTCATTATAGGCAGGTAACAGCTTTACAATTTTTTTTTTTTTTTTAAATTTAATAGCCTTTTATTTACAGGATATATACATGGGTAACTTTACAGCATTAACAATTGCCAAACCTCTTGTTCCAATTTTTCACCTCTTACCCCCCCACCCCCTCCCCTAAATGGCAGGATGACCAGTAGATGTTAAATATATTAAAATATAACTTAGATACATAATAAGTATACATGACCAAAACATTATTTTGCTGTACAAAAAGAATCAGACTCTGAATTATTGTACAATTAGCTTGTGAAGGAAATCAAAAATGCATGTGTGCATAAATATAGGGATTGGGAATTCAATGTAATGGTTTTTAGTCATCTCCCAGAGTTCTTTTTCTGGGTATAGCCGGTTCAGTTCATTACTGCTCCATTAGAAATGATTTGGTTGATCTTGTTGAACAGCTTTACAATTTGGCAATAATGCTTCTTGAAGCATATGTGTGTTTTGATCTGAAATATACTAAATTAAAATGTCATTAAAACTGAGAAATATGGTTATACTTCTCATTTCTGCAATAAAAAAGTAACTTTTATATTTCAAAATTTAAATTGATGCAAAAGTCCAATCTCAAATGTGATTTGTTTATTAATTACTTCTCAAAGAAAATAATATTATTTCATGTACTCCAGGCAAAAGTCTGTCAAGAACAAATTTTTTTAACATTCTAAATCTATGGATTTCTGACCTAGAGAGGAAATGTCCAAACTGACATAGTCTTTCCTGATGTCCTCAAACATCTCTCTACCCCAAGACAATTTGAGGTAACATTTATAGAAATCTTAAACAAGGAAAAGGTCACAATATATTAAAATACAGTTTTGGGATCATCATTCTAGAATAATATTCACTTAATCTTCTACTAAAATAATTCTACCTACTGAATTCCCTTTGTATTTGATAGGACTTCCTCTTTATGAACAATATTCTAATCATTTCTGAATATGGAAGGGTATTGCCCTTAGGTAGGTCATACGTATATTCAGATGGTGAAGAGATTAATCTTAATAAACAAAATAACAACTTTTGATTCCAAGTTTGGTTACCTCCTGGAATCCATTTTTCTAAAGACTTCATTTGTTTTTTCATTCTTGGTCTACAGTTTCGTAAACTCCATATACTTTCACTGGAAAAGACTTATTTCTTAATGTTTTCAGTTGAACAAAGGAAGTTTTTTTAAATGCTTCTGTAGTATGATTTGAATTAATTATTCATCATTTTTGTGGAGGCCTCGTTTTACCGTGTTTATGAAATAATTTAGGCATACATTTATTTTTTGCCAAATACATTGGAAAGAATGATTAATTACCTGGATAAAATTTATGATAGAACACATTTTTAACTCAGTCTGCTGGTTGATTTATTCCCTTAACATTCAGAACACCCTTTAAAAAAAAAATTTACCACAAACTATATGAATCACGCTGTCATAATAGTTGTTTTATTTTTCTGCTGCTTCAGGTTTTGATGAATTAACATGCTATTGTGGAGAGTCTGTGATTTTCCCTCCAGTTCCTTGTGGTACTAAGCCCCCAGAGTGTAAAAACACATGTACAAGATTACATGAATGTGATCATCCTGGTGAGTTCCTATAAATTTATTTTTTTTTAACTTTATGAACTATAAATGAATTATTTTTCCCTATTACCTTTATGTGTTAATTGCTCTTGACAATTGCCACTTAACACAATGACAGATTGTGTAGTCTATTCTACATTAGACATATTTAAACATTGTTGTTTATTTTAGAACTCTAAAATGTTGTTAGTGGAATATGTTGAAATTTATTTCTCCCAACTCTTAGGCTGTCTGAGTTCTACTGGAAAAAAAAAAATTGCCAGTCCTTAAAATGTTCCTTTACAAGTTGGTCTATGCTACTATAGTTTCTCAGTGGACTGTTCCTTTGCTATCATGTTTTTAAAAGATGGTCAGCTTTAAAATGTTTTTGCTTTCTTTCTATCAATACTTAAACTCTTTCAGGCTAGTTTATAGAGCAGAATTTAGTATATCAGTGGTACTGGTTTGGGAGTGAAAACACCTATGTTTCAGATCCTACCTAGTTTTTTAGTTACTCTAGATAGTCATGAAGACTCTTTATCCTCAGTTTCCTCATCTGTAAAATAGAGTTGATAATACTTAAACTACCTACTTTGTAGAGAAGAATATGCTTAGTAATGATGAGCTACTCTCTGTTCTTGTCCCTCATAGTCACCCTTGAGAAACATTTATATAAGATGCATTTCTTTAAATTAAAAAAAAAAAAAAAAAAAAAAAAGATGCATTTCTAAAGCTTGAACACACAGCCCTGCTCATAGGTCCACAATTTAACTCTTGACTAGGATTCTTCCACATTAATCTTCCTAGTTAATCTACATGGTAAGAGAAGAATACTTTGTGAATTGTTTTGGTTTACTCTTTTTTCTTCAACTATTCAATAAGATATTGAATGAAATACCTAATCTTGTGATAGGTATACTTAATGTATACCTAGACTTATGATGGGCATTGAATTGGAAAACTTAAAAAAGATACTGTGGCCCTTGCCCTTGAGGCCAGCTCAGTCTTCCTTGGGTAGAGGGGTACAAAATATATACATATCATTTGACAAAATTTAATAGCATGGTACAGTAAAGAAGAATAACAGATGTGGAGTTAGGCATTCATTTTGGAATTTATCTACATACTGACCTATTTGACTTTGAATAAGAGGAAACTTTCCTTTCCTCATCTATAAAATGAGGCATTTGAACTCTGAGGTCCCTTCCAGATCTGAATATGTGATTTTCTGAATACATTAAGACAATTTATATGTAGCTGAGAATTCATGGGGCACAAGCTAATAAGAATATTCAAGCAAACAGCAAAAATTTATTAAGTGCCCAATGTATATTAAGCACTGCGGACACAAAGACATCATCTCCTTTCCCTTCCTTTACTCCCCATCTCCTAGAAACTATCTCCAACTAAATTCCCTGTTACTATTGAGTCTCTCAGCCAAAAAGTCATTCTCACTCACCACTCTCTCACTCTGCTAGTGTCACTCACTGGTTAAGCCCTATCCATTTTACCTTCATAAGATCTCTCACATATGCCTCCTTCACTCCTTTGAGTCTGCCACTACCTTTGTGTAAACACTTACCACTTCATGCCTAGATTATTGCAGTATTCTCTGGCTGGTCTCCTTGCCTCAGATCTTCCCCCACTCTAATCCATGCAACTTGCCTATCAGATTGAGCTTCCTAAAATGCTGGTTTGACCTTCTTGCCTCTCCTTTTTGGTAAATTCCAATGGCTCCCTATTACACTCTCAGAATAAAATCTGGGTGGTTTTCAAAACATTTCCTAATCTGATTTCATGCTACCTTTTCAGGCTTTTTATCATTCCCTGTTTAGTAACCTGATAGAGAGTTGGAAAAGAGGAAATGGGAACAATAATTCCTTCATTGCCTTATTTTTTCATCTCTCCAGATAAATTAGAGTGGATGTTGTCTTTCTCTGTACTCCTTTCCCCTTTAAAGTAAGGTTTTTTTCTTATTTATATGATATTTATTGGTAGCTTTATATAATTATTCTTTTATGAGAAAATAACTTAAAACCTGTTTTTAAAAGCTATAAAACTATGTACAGGATTTGTGTGTGTAATTCTTTTTATAAAAATCTTTTCTTATTTTCTCTTTATTTTACTACAGTATTCCATTCTTGTCACAGTGAGGTGAAATGCCCCCCTTGTACTTACCTTACTCAGAAGTGGTGCATGGGCAAACATGAGGTAAGTTTTATCTTCCCAATTGTTGATAGTAGTTAATAATGGTTGTTGCCAGAAACACTGATCTAAAGTCCAATTATTTATTCTAGCTCAACTATTTAAAATCTGTGTGGTTTTAGACAATTCATTTTTATGGGCCTTGTTTTTTTTTTATTTTAAAAAGCATGACTTCTGAGGTTCTTTTCAACTATAAATCTATGATCCTTTGATTTATTCATATTCTATATTTTATCTTCTGATAGTTCTAGCTGCTTTTAGGTTCTCTCTTCAAATTGCTGTCCCTTCCAGCTTGTGTCATGTGCAAATTTGATAAATATGCCACCATCTGTGATGTTTTTTTTTCCTGAGTCAGCAACAAAAATGGTAATGTAACTCATGGCTAAAGACATAGAGGCGTCTTTCTATTGTTTGTGCAAAACATAAGAAAAAAGTATATTATTCTTAAGCACCTCACTATAGTGCTAAATTTGGAGTCAGGAAGATCTAAGTTCAAATCCTGCCTTACACACTTCTTAGTTATGTGAATCTTGGCAAGTCACTTAACCTCTCTCAGCCTTGGTTTCCTCCACTCCAAAGTGAGAGTAAGAGTAGTGCCTACCTCCGGTTGTTGGAATATCATATAAAAATAACATGTAAACATTTAGCAAACCTTAAAATGCTTTATAAATAATCACTATTAGTAACCTTTCCAAAAAAAGTTATGAGGTTGTTTTGGTATATTCTTGATGAAAGCCATACTTACTCTTTTTGAATTTACCAGTTTCTTTCCAAACTTAGAACTCCCCTAAAGTCTTGTCATAGCAGTCTTGGTCTATAAGAGAGAGTGTATAAAACATTCTAAAATGTTTGCCCCTTGCTCATGGTGACAAATTTTTTTAAAAAGCATTCTAAGTAATGCTTCATTGCTGGTCACTTCTGCTACAACCATATGGATCAGACTACCACCACCACATCCCTCAAGACCTTAGTGGTGATGCCTTGGATGATGTATCTAAGAGCCCTGTAAATAGCAGCCCTCCCCTAGCTAATGTCCATGCTTGAGTCTTATGTCTACAGCTTTCATTCAAGGGAGCTGCTCTTGTGGAAGCATGACCTTGGTATCTGCCTTCTCAGCAGCCACAGCTTTGGGCGACACAGGGAAAAAACCCCACAAAATTCCTTAACATTGTCAAGATTTTCAGCATCAGAAACTGATATGGTTTTTATCAGTAGTAATGATACCTATGAAGATGCATTATCTCATGCTTTGGCAGTGTTCCATAAGGACCTTTTTATTCTTGTATTACTTGCACATATGAAAAATTTTAAATCTTTTAAAAATTTTTATCCATTGAAAAGGAACAGAATAGCTATTCCTAAAGGGGAGTGATAGAGCAGTATTATAATTTATTAAGGGGGCAACTAGGGTAGTGGCAGTGACAGCAGTGGATAAGAGTGCCAGGTTCAAAGTCAAGTCAAATTCAGCCTTCGGCTCTAGCTGTGTGAATCTAGATAAGTCACTTAACCCTGCTTGCCTCAGTTTCCTCATCAGTAAAATGAGTTGTGGAAAAGAAAATGGCAAACTACTCCCATATTTTTGCCAAGAAAACCCTAAATGGGGTCACAAAGAAGCAGACATGACTGAACAACAAATGTTAAGAGGATATGCTTAGCTCAGGGCATCTAGGGACTCACCAATCTTAATTTTGGCTTTAGCTTTCTGACACTCTTCTTATAGAACACTGCCATACTTCTCTGTTAATTTTCCACTACTACCCACTACCCACACATGCTTCTGTTTTTCTTACGTGACAAGACTTTTAAAGTGTAAGGCAAAATTTAAAGTGCATCAAAAGCAGTCTTTCTAAACAAGTCTCTTCATCTTTGTGTCTTTGTAAAAGGTTTCTATTTGAGAGATTTCTATTCCTCTTGATCCGATTTTTTTTTTTCCTGTAGAATTTTAGTCCTTAGGTTTTTGCTTATTCATCTACCAAACCTTTTAAAATTTGCTTTCTTAAAATTAAGAATGCCCAGATTTCCTTCCTTCTATCACAGTTTCTAAAATGGCATAGTAACTTTTTTTTTAAGTGTCCAATCATTTCTTTTTCAACAACCAGTTCTTCCTTGAATGTGAGAATCAGATCCAGAAGTATGGAGGAAGTTTTTAAGGCAAGTTATTAATTCAACTGATATGCTTTTGACAATAAAGTTTGAGAAGATGTTGAAACCAGTACTCTTCAGACTTTGAGGTTGCATCCCTATCTGTAAAACAGTGTTTGTGTACATAAACATTTCTTCCCTACCCCCAGCTTCCTTCACACCACTTCTTTCATTTTTGTCTTTTAATTCCCAGAGTCTAATATAGTTCTAGGGACATAGTCATTTAATAAATGTTTTTTGATTGATTATCATCTTCCACTAACCCATGGGACCTAATGCCTTGGGTTTTAGATTCTTTTTCCTGAATTTTAGCTTTCATTTGTCCCTGCCACTATCAGGTTGCCCTGATGTGACTCCCTATACCACACTACCAAAAATGGCCACCATTTTTTCTTTAATAATATCAACCTCTTTCCATTCTTTTTATCCTCCTCACACATGTTAAAACAATTTGATAGTTTAAAAAAAAAAAGTTTTGGGGCAGCTAGGTGGTGCAATGAATAAAGCAGTAGTCCTGAAGTCAGGGGGACTTGACTTCAAATCTAATCTCAGACATTTAACATTGTCTAGGTGTGTGACATTGAGCAAGTCACTTAACCCCAATTACCTCAGCAAAAAAAAAAAAAAAGTTTTGAGTTCTAAATTCTACCCTCCTCTCTTCCTTTCCTCTTCCCTCTCTAAGTTGAGAAACAATCAAATATAGTTTATACTTGTACAGTTATGTAAAACATTCATGTTAATCATTTTAACCAAGAAGACTCACATAAGAGGAAAAAATGAAAAAAGAAGTGCAAAATATCATGCTTCAATCTATTCAAACAATATCAGATCTTTCTGTGGAGATGAATATTATGCTTCATCATTAGTCCTTTGGGATTGTCTTAGATCATTGTATTGCTGAGAATAAGGTACTAACAGTTCTTCATCAAACAGTATTGATATTACTGCATATTACATTCTATTGGTTCTGTTCACTTCATTATGCATCAGTTCATATCAGTCTTTCCAAATTTTTTGAAATCATCCTGCTTTGTCATTTCTTATAGCACAATTTTATTCCATTATATTCATATACCACAGTTGTTCATCAGTTCCCTGGTTGATAGGTATACCATCAATTTCCAATTCTTAGCCACCACAAAAAGAGCTGCTGTAAATATTTTTGTACACATAGGTCCTTTTCCCTTTTTGGGGGGTGTGGGGGGGGTTGTCTTTGGGATATAGACCTAGCAGTTTTGCCAGATCAAAGGGTATATCTAGTTCCAAATTGCTTTCCAGTATGGTTGAATGAGTTCACAACTCCACCAACAATGCATTAGTTTCCCAGTTTTTCCACATCCCCTCTGTGTTTAACATTTTCTCTTTTTGTCATATTAATCAAACTGATAGGTGTGAGGTGATAACCTCAACTTCTTGAAGACTCCCACAAGCCCTGAACATGGTGGTTTTGGTTGTGCTGTTGTTTCTAGGCAGTTTTTTCCAAGCTCCTGGCTCAGCCCTATTCTGTTCATACCTACTTAGGCTCTATTTTCTAAACCCTTCATCTCTTTCTTCCTTCTGTTCAGATGTTCTATAGTAAAATCTGATGTTAATCGCTTCTCTTCCTCTACTTATTTTCATTTACTGTCTTCACACCATACTTCAGCCCCTGTGATTCCTAGATACAAGGGCTTAATAAATGCTTATTGATTGACTTGAGTATGTCATATTTTTCATCTTGTGTCTTTTGAATGAGGTCTGTCTTTTTCACAGTCATAATCTAGTCACGGAGCTAATCCCACTGAGTCTCAATGATAATTAGTAGGAATTACTTCCTTTCCTTAGAATCTTCAGTTACTTCTGTTACTACTGTTTTTTCATCCTTTGAATGTGGATATCTGAGGCCATGGGTTTTATTGATGGCTTCTTAGATTTTGTCTTCTATGAATTATGGAGCATGTCTTCTTGTACATTTTAATTGTTCCCTATATTATTGAGCTTGGTAGATATTTCTAATCAGTTTTCTCCTTTATTCTCCCTTTTCAGTTTTTTAAAGTACCTTTGTTTATTTTTGTCAGACACTAAGCAAAAGTTATATGCATTCCCCTCCTTGAACTCATTATTCCTTTATTTTAAACTATGATTCCACTGTCTTTCTTTTCCTGGTCAAAACAGATTGATTTATATCACTGTGTTATACTATGTTGAAGGATGGTGTTAAGATATCTGTTTGTTTATGTGAATAGACAAATTGTTATTTCCTCCCTAGCCCCCTAAGCCACCTCATTTTATAAGTAATGGAAGGATAGGCATGTCATATAATAATATTACAGATAGTCTTGGAGATGGATACCTGTACTAACTTTAGATACCATTAAGTTGGCCTTGCTGAGTATTGGAGCTTTTGGTCTGTCTTGGCAAATAGAAAAGAAAGAAAACATTAACCTATTGTTTATCTAGGTTTATATTGAAATGGGAGATTTGCTTTGGTAATGGCAATTCTTAAAGTCTCAAAAAATAATTTCTTCATTCAGCCTTGATAATTGGTCCACTTTTGAAAGATTATGACCCAAATTACATGGACTTTTCTTTTTAAAATTAATTTTCCATTTCAGCATAACTTTTGTGTCCTTTTTAGATACGCTACAACATTCCTTGTCATCTAACTGAAATCTCTTGTGGACTTCTCTGCAATCAAATGTTAAAATGTGGAATGCATAAATGTAAAAGGATTTGTCACAAAGGAGAGTGTCTTATAGATGAAGTCTGCAAACAGCCTTGTACAATCGCTAGAATCGACTGTAATCATCCTTGTATGGCTTTGTGCCATCCGTCATCACCTTGCCCTATGAATTCTTGTAAAGCAAAGGTGGGTAAGCCAATTAATAGAAAAAACTTTGTTAGCAGTTGTACTACTACTTTATTATCCTAAATTAGTCATCCACCATAACACTATCTATTTTGGTGTTTTTTTAAACACCATTTTAAATGGTGACCATTTTAAAAATGCTTCTGTGTTTGCCTACTTCCATCAGCACACACTTATTTAGGTTCTTCTCTTCCTCTTCTAGTTTGTAATTTCCCCAACTGTTTTTTGTCAAAATTCAATGTCTTCTTGTCTTTCCGTATACCTGAATGAAGATGTCTTCTTTATACTTGATAGGCATAGAAATGGGAATGAGCAGGTTTTATGGGTAAGGACACTGAACTGAATAAAATGAAAGGGATGCTTTGGAGAATGTCAAAAGATAAGTTAGAAAAACTATGGGGAAAAAAATCTCTTCATCTTAGGATTTTTTTCTTTTTTTCCTTTGATGAGTCACAGGGTTATGTCAAGTCCAACATGTCCACAGTTAAGCTTCTTATTTTTTTCTGCTAAGCCACTTCTTTTAACCATTTTTTCCCATTGCTGTCAGTGATACTACTATTTCAATCTCCCAAACCAAACATTTGACTCAACTCTTCCAGAATTGTGGACCATTCTGTTGTTAGAACATGATCTAGGAAAACTTGTTCTGTCTAAAACAAATGGATGATCCATCTAGTTAACTAGTCTAAATTTTTTTCTGATTATAAATAAATTTCATTTCGGATTTGATGGAGGGACTAGATTAACTATCATTAGGACCTTTCAGCAGGCGCAGGAAAGATCAGTATTTTATAGACTGAGGATCTAGTTTCTGAAATTCATGAGCATCTTTGCCTTCTAAAAGAAAAAAAGGAAAGTGCTGAATAGGTTTGAACTGTAAATTAGTGGAGAAAGATTCATTCATATTTTAGGGAAGAACAAAGATAATTGTATCACTGCAGGGTTAAGATTGCCGATTCTTACTATTACCCCCTAATTGTAAAAATTGTACTATTACCCCCTAATTGTAAAAACCTTTAGAAAATTTAATTGAGAATTGTTGCTTCTTTAAGGTCAAAAGGGCTAGAAGAGAAGCAAAAAAATTATTGGGCCTGGGAGGAGAAGAACTTAGATAGGCATTGGGTGATCATTGACTCATGGGCTCATCTCTCTTCCTTTTTTTAATGTTGTTCAGATTTGCTCATTTCCTTTTATTCTCAATACCACTACACTAATCTAAACTTTGATGATTAGATCTTTCACTACTGTGACATTTCTAGCTAGTCTTACTACTTCTTGTGTCTCCTTTTTTCAGCTTATTACTCTTCTGCCCAAGAACCTATGGTGGGTGGCCTTCTGTATCAAGTTCCAGTTCTTCCTGACTTTCAAAGTCTTTTATAACCTATGTATCTAACTTTATCTTGTATTCAGGTTTTTATAGTGTTGTAACAGACCTTAAGGGTCATAAAATCCAGTTTCTTCACTTTATAAGTGAAGAAACAGAGGACTCAAGAGGTAAAGTTATTTTTCCAAATATTTACAGCCAGTTAATAGCAAGCTTTCAGATTTCTTATTCCCATTGTTTTTTCTACTATATCAGACTGTCTTCTTTTATTTTATTTATAGCATCTTCCAGATCTTTTTGTAACTGTCAGAAGCACTGCCATCCTTAACAGTAAATTCATTTTTACATCCTCTGATTCATCCTTATCTCGCTATCACTGTCCCTCACATCATATAGCTAATTTTCATTGATTCTACCTCTCCATCATTTCATTCAACTCCTCTCCTTCTAAAGTATTGCTGTTTCCTCCGTATTAGCTTTTGTGCCACAATTATGATTCTGTTTTCATCAATCTAGCCTCTACGTATCTGCCAAAATGGTATTTCTAAAGCACAAGCATGAGAATATCACTCCCTTGCTGAAGTAAACTTCAGTGGCTCCCTCTTGCCTCTTAAGATCAAAAACAAATTATTTGATATTTTATAGCTTTTACAACTGTACAGCCTAGATTTTAGCAAAACTGGCCTTGCTGTTCTTCATTTATGGCATTTCATTGTCCATCCTTATACTGTTGCACAGATTTTCTTTCTTTCTCTCTCTCTCTCTCTTCCCCTCCTCTCCCCCCCCCAACCTCGCTTCTCCTCCCTCCCCTCCCCTAATTATTTCTGGAGTGCACTTCTTTCTCACATCTGTGCTTCATATTTGTATGTTTCCCTTCCAAGCTTACATTCTGCTAAAAGCTACTAAAGATATAGCCACAAGTGTCTCCCATGCTGAAGTTAAGTTGCATTTATATTGTTTGTATTTTGAATTTGCTGTTCTATGTACATTATGTTTCCCTTGTTAGATTGTAAGCAGTTTGTGAGCAGGGATAGTTTCATTTTTGTTTCTGTATCCCCAGATACCTAACATAGCACCTTGGGCTCATAGTGGGTATTTAATGCTTGTTGGTTGATTTGTTTACATTTGTTCATCTTATCTTACCAGTTAAATGAGATTTGGGGTCAGTGACTATCTTTTGTGTGTTTTCCATGTTCCATTCCACAATATTGGGAATTACTCAGTATATATGTATAATGGGAGTTTCATTTACTGATGTGGAGTGAACTAAAGTTAAAATTTTATATCAAGGAGATTTCCTCAATCCAGTTATTTTTAAAGCAATTTTAAATCTTATAGGAAGTGCAGTTTTCCTTAAAATCATCAATCCCCATTTTGCAAGTGAAGAAACTGAAGATCCAGGACAAGGAGATTTTGCATGGTTAAAAACGACAAATGTAGTGTCTTAAAACTAAGCTAGAGAGGGGTAAAGTCCAAAAACTGTGATTACAGTGTTCAGGCTGCTGCTGATGTCAACTCTGGCTTTGTGCTGACAACTGATGAGTTGTAATATAATTATAGGTGGAACTACAGTGTGAATGTGGAAGAAGAAAAGAGACCATGGTTTGCTCTGAGGCATCTAGTACCTATCAGAGGTTGGTGCTGTTAAGCTTTTCTTTCTCCCCAAATTTTCACTATCTGAATAATAGCTCTCAGTTTTCACAGTGGTTTCTATCATTTCATTTTATTGTCATAAAACTGATAGTATCCTACTTTACCAATGAGAGTGAGGGCTAGACAAAATAAGTGACTTTAAAATCCCACTGCTCTTTGGTGACAAAGATGGGACTGAGACTTTGGCTTTTGGACTTCACACTCTGTGTCATCTGCCATATTAAAGCCCCAGCCAGCCATGGATAAAGGGGAAGAGGCCTTCATTCTCTCTCTCAGGCTTTAGAAACTTTTAGGCAAGGAAGATAAAAATGATGAAAGTGAAGTCCTTGAGCAAAGCTGGAGAGACAAGTGAGGCAGGAATGGGATTGGCTGGATAAGGCTTCAACATCTAACAATAGACACCAATCTTTTGGCTAATGGTTTGTTGTTTTGTTTTTTTTTTTAACTTAATAGTATTTTATTTTCCTAATTATATATAAAGATAGTTTTCAACATTCATTTGTGAAAGATTATGACTTCCAATTTTTTTTTCCTTCCCTCCTCCCCAAGACAGCAAGTAATCTTGCTTGGTTATAGGATATACATGTACAGTAATTTTAAACATATTTCCATTGTGAATGTGTGGGAAAGAGTGGGTCTGTGCATGATTTTTGAGAGTTGAGAGTAAAAATAATGTGGAATATAAGTTTGTAGTGTATTATCTTTGTTATTCTAATGAAAATGAATCATGACCTCTGTGTATGAGATTGACTTGAAATGGAAATATTTTCTTTAAGCCGACAGCATTTTTTTAGGTGTCCTTTACAAATACACAGTTACATATTACTAATCTTTTTGCTTCTCTACCTGACTGTTGAAACATGGAAAGTCTAGAAAGAGAATTTTAGTTAGAAGGTGATTTTGAAATAACTTAGTCTACCTTTCTTGCTGTTACATGGATCTATTACATCCCTAGCAGATCGTCTCCAGCTTTTAAAAACTTCCAATAATGTTTTGCTCACTACCTCACAAAAGTCGCTAATTTCATTGTTTCATAACTGTACTTGTTAGAAATTTCTGTTTTTTACTAATTCTTCCTTTGCCTTCTAGAAAATGTCTAATTCCACTACTGCATAAAACAGGAAGACCTGAGTTCAGATCCTCACTCAGACACTAACTAGTCATGCAGTCCCAGACAAGTCACGTCACCTCTTGGCCTGAATTTCCTTATTTGTAAAATGGGGATAATAATAGTACTCACCTCAAAGAATTGTTGTGAGGATTCAGTGAGATATATATCACTTTGTATTGTACAAATGTAGGCTGTTATTATGTGAAGTTACTCTTCTGCATTGATTCAGTTAATTTTGAACTTTTAAGATTTTACTTTTGACCTTATTGGTTTTCATCTCCATAAATCTGATCTTATAATTATTTCATTCATTATATTAGCCATTCTTCTTAGCTTGGTGGCATATGCAGATTTGATGGATATATCTTTAAGATCCATCCGAGTTAGTGATTTAAAAAAAAAGGCTGAACAGGAAAGGATTAGGAACAGAACCTAGCGGCATACCCTAGTGCCTTTCCTCTAGAATAACATTGTTATTAATCAATATTCTTTGTTTATGGTTATTCAATTAATTAAAAATCTCTCTGTATTATCATCTGTTCTTTCCCCATCTCATTCACAAGGGTATTTTGGAAAACTATGTTACATAAGTTTTTATAATCAAGATTCAGTAGAGAGACAACATTCCCTTAGTATACTAAACAATATTTACTCTCAATGCTTCAGGGATCCATCAATGTGAATATTCTTATTAAAAAAAATTATTTTATTTTTTTCAATGAGCAAAAAATCCATCTTCTCTCCCCCTCTTTTAACTGCTCTTCTCACTCCATTTCACCATTGAGAGTGAAGAAAAGACAAAAATCTTGTTACAAACACCTAAAGGCAAATAAAATAAATTTCTAAATTGACCATGACCAAAAAATATACGTCTCATTCTGTATTCTCAATTGAGTTCTTCACCTCTCCATCTAGAGATAGGTAACCATATTTCATCATTACTCCTCTGGAACTGTGGGCTGGTTATTACATTGATTAGAGTTTAGAGTTGTTTGTCTTTACATTTTGTTGCCTCTGCATGAATCATTCTCATGATTCTGTTCACTTCATTCTGCATCAATTCTTATAAAGTTTTTCCATCCCTATTCTTTCTTACAGCACAATATATTCCATTACATTTATATACCATCACTTATTCAACCATTTCCCAATTGATAGGTGCTTTTATTTTGGTTCTAAGTCTGTGACCACTCCTTGCCTTAGTTCATAGCATCTTTCTGGATACCAGTGCATGTTGCATAGGTCCTGGTATACTGTTCCCAGTGTCCTCAAATCTCTCTAAATCCCTATGCTGACTTGGGCAAGAAAGTAACTCATGACTTTTTCTTGGATTTCTCTGTCAGGATTCAGTTTAATGTATTTTCTAGATTTGTTTGGGGGCATTTTAAATTGGTGAGGGGTTTCTTGCTGCATTGTTTCCTACTGCTGCTGCACTACTCCACCATTTTGTCTCCATCAGTATTCTTTCCTTAGTAGATAATTTTGGTGAATTTCTAAGACCAGAGACATTTTTTATCTAGTCTATAACTCTGTGGTGTTGAAACATTCTGCACTTAGTTTTATCTCCGTAACACTCTGCTTAATTACAAGGCCATAGCTGAAATTTTCCCAGCTTGGCACATAACTTGCCAGAGTTTATACTCATTTGGCATAGCCTTTGAGAGCCAAGATCAGCAATAAAGCATAAAGGTTGCACTTTAGTGAAAGATCAGGCTTTAATCTTATAAAAATAGGAAATGTAGTTAATTTGGCATAACTTTGTTAATGAAGATCATATTAGGCATGTGATCCCAGAAGATTTCCTATAATTTAGTTCAATTCATTCTGGCTACACAGTGCCAGAACCAAAGTCTCCAGGCTTTTTAGATGTTTCATCTTTTGAGTCCCCAGAATTGCACACTAAATTCTGTCCTTATTTATCATATCTAGGTTTTATTTCTTTTTTTGGATTGAAATAGGAAATGAGTTTTAGTATCAAGGGAAATTATGATATTGAACAGAATAAATATTAGCAACCAAAATGATTTTCCAAAAGTGCAAATCTATTTGTCAAGTTTTTATTTTCAAAACATATGCATGGATGATTTGACAACATTGATCCTTACATAGCCTTGTGTTTTAGATTTTTTCCTCCCCCCCCCATCCCCTCCCCTAGATGGCAAGTAATTCAATATATGTTAAACATGTTAAAATATATGTTAAATCCAATATGTATAAACATTTACATAATTCTCTTGCTGCACAAGAGAAATCAGATCAAAAAAAGAAAGTAAATGAATAAGAAAACAAAATGCAAGTGAACAGCAACAAAAAGAGTAAGAATGTTATGTTGTGATCCACATTCAGTTCCGACAGTCTTTTCTCTGGGTGTAAGATGGCTCTCTTCATCACAAGATCATTGGAACTGGCATCAATCATCTCATTGTTGGAAAGAGTCATGTTCATCAGAATCGTATAATACTGATGTTGTCATGTACAATGGTCTCCTGGTTCTGCTCATTTCATTTAGCATTAGTTCATGTAAGTCTCTCCAGGCCTTTTTAAAATCCTCCTCCTGGTCACTTCTTATAGAACAATAATATTCCATAACATTTATATACCATCACCTATTCAGACATTCTCCAATAGGTTTTATTTCTAAGCATCTGGAGATCCAAAGACTATTGAGCTGAGAATCACAAAGTTGGAATGATGATAGGAGCTCTGAATTTTCCTTTCCTTTCAATGAGATTTACCCCCTTTAATTATATCTCTGTTTTTAGACCTGGTTTGAAATATTTGTTTTTGAGCTATCATCTGGCAGACTTAGCAGGTTTTTGCCATATGTTGCACATAAATATGAGAATGTAATTTTGTAATAAGGCATTTTAGGACTATATAAATGATGAAGAGAAGCACCATGGCATAAAGAATACAGAGATGGCCTTGGAGTGGGTAAGACCTGCATTCACGTGCTGCCTCTGACACAGTTACTGGGTTTACCTCTTTTTCCCCAGCTAACACTTTTAAGGCATTAAGTTGCAGATCTGCATTTAAAGAGTGACTTTTCCTTATTAGAAGTTTTCTATATCAATGAAGTAATAGATCTGGTCCTAAATAAATAAATTATCAATAAATAAACAAATTGTACCTATTAGGGAAGATTTTCTAAAATCATTAATTTGGTCAAATTCCTTTTTTTTTTTTTTTTTCCTTATCACATTAATATTTTTTCTATTCTCAGGATTGCTGCTATTTCTATGGCTACTAAAATAACTGATTTACAGCTTGGAGACTCGGTGGAAATAAGCAATTTGATTACTAAAAAAGAAATTCACCAAACCAGGTAATTTTTTAAAAGGAAATAAACATAGAGACAATCTCAAATAATTTTCAAAAGTAGAAAATAGCTTAATGCTACAAAAATTGTGAAACAGATACATTAGGTGAATATTTTTAGATGCTTTTCTTCTTTTGACTTTTTAGTCAGATTGTTTTCCCTCTATATTACTGCTGAGATTAGCATCACATTAAGAAATTGATATTTTTGGTGGATAAAAAGACTGTAATTTTGAAGCATGTGGTATAATAAATGGGAAGGAATAGTTTTGATGGGAAGCTACAATTAAAGACTTTGGATAACATTTGAACATTGGACATTGGCAAGTAAAGCTGGGAGAGAGCCAGATAAATTTTTTCTCAATGCGCTGTGCCCTTTCTCTTACTTCTAAGGACCAGAAAAATGAATTCCACTACTTTGACACACCCTACTACCTTGACTTATCTAAGAAGACAGAATAAATTGGTTTCTCTAATCTGGGGACATTCCTGCTTCTCAATGAAGGATCTGGATCCCGGATTCCATGATTAAGGGGAAGGTTGTACAGAGAATGACTTAAGGATACTAAGACATGCTTAGATGGCGACAGATCAGTTATTATATTATAAAACTTAGCCCTTATGAAAAACAAGATTACTATTTTAAAAGTCTTTTGGAGCAGAGTTCTTGAATTCTACTTTTAAAAAATATACTATATCGATACACTTCATGGCTTAAATAAAACCTAAACTTTGTGAATATTTCACAATATTTAATAGCTACATTAAATTATTTGTACTTTGCACTGTTTTTAGTTTTCATGATAAAAGTATACTGAGAAGCATTTATTCTGTTTTTTTTTTTTTTTTTCTTATGCTGATCAAGGCTTCAGTGTGATGAAGAATGTTTAGCCCTAGAAAGGAAAAGGTAAGTTATATGTCTTATCTACTTGAAATAGGTTTTATGGAATTAACATTTAAATCTTTAAAATAGGGATGTGGGAAAGGAGTATACTAGATCATGCTTTCCCATTTTAAATCCTATAAACTCTTTAAAGAAAATAGTTATCTATCAGATCATCAAGTATTTTATTCAACAACTCTTATGTGCTTAACATTGTTGTAGGCATCATAGGGGCTACAAGAGAAACATTGGTAAACTCTGTATATTTAAATAAGCAATAAACATGACTTATTTCCTTAATGTAGTCCAGCTGTCCACAGTATAGTAATTTCAGATGAGCACTCTTGATTCCATCTGAGAGGTTATATACAAAGAAGATAGCTAATTTTGCAGCAGACTTCTACACTGTGTGTGATCCACCTCCCCAGTCTATATGCTCCACTGAACTTCCAGAGCATTGTTGAATATTCCACAGAGGAAAAATCAAGATGCGTAGCGATAAATAATAATTCTCAAATTGTAAACATGTTCTATGATGAATTTCACTTGGATTAATCCTTCCTCATAGTTTAAAAAAAATATATAATTTTTAAGTTCAGCATCAGTGTCATCTCAAAGAACAGCTGGCAACATTAGAAATTATTAACTTTACATTATAAAAAGGAATGGGACATGTTCAGAGAAGCAGTAGGGAGAGTATAAACCATAAACATAATATTAGTGAATGAATATTTGCCCTAGATAAAATACTATTGATTTCATTTGTATTTCCATTTTTATTCTATTTAAATTCACCTTAATTATTTAACTCTTCTCTCAGCCTTAGACATGATTTAATACACTTCACTGCACAACTATCCTTATACTTGTACTTCAGCGTAATTTAAACTGCTCTCAATGAAAATGAACAATTCAACCCTTGTTACTTCCTTAGCCTTCTCTTTTAAGCTAAATAAGTAATTCATTTTTAGCATATATTTTGCGTTTTTCATTCATATTTGCAAAAAAATTATTAATCTCCATTTACTATTTGTCCTGTATTTTCCCGGGTTTTGTTTGTTTATTTTTTGCTTATATTTAACAACCAGTTACTGTAATTTCTTTCTTAATTTCAGGCGACTAGCAGAGGCTCTTAATATCAGTGAAAGTTCTGACCCTTTTAATGTACGGTCTGGTTCAAGATACAGTGATAGCCTGAAAGAAGATGCTAGGTATGTGGCTTGTGGTGCTTTGGGGCAAGTACTTTACAAAACAAAAGATCTATTAGATCATTTAAAATTTATGATTATTTGTGAAGTTACTAATAAAAATTCTGTTTAATTTCTTTTCTAACAAATTCTGTTATTTTTAAAATATTTTTCACTGTCTTAAAATTGTTCAGGAAAGTGACAAGAGATTAAAACTCATTAAATTTTACCACATTATCTCAGTTAAGTTACAAGAGGTATGGGAGTCATCCGTAACTTCTAGAAACTAAAGAATAGAGAGATTATAGCTGTATTAGACACAACAGGATTCTTAAAACTTCATTGTGGCATTTAAAAATGGCAGAGAAAAAGCTGAATGAAGAAAATGTCTTCTCTCATCTTGTAAAGATAACTGTAGAATGATTCTGATCTTCTCTAATTCTGAAGGTTAGCCCAGAGGCAGTTAATTCAGATAGTGTTTATAAACTAGTTAATTTTTAGGTGCTTACTTAAATAAGTTAATATCTGTAATTTCTCATCTATACAGAGATTTCCCTCAAAGATTCATTTTGTTAGCCTGACCATACCTTCTCATTTTATGCTACTCTTGTCCATAAAACCTCTATAAAGAATACATTGGTTGCTAGATGCTTTTCTTGGTTTCTTTTAATATTAAGGTGGGCATCAGTGAATACAAACTCTCTCTCCATTGATCATAGATATCTTTTGTGCTGATTTTTGCAAGCAGTTCAACTTAGGTAATGTGCTGCAGCCTGTTAATACACACTGGTATATATTGCTTGATTAATCCATAACTTTGATTCTTTGAAGTTGTCAAGGAATTTGAAGAATATTCTAAAAAAGATGATTTTCTTGTTTCAAGGAGAAGCCTGGGATTGTTGAAAGCACTCTGCAATTTCCTAAATACAATTTGACCTTTTTCACTCTGGGAGTTTTTGTCCATCTACATTGTCTATCCAGTAGATATATACTAATGGGCCATTCAGTGTCTGTCCATCCAACTACATTGTATAGTTGACACAGTAAACCTTGTTTATTCATCTATTGTTTTTTCCCCTTTTTAGATTATTAGGCTGACCCTCTATAGTGATTTCAGATCTAATTTAGGCATCTCTCTAAAATTATAGTTCTTGTGCAATCAACAAAATGTTTGAAAGGACCTCACTATCCCTAGAGAAATTCTTTTTTTTTTTTAAATTTTTATTTGTTTTTAATAAATTATTTTATTTCTTTAAATATTTCCCAGTTCCATGTAAAAACATTTTAACAATTATTTTAAAAAATTTTACTTTCCAAATTTTCTCCTCCTTTTCTTGAGAAGGCAAGCATTTTGATTTCAGTTATACTTGTGAATTCATGTAAACCCTATTGCCATATTATCCATGTCACAAAAGAAAACAATAAAAATAAATGTAAAAAACAAGTATACTTTCATATGTTTTCCATTTATTCATTCAGAGTCTTTCTCTGAAAGTGGATAGAAATTTTCATCATGGGTCCTTTGAATTATCTTGGACAGTTATCTTTTTTTTTTTTTTTTTAGGTTCTTTTAAAAAAGTAAGTTTTTTTTTTCCTGGTTATACATGTATATTAACTTTTTAATGCACATTTCTTTATGAATCATTGGGAGAGAAAAATCAAAACAAAAGGAAAAAAACCACAAGAGGAAAACAAAAACAAAATGAACTATAGCATGTGGTTCATAGAATATGTTGATTTATATTCAAAATCCATACGCTTTCTGAATGCAGATGGTATTTTCTATTGGACAGTTGTCTTAATCAGAATAGATGAATCTTTCACAATTGATCATCCTTGCAATATTGTTGTAATTGTGAACAATATTCTCCTCTCGTTTCATTTTGTCCAAGTTCATTTTTCTAAAATGTTCCTGCTTGTTTTCTTATGCTAATATGTTCCATTACAATCTCATATACTACAACTTGATCATTCCTCAGCTGATGAACGATCTGTCAATTTTCAGTTCTATACCACAAAAAGCTCCTTTAAATACTTTTATACAAATGGGTCCTTTTGTCTTTTCTTGTATCTCTTTGGGATACAAATCCTAAGTCAAAAAATATATATAGTTTTATAGTCCTTTGGGCATGGTTCCAAATTGTTCTCCATAATGGTTAGACCAGTTTATAACTCTACCAACAGTATATTAGTGTCCCAATTTTTCTATATCCCTTCCAATATTCATCATTTTCTTTTTCTGTCATGATAATCAGACTGATAGATTTGAGGTGGTATCTTAGAGTGCTTTAATTTGCCTTAATTAAGGCAATTTAATGCCTTAATTAATCAACTAATGATTTATTAGCTAATAAATCATTATTTGTTAATAATGATTTATTATTAATCAATAGTGATTTAGAATGTTTTTTCATATGTAGATATGAATAAATAGCTTTGGTTTCCTTCTCGATTTTAAAATTTTTTAAGTTTTATTTTTTCAATGGTATTTTATTTTTCCAAATACACATAAAGTTTTCAACATTCACTTTTGTAAAACTTTGTGTTCCAAATTTTTCTTCTCCCTTTCCCAAGACAGCAAGTAATCTAATATAGGTTAAATATGTGCAATTCTCTTAAACATTTCTACATTTCTGTGATGCAAGAAAAAAATCACACCAAAAGAGGAAAAAAACCATGAGAAAGAATACAAACAAAAAGGTGAAAATAACCATGTTGTGATCCACATTCAGTCTCCATAATTCTCTCTCTGGATACAATTGTCATTTTCCATCCCAATCTGTTAGAATTACCTTGAATCTCTTCATTGTCCATCACAGTTGATCATTGCATGATCATGTTCTTCCGTTTCTGCTCACTTCACACAGCATCAGTTCATATAGGTCTTTCCAGGCTTTTCTGAAATCAGTGTGCTAATCATTTCTAATAGAACAATAATATTCTATTACCTTCATATACCATAACTTATTGAGCTATTCCTAACTGATGGGTGTCCATTCAATTTCCAATTCCTTACCATAACAAAAACTGCTGCTACAAACAATTTTTGCACATTTGGGTCCTTTTTTCCTTTTTTTATTATCTCTTTGTAATACAGACCCAGTAGTGAGACTGCTAGATCAAAAGTTATGCCCAATAGCCCTCTTTGTAGTGGCCAGAAACTGGAAACTGAGTACATGCCCATAATTGGAGAATGGCTGAATAAATTGTGGTATATGAATATTATGGAATATTATTGTTCGGTAAGAAATGACCAGCAGGATTATTTCAGAAGGGCCTGGAGAGACTTACATGAATTGATGCTGAGTGAAATGAGCAGGGCCAGGAGATCATTATATATTTCAACAACAATACTATGTGATGATCTCTTCTGATGGACCTGGCCATCTTAAGCCATGAGATGAACCAAATCAGTTCCAATGGAGCAGTAATGAACTGAGCCAGCTACACCCAGTGAAAGAACTCTGGGAGATGACTAAGAACCATTACATTTAATTCCCAATCCCTATATTTTTACCTGCCTGCATTTTGGATTTCCTTCACAGGCTAATTGTACAATATTTCAGAGTCTGATTTGTTTTGTACAGCAAAATAATGGTTTGGTCATGTATACTTATTGTGTATCTAATTTATACTTTAATATATTTAACATCTACTAGTCATCTAGGGGAGGGAGTGGGGGGAAGGAGAGGAAAAATTGGAACAAAAGGTTTGGCAATTGTCAATGCTGTAAAATTACCCATACATATAACTTGTAAATAAAAAGCTATTAAAAAAAAATTATGCCCAATTTTATAGTCATTTGGACGTAGTTCCAAATTGCTTTCCAGAATGATTGATCATTATAATACTCTACCAGTAGTGCATTAGTGTCCCAATTCCTTCTATTCCTTCTAGCATTTATTATCTTTTCCTATCATCTTAGCCAATCTGAAGAGTGTGAGGTGGTATTTCAGAGTTTTCTTAATTTGCATTTCTTCATTCAATAGTGATTTAGAGCATTTTTTTCATGTAACTAGGAATTAATTTCTTCATCTAAAAATTGTTCGTGCCCAATTGTTCTTTGACTGTTTATCAGTTGAGGAATGATTTGTATTCTTATCAATTTGAGTCAGTTCTCTATATATTTTAGAAATGAAGCCTTTATCAGAAACACTGGGTATAAAAATTTTTTCCCAGAATATCTTTGATTTCTTCTGAAAACTGCCTGTTTATATCCTTGACCATTTATCAGGTGGGGAATGGCTCTTTTATAAATTAGACTTGGTTCTGTACTCAGTATATATTTGAGAGGAGGCCTTGAAAAACTTGCTATAAAATTTTTTGATATTATTTCATTATCTGTCCCACCTTTTTTAACCCTAGGTTGCAATTCAATCTAGGATTTTATAACTAAATGTGGAGGTCTCAAAATTATGATTTATTATCAGTAAATGTTTGATTTGTATACCTGTTTTATATACCTATATACTCAGGGTTGCTTAAAAATTTCTTGGATGAAAAAGGGTCAGTAGTGGAAAAAGTTTTAAAAGCTATTGATACCTTGTAGCAAAATGTAGTTTCTCTGATTATCCTTTTTAGTTAGGTTGATTTTTGTTTTTGCTTTGTCAGAGATCGCAATTGTTACCCACCCCCTGCCTTTTTTAAATAAGTTCAGCTGAAGCATATTAGATTTTGCTCCAGCCCCTTATTTTGTGTGTGTCTTTCTGTTTCAAGTCTCTCTTGTAAACAATATATTACTAGATTCTATTTTCTAATCTATTTTGCTATCTGCTCTTAGTTTATGGATGAGTTCCTCCCATTCACTTTCATAGTTATGACAACTAACTGTGTATTTCTCTCCATTCCACTTTCTTATTTTTATCTTGTCCCTCTTTGAAAGTGTTTTGGTTCCAGCTCCAGCCTTTGTTAATCTTTCTTACCTTTTGTCATCTTCTCTGCCCTCTCCCCACTTTTCTCTTGTACCCTTCTCTTCCTTTCCCTAGGGAATAAGTTATATTTCTGTACAAAACTAAGTATTTACACATTCTTCAATCCTTCAAGAAATTCAGCTAAGAGTGAAGGTCAAGAGTTGGCATCTACCACCATTTTCTTCTTCACTGTAAAAGCTCTTCTTTGCTTATCTCTTTTATGTGAGAAAATTTTTCTCATTCTACCTTTCCCTTTCTCCTTTTCCCAGTACATCCCTCTTTGTTAACCTTCTTTCTTTTTGGAGATCATTACAATATAATTGTTGTACATGCATGCCACTATCTATGTAGAGTCCTTTTAACTATTCTAATAATGATTAAGTTCTTAGGAGCTGTATGTATCATCTTCCCATCTAGAAATGTAAACATTTGAAACCTTGTGATTACCCTTTCATGAGTTTTTTTTTTTTTTTTTACTATTCTTGAGACTTGTATTTGAAAGTCAGATTTTCTATTCAGCTATGGTCTTTTCATCAAGAGTGTTTGAAAGTCCTGTATGTCATTAAAAGTCCATGGAAAAATGCCCCTTGAACTTTTGCTAGGTAGATTATTCTTGATTGTAATCCTAGTTCCTTTTTTCCTAGGATATCATAATCTCAGCCTTCTATTCCTTTAAGATGGAAGCTACTAAATCTGTGTGATCTTGACTGTGGCTCCAAAATATTTCAATTGTTTTTTTCTATCTTGAAGTCATTTTCTTTTTAACCTGGGAGCTCTGGAATTGGTCTATAATATTCCTGAGAGTTTTCTTTTGGGAATATTTTTCAGGTGGTGATCAGTATATTCTTTCCATTTCTAGGACAAATTTTGTTTTGTTTTCTTTATAATTTCTTGAATGGTGGTGTCTAGGCTCTATCGGGCTTTCAGGTAGTCCATTAATTCTTAATGTTTCAGAGTCAATAGTTTCCATTTGCCAATTCTGATTTTATCTCTTTATTTAACTCTTGCAGAAAATCTTATTGATCCAATTAGTATTTTTCTTTCAGGTTTTATTTGTAGCTGTTTTCACATTGTTCTTTTCTTCTGTTTATATATCTTAATTTTCCCAGTCACTGTAATAGCTTTTCATGGTAGGTTCTTTTTATTATTATTTTCTTTTTTCCCATTTGTTTCTCAACTTTGAACTTTATGTTCAAGTTGGACTCTGCTCACACTGGGGGTAGAGAGGCACTATCCCGAACTTTTGTCTTTTTGAGGCTACTTTTTGAGTTGTACTATAACTACATATAGGCAGTAGAGTTGTCCAAGAGTGCCAGCTGAACCCAATGCCAGTAGAGTTGTAATTTCTTTCTGACCAATTTTATGACCCCCTTAACATCTCTGAGCTGAAAGCTCCTGAAGATGGTGCTGTGACAGCCATTGCTGCAGTGGCAGCATGTGTAGGCTCCAGACATCCTTTTACTCTGTTGTTACAAACTTCTGCTGATCCCCTAAGTTTTCTTAGGCTAGAAAAATGTCTTGTCTTGACCCTTTTGTTAGCTTTGCTGCTCCAAAATTGTATTTGATTGATTATTTTAAAGTTGTTTGGTGAAAGACAATGTTGAGAGTTCAGCCAAGTTGCTGCTAATCCACCATCTTGGCTCTGTCCCTTGCTTTCTGCTTTTCTAGGAGTCCCCTAGACAATCAAGTCTGAGAAAAAGCTGAGAAAAACCATGGTAAAGATAGTTCTTTCCTCAAACTCCTCCCTACACAGCTGTCTACATTTTACTGAACCTTTGCACCCTTTGCCCTCTTTGCTCTGCACCTTCCTCTCATTTTTCCTCTTTCATTCTATCCTTTCTCCAATCTCCAATAATTCTCAAGTATCTGATCATGTAATATTCAGTTTTTCCCTCTTAGTTTTCCTTCCTCTTGTCCTTTTCATATATGTTGGCTAGGGTTGGGAAGGTTATTGTAAACAAAACCACATTTGTTAGAAAAAATAAATGGTAAGATAATTAAAATGATTTCTAATTGCAGGAAAGACTTAAGATTTGTCAGTGACGTTGAGAAGGAAATGAAAGCCTTGGTGGAAGCTGTAAATAAGGTTGGTAGCCAAAAATGTGAACCAGTGCCAAAACTTCAATTTGTAATGCAAAAATAAATTTTACCTGCATGGGAAGTGATGCAACAATCTTGTAAAAAAAAAAAAGTGGAAATAGAGAAGGAATGATTCCATTGCTAGTAAGCATTTATTAAGTTTCTACTATGTGCCAGGCACTATTAGTCCTTCGGGACACAAATTCAAGGAATGAAACAAGTCCTGCAGTAACAACCAAAGTGTGGACCGGAAGTTGCCGTTTAAAAAATTATAAGCAGCCCTGAGGATCAAAAGACAAAACATAGTTTTGTATATGTAGTATTTAACTCCTGATTTTAAAGTTAATTATACAATCTAGATTTCTTGGTTAAATATAAGTAATTTCCTGAAATCTTAATCAAAGGTTATTTATTTGCATTAGGAGTAATATTAAGAGTTTTAATATATGAGTGATTTAAATTCTCTCTCTTCCTTTCTCAATACAGGGAAAAAATGTTAAAAAAAGTCATTGCTATCCTCCTATGAATAGAGACCATCGAAAGCTCATCTATGAGTTGGCCCAAATTTATGGTATTGAGAGTGTGAGTTATGACAGTGAACCAAAGCGTAATGTTGTTATCACTGCAGTGAGGTATGTTATGTTTTGCTTTCCTGTTTTGAGTTGTAGAAAAACTAATAGTAGTTTTAAGGTTTTGAATATTTTTCTCAGAAATAGATTTGCTTTTGCATGGCAGCCTTATTATGTAAAAATTCTAAATTCTGATTTAGCATTTTGCTTCACTTAGTGAAACTGAATTACCCCAGTATGTTTGAATGCTTGGAGAAATAGTAGCAGTTTGAAACTGTAGTTTCTGTTTTAATCAGATGTTTTCCAGTGTCAGATGGGCTTTCCTGTCTGGAGGTGTACAGGCACATTTAGATTTGGGAGGATGCACCTCCCAACTTTAACCCAAACCTACCCTAAATGCCACACAGTGGAATGCTGCTTTGCAAACAAAGAGAACATAGGACTACTCCCACTTAGTCTTCCAATCCAAGATTTTGCAAAACAACACTGTTCTTATTATATATAAGCATATATTTCCCCAAGGCCTACATCTCTTTTGAAATTTAGCTTAGATGCAAGTAGTTGTTTATTATTTCTATGGAGAACTGGGATAGCTAGGTAACACACTGGATAGAGCACTGGACCTGGAATCTGAAAGACTCATCTTCCCGAGTTCAGATCTGGCTTAAGAAACTAACTAGAGAACCCTGAACAAGTTACTTAATCCTGTTTGACTCAGTTTCTTTATCTGTAAAAGTGATCTGGAGAAGGAAATAGGAAACTACTCTGGTGTTTTTGCTAGGAAAATCCTAAAAGGGGTCACAAAGAATTGGACATGATTGAAAATGACTGAACAATAAGAAAGAATTTACTACTCAGAGACTCATAGATTGCTTCTGACTTGAAGGTATATGGTCTTTCTATTATGGCTAATAGAAACTTTCTCTCTGCAAAGAGATTATTGTTTGGTGCTGTTCAAAGATATCCTGGCCTATGTGGCATGCAATTAATAATTGTTCCTTAGTCACCAGTCTTTAAAAAAGTCAGAATCACCAATGAAGCAATTAATACAGTTTTTGTTCATCCTTAAATCTTAAATTATAGCTTTACATATTCAATACTTGTTCAAAAACATTAATGGTAACAATTGCTCATTCCCTAGTAATCTTTAATTGGATACATTAAAATCTTGTGATAATATATATTCCAAAATTGTAACTCGCAATTTCCCTTTCCCAGCTCACCTTTTTACCCCAATTTTATCATATACTTCTTGTTCTTGTGGGTTGATTGATTTGTTTTTAGCAGCTTGTTTTCCTGTCATCAGTAAGTCAGAATGACCTTTGCAGATATTACCTCATCTGCCATACCTTCAGCATCTAAAACAAATTCTCTTGGAGACTTATTTTCCTGTCTTACTCTTCTCTTTGATATCTTAGAATTCATTTCAGGCCATTTCAAGGCATTAGGAGAACCAAAACAAAGTGTTCCCTTCTTATTCCATTTCTTACTGGCATTTCCCCAAGAAATTAGTCAGGAAACCAAAAGAGAACCAAAACTTATTAAAAAGGAAACTGAGTCAGTGGTTGAAAAATCAAACAGAAATACGGAATGCCTAATTTTGAAGTTAAATTATCAATCTTTAAGTAATTAGAATGAAGAAAATGGAAATTTTCAGGTGAATAAACATTAGGTATAATAGTCAGACTGTGTATTTATTAGGCAACTCCTTTGAGCCAGGTCCTGGGAATATGGAGACAAAAATGCCCCTGGAAAACTTAAATTCTATCAAGAGAAATATGTGCATACATGTGTATATGTATATACATATATGTGCATGATTTGTAAATTTTAAAACCAGACCTATGATTTTTATCAGTGTAGGGAATGTGCAGTGTAGAACTTCCTCTACCAATGAAGATTAAGACTTTTTCCCTACAGTCTTTTTGTGGGAGTGGGCCACTGGAAGCTTGAGTGATTTGTCCAAAGTCATAGAAGGTAATTTGCGTCAGAGGGAAAACTCGATCTGAGATTTCCTTGATTTGCATAGAAAATACATACATACACACATACACACACGCTAAACAAAAAGCAAAGTCTAAAAGGATCATGAAATACCTTCGTTAGAAAACAGGTAGTGTTGAGGGGGATATTTACATATTGTCTATCCTATTAGAATATATGCTTTTCTTTTTTCTTTTTTTTTTTAGAATATAAATATTCTGAGTTCATTTATTCAGTTCAAAAGCTAACCATATAAATATATACACACACAAACAGTGGGATGGCAAGAGTCAAGATGGTTTTTACTTTAACCTCACATCAAGACAATATATTGGCATATAATAGATGAATTGATTTCTATATTCCAAATAAAAAGATCATACATTGACAAAATTCACAATTCCTACCAATACTGCCAGAATCTAAAGGATAAGCAATTAGAAAAGAAACATTATTCTAATAGCCAGTAATTATAAGCATATGCAAAAGTACCTTTTCTATTTACATTGCTTTACATAAAATATATAAATTTTCTATGTAATTTTTGTCCTCTAATTACATGATGCTATATTAATGGTGATTTTAGTCAAAATCTAAATAAGATCATGAAAAGGATCTGCAGACAGTTGACTTTTAAAACAAGATGAATATTTATAAATTACTGGATATAATACTAACCATAAAGATTCAATCAAAAGCAATAAAATATCCAGGAGCTAAGGTGAGAAAAATACCAAAGTCAATGAGGGTCATTTAAAGACTGAATAGAGTAGACATGAATCCATGCTATTACACTAAAGCCAGAAAAACACACACACACACACACTCTCACTCTCTCTCCCTCTCCCTCTCCCTCTCCCTCTCCCTCTCTCCTCAAATTTACATCATTTAATGGGAAAAATAAAGAAGGAAATCAGCCAGAAAGCATTTTGATAAGAAAAAAATTGCTGAGCTATAGGTGGTATCCAAAACTATAATGATACTTTTAAGTGGAAAATTACATTTAGAGTTCTAATTCAGATTATGTAAAATATCTAATAAAAACCTAATAAGAAAGATTGGGACTCCTTTGATATGAACCCCCCAAAAAATGAATTAGACTTTAGAAGGCAAAGAAAAAGCAACTGTTAATCTCAAAATAAGAACTGTTTTAACAAGAGCCCATGTATTCTTTAATAAAAAAAAAAAAAAAAACTGAGAATGCTGAATATTGATGACTTTTCTTTAGCAATTATTTAGAGCACACCTACATTATAGGTATGTACGAATACTCTGCTAAGGTTTCTGAGAAGGGATATATTATTTCCTAAGAAGCTTACAATCTTATTGATACAAAATATGCTTAAAATGAATGTACACATATAACCAGAAAAAATAAAGCTATGATTAAAAAAATGGAAAATGCTTGATTATATGTATTATATTTGTTGTATTGCAAAATTTCAGAAAAGAACAGTTAAGTCTGTGGGTTAAAATATGGTTTTTGGAGAAAACTAAATCATGAGCTAAATTTTAACAGGGCATTTGGATTATAGATGAGAATGAGATTCTTGGCCAGAGGATCAAAGTAATGATGTGCCCATGGAACCATGGTCATAGTGTATCTATATGAAGAGTAGATTTGTCAGAACTGTGTTATTAGCATAGAGAAAAAAATTGTATAGGTAGGATGGCAATAGACTATTGCTATATTAAATCATTTGCATTAGTAGTGTTATTCTCAAGTAGAAAGAGGGGCTACTATTCAGTACATAAGGATAACTACTTTTAAAATGTAATGTTATCTATATTTTATTGTGTTTTTGTTTATTTTGTTAAATATTACCAAATTACACTTTACTCTGAGAATATATGCTTTTCAAAGGCAGAAACAGCTCCTTCATATAGTAAGTACTGAATAAATGCTTGCTAACTAACTGCTTTTTAATATTTTGTGTTTTCTTTTATTAGGGGGAAGTCTCTTTGTCCTCCTACCACTCTCACAGATATACTGGAGAGGGAAATGCAGTCACGCCCACCACCACCAATTCCTCATCACAAACAACAAACAGATAAGTAAGAATTCTTTATTTGTGCTAATAGAAGTAAAGAATTATACAAAGCCTTCTAAAGGTACACTTCAGTTTTGGAGTCTGATGACTTTACATGTTTTTGTTCCACTATGCCTACAACATAAAATAGCTATTGTCAAGAGAACTGCAGAATGTTAAAGCTATAGAAGACCCCAAATATGTTTTGACCTCATTTGTATAGATGAGGAAACAGTGGCCCAAAGAGGTAAAAAGAAAAGCAGGGATTAGATTCCTAGTCCACTTTGTTATGATGTTATTAGAATATTCTAATTATTAGAAACATATTTAGAATGGTTTTTTAGAAAAATTATTAGAAATGTTTCAAAAAGAGACCATTCTTTGTCCACATCCTTTTTGAAAGAACTACTTAATGTGGTAGGGCTTTCCTCTTGATCTCTGAATGTTATATAAATACCAGTGGAGTTTCTGAACTCCAGTTTTCCCTTGCTCTCACTATATAGCTCCTTGATAATATCCTTTACACTACATCCAAGAAATTCTCACTGGTAAATGTTGCAATAACACATCCTCTCCATTAACCTTTAAGTGACCCATTTAGAGATTAGCATTTTGTGATTTGAAGCTATACAGCATCACTGAAAGAGTATTGATTACATATTTATAAATGGACCATTGTTTCATGGAGAAGCTGCACAATTTTGAAAAGTAACACAAGTCACTTTTTCTTGCTTTTATTCCATTCTGGGCCAAGCTCTTTGGGTATCTGCAGCCATTGTCCAACTGATGGACCACTTTCATGGTCTTCCCCTCCTCCCCCCAGTTGCTTTTGTCCGAACTTCTTATTCTTTATCTACTTAGTGTTTCTGTTGAATTTTTAGGCCACATTCTTAACTGTTTATCCGTTAGTAGGTTTATCATTGTTCCAGGAATTAATACAATCAATCCAGTGTCTTAATGCAAATACGGGCATACCTGCTGATGGTGCCTTCTCTTAGAGTACTCTTCTATCTATGCTGTATATTTCTTTGGAATTTCTGTAAATTTCCTTGGAGTACCTTACTAAATATAGGAAAACCCATTTCCATTTGAACTCAGCACTGGAAAACATCTACAGCTCTAGCAAGTATATTTACTTCTCTCTGATTTCCTTGCTAGGTATTAATAATTAGTGAGTCTTCAAAGTCATATCTTTTAAAGGAATCTTAAGTGATTTTACTATGTATACCAGTAGACCCCTTAAGGCAGCTTTTTCCTGTACTAAATCGAATGTTTTTATAATCAGCAAACAATAAGCAGTGAAAACTGATAATTTCTGCGTCTTTCAGGCAATGGTGATCATGCTATCTCCTGAAGGCATCATTAAAAAAGCCTCTGTATCATTCCTTCATCAAAATGTCCTAAATATATATTTTTAGATTCCTATGTAGAAATAGAATAGTGAGAGTATAATTACTGATAATTTCTCTGCCCCCTTTCTCCTCCTCTTCCCCCAAACAATATCTATTTTTGAAGGAGTATCATCCCTTTTCCAGGTATGGAGAAATGAGCCCTCAAAGGCTCCAAAATGTTACATCTCCTAATTGTATATATATGTAGTCTAGTCCAGCTTTTCTCATCCTTTCTTTGGTGTAATTTCTGCTTCATCTTATAGAAAGCAGGACTGTGATGTTAGATTTCATATATAATGGTTCTTTTGTCACAATTTGTTATAGACATCTTGACAATCTTTTCCATTTTTCATACATTCTACTGTCTTTATCTTTAATGATTTAAAGCTTTATAGTTTAATTGGGTCCATCAATAAGCCTTCTATAAGTCATTTTCTGTCTACTACTTATTTTTTTATGAGGCATTACTGCTTATAATCTTATATTTCTTCTGTAAGATTTTACAAACTAGTTTACATTTTGAACTGATACAGTCCCTAGCTACCATATCTTCTCCAGTTGGCAAGGATATCAGTGGTTCTCAACTAAGATTATTGTCTCTTTTTACCCCTTCTTAATTGGCAGCTGATATATGATGGTTAAACTTAACTTAGGAAATACTGTTAATGTTGATTAAGTCAGGGCAGCTAGATGGCTCAGTGGAAAGAGCACCACCAGCTCTGAAGTCAGAAGGATCTAAGTTCAAATATGGCCTCAGACACTTAACACTTCCTAGCTGTGTGACCCTGGGAAAATCATTTAAGCCCAATTGACTTAGCAAAAATAAAATAAATTCTTAAAAAATATTGATTAAGTGCTGGGTGTTTTTTTTTAATCAGTTTCCCATTTTCCTTGTCCATTGTTCATAGGTTTAAGTTGCCTCATTTTTATGCTATATTTTATTTTTCTTCTAATTTTAGATGATTCTGATCTTTTTCTATCAAGTCTTCCTGTGTAAAGAGCAGTTTTAGAAGTGACTCCCACATAGAATTTTCCTGTCATTATATAATTAATTTTATTTTTTATGATATTAATGTGATATTTGCTGTGTCTAATACCTCCCAGTGCTTTTTTTTTTTTTTTTAAATTTAATAGCCTTTTATTTACAGGATATATGCATGGGTAACTTTACAGCATTAACAATTGCCAAACCTCTTGTTCCAGTTTTTCACCTCTTACCCCCCCCCACCCCTCCTCTAGATGGCAGGATGACCAGTAGATGTTAAATACATTAAAATATAAATTAGATACACAATAAGTATACATGACCAAAACATTATTTTGTTGTACAAAAAGAATCAGACTCTGAAATATTGTACAATTAGCTTGTGAAGGAAATCAAAAATGCATGTGTGCATAAATATAGGGATTGGGAATTCAATGTAATGGTTTTTAGTCATCTCCCAGAGTTCTTTTTCTGGGCATAGCTGGTTCAGTTCATTACTGCTCCATTGGAAATAATTTGGTTGATCTCTTTGCTGAGGATGGTCCCAGTGCTTTTCTTGAAAAGAATATTCAGATCCTTGTATGGTCCACAAAATTATGGCTTTTCTCATTTCTCTCTTAAATCATGTTTTCCAAGATTGTTTTGTTTTCCCCCATGCCTGCTTTTGCACTTAAGTTACTAAGTAATTAGGTGGTTCGTTATGTAATAGAATACTGGACTTGGAGTCATTAAGACCTGAATGCAACTGAGACTCACGTGCTTTGAAAATTTTAAAGCATAATATAAATGTTAGCAAATATTATTGTTGATGTTGGATATATTCATATAATGAAAAACCTTACTGAATTCTTGATTTTCTCTTCCACTTTATTCTCTACAATATATATGTCATAAAAGTCAGATATTTTCTTGATAGGTTTTTTTTGCAAGTGTTTATCATGAACCCTGCAATATAAGATAACCAAGTATCTCACTAAATAAAGCTAATTGTTGCCCTTGGATCAATAGAAAACTGACTCCATCGGCTCCTCTATTTGTCTTTCCAAGGAGAATGGGGTTAGCCATATTTCCATTTAACTCTAATTCTTTTGTTTAAATACTTGAAAAGATATAAAATGTGAAATAATTATCCTTTTTTTAAAAGTGCAGTCATTTGAGCACTGGCCCTAAAGACAGGAGTATCTGAGTTCAAATCCAGCCCCAGATACTTCCTAGCTGTGTAACCCTGGGCAAGTCACTTAACCCCAATTGCCTCCAAAAAAAAAAAGGGCATTCATTTGAGATTTGGGAGACATTTTGTTATTAGTTTTTTTAATGCACATTGCATGCTGGAACATTGATGTTTTATATCCTTTGTTTACATTGAATTTAATTTTTATTAAAATACTATGGAGTGGGAGCTATATTTTCTTCCTGCCTTTCCCTCTTCCCCTCCCATGACTTTAGGCAAGTAAGTTAACTTTAGAAATTTAGTTTCCTTAAAGGTAACTGGGCCTTGCCTCTTTGGCAATGTGGTGTATAATTAAATGAGATAATGGATTTTAAAAAGCTTTGTTATTATGCTAATATTGTTACCATTTAATGCATTAGCCATGTAGTGTGGTTGTAAATTGATGAAACAATTCTCATAAGTCATATACAAATATCTTATAATCATATTTTGTACATATTAAATAGTCTAGTGATTCTGATATATTGAAACCATTTTATAAAGTTTGTCAAATAATAAATTAATAAACTTCCAGAAAATATACAAATCTTCCAAAACATTATTTTTCTCTAAAATGTAATTCTCATAATATTATCATTTTTATTGCAGGAATTCTGGTAGCAGTGGATTGCACAAAGTAGCAAAGGAACCAGTGATTGACTACTTTGATGTTCAAGATTAAGGAAAATAATGAGCCAGTCAGAAGTGTAGAAGTCTTTAGGTGTAATGCAAAGATTGATTCATGTACCAACTGACACAATCATCGTGCAAGTTTTTAACTCCCATATAATCAGTGTTTAGCACACTGTTTTGTACTGCTAAGAGCATGAGTGTGCTCAGAAATTTGTTGACTTTTATTCCTGCCTGTACAGAGTTTCAATGTAATTTAAACTGAGTACCGTACTATCCTCCCCACAACCGCCTTTTCTTTTCTTTTCTTTTTTTCCTTTTTTTTTGGCAACTTGCTATACTTTAGTACTTGCTGTACAATCACAGTGCTAATTAGAAAGGGGAAGGGGAAGGGAAAGTGTTGATTTTGAATTTTTTTTTTTTTAAGAAACCAGAACTGCCGTTTGTTTTTATTATTTGTTGCATTATTGTAATTTTAATGGAATTGTAATATCTTAACTACTTGTGGTGAAAATGAGATTTATAGTTTTCACTGGAACATCAACTTTGCAAATTGCATTCAACTTTAATTTGTGGTTTTTTAATGCTAATTTATCTGGAAATAATTATTACCATTATAGTTTATTCATCTAGTTCAATAAGTTATCAATTTTAGTAACTTTTAGAAAATAGTGAGTTTTCCAGTGCATAGAATAAGACATTATTAGTATTCTTTATCTGAGAGGGATGGGGGAAAGGTGGAGTCTTCATCTAAAACGTCATGAAATTTGCTGAAGAATTTGTCAGACTTACAGCTGCTGCACTTGACACACTTAATATAATTACATAAATCTTGGTCAGAGAAAGCATCAGATTTCTAGGATTTATTTTTCTACAATCTACATAGAATCTAATTGTATCACTTAATTCATTTCAGTCACAAACTTTATTAAATGGCCCCTTTTAAGTCATTATGCTATATACTCTAAGGGTGCTGAGACATAAACAAAAGAGCCAACACTAAACGTTTTAAGGGGAAAGAAAAGGACTTCCAAAGAATCCCACAATATCCCAGGGTAAGAACTGACTGCTAGTCAGTTTGAACTTCCAAGGAAAAAAAAAAGTTTGTTAGATATTTTCTTTGATGGTAAGGAGTTTAAGGGTATGGCTTATTTGCAATATTGATTAGCATCAGGCAGTACTATTTAGTTATTTATAATTATCATTTTGATTTCTTTAGTCTATTCTTCTTGCCAAAATCAGAATTCTGCATTGAGCCTTTGGAAAAGATTCTTTCCTATTTAGGTTTAGGCTTAAACTGCACAGACAATATCTTCATCCTCATCGCTTTCAGGGTCCCTCTAGTTCTAGCCTCATAAGTTTACTGCTGTTTGGAACTCGGGTTCTTATTAAAGAACTACATTGCCTTCCTTTCCCAAACTTAAATACTGAGCATTTTTATAGTAATAAGAAGTCAAAAAACCAATGTAGGCAAAGAGATTGAAAAAGAAAGAGAATAATGATGGAAGGAAAGACGGCACCTCAAGAGAGAGAGAAAATGGAGATAAAGAAATTTTGAATTGTGGAGGCAGAAATTTGTGGAAGCTCATAACTCATTACTGAAGTTTCATAGGAGAAGTGACACAGGAGAAGTCGTTTAAATCTTCATTGTCTCAGACAGCTCTCTACAGATGAGGTGCTAGTCTGCATCAGTGAATCTGTATGTATTACAATAAAATCACAGGGATAGATTTTTCCTCCACTCTCAGCCTCCACAGTGGAGTGGTCGGCAGCAATGTGGAGTGATGGCTCTGAGTTGTGCATTTGATTTGGGGCAGAAGACTTGCATTCAAATCCTGGTTCTGTCCCCTATGACCTTTTGTTGCTGTTAAAACCATTTGAGGTTTTCTTGGCAAAGATACTGGAATGATTTGCTATTTCCTTCTCCAAGTCATTTTATAGATGAGGAAACTGAGGCAAATAATGACTTGCCCAAAGTCTCACAGCTAGTGAGTGTCTGAAGTCAGATTTAAACTCAGGTCTTCCTGACTGCAGAACCAATACTCTTATCCCCTGTGCCACTGAGCTTCCCTCTCTTTAAGCCTTGTTTCCTAATTTCTCCTGATAATTCTGGAATTTAGCTACATATCCCTTGGAGTTTTCCTTTTGGGGTCTCTTTTAGGGGGTGATCTGTGGATTCTTTCAATAGCTATCTTATCCTCTGGTTCTAGGACATCAGAGCAGTTTTCCTTTATTTCTTGAAAGTGTTGTCTAGACTCTTTTTTTATTGTGGTTTTCAGGTCTAGTAATTCTTAGATTTTCTCTCCTAAATCTGTTTTCCAGGTCAGTTGTTTTTCCAATGAGGTATTTTACATCTTCTATCTTACTTTTTTTTGTTTTATTTTGTTTGACTGATTCTTGATGTCTCATTGAGTCACTCACTTCCATTTGTCCTAATTTGTTGTGAATTATTTTTTTCACTTTTTTTTAACCTCCTTTTTCATTTGGCCAGTTGGACTTTTAAAGGAGTTATTTTATTCATTGAAATTTCTTTCCATTTTACTAATTCTATTTTTTAGGGGGTTGTTTTCTTCAATTAATTTTTGTTTCCTTTTCCAAACTCCTGCAAAGCTCTCATTTGCTTTCCTGATTTTTCTTCTCTCTTTTAAGATTCTTTTTGATCAAGAGAGCCTTTTGAGATGGAGACCAGTTCATATCTCCTTTGAAATTTCATATAGAGGCATTTTGCCTTTAGTTTCCTCAAGATTTCAGTTCCCTGCCTCCATAATGGCTATCTGTGGGCAGAACTCTTTTTGCTTTTTTGCTTACTTTTAAAGATTGAAGTTTGCTCCTAGGGCACAGGGGAGATTGTCCTGAATTTCCTCTACAGAGCAACAAGAGCTTCTATGGGCTTTTCCACTGCACTCAGTGGGCCTGGCCAAATCTTACCTGTTTTGCTGGGATTTGGGAGCTCATTCTTTGCCTTCTGTACTTATGTTGGAGGTCTCACAGCTAATCTGCTGATCCACTGGTCTTCTGAACAAGGAAAGAGCAGCCAATGCTCCTGTATTTTGGCTAAGAGCCTCCTATTATGTTTTCCCATGCGGGGCCTTTGCTCTCCTTGCACTGGGCAACATCCCCCTCTGCCCAATTGAGACAGACTTCTTCTGAAGTCCTTCCAAAATATCTTCTGTTGGAAATTTGTTACACTCCAAATATTTGTGGGTTCTGTCACTCCAAAATTTGTTCAAAGGCTTGATCTAATGTTGATTCTGAGGGAAGTCAGAAAGAACCAAAGCAAAATCCTGTCTACTCTGTGCCATCTTAGCTCTGCCTCAGTTTCCTCATTTTTCAAATGAGTGGGCTGAACTGCATAATTTCTAAAATCCCTTCCAATTCTAAGTCAATTACCCAATGAGAGCTGCTGGCAAAAAAAATCCATTGAAAGGGGAATTGGGAAGATCCAAGCATTATTGTATTTTTTTTCCCCTTTTCGGGGGAGGTAGTAATAGCTTTTTCCTTTTTTTAATAATAGCTTTTTCTTTTTCAAAATACATGCAAAGACAGTTTTCAACATTCACCCTTGCAAAACCTTGTGTTCTAATATTTTTCTTTCTCCCTCCTCCTTTAGACAGCAAGTGATGCAATATAGGTTAAACATGTACAATTCTTCTAAACATGTCTACATTTATCATACTGCACAAAAAAAATCAGATTAAACAGAGGAGGAAAAAAAGACAAGCAAACAACAACAAACAGGGAAAGACTATATTGTGAACCACTTGCAGTCCCCATTGTCTTCTGTCTGGGTGCAGATGGCTCTCTCCATCACAAAGTGTATTGGAATTGACCTGAATCACTTCATTGTTGAAAAGAGCTAAGTCCATTACAGTTGATCATGTATTTTTGTTGTCATGAACAATGTTCTCTTAGTTATGCTCATTTATTTAGCATCAGTTCATGTAGAGACCTCTAAAATCAGTCTGCTGATTATTTCTCATAAAACAATAATATTCCATAACATTCATATACCATAACTTATTCAGCCATTCCCCAATTGATGGGCATTTACTTAGTTTCCAGTTTCTTGCAATTATTAAAAGGCCTGCTACAAACATTTTTGCACATGTAGATCCTTTTCCCTTTTTTATGATATTTGGGATACAGACTCAGGAGAGACACTGCTGGACTCAAGTATTATTCTAGCATGACTGGAGGCCTAAAATAGGCCCAGAATTATATGTAGATGCTTCCATTTCTTACAGAAACTAAGAAAAAGGTAACAGTAACAACTTGGTTTAAGTTCTTTCTTTTTGGTGGCTAGCTGGAGAACCCATCCCGTTCATCCTATTTCTTTCCTTTCTCAGGGGTCATAATACCTTTTTTTTTTTTACTCTAAACAACTGGAAAGAAGTCTTAACACTTCTCAGAGTATTTAAGGAAATCAGGCTGTTCTGGGATATAGCTATGATTAGATGATGGGTGAGCAAAAAGTTTAGGATCAGGAAATGCTACCTACAAAACCAACCTTAGAGAAGCCAACATTTTGAGGGCAAAGGAGGAAATAGTCCAAAGCAATTATTAGAGAGGAGGAAGAAAACCCTTTCTGGTTTCTAGAGGAAAAGGAAGGAGGTTTTGTTTTGTGGATGGTGTTACTGCTACTGCAGTGTCTTGGAGTCTAAATCAGGATATGGTAAAATGTTATTATACCAATACTGGCTTGCAGTAAATATGACTAAACAAATGGACAGTGAAAACTCAAAAGTCAATAGGGGAAATCCAAAGATTAAGAGTAAGAAGGAACTTTAAAGGGTATGTATACCAACCCCTTCATTTTATAGATCAGGAAATTTAAGTAACTTGTTCTGGCTCACACAGCTAGTAAATTTCAAAGGATTTGACCTTACATTTTTTGGACTTGAAGCAAGTGTTCCATCCACTATCTGCCTCAAAAAAAAAAAAACAAAAAAAACACTAGATGGAGGATTTGATTTCCTACCTCTTCCTGACTTCCTATCCAATACCCTATTCTTTATACTACTCAGCTGCCACAAAGAGCTAAAAGACCAGGGAATCCTCCATGTAATCCAAAGAATCCAAAATAATTCCATAATTTCTAAATCTTAAGAGTCATTCCTGAATGGCCAGGGTTAACTAAGGTTTAAGTTGCTCACCCTGGTCACTTATTTTGGAAGTGTCTCAGAGGCTACATTTGAACCCAATTTTTTCAAAGCTAGTCCTCTCCACCATATCCCAACACTTCTCAAGAAGATTGCGATTTGGTTTAGTGTCTTATTTGATTTGACCTAGACCCAATGCTAATTTGGAGATTGATTAGTGCTTCAGGGGAGATGTCATAGTTTAGCTGTGTAGTTATTATTGTAAGCATGTTAATTTATGTTATCTGATCATCCACTTATTAAAACCCTTCTCCCTTGAAATTTGCACTCTTTTTGTTCTGCCTTCTGCCGCCTTTCACTGCCTCAAATCTGGCTATTCCCCAATACTCGGTGTACTTAGCCCTCTCCTATTTTTTTCTGCATTCCCTTGGTGAACTGATTCTCCTAATTTCCAACATAACCTCTGTAAAAGACGATGTACATCTGACAGAGTTCTGGTCTTTTCCTTCCTTTGCAGTAAAATCTTAATGTTTTACCATCACTTTAATTTTAAAATGCCTCAAAAAGAAATTGCCATTTCCCCCTGGAACCTTAATTTTCCTATTTCTATCAATAAATGCCAGCATTCTTCCAATCACTGAAATACTTTATTATAATGGGCTTTACTGTCTTGTGACCTAGACCTAGGCACCAAGTCTTAAAAATTGTTCCTCTGAAATATATCACATCTAGCCCTTCACCATTCATTCTTGCTGTTACTTCATCCAGACACTTGTCACCTAAAGCTAACTTCTCCCTGTTTCTTACCCTTTTTCCCATTCCATTCATCTTCACTACTACCTAATATAATCTGATTTTAGCCTCATGTCACCACTATGCTTGAAAATCTTTAAAGGATCAGGAATGTTGGCGGATATCTGGTCCCTGCAACTCCTGAAGAAGCTAAAGCTGATTTGTGAGTTCTAAAGAGAGAGTTAGAGTTAAAGCTAATCAGATATCAAATAATCAAATAAAGAGAGTTAAAGCTAATCAAAGCAACAGAGTTAAAGCTAATCAAATATCCTCACTAATCTTAGCAACAATATGGTGAGTTTCCTGGGAGAGGAGGGTCACCAGAGCTGTCTAAGAAGGGGTAAATAGGTCTAGGTAAGAAAAGAGAACAGATTAAACCTTCCTTAGTAATCAGGATTGGTACTGGGTCAGTAAGTGACCCTTGCTTACACTTGCAGCCTGAGTGATATAGGGAGGATATCATTTAAGACTTGGAGGAGTTGGCATCTGAATTCAAAGCACTGGAGAAAGCTAAGAATTATATTAGAGGTTGGAGCAGGAAAAGCAAGTTCCCAGAATAAGGAGCAGCCTGTGCCAGGCCTAGAATACCAAGTTCTAGGAAATAGCCAGTAGGCCAGTCATATGAAATAAGTCTGGAAAGGAGCCCAAAATATGAAGGGTTTTAAAGGAGAAACTATTTTATTGTAGAGCAGGGGTTCTCAATGTTTTTGTCATCATAGATTATTTTGGTGAAGCCTACAAACTCCTCGGAAAAAATGTTTTTAAGTGTATAAAATACAATAGGATTATAAAGGAAACCAATTGTATGAAAATAGTTATCAAAATATTTTTTTTTAATGTTCAAGGAGTTCCAGAATGTTTTTAAATACATAAAACGCACAGGATTATAAAAGGAAACAAAGCTATTGAAATTTTTTAATAGCTTTTTATTTTTCAAATCCATCTTTGCAAAAGCTTGTGTTTCAAATTTTTGTTCCTCTCTCATCTAACCTCCTCCTAGATAGTGAGTAGTCCAATATAGGTTAAACGTGTACAATTGTTCTAAACATTTCTACATTTATCATGCTATGCAAGAAAAATCAGATATTGAAATTTTGTTTAAAAGTTAAAGGAGTTAACAAAGAAAACCATTTATACTGAAGTACTTTAAAAATACCTTTAAAGCATCCCAATGTTTTTATAAAGCACAAAGAATTGCAAAGGAAACTAATTTATATTGAAGTAGTTTTAAATGGACCGCTAGGTGGTGCAGTAGCTAGAAAGCCCAGCCTAGTTAGGAAAACTTCAACTCAAATTCGACCTGACACTTAATAGTTGTATGACCCTGAGCTAGAGAAAGTCAAGGCAAACGATTATCTTTGCCAAGAAAACCCCAAATGGGGTCACAAAGTGTCGGACGCGACTGAAACGAATATTTAAAAAAAAAATTCAAGGACTTTAAAAGTTTTTTTAAAACAAAACATTAAAAAGAATCTCACCTAAGTATATTGTTGGAAATGCTGAAATATATTTTTAAATTGAACATTTTAAAATTATTTTTTAAGTTACACAGCAATAGCCTAAGGGCCCCGGTTGCTAACGTCTCGGGAGTTTTTGTTTCGGAGGAAGTCCTTGCATGAAGGACGCAAGCGAGAACCCCATTCTTGGAAGGCCCACGTCTCTGCCCAGAGCTGGAGGCCTTCGTGCCTTCTAACTGGCTCGGCAGCTAGCTGACGCCCCTGCTCATAGAACTGGATAGTCTCAAGGATCCCCCAAATTTCCATTTCCAAAGCCTCGAGACGCGCCCATCGCCAGGCTCGCCTCTCTTTAGCTCCACTGCCACAAGTGTTGCCCTCTGCCCCCCGCCCCCCATCCCCTGGTCTGAGAGCCGCGGAGAAGGGGCTCCTGGGAATTGTTACTCTCAGACGTGCGGGAGGTAGTGGAAACTCGCATTCCCATGCGCCATCGGCCGCCTCACTTCCAGTCCTCTCTTCCAATCAGCGTCAGCGAGTCTGCAAGAACTACAACTCCCGATAGACTACCGGGCACCGGGCTTGTTGTCTGGGCTCGGGGCGTTTGGGGAGGTTCCTCCTGCACCTTCCCCCCCCACAACGGCCGGGTGGGACGCGGAGCCAGGGGTAGGTGGGGGGTGGGTACGAGCCATGGACGAGAAAGTGCTGCCCTCTTTGGGCAACACCAAGCCGCACCTGGAGAAACTGACCCTCGGGATCACCCGTATCTTGGGTATGGAGGGAGCGGAGGGAGGAGAAAGGTGGGGCGGGCGGGGCGCGGGGAGCTGGGTTAGATGGAGGAGGGTGGGAAGCTTTGGAGAAGATGCACTTGGCAGTCACGTGATAGTGTCTGTGCCTGCAGGTGACAGAGGGAGGAGCAGAAGGCCTGGGCCGTGGGGTTCCCAGCTCCGGCTGCCGCAATATCGGGGTTCCAGGCTCTTAACCCAAGCGGAAATCCAGCCTTGTTTTAGGCGGCCATCCCGGCCGTGGGGAATAGCCAGCCGAGGCTTTGTCCCAGGACTGAGAGAGAACCCGGAGCTGTCGCGCTCGGTCCTGTGTTCGAGAGCTCCGAGAGTGGAACTCCGGCCTCCCCTGTTCCTGCGTCATTGTCAGGCTGCCAGTGCGGAGGCTAGGGCTAGAGGCGACGTTCTCGGAGCAGGGACACCGGTGTAACATCACTAATTATAATAATAGCTAGCGTTTATATAGTGCTTACTATGTGTCAGGCACTGGGCTAATCTCTTTACAATCAATAATAGCGAGTGACGTTTATGTAGCACTTATCGTGGGTTAGGTACTGTGTTAAACCCTTTACAGTTAATCCTAGCAACTGACATTTATACAGCACGTAGGGGCCAGACACTGCTAATCGCTTTGCAACTAATAATCATGACTAACGTTGGTGTAGCGCTTTCCGTGGGTCAGGCACTCTATTACGTGTTTTACAATTATTAGTAATAGCTAGCATTTATATAGCACTTAGAATACGCCAGCATTCTAAGCATTTTAAGCAATTTGCAATGAACGATAATAGTAACAGTGAACATTTTTCTAGAGCTTACTATGCTCTGTGTTAAGCACTTTACAGTTATTATTAATAATAGTTGACATTTATATAGTACTTGTGTGCCAAGTACTTTGCTAAGGACTTCACAATTATTATTTAATTTAATCCTCACAATTTAATCCCACCCTGGGAGTTAAAGTGTTTTTTATTATCCCCATTTTGCAGATGAGAAAAATAAGGCCAGTAGTTGGGTTTTTGTTGTTTTTTTAAGTGAGTTACCCAAAGTCACGCAACTATTTTGTGAGCTCAGGTATTCCTGAAACAAGGCCCAGTGTTCTATCTGCTTCAACATCTAACTGCTTGTTTGTGTGGCAATATATACATTGTATGTATCTGTTTGCATACATAAAGGCACATAACATACACATTAACATATGTAGACAGTTACATTTATTCATAGTGTCCCAAAAGTCTGTGCGGTTTTAAGCTATAGGAACTCCTCCCTGGAAGAGCTGTTTACAGTCTATGAAATCATAGGCATGGTACAAATAGATATAGATAATATGCTTATATTATATACATACATCTACAATGTTTCAAAAGTCTTCATGCAGTTTAAATTATTAAAGCTTTAAACTGCACAAAGACTTGAGACATTCCACATATGTGTATGCCTATGGCTGTATATATACATAAATATATTATGTGTGTGTGTGCTGTGCACACACACACACATGTATCCAGACTATATATTTTTGGACCAGACTATCATTTTACAGGTTGTAGGGAGCTCCCTGGAACTCCCTCTTATCAATCATATCTATAGCTTCTCTACCACTTATAGTCTTATTGAGATAGTTTCTTGAGGCACTGAGAGGCAGTTAATTAGCCCAGTGGCACACAGCCAGTAGATGTTAGAGATGGGAACCAGAGCTTGAACATAATGTCTTCCTGATTAAGAAACTGGCTCTCTATCCACTTAAACAATACTGCCTCTTCTATATGTTATATAACAATTAGTGTTATGTTCTAAATGTTCTAAGAATGTCCTTAAAACTTCTGACCTTGTAGATTATGAGTTTTTCTTAATGAATGATTTTTCTGTGGCCCATTCCAGTTTGATCCTCACAATAATCTAATGAATAAGTGCTGCAGATATTATTGTCTTGGTTTTATAGATGAAGAAACAGTCCAAGGGGGTGTGAAGTGGCTTATCCAGGGTCACACAGTTTAAGAATGACTTCGTGAGGATTCAATCCAGGTTTTCCCTAATTCCAGGTTTTGTTGACTAGATGTGCTGCCTTTCAGCTTTATGCACCTTCTATGCTAATGGGTGAACTGATCTCAATCACTGATTGAGAAAATACTTGATGATATTAATTCAGTAAGGTTTAAGAAATGAGTATTAATATGCTTTCAGTTCATTAAATGATGTATTTACAATAATATTTACTTATATTTGAAATATAGTAATACATAATATATATGTATTACTATATATGTAATGCTATGTATAGCACAGAGCCTTACATGTAGTAAGCACTTAAATATGTTTATTAGGTAGAATCAAATATGCAAGAGATACTTTATTTAATCTAAGTTATGCTCCCATATTTATTAGATTGAATCATTTAATGCAATAAAAGCTAGGTGTCCTCAGCTCACAGCCATCTACCCTAGAAGAGCCTCCAAGTTGCCAGAAAATCTTCTATTTTCTATTCCTTTCCTCTCCATCCCCCTTTTCCTAATACTTAGTATAGGCCTTTGCAAGCAATTAGAGATCATTGTTGTTCATTTTCTTACAAAGTATAGGAATGATCGGTATGATGCTAGTGGCTAAGCATGCCATTGTCCCTATTTGAAATTGCTCCCTGCTACTTGGCCAAAATGTTGTTGGTCATTATCTAAAACAGGCAACCCAACATGAAGTTCTTCTGTAGTCTTATGTGGTTCCAACTGCTATAAACTCATAGCCTGTACAATAACTCCCAACTATACAATAGTTATACAATGTCCTAATTGCTACAAGCTCATAATAGCCTGTACAATAAGAAAATGTTATTAATTCTCTGAGTGCATGAGTTGTAGCCCTTCAGTACCTCCTATTTTACACTGGGGCTTTAGTGAAGTGGCATCAACTAATCAGGTTTACCCTTTTCAAATCACAGAGAAAAACATTTATTAAGTACCTACAGTGTGCTAAGCTTGGACTTACAAATGCAAGCAAACTAGTCCCTGTTTAACTCTCCTAGGTTGGAATTCTTAATCTAGGGTTTATGAACTTTAAAAAATATATTTTGAAAATTATTTTTGGCATAATCGGTTTTCTTTTAATCCTATGTATTTTGTTCCTTTAAAAAAAAAAAAATCTGTGAAAAAGGTACACAGGCTTCCTCAAACTGCTGAAGGGGTCAGTGACACACACACAAAAGTGAAAAATCCCTATACTAGGGGAATGTTCACAAATAATTAATTAATTAAAGGATATATACACCAAAAACAATACACACTGATGGATAATGGGACTAACCCCAAAGAATGAAAAAAGAGTCTTTTGAAGGAAGTGACACTAAACTGAGCCTAGAAGTGATCTAGGAGTTCAGTAGGTGGAGGTGAAGAGGGAGACCACTCCAGGTGTGGGAATAACCTTTACAGGTTGGTGGTGGGAGATAGGATATCATGTATGGAGCACAAGATGGAGGCCAATTTGACTGGAGTATAAAGTTTGAGAGTAGAAATAATATGTAATCAGCCTGGGTAGAATTAGACGGAAGCCTGGAGAGGATTAGGCTGGCTTAGGTATTTATGAGAGTAGGAAATGGTGGCCAGGAAACAGCTTTGGTCTAGATAGTCTTTAACCTAAAATCACAGGGGATTCTGTGGGGAGCCATAGGATAATATAGGACCATGTCTTTTCTAGGTGTAATGGTGATGTCAACTTGATATGATAACAAGAAAAATAATAAATTATCACCTTCAAGGCATTTGACAAGATAAGATGCCAGCATTGGTTGCCAAGCTTAGCTGGTGTCCTTTTGGGATGACTAGCTGAGGCAAAGCTCGTCTTCCGGTCTTCTAGGCATAGAGGGTCTCAGGTGAGGTTTTAATACCCTTTAGTCCACACGGGGGCAGCTGTGTCCCAGGATGAATCCCAGAATTGAGAGGATTCACTTCCCCTAACTGAGGGGCAGGCTCTCAGCAATACACCAGTCTTGTTGGTGAGGGGCAGGACAATACTTGGCAAGATATTGCTACTTTTTAGTCCTTGGTATCCAATCAGCTGGGTGATTGGATATTTAAGTAAAGTTTCAAGTGCATTACCCTAGTATAGGGAACACTAAATTGGGTTGAATGATAACTGACTAGTAGAAGATCAGACACTAGTGTGATTCTATTAAGAATTTGACAAATCAGGGCAGCTGGGTGATGCAGTGGATAGAACACCAGCTCTAAAGTCAGGAGGACCTGAGTTCAAATCTGGCCTCATACACTTAACACTTCTTACCTGTGTGACTCTGGGCAAGTCACTTAACTCCAATTGCTTCAGGGAAAAAAAAAAAGAATTTGAAAAATCTACACATTTTGGAAATGCAGTAGGTGGGATCACATCTCCAAAGAACAGCCAGGTATCTGCTCAAGGCAACACAGATGGGAAGTGTCAGGTTCTGTGAATCCAAATTCGCCACCTGGTATGGGAAATTATTTGAGTGTTAGATTTCTGAAGTACTATTAAGCAATCCAAAAGCATTTGTAAATCACCTAATAAAGACTAGGCAAAGCTTTAAGCACTGAAGATTCAAAGAAAAGTGAAACAACTAGTTCCTTGAGAAACTAATATTTAATGGGGGGGAGGGGGGAAATAGCACAGATATATCTGAGCATATAGAAAACATATAATAATAACTTGGGAAGGAGTCTCGGGCATTCTGAGAAGTAAAGGAATGGAGGGAGAACATTCCAGATTTGGGAGGCAAATAACAGACATAGATCATGAGGTATCATGTGAGCAAGAGCCAGGAAACTAATGTGACAGCAGTTAAGGTCATGAGGAGAGTAAACCAGAAGATTAAAAGGGAATTTAGTAACTTCATTTAACACTCTCCCCAATAACAAATTAAACATCATGATTCCTTCTTTGAAGTAGTAAAGGTGGGAATAGATGATTTCCTGAATCTCTCCTGCCTTCTACGATATATGAAGATTATTTATTTTGATTTCAAATATATTCATTTGTAAAACAGACAAACTTTTGGAACAATACTGTTTCTAAATTCCTGTTCTTAGAAGGTAGAAGCTTATTTAAGAACATTTATGGTTCTGGGAATGGTGACATATGCCTCTGCTATTTGACATTGGGAAGCCTGAGGCTGGTGGAAGGCTTAGGCTGAGGGTGATTTGAGCTGCCAGAAGTCCAGAGCTTATTGACTATCTATACTAAGTCCAGTATGGAGAAAAGTGCCAAAAGCTACTCAAAAGGGATCCAATTAGTCCAATTTGGGAAAGGAGCAGATTACAATATCCTTGCTAATAAGTAAGGGAATAGAGCCTGTAAATGGCCACTATACTTCCTATCTGAGTAAGATAGGGAGAAAGACACAGTCTCAAAAAAAAAAAAAAAATTGGTGGCTGAAATGAAAAAACATGGTGCAATAGAAAGAAGCCTGGGATTAGAATATGAGCAGAGATATAAATTCAAATCCTGCTTCTGACACTTCTAGCTTCTAAGCTGACACTTACATTTACTTTTCCAACCTTTACAATGAGGTGAAATCTCAAAGAAACTAAGTGGGAAATGACTGAATAAACTATGAATGTAATGGAATATTACTTTGCAGTAAGGAATGACAAATATGAAGAATTCAGAGGAAAATGGAAAGATTTGTGTAGAGTGATGCAGAATGAAGAGAGGAGATCCAAAAGAACAACAGGCACAATGACCACAACAGTGTATATAAGGTCAGCCCTGTAAGACAACAGAAATAGGGGTCAAATATAATAGACAGTGTTTTGTTTTGATTTGGCGTTAAAAATATATATATTTTGTTTCCCAGTTACATGTAATAATTCTTAATATTCATTTTCTTAAGATTTTGAATTCCAAATTCTCCCCCTTCCTTTTCTCCCCCCCTTTGAGAAGACAATTTTTTATAGATTATACATGTGTAGTCATGCAAAATATTTCCATGTTAGCCATGTTGCAAAAGAAAATAGAGAGACTATTTTTAAAAAACAAGAAAAATAAAGTTTTTAAAAGTATACATCAGCCTGCATTCAGATTCCATTAATTCTTCTTCTGGAGGTGGATAGCATCTTTCATTACAAGTCTTTTATAATTAGCTTGGATCATTGTATTGCTGAGAATGACTAAGTCATTTTCACAGTTGATCATCATACAGTATTGCTGTTACTATATCCAATGCTCTCTTGATTCTGCTCACTTCACTTTGCATCAGTTCATGTCAGTCTTTCCAGATTTTTCTGAAATTATCCTGCTTGTCATTTTTTATAGTATAGTAGTATTCCATTACAATTATATACCACAACTGCCATTCCCTATTGATGGACATCCCCCTCAATTTCCAGTTCTTTGCCACCACAAAAAGATCTGCCATAAATATTCTTATATTTGTAGGTCCTTTACCTTTTAAAAAAAATCTCTTTGGGACACAGATCTTGTAGTGGTATTCCTGGATCAAATGATATGTAGTTTTATAGTCCTTTGGGCATAGTATGAACAAGTATTTTTACCAAACTATTAAAGTTAGAACATGCAACCTTTTTGTTAATTTATTTATTAATACAACACAAGTACAAATTGACATGCATTATCCTTCACAATCATGGTGAAGGATATTCTTCATGGAGATCAATTAAACAGACAGATTTTATTTGCTAAGTACTTAACTATATTCCAACCACTGTCTTAAGTACTAGATACAAAGAATTAAAAAAAAAAAAAGCTTCTCAAGGAGCTTACATTTAAATGTGGAGAAAACACACATATATATGTATGTACATCTATAACATCTATATGTACATATACATACATTTACATAAAAGATACAAAAAAGATATAAGTGGACAATATATTCCACAATAAATTCAAAATCGATATGCAACCTAAATATAAAAGGTTCTGTAACAAAAAAATTAGAAGAGAACAAGTTTAGGTATCTTTTGCAAGTATGACTAGGAAAAGAATTCTTAATCAAACTAGGGGCTGAGCAGATAACAAAAGATAAAACATAATTTTGATACAAAAAATAGAAAAATTTTTGCTTTTCAGCAAAGTCAAAGACTTCAAAGGATATGAACAAATACATTTCAGAAAATTATGAATTATTAACAACTTAATGAAAAATTAAACCAAAACATTATTAAGAGAAATATAAATTCTTTTAAAAGTTTACGACTTCATTTACACCCAGCAAATTAATAAATATGATAAGAGAAGGAATCAGTCAATGTTGGAGGGGTTGTGGAAAGATGATTGCTCCAATGTATGTTGTTGGAGCTGTAAATTGGTTGGCTCTGGAAAGCAATTTGGCATTATGCTAAGAAAGTAATTAGGGTATCTTTGACTCCAAGATCTTGGTACTAGAAATATACCCCAAGGAGGTAAAAATAGAAAGGTTCTACACCTTACTACTATACATTGATACATATGTATCAATAGTAGCACTTTCTGTGGTAAGCCAAGAACTGGAGGAAAAGTAGATGGTCTTTGACTATAGAGTAAATAAACAAATTGTAGCACGAGTGTAGAAGAATATCATTGCTCTCTAAGAATATGAAAAATTCAGACAAGCTAAAAAACATAAACACAAGCAAGTAAGCAGAATCAGGAAAATAGACATGATAGCTACGATGATGCAAATAGGAACATTTTGTGGTTCAATAAATTCCCCTTTGGTGTCCACCTTTCATCCAACTCTCATCTCTGACTTCAAAAAGCTATAGCATGTACAGTGACCTCACCTTAGTAAAATAGTCTGGGCAGAAGAGTTAAACTAAGTTTAGAGTTACCAACAAGGGGGGATGTCTACCCCAAGCATGTGAAGACTTCCCCTGGTGACATGGGCAGATGAGAACAAATTTGTGGTATGAAGACAGCTGAAGCAGGTGGAGCACTTTGGGTTGAGCACTTAGATGCTAAAGTCATCTACTGCATCCCAGGCTATCACCAGTTATCCTGATTTTTGTCTTGCTATTGGACTTTAGTGATTCTGGAAGCGAAAGTGATCTTGACAGCATTTGTGCAACTCTGCCTCACTTAAGTCCAATTCATGTTCAAGTCATGTCCAAATCATGTGCAATGGTCCTCTTCAAAGTGAAAGATGACAAGGTAAATGGAGATTAAATGACTTCCCAGGATCACTAGCTAATAAATGTCTGAGACCATATTTGAACTCACTAACGAGTCTTCCTGAGGTCTGGTACTCCAACTACTGCACCATCTAGCTGCCTCAATCAGAATGATGTATGTAGATTCTAGTAGCTTGAAGAAACTCCTCAAAATACAACTCTTATGCCCCAAAGTGTCCTGGGGTGACCCTGACGCATATTCAAATGTTATGGCAGCAGAGAAGAACTCTGCTAAGTTATAGCCTGCTGGCAAGACTTCAAATATGGTCTTGGCATCAAAGCATGTTGACTTTTTGAGAATCAGCATAGTTAAATATAGAGATGCTCATCAAAAATAGACTGTTATCACTTGATGATGTTTCTTCCCTGGCAATCTATGAAGCAAAGCAATTGTTAAGATGTGCCTATTGTCTCAAAACAAAATATATAAATAAATTTTAGGAAGAAAAGGAAAAGTAGAAGATATGTTAAGCAAATTACTTTCTTTCCTGAAGTCTTGGAAGGCAGTATTTTTTTTTTTTTAAGTAGCAAAGTATTCAATAGCAAACTGGGCAGTGGTAGCCACTAAGTAGCTACATAGCTCTCACTTCTTTTTCTGGAAAATGTGGTAATCTGACATGTTATGTTGCTGAGTATTGAACCCAGCAGTGTAGGCTAGTGCATAACCAACAACTTTTGCCACACTAATGGAGGCAGGGAAAAGAGGACTGGATTTGATTCCCAGGTCTGCTACTTACTGCCTGTACTTTAGGCCACTGTGTACTTTAGACACTTGTACTTAACCTCACTGTGCCTCAGTTCTTCATCTACAAAATGCAATATTTATAACTACATGGTCTCACCTTCCAATAATAGATCTATGATCGTATGATTAGATGACCTTTAACATCTCCCTAATCTTTTATCCTAATATTTTAATTGCAAGGAGTGAAATTCACAGAACACTATGATTTCTGTAAAGCAGTCTGGAAAAATGTGTTGTCAGAAAAAAAATGCTAGAAAGAGAAATTTCACTCAAAATAACTATAAAATGCTTGATATAACTGAGGATTAATTAACCTATTTATATTTAAGACATAAAATTCAACTATAAAACATTATTTTTAGAAAAAATATAAATAATGTTGAGAGATTTTTTATTCATGATTTGACTTCACAAATATAAAAATGAGCCCTCACTCCCAGCTTAGTGGGTGGCCCCTGTGTCATCTTAATGAAACTACATTGAAAACAGTTAGACAAAATAAGTACACATGGATAGAGTACCATCTGCATTATCGGAGGGAACACCTACACTGATGACATCACAAATCTATTTGAGTCTGTTACCTAAATCAAGGTGTAGACTAAATAATAACAAAATTCATTTGGAGAAACCAGAAAGTTTTGAATCTTCAGGAAAATAATGAAAAGGGGGAAGAAGCAGAAATGAAGAGGATATAAAACAAATCTTAGACTGTATTTCTGAGCCCAGCTAGGTGACACAGTAGAACAAAGTGCTGGGCCTAGTCTCAGGGCCTTATCTTCCTGATCAGGTTCAAAAAGAGCTTCAGATATTTACTAGCTTTTTGTCACTGGACAAGCCCTATTTGCCTCAGTCTTTTCACATGTAAAATGAGCTGGAAAAGAAAAGGGCAAAGCACGCTATTATCTTTGCCAAGAAAACCCTAAATGTGGTCACAAAGAGGCAGACATGACTGAAACAGCTCAACAACAACTATGTTCTAGGTAGATAGAAACTTAAATATAAAAGATCATGTAAAAACCTAGAAGACACTGGGACGAAGGACCCTTTTTACCAAGCTGGAAAATGTAATGGGAACATGTAAGGAAAATCTAAGATCTTTTGCAGAAACAAAATCTATACAGCTAGGATAAATGAAGCTATCAATTGGGGGAAATGTTTAATCAAATATATCTGATAAAACTTAATATCCAAGATAGAGAGGGAACTGATAAGCCTAATCCTCTCATTTTACAAATGAGAAAAAAATCCCTAGATTCTTAACTCTAAAACTGGGCACTTTGCCCTCCATCACACTTCTTTTGGAAGGATCAATGAATTACTTATTAGATTCATTTTTTTTTAGGTGTAATCTCTAATTTGGAAATGTCCCTGAGCAATAAGTAGCCATATAATCCCAGAGAGAACTATTTATCACTGTAACAAAATTCCCTCTTTCTTTTCCAGAAGCATCTCCAGGAGTGACAAAAGTGAGGATCATTGAAAAGGAGCCTGCTGAGCGCCATATGATTGCTTCATGGGAACTAGTTGGTATCTGCTACTTCAAGATTATTACCTCCCCCTCCCAAAAAGAGAATAACTTCATAGAGAAAAAGGCAATCAGTGATCCAGAGTACACCCATGTCCCTCCCCATTAATTCACAGGGGAATTAAGTCTCACCCTGTAATAGGAATTTTCAAATTTCAGAGAGTTTTCTAGGAAAGTATCTTATCTTTGAAATTCCCTTCTGATCTATCCAGGTCTAGTTTGAGAATTGCTGTATTAGCATTTATCCAGGATTGTGTATCCAGGATTTATGATGACGATTGTACAGATGAAAAAAAATTTTTAGGAGATCACTCATACTCCTTTGTGGCCCCTGAGAGGATATTGTGGGGAGCACTGGTTTGAGGCTAGCCTTGTAAAAGGGTTGAATCTTATCTTCAGTGACTGGGAGAAACAGAATATATGTCTTAGAAATGCCTGCAGGCCCATGAAAACAGAAGAGTAGGGAGGGAAGTAATCTGAGCTGGCAAATCATTACTTCCTATCATTTTTCTTTAATTTCCCTCCCCCCTCCCCCATTCCTACCATCTAGCACCACACCAAGGAGTTATTACCCCTAAGGAATACTTGTTTGCCATACTACCTATACAAAATATCAATAGAATTTTATTCTACATACATAGAATATTATAATAGAGACCTTAAAGATTGTTTAGTCAATCCCTTCATTTTACTGATAAAGTGAAGCTCAGAAAAATTAAATTGTTTATGACTTGTTAAAGATCACACACAGTAAGGCCCAGAATTAGTAGACTAGAAATCTGAAGTTCTAACTATTAGACTCACTACTCTTCCTGCTCTGTCCAAATAAGCTGTCATTTTAGCTCTAAGCACTTGTTAAACAGCTCCTTTGTATTACATTCTAGCAGAGGCATGAAGTTTAACTAATGCAGAAAATATTCACAAGTGTCTACTATTTATAAGACATGATGCTGGGGGAGAAGTGAAGAAGTAGGGGCTGGAACTACAAGGACAAAATAATTTTTGCCCCTAAGAGTTTACATTCTATTGAACAGATAAATAAGAAGCAATCAATGCCCTTGTGCACTTATATTAGAATAAGTGACAAAAATAAACAAAAATAATTAGTAATGCATTATTAGTACATTAGAAATGTACTGATCTAAATTTTTTTTCCCAATTAACAAGCATTTTGTTTTTCCCCCTAAGGAAAGAAAGAAAGAAAAAACCCCTTATAAAACCATATACATAGTCAAACAAAGCAAATTATGTGAGAGGTATGACATCCTTAGCAAAAAAGATATCATAGAAAAAATGGAACTAGAATTGGGCTTTAAAGAATAAATATTAATTCAATAAGTGAAAGATCACAAAGTGATCAACAAAGTGGAAGAACATTTTAGACAAAAGAAATATGCAAAACCAAAGAATAGAGGCCAGAATGCATAGTCTGTGTTTGGGGCCCAAAAGATGGTCTACTTTGGCTGGAGCAGAGTGTAGAGAAGTAAGAAATCTGGAAGAATAGATTACCAGCAGCTTTGGTGCTACTGCAATAGTCCAGGGCCATTGTAGGGCATTAAGATCAGAGAGGAGGCTGTGTTTAAAAAAAAAAAAAGTAGCTTGGTTAATGACTGAATAGGAAAAGGGAGAGGTGATATCAGAGTTTCAAACAAGTTGCCCAGTGATGCCTCTGACAGTATTAGAAAATTAATAGAAACAGAAAGGAGCTGGTTTAAGGGGAAGGATAACAAGAAAACCAAGAAGTTTAAAGTGCCAATGGGAATGTCCACTTGGGGCCTCAGTCTGGAGCTTAGGGGAGAGTACTGGACTAAGAAAATAGATAATAGTAATGATTATAATAGTAATAGCTTATTGATAAAGTACTTTCAATATTACGGAGTGCTATACAATAACCCTGTGAATTAGGAATTATTATCATACTAGATGGTATGGTGGATAGAATATCAACACTGGAATCAAGAGAACCTTAGTTCAAGTTGGACCTCAGACACTTAACAGTTAATAGCTGTATGACCCTGGGCAAATAACTTAACTTCGTTTGCCTTGGGGGGAAAAAAAAGACATGAATTGGAAGAATTATTATTATTGCCATTTTGAAAATGAGACAACTGAAGCTCAAAGAAGTTTGATGATTTGCCCAGCGTCATATAGCTAATAAGTTTCTGAGGCTAGATTTGAACTCATATCTTCCTGATTTTAATTAAAAGTAACCTAAGCAAATATATTTCTAAAATACTCCCTTCACTACTCACCTTTCCAGGCTATTGTGAGGAGTAAATTAGTGAGATAACATCTGCATGTAAGTATTTTATTTATAACTTTAAGGAATTATAGAATGTGAGCCATTCCCTATCATGACTTATAAAGTAGAACAATCTCCGTCAATATGAAGACTCTTTCTTTAGTAGCCACTAATAAAGCCAAGCAGAGGAGTCCTTTCTCCAAGCAAGCATCTCCTGTGCCCATTTTTCAAGTAGACAAGATCTCTGATGATACAATCCCAGAAATATCTTAATTCTGCTTCTGTCTCTCACTGTCTTTCTTTGGTCCTGGATTATTACCATCGGCCAGAACTGAATCAAGCCGGTCTCAGTTCAGTTTCAGAATTGGAATGTCCAGGTTCAGTGTTGACTGACAAACCTTTGACAAACTTGCACTTAAGGAACAACCATTATCTCATATCTAGAAGATTCAGCAAGAGGTTTAATCTTGCACTTACTTACATTCTGGTACTTTTATTTCTTAGTGTCCTCCCCATCAGAAGTAGCCCTCAAAAGGAACGCAACAAAGAACTCCATCTTCTGTTGATACCAGCAACTGAAATCCTTTAATGTTGGATTGGAAGAATTAGTTAAGACATATGGCTGAACTTAAGATGCATCCCATGTTTCTTATCTGCTTTCCTTTATGGATTTATTTATCTTTGTTAAATGTCTGTTAATTCCCTGCCTTGTGCTTTCTAATCACTTCCAGTACAGACTTAATATGTTTAAAATAGTTTAAGCACTTTGGTTATTAACATTCTAAATTTTTTTTTTTTTAAATCTTATCATTTCTCTAGTGGTGTAGTTCCCTGGAATGACTCAGAAACATGGAACTGAAATTATTGGCATTGTCTGTTTTTACTATACATGTCAGGCCTTATGTAGAGCCTGTTTCTTATCATTTAGCTATTCCTCTTTCATCATGTCCTATTTAGTTTCCTTTGCATTTAATTCTTTTTTGAGTTTTTTTTTTCTCTATCCCCTCCAGATGAGTGAAACCATGAGAAGAGCTGATTAATTCTCTCTAACTGGTGCTAAAGGCCTGAGCTTGTAAACCAGAAGGAGTTTTCTATGAGAGAAGAGAGAAAATCAGTCATTTTTTCAACTATGTCATTGTTACTCTCTCCTTTATAAGCTATTTCACATCCATTCATCCATCCATCCATTCCTCAAATACTTATTAAGAGCTTCCTATGCACAAGTGTTAGAAGGTGCTGTGTGAAGTGCTAAGGTTAATTGGGGAAGGGGGAGATATGGAGAACACATAAGATGAATATATTGCAGTCTCTGTCCACAAGGAACTTACAGTCTAATACTGGGAATGAGAAGTCTAATACTGGGAACAAGAAAAATACACTAACTACTGATTAGAATTACAATTAGAATACAAAAAGTGCTTAAGAAAAATATGAAGTATTAGGAGTTCAAATGATGAAAAGCTACCCCTGACCAGAGATGGGAAAATTACAGAGTAGAAATTGCATATTTGGAATGATATAGAGGAATTGGAAGGATTAAAAAAAACAAGGCCTAGGAAATTGAGAAAGATTTACCAATTTCTGATATGCTTCTTACTTAGCATATTATATCTTCTATCAAGATTAAGATAGGAAGTGGCACTTTAGTTCTGACTGCCTTGCTCCACAATAAGAATTTTTTTATTATTATAGCTTTTTATTGACAGAACATATACATGGGTAATTTTTCAACATTGTCCCTTGCAATCACTTCTGTTTCAACTTTTCCCTTTCTTCCCTCCATCCCCTCTCCTGAGTGGCAGGCAGTCTCATACATGTTAAAATTGTTAAAACATGTTTTAAATACAATATATGTGTACATATTTGTACAGTTCTTTTGTTACACAAGAAAAATCAGATTCAGAAAGGTAAAAATAACCTGGGAAGAAAAACAAAAATGCAAGCAGTCCACATTTATTTCCCAGTGTTCCTTCTCTGGGTGTAGCTGGTTCTGTTCATCATTGATCATTTGGAACTGAATTGGATCTTCTCATTGCCAAAGATATCCACTTCCATCAGAATGCATCCTTATATGGTATTGTTGTTGAAGTGTATAATGATCTCCTGGTTCTGCTCATTTCACTCAGCATCAGTTCATGTAAGTCTCTCCAAGCCTTTCTGTATTCATCCTGCTGGTCATGTCTTACAGAACAAATATCATTGTTACATTCATATACCACAATGTACTCAACCATTCTCCAAATGATGGGCATCCATTCAATTTCCAGTTTCTAGCCACTACGAAAAGGGCTGCCACAAACATTTTTCCACAATAAAAATTTGAAGGACATAGTAAGAAGAAATGTTTTAGGGAAGAAAATGCCTTCTAAATATCCTTGGGTATTCAGCCAAGAGTTTTCCAGAACTGAGCCTAGATGAAGTCATAAATTTCATTGTCCATTAACTAACATGGAACCAAGTCCATGATAGTTGGGAGTTTATTTTCGAAAATACCCTTTGGAGTAATTTGAGCAATGATCAATTGGTGCCTGGGTTTAGGAGATAGGAAGTGGTAAACAACATTCCCTGTTGCTCACTCATCTTCTAGTTTGAGACACAGACTTATCCTTTACTTACCCCATCCTCATGCTTTCCTGTTTTGTGATTACAGAAAAATGACTGTGTAATGCCAGAGGATTTGAAGAACTTTTACCTGATGACAAATGGTTTTCATATGGTGTGGAGTGTGAAACTTGATGGTAAGTTGGCCTCTTGTCCATTGTCACTTGCCTTGGCTACACTGTGCCCCCCTCTGAAATGTCTCATAGCAGAAATGTACTTTCCCTGAAACTAATCAGTGTTTAACTTGAGCCTCCCTCTCCTTGCACAGAAATTGCAGCATTGATTTTGGTGGTTTCTGACCTTATTTGGAATAAGTCACAAGATAGAACTACCCAGAAAAGTCGAAAGATTTTTTTTTCAATAATAATTCAAAATTTCAAGATTTTCCCACCAAGTCTTACTATACTACCTCACTAAAAGTTGAAGGTGACCCTGGGTTTTTTTTAAAGGCCTGTAAGTTCTGGATAAGTTCTACCATGTTGAACACATATAGAATGCAGATCTGTCAACAGACCAAATCTGGTTTCAGAAGATGAACCTAGCTAAGTTTGAAGGGAATTATCACCAGTGGGCTGGCTATTTGGTGTTGAATTTTTGTCCATGGCTGCCTATAAAACAAAGAAAAATATAAAATGGCACCCAGTCTTGTGGGCCCCTTTTTGCTTCTATAGTAACTGTGTCAGTGGTGAGGAAGAAGGCAGAAGGTACTAAGAATGATAACATTTTAATTTGACTATTAGTACTCCAAATGTGAGATTATTGCTGAAGGGACAAATTGCTGAAGCAGCTAAATCCTATAATCTTAACATTCCTACTATAAATGAAACCAGAAGAAAGAAGGAAATTGCATCCAAATGGAAGGATGGCTCTTACATCCATAAAGAAAGGATTTGAAAAAATAAATTTCCCAAGAAATATAATTTTACAGGATATTGGATTATCCCATATTATAACACTAATTATAAATATTTTTAGGGAAACAACCTACCATTAAAATAATTGGATTTTCTATCCTAAAATCTTTTGCTAATAATGAAGAGATAGAAATTCTTTGAAGAAGTTGATAAAACTCTTCAAATTAAATCAACATATATTTTGATACTTCGTGACTTCAGTACAGAGAAGGAAAAGATTAGTTTAGGGAAAAACATGGGGAAGCAGAGTACAGGAGGAAGGATTGAGAGATGCCAAAGGTCTCACACAAAATCGAGTATCAAGATCATTTTCTTTGAGAAACAAATTGGTTGGCACTAGACATGGTGAGAAACAAATAACATTGCAAAAACGAAATGGATTGTATCATAAAAAGACAACATTTTTTACTAATCTGGCAATTATCTCTAAATCAGCTGTCTCTGTAAAATCAGACCACAGACTGATTATCAGAATTAAGATCAGAAATATTTATGGAGAAAAAAAGCAAGAAAAAATAATCATAATGATAAAATGGCACAATAAAGAACATAAAAGCCCAGAAAGTAGCTTAATGCACAAATATCTGACTTACTTGCCAAACAGAAAGATAACTAACAAAGGCAACACTAAATTAAAATATAAACTTTTTGTAAAATCTTACCAAAAAAAAGATGATGAACAATTATTAGCAGTATTGTTTTGTAAAACAGGAAAACAATTGAAAGGCAAAAATCAGTTTTAAAAAGTTTGGTAAGATGTCCAACTAAGCAGTCATTCCAATAGCATTGGGAACATAAACAAAAGAAAATGAACAGTATTTATAAAAATTATGATTACAAATTTCTCTATCAAGGACAATGGAATTTGCACAATTGGACTGTAATGTCACAGTCTTGGACATGGATATAGGAGCAGAAGAAATGGTCCTTAAAAGAACAAAGATCAAAAAAAACAAAAAAAACCCAGCAAGATTGTACCAAGTGCATCTAGAAGAGATCTATGCAAAAGACAAAATTATTGTGAAGTCTTTGAGGTATCAAATATGCAAGTTATCTAAAGAAAGAGAAGATGCCAAAGACGGGGGGGGGGGGGGGGGGGGGGGGGGGGGGGGAGGGGAGGGGAATCTAAAACTATACTAAAAAACTATCCTATTTCTGCCTACCAATATGCCTACTTTCCCTTCTATGTAAAATCTTAATGAAAGTCATCTATATGCAAATCAAGAGCACTCTCAATGAAGGCCTTAGCAGGGAACAAAAGTGACTTTTTTTCAAGTAATACTGAACAATTGACTGAAAAATTTAAAGAATATAAAATCCCACTGTATTGTTGGTTTCTAGGGTATGAAAAGGTATTTGATTTGGTAAAGTCAGCCAATAAGTATTTATTAGACTCTTATTTAACAAGATGTCCCTCATCTGTACAGCAAATTCACTGAAGATTTATTGAAATCTATAACATCAGATGATGAACGTCAAGTAAGGCATAAAATAGGAACTGTATGTAAACCTAAGATATGCCTCTTGTGAACATCTGGAAAAGATCCAGCATAATTCAAATTGAAAAAGGATTCCATGTAGTTAGTGTGGTATTCCAGATGCTCTTGCTTCCATCTGCTCCTTGGAGATGACTTTGTAGTGATCACATCAAAGCCAAAGACATTGCAGTATCTTCTGGAAAAGGTCTCTAATCAGTCAAAGGAATTAGGCATTATCAAAAAAAAAAAAAAAAAAAAAAAAAAAAACAGTGGATGAAGATTATCCGTTATCCAAATTACAGTAGGCTTATAAATGGAAAACTTACAGAACTTTTCCATTGATATATTTATCTGAGATGGACAAGTTGAGCCCAGAGTTGAATAGGAAGAGAAGATTAGGCTACATTATTTTCAGGAAATTTTAAAGCTCCTTTGATGAACTCAAGCTTTACATGAAAATGTAGTTCCATCTTTTTGATACTAACATTTTACTAATATTGCTATATAACAGTGAAACATGGAATATAACAGGCTCTGAAAAATTAAAAAGTAATGTAGCACAGAGATCTGTGTGAATATGAGCAGTCTATCACATATAACCAATGAGGAACTTTAAGGAGGATGAAAGTAAAAGAAGTCATTAAAAAATTGTATGATAGGAAAAGATATTTATATGGTAAAAGATGAATGAGAAAGTGTTCATTTGTTAAGTATTTACCCTTAGCTAAGATCCAAATTTGGATGGCCTGAAGCCAACTGAGAGTACTTCAGTGATGGTGAACCATCTTATATGATTTCATGATGTACCACAACTACCCTCATAGTGTCAGAGGAAAGACATAAATAAAGTCAAGAAAACCTCTTGCATTGTGGAGTTGGTTCTCTATGATGAACTTCTAGAAAGATGTGAACAAAAGTATCACTGGGCAAATAGGCACAAATGTTGTGATCAGCATTGTTGGAGGAAACTTCCCTCTTCATGACATCTCAGATCTATTTGGGTTTCTAAGTTGGAAACATAAGAGGACTCTGCATGACAAGCTACAAGAGGGTGCTTGTCAGTCCTTGCAGTAGTCCTGCAGAAAAAACAAACAAACAAACAAAAAAAACAATTATTCAGGATGATGTTAAGACTCATTTTCAGTGACATCCAGTTATTTTTAATAGTATTCTATTTTTCCAAATACATGCAAAGATAGTTTTCACATTAACCTTTGCAGAATCTTGTGTTCCAAATTTTTCTCCCTCTCTCCCTCCTTCACTCTCCCCAAGACAGCAAGCAATCTGATATAAGTTAAACATTTGCAGTTCTTCTAAACATATTTTCATATTTGTCATGAATAGCCAGTTATTATGGGACTATGCTTCCTCCAGATTTCCTCTTGGTTTCCTAAGGCTTCTAAATCATTTTGTTTTCTTGACTCTTTACAGTAGAAATAATGTTTGTAAGTGTTTGAGTTTTATTACTCCGAATAAGAAGAAATAAAGCCAAACCATCTTCTTTTCAAAGGGTCCTGACTCAGGAAACTAGTGCCTAGTGGGCCTTCCTTTTTTAACTAGTTGGGTAGCCCTCAGTGCCTTTCTCTACTTCCTTATTGTTTATCCAGTGTAACTTAAATTTTTAAAAGATCTGAAATGTCACCCACATGAATACTCTTTTTTTTTTTTTTTTTTAATTTAATAGCCTTTTATTTACAGGATTTATACATGGGTAACTTTACAGCATTAACAATTGCCAAACCTCTTGTTCCAATTTTTCACCTCTTACCCCCCCCCCACCCCCTCCCCTAGATGGCAGGATGACCAGTAGATGTTAAATATATTAAAATATAACTTAGATACACAATAAGTATACATGACCAAAACATTATTTTGCTGTACAAAAAGAATCAGACTCTGAATTATTGTACAATTAGCTTGTGAAGGAAATCAAAAATGCAGGTGTGCATAAATATAGGGATTGGGAATTTAATGTAATGGTTTTTAGTCATCTCCCAGAGTTATTTTTCTGGGCATAGCTAGCTCAGTTCATTACTGCTCCATTAGAAATGATTTGGTTGATCTCGTTGCTGAGGATGGCCTGATCCATCAGAACTGGTCATCATCTAGTATTGTTGTTGAAGTATATAATGATCTCCTGGTCCTGCTCATTTCACTCAGCATCAGTCACATGAATACTCTTTACTAATGCAGATCAATCATAAGCCTTCCATGACACAGTAGACCATGTCATGCATTGTTATGGCCAAAAGAATGAACATATCATTGGTGCCCAAGCTTCAATTGACGGGCCTCTTCAAATTTAGCAAAGCTGGTCTTTGCACACCAATAGTCTATCACTAAGCCTGTTTTAGAACATTTTCAGCTTCACAGAAATGGCCTAGTGTGGCTCTGGAGAGTTCACTGTCACCTCCACACAGTAGGGAAACATGGAAATAGAATTTTAGTGAACTAAATTTAATGCAAGTATCTTCCTCCTCCTTCTCTAGTTATAGAGGTGGCAGAATGAAAGTTGAACTCTGAGAGTCTTTCAGAAAAAATCCAACAAGTGTATTAACCATAATTTTGTCTGCACCAGTTTCCCATACACAAACATTAAATTATGTTACAGTTACAGTTTTAAATCCTTCAAGTAAATTTGCCTCTCTGAAAAATTGTTTGCCTGGAGTTTCTTTTTGGAAGAAAATTCCCAGGGAATGCAATTAAAAAGATGCAGTCACATTTTTAAGATTTAACCAAGTTGCCAGCCTTCCCCAGTATATGATTGATCTCATATCAGATTCCCCTTTTTCACTACCAACATTTTCATGAGTTTTGTTTCACAACTCATGATATGTCCTCAATAGCAATACACTTTTAGTCTAATGAACTTGAGTGAAACAAGTCACTCTATTACAGATATGATGATTTTTTCAAGCTACAGATAAAAGGCAGCTTCCTGTTTTGTAGATGGCCGACTTGGGACTCAAGAAAATTCAGGTCCTAGAATATACAAAGTTAAGTTGCTTCTAAGGGGTCCCTGGCAACCAATGATTTGTAAATTACAGATGAATTGCTGATCTACTTCAGTGAAGGGAATTTTTACACTTAGAGTTTTCAATAATGCCAAAATCATAGTTTTGGACCAAAAATAAGCTACCTGTGAGACAATAACTCGAGGAATAATAGAGTTCTCTGGTTGGAAAAGTTCTTGGGGGCCATTTTGTCCAAACTCCTAATAACACAGATGACCTCAGAGGTCCAGGGATGGGGATTTGTTCAAAGTCAGAGAGATAGTAACTGATTAACCCAACATTTAGACCCTTCAACTCTAAATCCATGATCCTTTTTACTGGTTTTCAACTTCTTCACCATCATCCCAGTTTATCTCTGCATTCACCTCGTTTTATCAGGGTCCTTTTGAAAATATGATACCTACTACTGAAGATCTAGTCTGATCAGCATAGAGTAGAGTCAGGAGTGTGCTGATAAATGTTTAACAACAAGGTCTCCAGCTGGAGAGGGTAAGGAAGGAGACACATATGTACAATACACTTTTAAGTTTAATCTGCATTACTAAAATTTTGTCATTCTCTAAATTTTTGAAAATTAACAAAATAATAGATCAAGCTGTGATTTGTAGGGTTTGCAAGTTTCAAAAGTGAATACACTCACACTAAAATTTTAACTTTTGAGCCTGTACAAACGATGTGCTTCCTTTGTCCTGGGTATTTGACTTCTGTTAATGCAACCTGAGATGATGTTACTTTTTTTGGTTAGCCTTGTCATACTCTTGGCTCACTAAACTGATATCAAAGCCCATAGGTCTTTTTCATATAAAGTGCTCCTATGTACAAGGAGTTCAATTTTATCCTGCTTAGGTAGCAAATCTTATTGAGAACTCTTTTCTAAGTATTTTAATTAAGTTATCAGAATCCAGTCCCTTTCTGAACCATGTCTTTCTCTCTTCCCAGATCCCTGAAAAGTCTATTATGTCTGTTCCCCTTCCCTGCTTCTACACTATCCAAGCTGACCTATCTCTGACCTTTTCTGTCCCCTGAGAAAACAGTATATCATCTGATCTCTGCCCAGCCTCAGGGATATTTCTGAACAAGATACCCTTAGTATCCAAAGTAGATATAACTTGGTTCTCAGCTCCTAAGAGAAACAAATTTTTTTCATTAATAGTCCTTGGCCTTGTTTTCCTTTTGATCTGCCATTCAATTTGGAATCCAGAGCCCTCCAGTTTTTGCTATCAGTACCAGAGGCATCTCTTGTTTATCTGTTGCCTCTTAAGCCATCATTCTTTTTGACTGTGACATTCTTTATCCAGGTCACACAAAAGGCAGCTGGAGGAATATAGCATAGAGCCACCTATTTTATGCCTACATGGGGACAGTTACCGAGAGACAGTTCCTTAGGATTCTATGGTGTAATGGGAAGAGAGTGGTAATTGGAGTCAGGAAAAACCTGAGTTCAAGTTTCACCTGTGACTGAATGCTTACATATTCATTGGTGAATGAGGACTCATAGAGTTGTTTTGAGGTTCAGATGAGCCTTAGAGCAAATTAGTAATGGTAATGATGATGGCTCCAGTTGCCATTTGTCAATGGCATTCTGGTGCTCAAAGGAAGTTGCTAGGACAGTCCTCAGAAGGTGAGTGGCTTTACCCACCAAAGTGCACCCATCCTTCTCCTTTGAGGATGATTGCTAACACCTTGCTCCTTCTCTCAATGCTCTTACAGATCAGCCTGTGCCTTTGGGCTGCCTGGTGATTAACAGCATCGCAAACTTGACTCAACTCACCCAGTCGGCTGTGTACACACTTCCCAATTCACCAACTCTAGAGGATCTAGATGACGAGGAGGATGAAGGTATTGTGAGTGCCCACAGGGGATTGTTGTCTGAACACAGACTGGTTCCTTCCTGTAAACAGTACTGAAAACACAAGGTGTTCTTGCAGCATTTCACTTTTAATGCATCTGTAGAACCTTGGAGATCTCTTTCACCTTTCTTTTCTTCTAAGCCTTGTAATTTCTAGTTTGGAAAGATATCTTTACTTTTACTTTTCCATTTCACTCTCACTTCTAACATCCAACTGGCTCCCTTCAACTGGTCTTTCCTTTTAGACCATCACACACACCACCCCCAGGCCAGGTTTCGTAAGACAGTACCCAGATATCAAGTAACTCCTACTCTGGAGCCTCAAGTGATCTCTACATGCTTCCAGGATAAAACCCAAGCAGCTCAAGATGACTTTAAGGTCCTCCATAATTTTCCTCTCTTCAGCCTAGACAGTACACACCTCCCACTCTAGCAAAGCCAATTTCAGTAAATTTACCACTCTCATGACCCATTCCCTTCTCTGTCCCATCTTGGAACATTACCACTTCCTTTACATTCCTTCCGAAACGAATGTGTTTCACCTCTTCCACAAAACCCTTCTCTGAATTCCCACAGCACTTACTGTTTTAGGCCAATAAACTCCAAACTTTTTTTTTTAGGGAGGTAATTGGGGTTAAGTGATTTGCCCAGGATCACACAACTAGTAAATATCTGAGGCCAGATTTGAATGCAAGTACTCCTGACTCTTGTGCTCTATCCATTGTGCCACGTAGTTGTCCTAATTGTATCTCAAAATTTTTTTAATCCCTTTTAGTAAAAAAAAAAATTTTTAGAATGCTTACTCAATATGTGTGGATTTATTTATTTTAGAGGGATAATTTTGTTTTTTGTTGGGTTTTTGTTTTTTTTTTTTTTTGAATGAGGAGTATTGAGTGCTTTTTTGAACCAATTGAATTTGAGATATCTCTAGGACATCAAGTTCTGAATGTTTAAGAAGTATTTAATGATGTAAGTCTGGACCTCAGGAGAGACAAAGACTGAATATAAAGAATTTGAAATTTATGAATGTGGTCATTAAAACCACGGGAACTGATGAAGTCACCAAATTAAGGAATGTACATAAAGAAAGGAAGAGCCTGGGACAGATTTTAGGGTCATGCTCCCCATTATAGAGCATAACTATGAATGATGGTCTAGCGCAGAGGGCTGAGAAGGAGCAGTCAAGTCAGATAGCTAGGAGGGAAACCCAGAGAGGAAGAAGTATCCAAGAGCAGACATCAAAATGTGACAGATCCTGCAAAGGGGTCAGGCAGGATGAGGCAAAATATTTCTAAGCTGCTTAGGAAGCATGCTATTCTCTACTCCATTCCTCCTGGCATCATCCCTTTAAAATTATATGTTAGCATTCAGACCCTGTCTCCTTAAGTTAATTGTGTGTTGGCTGATCTTTCAACGTTATTAATTTCTGGATTTGCAGGTAATGAAGATCAGCCAGAGAAGCCCCACTTTGATTCTCGTAGTATAATATTTGAGCTGGATTCCTGCAGTGGGAATGGCAAAGTATGCCTTGTCTACAAAAGGACTTCACCAGGTAAAATACAATGGAGAAGGATACAGTAGAGGTCTTAATTGGGATTCTGGGGCCCCCAACAAATTACTTCTCCTCCACCACCTCTCTTTCATTAGTATCTTTTGTTTCCTTCTCTGAATTTATAAGTCCCTTGGTAGGCCTTCCCTAAGAGTAGTCTTTAGACCAGTTTATGGTTTCATTTAAAATCATATTAACATGACTCTAAAAATATTTGATTTCATACAGTAGTCAGTCAATAAACATTTATTAAATGCCTATTATGTTCCAGGCACTGTAGGAATCCCAAAGGCATTGATTTGAACAAGTTAGATGTATTGTCTGGGCTCCCTGTGGAAGAACAGCAGTTTACAGTTCACTATATTAAAATATAGTGATTGAAATATTTTTAAAAAACAAGTTCACACACCTCAAGTTAAGAACTACTGCAGGATTATTCATAGAAGACAAAGTGTATTTCTTTTATGTTTAGTTTAAATCTTTTATATGTATGTGTGTGTGTGTGTGTGTACTCCCCAGATAGATAGATATGGATATATACGTATCAGTGTATAAAATGGGCATTCTTCAGAAGCTATTTCTTTTTTTTTTTTCCCTATTCTATCAGTGGCCAAAGAAAGCAAGATCTGGTTCCTGGACAGAGCTTTATATTGGCACTTTCTGACAGACAGCTTCACAGCCTACTACCGCCTGCTGATCACCCACTTGGGCCTTCCCCAGTGGCAATACGCCTTTACCAGCTATGGTATTAGCCCACAGGCCAAGGTAAGAGAAGAGGATTTAAAGTGCCTCGGGCCTTTCTGGTTCTTATCTTATCTTATGCCATTTCTAGTCTTCTGAAAAATATGCTGCACTTAGAGAAATTGTTTCTGGCTTTGCCCTGTACTTGCTGAAATAACTTTAAGCAATTCACTTGACCTCTCCAGATTTCTCTTTCCTTGTCTCTCCATTAATAATTCCTGCCATTCCTATCCCTATGTTCATATCTTGTGAGGATCCCAGTTATTCCAGTGAGTAGCCATTCAGTCAAGCAATCTGCTGTGAGAATTTACAGGAGAAGTAGCTTCCAATTATAAGCTTGATATGTCCTATTGACTTTTAGGAATTGTATAGTGTTAGTTTTCCTACAAAGGTAAAAAGAATTATATATACATGAGTCTCTGTGATTGAAGAGAAGTGATCTAGATTTAAGGAATGCCTCTCTAGCACCATGCTTATTAGGAAGAATAAAGATTTAACAATATGGAAGAATGATCCAGGAGGTAAAATATTGAGAGGTAACAAAGAGAAATTGGAGCTAGGATCAAAAAGTTGGCATATGAAAGAATATGACACAAGAGAGAAAGAGAACAAATTGAACTATTCAAGTTCTGTGTCGGTCCACTCTAACTTGCTCTCATACTCATGGGTTTGGTCTCCAGACAGTGGTTGCTACCCCAGGTAATAGTGTGCCTTGTGAGTCAGGACAGTATAGCTTATAAGCCCCCACCAGTGTGCTTCCTGTCAACAGGCTGGCAGAAGATAGTTTTTAGCAAAAACATTTGCTAAAATGAAATAGTACTAAATTTGCAAAGTGAAATACAACAGTACAGACATAAAGTTAGATAACAGTAGTGAGACACACATGTAGATAACACATGACTACTCACATCTTCAGCCTTAATTCATTTCAATAAATATTTACTAAGTGACTTCTATCTATAAGATAATGTCCTTGGCAGTGGGATGCAAATTTTTTAAATGACATAATCCCTGCCCTTAATGAGATGATGTTCTCCTGGGGTGGATATAATATGTATAGCAATAAGCATATCAATATAAGATAATCTGAGAAAGAAGAGAGCAATAAAAAGTGATGGCATCAAAGAAGGCTTCATCAATGAGATATCTGCCTCCCAAGCCTTAAAGGAAGATAAGGATTTTGAGAGGCAGAGATGAGGAGAAAGGGAATTTTAATCTTGGAAGAGTCTTGTAAAAACTTACAGAGTCAGGAGATTGAATGCCAACTTCAGGGAAAGCTAATAGAATATTGTGGCTCTAAAATGAAACAAGTCTGGGAGCCAGTTTTATGAGTTTTGTTTTAGAGATCATATGGAGCCACTGAGATTTTTGAGGAGAATGACTTGGTTATATTATTTTGGCAGCCATATGGAGAGTGAACTGGGAAATACTGGAAGCAGAAATGCCAATTTAGAAGATAGTTACAACTGTTTAGATGAACAATAAAGAGGAACTGAAATAGAATCACAGTAAGGCAGCGGATGTGGAAGTAAGAACAGTAAGACCTGAAAGCTGCTCTATAAGTACCCTAATTCCAGAGTAGGTTCAGCAAGTATCATGTATCAGTGATATAATGAAGAGTATTAGTACATTGGGTAGGAATTGGACTAGACAGAAGCCCTCAGGATCATTTCTAACTCTGATTTTGTGAAATGTTCACAGATGAGTAATATAGAATATATAAAAAATACACAACTGACTCCTAGAGGAGGTGACATCTGAGCTAAGCTTTGAAAGGAACTAGAGTAACAAGAAGAGCAACAAGATGGCATAGTAGATAATAACAAGAAGAGCAACAAGATGGCATAGTAGATAATGTGTCAAATCTGGAGTCGGGAAGATTCTACTTTCAAGGCACTAGCTGTGTGGCCCTGGACAAGTTACTTAAGCCTATTTGCCTCAGTTCCTCATCTGTAAAATGAGTTAAGAGAAAGAAATGACAAACCACCACCAGTGTCTCTGCCAAAAAAAAAAAAAAAAACCCAGCTGTCACAGAGTTGGACACAACTGAATGATTAAACAACAAAAAGGGTTCCAAGTGGAGGTAAATAAGAACAACATTCCAGGCATGTAAGCCAGACTGGGCAAAGGCAAGGAGGCAGGAAGTCTAGACTGGAATTAGATTGTAACAGTCTTTAAAAGCCAAATAGAGGAGTTTGTCCTTTATTCTAAAGGCAATTGGGAGCCACTGATGCTTCTTGAGCAAAAGAATTCATGGTCATGCCTGTACTTTAGAACCGCCAGTTTGTAGCTTTGGGATGTAGGGTTGCCACTCAGGAAGCTCTTCCAATAGTCCTAGTAAAAGATTGTCTGGATCCTTCGTCTTTACAGATGAGAAACCTAAGCCCCAGAGAAGGCAAGTGACTTACCTGGTGGATAATGGGCAAGAGAAATGAAAGCTTTTTAAAGAGTCACAAGTGCTTTCCAAGAGGAGGCAGACAGTTAGGCCCCCAGCTCCCCAGAGCCCAGAGGGAGCAGCTTTCTGCATAGAGTCCTTTTGAATGGAAAAGGAGTGAGTGCTGAGGTAGAGATCTCAGGACAGAGAGTTGGGCCGGGGGTCGAGGAGCAGAGCTCCTGCTTGTCCCAGTGCCCTAGGGCATGGCCAACGTGCCGGGCAATACTGAGGACAGATGGGGCTTGTCCTCATACCTTCGCACAGAGAGGAGTGGGTCCTACGCTGCTGGTTTTCATCCTCCCTTCTCTGCCTCTGTGCCCCCAGCCCCTCCTTCTCCCTTGCTGAGCTGGCAGAGGACAATTTCTCAAACTCTGATCGATGTGTTTCTCTCTCTGTCCTCCTTCATGCAGCAATGGTTCAACATGTATAAACCCATCACCTACAATACCCAAGTGCTCACAGAAGAGACTGACTACTTTATAAACAAGCTAGATCCCAGCAAAGTGTTCAAGAATAAGACCAAAACCTTGGCCCCCACCAAGAGAGGAGGGACACCGCAGCCTCCGGTCTCCCAGAAAGGATCGTCAGGTTCCTCTTCCAACAAGTCCTCCTCTGCCTCTGGAAACCCTGTCAGGAAGTGAGCAGCCCCAGCCAGATGGGCTCTTCCTTCTGCACTGGGAGAGCGCCAAGGCTCTTGCCTTTCTCTTTTCTACAGGGACCCAAATCTTGAGAGCCTGGGTCCCTCCTGAGTACCCAGAACTGTGCAACCTAGATAGTAGTGGTGTTACATTGTTCTCCCGACCTTGCAAAGTGTCTGATGAAACTCAGGGCACTGATCAGAGAAGTCCCCCATGTTCCTTTTCCTGCAGCACTCATTAAAATCCATCCTAAATCACGCTGAAGTGTTAATAATGTTCCATCATCCTCCACAATAGCAGAGACCATACTCATTTGCATTCTACCATCTCTGCTTTTTTCCCTGCATGGAAGTGGACCTAGCACAGAGGAATATCCATTAAATAACATGTTACTTAACTGAAGTATTGCTGGGTAAAAGCTTTGACAACTGCTGAAAAACCCCAGATACTTTTCTTCTAGAATTGCCAGAATCATTGGAAAGCCAAAAAAAAACCCTCTGCATTTAATGCCCTGATTGTTTTTCATTATCAATGGAGCCAAACCAAGAAATGTATTCTTCCCTAGTCTGGAGGTGTTTCTACCTCTAGTGTCTCAAAGGATTTTCATTTCTGCTAAATATGAAATGTTTTCCTCCAGAAAATTCTTTCAGAATAAAAATTAACCTTCCTGGCCATTTTTAACTCCCTTTTTTTTGATTGTTTGGAAGAACTCTCTGGATTTTAACTTCTTTATTGCACTGAGTTAATAATCCCTGAACCTGGAGCAGATTTATATCAGGATAAGGAATGGCCATCTGAGTTCAGAGAACAATTCATCATAGGTGTTTTTGTGGCAGGAAGTGGGATGCATTCATCTCCCAGATAGTAAAATATAATAATATAGTACTTATGCTCTGTTAAAAGTTTTCAAAACATATATTTTATCTTATTTGATTCCCACAACAGTCTTGCCAGTTAGGTGCTATCCCCATTTTACAGATGAGGTAAACAATCTGACAAGGTCAAACAACTAGTAAATGTCTAAGGCAATATTTGAACTCAAGTCTTATTGACCATAAATCTAGCTTTCTATCTATTAAGCCATCTCATTTTACATTTAGCCCAGAGAGGGGATCAAATGACAAGAGCCAGGATTCTTTTTCTTTTATTAAAATTTAATTCTTTATTTTCCCCCATATCCTTTATTTCCCCCCAATTACATGTAAAAACAATTTTAATGTTCTCTTTTTCAAGTTTTGAGTTCCAGATTCTCTCCCTCTCTCTCTGCTTAATTTCTCAAAATCAAGCAATTTAATATGGGTTATACAGGCAAAATACATTCCATGTATTTCATTCTGTGAAAGAAAATACAGAAACTCCCCACCTCAAAAAAATAAAAGTATGTTCAATCTGTATTTAGGCTTTAACAGTTCTTTGTCTGGATATGAACTGTGTCTTTCATCATGAGTCTTTCAGAATTGTCTTGGATCATTATATTGCTGACATTAGCTGTATGTCATTCACAATTGTTTTATCATAAAAAATTGCTGTTACTCCTGGTTCTGCTCACTTCACTTTGCGTCAGTTAATGTAAGCCTTTCCAGGTTTTTCTGAGAGCATCATGCTTGTCATTTTTTATAGCACAATAATGTTCCATCACAATCATATGCCACAGTTTGTTTAACCATTCCCCAACTAATGGGCATCCCCTTAATTTCCAGTTCTTTGTCACCAAAAAAAAAAAAAAAAGCTGCTAGAAATATTTTTGTATACTGTTTTTTCTCTTTGGGATATAGACCTAATAGTTTTATTGCTATGTCAAAGAGTATGCAGTTATATAATCCTTTGGGCATAATTCCAAATTGAAAAGCCAAGATTTTAATCTAGGTTCTCAGGTCCGAATCCAGTCCTTTTCCATTATGTTGTCCTATCTTAATCTTGGATGTGGTTGGATGGTATTTTGGGTTAACAACTATTTCCCTACTTGTTTGGCTCAGCTAATTATTCAGAGCATTTTTTAGATTTCTAGCCTACTGTGTTCATTAGGAGGATAAGGGTGTGTGTAGGAGAAAAAATCACTACTTGAAAAGGCTTAAAAAACTCTTAAAGTTTAAAAAATGTTTTCAACAAATAAGTATTTGTTTTCTCTTTCTTTCATCTTCTTCCTTCAATTTAAAAGGGAAAAAAAAGGAAATAAAAAAATGCAACTTTTGTAATAAGTTTAGTGAAGAAGAAAAAAAGTTCCCCCAAAAGTGTGTCATGAACCTGGAGTCAGGAATTAGGTAAACCTGCTTCATTCTCAATCCTCTTGAATTATAGTTGATCAATACAGAGATCAAATTCCGCCCTAGACACTCACTAGCTATGTGAGACTGGGCATGTCACTTAATCTCTGCTTTAATCCACTGGAAAAGGAAATGACAAATTACTCCAGTGTCTTTGCCAAGAAAACCACATACAATTGGACACGACTGAATGAACAACCACCCCGATCAGAGTTCTTAAGACTTTCAAAGGTTATTTTTCTTGACCATGGATGGGCCACAAGCTAGAATCAGTCTACCTCATCAGTTATCTCTAATTATCAGCCATCACCTGGCTCCCTACAGATGATTCCCCCTCCCCCAATCATCTTTGCAAGTTGTGTGCCAGAGACCTGAAGAGTTTCCAAAACAAGTCACATCCTTCAGCAGCATGACCTTTCCTCCTGGTTGAGGAAGGCTGGTATAGAGGGTGTTGCAAAGAATTTCCACCTTGCAAGGAGGAGAAATTCAAAGTGATGAGAAAGAAAAGAGGAGAAATGAAAAATACTAGTATCTTTTGTATCTAGCAAAAAAAAAAAATTTTTTTTTCTTTACAATGATAACTGTATAAATTGTTCTCCTGGTTTCACTTACTTTATCTGCATCACTTTATACAAGTGTTTTTAGATTTCTCTGAACCTATCCTTTTAGCATCATTGCTTATGGCACAATAATATTCCTTTACATTTACATATTTTCATTTAAAACCCACCTAGAATTAAAAAGTGGCTGGAGATTACTAGTTAGTGTTTAATCTACTCCAAAATGTTGAGATTTGATTTTATTCCAACTTTACATTAAAAGTTTACGAAGCATTTTCCTCACAATTCTGTAAATTAGGTTGAACTGATGTTCCTTTTTTACATATGGGAGAGGCAGCTTGGCATTATGCCTAGCAAGTTGGTCTTGGAACCAAGAAGACTAGCATTCTAGTTCTGCCTTTAAACATTTTCCCAGTTATATTTTAATTTAGTTCTTCACTTTCTGGAATTTTTACCCTAGGCAGAGCTTTCTTTAAGTCCCCACTAATAGCCCATCTTCTACTGTAACCTTTCCTCTTAATTCCTGTGCTTTCCTTTTTTTTTTTTTTCTTTTTTGCAAGCTAATTGGGGTATAGTGACTTACTCAGGGTCACACAGCTAGGAAATGCTAAGTGTCTGAGGTCAAATTTGAACTCAGATCCTCCTGACTTCAGGGCTGGTACTCTCTCCACTACACCAACTAGATTTCCCTTTTTAAATTATTTTCTATTTAACCTGTATATAGTTTGCTTAGGGCAGATAGGTGGTACAGTGGACAAAGAATGCTAGGCCAGGAAAACAGGAAAACTCATCTTCCTAAATTCAGATCTGGCCTCACCCTGGGCAAGTCACACAATCCTGTTTGCCTCTGTTTCCTCATCTGTAAAATGAGTTAAAGGAGGAAATAAGAAACCACTATAGTATTTTTGCCAAAGCACTATGCTAAGCACAAAAAAAAAAAAAAAAAGACAAAAGGCGGTCCTTCAGGGAACTTACAGTCCAACTGAGGAGACAAAATGCAGGTATATCCATATGTATACACACTCATATACACCTACTCTTACAGAAAGCTATTGTTCTGATCCCATTTAGGATTTTCTTGGCAAAGATATTAAATTGGTTTGTCATTTTCTTCTCCAGTTCATATTATCCCTATCTTAGATATAAGGAAACAGGTTCAGAAAAATGAAGTGACTAGGGTAATTATTAGGGTTGAAGACTGGGTATCCAAGCTCACTGCTCTTAGAAGAAATAATATCTTTTTATACAGGGTTCTTAGACCAGCTTCTAGAGAAATGTTTCCTCTTTATCCACTACAAGTAAATGTGTAATTTTTAACAGAGCACAGAACTGGAACCCAGAGTTCTATAAAGAACAGCTGTCTAGAGCTAGGTGGTGGCCCCTTTACCCCAAGGCATGGAATTTCACAGAGAAAGACCAAGAACAAGTGAGTCCCAAGATCGAGGAGTAAAGTTCATGTGGCGCCAAACAGAGCATGTTAAAATGGTTAAGCGCTTAATGACAATTGTGTGAATTTTCTTTCTTCCTCTCAGCTTCCTTCCTCCATTTTCATTAATAGAGCAGCTGGCTGAGTAACTAACTCCCAGCTTCATCACTTCTACCAAAAGAAGCATTGTCTCAGCCTAAACTCTCCCCTGTGGCCCAAAGCCAGGAATCTAGGCATCAGCTGATTTCCTTAAGATTTTTGCTCTGTTGACCAATGAGTTTAAATTTATTCAATTTTTCCTCTTGAGTAAAGGTGTGGGGAGGGAAGATAGGAAAGACTGTTTACTAAGTCCTTTTTAAATTAAGAAGCTTAAAGCACTGTGTTTAAAAATTTATGGAATAAACCCCACCCCCCTCCTCTTCTCCATCTTCACCCTTTATCCCTAACACGCTTGGATTTGAAATCAAGCAACTTGGACTCAAATCCCAACACATATACTTGCCATGTGATCTTGGGCAAGTCAAATGAACCCAAACTTCTGTTTCTTTATCTGTAAAATGAAAGAATAATTCTTGAATTATCTAGCTTACAAATAATAAATGCTTTATAAATCCGAATCATAATTAATGTCATTATTATTATACAGATTAAGGAGCAGTACCCACAGTCCCATGCTTCCCTGACCATACCTCCTTTTCCCTCCCTATCCTCCCCTCACACTAGTACCTGAAGGGGAAAGTTCTTAGAATTACTAGGGTAATCCAAAAATCTTTTCTGATTTGAGGAGCCTAGTCTTATTTGTTGCAGTCTGGATCTACCTTATCTTCCTACTTAAAAATCCCTTCTTCCTTCTTTTCTGAAAACTTTCATATTTTATACCTGTCCCCAGCACCCCCTAGTCTGTAACACCTAAAATGCAAAACCAGTCTTTCACTTACTAGAGATTCCCTATTTTTGCCTTTTGCCTTGTGCTTTTTTTTTTTTTTTTTTTTTAATCAGTAGTCATTTACTAAATTCCTACAGCATGCTAAGAATTATACTGAACTGTGGGGCTACAAAGACAGACAAAAACAGTCCCGGCCCCAAAGGAACTCACAATCCAACAAGGAAGGTGGTATGCAAACCACAATTATATACAGAATTAGGGATCCTCACAGAAGCAAGGCACTAGCATTAAGGGGGACCAGGAAAGGCTTTCTATAAAGTTTGAAATTTTAGCTGATACTTCCAAGAGAGCCAGGGAAGCCAGAAGGCAGAGATAAGGAGGGAGAACTTTCCAAGCATGTCCTAAATCAGTAGAGGGAGGGTCTTCTTGAACAAGGAACAGAGAAAAGAAAATATTTGATGGTGGTGAGAGTGGGAAATAGGGAGAAGGGCAGGGATTGAAGCAGAAAAGATTAGTGCAGAGGTAATTTGGTTTAGTGGCCAAGTGATAGATAAGGAGCATCTATATAGCCTTCTATCTGTGGAAGAGAGCTTTTCTGGGAATTAGCTCTTAGGTAACCTGAGATCCTAAATTTGGGAAGTCAGGAATCAGACCTTCAAGTGGGGTTTGGGAGGTGGCAGAGAGACAGTGAGAGAGACAAAGAAGAAGAGAAGAGAGACACAGAGAGAGGAGAGAGACAGCAAGAGATGTAGTGGGATCAGGGAGAAGAGGAGGAAAAATGAAAGAGAAACAGAAACAGAAATACAAAGGAGAAGAGAGAGACAGAAAGAGACAGTGAAAGACTTTGGAGAGTAGGAGGAAAGAGACACAGACCAAAAGAAAGCATTTTTGGTGGTGAAAGAATAATAATTTGGACATAGTAGTTGTATAGTACCCTGGTTGGAAAGCAAAGCCTTTTTTTTTATTTTCAGTAGAATGAAATAAAAGCCATCCCATAAACAGTATTTGTACTTTACATTTAGGAGAGGAAATTCCTACATTTGGGGAAAACTTGAACAAAAGGTAAAACTATGAACTTTATTCTGGAGATGATCCTGGAATTTCTACATATGGGAGAAATGGGCAAGACCCCGGGGCAGGGGGAGTGGAATGGGGGTGGGAAAGGTCTATCTACCTCCAAAATTGTACCCAGTTTCTGTGAGCCCAGAATTCCAGAGGTAACCTCATTCATACATCACATTAACAATATGTATTTTTATTTGACTAAATAGACATCTATTAATTGCCTACCAAATACAAAACATTGTGCTAGGGCTGAGTTTATTTCATAATCAAGGACTACCTCCAAGAAGCCTCCCTTGAACTGCTTGCCCCCTTCCTTCATGGGATCATAGATTCAGTATTGGCTTAGAAAACATGGCGTCCAACCCCTCACTTTACAAACAAGGAAACTGAGACAGATTAAATCACTTGCCCAGAGTCACAGGGCTAGTAAATGTCTGAGGCCAAAAGACCAGATCTTGACTCCAAGTCTAGCCTTCTACCCATTAGACCAAGCTGCCTCTATAAAAACCTTTCTCATTTCAATGCAGTAAAACTTTTTAAAACCTTTATTTATTGGGGACAACTAGTTGATGCACTTAAAGGACCAGCCCTGGAGTCAGGAGGACCTGAATTCAAATCTAGTCTCAGCACTTAATACTTCTTAGCTGTGTAACCCTGAGCAAGTCACTTAACCCCAATTGCCTCAGCCAAAAAAAACCAAAACCCCAAAACAAAACAAAAATAAAACAAAAAACAACTTATATTTATCCTGGAATTTACTACACTCACTGGGGCATTTCTGTATTTGTGTAAAAATAAGGGACTGGGCATAGCAGTCCAGTCTTTAGAAAATGTACAATCCATGTTTCGCTTCTATTGGATTGCTTTTTGTTTTGGAAAAGGAGGGAGGATAGGACAGGGAGAAAAATTTGGAATACAAGGTTTTGCAGAGGTGAATGTTGAAAATTATCTGTGAATGTATTTAGAAAAATAAAAAACTATTAAAAAAAAAAAGAAAAGAAAATGTGCAACCAATATTCTTTCTGGAAGCCATGCATGTGAAGGATTGGGGCACCTGCATCTGGGACCATATGACAGCACATGGTTGAAAGTCCCCCCTCCCCCCCCCTTCAGAGAATATTCAGGTATTCTGTGAATGTTTTGTCAGCTAACTTCATAATGTCAGGTGATCTTCAAAAGGTCATAAAAGTCACCCCCAGAAGTACAGTGATGGGAACCTATGGCAGAATTGCCAGTAACTAAGCCTGACATGGTGAATGAGCTGCTTCATCCACTCCAGCAGTAGCTTGCCCAGGCAGCAAGTGATCCTACCCTAGGTCTTTCTTAGGAGGGCTCAGGCTAGCTCACAGGACCTTATCTTCTGCTGCCCTTCTGTTGAAGGGTTGCTCTGGAACAGGAAACAACCAGATCTGAGGACATATCAAGAGCCTATTCCTAGACTGAACTTCATTTTCCCAATTCCCCTGGAATAGGATCAGGATCACACATCAATTCTTCATCCTTTAACACTCAAGGTATGAACTATGAGCAATGTGGGATAATGGGTAGAGCACTGTGGACTAGAATCCACAGAATACCTGGCTTAGAATCTCATCTCAGACATTTATCATTCCCTATTTTCACAATTATCTTCAAACTCTAATGGTTTGCTTCCTACTTCCAACAAATGTGCCTGTTTCCCCCCCCGCCATCCTCATAAAATTCATACTGGACCCATCCTTCCCTGCTAGATATCCTTCCATATCTCTTCTCTTAATGAGACTAGACTATATCTACAATATATAGAAAAAGTCATCTACAATAGGTATTTCCTCTCTTCTTACCTCTCTACAGTTTGACTTCATAATTCAACTGAAACTGCCCTCTCCAGAGTCAACAATGATCTATTTTTTTTTTAAAGTCCATCAGGGTTAAGTGACTTGAGCAGGGTCACACAGCTAGCTAGTAAGTTTTTGAGGCTGAATTTGAATACAGATCCTTCAATTCCAGGACCAGTGCTCTATTCACTGTACCACCTACACACGTCTAAGATAATCTCTGAAATCACGAATCCTATGGCCTTTTCTTAGTCCTCTTTCTCCATCTTTCTGCAGACTTTGACACTGTCAATCACCCTCTTCTCCTTGATACTCTCTCACTTCTCTAAGGTTTTTTGCTGTTTTTAATGATTCTGGTTCTCCTCCTATTTGTCTATCCATTCCTTCTTGGTGCCTTCACTGAAACTTCATCTAGGTCATCTTCACAAACTGTGGGTTGTCCTCCAGGGCTTGTCCTGGGCCTCACCTATGTACTATTTTGCTTGGTGATCTCATCCATTCCCATAGATTCAATTATGTTCTCTGTGCTGATGATTCTCATATCTATTTATCCAATCCTACATTCTCTCCTAACGTCCAGATCACATCTCCATTTGCCTATTGAATATCTCAAACTGGATATGAATTAAATATTTTAAATTCAACATATCCAAGACAATTCATCTTTCTTGCCCAACCCTTCCCCTCTTAGTAACTTTCCTATTTTTGTTGAGAGCACCGTCATCCTCCCCATCACTCATGTTCACAATCTAGATGTCATCCCCAAATCCTTACTCATATCCAGTGATCAGATCAAGTACTCTCAATTTTATCTTCATAATCTCCTTCTCTACTCTGACACTGCAACCATTCCAGCAAAGGCCCTTAAAAGTTATTTTATGGATGCAAAGGTCCTTAAAAGTTACCTACTTTATGGATGCCCACTAGTTGGGGAATGGGTGAATAAGTTATGCTATATGAATGTAATGGGAATATTACTGTTCTGGAAAAAATGAGGAGCAGGCTGATTTCAGGGAAACTTGGGAAAACTTACAGGAACTGATGCTGAGTGAAGTGAGCAGAACCAGGAGATCATTATGTGATGGACTTGGCTCTTTTCAACAAAGGATTGATTCAAGGCAATTCCAAAAAACTTGTGATAAGAAATGCCTTCTGCATTCAGAGAGAGAATTATGGAGACTGAATGTGGATCAAAACATAGTTTTTCAACCTTTTTGTTGTTTTCTCTCCTGCATTTTTTTCCCTTTTGATCTGATTTTTCTTATATAGCTTGACAAATATGGAAATGTGTTTAGAAGAATTGCACATGTTTAACCTATATCAGATTGCACACTGTTTTGGGGAGGGGGGAAGGAGAAGGAGAAAAATCTGGAATGCAAAGTTTTACAAAGGTGAATGTTGAAAAAATTATCTTTGCATATATTTGGAAAAATAAAATATTTTAAATAAGTTGGGCTAGGAAGTCCTCTCATGTTATCTACAAAATATCATTTGGATATTGACAACTTGGCTTCAACCATTTTCCACTTTGATCACCCTGGCTAGGTGATTTAAACTCTCTGGGTCTTAGTTTCATCTATAAAATGAGAGGGTTGAACTAGGTTGACCCTTACACAATAATCAAGCTCTATATATATCCGTGACACTAGAATCCCCTAATCTCCCATTGTGCTCCAAATTCCACCATTGGAGAGTTAATGGAGGCATTTATACAGCGCCTGGCTGACCCTTTGCAGGGATGATTCCTGTGATCACTTTAAAAAAAAATCTAAAACTATGATTCAGTCCTTTGGTTTGAAGCTTTGATTTCTTAAGTATCCTCTTCTAAATTTCAAAGTTCCCTGGAAGAAAGACCAACCTTCAGTCCCCAGTACCTCAAGATGTATGAATTTTATTAGACACTTTTTCTCCATGCCAAAAGGTTGCAATATTGGGACTCCTAGGTGGAAGACTGAAGGGTCTGAAGGATACAGAAAAAAGAAAGCAGTTTTAGGGATTGCTCTTTGGGGAAAGAGTGTTCTAGTCCAACAACACTCAAGGAAGAGAAGCTTCCATGGGAGGACTTTGTCTCCTTGTCACATAAACGTCTCATCTTCCTCTTGGACTTTTTGAGAAATATTCTTATGTAAAACAATAAGAGAGGGAGCCGCAAGGGGATGGCCAACACGAGGAGATGGGGGATCATCCATGTTTGAGTGAGAAGACAGGGGAAACATAGATGAATGATGAGACGAGGGCACAATCACCTTCTGCTTCAGGGACTGCTGGGGCTGCAGTGACTGCAGGACTCGAGGAGGCTTAGGTGTCGTTGCAACCTCTGCATTTCGGTCGTTCTGATGTCGATGACTGGATCCAATAAGGAGTAGGTAGACAATAGCTCCCATGAGGGAGCCTAATGGCGGGGCAACCACAGGGACCCACCACCAGCTCTCTGCTGCTCTGCATAGGAGACAGAAAAGTCAAGAATGAGACTGAGACAGGTGAAAGGACCCCAGGGTCCTCAAGAGTCAGATCACATTTAACCCCACACACATCCCTAACACATCCCAGTCAGAGTCCTCAATTTTATATGCAACAGAAGTGGCCCTACTCTAAACATGGAATGATCCCATGGGGTGAGGAGGAAAGAGAAATCTATCATAGCTGGGAAGGAGCTTAGAAATTGAGTCTGTGTTCTTTTTTTTACAGATAGGAGAATTGAGGATGGAAGAGAGCAAAAAAGTACCTGCCTATAGTTATATGACTAATTACTCCAATGGCTAACTTAGTAGCAATTTTCAAGCCCATTACACTAGGATGGGAACATACTCGAGCATACAAATGCAGAAATCAGGGGAGGAGAAATCCCCACCACACTGGAGGAAAAACATTTGTTGCTGTATAATTTCAATGTGGATAACAGAGAGGTGTGTTTCTTACACCTCTCTCAGGCTAATTTTGATATAATGCCTTGTCTAAGAAAATCTGCACGTTATATACTCTTTCATGTATCTTCACACACAACTTCCTAATGCCACCTAAGGTCTGCAAGAATGAAAAATCTAGTAACTCCTCCATCAGTCTGCTTCTGGTCAATATTTCGTATTAATACAACTCCAGACATCTGAAATTCTTCCTTCCATGTCAGAATATCCAGACAATGCCAGACATCCCTTGGTCTCCCAGTCATCTCAGGACCTGAAAGTTGACATTTGGTTTTCCTGACCAAATTGGCCCTTGCTCTATTATATAATATATTCTACTCTGTCTCTTATGTGACAGGAGCTTCATGGACCAAGTCATTGTGGGGTAAAGAGTTTGGCTGAGGGAAACTAAGTCTGTGTCTAAATGAATAGAGAGAAGCCAGTCTTGTAATGAGGAAGAATTGAGTCCTTTTTCTGACATATGTGAGCTATGTAACCATGAGAAAATCATTTAAACTCTCAGAACCCCAGGCAAGTTTTGAAGTTGAGGCATTGGCAGGGGAGGGGAGGCTGCTCAGGAAATGTTTATTACATTGAACTGAATTGAATGAAATTTAATTACGTAAAGACTTCATTTCCCCAGCCTGCTATGCTTGTAAAGATCCTTGGTGGCAGGTCTCTGGATGGATTGATGGCATAACCAGTGTTCATGCCCAGTGACAATCCTATTGTAATCACAAGGACACCTATGACCAAAGGATGGGTCCCTTGCAGAGCCGGGCAGTTCTTCTTGTCATTGATGGCCAACAGGCATACCTGGAGTATCCCAGTTAAGAATATCTATGGAAAACAAAAAAAGAGAAAACCTTACTTCAGGGAGTACCTGAAAGAACCTGACCAGAGAAGCAGCATAGCAAACTTGGGGCTATCATTTCCACTTGCAGTGCTGAGCACTAAGAACATGCTAGGGATTAGAACGAGAATTTAGTAAGGGGTTAAGAACTCACAAATGAAATCTCAGCACAAATATCATTTATTCATTCATTCATTTCTTCATTTTTCATTTGTTCATTCATTCAGCAAACATTTGTTAAACACCTACTAGGTATAGATAAAGGACCATGCTAGGGAAAAAGAAAATAAATGACACACTAGGAGCTTATAATCTAGTATAAGAGATGGAACAGTATATATAAACATGATTCAAATTTGAATATGATTAGTTCCTAGAAGAAAACTGTGGTTTAGTGGAAAGAACACCAAACTTGGGGTCAGAAGATCTGTGTTCAAATTCAGGCTCTTCCACTTAATATCTCTGTTCCCTTAGACAAATAATTTCATCTTTGTAAGATTGAGTTTCTTCATTTGTAAAATAAGAAGGTTGAGCAAAATGATCTTTGAAGTCCCTGCTGCTAGTCCTAAATTGTGTTATTTCATTTCTCAGAACCTCAGTTTCCCAATTTGTAAAATGGGGATAATAGTATCTGCCCTGCCAGCCTCATAAGATAGTTCTAAGAATCAATGAGATAAGGTATGTGTAAGTGCTTTGCAAATTATAAATCACTATGTAAATTTAAGCTATTAGCATTACTATGAGAAATAGTTTCACCAAGAGAATAGAGAGATGTATTAAGTTATGATTATTAACCTAGGTGCATAAAGACCTGGGATTCAGGTTCCACCTCTGACATGGACTTCAGACAACAGTCTAAGAGCATAGATTATAGAATACTTACAGATTTGCATTAGGAGGGGGAATTTCAGAACATGTGTTCTGAAACACACACACACACACACACACACACACACACACACACACACACAATGTGCCATGAAAGATTTAAGAAAGAAGAGATCGCTTCCCAATGAGGGTATTAGGGAAGACTTCTGTGAGGCGATAATATCTCAAAATAAAGGAAGGTAGTTTCAGAAAAACCTAGAAAGACTTGTATGAACTGATACAAAATGAAGTAAGCAAAACCAGAGAACACCGTAACAGCAATACTGTACAATGATCAACTGTGAATGACTTAGCTATTATTCTGATCAGTCAATCCAATCTGATCCAATCTCTTCCCAATACAAGATAAAAGCACTATTCATGTGGGTATTTAATACATGTACCTGCCATGTACAGGGCATTGCACTAGGGGCAAGGGATATAGAAACCAAATTAAAATAGTCCCGGCATTTACATTCTACTTGAGATATCCTATGTAAATATTTATTTGAAGGGGAATCGGGAAGACTTCCTGGGAAATGTGATGCATGATATACAGAAGCACAAATGAGAAGAAAGTCAATTCCAGGGATGGGACACAGAGAGAAGAGATGGAATAGTAAGTTTTAGGGGAAAGTAAATAAATAGGACAGCCAGCTTGAAATAGAGATTGTATAAAAGAGAATAATATGAATTAAACTTAGACAGACTGAAGTCAGCTTGTGAAGGACTTTAAAAACTAGACAGAAAAGTTTGTAGTTTATTCCTAAAAGTAATAGGGCAATGACTAAAGGTTTTTGAGCAACTGATGCTTTAGGAATATCAGTTTGGTGAGACATTAATACACTGCTGGTGGAGTTGTAAACTGATTCAACCATTCTGTAGGGCAATTTGGAACTATGCCCAAAGGACTATAAAATCATGCATATCCTTTAACCTGTCAATGCCCCTACTAGGTTTGTATCCATAAGAGATTGATTTTAAAAGGGGAGGTGGGGGGAAGAAACATATGTATACAAAATATTTATAGCAATTCTCTTCAAATGGCCAAGAATTGGAAATTAAGGGGATGCTAATTCGACATCAGACACAATCTATTATCTGGGTGATCTAGCAAGTCACTTAATCTCAGTTTCCTAAACTGTAAAGTAGAGGATAATAACAGCACCTACTTCCTAGGGTGTGGTTATTAGGATCAAATGACATAATTTTTCTAAAGCATTTAGCACAGTGCCTGGCACATAGTAGGTGTTAAATATTTGTATCCTTCCTTCTTTCTTTCCGTCCTGGGCCAGACTCTTGGAGAACACCTATAGTGGAACATAGATGACCCTTCTCTTACTACCCAGATACTACCCATGATTTTCTTGATCTAACTCAAGTGCTAGTCATTAGTTACTCTCAAAACAGTCTCCCTCATTGATTGTCTTTTTCTCTAATTTCTTCCAAGCTCCCAAACTCAGATTCTTGATGATATGCCAATATGCAGTGCTCTTTGTTCTGAGGATGTAAATCCTGTCTCCCCTTCTGTACAGTATGGATGAAGACCACATGACCTCCAAACTCCTTCTCGTCTGCCCAGAACCAGGAAGGGCTCAGTTTACTTATTTCCTTCTAATAGAGGACTGAGCAGTGTGTGAAAATTAATGAAAGAATTTCAGTCACGGTGATAAACAAGTAAATGAATAGATATTTCAGGGTCAGAGGGCTTCTTGGGACTTCCTGGATGATATACTTTCTCTGCTTTTATACAGAGACAATTTTATTCAGTGGACAGCAGTGTTGCCCCTCTGTGCACATGTTTAGAAGAGGATTAGAGTTGAGCCTCCAAATGGGCAGATTTGGTTTTGAGGGTAACTTCTTTTAAATACTCCCCCCCTTCCCAGACTCCAACCTCATTACCAATGGACACATTAACACAGTAGAGAATACAACAAGCCAAGTTCTCTGTGTCCAGAAGACCCAATATTATACGTGTGAAATTGTTCTAGGAGAATCCTTAAACTTCTCCCATTAGCACTTGAAGGTTCCCTGATGCCCTTAATTCCCACCCCACTCTATCACTTCCCCCAACTAGATTCTGAACCCCTCACTCACCACTGACCTCATCTACGAATCCCCTCCACAGAGTCATATAGGAGGCAGGGTAAGTAGCAAAGATGCCTGCAGTTGCCCGGGGACCGGTTACTGTCAGATTCCCATCTGTGTACCGTAGGAGTGCCTCTGGGAAGGGAGAGTAAAAATCAAACCCGTTAGCCTTGGACTGTTATTGACCCAAAGCAACTAAAACTCTAAGACTCATGACCTTTCCCCTACCACAACATCACCCTCCTTTTCCCCCCAAAGTCAGCTAAGAAACTAGGGTTTAGCAAGCAGAAGGAAATGAGACAGTGGGTAGCCTGAGTCATTTTCTTTTCTATGTTACCCCCATAGTATTGGGGGCATACAACTTGAAAGATGTAGAATATATTACAAGAATCATCTATCTGGGAGTGAAGGAAGCAAATAGAACCTTTTAAGAAGTGAATGCTCTCTTTAAATCAGGGCAGCCCGATACCATCCATTTCAAGATGGAGACACAGAGGTGAATGGAAAAGAATTGATTTAGAATTCTTGAATATCAGAACTTGAAAGGAATTTAGAGTTAGAGAATGGGACATAGATCTACCCTTCTCTTATAACCCAGATCCTACCCGTGATTTTCTTGAATTAACTCAAGTGCTAGTCATTAGTCAACCAAACTGATATTCCTAAAGCACAAGTTGTTCAAAAACCTTTAGTCACTTCCCTATTACTTTTTAGGAATAAAATACAAACTTTTCTGTCTGGTTTTTAAAGTCTTTCACAATCTGGCTTCAAAGCAGTTCTCTTCTCAGGGCAAAAAAATTGGAAATTGAGAGGATGCCCATCAATTGGGGAATGGCTCAAAAAATTCTGGTATGTGTTTGTGATGGAATATTATTGTTCTATGGGAAATGATAAGCAGGATGCTCTCAGAAAAGGACTTGGAAAGTCCTCTATGAACTCAAGCAAAATGAAATGTTCCATATACAAAGTAATAGCAATGTTCTGGTATGACCAGCTGTAAATGACTTTGCTATTCTCAGCAGTACAATGATTCACAACTATTTGTATTATGAAGGACCTGTGTTGAAAAATCCTACCCATAACCAGAGAAGGAACTGATTGTGTCTGAATACAAACTGAAGAATTCTCTCTCTCTCCCTTTCTTTCTCTCTCTCTTTTCCTCTTTCTCTCTCTCTCTCTCATCACACACACTCACATATACATTCTCTCTGACTCGGTCTCTCTGTCTCTCTATCTCTGTCTTTGTCTCTGTGTGTGTGTGTGTGTATGTCTCTCTCTTTTTCTCTCGCTCTCGCTCTTTCCCCTTTATTTTTCTTGAGAACTCTTCTTTCACAACATGACTTTTATGAAAGTGTATTGTATAACTTCACATGTAGTTTCTTAATTGTGAGTGAGAATAAAAGAGAGAACCTAGAATTCAAAAATTTTAAAAAATATATAAAAATTTTATATATAACTGGGGAAAATATTAAACAAACCAAATAAAAAACCCCCACCAAATTTCTAAAAAAACATACAACTCCCCCCCTAGTAGATCCCAAATCTTCCCACCTGGTTCACATCTGCAAAAAGTCATAGAGAAATATATACCAGACTAAGACCCTAGTGCTCTGTCCATAGGACTTCTAGATTCTACTCATGTGTCACTTACGATAGAAAAGACCATATATGGTAGCTGCTGCTAAAAAGGATCCAAAGCACTGTGCCACTGTGTAGACAGGAAACTTCTTCCAGGGCATCTGACCCAGGACACAGCTTGTGAAGGTAAGCGCACTGTTCATATGGGCACCTAGAGAAAAGAGAATAAACAATGGGGCTTGAGGAGAAGGGGAGCTTGGTCTGAAATACCTCCCTAATGTCAATCAACCCAGATTGATGAAGTGGGTTGGAACACTTTTCCAAAAGGTCATGTGATATAGGTCCCAGACTGGGGGAAGGGGGGAAAGGAGGTGCAGAAAACTGAGGAGGAAATTTAGGAAAGAGATCTAGGGGTAGAACCTTCAAAGAAATTGGTGAGGGGGAAGGGGAAGGAGAATTTAGGAAGGTGATAGTGGGCTACCTGAAATTACTGGCAGTCATTAAGGAGGTATAGGTTTTTTGGGTGGGCTGAGAGGTCCTTAGAATTCTTACTTTGGACCTGAAAATGGTTTAGTTTTGGAGGAAAGAAAAGGGAATAGTTTGTGTAAACAACTAAGACAAGGGATGGGGTGTGTGTGTGTGAGAGAGAGAGAGAGACAGAGAGAGAGTGAGAGAGAGAGAGAGAGAGAGAGACAGAGACAGACAGACAAAGAGAGAGACAGAGAGATGTTTTAGGAGCAGATCTGATGTCCCAGATACTTACCAGAGATTCCCCCAGCCACATGGACCCCCATTACAACACCAAAGCCAAATCCCAAGTTGATGCTGAGATATGTCCCATAATTATTCTCCCCAAGAACTTGTTGGGCCACAGATCCCAAACCAAACACCTGGTTCAAAAAAAAGAAGAGGAAAAACTTGAGGCCTCTTGATCCTGATGTCAATCCCAAACCCAAGATTGTGCTGTATACAGGTTCCACCCCCCCCTTAAGGAGCTCCAAGATTGAATGGCCCAAAAGGGATAACCCAGAGAGCTTTAGGAGGACAGGACTTACTCATGTCCCTCTTCATCCATCTTCATCCCACCTACATTCCAATACACTGCTACCACCTTGCCATGCCCTTAGCAGTGTCTAAACACTTAGATTTTGATTGTGATCTCAACAATCCCATCTCTATACAGCCCACCTCAAATCCAGTTCCTTTTTTTCCAATGGTGACCCCTTTAGGCCACCATGCCTTCTCTCCTTTCCTTCCCACTACCAAGGTAGCAAGATAAGGAAGAGCTTTTCAGGGAAAGCACATAGGAGATGATGAATAAATATGTATTTGTTATTGAAAAGAGGAAAAAAGCTAGGAACAGGAAAAGATCATCCCCTTCCATAGAAATAGCCACCAAGCCTGAACCCTTTTATATGCCCTCTGCTCAGAATCCCCATAAGCCTAAGGGGAATTGTCTTTCCCCTTATCGGACCCCTATTGGACATAAAAGAAACTAGTTGGTGGGGAAAAAGAAACAAGACAGTACCTTCCATTTTACTAACCCAACCAAAACTCCTTCATCTGAAGGGGCCTTGGATTCATTTCTAAACTTAATCAAAACACAGTAAGTACATCAGACCTGCTCTGACCAAGCAATGAAACCAAGGAGGGAGCTAAGGGGGAAAGTGATGATCTACATAGGGTTTGAAAATTTGCCTCTATTTGGTATAATAACCCATGAGAGAATTTGCACCTTCATTGTACATATGTATACATGCACTTATCATGAAATATATATGCCTTTGCCTAAGAGTAGACTTTTTTTTCAATTGACATTTATTCCTAATTCAATTTCATCTTCTTAAGTTCAACTCATCATCATATCCCATAAAGAACTTTTTTGGAGGGCTTGTTAATTCAGTCCTTCAACATAATAATTCTCTTTCCCAACTTTAGAACAGCTATAAATTTGATGAGCATGCAGGTTTTCAAATTAAGTGGAAAAAAAAGTAGGCTAAGGTAGTTAGAAAATCACAGAATCTAGTATGATTCTTATGAGTTTGAGATGGGAAAACAGAAGGGAGAAGAACTAATTTTTTTCCCAAAGAGCAATAGAAAAAAGGCAGATCCGAAAGGCATATTCTGTACCTTAGGTTCCAAGGTTAACAGCCCCCATGGGACTGAAATTCTTTAGTATCAATGAGTAACTCCCCCTTGATGGTGGAAATGTCAGAGAGGATTTAAATCTGAGAGAGAGAGAAAGTAGGGACGAGATTGGATCCAGTGCCCATCAATTGGAGAATGGCTGAATAAATTATGATTTATGAATGTTATAGAATATTATTGTTCTATAAAAGAAATGACCAGAACAGGATGATTTCAGAGAGGCCTGGAGAGACTTACATGAACTGATGCTCAGTGAAATGAACAGAACCAGATCATTATACACAGCATTAACAAGACTATACCACAATCAGTTCTGATGGATGGGCTCTCTTCAACAATGAAATGATTCAAAGCAGCTCCAATTGTTCAGTGATGAATAGAGCCATCTACACTCAAAGAGAGGACAATGGGAGCTGGGTGTGGACCACCCAATAGCATTCTCACTCTTTATGTTGTTGTTTGCTTGCATTTTGTTTTCTTTCCCAGATTTTTTTTCCTTCTTGATTTTTCTTGTGCAGCAAGATAACTGTATAAATATGTATACATATATTGGATTTAACATATACTTTAACATATTTAACATGTATTGGACTACCTGTCATCTAAGGGAGAGGGTGAGGGGAAGGAGGGAATAATTTGGAACAGAAGGCTTTGAAAGGGTCAATATTGAAAAATTACTCGTGCATATGCTTTGTAAATAAAAAGCTTTAATTTTAAAAAATTTAAAAAAAAAAAAAAAAAGAGGATTGGATCCAGACACACTCCTTGATAAGCCTCATCTTCCTGGGGGATTTAGTATGGGTGGAGATGACTGGTTAACCTAGCTCCTCTCTCTCTCTCTTTTCTTAGCCTTAAATAACAAGAGGGAACAGCTAGGTGATATGGTAAATTGAGCCATAGGTTTGAATTCAGGAAATTCAAATCCAAATGCAGATACTTACTACCCTGTGGATTCATCACAAAGAATTGGACACAGCTGAACAACAACAAAGAGGAAGAAGAGATAAAGGGAATTTTTTCTCCCATTTGCAAAAATTTCAAGGAAATATGACAGCTGCTATCCATTATCTTAATCAGTGCCTGCTGACCATTAGACCAGTGAATTGTCTGGGGACAGTAGCTCCTCCCCCCCCCCCCCCCCCCCCCCCACCTGATTCTGTACAAGATGTGCAAGAACACTGATTTGGTGTCCAAAGATGTGAGTTTGAAATGTTGCTTCCTATCTATGAGTTCTGGATCATGTCAGTCAATTTTTTTTTTCTGTCTGCCTCTATTTCCTCATCTGTTAAAAGGAGATAAATGTCCTGCCTACTTTACAGGATTATTGAAGCTCTGATGAGATGAGATGAGAAAACTTTTTTGAAGAAATATATGTTGATCTTCTTCCCTTTTTTTTTCTTCCCTTGCCTACCACTTTCAGGAATATTGATTCAGAAAGGAAACACTGCTTTTTGGAAGCAATGCCATGTATTGTGAACTATTTTGTGTTCCAATTCATGAAATTCTAAATCTAGATCTCCACTCCAAAAGTCAGTTTTTACTATTTTTAATTTTATGATATCCCTATTACCCTGGATGCTGATTGCTTTTGAGGACTCAAAAATCCTTCTCCTAGGATGGGATACACTTCTAGAAGGGAGAAATCTTTATCTCCAAGAAAGTAGTCTTCTAATAAGCAAAATCTCCCCACTCCAAATTCATTATAAGGCCCCACTCTTACCCCAGTCACCTTACCCTTCCTTTCTTCCCAAGGCTCCTTTCTACTCCCTGCCCCAAGTCACTTCTTTTGTTTTGTTTTGTTTTGTTTTTTTCATTCTGTTCTCTGACTGACTCTACTCTTGTTGAGAAACTAAAGAAATTACTATTTCTTTACGGTTCACCTAGGGATTGGATGTAATGCATCTCCAATATCCCTACATCTATTACCTCCTGTCTTCACATTCCAATAACTTCCCATATTCTTTACTATAAAAAATATGATTTATATAAAGTGGGTCATAGAATTTAGTCCATGAGTAACGAGAACTATTAAAGCACTACATTATTAATGCCTTACATTTGTATAAGCATTTTATAGCTAAAGAAACAGACTTATCCAAAGTCACAGAGTATAAGAACAAGGACTCCAATTCAACTCATGAGTGCTATAGTTACTATTGTTCTTCCTTCTTGAAGATCACCTTAGGAGGTGATGCCATCCTATACAAGTGAATTGAATTTAATGATGGAGGGCTATGCAAAGTTACCTGCGCCTCACTTTCCCTTCTGGAGGCATGGATATAGATATAGACCTTGGGGGGGAAAAAAAGAAAGTTCCACTAGATGGTTTGCCAACGATTGGAATTCATTATGCCCAAAACTACACTCATCATCATATTTTCCTCATCAAATAGTTGCTTTACTTGGATTTTCTGGATCTATTTATAGCATCACCATTGTAACCATATCAGTCACCCAGACCTGGGTGCTCATTCATCCTTGACTATTCCCTCTGACTAATCTCTCCTATTTAATAACCAAGTAGCCAAATCCTGGTGTCTACCTCCAAAAAATTTCTCTCATTAGTCCCAACTTTTTTCTATTCACACTATCACCAGATAATGTGATTTCATACAGACCCTCATTACCTTTTGACCATACTATCGCAGTAGCAAACCAATTAAATAATGTCCAGGCCTCCAATCTGAATTCCTCTCAACTCATCTGTCATATCACCATTAGACTAATCTTCCCAATGGATGGATTTCTCCATTGCTCAACAAATAAAATCCAGTATCAAGTCTGTTCTGGCCAGTAACCAGTTTTTCTGGCCTCAACAGACTTTTTCAACCTTATCTTCCAATGATTGCCAGTCATCAGATTCCTCATCTAGGTCAATCTCACATTTCCATCATGTGTTCTCCTGCCTTGAACTTTTTGCTCGATCCTTCCCTCATTAAGTACACCCTTCACTCCTCCTATTTGTTCATCTAAATGCTATACATTTTGTGTATACTACAAGTCCAAGTACAATTCTGCACTATCATTCAGGATAACTTTTTGAAATAATTGTTGGATTGGTTTTATTCATTTGACATTGAATGATTTTTATTTTGTTGGAATGGACTAGAATTAATAATATACTTTTTGTTCATATGCATTACCAATAATGCTTCAGAAAAAATAAAGAAATCATACTAAGTGTTCAGAAATGTAAGCTTTTAAAACTATACTTGATTATGATTTGACTATACAGATTTACACTATAACTTAATAAAAATATATTACATAATATTTAATAAAAGTAAATATATAAAAACAAACTTTTCAACATTCTATGCAAACCCTTAAAAAATAAATAAATGCTATACATTCTATTCATTCAAGCCTAAGCTCACATTTAATTCTTCAGGAAAGCTCTCTATTACTATACCCAACTAATACTGACCCTTCTATTATCAGAACTTTTATAGCAGGGACCCACATTCTAGACATTGTTCACATATTAGCTTATGGTGTACTCTAAATTTCAAATGCATGAGTCTTATCTCCCCCATCAGGCTGTGAGTTTCCCTTGGACTATGTTATGTCCTACATTAGACTAAACTTGTGTCTTTTTTTTCTCAGCATTGTGAACTCTGTTTTCAAAGATACCAATGCTCCCTTGCGGTATCTTTCCTTCTTCTGAAGCTACAGGGACAGTACCCACAGCTCTCATCTTGTTTCCCCACACCTCTTAGCCCTCTTTTTCATTGGAGATAAGAAAATGACTATTACCACTGCCCCCTTTCCTGTGACCAAGATGGTTCCCTCTCCCCTGGCTAAGGCAGAAAAAAAGAAGGAAGAATGGTTCCCTCCTTCAGCATTGGCTTCTCACCATCATGACATATGTACTTATGAATTCAGCCAAAAATTCTCGCATCATGTCTCCCCGCAAAGCATCTTGCATGCGCTGCATCATATCGCTAGATGTTTGTAGTCTCCTTAAGGGTTGGTGTCTGGGTTGAATTCTGGAGAAGCAGAGAGAGAAAGAGGAATTAGGTGCAAATCCCTGTATTAGTGTTCTTTGCCCTCTCAGACTCTCTTTTAAGTTCTTTTCCTGCTTTACACCCATCCAGTTAAAGCTTAACCTTCCCCACCCCCACCCACCTCCAGAGTCATTCCCCCCCACATATGTTTGGGGCGCTCTTGTGCAACAGACAAGCTAGAGTATTGTCCAGCTCTGTGTCCAGCAGAGTCTCTGGAAAGAACAATAGAGAGATCATGGGAAAAAGTTAAGGACTGTTGCTGAGACTTAGTCAAGATTTACCTCCCTCCTGTTTACATAGTATGGTCCTAGAGTAAAGAAGAAAAGTTTTAGCCATACCCATTTGGCAGAGGAGAAGGATAAGATGGAGGGTAGCTAGGTAGTGCAGTGGATAGTGTGCCAGGCCTGAAGTTAGGAAGACTTATCTTCTGAGTTCAATCCAACTTCAGACACTTTCTAAATAATGTAACCCTGGGCATACCTAATCCCATTTGCCTCAGTTTCCTCATCTGTAAAATGAGCTGGAAAAGGAAATGGCAAATCACTCCAGTATCTTTAGAAAACCCCAAATGGGGTCACAAAGAATCAGACCGCATAAGACTGGGCAGAAATTCTGGAGTCAGCTAAGAAAAATAAGAAAAATCTCAAAAGATATGTGGGAGACCTAGAAGGAAGAGGAGGTAGTGGAGGGCAGTAGGTAGTGAAATAGGGTCTCCTATCTGATTGTCTGACCATCTGATTGAGTGGCTTGCATGTCATGCTATACTTAGCATGACATAAACTATAACTTTACACTATAGTTTAATAAAAATATATTGTGTAATATTTAATAAAAGTAAACACATAAAACAAACAACACAACACTGTGCAAACCCTTAAAAATAATCTTGCCTGATTCTTCAGCCTCCTCTCTGAAGAGGAATATTGATTTTTGCTCAACGCTGAATTTTCTCATCCCTGATCAAATCTAATATTCTCTAAACTCCATTCCCCATTCCTCATCACACAATTCTTTATTCACATCCACCTCAACCCAAATGCCATCCATTCCTTCCATACTGTGCCCTTGGGAATGCCTATTCCATAAGGAACATATTTCCCTTCATTCTAAATCTTTTCATCTTCTAGCCATCATTGAAACCTGACTCCTCTCCAAGGACACCTTCTACTATGGTTCTTCTAAACTTTTTCATTTTTTCTAAAATCTTCTATGGTTTCCCTTACTCCACCCTCTCAATTGAGAACTTTTATTTCATATTTAACAGAAAAAAAAATTGAGGATGTTCACTATAAACTCCCTCTTCTCCCCTTTTCTCAGATGACTCAGATGCCTTTGTACTTGTCTTAGTTTATTTTGTTTGCTGAGGAGAACTGAATCAGTCATAGTTGATCATCACACAATGTTGCTGGTACTGTGTACAATGTTTTCCTGGTTCTGTTCATTTCATTTTATGTCAGTTCATACAAATCTTTCCAGGTTTTTCTGAAGTCTGCCTTTTCATAATTTCTTATTGTACAATAGTATTCCATTATAATCATATACCACAGCTTGTTCAGCCATTCCCCAATTGAAGGGCATCCCCTCAGTTTCCAATATTTTGTCATCACAAAAAGAGCTGTTATAAATATTTTGCACATGTAGGTTCTATCCTTTTTATGATCTCTTTGGGATACAGAGTTTAGTAGTGCATTATTAGTTCAAAGGCTATGCACAGTATGGGTGGCCCTGTGCTCTTCAGAATAATTGGATCAATTCACAACTTCACCAATAATGTATTGGTGTCCGAATTTTTCCACATCCTCTCCTATCACTTTCCTTTTTGGTCATATTGACCAATTTGATAGGCATGAGGTAGTATCTCAGAGTTGTTAAATTTTCATTTCTCTAATCAAAAGTGGTTTAGAGCACTTCTTTATGTGCCTATAGATAACTTTGATTTCTTCATCTGAAAACTGCCTGTTCATATCCTTTGACCATTTATCAATTTGGAAAATAGCTTATATTCTTATGAATTTGACTCAGTTCTCTATATATTTGAGAAATGAGGCCTTCATCAGAGACACTTGCTAAAAAGATTATTTCCCAGATTTTTTCTTTCCCTCTAATCATGGTTGCATTGGTTTTGTTGGTATAAAACCTTTTAAATTTAAATAAAAATTATTTGCTCTGTATTTTGTAATGTTCTCTCTCTTGTTTGGTCATGAAATTTTTCCCTTTCCATTGATCTGAAAGGTATACTATTCCTTGTTCTTCTAAATGCTTATGGTATCTCATATTCTATTTACTTCCTTTGTTTGTTTCTTATTTACTTTTTTGGTTGATCAAGTTCTGAGAGAGGAAGTTGAAATCCCCCAACTAAAATAGTTTTGCTTTCTATTTTCTTCTTGTAACTCACTTAACTTCTTTAAGAATTTGGAGGCTAGTGTTTCTAACTGGGTCTATATACCAAAGAAACCTTAAAAGAAGGAAAGGGACTGACTCTCATGGGCAAAAATGTTTGTGGCATCCCTTTCTGTAGTGGCAAGAAACTGGAAACTGAATGGATGCCCATCAATTAGAGTATGGTTGAATAAGTTATGGTATATGAATGTTATGGAATATTATTGTTCTATAAGAAAAGATCAGGAGAATGATTTTAGAAAGGCCTGGAGAGACTTACATGAATTTATGCTGAGTGAAATGAGCAGAATCAAGAGATCATTGTACATGGCAACATCAATATTATACAATAATCAATTCTGATAAATTTGATTCCTTCCAACAATGAGATGATTGATGCCAGCTCCAATGATCTTGTGATGAAGAGAGCCATCTAAAGAGAGGACAGTGGGAACTGAATATGGATCACAACACAACATTCTCACTTTATTTGATGTTGTTCACTTGCATTTTGTTTTCTTACTCATTTTTTTTTCCTTTTTGAGCTGTACAGCAAAAGAATTGTATAAATATGTTTACACGTATTGGATTTAACATATATTTTAACATGTGCTTGCCATCTAGGAGGGGATGGGGGAAGGAGGGGAAAATCTGAAACACAGGGCTATGCAAAGGTCAATGTTGAAAAATTATCTGTGCATATGTTTTGAAAATAAAAAGCTTGGGGCAGCTAGGTGGCACAGTGGATAGAGCACCAGCCCTGAAATCAGGAGGACCTGAATTCAAATTTGACCTCAGACACTTAACACTTCCTAGCTATGTGACCTTGAGCAAGTCACTTAGCTGCAATTACATCAGCAAAAATAAAAATAAAGTAAAAAGCTTTTAAAAAAGGAATTTGGATACTATAGGACTGTGGGGACTGAACATGTATCACAATATACTATTTTCACCTTTTTGGGTTTTGTTTGTTTGCTGGGGGGGTTTTCCCCTTTTTGATTTGATATTTCTTATACAGCATGATAATTGTGAAACTATGTATAGAGGAATTGCATATTTAACATATAATAAATTACTTTCTGTCTAGGGGAAGGGGTGAGAGGAAGGGAGATAAAATTTGGAACACCAGGTTTTGCAAGGGTGAATGTTGAAAACTATCTTTGAATATATTTTGAAAATAGAAAGCTATTATTTAAAAAAAAGAATTTGAATGCTATGATGCTAGGTAGAAATATGTAAAGAAGAATTGCACATGTTTAAACTATATTGGATTGCTTAGTGTCCAGAGGAGAGGGGGAGGGAGAGAGAAAAAATTGAAACATAAGGTTCTGCAAAAATGAATATTGAAAACTATCTGCATATATTTGGAAAAATGAAAAGCTATTCAAACTGTTTTTAAAAATAGGATAAATATTCTCTTTCAAAAAATTAAATTTAACTTTAAACATAAAAGGGGGAAAGAAGAATTTGGATGCTACACCATTTGGTACATATATGGTAACTACTGATATTGCTTCATTGCCTATGAAGATATAGTTTCCTTCCTTATCTCTTTTAATAAGATCTATTTTTGCTATTACTTTGTCTGAGGATCAGGATTTTTACCCCTGTTTTTTGTTTTGTTTTGTTTTGCTTTACTTCAGCTGAAGCATAATGCATACTGCTTCATCCCTTTGCCTTTACTCTGTGTGTGTCTATCTACTTCAAGTCTGTTTCTTGTCAACAATATTTTGTATGATTCTGGTTTTTGATCCACTCTGTTATCCAGTTCTGTTTTATGGGAGAGTTCATTCCATTCACATTCAGTTTTCATTACTAAAGTATTTCCCTCCATCCTATGCTTCCTCCTGTTTGTCTTCTCTTTTCTTTCAATTCTTCCCTCCTCTCACCAATATTTTTTTTCCTATCTACCACCTCCTTTGATCTACCCTCCCTTCTGTCAGTCCCTTCCATTCTTGCAACCTTTTACTTAATCTCCTCACTCCTTCTCTCTATCTTCCCTATCAGCTTAGATTTTTATATTCAACTGATTGGGTATATTACTCCTCCTTTAAGTTAATACTGATGAGAGTAGAGTTCAGGATATTCATCACCTACCATCCCATCTCCCCATCTACTCCGATAGGCTTGTCTTCCTCGCCTCCTTCAGGTGAAATAATTTACACCAATCTACCTCTTCTTTCTGTACCCACAGTACTCTTCTTTCTCATTCCTTAATTTAAAAAAAAAAATCTTTCCCTCAAATTCACTTTATACCCATGCCCCCTCTGACTATATATATTTCTTCTAAGTGTACTATTAGTGATACAATTTTTAATTATAAATGTCATCTTTTTTATAATAGCTCTTTATTTTTCTGAATATATGCAAAGACAGTTTTCAACATTCACCTTTTCCAAAAACTTGAGGTCCGATTTTTTCTTCCTTTGTTCTCCTTCCCCCATTCCCTAGACAGCAAGGAATTCAATATATGTCAAATTTATGCAATTCTTCTAAACATATTTCCATATTCATCATGCTACACAAGAAAAATCAGATCAAAAGGGAAAGAAAAACATGAAAAAGAAAAACAAGAAGCAAACAAACAACAAAGGTGAAAATACTGTGCTTTAATCCATATTCAGTTTCCATAGCTCTCTCTCTGAATGTGGATGGTTCTTTTCTTTCTAACCCAAGTCTATTGGAATTGCCTTGAATCACCAGCAAATATCACCTTCTTCTATATGGATGTAAACAGTTTAACTCTATTGAATCCCTTGTGTTTTCTTTTTCCTGTTTACCTGTTTATGTTTCTCTTGGGTCTTGATTTTGGAGGTCAATTTTTTTAAAAATTCTGGTCTTTTTCTCATGAAAATTTGAAATCCTTATACTTCACTAAATGACATTTCTCCCCCTCCCCCTTCCTTATTATACTTAATTTTGCCAGGTAAGTTATTCTTGGTTGTAGTTCTAGCTCCTTTGCTTTCTGGAATATCATGTTCCATGACCTTCAGTCCTTTAATGCTGCAGTTGCCAACTCCTATGTAATCCTGATTGTGACTTCCTGATAGTTGAATTGTTTCTTTCTAGCCGCTTTGTAGTATTTTTTACTTGACCTGATAGTTCTGAAATTTGGCTATAATGTTCCTCAAGAGTTTTTATTTTGTAGTCTTTTTCCTAGGGTTATATGTGGATTCTTTCAATGCTTATTTTGCCCTTTGGTTCCAAGACATCAGAATAGTTTTCCTTGATAATTTCTTAAAAGATACTATTCAAATCCTCCTTGTGATTATGATTTTCAACTAGTCCAATTATTCTGATATTGTCTCTTCTGAATTTATTTTCTAGATGAGTTTTTTCCCATGAGGTATTTTACATTTTCTTCCATTTTTAAAATTCTCTTGAACTTGTTTGATTGCTTTTTGATTTTTCATAGTCATTAGCTTCAATTGTCCAATTCTAACTTATAAGGTGTTGTTTTCTTCAATTAGCTTTTGTACTTTCTTTTCTATTTAGCCAATTGTATTCTTTAAAAGCAATTATTTTCTTCAGTGAAGTTTTGTATCTTCTTCTCTACTTGGCCAATTTTACTTTTTAAACAGTTTTCCAAGCTGTTGTCTCTTTTTTCTTTTCTTTTTTTGGTCAAAAAAGGATTTTTATTTTGACATCTGAATAAGTGTTGACTCCTCAGGACCCAGCCTTTGGCATCTTTCCCAACTTATTCATCAGCTTGTTGCACTGTGTCTTTCTCAGAAACATAAATACCATCCAACATTTTCTGATATCCTTGTTTTTGACTGTGATGACTTGTTGGATCATGACAGCTAAATCTGATGCAAATTCAAAATCAATTCCTTCAAGAATTAACTCATCTTTTTAGACTTGGGAAATAGCACAAGTATCACCTAATCTCATGTGCAATCTTTGAATATATTTTTCACAGAAAAAATTTCTGATTTCTACAAGCAAGCCATTCTTGTCAGTAAAACTTTGATGAGAAAATGAGCATTCACGGACCTCATCTTGTAACGAAAACCCAGGGTAACACCTTTGGTTATGTTTTGTACATAACTATAGATTGTGCACATGATTGAAAGTTCTTTTTGCTTTTCCTGCTACTTGTCTACCTACCTGGAGTCTTTTTTCCTTCTCCCTAAGAAGACTGAGTTCCCCAATGATACAATTGAAATTCTTCCAGAGGATTCCTCTGACCCTCTTCTCTCTCTCTCTCTTTTTTTAAATTTAATTTATTTTGTTAAAATGTTTTATTTTCAAAATATATGCATGGATAATTTTTAACATTGACCCTTGCATAGCCTTGTGTTCCAAATTTTCCCCTCCTTCCCTCCATCTCCTCCCCTAGATGGTAAGCAATCCAATATATATTATACATGTTAAAATATATGTTTATATATTTATATCCAATATATGTATATAAATCCAATATATGTATATATGTAATATATATTTCCACAATTATCTTGCTGCACAAGAAAAATTAGATTAAAAAGGAAAAGAAAATAAATAAGAATACAAAATGCAAGTGAACAGCAGCAAAAAGAGTGAAAATGCTACCTTGTGAACCACACTCAGTTCCCACAGTCCTCTCTCTGGGTTGTAGATAGTTCTCTTCATCATAAGATCTTTGAAACCTGTTTCCTCTTTTTTCATAATTCTCTTACATTCACTATCATTTCTTTTCCCAATTTTTCTTCTACCTCTCTTATACAATTTTAAGCTTCTTTTTCAGCTCTTACATGAGTTCTCTCTGGTCTTGAAATCACTTTCCAGTTTTCTTTGGGGTTTTGCCCATAGGTGTTTTGACATTGTTGTCCTCTTTCTAGTTGTGTTTTTGTCTTCCCTGTCACCATAATAACTTTCTATGGAAAGATTCTTTTTTGTTGTTGTTCTTATTTTTGAGGTAGGGTTGGGGAATTTTTTTTTTTTCTTTTAAATTTGAGCTCTGCTCTCAATGTGGAAGGAGTACTGTTCTCAGGCTTCTTGTGCTAGTGGCTGCAATCCTGACTGTTTATCTAGTGCTGATGTTACCCTGAAGCCCCAGGAAGCCCTTATGTCTGATCCTGTGCTGAGGGATGGGGTGGGGATTGGGGGTGATTATTGCTGCTAGAGGTTGTAGGGATCTTACAGCTTGCTTGGTTCTGAGCTGGGGGTCCTAGTACTGGCGACTGCTGTGTGCAGGGACTTAATGGGATATTTCCACATTTCCCTGGAGCTACACTGAGACACATGATGATCTGGCAGCTGAAGGATGCTTGCTTACCTGGAATTGTGCTAATGCACATTCTCTCACTCACTTCTTAAGCTTTTACAATTCAGCTTCTGACTTCATCATCGACCAAAACTTCTCTCTCCAAAGTTACACGTGATCTCTTAATTGTCAAACTCAATGGTCTGTTCTTAATCCTCCTCCTTCTTGACCTCTCTGCAGCCTTTGACACTGTTGATCACTCTTCTGCTTGATACTTTCTTCTTTCTAGGTTTTCAGAAAATCATTTTCTTTTGGTTCTCCTACCTAGCAGATCAGTCCTCCTCAGTATCTTTTGTTGGATTCTTCTCCAGGTCACTCTCCCCCACCCTTCCACAGGATTCTGCCTGGGCCCCCTTCTCTTTCTTTGCTTCTCTTCTCTTCTCTTCTCTTTTCCCTCTATGCTCCTGGTGATCTCATCAGCTTCCATGGATTTAATTAACATTTCTCATCTGATTAGGATAGTAGTATCCTAACATTTTTGCTAACCTCTAAAAATAAGTCTTTTTTATCTTGGTAGGACAAAACTGAGATTGTATGCTACTAACATAACCTTTGACATTCCAGGACCATATCTAGGACACAATGATTATTGATGCCATTATCAAAATTTTATTCAATTCAACAAGTATTCATTAATTTAGGCACCAAACAAATTCTATATTCTAAATGCCAATTTGGGATATGAAGTTATTAATAAAATCTTATGAAGAAAGATAGTGAACGATTAGAATGATTTATAAAAGAAATCGTGAAGAAGAAAGTGAGTTTATAGAGAACGAGGCAAGAGAGAAAACCAGCCCCAGTGCATTTAATGATAAAACCAGAAAAAAAAAATAATGGCTATGACAAAGGTAAAAAAATTTGTCAATTTCCATAACAAATAATTCTTTCCATCAGGAGAGTGGAGCCACCAAACTAAGTCTCAGGACAGTCCCATATACAGTGCATGAGGAAATGGAAATGGCATTCAAAAGCAAAGAAAGACACACACAAACAAAACCAAAAATGGAACAAGCACATGGAAAACAAATACCCATGGAGGAGGGCCACAATGGAAACAAAATGATTTCAAGGATGCTGAGGAATCATTTCTCTCAATTCCCATGAAAAGGGAGGACATGTTAAATTCTTGGAAAAATTATTGTAAACAATTGAGAAAATTCCAGTAACTATATGCCTTCTTTCTGATTTATTCTTATGGAAATAAATCAGATATTTATCAAGGGCATCCTTGACAAAAAAAATATAGGAAAACAGTAAATTTTCACAAAGGATATTCTAGACCAGACTGCATCTTTATAGTCACACAATTGCCCCCAAAATACAAAGAATAGGACTTTTCTATTCCACTAATTCCACTGTACTCGTTTTTGGTGGACTAAATAAAAAACTATTTGATTCAATGGTTAAAGGTTAGTGTCCTCTGACAAAGTGTCTCCCATGCATAGGTTTAAATACACACTTCCTTCATGCATGAAATGACTTCTTTTAGCATTCCCCTGATTATTCACATCAAGTGAGACATATAAGTCAGTGAGACATGCCCTACCAAAGGTCTTTGCCACTGTGAAGGATGTCTAACACAGAATGCAAATAAAAAGACTCTCTTTAGAGATTGTGAAATTCTCCAAAGATCCTTATCTATGAATTTCTGAAACATGGTAGAGCATTCTTAAATGAGATCATAACCACTCCAAAATATTTGGCCTAATTGTTCACATGGACGAAACAGTAATAAAAGTAGAAGAATCTCTATGATAGCCATTTAGGTAGATAATTGTAAGGATTATTATTGGTGGTGATGATGGCGATGTGTTATGTTGTGTCCAGAATATTCATGTCCCCATTTGGGGATTTTTTTTGATAAAGACACTAGAGGTTTGTGATTTCTTTCTCCAATGTTACAGGTAAGGAAACTGAGGCAAACATGATTAGGTGATTTGCCCAGGATCACATAGCTTATGATGTGTCTGAGGCTGAACTGAATTCAGGAAGATGGGTCTTCTTGACTCCAGGCCCAGCTGAACAGGCCCTCTATCCACTTCAACACCTGGTTGCCTGATTGTAAGAATAGATAACTATGATTTTATTGCTATAGGGAACTCCCAGGTCAAAAATTTGCATGTACCAATGCAGGCCAGAACTTTCTGGACAATTTAAAGAATCTTTGAGAATTGCTTGTGGGCAATTAAGTGGTCCAGTTGTTAGAGCACTGGCCCTAAAGTTAGGACACTTCCTAGATGTGTGACCCTGGACAAGTCACTTAACCCCAATTGCCTCAGCAAAAAAAGAGAGACAGAGACAGAGACACAAAGACAGAAATACAGAGACAGAGACACAGAGAGACAGAGATAGACAGAGACACAGAGAGAGAATTGCTCAGGACACAGAGGTTAAGTCCAGTATCAGTCAAAGATGAGATTTAAACCTAGGCTTCTCAAGCTTTGAAGCCAGCTCTCTATCCATGATGACAGTTTTCCTTTCATGGATTTACAGGCTTATTAGTATATACATCTTAGAGGATCACTGCAAAAGGGCAAAGAGCTGGGTCCAAAATTCAACAGTAGGAGAAAGGGAACTTTGATGGCATCTGGGGAATTGTGCAGTGTTGTTAATCTTTCCAACTTCCTCCTTGAAACAAGGGCCCAACTTTGTAACAATAATAATCTTCCAGTAAGGCTGTATTACTATGAATCATGGAATACAAGAAGTTGAAGGTCATATAAAATGCAGGGGGTGGGACGCATGCATGGTCTGGCAAGGGACTATTCACTGTAACCTTAGATGAAGTGTACAAATAAAGTGGCATAAACTATCAAAGAAGTGCATTACCAGAAGAGGATGCAGTCCAGTCTTGCATCAAAAACAAGGCATTGACCACTTTTCAACAAGTTTGAAGTGCTAATTGGATATCTTTTCCTCCATAAAATGAGAGATTTAACTGATGGCATCTGGAATTCCTTCTGGCTCTACATTTTTAAGCTTAAGAATCTTTATCTCCTGTGGGCCTTAGTCTTCCTCATCTGTGCAAGAAGTTTCCTGGAGGATAACTCCCCCAAGAGACCACTAGATTTTTGTCCAAAAATTGATAACAAGCCAAGGATGAAATAGAAATGGAAGTTCGTAGCTAGAGATTAAAATTTGGGGCCATCTGAACAAAGGAGCTCATTCAAGAAGATCCAGAGAGAGAAAACTAGATCACTTGTACTACAAACTAGATCACTTGTACTACCAAAGGAAAAAATGGGGAACCACATACAGAATTTGTCAACCAGATGAAAAACTAAGCACTTCATTTCATCTATGAGTTCACAAGTAAGTCTTTACTGAACCCTTCTCTGCACCCACTCCCACTCTCTGCTACTCTTTGGATAAAATATCAAAAAAAGACAAACCTATTCCTTATTCTGAGGGACTCATGGTCCATTTGGAGAAAAGAGATTCACACCCAGTGAAGAGATATTATAACAATTCAGTTCAAAACCATGTGACCAAACTAACCAAGGTCAATGAAAGAGGGGGAGTGGGGAAGAAGGAAGAAGAAAAAGATCAAAGTGGAAGAGGGGCCAGCATGGACCCTTTCCTCTAAAAGAAGGTTAAAATTCGGGGAGAAAAGAGGCTGATGACACATAGACCCAGGATGATAATAGCAGCCCACATTTCTATATTGCTTTAAGGTTTCCAAGGCACTTTACATATATTATCTCATTTCATCCTTACAATAGCCCTAGGAGGTAGTTTGATATTAATATTATCCCCATTTCACATAACAGGATGTTGAGACTGAGAAAGATAAAATGGTTAAATTGGCCAAGGTCATACAGCAGGATTTGAAATGGGGATTTTCTTGACTCCCAGTCCAGTGCTCCATCTACTAAATCACCTAGCTGTCAAACAAACCATTATGAAACATGCCTTTTCTCACACTTCCCCCTGTTATCCTATTCTTCTTCAGTTCCTCTCAGATCTATTAAAAGTGAAAGGGGATGGAGAAGAAATGGGAAAGATGAGGGACAATTAAGAAGACTCACCGTCTTTGTTGAGTGTTGGAATCCATAGTGAGTTATTTTCAGTCTGCAAGGACAGAAAAGAAAAAAAAGAACATTAATTTGGGAGCCTTCAAAGAGCCTTGGTGGTCCTTCATCTCCATCCCACCCTCACCTCATTACCCATTTTTGAGCAAAATCTAGTGGTCTCCTGGAGGAATTGACTTCCAGGAAGCTTATTGCACAGATGAGAAAGTCATTAAGACTAGCAGAGGATCAGCTCTTATATTCCCAAGCACCTGAGGTCATCAGGTTAGAACCATTCCCTCAAGGCCTCCCTTCTAAATTCTCTACCAGTCTCCAAAGACATGGATACACATTATACTCTGGATTCTTTTCCTGGACTCTCCATGAGCTTCATCCCCCCTAAGCTTTCCTAACAAGGCTGCCTTGGGAACTTATACTAAAAAGATAACAAGATAGGACTCTTGGAATTGTATTCTGCTCATGGAAAAATGACTTTAGGGTTTGGTCTGTGGGAGTAAGGTTTGAAGGAGATTGCTTTTCCCATCCATGGGGCAAGAAATCCTCTTTTTAATATAACTTCAATTTCTCTTGCTGCTAAACTGCTAAATCTTCAATCTTCCTCCCTTTCCCCTAGTAAACTGATGGGCTGGAATCTATGCCCTTGCCTCAAGACAGTATCACCTTCACTCCCTTCTAAAGAGCTACAATCCCACTATTTTCCTCCCAAATCTACCAGGACAGCAGACCATCCAACCCTTCTTCAAGACTTGCATAATTCTCTTAAACTGTGCAGTGAATCACATCCCTCAAACTCTGGGCCCAAGGCCCTTCCCTTCCCTAACATCCTCAGTCTATTAAAAGCTATCCTAGGTGAAGCTCCTCTTTAAAAAGTTTCTTTTTCCCTTTCTCTATCCAGATCATTACCACCCTCAAAATCATAACTCCTTAAAGAGAGGTAATTTAGATGGTCTAATTCCTCTTCAGTCATCTCTTTCATGTCTGAACAATTCCCATACCCCCTTTTTTTCTATGGATCCAGGGGACCAGAGGACTGGAAATTCTGGTTACCCACCCTTTAATAATAACACCTCACACTTGTAGAAACTTCATACTTTCCAAATACTGTAAAACCTATTATCTCATCCAATCTTTATGATAACCCAACATGGTAAGTAGATTACTAGCCCCATTTTACAGATAGAACACAGAGGTTAAGTTTTTCAATCAGTGAAAAGGTCTAGAACACAAATATCCTGTTTCCTAATCAGGTATCTTTCCTCTATACCTCACATACCCTATATTTTTGTGTACTTAGGTAAGAATTATTTTCTTTTCATTATCTATTTTTTTTTAAAATGATCCACATCTGGTACATATAATGGAGAAATAAGCATAATTTGCTTCTTTTTTGCACCTCCTTTTGCCCAAGAAATAGGCACACATAAATCCCGCAAGAGATATCTAACTCAAAACAACTTTCACTAACCCTTCTCTGCCCCTGGCTTACCTTATAGGCCTGGGTTTGGGCCTGCTTCTAGTTTAGTTCCAGTTTCTTTCTTCTGTATTCTTAATTCCCGTAAAAAATAATTCTGGAGATATAACTGGTACCCCCAGAAATGGATCTTCCATAGAGAGGGCTCTCCCTGATGTACCTTAGCCTATGACTCTTAGGCTCAGGAAATCAGAGGAGGTTTGGTCCTTCCTGTCTCCTGTCCTGTTTTGATACTTGCCCAGGGTCCAGTGCGTCTTAGACACACAAAGAAGAGGGAGGCTGTGTCCTAGCTGCCTCTCTGGGGGAGAGGTCAGTGAGACAGAGGTATTAATAGTTGCTCTTGAGACACATTAAAAAGCCAGGCAGGCAAAATAACATGGCTCTGAGACCTAGCTGTTCCACTTTTTCCCCCAAGAGGGGGTCCAGGTACTGTGAAAACAAAATGCCCAGGGAAACAGTTTACCTCATCTCCCTTTGTGAGGTCAGTATGATAGTCTCATGCAAAGGCTGAGGTCATAAAATCACAGCATTTGAGCCCTCAGGGACCTCAGGGGTCAAGTCCATCCTACACAGAAACAAAAATATCCTCTATAAATTTCTGTTCAGACTGTTTGAAGACCTCTGGTCAAAAGAAAACCATTATTCCCTGAGATGGTCCATTTCATTTTTGAATAGCTCTAAGTATTAGGAAAATTAAATAGCCCTAATTATTTGGGGGGCAGATGCAGTAGAGAGAGTGCCGGGCCTAGAATCAGGAAGGTTCCTGTTGTGAATTCAAATCTGGCCTCAGACATTTACTAGCTATGTGACCCTGGAAAAATTATTTAACACTGTTTGACTAGTTTCTTCATTTGTAAAATGAACTGGGGGAGGAAACTGCAAATCCTTTAATATATTTGTTGAGAAAACCCCAAATGGAGCAGGTAGATGGCAGAGTGGATAACTTTCTGGCCCTGGAATCAGGAGTTCAAATCTGGTCTCAGAAGCTTGATATTTACTGGCTCTGAGATCCTGAGCAAGTCACTTAACCTCAGTTGCCTCAGGGGAAAAAGAAAGAAAAAAAAAAAAATCCAAATGAGTTGGAAATGACTGAAATGAATGAGCCATAGCAATGTTATTTATTTTTTTCTTTACATCAAGCTAAAATCTGCCTCTTTATAATTTTTTCCTTTTCCCTGGGACCAATCAAATAATCTTATCAATCAACATTTTATTTTATTAAGTGCCCTGGGGATTCAAACACAAGAAAATAAAACTTTTTCCCAACTTCAAGGAGCCAATTGGGAAGAAACAATGTAGATATTTATGTAAATATGTGCATTTTTACATACAAGCTTATATACATATTTATACACATATATACATTTATAAAATGCAAAGTAATTTAGGGAGAAGATGAGGAAAGACATTAGAAACTGAAGGAAAGGTCTCATATAGCAGACGATATTTCAGTTGACTTTGAAGGAAGTTAGAGGTCTTAAAAGGTCAAGGTAAATAGGGAGTGTCTTCCAGACCTGGGAAACAGCCAGTGAAAGCACACAATGTCCTATGTGAAAAAGAGCAGCAAGGGGGCCAGTTTAGCTAGACTGGAGAGTACATGAGAGGGAGTAAAACTGACCACACTTAGAAAATAAATGCTACCCAGAGAAACTCGTATTTGATCCTAGGGGTTATAGAGAGCCACTGGAGCTTCCTGAAGAGTGAGTCAGACTTGTGCTGTATGAATGTCACTTTGAAGCAATGTGGAAGATAAATGTGAGGTGGGGAAAACTTGAGTCAGGAAGACAAATCAGGGACATCATCTAACCCCTGCCTTCCTTGTTTCCACACCTGTAAAAACAAGGATAATAATAGCACCTGCTCCCAAGTTTGTTGTGAAGATAAAATGAGGTATTTATAAAATGCTTAACATTGTGATAATTATTAATATTAACAGCATGGATGGTGATCATGTGATAGGACAAAAAAGGATGGATTTGTAGAATGTTGTTGAGATAGAATCACCAAGAATTGGAAGCCCAGAGAAATCAAGGATTCTAGCATAGGTGACTGGAAGTGGGATGGTGCCCTCTACAGAAAAGAGGAAGCTCAGAAGAATATTAGGCATAGAAGGAAAGATAATGAACTTTGTACAAGCTACATTGTACACAGATGGTCGAGACATCCAGGTGGATATAGTGAACTATATAGCTCAGGAGAGAGGCCTCAGAGAAATCACAGAGTCATCTGTGTAGAGACAATAATTGAACTCACAGAAGATGATGAGATCAATGAGAACGAGAAAGTAGAAAAAGGATACAGAACAAAGCTTTGGGGAACTTCCACAGTTAGAGTAGGACAGAGGAACCTGAGAGGGATGGGTCAGATAGCAGAACCAAGAAAAAGCAGTGTAATAAAGCCCCAGAGGAGAGAGGGGGGCGGGGGGGGGGGTTAATAAAAATAACCAGCATTTACGTTTGCAAAGTCCTTTACTATATTACCTCATTTAATCCCTTAACATCCCTTCAAAGTAGGTGCTATCATTATATCCATTTTACAGATGAGGAAACTGAGAATAAGTGATTTGTGCAGGGTCCCACATCCTCTCTATCAGAGGCTGTATTTCAACTGAAATCAGGTCTTCCTAACTCCAGGTGCAGTGATCTCTCCACCATTCCATCTTACTGCCTTTTGCAGAGTTAAATACTATTTAAAAAGTTCAAGAAAGATGGAAATTGAGAAAAGGCATTAGATTTGTCAATTGAGAGATCATTGGCTCATCACACCCAAATATAGAAAGATCAATGCCATTACATATTTTCTGTAGTACCAAAAGACTAAAAAATAAATTCCCATCACAATTACAAAATGATTAAACAAATTATGGTAATGAATTAATGAAATGTTACTGCTTTGTAAAAAACAAACAAAAAAAAAATGCAAAGATCCATGGGAAGACTGATGGAAAATGAAGTAAAGAGAACCAGAAAAACAACATACACAATAACTACCACAAAGTAAAGTTAAAGGAAAAAAAGTCTGAAACTGAACACAATTGAATTGTAATGACCAAGATTTTCCTTGATGATGAGATGAGAAAATTTATCTCTATCTTTTTTGCAGGAGTGGAGGGCTATGAATATGGAACACTACATTCAGTTATATTCAACTGCTTGATTTTATTTCTTCTTTTTTCTTTGATTATTTATTTATTTTTAAAACATTCTTTTATTTTTAAATAATAGCTTTTTATTTTCAAAATACATGCAAAGATAGTTTTCAACATTGACTCTTGCAAAACTTTGTGTTCCAGATTTTTCTGCCTGTCTTCCCTCTATCCCCTCCCCTAGACAGCAAGTAATCCAATATACATTAAACATGTTTAATTCTTCTATATATATTTCCACATTTATCATGATGCATGAGAAAAATCAGATCAAAAAGGGAAAAAATGAGAAGAAAAAAACAAGCAAATAACAACAAAAGGTGAAAATACTATGTTGTGATCCACATTCAGTCCCCACAATCCTCTTTCTGGATGAAGATCACTCTCTCTATCTCTAGTCTGTTAGAACTGGAGTTGCTTAATTTTTAAAGAATTGGTTTTCCTTCTCTTTTTTATTCTTTGTTACAACTGATGACTCCCTGGGCAGGAGATGGAGAGCTATATTTGGAAATTAAGGAAATGAGAGAACAAAATATATCAATAAAACTTTTTTTTGATATATTTTATTTTCCCCAGTTACATGTAAAACAAATATCTTACATTTGTTTTTAAAACTTTGAGTTCCACACTCTCTCCCTTCCTCCAGCTCTAATCCTTCCTTGCCCCCATTGAGAAGGCATATGTGAAGTTATGCAAAACATTTCTATAAAAGTCATGTTGCAAAAGAAAGCATAGATCCCTCCCCCTCAAAAGAAAAAACCTCTCAAGAAAAATTAAAAGTTAAAAAAATGTGCTTCAGGGCAGCTAGGTGGCACAGTGGATAGAGCACCAGCCCTGAAGTCAGGACCTGAGTTCAAATTTGATCTCAGACACTTTATACTTCCAAGCTGTGTGACCCTGGGCAAGTCACTTAACCCCAATTGCCTCAGCAAAAAAAAAAAAAAAAAAAGCTTCAATCTGTATTCAGACACAATCAATTATTTCTCTGGATGTAAATAACATTTTTTATTAATAAAAATTAAAACTCAAAAATCTCCCCATGTAACTTTAGAAAGATTACTTCCAGTTGAATGATGAAATCTAATCCTTCTCTCACATGATTAGATTTCAAATATTTAGGCCTGTAGGCCTCGTGTATAGAGCACAATGAACCTGAGATCAAATCCAGCCTCAGACAATTACTAGATATGTGACCCTGGGCAATAACTTCTGTCTGCCTCAGTTTCCCCCAGTGGAAAATGAGGATAATAATAGCATCCACTTTCTAGGGTTGCTTTGAAGATCAAATGAGATAATACTTGTAAAGTACTTACTTACATCAGTGACTGACACCTAGTAGGCACTTAATAAATACTTGTTCCTTCCCTCTTCCACTTGCAGTCAATTAATCTATTCTCCTCTTTAGTCTAAATAGCTATAGTTTCTTCAGCCAAAATTGTGGCCTGACCTGGAGAACCATGCCAGCTTGGTCACCTCCTCTGAACACTTCTAACTTTCATAGTTTTTTCTCAAAGATGGTTTTCAGGACCCATCACATTAATGCCTCAATGGCCTGAAGAAAGGCAGAGTAACAAGGGCTATCACTTCCTCACTCACATTTAAACATTGAAAGGACCTTACAGATATCTAGTTCTAAGTGGTGCAGTTATATGGCGTGCTGGGCCTGAAATCAGGAAAGCCTAAGTTTAAAATCAGTCTTAGCCCTACTTACTAGTTGTGTGAACTTGAGCAAATGATTTAATTTTGGCTTCCTCATCTGTAGATTGGGGATAATAATAGCATTTACCTCCCAGGATTGTTTTGAAGACCAAACAAGATCATAGTTGTAAAGTGCTTAGAAAATTGCTTAAGACATAGTAAGCACAATATAAATGTTAGCTGTTATCATCATAAGCCCTTCTTTGTATATGACCAGCCAACCTCTTTCTCTTGTTATACTTCTCTTGGATAATAGATACTTATGCTGTTTTCAGTGAAACATCTTTGTGACTTCTCAGAGATGGTATTATTGGATGTCTTTTAAGATTATCTGGATTTTAATTTCACATTTATTATGTTATCTAATCCTTTGTGTTTCTATGCAAATTTAATAAGCACAACCATTTATGCTTTTAGTTAAATCTTTTTGGGGGAGGGGACAGAATGAGAGAGGCACCATGGTAGAATGAAAAAATGTTGAATTTTGAAGTCCAAAAATTGAAGTTTGAGGCTCATCCCTGCCATTTATCTAGTGGTGTTACTTTGAATAAATCACTTATTTTAAGCTTCAGTTTCTATCTCTGGATAAAGAGATACTGGAAAAAATGCCCTCAAAGTCAAAATCAAGGGCCAGTCATACATTCCTGGGGCACTCAATTAGATGACCTCTTTGAGGTTGGCATGGAACCAATGATAACTGTTTTTTGAGTTAACCATTTCTAAATCCCCCTAGCCCTAATATCATCTGGTTCACATTTCTGTGAATGTGAACCATTCACAGAATGGTTGTAATAGAAGCATGGACCAGTAATTTCACTGGAATAGGATCTCCTACATAAGGAAACTCTACCAACACAGATTAGTCCCTTCTTTGCAACATATAATCTTAGAAAACTTTCAAGTACATGTCAGAAACATGCAGATCTTGGCTTTGAGGCTCTCTCTATTATGCCATTTGGCTTTTTGAGAAACTTTTGTCATGAAATACTTTGCCAAATGCTTTGTTATAAGCCAATATCTTAGTTAACTACACGTGTAGTATTCCTCTGATTTGTTAATCTTGTAATACTGTTAGAAAAGGAATTGAGATTAATTCATCATAATTTGTTCTTGAAGACTTCTTGGCTCTTAATGATTGCTACTGCTTTTTCCTGAATCTTCACTGACCATCCCTTTAATGACACCTTTTTTAATTCAGTCAGAAACTGAAATCAGACTGACTGGTCTATGATTTTCAGACTTTACTCATTCCTTTTTTCTTTTTTGAAAAAATTTCATTTTGAAATAATTTTATTTTCAAAATACATGAAGATAGTTTTCAACATTCACTCTTGCAAAACCTTGTGCTCTAAATTTTTCTCCATTCTTTCTCCCCATCCCTTTCCCCTAGATAGCAAGTAATCCAATATTGGTTAAACATATGCAATTGTTCTAAGCATATTTCCACATTTATTATGCTGTACAAGAAAAATCAGATCAAAAAAGGAAAAAATAAGAAAAAAGCAAAAAGCAAGAAAACAACAAAAATGTAAAAATACTATGTTGTTATCCATATTTATATTCCCATAGTCCCATAGTCCTCTTTCTGGACACAGATGGCTCTTATATCACAAGTCTTGGAATTGGCTTGAATTACTTCCTTATTGAAAAGAGCTAAATCCATCATAGTTGATCATCACATAATCTCGTTGCTGATACAATGTTCTCTTGATTCTATTCACTTCACTTAGTATCTGTTTATGTAAGTCTCTCCAGGCCTTTCTGAAATCATCCTGCTAATCATTTCTTATAGAACAATGATATTCTATAACATTCATATACCATAACTTATTTAGTCATTTTCCACTGATGGGCAACCACTCTGTTTTCAATTCTTTCCACCACAAAAAGAGCTACTACAAATATTCCTGTACATGTAGGTCCCCCTCCCTTTTTTATGATTTCCTTAGGATACAGGTCCAGCAGAGACACTGCTGGATCAAAGGGTATACACAGTTTGACAGCCCTTTGGGTATAGTCCCAAACCACTCTCCATCTAGCAATATTGTTTTAAGGACAACTTTGAGCAAACAATTATTATTGAGCAAACAAACCCAAATTAACTATAAAGGATATATGAAGAAAGATGGTATCAGCATCCAGAGAAAGAACTGATGAATAGAAATATGTATAAAATAATTTTACATATATATTTATTTGTGTCTAAAAATAGCTATCTCTAGGGATGGTTGGAAAGGGAAAGAAAAAACAGAAATTTACATGATAATTTTGTTGTTTATTTGAAAGGAATAGCAAAATGTACAGAGTAGATTTACAGTTTTATGCAATCATTTTTTGGTACTATGTTATGGAAATTTTGTTTTATTCTATAAATTAAATATTTTTTAATTGGCACATTTGTCCTTCTACAATCCTATAACATCTCTCCCACTCTTCATAAATTTCCAAAGACCATTGACACTTTAATGAGTAATTACAGTGAGTAATCAATCCCTTCTTCAGCCTGCTAGAAGAGATTGCCTGGACTAGGTCATTTGAATTTATCAATGGCATCTAAGTACTTCCTTACTGTCTTTTTATTTATTCAGTATTAAGGACCATGGAGGTATCCATGGATAGATTTCAGAAAGCCCATGAACTCTGATGAGGAAAAAAATTACCTTTTTATTTTCATTTACTTCTAACTAAAATAGTTTATTTCTCGTGAGCAGAATCAGGAAAATATTATACACAAAAATGTCAAGATTGTGTGATGATCAACTATGATAGACTTAGCTCTTCTCAATAACTCAGTTATTGAAGTCAATTCCAATAAACCTTGGGTAGAAGATGCCATTTGCATCCAGAGAGAAAACTATGGAGATTTCAGATTGAAGCATACTGTTTTTACCTATTATTTTTCTTCTGGTTTTTTTTTTCTCTCTTGTGTTTTTTTCCTTTTTGTTCTGTTTTTTATCTCCCAATATGACTCATGTGGAAATGTATAAATAATGAAGGTGCTTGTATAACCTAAAAAAATTAGTTCACTTCTTTCAGTTACTTAAGAACATTATTCTGAGAAGTCCAGTCTGTAGGCTTCACCAGACTAATAACAGTCTTGATTCACAAAAAAAAATTAAAAACTCCTGAACTAGAGAATATCCAGAGAATGGTGACAAACAAATCATAGCTTTGTGATTCAGAAAGTTCATTTCTTCTGTTCATGGGGTACTCAAAAAATTCCCTGCAAACATAAGACATCTGTATTTAGTTTGCCCTTGGTTCCAAATGCAGACATTTCAATATTGCAGGTTACCTTGCGATGCTATTTAGGATACAGATGGCAAGTCTAATATCTTCTGGATCCTTTGAAACTGGAAGCTCCACACAACATAGTATTTTCACCTTTTTTATTGTTGTTTGCTTGGTTTTTTTTCTTTCTCATTTTTTTCCTTTTTGATCTGATTTTTCTTGTGCAGCATAAATGTGGAAATATGTTTTTTAATTATTAAATTCTTTTCTTAAATTTTTAAACTTTTCATTTTCAAAATATATTCATAGTTTTCAACATTCACCCTTGCATTCACCCCTTTGTGTTCCAAAAATTTTTTTTCATCCATTAAATAGTAAGTAATCCAATATAGGTTAAACATCTGCAATTCTTCATTAATGTGTGGAAATATGTTTAGAAGAATTGCACATGTTTAACCTATATTGGACCATTTGCTATCTAGAGGAAGGAGGAGGGAGAAAAATTTGGAACAAAAGGTTTTGAAAGGGTGAATGTTGAAAAATATCTTTGCATGTATTTTGAAAAATAAAAAGTTATTCTTATAAAAAAAAAAAAGAAACTGGAAGCTCCAGTTTAAAAATGAGGAAAAAAAATACATGCCCAACATTTAAATCAATGTCTCCCTTTCCTTCAGGGCAGTTCTCACTCAAGGATGTGCTAGAAAGTCAAGTGCTCCAATTTCTGAAAGTTTATTTCTTTAAAAGTCATTTGATAATTTACAGATAGTCCCTGGGGCATGGGTTTTTTCTCTTTTACAAATGCAATTCTTACACAATGTTATTATAGTTCAAAAGCCTCTCTGATTTAGTTTAAGGTTTTTTCATTGATTGATGTATATTCTCACCTGGATGGGTTAGACAGGGCTTTACATAAAGATGATAAGGAAAATAATAACTAAAAGAGATATAAGAGATCATGTAGCCCAACTCCTGGCATTTGACCCATGAGATTTAGAACCCTGGGCACTAAAGGCAGACACCAAGTTTGCAAGAAAAGTAGACCCAAGAGGGATGGAAAACTCTTAAAGTAAAATTCTGAAGACACAACTTCTATTTAAAAAAAAGGAAAAGAAAATAAAAACAATTCCACTGAAGATAGGGATGTGGGGAAGACAAGTATGATAGAGAAATGGAAGATTAAAAACAGGATGGATATAAATTTGGAAAGAACCTCTAAGGTCATCTAATCTAATCCCCTTGTTTTAGTGTTGAAGGCCCAAGAAGATTGACTTGTCCATCAGAGGTGAAATTTGAACCCAAGTCCTCTGACTCTGGAGTTAGTGCTCAAAAGAGCACTGTCATCTCACCTGGTCCTGTTATATCAGTGTGGACACAAACTATAACTTATACAACTTGCCCAAAATCAAGTCCATCCTGAGCTTCCATGCATTTGCCCAGAACACAAACTGAATAAGAGGATGGCAATGAGGGGTTAAGTGGATGCTATACTATGTTGGGGGAAAAAAGCAGATCAAAGAGAGGTTAGGGTCACTTCCCAGGTGGATGGAACAGGGTGAAAAGATAAGAAAAAACTACTTAATATATACTTTTATTTCCTTTACCAAGATGAACTTTCTTCAGGTAGATGACTAAGTGGATAGCCTAGAAGACATCTTCCTGAATTAAAATCTGGCCTCTACCATCTAATAGCTGTATAACCCTGGACAAATTACTTAACCCTGTTTGTCTCAGTTGCCTCATCTGTAAAATGAGTTGGAGAAGGAGATAATAAAGAACTCCAGTATCTTTGCTAAGAAAACCCAGATCATGAAGGGTCAAACACATGATTGAACAACAATTTCTTTTACCAAGAAGTTTCTTCAGATGGGAAAGGATAGAACAAATTAATTAAATTATTTTTAAATTTAATTAAATGCCAAGTTGAATAAATAGTTGAATATTGCTTTTAAAGAGTAAAATCACCAGCCCTCGATAAAGTGAATCTCAGAGTACTGAAAGAACTGGTAGATGTGATTACTTAACTGTTATTGATGATCTTTGAAAAATTCTTTTTAAAAAAGAGAAATACTACAGGAAACAGGAAAGATGCCATGAAACTAGAGACAGGGATATGTCTCAGTTTAAGAAAAAAAAGGGGAGTAAGAAAAAGGAGTCTTCAAACTAGATTGGTGAGGTTGACCATTTGCTGGAAAAATTCTAGATTATTAAAGTTAGGCTTTATGAGTATTTAGAAAAGGACTTGGTAATCATAAAGAGTCAGTACGCCTTCTTCAGGAACAGGTCATACCACTCTGAAGTTTCACTTTACACCTAGCAAACCAGCAAAGCTATCTAAAGATGGAAAAACTCAGGGTGTTGTGGAAAAACTCAGGGTGTTGTGGAAAGACAGGCATACTAATGCTCTGCTAGATGAACTAAACTGTGAATTGCTCTAATCACTCTGGAAAGAAATGTATAATGATGCAAAGAAAGTGACGTGTCCAAACTCTTTGATTCAAAGATGCCATTGGTAGGCATATGCCCTAAGGAGGTAAATGGATTAAAAAAAAAAAAAAAAAAAAAGACCCCATATGTATCAAAATATCTAGAGCAACACTTTACATTAGCAAAAAACTGGATAAAAGTAGATGTTCCTCAATTGGAAAATGATTGAATAAATTGTGCTACATTAACATAATGAAATCTAATCTGGGAACACCTCCATGGTTCTGTCCTGGGCCCTTTTCTCCTTTCAGCCTATAGCATCTCAACGAGTGAGCTCAATCATTCCTATGGGCTCCATGTAGACTTCTGGGTGTGGTGGCCAACAAGATGGAAGACTAGACATTTTCTGATGTCCCTACTAACACTTGTGGAAAAAAAGAGGACAACAAAGGAGGAATTGTGAACAAAAGTAATTATTAAGTGTCTCCTAAAGTTGAAAAGACAAAAAGCCCATTAAGGTAACAATATCCTATTAACTAACAGTAGAGAAAATAGATCCCTAGCACTCACTCAGTTTTATTTCCCTATGCTCCTCTAGGGCACACAAAACTTCCTACTAGTCTGTACTCTGGAACTCATTCAAGGAATTCCTTTCCAAAGTCTCTAAGACATATGCAACCCCTGCCCTATTGTCATGATCCTGTTGCAACAAGCATCGAGCTTAAACTCTACCCAGATACTTAATAGAAAACAGAAAGGTATAGGAAGAAGGAACCTTTATCTACTTGGGGAAATATTTAGGTTATGGACATCCCCAGAGTGACAGAAACTGTCCAGAATACTCATTCGGCTGTCCTCAAAGCTTATATTAAGTGGCAGACACTAATTCAGCCTAGCAAGGAAACTAAAGAATGTCAGGAAAGAGGATGGGGTCCTTCCCCAAGAAATTTGTCATTGGGAATCTTATTATCCAGCAAAATTGAATGTACCTATTACTCAACTCACTTGTCATAAGAACCTTCTATCCCTCTGATTAGACCCACTAACCAGAGGACAAGACTTGTGTTCCAGGACTTCTACTTGAAGATTAGTCTCAGTACAGTTTATCCTCTACATTTTTAACTAGTTACACTGCTTTTGAGCTTCTTTGGAACTCTGTCATATCCTCTTGCCAAAAACCTTTACTCTACTCCTTTTTCCTTCTTTTCATTTTTTAGCTTCCTTTTGTGTGTTGTATTCTAAGTTTAGATTGTAAGTTTATCGAAGTCAGTAACCATCTCTATTTTATTTGTATTTATACCTCCAGCACATAGTACCATGCCTGACACGTGGTAGACATTTAATAAATGTTTGTTAACTTGATGTAATGGGACTCTGTGTCTCCCTAATCTTTGTGGAGGGTGGGCCACCTGGCCTGGGGAAATTCCTAAAAATGATCCCCATCCACCTGAATGTCCCTTTTGGGAAAGCTACATGATTTCCCACAGGAATCTCCCACTTCGAAATTGATCTCGGAATCACTTTGGTCTTGGAAACAATCACCACCCTTTATTGATTTGGAAATTAGTTCCTAATTGTTCCCTAGCCCCAAACCAGAGAAGGCTAATAAAAGATAAGATTCTGGACCCAAACCTTTGCTAATTCCTAACGAGAACTAGCCCACTGGGTAGCTTCTCAATGTAATAAACCCTTTTTTTTTTTTTTTTTTTTTTTTTTTGCCAAAAACCTCACCCAGGGATGTGGACTGTGAATTCTGTCACAAAAACCTGCTACACCAGCCTAGTGGCCCCATCACTGTTAGGGAATCTCTCACTCCTCATCTCTCACCCCTCAACAAACTGACTGATAACATGTGGTCTTACATCAAGACTGACCAAAAGAGGACTATCCTCCCTACAAGTTACATGAAATATGGATCAGGGCCAGAGAAAAGTGAATTTCCTAACATGGAATTGAGAGTAAGAGATCCCCTCTGGTCGATGTCTAAGATCCCTTTCGAAAGAATTTGCAAACCTGAAATCTGTGTGGCAAAAGGGGATTTATTTACAGAAAGAAGACAGACAGCTTTTCTTAATGGGCAGGGTCTTGTTTGGAAATTAGCAAAGGTGCATTTATACTGAGAAGAAAATATCTTCATCAGTGGACCAAGTCCAGAAAGGCAAATAGCTCCTGAGTAAGAATTTGGCAAAGGTGGGTTAACAAACCCTTGATTATATCGGGTAAATCTTGGCCTGGGGACTGGGGGTGGTTTGAGCCACTCAATAGAGGACTATTTACTATGCTCCAGGCAGAGATCTCCAATTGAATGAGATTACTTAATTTGAGAAGGGTGTTGCTGCTCCTAGGGTCTGGGAGAGTGAGACTCAGGAATTCCCCCCAAAAGAGGATGCAGTTTCAGGGCCCCCCCAAAGGTTAAAAGGGTCACAATTTACATCAGAAGGAGGCTGAAACAAATTTAGCTGCAGTCTGTAAGGATAAACTCACCATCAAAGATGATAGGGGAAATATAACCAAAAGAAAACAAAAACCATCAAAGATCTCAGGAGAAAGAAAATTCAATTAAAAATCTAGAGCACAAGCAAATAAGTCAATAAATCAGCCTGGAGGACAAGAAATAAGGGAGAGGGGGTGAACGAGATGAGGTGAGATCTTTCAAGACAGTTGTGAAAATCGAGTAAGGCTTTATCTATTTCACAGTTTGAGTAGGCCTGAAGGACTTTAAGCATTAAGTCAAGGGCATACTTAAGCCCCCTCCCTGCTATCCTCCTATACTTCTTGTTATCCTCCATATTTCAATCAAATATGGGCAACTATGTACTTATTGGTCAAGTTCAATTTCTTGGGTAGTTCCCGAATTTAGAATGTAAGATCCTCAGCCGATAAGGATGAGGGTCAGTGGTGGGAGGGGGTATTTGCGTTAGGGATAAAAAGTGTTGACCCTGGCCCCTACGGTGCCTCCTCCCTTTGATTGTCTGCTCAATGGGTGAGACGCCTGATTCTTGCAACAACGTATAATAAACTTTGCTTTGCTTCTAGATATCTCTCCAGCTTTTTTTATTAAATGCTGTCTGAACCACACAGGGGGAAGGAATAATATATTCTGAAAAGCAAAGATATATAATCCAAAATGACGTACCCTAAAATAAGTGGGGGGGGAGGGATGAGTTACAAGATGTCTAATAGATTATATATCTCTCTAAATAAAATTGCAAAACAAAGGAAATTGAACCAAAGCCTGATGAAACAGAATCCTGTGGATTCCCAAGATAGCATGGAACAACAAGCAAGATATTCCAGAATAGTTTAAGAGAAGAATAAGAAATTTAAGAGAAGAAAATAGACAAGAACAAATGGTAGAATACAATAAACTGAAGTAAAGGACAATCTGAAAGATGAGAAGTGAAAAGTAATAACATGAAAAGAACAAATGATTTCTATACCAATAAACATTTTGATTTTAAAGGCCATATGCATAGAGACAATTTATTCATAGACCTTCCAGAATAGGACAAATTTAAAAAATTGAACATCACAATGCAAGAAATAATATAAGAAAACTGTCCAGACTACAGAAATCAAAGCACCAATCTAAAAGATTTGCAAAGAGCCTCTAGGAAAAAAAAAAAAAAAAAAAAAACAAACTAGTCTTCAAGCTCCACATAGGAGATATAGATATTAAATCAAATTGTGTTGAAGTCCAGCTCCAATGAATACCAAGAGTGTGAATGAATATCCAAGGCCAGGTGGAAGATATGCTTTTTAATCACCATCTATTAATCTGAGTATCAGCTTTTATATACCTTTTAGGCTAGTGTTACAAAATTACTACCTACCATTATATACCTTCCCGGGCATTTCTGTATCTACCTTAACTATCAATACCAAGATGCTTATCAACACAGACTTGTAAATAGCATAGTTATGGTGCTCATCAACAGCAACAGAATTGTAAATAGTTGTGATATTTATCAATACAGAATAGTAAATAGCATAAATTATCATATTTATGTATTAACCTTATGTATTAACCAAAGTATGTCTTTGATTCATTGTATAGTTAAAATGCCTTGTTCCTGTCCCATGCATTCTCCATCAAGATTATCCTAAATTTTCCAAATATGTCTTTACAATTGTTAGAGAGATGATGAGCCAACAGTATTCAAAATTCAAAACTGGCCCTCTACAGAACAGTTCCAATGACAAAGAATAAATCCTGTGAGTGACTTGGAGAAATGCCTTTAAATTTAAGGGAAAGTTCATTTGAATAACACAAAACTATTCTTCATGGAGGAAGGAAGAAATAATATATTCTGAAATACAAAGGAGCTTAAGATATGTAATCCAAGATGATCTACCCCAAAAATTGAGCCTAAAAATCAGTGGGAAAAAAAGATGGACATTCCATAAAAGAAAGACATTTAAAGTATTCCTGAGGGAGAAAAGATGTGAATAGATTATTTGACCTGAAAACACTCCAAGCAACAGAAATAGAACTTAGATAAATACAGATAAATTGTTCCATCTCTAGAAATTGGTAAAAGGAAAAAAAAAACTAAAAAAATTGATACCTCTGGCAGTAAGAGGTGTAAAGAGAGAGGAAAGATGACTAAGAGATTTCTTTTTAAAAGATGACTAAGAGATTTCTTTAAAAAAAAAAAAAAAAGAGAGATTTCTTTTTGGCAGCTAGGTGGCGTAGTGGATAGAACACCAGTTCTGAAGTCAGTATGACCTGAATTCAAATGTGATCTCAAGACACTTAACACTTCTTAGTTGTGTGACCCTGAGCAAGTCACTTAACCCCAATTGCCTCAGGAAAAAAATAGGATAAAGATGAAAGTGGAATTTAAAGAAAAAGTAAAAATCACCATAGAGGAACAGATATTAAGCACAAGGACTAAACTCCATATAACCTGCCCTCCAGGGCAATCAATGAATGTGAGATCAAATAGGAGAGTGCATAAAATGGAAAGGGGAGGTATATTGTATGCTCATCAAATCCATGATAAACAATATCTCTCATGTATGTGAACTGATGCTAAGTGAAATGAACAGAAACAGGACATTATTATGCACAGCAACAGCAAGATTATATGATGATCAATTCTAATAGGCATGGCTTTCATCAACAATGAGGTGATTCAGACTGGTTCCAATGATTTTATGATGAAGACAGCCATCTGCACCCAGAGAGAAGACTGTGGGAACTGAATGTGCACCACAACACAGTATTTTCACTTTTTGTTGTTGTTTGCTTGCATTTTGTTTTCTTTTTCTTTTTTTTTTTTCACTTTTGATCTGATTCTTCTTGTGCAGCATGTTATTTGTGGAAATATATAGAGACAAATTGGACATGTTTAACATATATTGATTCACTTGCCATCTAGGGGAGGGAGTGGGAGGAAAGAAGGAAAAACATTTGGAATGAATGTTGAAGATTATCCATGCATATATATTTATTTTCTTTATCTTTTTTTTTTTCTTTTTGCTGAAGCAACTGGGGTCAAGTGACTTGCCCAGGGTCACACAGCTAGGAAGTGTTAAGTGTCTGAGGTCAAATTTGAACTCAGGTCCTCCTGATTTCAGGGTTGCTGCTCTATTCGCTGCACCACCTAGCTGTCCCCTCCATGCATATATTTTGAAAATAAAAGAAGAAAGAGGAAAAAAACTGGAATACAAGGTTTTTCAAGGATGAATTGAAATTGCAATTGAAAACTATTTTTGCATATATTTTGAAAATAAAGGGCTATTATTTTTTAAATTAAGAAATAATTAGTAACTTTGGAGAAAAGTTTTAGCTCCTCTTCCTGAGTAAAGCTGTGTGAACCTGAGCAAATCACTTAACTCTGTTTGCCTCACTTTCCTCATCTGTAAATTGAGTTGCAAAAGGAAAAAACAAACCATTTTTGTATCTATGGAAAGAAAACCCCCAAATGAGGTCACAAAGAGTCAGACATGATTGAACAAGTAGCTTTGGAGAGTAATTTCAGTTGAAAGATTGCATGGAGGTCAGGATGAAGAATTTAAAACGGAGGAAGAGGAAAGGAAGAGGAGGTATTCATTATTGGTAGATTTCTTAAGGCCAGTTATGAAAGGAAAGAGATATGGGATTAAAAGAAGCCCTAATCACTTTCTTGATCTTCAGTTATGCATTTCTACTACCCATTCAGATATCACAAACTGAATGCCCTAAGTACATTTCAGATTCGACATGAACAAAACAGAACTTAATATCATTTCCCCTAATGCATCAAAAATTCAAAATTTCCATAAATTAAAGACACTATCATTTACCCACCTCCCCACCTTCCTGCCCTAGATGCTATTGTTCAATCATGTCTAATTCTTCATGAGCCCATTTGGGAGTTTTTTTGGCAAACACACTAGAGTGGTTTCTTATTTCCTTCTTTAATTCATTTTACAGATGAGGAAACTGAGATAAATAAGGTTAAGTATCTGAGGCCAGATTTGAAGACATGAAGATGATATCTTCTTGATTCCAAGTTTGGCCACCTCGTTGCCCATATTTACCCAATTACCCAGGTTCAAAAACGCAGCATCTTGCTCAACTCTTCATTCTCATTCACCCAACTTAGCTAATCAATCGTTAAATCTTGTCATTTTCTAATTTCCTAATGTCTCTCAAATGTGTCCCTTACCCTCCATGATGTAACTACAACCCCTTTTTAGGCCCTCAAATTCTTATTGCAATGGCCTTCTGACTGATTCCCCTATTTCAAATCTCTCCCCACTTCACTGGATGGAGCTCCCAACATGAATTTTCTCCTTCTCCAGCTCATTATATAGATGAGGAAACTGAGGCAAATAGGGGTAAATTGTCCACTATTAAGTATCTAAAGGCCAGATTTCAGCTCAGGAAGAAAAGTCTTCCTGACTCAGGATCCAGCACTCTGTGCACTAGGGTATTACTTAGTAGCCCTTCTAAAGTATAAATATAACCATGTTACCCCTCTACTCGGTGAGCTCCAGTAGCAATCTATACCTCCCAAATCAAATATCTTTGGCATTTATAGTTCTTTATTACTTAGTCCCTTCCTATCTTTCTAGTCTTCTCACACTTTATTCCCCACTAGGGACTCCATGATCTAGCTACACTGGTCTACTTGCAATTTCTCTAAACAGCACTCTCCATGTCTTTGTATTATTGTTCCCCCTAGCCTGAAACACACACACACACACACACACACACACACACACACACTCCCTTCCCCACTCTAAAAGTTGTACTGGAGCTTGTTTATGCTAACTTGGGAGAATCAATTGTTAAATTTGTAGTGTGAATATTAATACCTAGGAAAATGGAAAATGCCTCAAATTGGGCAGGGCTTGATTGTTTTGCTGGTTATCTAGATGGAGAAAATGCTAATTATGTATACACTTTCCCCCTAGAATTCCAGTTGTTAAACATTTACCAGCATCTATCTCTCTACCCCTTTCTCAATTTCCTTCATTTCCTTCAAGACTCAGCTCAAAGCTCCATTTCTGCATGAGTCATTTCTCAGTACTCACCAATCTCACAGCTGCTACCCTTTTCAAATTACTTTGTGTCTATTATATATGTATCTTGTATGTATCTCAGTTGTATGTATGCTCAATTACATGGTATCACCTCTAGTAGAAAGTACTGTCCTTAAAGATTTTTTTTGTTGTTGTTGTTTTGTTTTGGCCTTTCTTTGTATCCCCAATGCTTAGCACAATGCCTGGTAAATAGTAAGTACTTAATAAATCTTTCAGAAATTTCATGCCTGTCTAACTCTTTGTGACTCCATTTGGGGTTTTTTGGGTTTTTTTTTTTTTTTTGGGGGGGGGAGGTTGGCAAAGATACTGGAGTGGTTTGTCATTGCCTTCTCTGACTGGAATATTACTATGCTACTAAAAACAAAGAATATAAATACTGAGAAGCATAGAAAGATAATAACTACATGATTACTCCAAAAGTGGAAACAGAAAGAAAAAAAAAAAACCCCAGCAACAAAACAATCAAAATTGAATGGTTTAAAATTATAATGGCCAAATTTGATCTCAAAGAAGAGATATAAAAAGACACACCCCATCTCCTTTGCAGAAGTGCAGGTTCACTATATTGCATATAATGCTAGACCATAACAATTTAAAAGGAAGTAAAGAAAAAATGGCCATTCTTGAATATAATTTCTTCTAATATATATAGTTTCTTGATTTGGTAATTTATTGTTATATATTTTGAAAACTCCTTGATGTTCTGCTGGGCACATGACAATGTTCTCTTTTGTTTTGCTTCATTCTGTTTTGGCTTTCTTTTCTGTTTTCCTTTTTTTCTTACTCTCTTTTTCAAATAAAAAGAAAATTTAAAAGTTTTTTTAAATATATATTTTAAAAAAGAAAGGATGAATAAGATGATTATAGAAATGCTTAGATGAGAGGAGGCTTATATGAATTGATGTAAAGTAAGTAAAAAGGACCAGAAAAATGATAAACACAATGAGTATAACAATATAAATGGAAAGAACAAACACCACAAAATAAATTGAAACTGAATGCTATGAAGTGATAAGGCTCAAACTGTTCTCCAGAGAAGAAATATAAGAATCCATCTCCCTTTTAAAAAAATTAATTCTCCTGTCACATTTTAAGTTCCAAACTGTCTCCCTTCCTCCCCACATCATACTAGAGAGGGCCACCTCACATACTCACATACCTACATACATGTAAAAATATACTTTTATTTATTAGTTCTCTAAAACTGGATAGCATCTTCCTCCATAGGTCCTTTGTAGTTCACCTTAATATTTATAATATTCAGAATAACTTATTCAGTTATTCTTTGAACAATATTGCTGTTACAGTTTATAATGTTGTCTTGGTTCTGCTCATTTCATTCTTCATTATTTCATGCAAATCTTTCTATAGTTTTATAAAATCAACCAGCTCATTCTTTCTTTCTTTTTTCTTTTTTTACTGAGGCAATTGGGGTTAAGTGACTTGCTCAGGGTCACACAGCTAGGAAGTGTTAAGTGTCTAAGGTCAAATTTGAACTCAGGTCCTACTGACTTCGGGGGGGGGGGGCTGGTGCTCTATTAACTGTACCACCTAACTGCCCCCCAGATCCTTATTCTTACAGCACAATAGTATTCCATTACAAACCTATACCACAATTTGTTTTAACTATTCCTCAATTGATGGGCCACCCTTCCATTTCAAGCTCTCTACCACCATTAAAAAAAAAAAAAAAAAAAAAAAAAAGCTAGTGTAAGCATTTTAAAACAAATATTTTAGAAGAAATAGGTTAAAAGAACATTGGGAAACAATAATAGTGGTATTGCTAGGTCAAAGGGTATACATAGTTTTATAACTCTTCAGGCATACTTCCAGATTGTTCTCCAAAAAAATTAGATTAATTCATAGTTCCATCAATGGTGAATTTAACTGTCCCACTTTTCCCACTTCCCCTGCAAAATTTTTCATTTCCCCTTATATTATTCTAACCAATCTGATAAGCATGAGATGATCTCTCAGAATTGTTTTAATTTGCATTGTTCTAATCAATATTGATTTAGAGCACTTTTAAAAGATGACTATGTATAGTTTTGATTTATTTACTGAGAAACTGCCTATTCATATCCCTTGACTATTTATCAGTTGAGGATCCATTTTCCTTTTTTGCAGAAAAAGGGGACCTATGGGCATAGAATCTGTATATAATTGATAGACTCAATTGATGTATTGGTTAGTCTTAATGAACGATTCTTTCCCTATCTTTTTTATTCTTCTGGGAGGAGAGAGGAAGAAAGTATATATATTGGGAAATGTAGATAATATAATAACCAAAGATATCAGTAATTTTTAAAGTGTATTCTACCTCTCAAGTTTTCCAGGTGCATTGAAACACTACCAGGTCACTCACTCCTTTGAAGAGAGCATTATCCTTTTAAAAATTGTACTTCACTGAGGACAACAAAGGTCAGTCCCCAGGCCTTCAAGGAGAGTAGGTTTATGAGAGATTTTCCACCAGAGACTAGGGGTTGAGGAAATAGGGAAAGGTGATAAGCCCCTAGGTAGAGGTTGGGGGTATGAAAAGAAGGAGGGGGAAGGAAACTGTTTAGGTATTCCAGAATGACACTTCTTCTCAAGACATCCCTGTCCTCCACATCCACTTCCCTTTCCCAAAGGGGCACTTATTAAACCTAGGACTTTCCCTAGGATAGCTCAGAGCAATAGAAATCAGAAAATGGTGAAGCAAGAGGATAGCATCCTATCGCAAGGTCACCTTATCCTGCTCCCTGCCGCTAGGCTGGGCAGTTTCTAATACATTTCCAATCTTGAATCACTGTTCTTTCTTTTATCCACATTCCTAGCCCATGTAAATCACACCTTGGTCCAGGTTTGATCAATTCTACCTCCTACTTTATGCAAACCTCATGCTTTTGCCTTTGTCTAGAATAAATGAGTTTGAGAGAGGATATCTGTCGGTGTGTGTGTATGTGCGTGTATGTATATATGTGCATGCTTGTATATATATGGAGGTGTTTATATTTACATGTATGTGTGTGGGAATATAAATATGCATGTATGATAATGTATTGAACAAATACTTGTGTACCTGTGTGGATGTATGAGTTTATCTTTTGCATGAGTTTGAATGCATAAATTTATAAGAGAACATGTAGATCTGTAGATCTATTGCTTCTTGAGAGTATCCTTTTGTCTTTATTCCAAGGAAATCATAAAGGAGGGAAAAGGACCCACATGTGCAAAAATGTTTATAGCAGCTCTTTTTGTGGTAGCAAAGAATTGGAAAAGGAGTGGATGTCTATCCACTGGAAAATGGCAGAACAAGCTGGGGTACATGAAGATAATGGAATATTATTGTTCTTTTTAAAATGATAAACAAGATGATTATAGAAAGACCTGGAAAGATTTACATGACCTGATGCTGAGTAAAACAAGCAGAACGAGGAATACAATGGAGACAGTAACAGCAAGAATGTATGATGATCAACTATGAAATGCTTGGTTCTTCTCAGTAGTTCAGTGATCCAAAGCAATCCTAGTAGACTTTGGACAGAAATGCCATCTGCATCCAGAAAAAGAACTAAGGAGACTGAATGTAAATCAACACATTCTGTGTTCATTTCTTTTTTCTGGTTTTTTTTTTTTTTTTTTTTAATCTCTCCCATGTCTTTTCCCTTTTGCTCTTATTTTTCTCTCCCAGCATGATTCGTAAAGCAATGTGTATTAAAAATAAATAAACTTACTACAATAAAAAAAGAAAGTGTACTTTTTCATTGCTCCTGTTCATCATGTAAGTGTTTGCCTTGTATGCATTCTCCATAAAATAGTCTTTTGGGCAAGAATTGACATTCAAACAGTGTGGCCAGTCCATTGGAGTTGGTCTCTCTGAAGAACTTTGGAATGGGTTACATGCCATGAAAGACACTGGCATAAGACTTCCCAGCATGCCTTGCCTGTATCAGAGAAGTTGCTGTAATCTATGATCAAAGCAGAACTGGAGTACCTCCAAAGATATGTGATATGTGCAAATTTAGAAAATCCATTCCAAATATTCACATAACCTATTTGTGCTTGACCCATGGGAGAGCATTCCAAGCTCATATTGGTCTGATCAACTAAATTAGACACACTGTAATTTGACTCTTAAATAGTGATTTCACTTTGGTCACAGGAATGAAGAACAACAACCAAATTTGTATCTATGTTTATGAATGTCAGTTTGTGTATTCTAAAAATAATAAATTTTACTTGTATATCGCTTTCTTCACAATAAATTTGGATACTACTCTAATAGATATTGTCCTCTTTACAAATAAAGAAACTAAGACCTAGTAGATAGTGTGATGTAAGAAAATACTGGACTTTGAGTCAGGAGAAACCCATATTCAAATGGAAAACTCTTTGTAAATCTGTACCACATAATATCAATCATTACAATTAAGTGATTTTTCCAATCACATAGCTAGGAAGCCTTAGCTCTAGCATTTGAATACTTAATTTTTTTTAATAGTGTTTTATTTTTCCAAATATATGTAAAGAGAGTTTTCAATATTTATTTTTGTAAGACTTTACGTTCCAAATTTTTCTCCCTTCCTTCTTTACCTCCCCCCTCCCCAAGACAGCAAAAAATCTGATATAGGTTAAATATGTGCAATTTTTAAAAACATATTTTCATATTGGTCATGTTGTGCAAAAAAAAAAAAAAAAATCAGACCAAAAGGGGTGGGGGAAGCATTAGAAAGAAAAAATAATCAACCAATTTTTAAAAAGAGGTTGAAAATATTATGCTTCAATCCACATTAAGTCTCCATGGTTCTCTGTCTAGATGGAGTTGTCTTGAAAAATCACATTGTTGAGCAATCAAGTGCATCACAGTTGATCATCAAATAATCCTATTGTTGCTGTGTACAGTGTTCTCATTTTGCTCACTTCATTCAGTATCAATTCATGTAAATCTTCCCAGGCTTTTCTGAAATCAGTCTGCTTATCATTCGTTATAGAACAATAATATTCCATTACCTTCACATATTATAACCCTCAGCCATTACCCAACTGATGGACATCTACTCAATTTCCAGTTTCTTGCACTACAAAAAGAACTGCTTGCAGATATTTTTGCTCATGCATCAAACACTTTCTATTCCATCATGCTTGTCTCTGTGTATGTGACTATGTACATGTGTAAGTAAGGGAAGACAGGGAAAGGGACAAATTATAATCTAGTTATAATCTAATTATAATCAGAATTATAATCTAGTTAAAGAGACAAGTTAAGTCATGATATGAAACATAAGATAATAGAAGATATGATGTTTCATTTTATGTGGTGCTCTAAAAAACACATCTTAACTTACAGATGTTGGTGCCTTCTAGGCAGTACATCACCCCCACTCCCACCCCTATTCCTATCCTACACCAACCACTGATTCTATTAATGACATCCTAAATGAGTTAAAATGAAATAAATTATGTTCTAGGATCTTCCTTCAAAATCAAAAGTCTGTTCTTATTCCTGTCCATAGCAGCAAGCCTTCATCCACTTAAAGTGAACGTGATATTAGGAGACAGTCAAAAGTCATTCAAAAACAATTCAGTGAATGAGGTTTGGGTTAGGTTGTGGGGTGCCTTTAAAAATTATTAGATGCAGTATTAAAAATGTAATATTTTTCATCAACGCAACCAGTTAGATGACTTACATTTAAATTCATTCTAATATATCAAAGCACAGTAACTAGTTTCAATCACTCCCTCTAAGATCCTTCCTTAGGATTCTTTGTCTATTCGTTCTTCTTTACTTGTCTTCATTATGAATGGAGTTAGTATGCATTCTGTTTCTCCATTTCTGCCTTTGTTGACTAGTGTACTCTGCTTCTCCCTATTAGTTTGTAAGCTGCTCCTTGAGGGTAAGGGCTATCTTTTGCTTTTTTTTTTTCTGTCCCCATCGTCACTTAGCACAGTGCCTGACATATGGTAGAGACTTAATAAATGCTTATTGATTTTGAATTTTTAAAAAATCTTTTCAGATTTCTTTACACTTTTCATATTTGGCAGTCTTAATGAGAGTTAATTTTTTTCCAATCTAAAGTGATGTGATTATACAGCAAGAAGTCAGATTCCAGTGTATATCTTGAACAGTCTCTGTGAAATAATGGAGCAGCCCCCCTAGAAAACAGTGTTGAAATATATAGAATAAGGGGCAGCTAGTTGGTGTAGTGGATAGAGCAACCCTGAAGTCAGGAGGACCTGAGTTCAAATCTGGCCTCAGTCACTTAACACATCTTGAATAAGTTATGGCATATGAATGTTATGGAATATTATTGTTCTACAAATTCTACAAAATGACGAATGGTATGATTTCAGAGAAACCTGGAAAGACTTACATGAACTGATACTGAGTGTAGTGAGCAGAACATGGAGAACAGTGTACATAGTAATAACAAGATTATATGATGATCAGCAGGAATTCAAGGCAATTCCAATAGACTTGAGACAGAAAATGCCATCCACACCCACAGAGAGAAGTATGGAGACTGAATATGGATCAAAGCATAATATTTTCACTTTTTGTTAGTTGCTTTGTTTTCTTTCTCGTGCTTTTCCCCCTTTTGGTCTGATTTTTTTTTTTTTTTTTGCATATGACAAATATGGAAATATGTTTAGAAGGATTGTACATATTTAACTATTTGCTGTCTTGGGAAGAGGGTAGATGAAGGAGGGAGAAAATTTTGGAGCACAAAGTTTTACAAAAATGAATGTTGGAAACTATCATATAAAGATATATATATAATATTTGGAAAATAAAATACTATTGAGGAAAAAAAATGCATCTTTTTTTGCTTGTCATCTATCAAATGCACTAAGTACATAAGTTTGACCCTGTGAGCATCCCTGTGTTTTTCTTTGCTTGTGTAGAGTGTAAGTCTGTATAAGTTTCTCTCCATGTGCACATGTAGACGTGTATATACATGCACACATCTGTGTTGTTGAGTTAATATTTTCCTTTCTGCATCAGCAGAGACATATTAACTGAACACCATTGCAGGAACGTGCCCTATCTGATCTTGTGACATGCAGATAGGGGGTGGGGATTTGTGGGCAGTGAGCCCATCTGAACTCCCTGGGGCCCCTCCCTCTGGCCCCTCTCCCAGCACAGCCTGAACCAGGATCAGACCAAGATTAGGAAGACATAGGCACCTTGGGGGTCTTAGATAAAAAACCATTTTTAGGGCTTCAGGATGCCATGAAAAAGTGGTGGAGCCAGAATCAGATAATGGCATCTGCCTATTTGTACTTGGATGACCTTAGGCAACACAGTTCTTCCCTCTGACTTTCAGTCTCCTCATCTGTAAAGTACACTAATCACATTTGCACTATATTCCTCGCAGGAATGTGGTAAGGAAAATACTTTGTAAGCCTGAAAGTACTGTATAAATTCTGAGGCATAATTATTAGTCCCAGGGCACTGGAGGATGACACTTGGGTACTCTGTTCCCCTCAGTGCCCAGGAATGGGCCTTTCACCACAAGAGGTGTGAGCTGATGTTTCCATGTGAATATGCAATGAGCAAGGAACCAGAAGAAATATGAGTTGCCTCAACTGGAAAGGATTTTTTGACTCTCATCATTAGGTTGGGAGTTCTAGAGCAACAAGGGATGGTTAAGGAACTGGGCTGGGGAACCATCTATGGAACTGGACACCCCTGGTCATTCTGTTTGCCATTAAAGACCCACGCTTGGCCTGCCTTGTGTCTCAGGACACAGTAATCCTACGTGGCTAGCAGCTGGTCTGAGAGCAAAAGTCTTTATTTTATTTTTTTCCAATTTTGGAACTCTTTGGCAGTCTAGTAGATATCTTCTCAAAATATTTTTAAATACTTGAAGAAAATGATAAATTTCAGTTACAGGTGAATGAAAATAAGGACATACGTTTTTAGTTTTTCCATCCCAATTCATAACCTCCCTGAAATCAATCCCAGTTTTAAAGGCAGGCTGGCATGGAGACAGGAGGATGGACACTATGACTTCTCCTCACTCCCTGACCAAACTGTATCATTCACTCCCTGGCTTTTCACTACATGTTGTTTTAACTGAGCTGGAACCCCAGATTTTCAGTTCTTGTCCCAGCTGTAGCTGAGGATTATAAGCACAGACTTCAATAAAGACATTACTATTCTCCAAATGAAAACCCCTCCCACCACTTCCACCCCTTGTTTTGCCTCATTTTTCACTAACAAACCACTTTATATTAGACCTTTTTCCTCTCTTGCTCATTTATCTTCTGGAACTCATGAAGTTGTAGGTCATTCTCAGAAGACTGGTCTTCTGGGTTATCCTCTCCATTTTTGGTCATGCCTTCTTTCATGTCCCCCAATATAATGAAATAAAAGTAGAAAACATAACACTTGCTCTCCACTTCTACTTCCACACCATCTGTCACCATCCCTCAGAAAGTTTTATTTTTAGTTTTGTTCTATGCAGATCATTATCAATTGACTCCTACATCATTCCTTCTTTTTAATCAGCCCCCATGGATTTAATTATCATCTTTATGTTGATTTCCTACCTTTTCTGCCCCAATCTCTCTGCTGACCTCCAATCTTGCGTCTCCAAATGCCTTTCAGACATTTCAAACTAGATATCTAGTAGACATCTTAAACTCAATATGTTCAAAATGGAACTCCCTATCTTTTTCATTATCTTTCCTTAAAACCCACCTATCCCCTTCTTCCTTCCTTATTATTGCAGAGGGCAATACCATACTCTTAGTCCTTCAGGTTTGCAGCTTAGAAGTCGTCCTGGTTTCCTCACTATCTCTTACCCTCTATATTCAATCTGTTGTCAAAGCTTGTTGATTTCATTTTTTGCAGCATCTCTCCAATACTCCCCATTCTTTTCTCTGACTTCAGGTGGTAGAATTGCTGGCTCTAATCTTTCCCCGTTCCAATCCATTCTTCATTTAGCCACTAAAATAATTTTTCTAAAACACAAGTCTGATCATGTCATTCTCCTATTCAATAAACTTCAGTAGCTTCTTATCGCCTCCAGGTGTGAATACAAAATAACCTTTTTGGTACTTAAAGCCCTTCATAGCCTAGTCCCCTCCAATCTTTCCAGTCTTCTTACACTTTATTCTCCAACACAGATTCTTCAATTCATGACATTGATTTCTTGGCTGATCTATGAGCAAGATATTCCATCTTGTGATTCTGGTTATTCTTTCTGACTATCCTTCATGTCTGGAATGCTCTCCTTCCTCCATTCCTATTACTGACCTCCCCAGTTTCCTTTAAGTCCCAACTGAAATCCTGCCTTCTACATGGAAGTTTTCCCTAACTCCTCCTTAATTCCAGTGCCTTCCCTCTTTTAATTATTTCTTATTTATTGTGTATGTAGCTTGCTTATGTACATATTTTTTCCATGTTATCTCCTCCTTTAAATTGTAAACTCCTTGAGGAAAGGGACTATCATTTGTCCCTTTTTATATCCCCACTGCTTAGCACACTACTTAGCACATGGTAAGTGCTTAATTGATTGATTTTTCTCAAAGAGCTCAATGTCAGCTTACAATCTTTCCTTCTTCACTCCCCTCCAAATCTTTGCCATATGCTAGGGTTTTCTTTATTTTAATAATAATAATAGATTTTTATTTTTCAAAATACATGCAAAATGTGGGAAAACTGGGACATTGATTCATTGTTGGTGGAGTTGTGAACGAATCCAACCATTTTGGAGAGTAGTTTGGAACTATGCTCAAAAAGTTATCAAACTGTGCATACCCTTTGATCCAGCAGTGTTACTACTGGGATTATATCCCAAAGAGATTATAAAGAAGGGAAAGGGACCTGTATGTGCACGAATGTTTGTGGCAGCCCTTTTTGTAGTGGCTAGAAACTGGAAACTGAATGGATGTCCATCAGTTGGAGAATGGCTGAATAAATTGTGGTATATGAAAATTATGGAATATTACTGTTCTGTAAGAAATGACCAACAGGATGATTTCAGAAAGGCCTGGAGAGACTTACACGAACTGATGCTGAGTGAAATGAGCAGGACCAGGAGATCATTATATACTTCAACAACAATACTAGATGATGACCAGTTCTGATGGATCAGGCCATCCTCAGCAACGAGATCAACCAAATCATTTCTAATGGAGCAGTAATGAACTGAACTAGCTATACCCAGAAAAAGAACTCTGGGAGATGACTAAAAACCATTACATTGAATTCCCAATCCCTATATTTATGCACACCTGCATTTTTGATTTCCTTCACAAGCTAATTGTACAATAATTCAGAGTCTGATTCTTTTTGTACAGCAAAATAATGTTTTGGTCATGTATACTTATTGTGTATCTAAGTTATATTTTAATATATTTAACATCTACTGGTCATCCTGCCATTTAGGGGAGGGGGTGGGGGGGTAAGAGGTGAAAAATTGGAACAAGAGGTTTGGCAATTGTTAATGCTGTAAAGTTACCCATGTATATATCCTGTAAATAAAAGGCTATTAAATTAAAAAAAAAATAAAAAAATAAATATGTGTGTATATATAGATATAGGATTTAACATATACTTTAACATATTTAACATGTATTAGACTACCTGCCATCTAGGAGACGGGGTGGGAAGGAAGGAGAGGAAAAATTGGAACAGAAGGTTTTGCATGGGTCAGTGTTGAAAAATTACCCATGCATATGTTTTGTAAATAAAAAGCTATAATAATAAAATAAAATTTTTTTAAAAACAATGAGATGATTCAAACCAGTTCCAAGTGTTCAGTGATGAAAAGAGCCATCTACACCCAAAGAGAGGACCATGGGAGCTGAGTGTGGAGCACAACATAGCATTCTCATTCTTTCTGTTGTTTGCTTGCATTTTGTTTTCTTTCCTAGTTTTTTTTTCTTCTTGATCCAATTTTTCTTGTGCAGCAAGATAACTGTATAATATATATACATATATTGGATTTAACATATGTAACATGTATTGGACTACCTGTTGTTTAAGAGAGGGGGTGGGAGGAAGAAGGGGATAATTTGGAACAGAAGGCTTTGTAAGGATCAATGTTGAAAAATTATCCATGCATATGTTTTGTAAATAAAAAGTTTTAACTTAAAAAAAAAAGATTATATGATGACCAATTCTGATGGATGTGGCTCTTTTCAACAATGAGATGATTCAGGCCAGTTCAATGATTTTTGTGATGAAGAGAGCCATCTCCACCTAGAGAGAGCACTGTGGGAACTGAGTATAGATCACAATATAGTATTTTCATTCTTTTTGTTGTTGTTTGCTTGCATTTTGTTTTCTTTCTCATTTTTTTCCTTTTTTGATCTGATTTTTCTTCTGCAGCATGATATTTGTGGAAATATATAGAGACGAATTGCACATGTTTAACATATATTGGATTACTTGCCATCTAAAGGAAGTGATGAGAGGAAGGAAGGGAAAAAATTTGTAACACAAGGTTTTGCAAGAGGGAATGTTGAAGATTATCCATGTATTTATTTTAAAAATAAAAAGCTTTTTGACCCACACTTAACACCGTGCATCAAGATAAGATCAAAATGGGTTCATGATGTAGACATAAAGAATGAGATTATAAATTAGAAGAATGTAATGGGCTGAGGTTTGAGTTGATGCACTGAGGTCCCAAGTACGTGAGGCTAAATAGTAATTGGGCTATACTCTATTAATATACATGATTGGATAAAGAATGGTCCCTGCCCACTCTCTGTGCAAGTCCTGATATGTTGTATAGGAAATGACGATTTTGGTGGGTGGAGGCAGAGAGAGACAGGAAGAGAAGCTGGGAGAGATTGACCTTGGTTCCATACTCCTACCTGCTGGTCGTGTGGCTGCTGGTCTAGCTGGCTTCTTGACTCAGCTACACACATTGCTATCACCGATTCTCTTCCACCTCCAATCCTTCTTCACTGAGAATAAAGACTGACGATTTTCCCCTAAACTGAATTCCTGACTCCTGCTGATTTAAAAATACGCGGTCTTCACAGAAGAACATAGGATAATTTACCTCTCAGACCTGTGGAGGAGGAAGGAATTTGTGACTAAAGAAGAACTAGAGATCACTATTGATCACAAAATGAAAAATGTTCATTATATCAAATTAAAAAGCTTTTGTACAAACAAAACTAATGCAGACAAAATTAAAGGGGATACAATAAACTGGGAAAACATTTTTACAGTCAAAGGTTCTGATAAAGGCCTCATTTCCAAAATATATAGAGAATTGACTTAGTACCTTGTTTCAAGTTCTAGCCCAAAATATGTCCTTCTAAGATCAAATCAATCATATTGAACCATGCTTAATTAGATAATTATTGTCTCTATTAACACTAATGGCTTAACAGTTTGTAAAGATTCCAACACTAATTTATAAGAAATCAAGCCATTCTCCAGTTGATAAATGGTCAAAGGATATGAACAGACAATTTTCAAATAAAGAAATTGAAACTATTTCTAGCCATATGAAAAGATGCTCCAAGTCAACTCTGAAATACCACTACATACCTCTTAGATTGGCTAGGATGATAGGAAAAGATAATGATGAATTTGGAGAGGATGCAGGAAAACTGGGACACTGATGCATTGTTGGTGGAATTGTGAATACATACAGCCATTCTGGAGAGCAATTTGGAACTATGCTCAAAAAGTTATCAAACTGTGCATACCCTTTGATCCAGCAGTGTTACCACTGGGCTTACATCCCAAAGAGATCTTAAAGAAGGAAAATGCAAATGTGCAAAAATGTTTGTGGCAGCCCTTTTTTGTAGTGGCCAAAAACTGGAAACTGAATGGATGCCCATCAATTGGAGAATGGTTGGGTAAATTGTGGTATATGAATGTTATGGAACATTATTGTTCTGTAAGAAATGACCAGCAGGATGATTTCAGAAAGGCCTGGAAAACTTTTCCTTAAAATAATCCGTAGCATCTATTTAAAACCAGCAGTAAGCATCATATGTAATGGGGACAAACTGCAACCATTCCCAATAAGATCAGGAGTGAAACAAGGTTGCCCACTATCACCATTACTATTTAATATCGTATTAGAAATGCTAGCTATGGCAATAAGAGCTGAGAAAGATATTAAAGGAATAAGAATAGGCAATGAGGAAACCAAATTATCACTCTTTGCTGATGATATGATGGTATACTTAGAGAACCCCAGAGATTCTACTAAAAAGTTATTAGAAATAATCCACAATTTTAGCAAAGTTGCTGATTATAAAATAAACCCACATAAGTCATCAGCATTCTTATATATCACTAACAAAATCCAACAGTCAGAGTTACAAAGAGAAATCCCATTTAAAGTAACTACTGATAGTATAAAATATTTAGGAATCTATCTGCCAAGGGAAAATCAGAAACTTTATGAGCAAAACTACAAATTTCCACACTTTCCACACAAATTAAGTCTGATCTAACTAACTGGAAAAATATTAAATGCTCTTGGATTGGGCGAGAAATTTAATGACAATACTACCTAAACTAATCTATTTATTTAGCGGTATACCAATCAGACTTCCCAAAAACTATTTTGATGACCTAGAAAAAATAACAACAAAGTTCATATGGAAAAACAAAAGGTCAAGAATTTCAAGGGAATTAATAAAAAAAAAAAAATCAAATGAAGGTGGCCTAACTGTACCAGATCTAAAATTGTATTATAAGGCAGCTGTTACTAAAACTATCTGGTATTGGCTAAGAAATAGACTAATTGATCAATGGAATAGGTTAGGTTCAAAGGACAAACAGCCAATAACCTTAATTATCTAGTGTTTGACAAACCCAAAGACCCAAGTTTTTGGGATAAGAATGCATTATTTGACAAAAATTGCTGGGAAAATTGGAAATTAGTATGGCAGAAACTAGGCATTGACCCACACTTAACACCGTACACCAAGATAAAGTCAAAATGGGTTCATGATCTAGGCATAAAGAATGAGATCATAAATAAATTGGAAGAGCATAGGATAGTTTACCTCTCAGACCTGTGGAAGAGGAAGGAATTTATGACCAAAGAAGAACTAGAGATCACTATTGACTACAAAATTGAAAATTTTGATTATATCAAATTGAAAAGTTTTTGTACAAACAAAACTAATGCAGAAAGGCCTGGAGAGACTTACTTGAACTGATGCCGAGTGAAATGAGCAGAACCAAGACATCATTATATACTTCAACAACAATACTATATGATGATCAATTCTGATGGACATGGCTCTCTTCAATAATGAGATGAACCAAATCAGTTCCATTTGTTCAATGAAGAGAACCAGCTACATCCAGTGAAAGAACTATGAGAAATGAGTGTGAATCACAACATAGCATTTCCAATCCCTCTGTTTTTGTCCTCTTGCATTTTTTATTTCCTTCTCAGGTTAATTTTACCTTATTTCTAATTCCTATTTTTCTTGTGCAGCAAAATAACTGTATGGATATGCATACATATATTGTATTTAACATATTAGACATGTATTGATCTACTTGCCATCTAGGAGAGGGGGTGGGGAGAAGAAGGGGAAAAGTTGGAACAGAAGGTTTTGCAAGGGTCAATGCTGAAAAATTACCCATGCATATATCTTGTAAATAAAAAGCTATTAAAAAAAAAAAGTTTTAATTTAAAAAAAAAAAAAAAAAGCTTTTAAAAATCCCGTTAGTCCAAATTTTTCTCCCTCCCCTAGACATATGCTAGGGGATTCAATACACATAGTGATGTTCTCTCAAATACCTGATTTCCTAGATCACCAACCTCCTCAATTCTCATGACTTTCATTTTCATTTTTGCCTTACCTTTTCACAAGAAGGGTCATGTCCTTGATCTCAACATCACTCGCTAATGTTCTACTTTCATAATCAAGAACTCCATAATGTCTTATCTGACTATAAACTTCTGTCCTTTCATCTTTCGCTGTACCTTACTCTTCCTCAAGCTATTATTTGTCTTTAGAATGAACTCCAATTCCCCTTTCCTTCCCAATCATAACTCTACGGTAACTAGAGTATTTAAATTGTATTTAAATTAAATAATTAAATACTAGTATTTAAATATATTAATACCATTATATATATAAAATATATAATTATTATATATACTATCCTCAGCTCCTGAATTCCTTGTCTTTTTGTCCTATTGCTATTAATATCTTGCCAAAACCCAATCTTAGATTCTCTCTAGCATCTACCTTTGCCACTTTCACTCAACTGCTGCTCTCTGTGTGAAAGTCATATAATCCTTCTGACTAAACCATTACAAATTTGTTATTTAATGTTTGCCACAATGGACATTTCCAAGGCAATTCTTACTCTTTCCTAAGTGACTCTTTATCACATCACCATAGCTCTCTTCTAAAACTTTTCTATTCATTTTTCCCTTCCTTTCTCACTCTCAATAGAGGACCTCTCCTCAAATTTTACTAAGAAAATTGAGGACATTATTACATGTAAAGTTCATCTCCTTACCTATTCTAGATCTTAAAACCCCTTGACATTATTTCTTCCTCTACTCTCTTTTGCTCCAATCTCTGATAGCTAGGTGACATAGTACTAGTGTAGTTAGGAAGGAAGACCTGAGTTCAAATCCAGCCTCACTCATTTATTAGCAGTGTAACTTTGAGCAAGTGACTTCTTTGTTTGCCTCAGTTTTCTCATCGTAAAATAGGAATAATAACAGCACTTACCTTCCAGGTTTGTTGTAAGGATCAAATGTTTGTAATATTTGTAAAGTACTTAGCCCAGTATCTGCCACATAGTAAGTGCTATATAAGAATTATCTAATATGATGATGATGATGATGATGCTTCATCTTTGTTTGCCTCCCTCAGTTTTCTCATCTGTAAAATGGAGGTAATAGCGAGCACCTACTTTCCAGAGTTATTGTGACGATAAACTGAAACAGTATTTATAAGATGCTTTGCTAGCCTATTAATATTACCAACAAATTTTTTTAAATTAATAAACACTCTAGGATCTTGTATTCTTTATACTCTTTTGTCAACTGTGTGACTATAAAGACGTAGTCTGCTATTAAAAAAATCTACTGTGAAAGTCTTCCTGTTTCTTCTCATACTTTAATCAAGACAAAAATCAAGACTACATTGTTTTGCTTTACAAAATTAATTTTCACCTTCAAATTAAACAAAAAAAAGTGAACAAACATTTAAGTACCTAGGGACATATTGATGAAATAAAACATCTCTTGCCCTCAAAGATCTTGTAATTTAAAGGAGGGATAGGACATATATTTATCAAAGTAGATTGTGATTAGGGCACAAGAGAAATCCAAAGAGTTCCAAGGAAATATGAGAATGATTTAAAATGATAAAATCTCAAAACACACTCTAAAGCAGGATCAAAACTATATGAATTGGTTAAAAACCAGATAAGTTATCAATGAAACAAATTAAATCTAGTAATAACTAAAGCAAAATAACATAAGGCTCAGAAAAAACCTACTAGCCTAGTATTTGACAAACCCAAAAATATTTAGTCTTGAGATAAGAACTTCATATTTGACAAAAACTTCTGGGAAAGAAGTTTAGAAAAATTAAGTTTAGATCAATAGGGGCTGCTAGATGGTGCAATAGATAGAGTACTCACTCTTTAAGTCGTAAGGACTTGAGTTCAAATGCAGCCTCAGATATTTAAGGCTTCTTAACTGTGTGACCTTGAGCACTTAAACTTAATTGTCTCACAAAAATCAAACAAAAAAGGAGTTTAGATCAATATTTTAAATCATATGATTCAGCAAGTTCCCAGTAGCTACACAGGCCTAAAAAGAAAAGATCTTATCATTTCCCCCCCCACCACCACCACCAAAAAAAAAAATACAGGCAAATGTAAAGTACCTCATACTAGGGCTTCTTCAATTTTTCCCACCTGCAACCCCTTTTTGCCCAAGAAATTTTTATGTGCTATATAGGTATATGAAATAGGTATACTTATCAAACATTTACTTATAATAAATCATAAATTTTGTGACTCACACATTTAGTTATGAGACCTCCTATAGGGTCATAATCTACAGTTTAAGACATTGAGCTTTAAACAACTATGACTAAGGTAGAATTTTTAATCAAATAAGCAATAGTGGTAAATAACAGATTATAAAGCAGATAATTTTAATTATGTCAAATAAAAATCTTTTGTATGAACATAATCAATGTTACCTGAATGAGAAAGGAAGAATTCAGCTGGGAAAAAAATCTTTGCAGCAAATACGTATGGTAAAGATATTGATAGATAAATCCAAATAAATAAGAACCAAAGATATTGCAAATAGATAAATGATCAAAAGTGAGGGATGGCTCTCAAAAGGAAAAAAATGCCAACTACTAACAATCATGCAAAAAAAAAATGCTTCAAATCACTGATAATAAAAAATATTCCCATTAAAAACGCTGAAATTTTACTTTGTTGATCTGATGAAAGATTACAAAAGCGGGGAGGGAAGGCCATTAAAGGGCAGTGGGAGCAAAAAAAGCAAACCCTGAAGCTTTTAGCTTTTAGATCAAGTTCCCCTTATCCACAATTGGGGGATTACAGTAGTGCACTGGGAGTTACAGTAAACCAGAAGGATTGATCATTGTCTTATATAACATAAAAAAAACCATTCTGTCAGTTTATCTCTGAGAAATCACCCTTAGTCCAGAGAAAAACATTAAGTCAAGGAGATAAAGAGAAGGTAGGAGCACAGATTACTTGTATATGATAGGCAACTGGCTTGGTATCTTATCTTCCTATTAGCTTTAGACTGCATAAAGGCCGGGACTATTTCTTATCTAAAGCTTGTTTATCTAAGCATCTAGCATAATGACCTACACAAAATAAATATTGTTGCCTTGTTTCCTTTAGCCCTGATATTTTTTTTCTTCATTCCTGTACTTCTGTTTATTTCCAGTGCACTGGGGAATTTGGGGAAGAGAAATAGGAAAACAATGATAGAGACTGAGCAATTGAACATAGACAGACAGTAAGACCAAGACAAGGTGGCAAGATAGTAAGACAGAGAGAAGATAGAGACAGAGAGATTGAGATGAAGACAAAGAAACAAAGGCAAAGATTTCCTATGATTGACAAAACTTGGAGAACGAAACAAAGACTACAGTTATCCATCCCACATTGCAACTTTCCCTGGTGGTTTTGCTATATTAGGGTCAGCAGAAGAAATTAAATTTGGGGGAGTTTGTGGAAGCCACAGAAAACACAGAAAAAGTTTAGAAACTAAGAAATGCATAAATATATGTATAATATTGTACATTTCAAACCAATTTTATAATAAGGTACTGTAAATACCCTATTTAAAAAATCCAAAAGGATTACGAAAGGATGATCAAAAAATTTTACACTGATTTTCCAAGTTAGGAGGGCACCATGTCCTTAACTTCCACAATGTGGAAGGGATAACTATATATTCCTGTGGTATGTCTCCTCAACTAATTAACTGGGGAACTGGCAACTGAGAGAGGAAGCTTTTTCTAAATATAATATCCCTCTGCCTGTACATATGCATGCACCATACAGAAACGGTCAGAAGCTATCTGGCTGTCATTGAGGACCACAGATAACAAGGTCCCTATAAAATCATAGGATTTAGGGGAGAAGCCAGCCTTCTCATTTGACAAATGAGGAAGTTAATTTAGACAGGTGGTCCAGACCACTCTCCAAGTTCCTGCTACTACTGGTATCAACTCTGCTGAAAGGATAAGAGGTGAAGGGAGTTTCCATTTGGTTGGATCCATAATTAGCCTTCCCCTCTAGGGATAACAGAATCTTCCTTAGAAGACTAAGCTCTGGGCAACAGGTTAGAAGCTGCCTTTTGGCCTCCACCCTCTTCCCTGGGAGGAGGAAAAATGTTTAGGGTGCTGAGGATTGAGATGATTAGAGGAAGGCAGGGGTACATTGAAGCATAAACTCAGGTTCTGATGGAATCTAGGGGTGGTGGTGGGGTCAGGGTAGTATCAGAAAAGACCCTACCTTGGCAGTCTGTGTTGGGTTTGGTAGGTAAGGTAGAGGACTGGGGAGGGAATGCCTCTGGAAACTCACATACTAAATTTAGGGATGCTCAGGGCTTAAAAGGTAAGAAAGTAGGGAATGGGGGGTTGGAAACACTATTTGCTATTATTTTGACTATTACCAATAAGTAAATGATTCTATGGGGCATCTCAGTGAATAGAGTGGAATCATGAGGATTCATCTTCATGAGTTTAAATCTGACTCAGAAACTTACTGTGTATGATTTTGGGCAAGTCATTTAATCCTATTTGCCTCAGTTTATTCATCCATAAAATGAGCTAGAGAAGGAAATGGCAAACCATTCCGGCATCTTTGCCAAGAAAAACTCTAAATGGGATAATAAAAAGTAGGACCTGACTAAACAATAATTGTTGCTATATTTTGTCTTGCAAAAAAAAAAAACCTCAAAAATCTCCCTACAATTATGATAATTCATATTTACATAGTTCTTTAAGGTGTTTGCAAAGTGTATTTTTTTAAATTTTCATATGCCCTGCAAATTGCCCAAAGATCATTATTCAATAGACAAAGAGAAGTACCGGATAGTGGAAAAAATGCTGGATCTCTGGTCAAGAGAACAGTGTTTAAATTCTACTTATTTATTTGATTGTTGATTGATTGATATTTGATTGCTGATGGCTGTTTGACCACCTGCAAATCAGTTAACCTCTGTTTAGCCCAGTTTTCTCATTTGTACAAAAGATAATACTTTCACTAATTAATTGGGGAACTACCTCCATCAAGGGAGAGGAGAAAAGTGTTTTTCAAAACTTGAAATACCATTTTAAAATGTGAGTTATTTTTACTTGTATAATAAAATGGATTTAGATTTCATTGCATTGTGGTAGAAGACATTTAGGTTAGAGTTGAGAAAAATACCCACAGAGGGCAAAGAGGGGAGGGGTGTTTCATAATGGAGTATTGAAGGAGGGTATAGGGATAGCTGGAACAATCTCTATGGCTCCAGGAATCTCAGATTTTGAAGCTGAGGGGAGGGTGGGGGAGAAGTCTGACCAGTCCTTTTGTTAGAGGTACCTCATCTCTTGCAGTTCACACCCAGTTTCCTCCCCATCCAACCTGCTCCTGCTTGCTCTTTCTACCCCACCCAAGTCTGAGAGGCTGTCACCAATTCCTATTTTGAGTAACAGGAGAAAGTCTTGTTCTAGTGGGAGGTGGAGAAGAGACAAAAGGGTGAAGAGAATGATTTTGTCCAAAGTGTTTTACCAGTTTGGGATGCTTTCCTCATGTTGAGTTCTTCCTGCACTTTGGAAGGAAGAAGGAAAAAGGAAGGAAGGAAGGAAGGAAGGAAGAAAGGAAGGGATGGAGGAAGGAAGGAAGTAAAAAGGGAGGGAGGAAGGAAGGGAGGAAAGAAAGGAGAGGAGAGAAAGAGGGAGGAAGGGAGAAAGAGAAGATGACAAGATGAAAAGTCAGTACACTGTGAAAAGCCCATAGACTTGGGAATCAGGGGACAAGGGTTCAAATTCCCCCTCTGACACTGCTTGGAAATATAACCTTGAGTAAGATACTTAACCTTCCCCAAATCTGCTTCCTCATCTGTAAAATAAAATGGGTTATATTAAATGACTTTTGAGGTCCCTTCCACCTTAAATTTATGAAACTTGTATAGTTAACTTGTGTCCCTAATTTGGCCTCTTATCTTGAATTAATTTCCCGAGGGTGTGGGGTGGTGATTCAGAGAGAGAAAGTTGCAAAGTGTTGTTGATAACACTGTCACACAAGCTCATACTTGCAAAAGGAAAGTCTATCCATAGTGTAAAAGGGGGTTTATAATGTGTACACTCTGGCATCCAAGGTTGGCTTTTTCTTTTCCTTCCCAATGACCTTGGATTTAAATTTCTGGGTTTTCTTGAAGTCTTGTGACTATAGTTTCTGCTGTTTCCAGAGCCAGCGAGTGAGATGACCATAAAGTAATACTGTGGGAAAGAACCTGATCTTGCAGTAAATGATGATAGCATCTGTGAGGAGACCTCATCCTAAGTGTCTAAAGTGAGAGCTAGTATGAATACCATGGGGGCTGAGAGAAAAACTGATTGTGATCACTACCTACACTTTGTTTATAGTACAAAATTGTAGAAACTAGAGACAAGCCAGTTGGTACTGTGGATGGAGAAATGGACTGGAGTCAGGAAGACCTGACATAATTCAAACCTATCCTGAGAATTACTAGATATATGACTTTGGCAAGTCACTTGCCTTTTTTGTGCCTCAGTTTCCTCATATGTAAAATGGAAATTAAAAACTAGCACCTTCATAAGATTGTTGTGAGGGGAAATGAGATACTATTTGTAAATTACTTTGCAAACCTTAAGTGCTATATAAATGCTAGTTATTAGTATAATGAGATAGGGTACAAATATCTCCTTCCCTTATTGGTTTTCACAAGCTGGCTTGATTAGGAATTGTATCAACACCAAACCTAAAGATCTAGAAGAACAATCAGGAGGAGACTTAGGATATACCCGGAGGTGGGAACCTCCAAATAGGAGTGCTTGATCTTTAACTTTTCCATTTAATTTTATAAAGAATAATTTCTGTGACTCCAGCATGTTAAGTCTCTAGGGAAGCAGAGTGGTCAGAAATTGAGAGAGGGGAACACATATGAGAATAAGGTTTATTCTTGTTTCAGACAACATACATACAGCAACACATGTATGTATGTGTATATATATATATATATATATATATATATATATATATATATATGAATAAACAATTTTATTCCACAGATTAACTTCAGAAGTTTGGGTGAGGGAGATGTTGAACCAAACTACTTAGTCCCACTGCTGAGTATTCTCTGATGGCCAGCACAAATACTACCACTTTTTAGGAAGGCTCTCTGTGTCCAAACTATAGGGAAACTAACAAGACAGATGACTCAATTAGAATGCTACTTGCTTATGCAACTCAGTTATTATACTCCCTTGTTGGATTAATGTTACAGTAACATTCTATATTCATGTAAGTTTAAGGAAGGCAGCAGTAGAGTAACATGAATAGATGTGGATTGCTTAAACAAGTTTATCAAAGGAAAGAATTAAATCTCCTGTATTGTGATTATTGAGTTATTTCTGAGTCTTGGAAAAGATGTTTGCCATTTCCTTCTCCAGCTCATGTTACAGATGAGGAAACTGAGGCAAGCAGAGTTAAGCAGTTTTATTCAGTCACACAGATGAGTGGATTTGAATTTAGTTCTTCCTAATTCCAGACCCAGCCCTCCATTCATTGCTCCACCTTAAAATGACTGTTCTAAGCTTAAGGGAGGCAGCAGTAGAGGAACATGAATAGATCTGGACTGCTTACACAACTTTACCAAAAGAATTAAATCTCCTGTAAGAAGTTCTAAATATAAATGTATCCTTCCCCCCCATCCTAGTCCAGATCACACCATTCTTTTATTTAGTGTATCTTCAGAGCATTGTACTTATTTTCCCTGCTGTCTTCCTGTCCTTTCTACATCCTTTCTAAAAATGTATCCTTTCAATTTGAGTCTAGGAATCAAATGGGTTTTTGAATCTTGCCCATATTGAAAATGGCAGCCCCACCATGGTCATTTCACATCCCAAAACACATTAGTTTCTCAACTTCATTAATTTCGTCAACAGATAGGAGCCAGAGACCCCCCTTTTTTTTTCCTAAGTCAGAAGACCACTGCAAGTCTAACCCTGTTCTTGTGTTTATTTCTTAATCTCTCTATGCAATAGATCTCCCTGTAATGTTTTCATTGACTCCAACCTTCATTTATGAAACAGGGGTTTCAAGGGTTGAACCAGATGATCTCTTCATTCTAAGCTTCTTTCCAGATCTTATATCTTACTTATTCCATTTAATTACTTGGGTAGTTAACAAGTGCCTTGGGCAAATTTATTCCCCTTATTCATACAGACTTAGCTCAGAACTCTTACTGCCCTTCCCAGCCTTGAGGGAAGGGGTGAGCCAGTCAGATAGCAAACTCAGAGCTGAGAGGGTAAAAAAAAGGCTAGCCCTTCTTCTGCTCCAGTAGCTGCTTCATGTTAGTCCAAGAGGTCTCATAGGTCTTGCTCTAAGACATCATCATGGATTATTATTGGTAACCTACATCATAGAGATCATTAAAAGGCAAACTCCTTTCACTTTTGTTTTTGTATTGAAATAGTCCAGGCAATAAAAGTCTAGATAGCCGCAATGAGTGAAATTTTAGAATTTATTTGGTACCGAGCTTGGGACGGAGTTCTGATTGAATTCCATGCCTCGTAGAACTAGAGACAGCCTTATAAGCATTTCTGTTCGGTTTATTATATTCTGACATTAAACAATGACTCGATTTTACAACAGGAAAATGGGGGTTTTACAGGATGAAAGGAGAACCCACCAGGGAGATGTTTTAACATAGATAGGGATCAGGGTTAGGCGACCACCCTCACGGAACAGATGCCCTTGGGAGCATTGTTGATATGGCACTTTGAAGTGCAAAAGAAGTCCCCTAATCTAGCTGAGCAAACATTCTTCTGCCAGCCTGAGGCTTTGAAGTACAGCTAAAGAAGGGGGCCAGTCCCTTGTCCATTTCAGTATTCCCAGAACTTAGTACAGCATCTAGCAAATGCTAAATGCTCAATATATGCTTGTTGGTGGATAGAATCTTGAGTTGAAAGAACTCTTTGAACTCATTTGGTCTAATTCCATGCCCTCCCTTTTTTAATAGATGAAATAATTAATGCCCATAGAAGTAGAACACTAAATAGCAGCATTCTCTCTTCCTCCAAAAACTGATGGTTTTTGTTTAACACTGTGCTTGTCTTATCTAGTTCAACCTCTCATTTTACAAAGGAGGAAAGAAATTCCCAGAATGTTAGACAATCCCCTAATGCTTCTAAAGGTAAAACTATTTAATCCAAAATTAAAATGCAAACAATTTTAGGTAATCTAGGCTATGCCTCCCCTTTTTCTAGGAAGATAATTAGGAGGGACTATAAGGCTGAGCTGTGCCCAGAATGAAACCCCTCCCATCCCAGAGGGCCAGAATAGGTGCTAACACATATTCACATGCAGACACTTGGTCCAGCCTATACATAGTTAGGAAAACACAAACATTGTTAGAGATGTCCATCTAGACAGGTTGGGGCTGAGGGGAGGGGGGAGGATAAAATGACCTCTGGATGACCCTACCCTCCAGCAAAGGTAAATGAGTCCCTATTCTCTCTCAACCCTAATCTGCTCCTGGCCTGAAGGATGTGATCTATGAATAGAGGATCTCTTCTTATTCTCTCTGGGTTACTCTCCTCTCACCCTAAAACTGGGGATCCCATTGGATAAGGTCCATCTGACTCTCGGATCTAGTTGGGAAAAAGAATCTGAAGAAATGAAAGGTCCAAGGAGGTTATTTGTGATACTAGAATAAAGACCTGGGAACCTGAACCCGATTTAAGGTGAATCACTGATTGCTTGGGGCCGGTTCCTCCCTCAGCGTCCCATGCTGAAGCTAATTGGCCAGTCATACTCCTCATCCTCCATCCCTCCCTAATCGGTCTCGGGGAGCCTTCCCTGCCCAAATTAAAAATCCTCCATTTATTTCCCAAGATCAAACCCATATCAATGGATGGATTCACTAACACAACCCCCTCATCCCCTACCTCACAAAAACAGGGAACCCCTAAACTTTACCTCCATAGCCTAAGGTTATTCTCATTCATAAATGCTGAATCTGTATCAGTCATTTTTATCATCATGTTTCTTGGAGTAGAAGGTGATGCTAGAGATTTAGGGGGTGTGACCAAATTTTGTTTTTTTTTGGGGGGGGAACCTGATTCATCTTTCCAAAATCCTGGGATTTACTGAATCAGCAGAAATCCAAGAAACCAAACTAAAAATTTAATAACTCTGAATTCCAAACAACAACGCCCTTTAAGGCCACCAAATAAGCTTCCTCTTTTCCCTCCACCCTTCCCTCGGCCTCCCCCAGCTCCAACCAGTTGTACACCAATAAGTTCTAGCCAAGCCCCATTTGGTCATTGTTTAGGCCCAGATTGACTCAAATTGCACATAAACAGTCATTTCTGCTTTGGTCAGAAACTCTGAGAGTCTTTCCCTCCCAGATTTATTTAGCTTTTATTTAGATATTTTTTTTAAACCAGGTGAAAGAGGAGATTCTTGCTTCAATTGCTTCCTAGCCTTAATCACTGAATAGGTGCGGTCTCAGTCAAACTGAGACCTGTTAAAGGTTAGTTAAAAGGTCAAGGTCTCCCATTGCAGCCAGAGCCATCTTTAATCATTCTGATCTATATCTGGCCACTGGACCCAGATGGCTCTGGAAGGGAAAGTGACCTTATATACCCCTCCCTCACTTAAATCCAATTTACTTGCATGTCATGTCATTATCTCCCTTCTGTCATGATGGACAAACTCCTCTGGTGCCTGGATAGAAGTAGCCACATTCTGTCTTTCTGCCTGGATCAGGACCACCCAGCATTCCACAGCACTTCCCTCTATCTAACCCCATCCCCTGGGGACCCAGCCTCTCCCTTATTCTCTCTCCTCTGCCCAAGCAGACAAATCCATAGTGGAGCCAAACCAGAATATGTTCTAGATGTAGGTAAAATCAATAGCCACCTTCGTGCTCTGCACTCAATCCTTCTCCAATGCCTCTAGGAGGCATGACGGTGACCTCTGGGTTTTTGAAAGTTCTGCCAGTGGAACACAAGCTCTGGCAGGTCCTACCAAGATGAAAAGACTTCAAGTGCAAGTTGACTTCCTCCTTCTTTTCTCTTCTCAATTTTTAAAGCCCACTGAAGTCCAATCCAGAATCCATAAGCCTTCTCTAACAAGTCCAGTTTTTAAGGACACATAAGAAAACTCCCTCAGGGGAGTGAACTGTATGGAAGAATTCAGAAAAGGTGGGAGTTCTGTATCCCAGAGCTTATATAGTAATCTCAGAGTTCTCTAGAGCCTACCTCCAACATTACAGCTTTGGAAATGGAACCAAATATTAAGATTAAGTATCCAATAGGCTTCTCTGTCTGTAAGACCATGGAAAAGGTTGTGAGGGAGGCCTCCAGACATAGACAGCATCTACAAATAGTTACTGGGTATAGAAATAGAATTTGATTCTTCAAATATCACTGGGATTTTTAGTGAAAAACTCTGCAAACAATGAAATCTCTGCCCAAGGAAATTGCAAATATAAATCTAGTATGGTCTAGTATATAGATTTGGGGTGGAGGTAGGGAATGTGTGTTAGAAAGAAGTCATCCAATAACAATTTCTGCAGCCTCAATTACCCACATAGAATATGAGATATAGAGACAGATATAAGAACCTAAAGTCTTATCCAAGAGAGATGTTGACATACAGGGAGGAATAATCACCATTACCACCATTTGGGCTCTACGAAGTATGGTGACCTGGCCACATTCAAATCAATTATTCCATTGTGGTTGTTCTAGGACATCACAAACTCAACATGCCCCAAAGAGGACCTATTCTTTTCTCATACTTCCACTTATTTCTGCTGAGGGCACTACCATCATTCTAGGAACCCAGATTTGCAACCTCATTGTTTCACTCAATCCTTCATTCTCATTTACCCCATATTTCCAAGCAATTGGAAAAACCTTGTCATTTCTACCTCCACAAAATCTCTTGCCTCCAATGTTTTCTCATTACTCATTTAATGAGAGTTCAGGATCTTATCATCTCTCACCTGGACAATTGCAATGGCCATCTAATTGATCTCCCCATGTCAATCAATCAATCAAACTTTTATAGATGCCAAAGTGATTTTCCTTAAGACCAAATATGGAGAAAACAGAGTCAAGATGGTGGAGTAACAGAAAGTAATACAGCCGATATTCCTACCACAACTTCTCCAAACAGATGCAGAAAATGCATTAGATCTAGTCCTCTTCCAGAATCAAAGAAATAAATCAGGGTGAATCATTTTTTTTCATGCCAGGACAACATAGGAAGAATAACAGAATGCTAGATCTTATGGATATTAAGAATAGTTTCTAAACAGGAACAGCTGGGCAGAGCATCTAACACAAGAAGGGGCCATGCATCAATGTAAGAAAAAAAAGTCTGGGTAGGTAGATGGTGCAGTGGATAGAGCACCAGCCCTGGAGTCAGGAGGATCTGAATTCAAATTTGACTTCAGATTGTTATCTTGTTATCCTAGCTGTGTGATTATGAGCAAATTATTTGCCTTTCCAAAAAAGAAACAAACACAAAACAAAGAAAAAAGTTCATATCCAGCATAGAGCATAACCTTGAATCTGGAGCAGGAATAGGTGCCATCTAGCAACATGTCATTCACTACATAGCCAGATCCAGAGACTAAGAAGGCAACATGTATTAGAGTAGCATACCACAGTAAGTAGGGGCTGCAGACTCTAGCTGTGTATTAAGCTAAAAGCAAGTTCAGAAGTAAGCAGCAGTTGTGTGGTTCTGGACACGGGAAAACAGGGTTTCAGTTCTAATCTCCAGCTCAATCTGAAATTTACTATCAAATAACTAGAGCAAGCATCTTGGACTAAAGAGATTCCTAAAGTTCTGTCACTCTGAACTATGAGAACTCCCCAGCTCGCTGATAGTGACTGAGACAATCTGGATTGGAACTCTAACTAGAAACAAGTCCACAGGTGGGTTGCTCAGACCCAACCCAAACCAAGAACTTGCAGAACTCGGGTCAAAAGACCAGAAGTAAGATTTTCCTCTGGATCATATTAGAATAACACAACACTTAATTCCCTAAGAAAGCAGCAGCAGGACCAGACTAGACATTCCCTCTAGAAGGACACAGAGCCAGGTTGTAATAGAAAGTCCAAAGTCAGAAAAGAGACTAGAAAGATGAGAAAAGGAAAAAGTTCTCATCATAAAGAGCTATTATGTTGACAAGACAAAAATCTTGAAGAAGAAATAACTCCAAAATATCTACAAGCAAAATATCAAGGAAATACAAAATTTGGGCACAAGTTCAGTTAGAATTCCTGAAAGACATGACAAGACACCCAAGATTTAAGAGCAAAGCCTATAAAGGAGCAGAGAACTTTGAAAACAAATTTCAGAAGGCAAAATATATAGACTTATAATTTACTCAGAAAAATTAAGTGTAATCCTACAGAAAACAAACAAAAAAAAATGTATCTTTAATGAAATAGAAGGCTTCTAAACATTCCTAATGAAAAGACCAAAGCTACATAGAAACTTTGAAATATAAACACAGGAGTCAAGAGAAACAAAAATAAATAAATAAATATAAGTGAGCAATTACAAGTAACTAAACAACAATAAATTGTTCACACTTTATTTTGGGAAATGAACTCCCCAGAACTCCTCTGTAGTCACAGGAAATATCTAATTAGACAGAGAGTCTTTTATTATATGTTGGTGTTCTTAAACGAAGGAAAGGGAAGGGGCATACACTAAGGGGAAAATAAAAAATAAGGACATAAAAATTTAAATTATACTTTATAAGTAAGGATTTATTTATACTTTATAAAGTATACACTGTACAAGTTGAAGTCTATACAAACAAGAAGAAAAGGATTGGGAAATGAGTGACATAATAACCTCACTCTCATTTGAAATGGGAAGAATTTACACAGTTGGCTGCAGAAATACATTTCACTCAACAAGAAACAGGAGCCAAAGGGGGAAGGGGAAAGGAAGAATACTTGGAAGAATGGATTAAGGGAAGAATTCTAAACAAAACAAATGAAGGAGAGTAAATCTCAAAAAGGGATCTCAAATCTCAAAGTAAAGAAAACACTCATGATAAAATGTGCTATCCACTTCTAGGTGGAGAGGTGAATGACTCAGAGTTTCAGATAAAGAGGTAATACAGTCAGAGTGAAGATTAAGACATATTTTTTGGACATGGTCAATTTTAAAATTTGTTTTGCTTGACTATTCATGTTTATAACCAGGATTTAATTTTTTCTATTTTTCTTAAGGGGGGTGGGGGGTGTACATCAAGAGAGGTAGGAAAGAGAAAAAATGTGTTTTTTTTTTAATTCATTGAAAAAAATTTAATTAAAAAAAAAAAAAAAACCTATTCCAGTGGCTCCCTACTTACTCTAGGATATAAACACCTTCACTTGGCTTTTAAAAGTTTTAAAAACCTAGTCCCCAATCTTTCTTTCTAGTCTCATCATACATCATTCCCTTCCTTATACCGTGCAGTAAAGTCAAAACTGTCTTCTCTGTTTCGCACACATGGCACTCTATTTCCCATCTTTGCAATGATTGTCCTCCATGCCTCCACTCCCATCCCAGTTCTGCCTCATAAGCTTCATCTTGAACCTTCACTCCAGTCCTAGAATTCAAACATTCCCCTTTGGCTTTCCCTTCAAATTGAATGGCTCCTACCAGAACCCCAATTTAAGGAAAGCATCCAGGTCACTATGGCTCATTCCTCTCCAGGTAGCATTCTAGACTTCTTCTGCTACGTTATGCTTCCTCACTGAGAACAAAAGTCTCTTCATTCTACCCCCCCCTTTTTGACTTCCTTTTATATGTTGTCTGCCTCCACTAGAATATAAGTTTCTTTAGGGCAGAGATCCTTTTTTTTTTTAACTTGTTTTTGTATTCCCATTGTTTAACACAATGCTGATATATAATGGGTGCTTAATAAAGGCTACTTGACTGACTAAAAATTCTTCACTTCTTTCAAGACCCAGATCAGACTACAATTTCTATAAGAACCTTTTCCAGGGAGGATTCTGGGAAGATGGCACAGTATGTTCCTAAATTTCAATTTCTCCAAATTTTCCCCACAAATAGAATGAATTTGCACCTCAGAGTGAGCATAGACTGGTGAAAAATCAAGAATGCTTGGGACAGAACAGGGGTCCTCCTGGTACTACCCAACAAGATGTGAAGAAAGACCCCAGGCTGGGATTAACCTATGTAAAGTACAAATACTTCCCAGCTAGCTTCTCTGAAATTCAAGTGAGGACCCTCAGGGTAGGTAGGTGTGACTGGAGCCTCAGCTGGAACCACAGATACTTTCACCTCCTGGACTGTATGTCCAGTTGGGGTTTGAGTCAGGAAGGTGAAATGAATCTCGATTAATTGGGAATGCCAGGCCCAGCTGTTCTGTTGAGACCCAACCCTGGACAAGAAGGAACCAGTGCAGAAGCAACAAGGTAGGGGCACTGCTGGAGCCCCTTACAGGAAAGTGAAGCTCTTGATTTGGGGTTCCTGATCAGCTGAAGTGAAGCTTGAGGCACCACCCACCCACCCCAAGATTACAAGTGCTTACACTAATATCTCATATTTAAAAAAAAAATGAACCAGCAAAGAAGAAAGAATCCCATTATACAAATATTCTATGGGAACAGGGAAGATCAGAGTTCACCTTCAAAAGAGGATACTTTAGTAAAAAAAAAAAAAAAAAAAAAAAAAAAAAGAGTCTATCCTAAAGAGTAACATGAAATGACTCCCTGCCCAGAGAAAATTTATAGAAGAACTCAAAAAAGAATTAAAAATCAAGTGAGAGACAATGAGGAAAAACTAAAAGAATAAAAGTAAAAACCATCCAAGAAAAACTTATGAAAAAAAGGTTAACCAACTTGAAAAGAAGGTACAGAGTCTCAAAGGTGAAAATATTTTTTTGAAAATTAGGATTGGGCAAGGGGAAGCCAGTGATGCTACGAGAAAACAAGAAATAACAAACCAGATTATAAAAAGAACAGAATGTAAAACATAAGAAAAACATCAGATCTGGAGAACAAATCGAGAAGATAAAACATAAGAATAATTGAACTGCCTGAAAGTAGTGACTAAAAAGAAAACCTTGACATAATAATCAGGAAATAATCCAAGAAAATTGTCTTGGAGTGATAGAACATGAGGGAAAAGTAGAAATAGAAAAACTTCACTGCTCGCCACCTCAAAGAGATCCTTTGTGGAAAACACACGGGAATATTATTGTCAAACTTTGAAACCCCCAGTTCTAAAAGAAAATTTTTGCAAGAAATAAGAAAAAAATAATTCAAATAAGCTGGAGCTTGAATTAGAATTTTGTAAGATTTAGCAGCAGCTATAATAAAAGACTACAAACACTGATACATTGTTGGTAGAATTGTGAATGTATCCAACCACTCTGGAGAGCAATTTGGAACTATGCTCAGTTATCAAACTGTGCATATCCTCTGATCCAGCAGTGTTTCTATTGGGCTTATACCCCAAAGAGATCTTAAAGGAGGAAAAGGGACCCACAAATGTACAAAAATGTTTGTGGCAGCCCTTTTTGTGGTGGTCAGAGACTGGAAACTGAGTGGATGCTCATAAATTGGAAAATGGCTGAATAAATTATGGTATATGAATGTTATGGAATATTATTGTTCTGTAAGAAACGACCAACAGCATGATTTCAGAGAGGCCTGGGGAGACTTACATGAACTGATGCTAAGTGAAGTGAGCAAAACCAGGAGATCATTATTCACGGCAACAAGAAGACTATACAATGATCAATTCTGATGGACATGGCTGTCTATAACAATGAAATTCAAACCAGTTCCAATTGTTCAGTGATGAAGAGAGCCATCTACACCCAGAGAGAGGACTGTGGGAACACACAGTGAACCACAACATAGCATTTTCACTCTTTCTGTTCATGTTTTTGCTTGCATTTTGTTTTCTTTCTCAGGTTTTTTTTTTTTCTTGATCCAATTTTTCTTGTGCAGCAAGTTAACTGTATAAATATGTACACGTATATTGGATTTAACATATTTAACAAGTATTGGACTACCTGCCATCTAGGGTAGGGAGTGGGGGGAAGGAGGGAAAAATTTGGAACAGAAAGTTTTGTAAGGGTCAATGTGGAAAAATTACCCATGCATATGTTCTGTAAATAAAAAAGCTTTAATAAAATTAAAAAAAAATAAAAGCCCACAGGTCTTAGAATCATATCTACTGACAATCAAAAGAACTTTGTCTGTCTGTAGCCAAAAATATTATATCCAGCAAAATTATCTAAAATTTTGAATGAGGAAAAAGTGGACCCTCAAGGAACTTGCAGATTTTCAGGACTTTCTATCAACCAAACCCAAACTTAACAGAAAATTTAACATAGAAGAGTCAATATCAAAGATCAATTTTAAGGAAATCTACATGGACAAACTGTTTAAACATAAACAAATTGTTTATGTTTTTGTTTACATGGGAAATGTATTCTATATGTTTAAGAGTCACCTCGACAATAAGGTAGCTCAAAAGAAAGATTGAGGCAAAGTTAAGGTAAAATTGGTAATCAGGTTATACAAAAGAGATGCAAAGGAGGAATAGACACAAAGGCATTAGAGGGGGGAAGAGGGCTTATAATTCTGAAAACCTACTCACATGGGGAATGGGTTCAATAGGAAACACTACATATATACCAAAGATATAGCACCCTCCAAAATCTATAAAGAAATAAGGGGGAAGGGATGGGAGATGGGGAAGCAAAGGATAAGGGAAGAAGACAAGAGAGAGATCCTTGGATGGGAAGAGGTTAAGTAATAGCAAGGCAAGTTAAGGATTTAATTAAAGAATTAACAGGGATAGGAAAGACGTGTGTGTGTGTGTGTGTGTATATCTATATATGTATATAAATATATATCTTTTCTTAACTGTAGCTTGTTGAGGGTGGTGGATGGGATGAAAGAGAGACATAGAATAAAAATAGAGAATAAAGCAGAGGACCAAAGAACAATTTACAAAGAAGTAAAGAAAAAAATGGACTTTTATGAATAGAATTTTTTCTACTAATATATATATATATATATATATATATATATATATATATACACTTTTAATCAGGTAATTTGTTATATATTTTGAATCCTCCCTGATGTTCTGCTGGGCACATGACAAGGTTCTCTTTTGCTTTGCTTTATTTTGTTTTATATTTCTTTTATGTTTTTCTTATTCTGTTTTTTCAAATAAATTTTTTTTTTTTTTTACAAAAGAACTTTTTCCAGATTTCTCTAATTTGTAGTACCTTTGATGGGATTCTGATTGTTGCTTACAGCTCCAACACCACAGAAATTCTCAATCACTAGCTGACAGGTCCAGGTCCAGGTCGACACAGTCTATAATTCCATCATTCATCAAATCTAGATATACCATAGAAATCAAATAATAAGAAAGTAGCATCAACAGGATAACCAGGATAGTAAATAACAAATTTTAATTAATCTTTCCTTAGCGTGGTTCCTGTGTACTCTCCTTCTTTCCTGTCCTTGGATGAACTTATAATGATGTCAGGCTAATTATAATATCATTACCCTACATTAATAACCCCCAATGGCTTTTCTAGATGCATTCTAGGTAACCACATGTGCAATTCCACCAAGGCTTTCTAGCCTTCTCCAAGTCAGTAAACTCCTCCTATAACTTCAAAATCTCCATATGTTGTGATGTAATCAGATTTCATAAATGTCTTTGCCCTGCTTAGTTGGGCAGCTAACTCTTGATAGATTTCTAACAGGAACAATCTGCTCTGAGTATATGATTCTCAATTAATCATAACAAATGCCTTTACTTTATTTGAAGATGGCCTGAGTCCTGAATTCTTTCAAAGAGGACACAGATTATCTGCTTTAACCCCTCTGCCCTCACTCCCTAACCACCAATTATTTAACTAGCTTATTATTTTGTATTGATTTTCAATTAGTCACTCTATAGTACTACATAAAGAGTAAATATTTATACATAATTGCCCAATAGAATGTAATCTCCTTGAGTGTAGGGAGTATTTTTAAAAGAGCAAAAGCAATAAAACATTCCTGGTCTTCAAGGAGCTTATGTTCTAAAGAAGGATTATTTTATGGGGGGGAAAGAGGAAGAAAGAGAGAGAGGCAGAGAGAAAGGGAAGGAGGAGAGAGAGAAAGAGAAAGAGAGAGAGAGTTCTTTAATTTTTTATATGTTAATATTAAAATATATTTAAATTTGGTATAATTTGAATTTATTCTGCATAGTGTCAACAAGGAGATCAGGATGATAGAAATGGATGTCTGGATAACATGGCCATGCTATATACATAAATACATTTCTATACATAATACATATATGTACATACACACATATATATGCTCATGTTATCTCTCCCATTAGAGTGTAACCTCTGAGCAGGAATTATTTCATTTCTTATTTTTGCATCAACTGAGTAGGTATACAAAAGGAACCACAAGTTGCTTCATTACTTTTACTTTTTTTGCTTTGTCACTTTAAGGAATTAAAACTAAAGTGGGAAAGTGGGGCAGAAGAGCAGTTGATTTATCTATTGCCCAGCTATGGAAGCTGTGAGGACATGGTTACTTTAGTCTCTGGAGTTTGTTCTCTCCAGATCTTAGGCGAACAAGTATTCCAAGGGGGACATGTCCAGGTTGTGACCTTAGGAGTTCAGGAAATCCAGGGATCCCAGTAGCAACCAGAGCTGAATGTTCTTAGAATCATCAAACAGAGAAGCCTGACCCAATGAAGTAACTCAGGGGTACTAATACCATGCCTCATCAGGAAATTCAGGAGGACTCTGAAGAAAAGGGGGTAAAGGACTTCCAGACATACCTCTTTTGTCTCATTTATTCCATAAATACTTATCTCACTGCTTTTGTATTTGAGATTTGAACCCACTTATCCTAGGGTCTTTATGTATGTAAAGGGAGAGCCCACCCACCCCTAATTTGGAGGGAATTGCTCTGGTTAGTAAATGCCTTTTGTAAAAGCTATTTAAGATAGGATGGCTAATTATTAATGGAAATACAGTGGTGGGGAACTTATGAGTACTATACCATAAAGCCACTTGGGTATAATTTGGAAAGAGTAGCTTTAAAGGTACTACATTAACAAATACTTATTAATTATTTGGGAGAAGGAGAAAGAGAGGAAGAGGAAGGAAAGAAGGAAGGGAGGGAGGGAAGAATGTAGGAAGGAAGGAAAGAAGAGAGGGAGGGAGGGAGGGGAGGAAGGGAGAGAGTGAAGGAAGAAAGGAAAAGAGGGAGAGAGGGAGGGAGTAAGAGAAGGAAGGAGGGAAGAAGGGAGAGAGGGAGGGAAGAAGGGAGAGAGGGAGGGAAGAAGGGAGAGAGGGAGGGAGGAAGGGAAGAAGGGAGGGAGGAAGGGAAGAAGGGAGGGAAGAAGGGAGAGAGGGAGGGAGGAAGGGAAGAAGGAAGAAATAAAGGAAGGATGGAAGAAATGAAGGAAGGATGAAAGGAAGGAAGAAAGGAAGGAAGGAAGGATTGAAGGGAGAAAGGAAGAGAAGAAAGGAGGGAGGGAAGGAGAGAGGAAAAGAGGGAGGAAGGAAGGGACTCAAGAAAGGAGAGAGGAAAGGAGGAAGGGAGAGTGGGAGGGAGGAAGGGAGGGAGGGAGGGGGAGGGAGGGAGAAAAGAAGGAAAAGGGAAAGAGAAGAAGGGAAGGAGGAAAGGAGGGAAGAAGAGAGGGAGGGAGGGAAGGAAGGAAAGGAAGGACGAAGGATGGGAGGGAGAGAGGGAGGAGGAAGAAAGGAAGGAAGGGAGAGAGGGAGGAAAGCAGGGAGGGAGGGAAGGAAAGAAGGGAAAAAGAAAGAAAGGGAATGAGGGAAGAAGGAAAGGAGGAAGGAAGGGAAGGAATGAAAGAGGAAGGAAGGGAAGGAATGAAAGAGGAAGGAAGGGAAGGAATGAAGGAGGAAAGAAGAGAGGAATAAATGCTGGTATATTTCCTCAAAACAAGAAAAATTATTTTTTAAAATTATCCAAGATTTTGGCTAACTATACCATAGCTACAGATACAGAGTCAGAAAGTCAGAGATATTGGCATCAAAAGCTGGCAGTACATAGATCAGCCCAAAGAATTAAAAAGCATAAAAACATGCAAAGGCAGCAAAGAAGAGTTAAACACTGTAGGTATGTGACTTTCCTGACAGGAATAATGAGCTGTGGATGGGTGTGGAGATAGATCCCTCACTATGCCATGTGCTGAGAAATCTTAATGGGAGGATTAAGGGAGGGGAGATTTTCACATGCAGACACAATCACTAATGTCACCTGTAATGGTAAATTTGTACATTTATACCCAGGTAAAAAACATAACTCTACTTAAGCACAAATGGTCATATAGATAATAATATATACAGAAACTCATGTAGTTACATTCAAACACTTAACAAATATACACACACATCAGACCCATATTCACATATAGAATCATTCAGAAACCAAATATATACATAGCAAATGGTACAAAGACACAATACCAGACACCAGTAAACCCTAGCACAGTCACCTTACAATAATGTATATAGAGATGTATGTCTTTGCATGGACTTGGCTCAATGTTTGGGGCTGAAAAAATTCTGCTCATTGGAAAAAATCCTATTTTAATTATACTTCTCAAGTGCGTTTACATGGACTTTGCAGTATGGTAAGGTCATCAACACATATTCTAAATGGGCATGAAGGTTTTTAACATGGACAGTTTTAAAAACTGGGATTCTTTTTTCTTCTTCTATGTGTACATTTATCATTCTGCACAAGAAAAATGAGAACAAAAAGGGAAAAAATGAGAAAGAAAAAAATAAGCAAACAACAAAAAGGTGAAAAATACATATTTTGATCCACATTCAGTCCCCATAGTCCTTTCTCTGGATGCAGATGATTCTTTCCATCACAAGTCTATTGGAATTGGCCTGAATCACTTCATTGTTGAAAAGAGCCATGTCCATCAGAACTGATAATCACATAATCTTGTTGTTGCTGTGTATAACAGTCTAGTTCTGCTCATTTCCCTCAGCATCAGTTCATATAAGTCTCTCCAGGCCTCTCTGAAATCATCCTGCTGGTCATTTCTTACAGAACAATAATATTCCATAATTTATCCAGCCATTCTCCAGCTGATGGGCATCCATTCAGTTCTCAGGTCCTTGCTGCTACAATTATTTTTACACAAGGGGTCCTTTTCCCTTTTTATGATTTCTTTGGGATACAAGCCCAGTGGAAACACTGCTGGATCAAATGATGTGTACAGTTTTATAGCCCTTTGGGCATAGTTCCAAATTGCTGTCCAGAATGGTTGGCTCTGCTCATAATCCCACCAACAATGTATCAGTGTCCCAATTTTCCTACATCCCTTCCAACATTTATCATTAACTTTTCCTATCATCTTAGCCAATTTGAAAGGTATGTAGTGGTATCTCAGAGTTGTCTTAATTTGCATTTTTCTAATCCATAGTGATTGAGAGCATTTTTCATATGACTAGAAATAATTTTAATTTCATCATCTGAAAATTGTCTATTTATATCCTTTGACCATTTATCAATTGAAGAATGGCTTGTATTCTTAAAAATTTGAATCAGTTCACTATATACTTTAGAAATGAGGAAAGGCTAAGATTCTTGAAGAGGAAGAGTGATGAGGACAAAAGGCAATCATGACAATCATGAGGACAATACAGCCTCATCCAGAAGAGCATCTGCATTCCATGAGAAAGACTCTTTTCCCACACCCTATCTCAAATATGTTCCTTTCGGATGCAAAACCCAAATTGTGTTTCTGAATATAAGTAAGCTCTGAGAAAATGTCTCTTTGCAATTCTTTGACATTGCCCACTAAGAGAAAATCTTGGTGTCTTTCTCTCTTTAATAAAGTGCCTTTTCTTATCACAGCTTTTTTATGTAGCATTTCTCGCTGGGAACCCACCCTAACTTGGTGTTTTGGAGAACTAGGAGACCTACCCATATTCCTGCCACATCCATACCTCATCAACAAGACCCTAGAAGGGGGAGCAAAGATGGCAGAAATAACAATAATGAGATAGATCAGAGCCCCCAGAATATAATTGCTGCAACAATAGAAATCAACAGTAGTCTCCACAGCTTCTCTGAAGAAACCACCTTTCTCAATATTTCCACAGGAGCATTGTAGAGCATTTTTCCATGAACGGCCTGCTTTCCCTTTGTGAGGTGTGTCTTGTATTACAGGCCATAAGTGACCTCAGCTAGGGCTGCTTTCCTGCCCCTCCATCTTTTCTCTCCTCTATCTACCTTCTCCTTCCCACTGGCAAAATACATGTCTTGTGGTTCCTAGTAGAGGCAATAAAATCATCCAGGCAGTGAGAGCTAGCCTTCTCAGACCTTTACCTTACATTCCCCAGTTTGTCTGCCTGCTCCCTCCCTGGCTCCAGGCTCTCTGTTCCATCATTTTGCTTGTCCTGACTTGCCTTCAGGAAGAGAGGACAGGAGAGCCGGTCACTTGGGCCTAACCAGGGACAGATTCACCACTACTACCCTTTCCTCAAAGAATATCATTAGTCTTATCTGTATCTCATGCTTCAAATATTCAGGGGCTTCTACTGAAAGGAAGAAAACAGGGATTAGCCCTCCTAAGGGAAAGAGCACTGTGTGGACTGACTCTTCCATTCTTAACCTAAAGGGTTTTAGTCTTCTAGGAACTGGGTAACAGGGTTCAAGAAAATTTAGGTAGGGATATCTAGGTGCCACAGTGGATAGAACACCAGCCCTGAAGTCAGGAGGAGTTGAATTCAAATTTGGTCTCCAACACTAGTTATGTGACTCTAGGCAAGTCACTTAACCCTGAATGCCTTAAAAAAAAAAAAAAAAAAAAAAAAAAAAAAAGATATGTTGAAGGATTTGGAGAAGAGAAAAGGGAACACAGCTAGCTTTAAGTATTTTTGGGGTTGTCATGTAGAAGAAGAATTAGGTTTGCTCTGTTTCCACTCAGTGATAAGACACTGGGTAGAAAATGCAGAGGGACAAATTTAGAATCCATAATAATCAGAGTAGCCCTAAAGTTGTAGTGCAAATTTAAGCTTTACATAAATATATAATTTGTGTGTGTGTGTGTATATATATATATATATATATAAAAATTATATATATATGTGTGTGTATGTGTGTATATATACATACACTCACATATATGGCTTTTATATACTTAAACTTATACATATTATGTTGTTTAGTCGTGTCTGATTCTTCATGACCCATTTTGGTATTTTCTTGGCAAAGATATAGGAGTGTTTCTGCCATTTCCTTCACCAGTTCATGTTACAAATGAGGAAACTGAGGCAAACAAAATTGAATGACCTGTATAGGGTCGCACTGATAATAAGTATCAGAGGTCAAATTTGAACTAATGAAGATGAATATTTCTGACTCTTAAGTTCAGTATTCTGTCCACCTTGCCACCTAGTTGCCCTGTTATGTATTATACAAAGTTTATGATAGCTTATGCACCTTGTAAAAAGCTTTAAAACAAAGTGCTTTATATACATACATGCCTCATATATGCCTCATGCACTACTCTTTAATGAAGTAAATCCTACAGCTATCATTAACTCCATTTTACAAATGAGGAAGGTAACAATTAGACTATGTAAACAATTGACCCATGATCTTATGGTTAGTGTCAGAGCCAAAATCTCAGTACATAGTGTTCTTGACTCTAAGTCCAGCAATTGTCCATATTGCATGTCTTCTCTTTGACCTAAAGGAAAACTTCATAACAATTAGAGTTGTCCAAAATGAAATGAGCTACCTTAGGAGATAGGTAGTTCTCGTCTTTGGAAGACAGATAGAATACAAATTCAGGTATGGGTTGGACTAAATAGCCTCTTAGGTCCCTTTCAGCGCCTTGATTCTGAGATTCTGTGATTTAGTAACAACCCAGTGGCCAAGCTGTCAGGATGATGAGATGTCTAGAATAGAGAGATCAAGCATGCAGCCCACAACACTCCCAAATGAAACTAAATCACAACTGTGAGATGATAATCATAAGAATGTTGTTCTTTCATTTTAAGTCTTGTTTAACTCTTTGACCCCATTTGGAATTTTCTTGGCTAAGATACTGAAGTAGTTTGCCATTTTTTTCTCTAGCACATTTTTAGATGAGAAAACTGAAGCAAACAGGGTTAAGTAATTTATCCAGAATGCCACACACAACCAATAAGTGTTTGAGGTCAGATTTTAATTCAGGATGATGAATTTATCTGACTCCAGGACCATTGCTGTATCCACTGTCCCACCTAGCAGCTCCTATCATAAGAATACTAGAACAAAATATTACTTTCATTTCAGAAAACTGGAGCACAGTCTTCCATGACTGCAGTATCATTAATAGATAAAAATAGAATTGGTAAATATTTAATAAAATTAAAATATAACAAAACATAGTAAATATTACCTCTTGAAACAATATGCAGCCTTTAGGAATCTTTTATGTGTAGTGTACATGCCCCCATTGCTATTTGAGTGTGACAGCATTAGTCTAGAGAATATGCCTTATGAAAAATAAATGAGATTACTCTGCATGTTTAAGGAAGACATGATCATTATTCTCACATGTTCATTTATTCATACAACAAACATTAATTGTGATAAACACAATAGTAGACCCTATGGAATGTATAAAGGTGAATAAGATGTACTTTGGAGTACATAGATGGTATAGTGGATAGAACAAGGGGCCTGAAGTCAGAAAGACTTATCTTCATGAGTTCTAATCTATCTTCAAACACTAATTCTTAGTGTTTGTGGCAAGTCACCCTGTTTACCTCGTTTGCCTTATCTGTAAAAATGAGTTGGAGAAGGGAATGGCTAACCACTCTGGTGTCAAAAAACTCCAAATGGGATCACAAAAAGTAAGACAAGACTGAAAACAACTGAACTAAAAGAAACCCAACCAAAATTAAAAGAAAACTCAAGAGGCTTGGAGCGTCCCTTACTGTGGGAATACTGGTGCCCACTAAATTAGAGGAAATTTGATGTTATATAAAAAACACAGAACTTAAGAGACAACAGAGCACCAGGTCTAAATCCTTCCTCAGATACTTTCTGACTGTTGGACAAAGTACAAGTTCTTTGAACTTCAGTTTCAATGAAACTTGCTAGCATTTAATAGGATAAAAACAATGTCTTTTTTCACTGTGTGCTTAATGATCTAGCACTGAATTGTCAAGGTGAAATCATAGCAATAATCCTCTAAGATATGGAATGAATTATGATGATTGACTGCAGTCCATCTTCGACCAAATAGGTCTTCAAACCAATAGAGCAGTCCTATCAGTCTGAATATGAATTGAAGATAATTATCTTTGGGTTAGGCAGTTCTCCTTCTTACTCCTATTTATTGGAATCTTTAATTTCCTTCAAGCTTAGCTCAAGGGCTGCTTCCTATGTAAAGCCTTTATCTATCCTCTTAGCTGCCAATACCTTTCCAATAAATTATCTCATATTTATTTTGTATGTGTCTAACATATATGTACACACATTGAACATGTAGCACTGTCAATGAAGCTAATACTCCAATTCACATTCATAAATTTGACCTGCAAGGGAAAGGACAGCTACCCTCAATCCCAAGTCCTTTGTGGGTCTAGAGTCCTAAATTTACAGTTCACAACCCTCTATTGGTGTGCTTACTTTGAGTCACCCAGTAATCACAATTAACTCAAAGGTATGGAATCCCAAGAAAGGGGTATCATAAGAAATGGAGCAGCGAGGTGGCTCATTGGGTAAAGTGCTGGGGCTGAAGTCAAGAGGACCTGAGTTCACTAGTTGTGGGATCTTAGGTAAATCATTTTGACCTTTGTCTTCCTTGATCCACTGGAAAAGGAAATGACAAATAATGACAAATAATGTCAGTATCCTTGACAAGAAAACCTAATGCACAGTGTTGGCATGTTATGGTCCACAGAGTCAAGAAGAGTAAGACACAATTGAACTATTGAACAACAAATTATAAGAATACTAATAACAAAATATTCCCTCTTCAATAATATTGAGGTACAGTCTTCCATAACTTCATACAATATCCCTGTTAGGAAGATTAGAAGTAGGGAGACCAGTTAAGAAAACATTTTAGTAGGTCTGGTGAAAAGTTAAGAAGACATAAGCTAGGGTGGTAGCAACAGGAATAGAAAGGATGTGATTATGAGTTAGAAACATTAGCATTTGTTGACAGGTTGGATGAGAATGGGGATGGGGTGAAGGAGTCACAAGAATCAAAGACACCATCAAGATTATGCATCAGAGTGACTCAGGGATGGGGGTACTATGAACAAAAATCAAGAACTGAGGAAGACAAACAGGTTTTGAAAGACTCTTTAGACATGTTGAGCTGGTGGCACAGGCAGAATAGCTAGGCAAAGATTCTAGTCGACAATTAGAAATGCAGGTCTTATGTCTAGGGCTTGAGATACAAATTTGTGAGTCATCTTCATGGAGGTAATAGTTGAAGTTGTGGTAGTGGATGAGATCATCAGGAGAGGAGAGGAGAGGTGAAGGGAGGGGAAAGGAGGAGAGGAGAGGGAAGGAAAGGGAAGGGAAAGAGAGGGGATGGGAGCAGAAGGGAAGTAAGGGAAGTAAAGTGCAGGGGAATGGAGGAGAAAAGGGGGGGGGAAGAAAAAAAAGGAGAGGAGAAGGAAAAGGAGGAAAGAAAGAAAAGTTAGGATAGGAAAGAAGAAAGGAGAGGGGAAGAAGAAAAAGAACAAGTAAAAAAGTTCTGGAACTTTTAGTAGTGCAACTCCAGCATGCTACATACTGTGCCAATTAAAGGAAACTGGGTTTGTTTAGCCCAAAGAGAAGACTTAGGAAAAACTTATTAGAAGGCTTCAGATATATAAAGAGTTACTGTGTAGAAGATGAACAGAATTAGAAACAATAAACAAGTATAAGTTTCAGAGGAAGGCAAATTTAGGTACAATGTAAGTACAAAAAACTGTTTGCATTTTTGTTTTTCTTCCCGGGTTATTTTTACCTTCTGAATCCAATTCTCCCTGTGCAACAAGAAAACTGTTTGGTTCTGCACACATATATTGTATCTAGAATATACTGAGACATATTCAACATATATAGGACTGCTTGCCATCTAGGGGAGGGGGTGGAGGGTGGGAGGGAAAAATCGGAACAGAAGTGAGTGCAAGGGATAATGTTGTAAAAAAAATTTCCCTGGCATGGGTTCTGTCAATAAAAAGTTATTATTTAAAAAAAAAAAACCCAAAAAACAATGTAAGTACAAAATATTCCTTAAAATTAGATACTAGTTTTGTAATTGTCTGCTTCAGGAAGTAGTGCATTCCTTCTCACAAGAGATTTTCAAATAAAAAGTGGATAATGACTTGTTGAAAATGTCTTGCAAACAAATTTTTTCTCATTTGTGGATTTGATTAGGTCTCTTCCACCTCTGAAATCCAGTCAGAAAGGAAGTCAAGGAAGCCAAAGAAGAAAAGAGTATTAAGAACAATGTTGATTTGCTTCTCTCTACCTCCTTACCCCCATCCTACCCCACCCCATAATCAAATTCTGTCCAGAAGTTAAGCAAAATGAGAACTGAGAAAAGATCATTTGACTTGATAATTAGGAGGTAATGAATTCAGAAAGAACTATCTCAGAACAGTGATGAAGACAGAAGCTAAGTAAGGTAGTAAGAAAGTTTTAGGCAATAAATAAATGCAAAGTACACTTTTTTTTAATAAAGTATAAAAGTATATAGTAAAGTATAAAATCCTTTTTTATGGGATTTTTGAGTTTCAAATTTTCCCCTCTTCTTCTCTTCCTTCTCTTCTCCGTAAGACAGTAAATAATTTGACTATAGGTCATATATGTGCAATAATGTAAAATATATTTCTACATTAGTCATGTTGTGAAAGAAAAAAAAACAGAACAAAAAGGAAAAACTATCAGGAAGGAAGAAAGGAAGGAAAGAAGGAAGGAAGGAAGACTCCAGGAAGACTGCATTCAAACTCTATCAGTTCTTTCTCTAGATATGGATAGTATTTTCTGTTATGAATCTTTTGAACTTGTCTTATATCAGTGTAATTCTGAGAAGAGCTAAGTTTATTGTAACTGATCATCACACAATCTTGCTGTTATTGTGTATGAGGTTCTCCTGGTACTGCTCTCTTCACTCAGCATCCGTTCATGCATGTCTTTCCAGATTTTTTTCAAATCATCCTGCTCATCATTTCTTATAGCCCAATAGTTTTCTATTACATTTACATATCCCAAATTGTTCAGTCATTCCTCAATTAATGGACATCTCAATTTTCAATTTTTTGTTACCAGATATACTTTCAAAGTGTTTGACAATAAAAGAGAGACCTATATGACTATACCTTGAAGGGATTAAGCAGGTCTTTTAAAGAAGATCTTTCAGAATTGGGAAAATGTCTACATGTTTATAAGTGGGGAAAAAGTAGATGGAGAGAGAGAGAGAGAGAGAGAGAGAGAGATATTACAATTGATCTCTGTTACAAGAAAGATAGAAGATAACTGGACCAGAATCCAGAAGATACAGAAAGAGAATAGAATAAAGGGCATAAGTGAAATTGGGCCTCGTTCTCTGAAGAGAATGAGAATTCTTGTAATGTTTTTCTTTTCTAAAATATGATCGTTCTCTGGGAGCAGGTTTCTTGGGGAGCTTCTAGAAGCAGCGTTAGTTTCAGTTCAAAGTAATAATCACCTCAAATGCAGCCAACTGTTAAAATACAGTCCTTTATTGTTTCTTCCAAAATTGCCTGATAAGCTTTCCTTGGTTCCAAGAGCTCTTGTTGCTAGTCCTTTGCCTCTGCCAGCTTTAGCCTCCAGCTCTCTCTGAATCCTGGCTCTGAATGTCCCGACTGAATTCTGGCTCTCAGTCTCTCAACTGAATTCTGGCTCTCAATCTCCCAAAAATCTCTAGAGCTTGTCTTTTTATACACTCTTTTAGAAGTGTGAACTCAAAGGTTGACTCCTCCTCCGAGAGAGTGGGATTGTGGGTTCCTGACTTGTGAATCTCCCTACTGAATCCTGACTTGTGAATCTTGAACGCTAATATGTGAACTAATGTATGAACTCTTAAAGGTATGAAAGGTGTGAACTCTGAACTAGAGAATTTCTAAGCACGATGCTAAAATTAAACAATTGACTTAGCACTTTGTAAGAATCCTAACATCTCCCACTTTCTTTTGATTTTAGAACATAGGTGGTCATGACCTCCCTGACTTCTGAAGGAGTTGAGAACCCCAAAAAAGAAGGTAATCACACCTTCCCTGACTCTCAAAAAAGAAGTGAAAATGCCATAAAAAGGAGGTGGTCACACCCTCCCTGACATCTCAGGAAGAGAGATGAAAACATTCAAAGGAAATGGGAAATCAAATCAGATTAGCGGGTTTCTGAAGGGGCTCACTTGAAACAGGTATACATAAATCCATCAATATGGGAGGTATTATACATAATTACATAAATTGCGTAAGTACATAGCAATATAACACAGGCTAGTAGTGATGTAACAAATAACATGACTCAACATTAGAATTTATACATGTCCATAAGTCCTAGAAATAGTTCAAAAGAAATCCATTGTCCATTAGTTCATGTGCCAGGAATCCAATAATTCCTGCAAGCTTTGAAGTCCTGCAATAGTCTCCTCTTGTGTTAGGGAATCCAATGATTCCTGATGGTTTTCAAGTCTTGCAACAGTCTTTATCAACAATTTTTCATCTCAAGGAATTCAATGATTCCTGCTGGTTTTCAAGTACTGCAACAATCTCATCTTGTGTTAGGGAATCCAATGATTCCTGAAGATTTTAAAGTTCTTTTAACAGTCTCATTGTTAGCCATGCTCTTTCAGTGTCAGATGTTTCTTAAATCTTCTCCTTTATTTTGATATTTTTCTCCTTTTCTGTCTCTCTCCAGGTGCTCATTGCCACCCATCTGTTTCCTTCTCTATCTGTAGTAACACAAGCAAACCCTCTCTCCCAGGCAGTTAACCTATCTAATTCCCTTCTATTTACCATTTTGGGGATTTCTCATCATCATCTGGCAATTGCATTGGAGCTGTTTGCACTGGACACTGCCCTGTTGGTTTAAGAGGCCTGTATTCTACCCAACTGTAATCCCTTTCTACTATCTGATTGCTTTTTTGCTGGTTGATTACATCAGAGTCCTGACCTTCTAAAGCTGAGGTGTAAACTTAGCTACCATAATGCCCCATCTGTCCTTTGTTTGATATCTTGGAGCTGGGCTCTGCCTCTCATTTCCCTGGGTCAATCTACAGTCTAAGGCCTAATGGAAGCCTCATTTACATTTTGGACATGGGGTTTTGGGTCTTCTCTCACCCTCTCTTCTCACTCTATTTCCATATCTACACTGAGCTTTTAGATGTCTAACATTTCCACACTGAAAACATCGACGAGTTTCTCCAGAAGTCCCTTGCCAAGAGGGACCCTGTCTTTTCATGTTTATCATAGTCTGGGTATAATAAGTATTGTGCCCACTGTGGCACAGCGTCTTATTTTCTCCTCTGAAGGAGCATCTTTGTGTAGTCCCCATATAATTCTTTTGCAAACTTCATTAACATTTTCCTTAGCCAGATGTCTGGTCATTATCTCTGTAGCTGCATTTTCTCCAATGGTTCTTGTTACAGCTGTTTGCAAATGTCCCACAAAACCAGCAAAAGGTTCATTGGGATCTTGCTCTATTTTTGTGAAGGCTTTACATCCATCTTTCTTTCTAGGGAGAGAACCCCAAGTTTTTGAAGCCGCAGTTGCTATCTGCTCATAAGCTGTTGTGGGGTAATTAATCTGTTCTGAATTCTCTCCATACTAACCTTCACCAGCTGGTTGGTCAAAACTATTTGTATATTATTTTGTATTTAATTTATACTTTGATATATTTAACATGTATTGGTCATCCTGTCATCTAGGGGAGGAGGTGGGGGGAAGGAGGGGAAAAATTGGAAGAAAAGGTTTGGCAATTGTCAATGCTGTAAAATTATCCATGCATATAACTTATAAATAAAAAGCTATTAAAAAATTTTAAAAACTATTTGTATATTAATTTCTGTTTGCCTATTTCATTGGGCTTGACTCCTACATAATTCATGATAATCTGAAAGCCACAACAAGTTTTGTCCAGGTTCTAAACATGTCCTAGCTATGGATTTCCAATCACTTGGGGTTAAGATTTCATAAGACAAACTATCTAGTAACATTTTAACATAAGAGGATGTAGCCCCATAAGAGTGCAACCCTTTTTCAAATTCTTGATTTTTTTCAAATCAGGAGTGTATCTTCTCCTTTTTTTGACCTGAAGAGTCAAACTCTTCAATCACAGGATATGCATTTATAAAATCAAATACATCCTGGCCTTCATTTTTTGCCTTAACTAATGCCTTTTCTAATTTTGTCATAGGCAGAGCTGATTGTGTTATTGCCTCTCTCCCTCCTCCTTCTCCCTCCACCCATGAAGGGTTAATTGAGGCAAGTAGGTCAGAGGATTGAGAATGATTTAATTCCTCCAGTTGTAAATTCTTATCTGATGCTTCATCCTTTTCACCTAGTTTAGTTGGCACCACCTCCTCCTGCTCTTTCTTATTTTTCCTTATTCTAACACATATAATTTCCTAGAGCCAGTTGTATTAAATTGTATGTATAAAGTGTATTTTTGGAAATTGAGCTTGGATTAGAATTGTAGTATTCACCTAGTTGCTCTCCTACTAATTTCCACTCATTTGGATCCAATTCTTTTTCCGTAGAGAACCAAGGAGATATGTACTGTACAGTTTCTAAAAGTTCAGTGATTTGCTCCAAAATTATAATCAAACCTTGGCTTTTCATAACCCTGACAATGCTCTCTAAACATTTTCCTTGATGAAAAAGCTGTTTTCTAAATATCTGTCCCATTTCAGCTGAAATTCTACTTTAGCTCTTTGACAAAGTTTCTTTGTTGTACTCATCCTAATTTCTGGGAGACTTTTCCAATGAATTAGGATCAGAGGCTTTTCCACTGAGATCAGGATTGTAGGCTTTTCCACTGAAATCAAGCTCGTGTCTGCCCCACATTGGGCGCCAAAATGTAGTATTCTTCTTTTCTAAAATATGATCATTTTCTGGAAGCAGGTTTCTTGGGGAGCTTCTGGAGGCAGCCTTAGTTTCAGTTCAAAGTAATAATCATCTCAAATTCAGCCAGCTATTAAAGTACAGTCCTTTATTGTCTCTTCCAAAATAGTCCAGTAAGCTTTCCTTGGTTTCAAGAGCTCTTGTTGCTAGCCCTTTGCCTCTGCCAGCTTCAGCCTCCAGCTCTCTCTGAATCCCCTGACTGAATTCTGGCTTTCAATCTCCCAAAAGTCTCTAGAGCCTGTCTGTTTATACACTCTTTTAGAGGTGTGAACTCAAAGGTTGAGTCCTCCTCCGAGAGAGTGGGATTGTGGATTCCTGACTTGTGAAACTCCCAACTGAATCTTGACTTGTGAATCTCGAACGCTAATATGTGAACTAATGTGTGAACTCTTAAAGGTGTGAAAGGTGTGAACTCTGAACTAGAGAATTGCTAAGCACGATACTAAAATTAGACAATTAACTTAGGACTTTGTAAGAATCCTAACAAATTCTGATGGATGAAGACCCAAAATTTTGAAGTAAGGAGGAAGAAAATTGAGAAAACTAAAGTCAAATGGCACTTTCAGTAAAGTAAAATTCAAGACATCTGCTAAGAATGAGGGAAAGGAGTTGAGATTTGTTCAGAGTAGAGCATTTAGAACAACTGCTATGGGGAGTGTGCTAAGGAAAAAAGAAAATTAATTCATTAAGTGGAATAAATGATTTTCAATAAAGTCAGTATAAAAGAGAATGACTGCTTCATTTTTGTATCTGTATCATCAGTGTCTAATACAATGTTCAACATATAGTTCAGTTGTTCAGTTGTTTTTCAGTCATGTCTTTTTGTGACCCCATTTGGGGTTTTCCTGGTAAAGATATAGATTGGTTTGCCATTTCCTTCTACAGCTCATTTTAAGATGAGGAAATCAAGTGTCTAAGACTAGATTTCAATACAGGAAGATGAGTCCTTCTGACTCAAGCCATTACTGTATTCATTGTGCCATCAAGTTGCACTCAACATATAGTAGGCATTTAATAAATATTTATTGATAAACTGATAAAGTGATCTTTTTGTGCATATAACAGGGTGGGGAAAGTGCTGTCTAAGGATGAAAATTTGACCATGCAAGGATTTCTGTCATTAGAAACACCATGAGCAAAGGGTAAAAATGAATACATAACCCATTTATATGTTAATGGGGGGATTAGAGAAGAGGCTCCATAAGTATGACCAAGGGGATACTGAGAAGAGTAAGAATGAGGGTGAGGACAAATGATGTAAATGATGATGGAGATGGAGATAGTATTGGGAAAGCAAACAGAGGTGGAGATTGTAATGGTGACAGAGATGGAGAAGATGATGTAATCAGCAGTGATGACAGAAAGAAGGACAGGAATTGACTGAAATGATGATGATGATTTAGACAGTGGTTGTAACAGAAATAAGATGAGGTTGGGAGAAGGGTTGAAAATGGAGATGGAGACAATGATAGGAAGGGATAGAAATGGAAATGGTTATGAAAATGGAAATGGGGTTGAGATTGGGATAGTCAGAGGGATGTATTGGGCTTGGAGACAGAATTAGCATTGGAGATAGGATGATAACAGGAATGAAGATGGAATAAGATGTTGGGGTAGTGATGGATATGGTGAGTAATAAGCAAGGTTATGGAGACAAAAGTAGAGATGTTTATAGAAATGTATGTGAAAATGCAGAGGGATTTAAAAATGGTTATAGGGCTTGATATGGGGACTGAATTTTGGAATGAGGATAGGGATGGAGACAGGGGAAGGAAGTGGTTACAAAGATAGGGATAAAGAGGGAAATAGGCGCAATTTTGAGACTGAGAATGGGAATGGGAATACAATGGGAATGGGTTAAGGATGAAGGAATTGATATAAAAGAGATGAAAATGAGGAAAAAGAATGGATATAAAACTGGTGACAGGGACAATTTGATTCAATTCAGTAAGAAATTATTAATTTCCAATCACTATAATGACCCCAGGAAGACAAATAAATGTCAAACTGTTCCTGCCCTCAAAAAGTTTATATTCCACCTTGAGAAACAATATATAAATATTAAATATAAAATATATTCAAAGGAGAAAAAATAATTAGGGAGGGAGATGGAGCACTAATAGTTGAGAGAAATCAGACAAGGCTGTAAAAGGGAAAGATGAGAAAGGAAGCTAAGGATAGGGGACTAGTAGTGCAAAGACAAAGAAACGGAATGTAGAATCTTAGTGTCATATATCTAGCATTGGAAGGGACCTTAGAAGCATCAAAGCCGAACTCTCTATGTTCAGATGAGGAAACTGAGGCACAAAGAGGTTAAATGATGTTCACAAGGGCACATGATTAATAAATGTTTGAGGTAGGATTTGAAACCAGGACTTCCTGACATCAAGTTGTCTCTGTAATAATTTCTTCCACCTCAATGCAATAGCACTTTTTAAAATCTCTCTAATGAACCTGTCATGTATCACTTTTGTCTTTTGTTAATCAGTGAATGTATTTTTTTCTCCCTATTATGTTATGTTTCATCAGAGTAAGGACCACATCTTATTTAAAATGTAAAAATTTGTCTAAAATGTGCATTTCACCAACCCATCTCCCTCCCCTTCTACATCATGGCTTTGCCCATCATAGGTTTCCATGTGACATTGATAGGCATAAGAAATTAAATGGGAATGTTGGAGAAAGCTGCAGGTGATCTACAAAGCTCAGCAGATTCCACAAAACCAATGACCAAATACTTAATGTAAATTTTTTTTTTAATTTAATAGCCTTTTATTTACAGGATATATGCATGGGTAACTTTACAGCATTAACAATTGTCAAACCTCTTGTTCCAATTTTTCACCTCTTACCCCCCCACCCCCTCCCCCAGATGGCAGGATGACCAATAGATGTTAAGTACATTAAAATATAAATTAGATACACAATAAGTATATATGACCAAAACGTTATTTTACTGTACAAAAAGAATCAGACTCTGAAATATTGTACAATTAGCTTGTGAAGGAAATCAAAAATGCATGTGGGCATAAATATAGGGATTGGGAATTCAATGTAATGGTTTTTAGTCATCTCCCAGAGTTCTTTCTCTGGACATAGTTGGTTCAGTTCATTACTGCTCCATTGGAAATGATTTGGTTGATCTCGTTGCTGAGGATGACCAGGTCCATCAGAACTGGTCATCATATAGTTTAATGTAAATTTTACAATAAGACACTAACTACACCCATAAAATAAAAAACAGACATCTTCTCTGATTTGAAGATAGAACCAAAATTTTTTATGGATTTTCCAATTGGTGGGGTGCCATGCCCCTAAATTCTTCTCTGTACCAAAATGTGGAAGGGATAACTGCATGCCTTCTCTCTGCACACTAAATACTTACTATTTGCTTAATTAAATGATCATACCCAAAGAACATTGATTAAAGCATCAATATCAATATGAAAGGAAGTCTCTGATGATATTTCTCAGGGCTTTCTGCTAAGCCCAATTTTATTTAATCAGAATTTTTGACAATGACTTGGAAGAAGACAGAATGTCATTGTTTTGTAACACCTGGTCTTAGCTCACTTTTCTAACTTGTACTGATATGTATAGGTTGGGTTCCTTTAGCAACAGAAGCAATGCCAGGGATTCTAGTTACTATCAATGGCTATCCTCCTAATACAAGAAGTGACAAGACCCCACAAGTGTGTTAAAATCAGCAAATAAGCTATTAGCTCTTTAGAAAAGACAATTAAAAAAAAACAATTCAACACACCAAGAATAATAGTTACAACAGTCCCATGTACAGAGATGACAATTGAGTTCATGGAAATTGATAAGATCACCAAGAGACAGAGTATAGAAAGAGATCCCAGGACCAAGCTCTGGGATACACCTATACATGAAGTATATGAATAATGATACTTTCAAAAAAGGTTGAAATGGAAAGGTCATACGGGTTAGAGGAAAGCCAAGAGAGAACAATGTCATGTCTCATTTTTTTTTTCTTTTGAAATTTTTTTTCTTTCACAACTGTGGCTATTATCGAAATATATTTTCAATGATAGTACATGAGGAAGGAAAGACTACATAGGAGGAGGCTGAGGGCAACGAGGCAGAAAAGTCAAGAAGGATCAAAACTGAGAAAAGGTCACTGAATTCAACAGAAGAGATAATAGGTGATTTTGAAGAGAAATAGTTTCTATAAAGTGACAGGACAGGGAAACCAAACTGCAAAGAGTTGAAAAGTGAGGGGGAGGTAGGAAAATGAAAGTAAGGAGTATGGGAAGCTTTTTTCAGAAGTTTCACTAAAAAAAGAGATAAGAGATGTAAAACAAGAGCTATAGGATGGACATGGGGATGGATACAGAGATGAGGAGACATAAGGATAAGACATTGACTATGGCATTGGCAAAGATAGGGTTATGGATGCTATTCAGATAAAGATGATGACAGAAATAAATATAAGGAAGGAGACTTTAGGGCTGATGGCAAACTAGGAAATACTTAGTGTGCCTCACTCCGTCAGACCTTTTGTAACAGTATAAACACTTTCCTTACCTCCAGTCCTATGATTCAGGATGTATCAGCAATTGCCAGAGATAAGATCAGTTAGCAAGAATACATGCAGTAGTCATAGAGAAGGGATGCTAGGCCATGCCCAGACCCATAAAAAGGACCCAGGCTAGGAATCTTAGAGTCATCTTTGATATCTCCCTTTTCTCTCAGCCATGCATCTGTCACCAAGTCTTGCCAATTCTACCCCTCCCATCTATCCCTTCCTTTCCATTCCTATGGCCACCATCTATTGTAAATAAGGTTCTAATCTGGATATTTTGAAACCATAGCAGGGAAAACAGATATTTTTTCTGACTTCATATTAATTTTTGCAAGTTTTACTTCAGTTTTAAAGTTGCAAAACTAGTTTAGAAGCATAAAGATTTCTTTAAAAAAAAAAAAAAAAGCTTTGTATTTTCAAAGTATATACAAAGACAGTTTTCAACATTCACCCTTGCAAAACTTTGCACTCCAAATTTTTCTCCCTCCCTCCACCCACTTCTCTCCTAGATAGTAAGGAATCGAATATATGTTAAGTATGTGTGGTTCTATTCTTCAATTATCATGCTGCACAAGAAAAATCAAATCAAAAAGGAAGAAAATGAGAAAGAAAGAAAAAAACAAGCAAACAACAACCAAAAAGGTGAAAATACTTTGTTGTGATCCACATTCAGGCCCTGTAGTTCTCTTTATAGAGACAGATGGTTCTTTCCATCATAAATCTGTTGAAATTGGCCTGAATCACCTCATTGATGAGAAAAGTCACATCCATCAGAGTGGATCATCACATAATCTTGTTGTTGCTGTGTGATGATGTTCTCTTGGTTCTATCACTTCATTTAGCATCAGTTCAAGTCTCTCTAATCCTAAATTATCCTGCTGATCTTTTCTTATAGAACAATAATATTCCATAACATTCATATACTATACTTATTGTGTATCTAATTTATATTTTAATATATTTAACATCTACTGGTCATCCTGCCACCTGGGGGAGGGGGTGGAGGGTAAGAGGTGAAAAATTGGAACAAGAGGTTTGGCAATTGTTAATGCTGTAAAGTTACCCATACATATAACCTGTAAATAAAAGGCTATAATTAAAAAAAAAAAAAAAAAAAAAAAAAAAAAGAATTTGGAGGTGAGCAAGCAAAAAAACAAAAAATTCATATACTATAACTTAGGGGTCCTCAAACTTTTTAAATAGGGGGCCAGTTCACTGTCCCTCAGACTGTTGGAGGGCCGGACTATAGTAAAAACAAAAACTTTGTTTTGTGGGCCTTTAAATAAAAAAACTTCATAGCCCTGGGTGAGGGGGATAAACGTCCTCAGTTGCTGCATCTGGCCCGCAGTCTATAGTTTGAGGACCCCTGCTATAACTTATTCAGCCATCCCCGAACTCATGGGCATCTGCTCCTTACCACTTCTAAAAGAACTGTCACAAACATTGTTGTACATGTGGGTCCTTTTCCTTTTTTTTATGATCTCTTTGGGATACAGACCCAGTAGAGACACTACTGAGTCAAAGGCTATACACAGTTTGATAGCCCTTTGGACATAGTTCCAAACTGCTCTTCAGAATGGTAAGATCATAACATAAAGATTTCATTGTATGTAACTTAATTTATTCATTTAAAAAATGGATGGCTGACATAAGATATTAAAATATAATTTATGTAGATAGTAAACTGAAATTTAGAGAGATAGGTAAACAGAACACTAGTCCCAGAGTTAAAAAGATAACAATGCAAATTGTGTATTTCATACTCTGGGTCTGACACATGCTCAAAAGTCAGTCTGACACTTAATCTGGGTCTGATACATGCTTGAGACTCCAAGCAATTCTACAAGACTCTATGTGACTGATGAGCTGCCAATTGGCTGGTGGGTGAGGTTTCCAATTGGGAGTTCTCCTCATTGATGAAATAACAAGTCTAGACCAGCACTAGCACCCACTCCAAAATAATAAATTTGCTCATCTAATTGATTATTAAATGTTAATTAAAACAATTCAGTTGTTTATAATTAATTAATGATATCAATTAATGTAGCTCCTGAACTTCAAGGAATTTCAAATGTCTTATTTATGAGAAGCAAATAAACTGAGAATATAAGAAATTATCTCTGTTATAATAATGAGAGTAAAACTCTGTTTTATCAGAGTCAACCCTGTAAAATTATGTAAAATCACCAACAAAACGTCTCCTTTGATCTACAAACCCAAATGGTCTTACATCCTCTCAGAGCAAGATATGCTTTCTTGGAGGAAGTCATGACCCCGGGCAAGATTTCACTTCCACTCAATACTCCCCTTAGACTCATGCATTAAAATGGGTCTTCAGAAAATGACTCTTTGCAAATCACTTCTCTCTTGAGAATGATATGCCCTCCAAGAGAATCCCTCTTGGTGTTTCTTTAACAATAAGCTTCTTTTGCCATAGCCTTTGGGTTTAGCGAAAATCCTTCTCCCAAACTTGTGCCTTGGACAGCTGAACCTCACCCATTCCTACCTAAACTCTTCTTTGATACCCTCAGCCCTCATCAATAATAGCACAAAGTTATTAAACTTTCTGGATTTATGTTTTCCACAGTGACAAGCAGATACAGAAAGTATGTATTTTCAGAAAAGGAGTTAAGAAAAAACTGGATCCCCAATTGATAAAAGTCAAAGGATATGAACAGGCAGTATACAGATGAAAAAATCAAAGCTATCTATAGGCATATGAAGAAGTGTTCTAAATCACTTTTGATTTGATTGCAAATTAAAACCACTCCAAAATACTATTTCACACCTATCAATAACAAAAAAGGAAAATGACAAATGTTGGAGATGATGTGGGAAATTAGGCCACTAATACACTGTTGGAGTTCAGGGCATTTAATCTTGCCTTTTGCTATTTGTGCTTTGCACTTCTTTACTGACAAATACCTTGTCAGATGGAAGATGCCTTTTCTCATGAGATCCTAATAAGCCCCTTTTTGCTTTTTCTTCCTCTGTGAGTCTCTGATTGTTTTTGTGGTCAATACAGTTCTACACATACGTTATCACATAGCATCCATCATCAATAATTTTTTTTTCCCCAAAAAACTGGGACAATTTACTTTTTGTCCTTTGTGATTTTCATTTTTTAATTTCTTGAAATATAGCTCTAAAAAAGACAAACTTTTAAAAAAGGCCATTGTGTTTTAAAAGGAGCTACTTGACTCCACCTTAAAATCCAGATCATACTAGGGTTTCATTGAATGCCAAATAATAGCTACAACCCAAACCTCTGTGGCTCATTGTTTAGATTTTTATGGCTTAGAATGAGTATAAATAGCGATTGTTTTCTGTTTTGGCCAGAAACTCACAGGTTTCCCCTCCAAGACTGATATCTTTGTAATGGTAAATTGAGGCATCTTTTGTCTCAACTCTTACCCAGCCTTTAGTCACTGAATAGGTGTGGCTCCAGACAAACTGAGATCTAGGGAAGACCTTAATTTAGAAAGACAAGATTACACACCTCATCCTGGGCCACTATCCATTGTTTTGACCTTTGTCTCTTGAACTTTGTCTTGACATTGAATTCCTATGGCTTCAGAGAAGAGGATGAGGCTGACAACTCTGCCCATTTAAATCCAAGTTAATAGGACTTTAGTCCTTTTCAAGAAGGAATAACAACAATAGGATCATGGAATGTTAAGGATAAAAGAAATTTCAGAGAACATCTGATCACAAAGCAATGAATTCTCAGAGTCTGAAAGGATTTTACTAGAAATTTCAATCAACCTATATCTGAAAAAGAAATTCATTCACTCACTGGGCAAGAATGGTGGTAGGGATAGTATTTGTCTGGAAATAACTAAATATATATATGTAATGAATTCCCTCTACATGGCTCCTGACAAGTGGTCATTCAATGTTTCCTTGGAAGACCCTCAAGAGGAATCAAATATCTTCCAAAGTAGCATATTTTTCCTATTTCTGTACTCTATGACCAAGGAGAAAAAGTTAACCCCTTTTCCAAATGACAGATCTTCAAATAGTTGAAACATAACTATTACGTTTCTCTTCAGTGACTTCTCCAGGCTAACTATGCCCAGTTCCTCCATCCTATGACCTCTGGGAATTTTGACATCCTGGTTGCCTTTTTCTGAATACCATCCAGTTAAATGTGACATTCTAGACATGACCAGACTAGGACAGAGTGCAAGAAGACACATCACCCTCCTGGTCTTGGATATGTGCCTTCTTTAATGATACCTAAGATTGCATTAACTTTGGGGGCTATGTCTCATACAGTTGATTTCCTGAACTTACAATCCATTAGAGCAGAGGTATCCAAATTGAGGTCCTCCAATATTCTTGAGTGTAGCAAAAATTAAATGCAATTGAAAAATGTTTAACAAAATAAACTTTTAAAAATACCATTTAAGCATAATGTTAATTTGTGGTTTTCTAAATCAATATGTGGTCTGCAGAGTCTATTTCTCTTTTGAGCTTGATGTTATTACTCTAAAGCACTCAGGTGTTCTTCATACAAATTTCTTTCTAGCCAATCTATGATGTTGACTTGTTGAAAACAAGTCTAAAATTTTACATTTGTCTCTATTAAATTCTACCACATTAGAATTACCACCTGTCAAGATTATTTTGGATCCTGACTATGGCATCCAATGTAATAACTACCCCTACCAAAACTATCACTATCTTCACTATCTGCACACCTGGAAAGCACAATACTTCATACATGCCATGAGAAGCAACATGCCTACAGTGGATGGACTACTAGAATAAGAGCCAAGAAAGATCCAGAGTTGAGCCTTCCTGTGACATTTGTTAGCTGTCATCTATAAAATGAGGGGGATTAGGAGCAACAAGGTAATGGAGTAGATAGACTACTAAACCTGCTATTTTCAACAGCCAGGTGACTCAGGTCAGTTCCAAGGGTCTTGTGATAGAGAGAGCCATCTGCATTCTGAGGGAGGACTGTGGGGGACTAAGTATGGATCACACTATAGTATTTTCACTTTTTGTTGTTGTTATTTGCTTGCATTTTTTTCCTCGTTTTTTCCTTTTTGATTTAATTGTTCTTGTGCAGCATGATAATTGTGGAAACATGCATAGAAGAATTGCACATGTTTAACATATATTGGATTATTTGTTGACTAGCGGAGAGGGTGGAGAGAAGGGAGGGAAAAAAATTGGAACATAAGGTTTTGCAAGGGTGAATGCTGAAAATTATCTATGCATATGTTTTGAAAATAAAAAGCTTTAATTTAAAAAATTTAAAAGAAAAAAATCATCTTAAGAAATCATAAAAGAAAATAAAAGAATACAAGTCAGAAGTAACTGTTGAAATCTGAACTCAGATACTTGACACAACAGCTGTATGGCTCTGGGCAAATCACTTAACTCTGATTTCCTTGCCACCACTCCCCCAAATAAGAAGGATTATACTAGAAGTCCTCTAAAGTCCCTTCCAGTTCCAAATTTATGATCTTAATATCTTATATCATTAATCCTCTCTGAAATCCAGTTTCCTTATGTGTAAACTGGGGATAGTAATAATTCTAACCCCTACCTCACAAAATTAATGCTAGATTTTTTTGTGATGTATGATTGAAATAATGTATAATCCTTGTGTAATCCATTGTCCAGAGTATCTAGAAATACTGGATTCACAAGGAGAATCCAGTCTTAGAAACTTAGAAAGCCTAAAAAGGACTTCATATCTCTTTGGTTCATTGCTTTTGGAGGAAAAAAAAACAATTCCTACTTGTACTCAGGATGTAGTTCATATTGTTATGCCACAGTTCTCAGTTTCCATAATTATCCTGACCCAGTCCTGACTCAGTTTGTCTGCTTCTCAAAGCTCAGTTTTGTAAAACCTCCCTTTCCTCTTTATCAGAATATTTGATAAAGATAAAAGATCTTATGTTTTAGAATATCAGAATGCCTCTCCCCATCCCAAGCTAGCAGAATGTCAGGATACCCCCTCCCATCTCTAGACACTCACCTCACCCTGACTCCGCCCCTGCCTCAGTCTACCCCCTGAGTCTGAGCCATATATAGGTCATTGAGAACTCTCATTGTTTGCTGGATTCTTGGAGAAGATAGTCTCATTAAGCCCAGGGACCAAATCATGGATCCATTTGGTCCCAGTAAATCTCTCCCATTAAACAAATTATTAAATACTCTAATCTCTGTCTTGCCTCAGTTTCTCTGGCATTAATTTCGGAGGCTTCCCACAGAGATGTTAGAAAATGAGCAGGATTAGAGATGAGAGTTTCGGGTCTCCCCCTTGGGCCTCAGGGTGCTGGGGATCTGAATTCTTGGCCTACAAAGGCTGGCCCCCTGGATTTTTTGTTTCCAGTTTCCAGCCACAATTGTGCCTGATGGTGGACACTCCATTTCATCCACTAGAGAGTAAGTCTGTCTGCGTACCTTTTAGGTACTATCTGGTTAAGTCTTAAGATCTGTTCTGTTCTGTATGCTAGCATCTCTATTCCCAGAATTATGAAATGCTGATGGGCATAAATTCTGGACACAGGGTCACTACCTGGGTGTCTAAGACACATCTGGGTGCCAGTTGGCACAACTCTGGGCATTCCAGAATATAAATCTGGGTGTCTTTTTTAAGACACCATCTGACTAAAAAAAAAAAAAAAGGCTCCATTTGGATTCTGGGAGGGAAGACTCTGGAGCTGACAACTTCCCTCAGGGCTATTCTAAGATTTCCAGATAGCCCCTGGTCTGAGTTGAATGTTTTGTTTTATATTGTAACTGCTCAGTGAATGTCTGTGTTTTATGTGATTTGTTTGTCACTTGTTTGTGACTTGTTTGGTTCAGAGCTCTGCTAAATTAAGAAATTTGGGAATTGGCTGTTTCAATGTTGCAATTGTACTTAATATGAAATTTGCTTGTGATTTTAAACTTTAAAACTGGCATTCAAGTAGTTTAATTCTGGCATGACTTGGATTTAGCTAGCCTAGATAAGTCTGGAGAACAAAAGGAGTTTATGTTAATTGCTTTGAACTCTGGCTGGAGAAAATATCTAATTAGAAATTTTAGGATGATTCTGAAATTGTGGGAAATAATTTCACTGTTGCCTTTGAAGGCTAGATTTAGTTATCTTTGAATGTAAGATCTTAAGAAGTTGTTGGAGTGAAGTTCTGTTAACTTACTTGAAAGGGTCATGTGTCTCCAATTAGGGTCCAACTTTTCTAAAGGCTTCATTACTGGCCAAGTTGGAGGTTAGAAAAGGTCCATTGAGAAAGGCAGCCAAGTGAAATCCTCCTCCACCTCCACCCCACTAAAGGTTGGGTGGGGTAAGGATCTTTTGTCTTCAAAGGTGAAGATTAAACTCACCCACCACTGCTCTCTGCTACTTCAGCTATGGAGTGCCTAGTTAACCCTGGGGGCCAGTTTAGGTCGCCTTCCTTCCCCCCTGCTTCTTGAGAGGTGGAGTGGCAGGGAAAGGTGGCCACGTAGAATACCCCCACACACAATGAGTGTGCTCAACTCTTTCTGCAGAGTTTAGGCTTTGGCAAAAGATTTCAAGAGATAGGCCTGATTTTTAAGTTAACCGATCTATGTTTTGGTAGAGCTGTTTCTAAAGGTTTAAAGGATATTTTAAAGAATCTTTCAGATTCTTTTCTGTAGAATTGGGTATTTTGTTTAATTGATTGTATCCTGAGGTTATGGCCATCATTTAAAGAGCTTCTGAAAGTAATAGTTTTTCCTTGTCCTTTTGAAAATGTTTCTGTTAAATATGAAAGATAACTTGTGAACTTAGCGAAACAAATTTATTACAATATGAGGTTATGGTATTTTATTTTTAATATTTTTAAGAACCTCTTGGATTCTTTTATGTGATAATAGGATATTAGGATGTTCTGTATAGGATATTCTAAGTTTTAATTGATTGTATTAGGTCATCCTGAGGTCATTTTAAAGAGCCTCTGAAAATAATATTTTTTTGTCCTTTTGAAAATGTTTCTGTTATGGACAATATGTAATTTGGAATATTTGTCTATGTATTGGGTATTTTAAAAAGCAAACTGATTTGTATGTATAATGTTCACTTATGGAAACATCTACTTAGATATGAAAGAAGTGAACTTACTGAGACAAATTCTTACTGTCATAAATATAAGGTTATGGTAAATATCTGTTTAGGATATGTCTGAAACTTGGCTAATAGAATTTGTTATTAGAAGTAAAATTCCTTGGGCTTATAATTAATGCTATTTGAGAGTTTTAAAGCTCCATCCTCTGACAACTAGTGGGACAATTAACTAAAATAAAAATGAATTAAAGCTATTTTATCCTGTTTTTCTGGAAGTTAAGTTTTAACTGCTTATGTTATGGTTGTGTCCCTGCATTTTTTCCTCCTGTGACTGATGTCTATTTATCAGAGCAATGGTCAATAAGAAACTGTTAATGTAATTCAATTATGTCATACCTTGCTATTTCCAATCTGGTTATATGTAATCATTATATCCTGACTACTGGGCAAATGAGTTACTGTTAATGATTTTTTGAGTCTGTGGATATTCAGGTTTTTAACAGTTAGCCCAGTGAGAAGCTGCTGGCCAATTCATACTGGCCACTTTACGTTTTGTTTCAGTCTGTTCTAACCTTCATTTGTTAGATTTGTGATTTTTGTTCTAGATTTTGGTCAAAATTGTGGTATTTACTTGCTTCTGAGACGTGGATCAGCCCATCTGAAGCTTTGGTAGCAGGCAGCACGGCTGCCCTCCCCTTGTATCTCCTCAGCAGGAAGCAGTGCTCCTGATGTAATATGGACTGATATTGGGGAGTGGGAAAGTGGTTGAATTATTGTTAAAATTTTAGCTGTATCACTGTGTTTCAGATTTGTTAAAACTGTAACTATTGCTGTATGTTTGGGGGATTTTTAGGAAACATACTGTACTAGTTTGTTATGTATAGAAATTGTGATTCACTCTTGGATTTATATGTGGAATGGTAATTTGATGATTTCTTTTCTGTGTAAAAAAAGGGAGGAAGGAAACTGGTTGAAACTGGTCAGGAGATTGGGAAAAACTGATGTATTTTTCTTAGGCACTTCTGCCCTGCCCCTATCTCAGTTCATATTGAATTGGAAATTATTTAACTCCTTGCTTAAAATTTACTGAACTATGATTTGCTAGTTATGTTTTAACTTTGAAATCCTTTATTCTGCTGGAATTGCCCTGGCAGATTCAGTTTTGGGGATTATTCTTAAGAAACAACCATAATCAGGCATCTGTCCTGGGACTGGCAGTCTCTCTGATCTGTTTCTTCACTCCTGTTACCCCAGTTCCTTAATTAGTATTTCAGAATACTTAAAAGGACCTTCCAGTATTGATATCAGGACCCTAATAGTTCGGGGTTGCCTGCCTTGGTCTAACTGCATAATTTGCTCAGAAATCTGTTTCCCAGTAGCAGTTCCTGTTCTATTGAGAGGGGACAGGTGGAGCTACTCCAGGCCCCACTTTTCCTCCCCTTGAGAATCCCTGACAGACTTGGGGTGCCCTCTTAGGATGGGCAGCAGGACTGTCTTGACCACTGCTACTCAGCAGAAGCTGAGCTAAATGCACAAATGACCACAGACCTAACTCACAGTGAACTGTCCATCTCAAACTAGATTCTCTAGCTGAGATGCCCCCCAGCTGCAGAGGGCCTGAACAGAGAGGCCTGTGTGTCTCCCCAAGTGAGGAATGCTGTTTCATGCTAATAACTCTGGGGTTATCAGGGAGAGATTGGTCCTTGCCATAAGTCCTTGCATGCTTCTAGTTTTAGCTTGATTTATTTGCTTTACATAGGGTTGGTCAAAATATGGTGCTAAGACCTTCTAGAGGAATGTAAATTCAATGATTTAAATATTAGAATAGAAGAGAGAGAGTATGGAATGTTATGCCACAGTTCTCAGTTTCCATAATTATCCTGACCCAATCCTGACTCAGTTTCTCTGCTTCAGCTCAAAGCTCAGTCCTGCAAAACCTCCCCTCCCTCTTTATCAGAATATTTGATAAGGATAAAAGATCTTATGTTTTAGAATATCAGAATGCCTCTCCCCATCCCAAGCTAGCAGAATGTCAGATACCATCTTCAAGATGCCTCCTCCCATCTCCAGACGCTCACCTCACCCTGTCAGAGTCCCTGACCCCACCTCAGTCTACCCCCTGAGTCTGAGCCATGTGTATATAAGTCATTGAGAACTCTCATTGTTTGCTGGATTCTTGGAGATGATAGTCTCATTTAGCCCTGGGACCAAACCATGGATCCATTTGGTCCCAGTAAATCTCTCCCTTTAAATAAATTATTAAATACTCTCTAATCTCTATCGGGCCTCAGTTTCTCTGGCATTACAATATTTAGGTTCTTCTAAATGTGGGCAAAGGAATTCCCAGCACCAATGAATGCAGTTAGGGCCAAATTCTTACCAGGCAAAGGACAGGAACAGGAAAAAAAAATGCATATGATGCATAATCATAGGTGCATGGAAACAGTTATGGAAAATAAATGAGGCAGGGAGGATTTTGAAAATATGGCAGAGTTGATTGGTAAATGTCAAGCTCTCCAGATTTCCCTCACAAATAGAATAAATTTGTACCTCAAGCAACGTAGACTAATGAAAAATCAAGAAGACTTGGGTTAGAACAGAGGTCCTCCTGATAGAACCCAAGAAGACAGACTCAGGGAGGGATTAACCCATGTGAAGTGCATACATCTCTGTACTAGCTCCAAAGAAACACCAATAGGAATCTCTAGGGCTAGTTGGCTGGAGCCTCAGCAATGAACCACAGAAACTTTCACCGCCTGGGCTGTTTGTCCAGTCAGAGGTCTGAGTCTGGGGAGACCGAGTGAACCTCGGCTGATTAGGAATATCAGCCCAACCTGGCCCTTGGAGAAGGAATCAGTTCACCCTTCAGTACAGAGGCAGTGGGACAGGGAAGATGTTGGCTGTGGGTAATTGCAGGAGGGTGGAGCTCTTGATTTGGGGTTCCTAGTCAAAGCGAAGAGCTGAAGGGAAGCTTGAGGCACCATCCACCCATCTCAGGATTGCAAGTGCTTACACGAATACCTCTTATTAAAAAAAAAAAAAAAAAAAAAAATGAACCAGCAAAGAAGAAAGAATCCCAACATAGAAACATACTATGGGGACAAGGGAAAGAGTTAATCTTCAGATGAACTTAGTTTTTGTTTAGTTAAAAAAAAAAAAACTTCTACCCCAAAGAGTAATTTGAAATGGCTCCCTGCCCAGATAAAATTTATAGAACTCAAAAAAGAATTTAGAAGTCAAATGAGAGACATTGAGGAAAAACTGCAAAATAAAAAAATAAAAACCATCCAAGAAAAACAAGAAAATTATGAAAAAAAAAGTTAACCAACTAGAAAAGGAGATACAGAGTCTCAAAGACAAAAATAACTCTTTGAAAATTAGAATTGGGCAAGGGGAAGCCAGTGAAGCTATGAGAGACCAAGAGATATCAAAGCAGATTATAAAGAATGAAACAATAAAACAGAATGCGAAACATAAGAAAAATGACACATCTGGAGAACAGACCAATAAGAGAAAATATAAGAATAATTGGACTGTCTGAAGGTTGTAACTAAAAAAAGGACCTTGACACAATAATACAAGAAATAATCCAAGAAAATTGTTCTGGAGTAAAAGAATATGAGGGGAAAACTAGAAATAGAAAAAAATCCATCACTCACTGCCTCAAAGACCTTTTTTTGTGGAAAATACATAGGAACATTATTGCCAAATTTTGAAACCCAGATCAAAGAGAACATTTTTCAAGAAACAAGAAAAAAAAATCAAATACACTTGGAGATACAGTTAGAATTATACAGGTATCAGCAGCCACAATGAAAGATTTCAAGCCCTGGAATCATATCTAACAACAATCAAAAGAACTATCTTTTGCCAAAGCCAAAAAATCAACCTCTGACTGGACAAACAGCCCAGGAGGTGAAAGTTTCTGTGGTTCATTGCTGAGGCTCCAGCCAACTAGCCCTAGAGATTCCTATTGGTGTTTCTTTGGAGCTAGTACAGAGATATATGCACTTCACATGGGTTAATCCCTCCCTGAGTCTGTCTTCTTGGGTTCTATCAGGAGGACCTCTGTTCTAACCCAAGTCTTCTTGATTTTTCATTATCTAAAATATTGAACAAGCAAAAATGGACATAAAATGAATTTGAAGATTTTCAGTACTTTGTATTAACCAAAATTGAACTTAACTGAAAAAGTTAACATATAAGAGACAGTTTCAAAGAACTCAATATGGATAAATTGGTTTTTTTACATGAGAAATTTATAGCATATGTTTAAGATTGATACAAACAATACAACAGCTCAAAAGAACGATTGGGGCAGAGTTAAAGTAAAAATAATAAATATGTTATACAAATGAAGTGAAGAAGAATAATAAACAGAAGCATTTGAGGGAGGAGGAGAGCTCATAGTTCTGAAAACCTATTCACATTGAGAATAGGCTAAATAGGCAACATTATATATATACTATTAGGGGTATAACACTCTCCAAAATCTATAAAGAAATAAGGGAGGAGGGATGGGTGGACAGGGAAGCAAAGGGTAAGGGAAGAAGATAAGGGAGGGATCCATGGGTGGGGGGAAGTTAAGTAACAGCAAGGCAAGTCTGGAGCAGAATTAAAGCAAAGGATCAGCAGGGATAAGAAAGATATGTGGGTATGTGTGTGTATATGTTTGTGTAGATATATATCTACATGTGTTTATATAAATATATTCTTTCTTAACTTAATTCTTATAAATATATAACTTTCTTAACTTATCTGCTTGGGAGTGGTAGGGGAGATGAAAAGGGGAAAAAAGAATAAAATAAAAAAGGTGTGCAGCAGAGAACAAAAGAACAATTTACAAGGAAGTGAAGAAAAAATGGACACTCATGAATATAATTTTATTCTACTAACATATATACTTTCTTGATCTGGTAATTTGTTATTATATATTGTGAATCCTTCCTGATGTTCTGCTTGGCACATGACATGTTTTGTTACATTTTGTTTTGTATTCCTTTTGTTTTTCTTTTTTTTTTATTGTTTCTTTAAAGAAAATAAATTTGAAAAAAAAATAAAAGAAAAAGAAAATTGATAACATGCTGAAAAAAAAAACCTATCAGTTCTTCCCCAAAAGGGAACTAAACTTGAGGTTTACTATCTTTATATTTTAGTGAGTTTTTCAGTCCTATACTATCCTAGAGTATTCTCCCAGGATGCATAATACCACTCTGCAATTTAGATTCTTCCCATCCCCATTCCACAAAGATAAATATATTTCAGAAGCTACCAAATGATCAATTTCCTTCCCATCATTACCACACTGTAGTTCTCTAGTCTTGTCTCCACGTAAACCAAATCACAGATACCCCAGGGATTGTTCTCTTCATTCTCTAAAGGACATGTTATATCAGGAAAGCATTATCTCTCTAGAAGCTCCAGTCCCCAGTTTCTAAATTGGCATACTTCTGCTGGAAATTTCTCAATGTCCTAGCTGTTACTACCTCTTTGGTTGTTCCCTACCCAGCAAAATCTTCTTAGCTCAGAAATCTATGTTTCAGGCATCACAATCAAGCTGCCTACAAATTATTTACCTCTTCAATATGTTTCTGTCACAGATTGCCAACACCTGGCTCCTGGAGATTTAAAAAAAAAAAAAAAAAAAGTGCATTAGTATCATCAATCTGTTATGTTGACTCTTAATCACCAAACATCTTGGCTATCAGCCTGCCAATTAGTCTTAAATTCCCTGTGGATATTCTGATGGGGTATAGGAGTGTAGAAGTGCTAAAATTCCAAACACATTGGGGGTTTCGAAAATCTCCCTGTATAGTTCACCAAATTATGGGGTATAGGAGTTCAGAAGCACTGAACCTCAAAAGGTTTATTAGGGTTAGGGACTGGTATAATGAGGTATCTCAAAAGAATGCATAAGTTTAGACCATTTTCAAATCAATAGGCAAAGATTTTGTTATGAAGTTGACAGAGGACTAATTTCCAAAAAAGAGTTTTAACCATTAACAAGGAGAAAAATGAAGGCTAAGTTCCGTAGTGGAACTCACCATTAACAAGGGGGAAAATGCCATAAGGCAGGCTAAATTCCTAAATAAATTCTCTATTATGACACTTAGTAAGCTGACTAACCCTAAAAGGAGTTAGTGAAGAAATGGGGAACAAATAAATTGTTTTATAAGAGAAAATAATCTTGGAGCTTGACATAATAACTTGGCCTTCTGATTGTATACAGTAATTACGGAGCCATAATAATTTTGCTTGCCTCAGAAAGGAGCTACTCCCTGAGTAGTTGTCAGAATTCAATTAGATTGGGCCTACTGCAACAAAGGCACACTTAGGGGCAAGCAGGGAAGAGCATTGCCAGGATTATTTTATAATTTGTCAATTCCTTGCAGTTACAAAATTATTGACCCCAGAACACTCTATCTATTAGATCCTTAAATGCTAATGAAAAGCAAGGGGGAGTAAGGTGGGGTGGGGAAGGTAGGAAGTGGGAGAGTGGAAACTGGAGGGAAATGTTTGTTTATCTAAGATAAACAACTTTTAGCTATAGATCAATTTGTTACAGCAAAGTCTCAAGTCACAATTAAGGCATAGGTCAAGGTCACATTTTTATGTGAGGTCTTCACTCAGTTTATCCCATTCAATTTGATTGGGGAACTCCATCATATTGATCAGGATCACCTCTTATCAGCCTCTATTATGTGTAGAAATTCCCTTGTGATTATAAAATTCTATGTAAATGTCAGATATTAGTTATACCTTTCTCTAAGTCTTTGATTTTTAAAAATATATATATATATATATATATATATATATATATATATATTAACACAAGCCCAAGCAAAGATCTATAAGGCATTCCTAAATCATCCAACCATTAATGACTATTTGCTGAGTTTGGTCATTTATCCAAGTCTGAAATCACCCTATCTAATTTTTTTGAGGCCATCAACCTTGCCTGCCTACACTATCCTCCTTCCCTACCTAAACCAATTCAACCTTACATTATCTTCCACTCATATCTTTCCTAGCCCTCTAGTTTTATTACCCATCTTACCTAGTCAAAACTTAATCCTGGATACTCTCATCAACTACTTCCTTTATTCCTATTCATGTGCTAAATGAAGATCAAGAAAAAGTGGATTTTTCTAACACAATTTTCTTTAATCTCAACTGGGCCCTCACCACAGCAAGAAAAATCTTTTTTCCTTCCCTAATCCATTCCCTATCCCACTCCTCATAGCCGCTGGTGTGTGTGTATGTTTAGTTGTTTTCTACAGTGTCTCATTCTTTGTGGTCTCAATTAAGGTTTTCTTGACAAACATACAGGAGTAGTTTGCAATTCCTTCTCCAGCTGATTTTACAGGTGAGGAAACTGAGACAAACAGGATTAAAAGATTTGCCCAGGGTCTTTCAGCTAAGAAATATCTAAACCTACTTTTAAATTCAGGAAGATAAGTCTTCCCGACTCCAGGCCCAGACTGGTTGACTGGATAGAGTCTAGATTCTATCCTCTGTCCCAAAAACTGCACAAGCACCTGCTCTAAAGCTTTTCATCTCTTCTCGTGCCTTCCACAGTATAGCCTTCCTTACTCTTTCAGCTAAAGATGTTGCCTCATATTTCAGAAATTATTAGCTCAAAACTCCCTCTTTTCCTCTTTTTCCCGTCTCATAGCACTGGAACATTTTCCATCATTATGTCTTACTTCATTCTGGTCTTAGATGAAGAGGGGCCCTCCTTATCAAAGCCAACTCTTCTACATGTATCTTTGATCCTCTCCCCTCCTAATTTCTTCAGTAAATCACCTACCATCTCACTTATATTCAGTTTCCCTGGTCTCTCATTCTCTACTAAATCCTCTGAAATTTGATTTTTGATTTCATTATTCAAATGAAGTTGCCCTCTTCAAAGTTACCGTTGATCTCTTACTTGCCAAATCTAATGGCCTTTTCTCAATCCTCATCCTCCTTGACCTCTATTTAACACTATTAATCACCATCTCCTTCTGTATGTTTTCTCTTCTCTAGGTTTTTCCTCCTATCTGTTCAATCATTCTTGTATCTTCATCCCTAAAATTATAAGTATACCCCAAAGCTCTGTCCCTGGCCCTCTCACCTTTCCCCTCCCACTCTGAGTATAGGTTGTACAATTTTTTTTTTCTACAAGGGCCACAGTTTATTTTTTAAGATTAAATTATTTATGTATTTTTTTATCAGTGAAAATCCTTCTCTCCCTCCTATTACCACCCCACATTGAGAGAGAGAAATAAAGCTGAGCCTCTTCTCTTCTCTGTATCAAAAATTCTTAGCTTTTTTTGTGTCATGGATCTCTTTGGCTGTGTGAGAAAACCTATGGACTCCTTCTTAGAATGTTTTTAAATGCACAAAAGAAAATATAACATAATTGTTGAATTTTTTTTTTAAGATCAGTCCCCTGGTTAGTAACATTTGCTCTATCCTACCTCATTAGGTGATGTCAATTCCCATGGTTCCAACTGCCATTTCTATGGAGATGATTCCCAGATCCATATCTCTCCCTCCAGTGCTACAGTCCTGTATTGTGGGCATCTCAAATTGAATATCCTTTGAGGCATCTCAAATTCAACACCTCTTAAACAGAATTCATTAAGTTTTACCTTCCAATTTCCCTTCTTCTCAGTTTCCCAATAGCTATTGAAAACTATCATCAGGGCAGCTAGGTGAATAGGGTTAGGGTTAGGGTCCTAGGAGACTCTTGAGTTCAAATATGACCAAACAATTACTAGTGATGCGACCTTGAGCAAATTACTTAACCCCAATTATCTCCAAAAACTCCAAACAACCCCAAAAGGTGAAAATGCCATGCTTTTATATACATTCAGTCTCTCTAGTTTTCCCTCATGATGCTCAAGCCAAAGGGGAACACTACCATTTTCCCAATCACCTAGGCTTGCAACCTCAGTGCCAACCTCAAACTCGTCATTTTTATTCTCCCCACATAGCCAAACCATTGCCAAAGGTTGTCATTTCTAACTCCACAGCATCTCTCATGTACATCCCCTTCTCTCCAATCCCACAACCACAACCTTAGTTCAAGCCCCATCATCTTTGCTGGAATTATTGTAATACTCTTCTAGCAATCTCCCTGGCTCAAGTCTTTCATCACATAATTGCCAAGGTGACTTTTCTACCCTGTTCAATGAGTTCCAAGTTCTCCTAATCTCCTCCAAGACCAAATATAAACTCTTGTGTTTGGCATTTAAAGCGCTTCATAATGTAATCCTTTCCCACCTTTCCAGCCTTCTTTCCTCCACATACTCTGCATTCTAGCAATTGTCCTATTTGCAATTCCTCAGACATAACACTCTATCTCCCTTTGTGCTCTCCATCTTCCATCATTGGGGTACCCTGTTGCTTTGGCTCTACCTTTTTATTTCCTGACTTCCTTCAAGACTCAGTTTAAATCCCACTTGCTCCAGGAATTCTTTTTTAGTCTACACTTCCCCCAGTCACCACTACCCAAAGTCTCTGTCTTATATTTACATAATTTAGAAGCTGCCTTCCTCATTAGAATGTAAGCTCCCTGAGGGCCAGGAGCATGTTTTTCTTATCTTTGTATCCCCAGGGCTGAACAAAGAAATGCTTGTTGGCTTGAATTTACTGTACCAAGTCTCCCCTCTATTCCATTTTCTGACCATCTATAGTACCTACAATTTGTACCATTTGACCCTTTGTATTTTGATTGGTATTGTGATTTATATATTTCTAGAACAGTCAAGCTTCAGCTAGACACAGAGACAGAGACTGACATTGAGAGAGAAAAAACAAAGAATGGTACAGATTGCTAAATGGTGAATAGGAGGCACCCAGAGTCATAAGAATTTGGGGAATTACTGGCACCCCATCATATCCATGGAGTTCCAGCACTTACATCTGCAGAGATTGAGAGAACTTCTTGTACTTTCTCCCAACGTTAAACTGAGATTTCTTCTGCTTCCAGGCTGTTTAAAAGAAACAGTGCGAATTTAGGGTTAGGGTTAGGGTTATCATTTAATCTGTTTTATTTAAACTGCTTTGCTAAAACGTAAAAATTTTCTTTTGTGTTAGCTGGAGGAAATACTTGCAATTTCTCCTCTACCTTTGGGGCAGAACCCTCAGAGTGGCTAGGCAATGTCCTGAATCCCTAAAAGAATCATGCTCCTAACCTACAAATATCTGGTATGTAATTCACCTTCCTTCTCTCCACAAAGGTGGAATTCCATGGACTCTCGATTGGGCCATTCTAGAACTACTTATAAACCCCTGTTTGCTACATGGATTCTTGTTATATTGAACCAGTCAAAACCTATCAACACATAAAGTGCATTTTTATTCTTTTAATAAGTGGTTGTTAATAGGTTCAAATAAGGTAATTATAAAATGTTTATCATGATGCCTGGCACATAGTAGGTGCTATATAAATGTTAGGTATTATTATTATTGAAGCCAAAGTTTCTTAAACTGTGCGTCATAATCCCATATAAGTTCGCATAACTGAATGTGGGGTCATGAAATTATGATTTATTATCAGTAAATGTTTACATTGTATAACTTTTATATATCTATATACCTGGGATCATACAAAAATTTCTTGGACAAAAAAGGATAACAAGTAGAAAAAGATTAATAAGACCTGATCTAAGCTACTTGGTAAGAAGTATTTTTTAATTATTTCACCTATTTTATTTCTTTTTAAAGATTTATTAGTAGCTTTTTATTTTCAAAATACAGACAAAAATAGTTTTCAACATTCACCCTTTCAAAACCTTGTGTTTCAAACTCGGTTTGGTCCAAGAATTCTTTCCTCCACCACCACTCCCCTAGATAACAAATAATCCCTTATAGATTAAACGTGTGTAGTTCTTCTAAAATATAAGGACATTTTAAAAAGCAGTGCTATAGAAGGAGATTATCTAAAGTATAAATTAGATACACAATAAGTATACATGACCAAACCGTTATTTTGCTGTACAAAAAGAATTGGGCTCTGAAATATTGTACAATTAGTCTGTGAAGGAAATCCAAAATGCAGGTGGGCAAAAATATAGGGAAGGGAATTCATTGTAATGGTTCTTAGTCATCTCCCAGAGTTCTTTCTCTGGGTGTAGCTGGTTCAGTTCATTACTGCTCCATTGGAACTGATTTGGTTCATCTCATTGCTGAGGATGGCCAGTTCCATCAGAACTGGTCATCATATAGTATTGTTGCTGAAGTATATAATGATCTGCTGGTCCTGCTCATTTCACTCAGCATCAGTTCGTGTAAGTCTCTCCAGGTCTTTCTGAAATCATCCTGCTGGTCATTTCTTACAGAACAATAATATTCCATAATATTCATATACCACAATTTATTCAGCCATTCTCCAACTGATGGGCATCCACTCAGTTTCCAGTTTCTGGCCACTACAAAGAGGGCTGTCACAAACATTTGTGCACATACAGGTCCCTTTCCCTTCTTTATGATCTCTTTGGGATATAAGCCCAGTCATACATGGCTAGCATTAACTTTTAATGAAGGTGACATTGAGCAAGTGATTTCAACTCATCATGATCGGTATTCATTTTACTCAAAAAGGAGGAGTTTCCATCATTGGGAAATAGGTGAACAAGATATGTTATATGAATGTAATGGAATCATATCAAAGCTATAAGAAATGATGAAGAATATTTAACTTAAGTCAGAATACTCACTATTTTGGGGAGGGAGAAAGGAAGGAAGGAAAAAAAAATCGGAACACAAAAGTCATACAAAAATGAATGTGGAAAACTATCTTTATATGTATTTGTGTGGGGAGCCAGCACTAATCTACAGGTGATAAGGCCACATTCCAAAAGACTGCCCTAACCTTGAATAGGAATCTTTTAATCACATCATGGAGTTACCAAAGACCACCTTAACCTTGAATAAGTAGATATACATTTCCTAATCACATCCTGGAGCTTCCTAAATGACCAAAGACACCAGCTCAGCTCACCCTTGGGCAGGAAACCAATCCTTTGTCTAGGACCCCCACCCTATATTAAGTTCTTGCAACCCTGCTGCTATATATATCTGTACTATTGCACTAATTAAATGAGGCTTGATCAGATGGTTTTGTCTTACCTCCATTCTTCTGCGTGTCCCCTCTCTCTTGCCCTTATCTCTTTTCTTCCAGGGTCCACACACTCTGCCTAGCGGGCCGAGGCATATTTGGAAAATAAAATATTATTGATATGGTCCTCTGTGAACATTCAGGACCAGTGTCAGGGGAAAAAAAAGAAAAGATGAAGATGTTTTAAGAGAAAGTTAGGAAGACTCATATGAACTGATGCATAGTGAAGTGAGCAGAACCAGGAGAGCAATTTACACAATGACAACAACTTTGTAAAGATAATTGTGAAAGATTTACGATGCAATGATCAAACATGGTTCTAAAGGAACAAAGAAAACATATGACCTGTCTGGACAGAGTGGTGATGGATTCAGAGTGCCAATTAAGGCAAATTTTTTGTACATAGCCAATTTGAGAATTTTTTACAAGGGTTTTATTTTTCTTTCTTTTTCAATGGGGAGTTGAAGGGAAAAGTAGAGAGAGAAAAAGCAGATTTTCATTAATTGGAAAAGTATTGGGAGAAAAAACCCTAATTTTAAAAACTAACAAAAATTGAAAGGCAGGGCTTAGACTGGGGTGGGGGTGAGGGGATAAATTCTGTGACTGCTTTAAAAACTGGGTTGGGAACATTTATGAAATTCTACATTCCAATTTAAAAGAGGCCTTCATCACAATATTCCATATCCTCTGGGTACTTTAAGATTGTCCAGATTTCTTAAAGAGCCTCTTTGTTTTTCAGTAAACTCTCAGAGGACTCCACCCTACAAGAATTACTATAAGACCTTTTAATTTTGTTCTTGCTTCATCTTGGGGACAGAAGCTATACTATGAGAAGCTATTCTATCTCCTAACACTCCTTTTACTTTTCTAAAGCTCTTTTCAAGAGGGTCCAACTTTAGATGTCCGAGAGAAGCAATTTTAAGCCATAACAATCATATTTTGTTGCAACTATTTACCCTTTATTCAGGGATCATTTGGCCTAGTGGGAAAAGTACTGAATTTGGAACTAAGAAAACCTGAGTTCTAATCCTGGCTCTCCAGCACTAACCAGGAGAGTTATCACAAAAATATGGTGATACAAGAGAGATTTACAAACCTCCTACTCTATGAGGTAAGCGGGGCAAATGCTTCTCCCACCTGGAAAGCATCTTACTCAAAGTGGGGTGGAACCCTGGTCTCTTCATTGATGTCACATCACACTAAAAGTTAGCATTAAATAAAGGGAAGCACACTAGACTTAAAATCAGCAGACCTGAATTCCCAGCCTGGCCACAACATTTAAGCATTGACATTGCTATGTGACTTAAGGCAATGATGATAATCAGATTGGAACCTTTTCAGACTGCCCTCAGTAAATCTATCTCTATTGATTAGTTTAGTCTATCATAAGAGAGAAGGGATTGGGAAACTTAAATTGGGTTTTCCTTCCAAGATGAATTAGAGAATTAACATAAGTGAGATAGATGCCTGGGATTGATGGTCCTTGAAAAATCCATCTATGTTCATGGAGCCTATAGCAATTAGAATTCTTCAATTGTTTGTCATACTTTCTGCTGTTTGTAAAACATGTCACTATTTGCAGATCCTTTCTACCTAATCAGGAACTAGAGAACAAGACTTATTCTTTCACAAGTACTCTTTTGTTCAACCTCAATCATTCTTCCTTCTCTTATGCTTGCTTTCTGCCTCCAATGGGCTTTTGAGTATCCCTGTCTCTGGCAGTATAAAAAGTTAGGCTTCTGGGACCCATAATAATACCTATTTAATAAACCAGCCCAAAGAATCCTCAGAAAAGAATAGACAAACATACACAAAACTTCTCTGAAGAGGTTCTAGAGACCTCTCATTCTTTGTTTCTCTCCATCACTTGAAATTTCTCTCCAACTTCAGTCATATGGAATCTACTTAACCCTTGTTCCTTTGGATCACTGAACCACTGAGAAGAACCAAGCCTTTCATGACTGATTATCGTATATTCTTGCTGTCGTGTACAATGTATTCCTGATTCTGCTTGTTTTGTTCAGCATCAGTTCATGGCCTTTTTAAAATCACCATGTTCATCATTTTTTATAGACAGTAGTATTCCATTATCTTCATATACCACAACTTGCTCAGCTGTTCCCCAATTGATGGGAATCTATTCCTTTTCCAGTTCTTTGCTACCACAAAAAGAGCTCCTACAAACATTTTTGCACATGTGGATCTTTTTGCCTCCTTTATGATTTCCTTGGGATAAAGACCCAGTAATAGCACTGCTGGGTCAAAGGGTATGCATAGTTTGATAGTCCTTTGGGGATAGTTCCAAATTGCTCTGCAGAATGTTTGGATAATTTTACAACTCCACCAACAATGTATCAGTGTCCCAGTTTTCCTCCATCCCCTCCAACATTTATCATTATCTTTTCCTATTATCTTAGCCAAACTGAGAGGTGTGAAATGGTATTTCAGAGTTGTTTTAATTTGTATTTCTCTAATCAATAGTGATTTAGAGCATTTTTTCATATAATTATAAATGGTTTTAATTTTGTCATCTGAAAATTGTTCATATCTTTTGACCATTTATCAATTGGGGAAGGACTTGTATTCTTATAAATTTGATATGGTTCTTTATATATTTTAGAAAATGAGACCTTTATCAGAAACACTGGCTATAAAGATTTTTTCCTCAGCTTTGACCTTCCCTTTTAATCTTGTTTCTGTTGGTTTTGTTTGTGCAAAACCTTTTTAATTTAATGTAATCTAGGTTGTCTGTTTTGCCTTTCATAATGTTCACTAGTTCTTTTTTGGTCATAAATTCTTCCCTTCTCCAAAGAGCTGATAGGTAAATTATCTCTTGCTCTCCTAATTTATATTCAAATCATGTACCCATTTTGACCTTATTTTGGTTTGGGGTGTGAGATGTAAATCTATGCCAAGTTTCTGATATATTATTTTCGAGTTTTCCTAGCAATTTTTGTCAAATAGGGAGTTTTTATTCCAGAAACTGGAGTTTGGAGGTTTATCAAATTCCAAATTAATATAGGCTTTGATTATTGTGTTGCATGTTTCTTTCTTTTTTTTTTTTTTAATAGCCTTTTATTTACAGGATATATACATGGGTAACTTTACAGCATTAACAATTGCCAAACCTCTTGTTCCAGTTTTTCACCTCTTACCCCCCCCACCCCCTCCCCTAAATGGCAGGATGACCAGTAGATGTTAAATATATTAAAATATAACTTAGATATACAATAAGTATACATGACCAAAACATTATTTTGCTGTACAAAAAGAATCAGACTCTGAAATATTGTACAATTAGCTTGTGAAGGAAATCAAAAATGCAGGTGTGCATAAATATAGGGATTGGGAATTCAATGTAATGGTTTTTAGTCATCTCCCAGAGTTCTTTTTCTGGGTATAGCTAGTTCAGTTCATTACTGCTCCATTAGAAATGATTTGGTTGATCTCGTTGCTGAGGATGGCCAGGTCCATCAGAACTGGTCATCATATAGTATTGTTGTTGAAGTATATAATGATCTCCTGGTCCTGCTCATTTCACTCAGCATCAGTTCGTGTAAGTCTCTCCAGGCCTTTCTGAAATCATCCTGTTGGTCATTTCTTACAGAACAGTAATATTCCATAATTTTCATATACCACAATTTATTCAGCCATTCTCCAACTGATGGACATCCATTCAGTTTCCAGTTTCTAGCCACTACAAAAAGGGCTGCCACAAACATTCGTGCACATACAGGTCCCTTTCCCTTCTTTATAATCTCTTTGGGATATAATCCCAGTAGTAACACTGCTGGATCAAAGGGTATGCACAGTTTGATAACTTTTTGAGCATAGTTCCAAACTACTCTCCAAAATGGTTGGATTCGTTCACAACTCCACCAACAATGCATCAATGTCCCAGTTTTCCCACATCCCCTCCAACAATCATCATTATTTTTTCCTGTCATCTTAGCCAATCTGACAGGTGTGTAGTGGTATCTTAGAGTTGTCTTAATTTGCATTTCTCTGATTAATAATGACTTGGAGCATCTTTTCATATGACTAGAAATAGTTTCAATTTCTTCATCTGAGAATTGTCTGTTCATATCCTTTGACCATTTTTCAATTGGAGAATGGCTTGATTTTTTATAAATTAGAGTTAATTCTCTATATATTTTGGAAATGAGGCCTTTATCAGAACCTTTGACTGTAAAAATATTTTCCCAGTTTATTGCTTCCCTTCTAATCTTGTCTGCATTAGTTTTGTTTGTACAAAAACTTTTCAGTTTGGTATGATCGAAATTTTCTATTTTGTGATCAGTAATGATCTCTAGTTCTGCTTTGGTCATAAAGACCTTCCCCTTCCACAGGTCTGAGAGGTAAACTATCCTATGTTCCTCTAATTTATTAATAATTTCATTCTTTATGCCTAGGTCATGAACCCATTTTGACCGTGTTGCATGTTTCTAATCTATTCCACTGATCTACCACTCTATTTCTTAGCTAGTACCAAATGATTGTGATGATTGTTGCTTTATAATATAATTTTAGGGTGCTTAATAAGCTAAGACACCATCCTTTGTTTTTGATTTTGGTGTTTTTTTCCATTAATTTCATTGATACATTTTGTTATTATTTTTTCTAGTTCTATAAAATAATTTTTTGGCATTTTGATTGGTATGGCATTGAACAAGTAGACCAATTTAGGCAGAATTGTCATTTTTATTATATTAGCATGAGCAATTGATATTTTTTCCAGTTGTTTATATTTGATTTTATTTGTGTGAGAAATGTTTTGTAATTGTGTTGATATAGTTCTCGGATTTGTCTTGGCAGATAGACCTCCAAGTATTTTATTTTGCCTACAGTAATTTTAAGTGGAATTTCTCTTTCTATCTCTTGATGGACTTTGTCAGTGAAATATAGAAATGCTGATGATTTGTGTGGGTTTATTTTATTTTATTTTATTTTATTTTTTTATTTAATAGCCTTTTATTTACAGGTTATATGCATGGGTAACTTTACAGCATTAACAATTGCCAAACCTCTTGTTCCAATTTTTCACCTTTTACCCCCCTACCCTCTCCCCCAGATGGCAGGATGACCAGTAGGTGTTTAATATATTAAAATATAAATTAGATACACAATAAATATACATGACCAAATCATTATTTTGCTGTACAAAAAGAATCAGCCTCTGAAATATTGTACAATGTGGGTTTATTTTATATCCTGCAACACTGCTAAAGCTGATAATTGTTTCCAGGAGGTTTTTGGATGATTTTCTAGGATTGTCTAAGTATAACATCAAAACATTACCCCTGTTCATAGTGTCTTGTCCCATTTCTTCTTGGTGACTCCTCACTCTGAACTGCCTCCCAGCTCCCTTCACACACAAGTACATTACTCACAGACTAGGATGCACTCCTCTGACTCCAACCATCCTCCAAATGAAGGGTTACTTAGTATTTCTCTTTTCTCTTATTTTATCTCTCCCATGGTTTTTCCCTTTTGCTCTCATTTTTCTCTCCCAACATGATTCATAAAGCAAAGTGTATTAAAAAATAAATAAATTTACTACAATAAAATTAGTACTTCTGGGATTTTCACTTTGTATTTATATGAAAGTCTAGATGGGCCCACATGTATGTCTGCATATGCATCCCTATTCTTGTTGTTGTTTGTTCTTCGTTCTCTAAAAGTTATCAGGGAGGTGATATCATGGTATGTAAATGAACCAGATTTAAGTGAGGGAGGGCTATGCAAGGTCACCTGCCTCACTTTCCCCCATCCAAGTCTAGTGTCCAGGTCTGTGTCTCTCTATACGAGTATATACTTGTGATGTTCATGCATGTATCCAGATATCCACGTGTTGAATAATTCTGGGTATATATTTGTTTATTGTGTGTATTTCAGAAATGTTCTTCCTTGTCTTACATCTAACCCAGGAAGCTAAAGGGACTCTGAATCATAAGCCAAATAAAGATGAGACTTTGAACACAGTACAGAGTGGGGAGGAAGGAAGTGGTCAGCCCAAAACTCTCTTTAGCCATATTTGCCCTATTATTCTAGTGTATCATGGGACTGCCAGAAACATTCTTGCCTCTAGAAAAAGGGCTGTTTGAGAGCAGGACTCCCTGCAGGTAGGGACCATGTAGATGAAAGGCATCCTACGAGTGAAACTATTTCAGTCCCTCTTATCCAGGTAGCTCAGTGTGCTTGCCCCTCCCTCCCAAGCCCAGGGAGCCTCGGGGTTTCCTGGTAGCCCTAGCACTGACCCTGAGCTAGGTCCTTATCTCCCTGCCCTAGGCTCCAGTTGTTCATTCAGGGAGTCATAGTGCTTACCTACCCCCGCTGCCCCCCCCAGCCCTCACCTGTGACGTCCCAACTGCCATCTCAGCCTTGGGGCCCGGGGGTTGGAGGTGGGGTGGAAACAAGGGTGAGAGGCCCTGTTGCCCCAAGATGAGATAGTGATCAGGCCCAGGATGCCAGATGTGAGCCGGCACAGAGGCAGAGAATGTTCTTCTAGGAGAGGCCGGAAGATGCTAAAGAGGTCAGGAACATAGACATAGTGTCAGACACAGCACCCACCCCCATTGCCTAAAGCCTGACTTCAATAATTCAGAAATTACTTCACTTTGAAGCTCCATGTTTCAGGCCATACATTCTGTAAAAGGAAGAGAACAGTGACCAGACAAAAAGAGAGCGCTCACCTCCATCCCTGGCTGTCCCAGAGTCTAAAACAGGATAGAATTTAGTAAGAAGGGACTTTTGGTCTTGATGGGGTTTTGAAAAGCATCTAGGGAACAGGAGTTAAAGAACAATATTTAATTAGCATCCAGAGGGATGACAGGCAGATATTAAGGAGCATTATTTAGCCGCAGAAGTTGGGAGAAATTTGGAGTACCGGCTTGACTCCTTCATCCTGAGAGACTTTTAATTATAAGGAAAACATGACCTTTCTCCTCAACTCCCATGCTTCATGTAGGTAAGAGCTTTCTCTATGTCCTGAATTATTTTGGTTTTGTGGGAGTTAATTGGGGTTAAGTAGACTAGCCTAGGGATACACAGCTAAAAAGTGTCTGAGGCTGGATTCCAACTCAAGTCCTCCTGATTCCAGGATCAGTTCTATCCATTGCACTCCCAGCTGCTCCTATGGCCTGAATTGTTGACAATAATCTCCGAATTGGTTTTTCTGCCCAGTCTTCTCTCTATCTGTCAGTCATCTTCTTAGGTTCAAACCTGCCTCCTTTACTTACTGCCTGTGTGGCATTGGGCAAGTTTCTTCATCAGCTTCCTCATCTCAACAGTAAAGGAATTGCTTTTTCAGCAATGAAATGATTCAAGCCAGTTCCAGTGGACCTGTGATGGAGAGAGCCATCTACACCCACAGAGAGGACTATGGGAACTAAGGGTGGATCACAACATAGCATTTTTGTTGTTGTTGTGGTTTGCTGAACCACATTCTTTTCTTTCTCATTTTTTTACTTTTTGATCTGATTTTTCTTGTGAAACAAATAATTGTATAAATATGTATGCCTATATTGGATTTAACATATATTTTTACCATGTTTAACATGTTAGATTATATATCATTTAAGGGAGGAGGGTGAGGGGAAGGGAACACAAGGTTTTCTAAGGGTCAATGTTGAAAAAATTATCCTTACATGTGTTTTGAAAAGAAAAAAAAAAAAACTTCAATAAAAAAAAGTAAAGGAGTTGGACTAGATGTCCTCTAATGATCCTTCCAGGTCAAAATCTAAGATTCTATAATCCTTTACTACAGAAATTCTATGGTCCCTTTGCAATCCTAAATCTATGATCCTGTGATCTTCTGCTCAAGAAACAACAGTAGCTCTCTACTGTTTCTAGGAAAAAATACAGACTCCTCTATTTAGTATTTAAAGCCTTTACATTCTGACTCCAAATTACCTTCCTAGCTCTGTTATGTATTACTCCTCTCTTATGTACCCTCTGTTCCAAGCAAACTGATCTGCTAGTCATTCCCCACAAACAACTTTCCACCTCTCCCACCTCTATACCTTTGCAAAGGCTATCCCTTGTACCTGAAATGTGCTCTTTTCTCACCTCACTCTCAGGTATCCACCCTTAACCCAGGTTCCTGTTTATTACCATTACCACCATCAGCTTCCTAAGAATTAGTGATGTCAGCTTTTCTGTTCTACATGGTTGCACGTTGTTTCCCTTGGGTCTCAGCCAGTGTTCAAAGCTCCATCTGCTCTGGGGGGAGGAGGAATCACAGCTGGACTGAGGCAGAAGGCCTCATAATGCACACTGGTCTCTCATCCTCTGAAGCTACCTCCCATTGTGGCACATGAATGAGTAAGGTGACCACCCCAAGCCTTATATTTTGTGATTATATTTGAGGGCCAAAGATCCAGAATAAGATTTAAAAAAAAAATTTGAAAAATCTGCAGGAGTACAAAATAGTTTTTAAGAAAGAGTTTGGACTAGGCGTGCCTAGAGTTGTCCCAAAGAGTATAACCAAATTAGGAAATTCCTATTGTTCACTAAATCCCGGATTTACAAACCTATCCCTACACATTCTCCCCACTCTCAGTTTATCATTTTGATATTATTCCTCCAGTCATAATTCAGAGCTATTGTTTAACCAGGGACTTCTGTAATAGAATTTCAATTCAGAGCTGGGAAGGACTTCAGAGATCATTCCCTTGTTTTACAGAGAAGGAAACCAAGTCTCACAAATTAAACTACTCACTTAACTTGAAAAAGTAGGATTTTGAACACAGGTCTTCTGAATGAAATCCCAGGGTTCTTTCTCCTTTCACTTTCCCCTTTTCTCCTCAGCCAGGTGAAAGAGGCTTAGGGGTGTGGATGAACATGAGCACCATCTTTCCTTCAGAAAGACTTTCCTTTCTCCTGAGAAAGTTGGGAGTCATTCCACTGGAAGAAACTGAGTTCCTCTTGCCTAGTGCCTAGGGGCAGGAATGACAAAGGAGACCTTGAAGCCATAACTTAGCCCCACTAAAGAAGGAAGGAAGAAACCCTATTCTACACGCTGTTCATTTCTACATGTGGAGAACAGGGTCAGGAGCAGTGATTGTAGGGAGATGGATGTAATACAAAGAGGTCTAGAAAAAAAAGCATAATCTTGGAGTAATTGACTCTCTAAGTAAATTATCATGGATCCCATTCCTTTTGTCACCCCAAGGATGGAAAGAGGGGGTAATGAAAAGTCTAAAGCTCTAAATCCCCAAGGTCATCTGGGTTTCCCAGGCTAGAAGAGGGGCTATCCTAAATAGGGATTGCCTTAGCTGTCTCTTTTTTCCCTTCTTGTAGCTATTTTCTCTTTGCTTTCCTAGCTTAAAGCTTCTCCCTCACCCACATGTGCAAAAATGTTTGTGGCAACCCTTTTCATAGTGGCAAGAAACTGGAAACTGAGTAGATGTCCATCAGTTGGAGAATGGCTGAATAAGTTATGGTATATGAATGTTAAGAAATATTATTGTTCTATAAGAAACCATCAGGAGGATGATTTTGGACAAGCCTGGAGAGACTTACATGAACTGATGCTGAGTGAAATGAGAAAATCAATGTAAATATTTCACAACAATCAATTGTGATGAAAGTGACTTTTTCCAACAATAAGATGACTGATGCCAGTTCCAGTGATCTTGTGATGAAGAGAGGCATCTACACCCAGAGAGAGATTGTGGGAACTGGGTGTGGATCACAACAAAAACATTCTCACTCTTTTTGTTGTTGTTCTCTTGCATTTTGTTTTCTTCCTCATTTACTTCCTTTTTTTGAACTGATTTTTTTTTTTTTTTTTGTGCAACAAGAAAATTGTATAAATATGTTCATACATATTGGATTTAACATATATTTTAACATATTTAACATATATTGGATTGCTTTCCATCTAGGGGAGGAAGTGGGGGAAAGAAGGAGAAAACCTGAAACACAGAGCTATGCAAGGGTCAATGTTGTCAAATTATCCATGCATATATTTTGAAAATAAAAAACTTTATTAAAAAAAAAAAGACTTCTCCCTCTCAAACCCAAAATCACTGCCCTGCCTCCCCCCAAAAAAGGTTTCCTTCAATCTCTGCTATCTGATTTTTCTTAGTCCCTGTTTCCTTGGCCTTCATGCCTCCTTTCTTATTATCCCAATCCTCAGAAGTTTATAGTCTAGCAGAGAAGTTATATGGTACAAAAGAGAATGTGGCAAGGGATATGAAACAGAGACAAAGAATGCCACAGGGATGCAGAGGAAGAGACATCACTGAAGACTGAAGCCCTCAAAAAAAATTCATGACTCCATGATTGAAAGTCTATAGAATTTGAAACCATAGGTGCTGAGTTCAAATCTAAACTCAATTATCTCATCTACAAAATGAGGATATTGGAATTTCTGACTTGTAAGATGCCTTTCAATTCTAAAATTCCATGATCTGTAATCCTATGGTGAAGTATGATTTGAGAACAGTAGGATTTTTTATTATTATTATAGCTTTTTATTGACAAAACATGCATGGATAATTTTTCAACACTGACCCTTGCAAAAACTTCTGTTTCAACTTTTCCCCTCCTTCCCTCTACCCCCTCCCCTAGCTGGCAAGTAGTCCTATACATGTTAAACATGTTAAAGTATATGTTAAATACAATATATGTATACATATTTATACAGTTGTCTTGCTACACAAGAAAAATCGGATTTAGAAACAAGGTAAAAATAGCCTGGGAAGAAAAACAAAAATGCAAGCAAACAATAACAGAGTGTAAATGCTATGTTGTGGTACACACTCATTTCCCAGTGTTCTTTCGCTGGGTATAGCTAGGGTCTGTTCATTACTGATTTGGATCCTCCATCAGAATTGATCCTCATATAATATTGTTGAGAATAGTAGCATTTCGATAAGTGTTTAGAAGTGTTTATGCAGAGGGTCCCCTTTCTATGTTATATGCAAATTCATGGATTTTCCCTCTCCACTTTTTCTACCAAAACCCCTCCAAAAACCCCCACAATTCACTGGGTTCTGATTGAACTTGAGTTGATGTATACATATATCATCTCCCAGAAAACCTAATCAATGGAGAGGATTAGAGAAAAGGTAAAGCAAAAGGAAGAGGAGGAGGAGAAAGAAAAGTGATGAATAGAGAGGGGAAGAGAGGAGGTGAGGAGGTGGGAATTGAGGGAAAGGGGGAGGGAGGGAGGGGAGGAGAGAGAGAGAGACAGAGAGAGAGAGAGAGAGAGAGAGAGAGAGAGAGAGAGAGAGAGAGATAGGTAAGAGGGGGACTGGAGAGGAAAATCTGGTTTGGGGTGACTAAGGGAAGAAAAGGGAGGGTAGATGAAGAAAAACAGAAGGGTAGTATGAACCCCTCCCAAACCACTACAAAGTCTCTTTGTTCTTGGCTCCTCCTTTGCCCTCCCCTTCCCCCAAATAGATTCTACAGTAAAGCTAGATTCATTGTGGCCCTTAGGCACCAGAGAAATAGACCGAGAAAGACTAGACTGTGTCACTTTCCAGCACATCAGGATTCACAACACCTCTTTCCTTAGGATTCCCATTCCCCACCCCAGATTCCTTCTATTTTATTATACCTACTAAGTTACTGCTGGATTCTTTCATCACTGGGCACTAGCCACACTTTTTAAGCTCCCTAAAAACAGAACCATTAAATCACCAGCTGAATCCTGAACCGGTTTCTACTTACAGCATTCTAGGATTCTATAAGAGCTTTATAGGTGATGGGATGGTAGAAATGGACTTTAAAGTTTTGTGGGGAGGAAATCAGTAATTTGATGGCTGTCTAAAAATGACTTTTTCAATAAGAAACTCATTCAAAGTGGAACTATACATAATATTGTCATATATGTATGTATATATATGAGTGTGTATGTGTATGTTTATAGATGTGTATGTATGTGTATATCTTCTTGTTTAACAGTAGCCTTGTTTTGGGCAGAGAAGTAGGGAAGGAAAGAAAAAAAAATAAAGTAAAAAGTGCACGGTAGAGAACAAAAGAAAATCTAGAAGAAAGCAAAGAAAAACTGGGGTAGCTTTGAAAACAATGTGTAAATTTATTATATTGGTTTTCTATAAGTGGAAATTAATTGTTTTATATCGAATCCTCTATTGTGTTCTGCTGTGTATAGGGGAATGTTCTTTTTTTTTTCTTTTCTCATTTTGTATTGAAGTTTAAAATGAATAAAAAAATTTATCAAGAAAAAGAAAGAAAGAAAAAGAATTTACTCAATCCATTCTCAACTTTTACCTTTCATCCTCTCTTTAACTGCTGTCATTCCACTTCTGGTGATCCAGATAATTCATTGTTTTCACTCTCTCTTACTGCTATCCCCTTCCTAGGGCTCAGACCTAAGGATGCCTACCCTACATCTTCCTTCTCCTTTTCAGAAGCTAGATAACCACAGTCACACTTATTTAAACCAAATTTCTGAATAAAATGAAAAGATTTCCCTCTTGACATAAGGCAGGAACAGGAGTAGAATTGACAGAGAAACTTCTGGGAAGCAGATGAGACAAGATGTGATCCTTGAATAGTGAATGGCTTTTCTCTCCGAGTATGTGAGTAAAAATTGAAACCCCAATATGTCCTTTAAGTTTCTCAGCATCTGTATTCCTAGAGACTAAAGAGTGAATTTATTGAGTGAGATTGTGCTCTTCACAGATGGGCTGAGATTTAATCTTGCTTTTGGAGTGCCAAATTCCCTGTCTCAGGTATTCTGTTGCCTTAACTAAACTGGCTTCCTCAATTACTCTAATTTGCTTGAATAAATGTGTTTGTTTACTATCTGTGATTATCTTTTGCGTAACAAGAATATGATGAGTGAGGGGAAGAAAACTAAACTAACTGATTTTAGGCTGTTACTTTCTAAATCTGGGGTAGAGGTATTTCCTCCTGAATAGCTAGGATAAATGATTTTTATCATAAACCCAGAAAGACCACACACCTAGACTTCAAATCTCAGATGTGTTAAAAGGATAGATATAATCTTAGTCTAATATCCCTCTTAAAAACAGGAGAGAGAAAAAATGAGTGTCCATCCTGAGTTACTCTCCTATATCCCTAAAATATGAAAGACAAGTTTCCTAGAAATTTAGTGAGAGGCATTTTATATATATATATATGTCGTTAGATTGGGCCAGCTGATCTTTGTGACATAGTCTGTTTGTTACATGACAGTTTACATATGTGTATTTGTATCTATCGATTGTTGTCATTCCTTCTCAAAGAGGACCAAAATGATATTACTATGTTAGAGTCCAGTTACAGGGTATCTGACTATAGATGATTAAACCAATACAAGCCTGGAATAATCTACTACAGATTGGACACAAATAGTCCCTATGAACATTTGGGGTACATTGTTTAACTTTGCACATCTTGTATTTCCTTTGAGCTACCTCAATTATGCTTTGTTCATAGAGCACAATATCTTCTCTGATGAGGGCCCACCAAGTTGGATGGTCCTTTGCCAGCAGATGGGCTGAAGCAGGCAACCAAAGGGTATCAAACAGTGTGGTGAGTTAGTTAGAGAGATGAATACTCCAAGCATATAAAAACTTCTTCCCCTGGTAGAAAAGGCAGATGAGAGCAATTTGCTCCAATACCCATGAAGACAGGTGAAGCAGGTGCTATATATTTGTATATGTATATACACACATGTCCATACATTATATGTTTGTACATGTGTGTATATGTGTATACAATATATAAAAATATATATATATATATATACATATATACTTAATTTATCTTTCTTTTTCTTTCTCCTAAATTTTTTAGTTACATATAGAAAGACTATTTATTGCCTTGAGTTTATTTTATGTCCTACTACTTTGCTCAAGTAATTATTTAAATAAATTTTTAATTGACTGAGTTTCTCTAAGTAGACTATCTTCAAAAATAAAAATTTTATTTTCTTTTTGCTCATGCTTATTCCCTCAATTTCTTTTTTTCTTATTATAGCCAAAATTTCCAAAATTATGACAAATAATAGTGATGATAAAAGACCACCTTGCTTTACTCCGTAGATTATTGAAAAGTCTCTTATTTCTATTACACACAAAGTTATGTATGCTTTTCTTTCTCTGTTTTGTCTCTTCCTGTTAGGTAACAATATTTGCATCATAGAAGGAATTTTTTTTTAACTTTCAAATTTTTTTAATTTTTAAAGCTCTTTATTTCAAAACATATGCATAAATAGTTTTCAACATTCACACTTGCAAAACTTTGCATTCCAATTTTTTTCTCCCTCCCCTCAACCAACTCCCTCCCCTAGACAGCAAGTAATCCAAAATATGTTAAACATGTGCAATTCTTCTATGCATATTTTCACAATTATCATGCTGAACATGAAAAAATCAGAATAGAAGGAATTTAATAAGATCTTTTTTCTCCTAATTTCACAAACAATTTATGTAATATTTGAATTAATTTATCTTTAGATGTTTAAAAGAATTATCTGGCCTTGAATTTTTGTTTTCTGTAGGAATTCAAATATGACTTATTCAGTTTAAATTCTGCATTTTTTTTTTGTTGTGTTAATCTATTTTGTATTTTTGTAAATACTCTTCCATTTCATTTATTAATTCATTAGATTTATTTGCATATATACTTGAGTCAAATAAATTCTCATAATTTATTTCCTCTTCACTTTTTGTGAGCACTCCCTTTTTTATTTTTGAATCCAGAAATTTGATTTTCTTCTTTTTGTAATCAGCCTGGCAAATGGTTTATCTATTTTATTGATGTACTCCTCCCCCCCCCCTCCCAAATAGCTCTTAATTTTATCACTTCAGTATTTTGTTTTGTTTTGCTTTCAGCTTTGTTGTTTCTTCTTTGATTTTCAGAATTTCTATTTTGGTGTTTATTTGTATTTTTTAAAAAAATTATTTTCCAGGGTTTTTTGGTTGCATACTCAATTCATTGATCTGTTCTTTCTCCCCTTTTTTTTTTTTTTTTTTTTTTTTTTGCTTTGAAAGTCTTGGTATGTTGTCTTCTCATTTTCTTTGATTAAAGTTCTTATAACTCTCCCATTAAAAAAAAAAAGATACTCCTCTTATATTTTTCATTAATAAACTAGGCAAAAAATTTTCTTCAAATATAAAAACTTATTTTATAAAAAGCAAACAAACAAATCTTAAGCATACAACCACTAATATCTTCTAATAGTGTTTGCTTGTGGTTCTAGACAAGTATAGGGTTAGATGTGAAGGTTTAGTGAATATTAGAGCTAGTGATTGTCTTTTGACTACCCCTATGAGCTCCACCCATCCACTAAGATTTGTAAGGTATATTTCCAACACTCTTTCTCTTCAGGCATTATGTTATTTCTAGGAATGGCTCCTGCTTGAGAAAAATAAAGATGCTAAAGGTGCCTTATACAACCGATCTCAGAAGAGCTAATTGCAACATTTTCTCCCCAAAGATTTCTATACTCTCACTTGTACCTAGCTATCTTTTGGTTGCAATCCAATTGGCTTTTCCCTGCTTTAGGGAAGTTTAAAAATAAGAATGAACAACATTTCCTTCTAGGCTAGCTCTGAGTCTCCACGCTGGAAATGTTCCCAGCAATTATGAAAATCTATTTCTCTGTTTTTCTCTTTCCTGGGTACACTACCACCCATTTGCCCTCCTTCCAGGTGGTTTATTTATCAAAAATGTGTGCTCTTGTTCATGAGACCCCATCTTCCCCACTCCACACATCTGTACAATAATAATGGTTGCTTAGTCTCATAGAATTGTTTTTTCTTAAAGTAAGTGGCAAAAAAATAGCAAACTGACTCTTAACAAACAAGGGCTGATAAAGCAGATCCATATTTTCCTAGAGAGAGTAAAGAAGAAAATGAGAGTCAGAGGATGGGGATCTAGAATTCACCAGACTGATTCCACAACTCAATAAGCACAACATCTGAAATGTGGTATCATGTGGTTTAAACTCAACCCCAGTCATAAAGTCCTGATAATGGCTTTTTCCATTTAGCAAATCTGTGAATTCTTCATTATTCAAGAAATCCTTTTGATATCAGAGACACTGTTGTTTGTTTGTCTTTCAATCTGATTTTGCTTATTAAAAGTGTCTCAGCTTTAAATTATTATTGATTAGAGAAATGCAAATTAAGACAACTCTGAGGTACCACTTCACACCTCTCAGATCAGCTAAATGACAGAAAAAGATAATGATGAATGCTGAAGGGGATGTGGGAAAACTGGGACACTGATGCATTGTTGGAGGAGTTGTGAAATGATCCAATCATTCTGGAAAGCAATTTGAAACTATGCCCAAAGGGCTATAAAACTGTTCAAACCATTTGCTTCAACAGTCTCACTACTGCATTTGTATCCCAAAGAGATCATAAAAGAGTGAAAAGGACCCACATGTGAAAACATGTTTATACCAGCTCTTTTTGTAGTGGCAAGGAACTGGAAACTGAATAAATTTAAACTGGGGAATGACTAAATAAGTTGTAGTATATGAATGTTATTATCCCATAAGGAATAATAATTATCTCTATTTTCTTTGTTTATAATATTTTCAGCTGCTCCAATGGATTTTCTCCAAATTGGATGGTTTTTTATCTATCAGAAAAGAGATATCATTTCACTTAAAACAAATAATTAAACAAATTTAAATCTAATTGCTTAAAATTTTAATGATTGTATCCATTCTCAAATTATTTAGATTTATTAAAAATTGAGGTCTTTTTGGAAACTACTTCATTCTATTATTTTTGTCAAAATGACTGAAATGGAGAATATAAAAAATATTATGATACTTTTTATTTCTATTCAAGGACTGGTTAACTTCAGGTTTACACACTTCACTTCTTACTAGATGGAGAGAGATATGTAAATAAAACATTTATTCAATGTCTACTATTTGCCAAGTACTATGCTATGGGAATTCTGGGAATTCAAATATAAGGTATAATACAGTACCTACACTCAAGGAACTTACTTTCTAATAGATGAGACTACACATAAAAAAGATGAAAAGAGAAAAGATAGGAGAAAGGAGAGGCTGTGGGAAGGAAGACACTTGAACTGTGCAAGGTGGAAAAGTAGTCTAGGGACTTATGGACTAAACCAGGTTTGAAGTTAGTATGAGATTTTAGGAAAGAACTCACCAAAATTGGAGTAGATCACAAGGTGAACCACCCATGGAATATTTTAGGCACATTCATTCCAGCTTCCCTTTGCTCATGCAATTAATTCTATCATTTCTACTTTTTCAGTCTTTTAACACTTTACTCCAGTTTCCTGAGATGTAAAATGGGGGAAATAATAGCACCTAACCACGTAGCACTGTTGTGAAGATCAAATGAGACAATAATTGTAAAGTGTATAGTATAAAGCCCTGCTTATTATAAGCACTATGTAAATGTTATTATTCCCTACATTTTCTGTTTAATAAATATTATTATTGCTACTATGATCTAGTGACATTGATCTCATTGCTATCTCTCCAACTTGACATTCCAGTTTCTTTTTGTGTTAAGCATTTTCACTGTCTGCCTCCATGAAGGCCTCCAGAGAATTCTTTCCCTCTATCTCTGCCTCTTAATTTCTCTGGCTTTTTTCAAGTCTCAGTCAAAGTTCCAACTTTTGCAAGAAGTCTTTATCAGTCCTCCTTAATTTTAGTACCTTCTCTCAGAGACTATCCCCAATTTGTCCTATATGTATCTTCTTTGTATGTTGCCTTCTCCATTAGATTAAAAAGACTTGGGACATCTAGGTAGCACGGTGGATAGAGCACCAGCCACGAAGTCAGGAAGACCTGAGTTCTCCTAGCTTGTGATCCTGGGCAAGTCACTTAACCCCAATTGCCTCAGGGGAAAAAAAGATTAGAGACTTTGAGAGCAGGGAATGGTTTTTGCCTTCTGTGGTATTCCTATCAATTAGTATGATGCCTAATTAATTGATGACTAACTTATCTGGCAGCTAAGTAGTGTAATGGAAAGAGTACTGGGCTTTAAATCAAGAAGACTCATCTTCATGAGTTCAAATCCCACCTCAGACATTTATTAAGTGTGTATACAATCCTGGATAAGTCATTTAACCTTACCTGTAAAATGAATTGGAAAAGGAAATGGCAAACCACTCCAATATCTTTGCCAAGAGGACCCTAAATGGAGTGACAAAAAGCCAGACATCGCTAAAAAATGACAATTTGAACCTAGATTGCCTTCCCTTTAGTCTTTCCCATCCTTTAAAGACTCGAACCCAAATCTGGGTTGTTATTGTTCCTATCTGTGATTTCATGATTGTATAGAGAACTTTTTGGTAGGAAATCCCCTCCCTTCTCCAACTTCCACTCTCATTCCCCACAAATCCAGACCGCAAGTATTCTGCAATTTAAAGTCTTAATAGAAATTGCCTGCAATACTGACAGCCTGTTGAGGAAGCATTTGAACCCAAATCTTCCTAATTCTGAACTCTCTACTACTTCTCTATGTTGTCTCTTTAATAAATAATATTACATATTTATTGCATTATTACATAATTATTGCATTAGAGAGGTGCTAAGTACAAAGTTCTAAATGACATCTGAGATGAAATTCTGTTGCTAACCAGGGAAATCTGGAAAGGTTTCATAGAGAAGGTGATTTATGAATTGGGCTTAATGGATAGGTAATAATTTAATAGGCAGCAAAGAGAAAGAAATCCATTCCAGGCTTAGGGAATATATACATTAAAAACTTTAATTCCTCAGCCCAACATTTAAAGGTCATCACAACCTCACTGAAACTTTGTTTTCTTTTTACACCCCTTCATCTCAGTATTACTTTACTTAAGGAGGAATTACTTGAGCCTCTGAAGTGTAAAAGGAGCTAGATTCTAAAAGATTCAAACAATGAAGAGGCTTTTCCAGTGTGGGAATGCTCTTCTGGGAGAAATCATTGAAGTGAAAGATGGATTGATCGATCTAATGATGATGGTTCTCTGAAATGGACTGTTTAAAAAGAGTGAGAGACATAATTTCTGGATAATTAATCATTTTATTAATAATGCTATTAATAAATGCTATTAAAAGTAGGTCAATGATACTCTCAATGTCAAAGACATTCATAGAACCTTTCATAGAACCTACTCAAGAAGGTGGCAATCACTCTGATTAACAAGTAACAAGAGAGAATGAACATTATAATGAAAAGTGAATCTATTCTAATGAAGGGTTGGGGACTTCTTTTACTTCCAAATTCTTCCCAGCTTTGGGTTAATTTTACTTGTTTATTTTTATTTTTTCCTTGCATTAATTTAATCAAAGAATTTATCCCCACCCAAACCTGAATAGGACATTATAAGCTTCCCTATCTGGGTGAGATCTGAGCAAGATTGAGGAGAAAGTTGATTTATTCTCATTGTCAGCAATGTCCTCCAGAAGCTGAACAACTTACTGGCTTCTTCAAAAAACCCTGGTTCTAATTCAATTTGATTGTTAATATAATTATTTCTCTAAGGACATTTCATCTTTCACTTCAATGCTTTCTCCCAGAAGAGCATTCTCATGCTAGAAATACCTCTTCATTGCTTGAATCTCATAGAATCTAGTTCCTTTGAAGTCTCAGAATCTCAAGTGATCCTTGTTCTCATTATCTCTCTTTTCTCATTCTGTCTTCCCAAATTATCTTGTATTACCAAAATATTTATTTCAGCCCTTTTAGTGATAGCAAAGAATTGGAAACAAACTAGATATCTATCTTTTGGGATGGCTAAACAATTTGCAATGCAAGAATGTAACAGAATATTACTGTGATGTAAGAAATGATAAATGCAATAAATATAGAGAAGAATGAAAAGATCTATAGGAACTTATGCAGAGTGAATTTACTAGAGTCAAGAAAATAACAGATAGAATAATTACAACAATGGAAATGAAAAGAGCAATCACAAACACACATGAATAAAATCAAAAGTGAATGCTGCATATATGATTGCGTATGTATACCCTACAGATTGTTTGCCATCTTGAGGGGGAGGAAAAATTTGGAACTCAAAATCTTACAAAAAATTAATCATGAAAATCATTTTTACATGTTAACTGAAAAAAATTAACCATTTACATTTAAAAATGGATTTTTTGAATAACAAAAGTATAATGTCCCAGTATAATGAAAGTATAATGTCCCAAAAAAGAGGTGAGAGAACAGACTCCTAGTTCACTCCTTTGGCTAGGTAGGAGGTCTACAAGTGTTGCATATTATACATATTTTAAGACTTTTTCAATATATTGATCAGTCATGGGTATTCCTTTCCCCACCTTTTTTTTTCTTTTTAAAAATATTATTATTGTATGGATTGGCTCTCTAGGGGAGTGGAGTAGAGGGATAGTAGGTGAAATTATGATGATGTTTAAAAAATAAATAAAAATTTATTTAATTTTTTAAAAAAAATTATCTTTACTTATACATTGTATCCCCCATTAGAACATAAACTCCTTAAGGGAGCTACTGTTTTTCATGTTTGCGTTTGTGTCTTCAACTCCTTCCACATTATTTTATCCATAGAAGATGTTGAATAAACATTTGTTAAATTGAATTAAAGAATCCTAAGAGGCAGATACGATCATATTTCTTTTGGATGGGTTTAGACATACAGTGGGCAGCCAAATAGCACAATAAGTAGAACACTGGGCTTAGAATCAGGAAGACTCATCTTTGAGTTCCAATCCAGTCTCAGACATTTACTAGCTATGTGACTCTGGGCAAGTCACTTAAGCCTGTTTGCCTCAATTTCCTCATCTGTAAAATGAGCTGAAGAAAAACTACTCCAATATTCTAGCTAAGAAAACCCAAAATGGGGTCACGGAGAGTTGGACACAATGGAAACAATGAACAACAATAAAAACTGAGACACTGGGCCTCAGAAAGGTTAAGTATCTTCTTGGTTCCAGCGGTTATTTTCAGAGGCACCCCAAGTCTTTGTTTTTATTTCAAGTCTTTTGGGTTATTTATTTATTTATTATTTTTTTATTTAATCAGTTGTACTACCCATGTACCAGACATTCAACAAATCTTTTACTCAGAGCCTACTGTATGTAGAACATAGGGGTTAAGGAGGTGGAAAAAGGACAATATAATATTAAAGAATTCTTTGAGGAGGCTCAAAGATGGATAGCCTTCCACTGGGATTCAAATTTTTACATTTTTCCCTATTAAATATTATCTTCTTAAATCTGAATCAATGTTTTATTCTGTTGAGATCTTTTTGAATCCTGACTCTGAAATCATTAGCTATCACTTCCAGCTTTGTTTCACATGCAAAACTGATAAGCATATCATTTGAGCTTTTATCTAAGCCTTTCATTGTGTGATTGATTGCCACAAAATGAGGCAAATTCACCAAGAGATGGGAGTGCCAAATCTTCTTGTCTCCTGAGGAATTTATATATGCTAGCCAAGAAGCAACAGTTAGATCCAAATATAGAACAACTGATTGGTTTTAAGACAAGAAAAAGAGGATGACAAAGCTGTATATTGTCACTATATTTATTTTTGTGTTCCAAACTTTTCTCTTTCTCTTCCCTCTCCCTTCCCCTCACTCCCCAAGACAGCAAGCAATTCAAGTTAAACATGTACAATTCTTCTAAACATATTTCCATATTCATCATGTGCAAAAAAAGAAAAACAGATCGAAAAGGAGGGAAAAACAAGCAAACAGATGAGAAGAACAAAAGGCGAAAATACTATGCTTTGATCCACATTCAGTGTCCATGGTTCTCTCTCTCTCTGGATGTGGGTGGCACTTTCCATTACAAGTCTATTGGAATTGCCTTGAATCATCACATTGTCGAAAAGAGCCAAGTCCATCACAGTTGATCATCACATAATTTTATTGTTATTATGTACAATGTTCTCTTGCTTCTGCTCACTTCACTTAGCATTTGTTCCTGTAAGTCTTTCCAAGCTTTTCTGAAATCAACCTGCTTGTCATTTCTTATAGAACAATAAATATTTATTTAACTTATATGCAGAATATTTTATGTAAAATGCCAGGCTTGATAAATCAAAAGTTAGAATTAAAGTTCCTTGGAGAAACAGCAACAATCTCAGATATACAGATGAACATTCTGATGGTAGAAAGTGAAAAAGAATTAAGAAACCTTTTGATTCAGGTGACAGAGGACAGTATAAAAGATGGCTTGCAGTTTAATATCAAAAAATAATAATAATAAAAGATCTTTGCAACTAGACCCATCATCTTCTGGAAAATTGAGGGAGAGGAAATGGAAAGTGGTATTAGAGTTTATATTCTTGGGCTCAAGGATCACTGCAGTTGGCGACTGCAGAAATGAAATTAAAAGATGCTTACTCCTTGGAAGGAAAGCTATGGCAAATCTGGACAGCTTACTAAAAACAGAGACATCATCTTGCTGAGAAAAGTCTGTATAGTCAAAGCTGCATTTTTTTCATAGCAATATATGACTATGAGAGTTGGACCATAAGGAAAGCTGAGCACTACAAAATCTATGCTTTCAAATTGTGGTGCAGGAGAAAACTTTTGCGAGTCCCTTGGATAGCAAAGAAATAAAATCAGTCAATACTTAAAAGAAATTAATTCAGGCTTATTTACTGGAAGGTCAAAAGCTGAAGCTGAAGCTAAAATACTTTGACCACATAATGAGAAGATGGGATTTGTTGGGAAAGACTTTGATGTTGGGAAAGATTGAAAATTAAAGGAAAAGGGAGGGACAGAAGATGAGATGGATAGAGGCTATTATGAGAATAATAAACATGAACTTGAACAATCTTTGAGAGATAGTGGAGAATTAGGAAGGTCTGGAGTGCTATGGTCCACAGGATCATGAAGTATCAGATACAACTAATTGAATAACTGAACAACAAGATTAAAAATTAGTTTCACAAGTATAAGATTAGAGAGGGTTGTGGAGACAGCAGTTCTTCTGAAAAAGATATAAGGGAGAGGGTCTTGGAAGTAAGGGAAGGAGAAAATCCACCTTTCATTTTTGTAAGATTTTTCTGTTCAAAATTTTTTCTCCCCTTCTCCCTTAATTCCCCCCTCCTCAGGACAGCAAGCAAGATATAGATTACACATGTATAATCATATTAAACACATTTCCCCATTAGTAATGTTGTAAAAGAAGGATTAGAACAAAATAGAAAAATCACAAGAATGAAAAGGCAAAGAAAAAAAAAAGTGAAAATAGAATGCTTCAGTCTGCATACTAGATTCTATAGTTCTTTCTCTGGTTGTGAATGGCATTTTCCATCACTGATCTTTTGGATTTGTCTTAGATCACCACGTTGCTAAGAAGAGCTAAGTTTATTATAATTGATCATTACAAAATCTTGCTGTTACTATGTACAGTGTTCTCCTGCTTCTGCTCACTTCACTCAGCATCAGTTCTATGACCAAATACGTTACCCACATTTTGCAAGAATACTGTACTATAAACTGTTTTGTAAACATTCCATAGAAGAAAAAATGATTCAGACTTCTTGTCTAGCACAAAAGGAGAGCCAATACGTCCAGAGAAAGAACTCTGGGAGATGACTAAAAACCATTACATTGAATTCCCAATCCCTTTATTTATGCCCACCTGCATTTTTGATTTCCTTCACAAGCTAATTGTACAATATTTCAGAATCTGATTCTTTTTGTACAGCAAAATAACAGTTTGGTCATGTATACTTATTGTGTATCTAATTTATATTTTAATATATTTAACATCTACTGGTCATCCTGCTCTCTGGGGGAGGAGGTGGGGGGTAAGAGGTGAAAAATTGGAGCAAGAGGTTTGGCAATTGTTAATGCTGTAAAGTTACCCATGCATATAACCTGTAAATAAAAGGCTATTAAATTAAAAAAAAAAAGAAAAGTGAATACAGGAAATTTTGAAAAATTACATCAGTTATTTAATGGATTCCTTCATTACATGCATGGTAAAGTCTATGGACTGCTCTCAGAATCATGTTTATATGCATAAAATAAAAATTTTTAAATTGCAAAAAAAAACAAAACAAAAGGAGAGCCAAAAAATTTTACACAAATTTTCTAGATCCTGGGGGTGCCATGCCCTTAACTCCAGAGATATGGAAGGAATAACTGTAAGCATAAATAACCACCTTAAGAAAAAAAAAAAAACTTAACAAAGCTAATAACTTTCAATCAATAGGTCTTTTACAAGTATAAACATCAATGTACACAAGAATAAATAATACACAAAAATAGTGCATAGCCAACAGATAAATGTTTCTACACTACAAGAATAATACAAATAAATCAATAAATATTGGATAGATAGCTACATGATCTAATAAATAGGATGCTGAGTCTGTACTCAGAAAGACCTGAGTTCAACTTCTGCTTCAGATACACATGTGTGATTTTAGTCATTTAACCTCTATTTACCTCAGTTTCCTCATTTCTAAATGATAATCCTAACAGCAACTTTCCAGCGATATTGGGATGAACAAATGAGAAAATAAATGTAAAAGTGCTAAGCCCAGCGCCTGGTACAAAGTAAGTAAACACTACATGATCGTTAATTATTAGTAGTAGTAATACTCACCAGGAAGGATATTAATAGTATCCACTATATAAATTTAGGTATTGGTTTAGCTATCCAAATTGGGTATTGGCTATCCAACAAGCCCAAGGCATCTTGAACTGGCATAATATACTCATCCATTTTAGTTTTTTATTCAAAGTCTGGTAGTTTGCATGTTTCTGTATATTTCCATTCTCCTATGGTTCCACCATTATGGTCTATATTAAAGGTTGCTGGATTCTGTGATGGTGCCTTTTGTGGTGGGAGCAATACTCTAAGACCTTGCCCCATGAATGCCAAGCTAATTTTTCCTTAAAATATATTAAAACCATCCCCCTCCCCAACTTAATCAAATCAAGGGACTAAGGACCCGACTACTAGTATAGTTTCCTAGTGTCCTAAATATAAAATCCATGGTACCAGGAGAAGCTAAACAGACCCTTTCTTAAGTTTCTGATTGGCTAGGAGGAATATGGACAATTGGAAACTGGAAGCTACACTCAGCTGAATCACTGTATCACTCCGCTACATTTTTGCAAAGAAAGTATCCTTTCCCTGTTCTAAATATTTTTCCCCTGCTCTGGCTAAGTAAACCTCCTTTTGCCATTTGTCAAATGTCCTAAAAATGTCTCATTTTATTCTAATCTGAGGCTTGGTCTGTTGTTACATTTGGTGATAATTGACAGTAGTGGGTCAGAATGACCTTACTGACTAGGGGAAAGGTAGATCCAGAGAGTAAAATGAGGTCAAATAGGCATTCATTCTACTGGTACTTATGTGCTTTGGCACTGACCAATTATCATAAGAAAGAAGATTAGAGTAAGCCTGTTTGGCTTTAATAACTAGGGACAGATGTGAATGTGATATTTGTCTTCAAGAACTGTCCCCAGAGTATTGGATTATTTTGTTTATTAATAAAATATTTGATTTTTTAAATTGGTACTTACATGATAATTTATTTATTATTGACTAGCTTTGCCTACTCATGAATGAGTTGTGAAAATTATATACAATTATAATTTTTAAGAATTATTAAATTATTATTATTAAATTATTAGCTGTGCACAATCTTCGATCCAACAGTATCACTACTGGTGTCTGTATCCTAAAGAGATCATAAAGAGGGGAAAAGATCCACATGTGCAAAAATGTTTGTAGCAACTCTTTCTGTAGTGGTAAGGAAATGGAAATTGAGTAGAGGTCTATCAGTTGGTAAATGGTTGATAAATTGTGGTATATGAATATATAGAATGGAATATTATTATTCTATAAGTAATGAGCAGGCTGATTTCAGAAAAACTTTGAAAGACTCACATGAACTGATGCTGAGTGAAATGAGCAGAACTAAGAGAACATTGTCCACAGCAACAATAAGATTATGTGATGATCAACTGTGATGAACTTGGCTCTTTTCAACAATGAGGTTATTCAAGGCAATTCCAATAGACTTGTGATGGAAAGTGCCATCCACATCCAGACAGAGAGAACTATGGAGACTGAATATGGATCAAAATATATTATTTTCACCTTTTGTTGTTGTTGCTGTTTTCTTGTTTTTTCTTTCTCATGCTTTTTTCCCTTTTTGTCTGACTTCTTGCCCAGCATGATGACTAGGGAAATATGTTTAGAAGAATTATAACTTTAACATATATTAGATTATTTGCTATCTTGAGGAGGGAGAACAAGGGAGAGAGGGAGAAAAATTTGGAATGCAAAATTTTGCAAAGATGAATGTTTAAAACTATTTTTGTATGTTATTTGGAAAAAATAAAATACTATTAAAAATTTTTGAAAGATACATTTCACTAACTTTAAAAAAAAGAATTAAAATTATTTGAAAAATCTGGGGGGGGGGGAAACAATGAACTGCACCCTGCAGATGTTAAATGCTATAAATTGCCATTGATTTAAATTGAAATAATTCTTGTATTTGGGGTTAATATGGTTCTCCAGAACTACTAGCTTTATTAGATCTGTCCTTTTTTCTTCCATCCAACTATATATTTTGTAATATATACTATGAACTATATTTCAGTGATATATTGAACTGTATTTTTGTACTGAACTATAATTTTGTAATTGTCTAAGAACTGTTCTGGGGGAGAAAAAAACTGTGCTGACGGAAATTTTGAAAACTTTTTATATGGCATTTGGAAGACCATTGAGAACTGTGCCTTATGGACTTTATTGGGATGCTTTGGTATAAAGTATTAGGTAAGGAAGGGGCACTTGAAAGAACAACGCTTGATCCTTCCCAGAAGCCCAAAGATCTTTCCAAAATTGGGGTATGAACAAATGTGCCAAATGCATCTTAATCATAGAAAGGGTTGAGGTATTAAGCCAGTTGAAAAAATCTAAAAGGGGACAACTTCTACTCTCTGGAACTTCCAGTGAGACACCCTTAGAGGTGTCTTCTGAAATCCCCTGGTCCCTGGTATAAATGCTGACTGCTTGCAGATGGCCACTAAAGTACATATCCTGGTTTAGAGGAGTTGATGCTATGTGCCTTTTTGGTATGTATATATCTATATATCTCTCCTTATAGGTTCACCTGTTTATGGAAATCTAGGATTCCTTAAAGGGTAGCTTCAATCAATATATTTCCATTACATTAGACATTTTCAGATAGAGTTGATTCCTACTCATTTTCCTGACTCTTGTCGCTCTAGAAAGATCCAAACCTCTCCCCTAGTGTCTACCCAAGCCAACCTCAATCAGATCAGGCACGCATCTAGCAGCCTCTAGTTTTTCTTGTTCATAAAATGAGGAGACTGGGAGGGATACAATGATAGCAAAAAAAAAAAAAAAAAAAAAAAAAAAAAAAAAAGGAGAGTGAACAGGGAGGATTCAGGAAAGATATCATCAATAGGAAGAATCATATTTTCCTTTCTTTAACTCTTCCCCCTCTAGGAAAGGAGAAAGAATTCGTTTGAGTCCGGTGGTAAATGGAGAGAGGATAATAGGAAGCTGACCCAGCATGGCTCTTGCATTGTCTCAACAGTTGTCACTCCCAGCTCTCAGCATTCTCTGCCTCTCTATATTCTTGATCATTCCATTCATCAGTCACCAAACAGGAGATGATGAGGCAAGTATTCAAAGACTGCATGTGCTACTTAACTCTGTCCACCTTATCGTTTTCTGGAACATATTGGCCAGAATTCTGCAAATATTCAGAAAGTCAACTTCAAAAGACATGATGAATTGATAAGTCCTAGGACAGCAGCTGCTTGAACCTCTCATTTCTATGGCAGCTCTATTCAGGCTGGGTGCCCAGGTACCCAGGGCTATGTATAGTTACAAGGCTCTCTGGCAAAGTAAGATTTAACTTAGCAGAGATGTGAGAGGGCATGGGTGTGGTAGGGAGAAGAGAAGCCAGTATGAGCTAGGGGTAGGAAACAAGAATAGAGAGCTCGGTTTGAGCAATATTTACTAAGGCTGGGCTGGGTTCTCTTAAGGCCCTGACACATAAGTTGGGTTGGTTTTCCCTTAAAAGGCAAGGAGATTGTCCCAAGACTTGATTGATCCAGGGGATTAAGTTTCAAACTCTTGAAAATTCTGTTTCCCTGCCACCTATAGCTAAAAAGGTCAGCTCACAAGGAGCGTTAATGTGCTTTGGACTTGAGGTAGTTCCACTTGCTATTTGAATCAACACATTCAGTCCTCATCCTTCCTGGCTTTTCCATTGCATCAGCCTCTGTTGAGTGTTCTCTCTTCTGGGATTCTCTCTTTTCTAGGTTTTCATGCTGCTATTAGTTCTGGTTTTTCTACCTGCCATGACTCTTTTGTGAAACCATATCAAACACCTAACTGAGAACATTCTGTCCCCCTATTCTTTCTTTATTCTCTCTCCTGTAATTCATCAGCTCTCATGGGCTTAATTTATACAGATGACTTAAAAATTTATATATCCTGACCAAGGTGCTACATGAGTTTCAGTAGCTCATCATAGATGACCCATTGGACATTTCTAATTGAATAAGCCATAGACTCCTCAAACTCTTCATGTCCAAAACTGAACTCAGTATCTTTCCTCTCAAAACCCTCTCCTCTTTCAGATTTTTCTATTTTTGTCAAAAGCACCACCATCCATTGCAACTTCTGTTACCTCTGACTCCCTTCTCTTTCTCATCTCACATAGCCAATCAAGTTTCAAAGTTTGCCATTTCTACCTTCCTACTATTATTCACGTTAGACCCTTTTTCTCTACTCTTATAGCTACTAATTTAATTCAGATCATTAACACCTCTTAGCTGCTTTATTATTAGAAGATTTCCTAACTAATCTCTAGGTCTCAATCCATTCTTCATATTACCATCAAAGGGATTTTCCTTATACACAGATATGACCACATTATTCCCCCATGCAGACAAAATATGAATACCTCTATTTAGCTTTTAAAGCAATTGGCCTCAAACTAGTTTTCCAGCCTTTTTTTTTTTTTGGACTAGGTGAAAGAGACCATTCTTTCCCTCAAATGCTACCCAGCCTTAATCACTGAATGGGTGCGGCTTCAGTCAAACTGAGACCTGTTGAAGACCTTAGCCTAAAAAAGCCTAGGTCCCCCACTGCATCCAGGGCCATACCCAGTCATCCTGATCTAGATATCTGGCCACTGGACCCAGCTGGCTCTGGAGGGGAAAGTGAGGTAGATGACTTTGCCCAGCCCTCCCTCCCTTAAATCCAATTCATGGGCATGCCCTGCATCACCTCTTTGAAGAACAAACTCCCCCTCTTACATTTAATTCAATCCAATCAATCACTCCTTCTCTGTTCCTCACACCCAGTACTCCATCTCTAGCCTTGTTAGCTCTGTGCTGGCCATTTGCCTTCCACATGAAGCCCACTCTTCCCCAAATTACTTTATATTCAATTTTCATTTGCACGTGTATATATGTTACATGCAACATATATATGTAAACATGTTTGTTGTTTCCCCCCCCCCCCCCCATAATCCTTGCAGGCAGGGACAGTTTATTATATTTGTATTTCCAGTGCCTACCACAGACTTGGCACATAGTAAGTACTTAAGGGCTTGTTGATCAAAGGATTGCGAAGACAAGTTTAAGCATGGAGATGAGGGGGATTGTGTTTACTAAATCAGTATTTATATACTTTCTAAATATCCTTCCCATGCATGGCTAAGTTGTTGTTTATCCTTTGTTATAGAAGACCAGGACATCAGGGAGATGATGTATGAGATGCAAGTGAATTGAATTTAAGTGAGGGAGGCTGGGCAAGGTCACCTGCTTCACTTTCCCCTCCAGAGCCATCTGGGTCCAGTGACCAGATATAGATCAGAATGACTGGAGCTGGTCCTGGATGCAGTGGGAGACTGGGGCCTTTTTAGACTTAGGTCTTCAACAGGTCTCAAATTTGATTGAGGTTGCACCCATTCAGTGATCAAAGCTAGGCAGCAATTGAGGCAAAGAATCTCCTCTTTCATCTAGTTAAAAAAATATATATATATAAATAATAAATTTGGGAGAAGATCCCTGGGATTTCAGGCCAAAGCATAAAGGATTGCTATTTACATTCAATCTGAGTCAATCAGGACTCAAACAAGATGGTCTACAAATCTTTCATTTCATTCTAATCCCAAACCTGAATTCAAGAATTGAATCAGGCCATCCTATAACAACAGGAATTAAGAATCAACTGGTGGAAGTTCATCCCTTTAACAAATATTTATTAAGCACTAGTAGATAGAAAGATAAAAATGACTGTCCTTGCCCTGAAGCAGCTTTTTTACTGGGATGTTCACAACCACAATAAAAGATCAAGAGTAATGGGAGCAAAGGAGAGAATCAAACAAAATGGTTTAGGAAAAATTTGAGGCATGATAGAGTTGAGCTCCTTATAAGGAAGAATTATCTAATAATAATAATAACTTACATAGTGCTTTGCTGTTTACAACATGACCTTCTCACAACAACCTTAAGATGTAGGCAGTGCAAGTCAAGTCAAGTCAAGAAGTGTTAAGTATCTTTTCTCCTCCAGGCTTTCGGAGGCAGTTAGATAGCTCAGGAGATAGAGTGTTGGACCTGGAATCAAAGATCTGAAGTCAAATCTAGCCTCAGACACTTACTAGTTGTGTGATCCTGAGCAAATCCTTCTGCCTCAGTTTCTTCTTCTGTAAAGTGAGAATAGTAATAGCATCTATTTCCCAAGGTTGTTGTGAGGATCAAAATGAGATGAGTTTTGAACAGTATTTTGCAAGCCATAAAGCGTTATATAAATTTTAGCCATTGTTATTACTATGTGCCAGACATTGTACTTGGCATGGGGATACAAAGACAAAAAATTTAAAAGGATCAAAGAAATGGTGACTTGCTTATGATACAGGTCTTCTTATGATTTCCACCATATCATGTTGCCTTTTTGAAAATTAGAATTGTCTAAAAATGGAACGAACTGTTCCATGAAAGTCATAAGATCCTGGGGAATTAAATGGAAACTGAGGCTGATGAGAGCAAAGGATCATAGCTCTAAATCTAAAAAGGATCTCAAAACCCACCTAATCCAGGCCCCTCCTTTTACAGATGAGGACCCTGAGATAAGAAAGCAACTTTGGAATCCCAGTCTCTATGATTCCAAATTCCACATCCTTGCCATTGCACCATGCTATTATAGGAAGGCCTGAATGCAGCATTGAACTAAGATATAAATTTTGAGATTCTGAGAATAAGTGAGCTGGTACTTTGAATAGAGAGGTTCTGAGTACCCTACATTGCTCAGAAACTTACTCTGAAGGGCATGCTAGTTCTATACCCAGCTAAGTCTCTCTCTCTTTCCACCCTTCCCCAAGGGCTCTTGGAAAGGAACTTTTCAACTGGCTGGATTCCCTCTCTTAACATTCCAGGCGCACCCCTGGGGGTGGGTGGGAGCATGGGAATCGGGTTTGGAGAAACCACCCTGTGCCCTCCCTCCCCCGAAGCAAAACTCTGAGAACTGGGAAGACATGGGTTCCAGTTTCCACTTACACTTTTTGTGAGATCCAGATGGATCTGTGTTCCTTCTGTGTTCCCAGAGCTGCTTCTGGTTCTCATGGAGTTAAATGCACTCCTTCCCACCCCCGTCCAGCTCCCCACCCCCCCAACTCTTTTCTTTTGTTTCCACTGAAACTCTAGAGGAAAACCAGGAAAAGGAGAAAATGAGAAGTAAAGAAGGAAAACATGTGATCTACAATTTTAGATCTTTGGTTTTGTTTCTTCCTGGGGAATGGGGGGAGGGGATAGAGATCATAGGATCATAGTTTTAGAGCTGAAAGGAGTACTATAATCTAATTCAACCCCCTCATTTTACAAGTGAGGAAACTGAGGTCTGGGATAGAAAGTTCAATCACCTAACTTTCACATCTCTTAAGGGTTAGAGCTGAGTCCAGAATTTGTTAAACACTGATGAGTATTGTGTTAAAAGCTACAACAGATAGTTCCTCCACCCCCAATGACATTAGGTTTTTTCCCCCCTTTTTATTGCTTTCTTTTTTTCCCTGGTTATACATGTACATTAATTTTTTTTTAAAAAGCACATATATTTCTTTTATGAATCATGTTGGAAGAGAAAAATCAGAAGAAAAAAGGAAAATCACATAGGAAATTTGTGATTTACATTAAGTCTCCATGAGTTTAGATCTTGATGGAGGAAGACGACATAAAAGGAGCAGAAAAGAAGGGAATGAGGGAGCATTCCAAATCTAACTCAGTTTGCCTGAATTTCCCTGAGCTTGCTTCCTAGTCTTTAAAATGAGGCTATTGATAAATACTTCTAATACTAACTTCCCAGAACTGTTATGAGCTGAGCATTTTGCAAAATTAAAAGCATTGTGTCAATGACTATGGAGGGATATTCAGGATTCTTAGCCTATTTGTCTTGCCACTTTGAAGCTCAAACTTTGGGGCTACAATGCAGCAAACTTGGGAGAAATTGGACATCCACTTCACCTCAAGGAGATGAACTGACCCTAATAGAAAGACCACTGCCTTCAGGAGACCTTGAGTTTCTCTGAGGATAGTTAGGCGGGCAGGAGAATAAACTGTATGAAACTCCAGCCCTGAAGTTAGGATAATGTGTATTTGTTGCCTACCTCAGACACTTATTAAGTGTGTGGCCGTAGGTAAATTAATCTCTCCTTTATAAACCTTTTCCTCTTCTATAAAATTGGGATAATAAAAATAGCTATCTCATAGAGTTATTGAGAAGATCAAATAAATGGAAAGTGTTTTGCAAACTTTAAACCATTATAAAAGTTATTATTAGAGCCCTTAAGGCTGGACAGCCAAGTCTCACAATAGAGTGCCAGCCCTGAAAAAATCGGGAAGATCCAAGTTCACAGCTGACTTTTACTAGCAGTATAACTCTGGGCAAGTCACTTAACCCTATTTGCCTCAGTTTTCTCATCTGTAAAATGAGCAAAAGGAAATGGAAAACCACTCCAGTATCTTTACCAAGAAAATCCCAAAAGGGGTCACAAAGAGTGACAGGGAGACTGAACAATAGGACTAGACACCTACAGATTTGGGGTTAATTTGGATAAATGATAATTGACATTTTCATAGCTCTACAAAATAAACTAATTTGATTATTTTGATCTATCATAAATTATTAATTCATTTGGGTAGATTTGAATTGACTTTTCTCCACTTACCCTCCACTTTTCCTGTAAAGACCTGTTAGACAAGAAGGAGGGTTTGGCTTGAATGTGCTTTACATGTCACCCGATGAATAGAAGAAGGAAGCAGATGGGCAGCTCAGAGGATAGAGTACCTGCCCCAGAGTCAGGAGGGACTTGAGTTCAAATGTTGATTTCAGACACTTAAATGTGCTATGTGATATGATATCTTGGGCGAGTCACTTAACCGCAAGGGTCTCAAAAACACACCACCAAACAGATAAACAGGAGAGAAACCCACAGTAATTGATGTTTTCCGTGTAAATGTCTTTATTTTAAAAAAAAAATTCAAGAAAGTGTATTGGGGTAGGGGTATCCACATAGTGAATAAAGAGTATTTAAGGAATAGGTACCCTCATTTGACCCATCCTGGGAATGCCCAGGAGAATGAGAACACCCAGGAGCAAGGAATAAGGGGCATTGGTCTGGGAAGAAAGGCCCCCAATCCCTGCTGTAATATCTGCCAAAATGAAACATACCCACCCCCTGAGGTCATGGATCAGGCTCAGAACATGCAAATAATGGCTTCTGCCTATGCAGAGCTCTGAACCTCAAATTGTGAGCTTCCCTCCAACATACGTAACCCCAGGAAATTAATGTCTCCCTCAAGAGGTTCTTCTGCTCTCCCTGACTCCCCTTCACCAAAGTCTAGCAAGATCATCTACTTCTGAGTCTCTCTCCTTTCTAGGACATATACATCTATATTTACTCTACCATATTTACAAATCTCAGTTGACACACATCTATAATTGGTCGTACCTGCCATACACGGGTGCACAATGCAGATACACACATACATATGTGTACATTTGAACTTTCCTTACATTTTGCACTGTCTCTTATACATCTAACGCATCTCCATTTAGAATCCCTTTCATTTGAGTCTCTTCCATATCTGGAATGGATGAATGAATCTGGGACTTTCCTAAAGTTAAAATACCTGTTATATCTGTAACTCCTTTCCCATCTAAGTATTTCTCACATATCTGAACCCTTTCACACATCTGCTGAGCTCCTAGCTTTTGCCTTTCCCTCTCCTTTTTTCCTCTGGAGGAACTTCCAAGAACTCAAACCGATTTATTATTTCTGGCAAATATCCTACTTCAGGTCTGGCAATCTCAGGGCAGGGCTTAAGTCCAACATCCATTGTAAATCCACACTGACCATGATTCACAAGGATTCATTAACCCCTGGGTAGGGAGAGAGGTTTGAGGAGGCTTTTTTTTTTTTTTTTTTTTTTTTTTTAAGCATTATTGCTAAACATAACCCTCAAAAAAGGATCTCTCAGAGTCAGAGGAGTGGGAGGGAGGAAGACTAGAGAGGTGGAGGCTATGGCTGCTTTGGGGGTATATCTCCAGCACAGTCCTATCAGTATTAGTTCCTAGGGGAAGGAGTGGAGGTCCTGGAGGGAGAGGGAGCTGTAACTTCCAACTCAGATCTGTTCTTTGTGTTTCACGTGAGCCAGCTTGACATTCTCCTGCTCTGTGGAAGGAGGTGGAGGCTCCAGGTGAAATCCAATCATGAGCTGATAGACACAAACTCCGCAAATGGAACCAAGAAGTGGTGAAACGATGGGCACCCACCACCAGTGCCGGCCCGTTCTGCAGAGAAAGAAAATGGAGAGACTTGTTCCTGGCCCAGCCCAGCCCCACTCCTTACCAAGGCTATAATAAAGTATATATTTCAAGGTAACCTGAAGGACATTAGAGGCTGCCCTGATCCTTTTGAGGAAGAATGGAAAGCTAGGGAAGTTCCAGGAAAGGAATCAGGGCAGAAGTTGGAAGTAGGAGCTAAACAAATGCAAAGAGAGAGGGAGTAGCAGGGCTTGTCACTTACGTGAAGACCTCAGAACCCCAGCCAGCAATGGCAGTGAAGAGGCGGGGACCAAAATCTCGAGCTGGGTTAACAGCATATCCAGAGTTGAAGCCCATGGATGTACCAATGACCAGAACCACAAGGCCAACAGTGAAGGCTTCCAGACCTCGGGGAACGGGGTTGTTGTGAGGATCCACAATAGCCAACACACAGACGATGAGGGATGCTGTACCAATGAACTAGGATGGAAGAATCGAGATTGAGAAGAAGCAAATCCACTCTTGCCCTAATTTTTAACTCCCCTGATCTCACTGTCCTAGCTATTTACAGATCCCTCTTCTCTTTCCCAAGTGTTTCCTTGTCTCTTTGTTTATCCAAAACTTTTCTGTCCTTGTAGGTTGAATTCAAGTCCTTGATCCTCAAAGTATCCCTGACTGGTTCTCTCCAAGGTCCCCTAGCCTTTGGAATTGGAGCTACAAGATCTTCCTTAAACCATGTACTATCCTGCTTCATCCTTTATCTTATTAAGTCTTATTTTCCTAACTAGACTGAATTTGTTGCAGTGGAGACGGATTCTGCTCTATCCTTGGAGGAGATGCACAGAGAGCCTGAGGACCTCACCCCAAAGCATCTTACCTGGTCAAAGAAGCCATTGACCATGTCCAAGTGGCCAGAGGGATAGGTAGCAAAGATGCCGGCAGTACCATTGGGGCCAGAGACAAAAAGTTCATTACCAGCAAAGGACCAAATTGCATCTGAAGAAAGATCAAACCAGAGGTAAAGGATGAGAATGGAAACGCCACTGCTTCCCCTTATACCTGGGGAGCAGGGGAGGAAAACAGTTCTCCAAGGGCAAGCTAAGTGAGAACCTCATATCCTTCCCCATCTCCCCACAGAGTTCTCAGCCCACTGAGAATTCCCACATGCAATTTCTAATGATTCAAGAGATCATAGATCTGGAGCTGGAAGGGACCTCAGAAACTGTCCAGTCAGGTCCCCTGACTTCAGTCAGTATTCTTTCCCCTATATTATGCCCTTTAACTCTTTCCTCTGAGCCCATCCTACCTTCTATGAGTTCCAGACAGGTGGGAAAGATGAATGGTGGGGAGAAGCTGTCAGATTTCCCAGATGGAATCACCCCCTCCTGTATACCTCATACCCATATTCCCACACAGGCTTCCATAGAGTGAGGAAAAGATATGCCCAGGATACTCTGGGGGACCATTATCATTGGTTCTTCCCTTAGAGCAAGGGCTAAGGAGAATGTTCCCTCTGGATGTCCTGGCACGCTCATCAAGTGAAGGCTACCCAGTAAAGTAGGGTATTTATATTCTGCTCCAGGAAGAAATATAAAATAACTACCTTATTACATCAGAGGCAGGTTGGGGCAGGGGGGAGAAAAAGGGGGAAGGGAGGAAGGGTCAGTATTGAGTAACCAATCTCTAGTGTTACCTAACTTGTTTTTCCTTCCCTTCCATTGCTCCTCCCTTGATTTCCTTCGTCGGGGGCCCCAGTGAGTCATATACTCAGGTGGCTATAGGGTGGAGTGGCCCCCTCTGTCAGCACCTGGCCATTTGGGTGGCAGACTAAGTTAGTGACTGAGGGTGATGGAATGGAGGGAAAAGGAGGAAGGGAAAGGACTAGAAGGGGACTAAGAAGGACTAAGAATGGGAAATATGGGAAATAGAAAACTAGTAGAGGGGAAGAGTTCTGAATCCTAGCGGATCCTCACCATAGTACAGCCCAAAGACAATTCCAGCTCCTAGGAAGGCTCCCACAGTCTGGGCCAATGTGTAGATGGGCAGCTTGATCCAGGGCTCCCTTGCCAGGAAGCACAGAGCAAAGGTCACAGCTGGATTTAGATGGGCCCCTGTATAGAGAGAAGACATCATTCGGTTATAACTGGGGGATGGGGGGGAGGTAAAACAGAAGGAAAGGAGTTAAGTATTTAATATCTTATCCCTAGTTAAGGTTCTGATGTTTAGCCTACCCCCCTAGAAGACTACAACCAATTGAATGAAGGTTGCAAAAAGGCAAGATTTCAACTCAATAAAAGGAAGAATAAACCATAAACAGAATGGGAATCCTTCTGGAGAATAGGTTTTCATCCCTGAAAATGTTCAGATAGAGTCAGGAAGATCACTTTTCTGAGATGATATGGAGAAATCTCCCCTATGGGGAGGGAAGTTTTAATTCTAGGCTTCAGAGATACATGACAGCATCCATCCCTTTATCTCGGGGGGAAAGGGCCCACAGGTCAGGGTGTTCCCATTCTAGACATTCTAGAGGTCAAGTAAGGAAGCCTACTAAGAAGATGTTGAGGGGTGGGGCAGGGAGACATACCAGACACTTGGCCAGCAATAAGGATACCAAGCGTGACTGCAAAGCCAAAAGCCAGGTTGATGGTAAGAAAGCCACCATGGGTTCCTCTGCTCAACACAACCTGGGCCACAGAGCCACAGCCAAACATCTGTGTGGGAGAAATATAGGGCGAAATTGAGGATCACTGATATGTCATGGGGATTTCTTGTCCATTGTCCATAATACTCATTTTTACACACACACACACACACACACACACACGTATGAAACCTCATGCTACCATCAACCAATTTCCTTCCTGTTGCCAATGGAGACCTCTCCTCCTACAAAATAATGTACAGTGGCCTGAAAAAAAAGTCATCTGATAAGCAGCTAAGGGGAGTATAAAGAGCACTGAACTAGGAATCATGAGACTGTGTTTATAGTTTTGGCTCAATCACTGTGATCTTAGGGCCATTCTTTAACCTTTTGTTTCAAGGATTATAGGAATAGGTGGAAAATAATCTGGAAATTCGAAAACTTTATACAAATGAGGGATTGCAATTATTTTGTCCAGGACTCTCCCATACAAGATTTTATCGCTTTCAGTCTTCTAATAAAATAAAACCTCTTCAAGATCCTGAGCCTACCTCTCTTTTTATAGGACCCGGGGATCTCTAAAACTGATCTCAAGGGATCAAAATGATCTATTTACCTTGGGAGTCTTTCCTTCTTTCCTCTTCTCACTGGCCCTCCATCTCCAAGGATAATCCATAACCCCCTAGCTAATTACAACACATGGAATTAAGATGCCCAAGGGACTAGAATAGATTGAAGTTAGCCAAACATTATTTCCTCTGACAGATAGACAAAAACGTTAGAGGAAAGGGCAGGGCACTATGCTAGTCGGGAGTTAGGACATCTAGGAGACTATAAATTTCAAGACAACTGGACATATGCATTGGTAGAAGGAGTTTCCTTATAGGGAGTTTTCTACATTGATTAAATTACACATCTGGAACAATAAAAATCCACAGACCAGACCTTAGTTACAGACAAAATCCTGACAATCCCCTCCCTCCAACACACATACACACACACACCCCTTGCCCTGACAAGTCCTGCTTAATTTCTTTTCTGTCCGAGTTCCTACAAGCCTTAGGTTTAATTTCACTCATTAAATGGTACTGAATTCCTTCAGCCTTTCAACTTATTATGCTGCTATCTTGAGCTGGCATTTAAGCCTGATTTTATTGTTTAATCTCTGTCTCTCCATTCCTCTACCCCTCCCCCACTCAGGGGATACAGCACATGGCCCAGCACCAAGAGGGTAAAGGGGGAGGGAGGGAAGGGAAGAAGTGTGGCTTGTGAAAAATGGATAAATGTTTACTTGATTTGGACCCTTGCCCCACTAAGATGCGAAGAGCCTTAATTAATCCCTCTCTGGAGAGAAAGAAAAGGAGGGTAAAGATGTGGTTTCAAGTGGAGGTAAAGGAAAGGGGAGGAAAAGAAAAACAAGGAAATGTAGAAAAAGAGGAAAAAAAAACACACGGAAAATCTACAATGCAATTCAATTTAGCAAGCATTTTCAGAACCTAGAGAGAAATTGGAGAAAAAAGAGGGAGATAGAGGGAAGGGATCTAGACAAAAACAATCTAGAAAAGGGTAGGGACAGCACTAAAGTATTGGAATTTCACCCCACCAGAATAAAAATAGGTACGTAGGTGCAGATTTAAGGGTATAAAGTGACAGAAAAGAGCAAAGAACAAAAGTCGGCGTAAAGCATCCAGGGAAAGTGTTTCCTAACCCTGGGGCACTGGGCTGGGGCCCAGCTGGGGACCCTGCTTCCACTCCACTCTATCTGCCAATTGTTTGGGGAACTGGCCCAGTTCCAGAGGCCAGAAAATGGGGTGGGGATGGCAGGAAGCCAGTTCACTAGGAGTCTCCTCCTGGCTAATTTCCCCCTTCTTCACCCTGAAAGTCTTCTTGGCCTGTTCTGATTCTTGGCCTATTCTGTACTGGCCTCTTCCAATAGATAGATGGGTTTGGGGGTCTGTCCAGCTCTCAGTAAAACTTTTCCCACCCCTCTTTATAAAAAGGAATTGCGTTCTTTCTCTCCTGGACATCTAACCTCACTCAAATCTCTCTAACTACAAGAATCCCCCCCACTCATTTCCATGACTAACCCCTAACCCACCGACGTTTATCCCAGTACTATCATCCAATCTCCAAGGCTCCCGAGTTATTCCCTGTCCTCTCTCTCCAAAATAAAGTTCTTCTCCACCAGGGTTATCAATTGAATTCAACTTTCACTGGTACAACAACACTCATACCCACCTGCTCAAAAGCATTTGAAAGGCACCTCCACAAACATCACACCCCAATCTACCCAGACAATATACACTTGAGATTATTCCTCTAATCCCTTGATGGAATAAGCAAAGCACTCTCCCATGACCTTTAATGATCACAATGAGAAAGCAGATCACCTGAAGCTCGAAGAAAGAAGGATGAGGCAGGGACTTCCTTTAAAAATAGGAGCACCAACATCATTTCCACCTAAATTTTTGAAATGCCGGTTTTGAAAGAGGGGAAGGGTAGGTGGTCCCAAGTTGCTGGTAGAAATAAACTTTCAGGACCACCGAGTTCTACTCCCAACCTTGTCTCCTTTGACATCTCAAGACAAATAAGCATGGAAGGAGCAGGGAGTGGTGGTGAAAGAGGCAAGAGACTGGGATCTAGTTTGTCCCCAAGCTAAAACCCTTCCTTTCTCTCTATCTGAAAAACAGAAAACAAAGATGATTTAGAGAACTCCCTCTGTCCTCAAATCCCACTCTACACTCCTGGCCTCTTCTGCCAATTGATGGCACTATCTTGTCTGGGTACAGGTATCTGCAGACATGAGGGATGTAGATGTCTCCAGATGGCTGATAGAGCCTCGCCACTCTCCTGTGAGGCAAGGGGGTGGTGACAAAGTGCATCTTCTCCTTATCTCCCCCACTTTTCAAAGCAAAGGTTATATCTTGAAGTTCAGGGCTTGCATATAATAATAATTGGGAGGCACCCCTTATTCCCCAGACATGAAGAGACAGAGAGCAAGAAAAAAGAGCAAGAAAGCAAATTGTTCAGCTTCACCCTGACCTAGACCCTTAACTCCTGCTCTGCTCTATCCAACCTTGGTATCCCACCACCACCCTCCAAACTTCTATCTTGGTTGCTATTTGCACAGTGCACTTAGCTCAAGGGAAATGAAGAGGGAGTTATAAGTGATTGGAAGGAAGGATAATCAAAAGCATACAACAAAAATAAAGTAAAAATAAGCTAGGAATAAATGTAGCAGAGTAACTTAAAACATAATTAAGAGCAACTACAATCAAAAGTAATATAGTAAAAACCAAGAATTTGGTTGTAGCTACTATGGAATAGGATAAGAATAAGCAAGAATCTCTGAGGAATTAAGTGAAACAAAGTAAAGGCAATAGAAGTTAACGAGCAAATCACGAATAAAGTGAAGGTAATTTCATTTTTCTCTCCACGAGATGATCACAACACCATAGGTGGCAGGGACCACAAGATCTATCTAATCCGCCTCCCTCAGCTAACACTTAGGAAATTGAGGCCTGCTGAGGTTACACGACTATCAAGGTCACAAAGATGACAGAGAGGGAGGATACTCGGAGTCCTCAGTCACTTCTCTTCCCAGGTCTGCAAACTTAAGGGCCCTTCATCAGTCATAGTCCTCCTATCTACAAGGACCCAGCCCAGGCCAACCTTTCACCACAAAGTCCTTCCGCAAGCCAGTCATCCTGCTGGAGACTTGAGACGAATCTCTTAAGTAACCCCAACCCCCCACTTGCCCCAGATCTCGGAATACTTTTTATTCTATGTGACTTTTGGACTTTCCCAAGTTTAATTATTCATTAATGACTAGACGCTGTTGTCTTAATAATCCCCAACTAGCCGTCTCAACCCTATTTCTTCTTGGCAAAAGCCGAACTCTTTGCTCTTTCCGCCTAGAAACTAGTTAAACCCAAAATTTCAGGAGACGAGAGGGTCGGGTGGAAGGTTTGGGGGTTCAAGGATTCTAGGGGGACCCTTAGCATCGCTCCCTCCGCCAAGGTGGGCGATGTCATTCTGATGGAACTGTTACAGCTAACAGGGCTGTCCAGTAGCTGGCGAATGGATGGCTTTGAAAGAACAGAGACGTCAATGAGAGAACTAGGTGGGGTCGCTCTGGGGGACCTGGGGAATGAAGGCAAAGAATTCTCTTCCAAAGGAAACCTGAAGCCCTCCTCCGACTCGAGCCCTGGCTTCTAGTCCTCCTGCCCCGTTTACTCTCTTACCACCAGGATGAGCGTCCCGAGGCATTCAGCGAGAGCCTGGCGCAGCAGCCGGTACCGGACCCGCAGCAAGTCCCCGCAGCGCGACACTAGCTCCTTCTGACGGCCCATGGTTCGGAGTAGGGAAGCGGTACCGGGGGCAGTAACTCGCGGATAAGAGTGAGAGTGCGTCTGGAAGCTCGGTCCGCGAGCGCCTGAGCTGCAGGTGTCAAAGCAACGCGCGCCAAGGGAAAGAAGCCGCTAGGGCAGGAGCGCTGCCTCCGCTACCTCGCTGCAGGGGCCCTGCAGGGACCGGGCTTTATAAGGAGGCTCTGCCCCCCCCCCCCCCCCCCCAGGCTCGCTCCGCCCGCCCCGCCCGCCGGCTTGCCAACCTTCCCGCCCGCCCCGCCTGAGCCTCCAGTCCGCAAAGGCGGAGAGGGGCGCGCCGCTTATAGGCTTCCTGGGAGTGGGATGAATTTGACACACCGTGCAGTCCCTCCATCCCCATCCTTAACCCTTCTGATCATTTTTTCTCCCCTAGAAAATGTCCCAAGTAATTTTAGGACGCGCCCCCCCTCCATCTGGACTTGAAATGGGAGAATAAAGACCACTTATTCCAAGGTCTTCCTTACTTTCCATTTTCCTTTCACCCTTCTCCTTTTAGGTCACCGCGCTTGGGGTTTTGGAAAGAGGTGAAGCCTGTGCATTTTAACTGAGAAGAGAAATAGGGACTGAAGAAGCAACAACTAAGTACTGAGCCTCCCGCTGTCTCCCCTCCACCATCATCTTCTCCGTTCCCTCTACCACTTCCTTAGAAGCAAATCTTTCTCCAGTCAGCAAACATTTAATTTAATTTAATTTATTTAAATAATATTTTATTTTTCCAAATATAAAGATAGTTTTCAGTATTCACCTTTGCAAAACCTTGTGTTCTAAATTCTCTCCCTCTCCCACTCTCCCCGGGATAGCAAGCAATCCGATAGAAATTAAACATGTGCAAGTCTTCTAAACACATTTTCATATTCGTCGTATCAAATGGGAGGAAAAAATCCGAGAAAGAAAAAAACACAAGCAAACAAACAAACAAAAAGGTAAAAATACTATGCTTTCATTCATATCCAGTCTCCATAGTTTTCTCTTTGGATGCGGATGGCTCTTGCAATTGCCTCAACAAGCATTTCTTAAGCGCTATGCTAATACAAAGAAAAGCAAAAATACGGTTCCTGCTCGGCGGGCCATAGTCTACCTCGCTGACAACTATGTATATACAAGATATATAGTTTATATAGTAGACGCGAAGTAATTTCCGAGGGAAGGTACTCGTTTGTGGGGAAGGAGGAGGAGGACTTGGAAGAGCGGGGCAAGGGGGAGACTGGGAATAGGAGGACTGCTAAAAGTCTTCTGAAGAAGAGGAGGGATGTGAAAAGAGGATTGAAGGCAACGGGGAAAACCAGGAATCGAAAGTGAAGAGTGAGACCCTGAAGGAAAAGGCACCGGAGTGAGGAAATGAGAGTGGAGTGTGTGGGGAATACCACACTTCTCAAGGAAGCCCATCCTAGTGACCCACTCCCAAAAATGGGAGGCCAAGAGGCTCCCCAGCAAAAAAGCAGATTTCTGCTTCATTTAAGGAAAGACTTGGTAACAATTTTTTTTTTTTTTAATTAAATAAGCTTACGGCAGAGTTCCTGATCACTGGAGGTCTTAGAATGGAAGTTAAAGGAACACTTGTGAGATAGTGTAAAAAAAATTGCTTTCAGGAAAGCAAAGGACTAGATGAGATCCCTTCAAACTGTGAATAAGAATTCTTTAGTTCTATGACTCTGTGATTTGTACATTGCATCCATCTTACATATGACTATGTTTGTGTGTATTGTATATTTTGTGACCAAAATGCTATAAAAAAAACAAAACCAAGAAGGCTTCAAGTATTGGGAACATACACCTTCTAGGCCGGAGTTGCCAGATCATTTGGCAAAAGTTCTTGCCTTTGGAACCTGACTAAAATGTATAGCTATCTCTTCCATATTGAGACGTTTTCCCATTTCAGTTTTGATGTATTACAAGTTGGCATAAAAAATTAAATGGGAATTAGGGGGGAGTTTTGCAGAAGCCAAAGAAAATGTTCAGAAACTCAGAAATGCATGAAATTTATAGTATGCAAATATATAAGATATTTACATTATATAATAATAAATATATAAATCATATAGTTATATAAATATGTGTATGTATTTATAGCATAGTATTGTATAATACTAATATATTTTATCTTTTAATACCATAACAATTTCAGACTTCTCTGGTACAAGAAGAGGACCAGAATTTTTTACATAAATTTTCCACATCACAGGAGGCACTACACCCCTAACAGTCATGATGTGGAAGGGATAACTGTAACTGAGAAATAATTTTTGAATAAATTGAAATATAATAAATGTAGATAACATTACATTTTAAAACTAAGTCAAATGCATCCTCTGAGGATCTGAATTGGTGACCCCTGTTTCTATTTGAGTTTGGCAACATTGCTCTGCATGATTTGTGTGAAAACATGAACAAGAATTACACAGAAGGAGAAGGTGTGCTAGGGTTCTGATTACTATGAGGAGAGGAAGTCCCCACATGCATAAAATCATAGATCTGTTAAAGGTCTCACACAAATATGCTCTATATGACCATATCTAGGCACATTAAGCCATATGGTACATGTTGTACATATTCACATGTGCTCCCCACCCCAGATTTATTCAGGGGGCAGCTGATATGGAAGTAGGACCTATTATTCTAAAAATCTGGGCCTCTTTCCAGTGAGTTTTCACCCTGTTCCTTGAGAACTGACTTTAAAGCAGGTATTCTTAACTCAAGGTTAATTAACTTAAAAAATATGCATTTTGATATCGATGTTTCAATATAATTGCTTTCCTTCATAATTCTATGTATTTTATTTTATACACTTAAAAACATTATTCTAATGACATGTGCAAAAAAGTTAAAAACCCTTGCTTTAAAAGATTAGAGAACCTTTGCTTGGAAATGGAAATCTAATCTTAGATTTTTGAATTGTCAACAAGAAAAGGAAAGGGGAATCCTAGGACCTTTAAAGAAAAAGGGTTCACCCAACCACCCACAGCAACTGACACATAATTTCATAAATGGGAAACTGAGCCATGGCATAGGTTCCAGATGACTCATAGACCTCAGTCATAATGGTGACCCAAGAATACGGTTACCCCACATACCCCTGGGATCAAGGGCAAGGAAAGAAAAGCTTCTGGAACCCTAATTAGAGACCCTGTCAGTGATTTGAGGGAACTTGCAGGGTCAGATAGAGTTGTGTCCAAAGTCTAGGCTGAGGGAGAGACTATCTGGCTCCAAGGATGTATAGGAAGCAAGAATGAAAGTTCATAGATAAAGTTAACTGGGCATGATGCCCAAGTGATTATTGGGAAGTTATCACCCGTGATAATATATGGGCAAACACAATCATACACACATATACTTCAATATCGGCTATCACACAAACTCAAACACATTCAAATCGACAACTATTCATATAGGTTTACAGACAGACTCATCAAAAACAAACTAAAATAACAACCAAAAAAGAAAAAAAAAAAAAAGAGCTCTCTCAGGCATATTACTTTTTCTTAAGACAAAAATCTCTTCTGGCCTTAGGGGACCAGCTCTCCTGAAGACAAACCAGTTCTCCCCTTCCCTCCACATTTCCTACCCCTACTCCACCAAAGGTTGTCATCATGAATCACAGAGGTTACCAGAATTGCCCGCCTCTCATTGACAGGTATGAGTCAATGACTCAAAATTAAGAATGCTAGTTAGGACAGAATATATAGGATTTAGTATCATAAAATGAAAAAAGTATGGAACCAAGAAATATGGAAAAATAGTTCTTTCAAGTTGAATGGGATCCTGAAGGTCAAGTGGGTCAAAAATACCTACATTTTCTTAATACTTTGCCTTTAGGTGTTCAGAAATCCATAGATATGTGATATTTTAGACATACATTTTCCTATAGTTATAATTGCTAACTCATCCACACCTGCTAATAGATACATTGTCTTATTCATGCTTCTTGCTATTTCTGGTAGTTTTTTTTGGTTGTTATTTGGGATTGGGTTTTTTTTTGGGGGGGGGGTGTTGTGTTTGTGGGTTTTTGTGTGAATTCCTAAAAATATCAGATTTTTATCCCATTGTCAGGTGGACTGTGTTTGATACACTGGCTACATACATGAATCACATTAGAATTATTAGAATCTAGTTCAAACCCCTGATTTTTCAAATAAGGAAAATAAAGTGCCAAGATAATAAGCGGCCATTTCACAACTGATTTATGGTAGACCTGGGGCTAAAAAAAAAAAAAGAAAAATCTAATTTCCCAGAATTATTTACTACTGTGTTCTCCTAGTACTTGTCTGCTTCCAGAGTATTTTACTTCCAAACTGGCTAGAACCAAGATTTTAGGAGTTCATAATAAGAGGAAGAAAAGAGGGGTAACTAGGTAGTGCATTGAGAGAGATCAGAATTTCAAATCTAGCCTCAGACACTTATTAGCTGTATGATCCTGGACTAGTAGCTCAATCCTGATTGTTTCTGAAAAGAACAACAACCACAACAAAAAGAGCAGAGAGAAAAGCTGGAGGTCCTACGCCACATGGGAGTAAATGACTTCTTATTCTAAGCCTGAGAGTCTGTCACTTTGTCTTCTGTCAAAATTCTGATATCTTATTCCCTTACTCACCACCCTCCTCTCATCCAAGTTGTCTGCTTTAGAGGCTAACAAAAATTCATAGAATCATTGTATTTCATATCTGAAAGATGCTTTAAAAGTCATAGAGTATGAATTATTTTATTTTTAAATAAGTTTTTTTAATTTTCAAAATAGTTTTCAACATTCACCTTTGCAAAACCCTATGTTCCAAGTTTTTTTCCCTCCCTTCCCCTTTCCCCTGGATAGCAAGCAATCCAAAATATGTTAAATATGTGCAATTCTTCTATACATATTTCCACATTTATTATGCTGCACAAGAGACATCAGATCAAAAAGGAAAAAAAAATGAGAAAGAAAGAAAAAAGCAAGCAAACAATAACAAAAAAGGTGAAAATACTAGGTTGTGATCCACATTCAGTCTCTATAATTCTCTCTGGCTGCTGATGGCATTTTCCATCTCAAGTCTATTGGAATTGCCCTGAATCAAAGACCATCACAGTTGATCATCACATAATTGTGGCTGTGTACAATGATCTCCTGGTTCTGCTCCTTTCACTCAGCATCAGTTCATGTAACCCTCTCCAAGACTCTCTGAAATCATCCTGCTGATCTTTTCTTACAGAACAATAATATTCCATAACATTCATATACCATAATTTACTCAGCCATTCTCCAATTGATAGGCATCCACTCAGTTTCTAATTTCTGGCCACTACAAACAGGGCCGCCACAAACATTTTTGCACAAACAGGTCCATTTTCCTCCTTTAAGTTCTCTCTGGGATACAAACTCAGTCCTCTTAATTTACAGATGAGGAAACTGAAGCCTAAGCAGATGCTGGGATTTCTTCCATGTCATGTAGCTAAGGGGCAGAGCAGGGCTAGAATGCAGATAACTCCTAATCTAGCATTTTTCCCCATTACACTTTGCTGCCTCAATTGCAATGTTGCTCCTCTCTCCCCTCTGCAATGACCTCACCCAGCCTCGTATGCCCTCAGAATACCTTTGCATTTCAAACAGGTACAGACCTTCTGTAGGGAGACCCAGGAACTGGAGAGGTTGTCACAGTATCTCTGGCCAAAAGCAGACTTAGAGAGGGTGGGAAAGGGAAATTGATGCTAGAATGTCTTCCCCTTCCCTTGACCTAGAGAGTCCCTGAATATCGCTCTGTGTTAAGAGGGGGCAGTGTCAAAAGGAGCAGCTCTCTTTCCAGAAAGTATATGGTGGGCTCACACATACCTCATTTTTATATCAATGCACAAGTACACACACACATACACATATGCGCCAACATCAAACCCCAAATGTACATTCTGAGCATACAAACACATTTGAAACTCAATCCAACTCGGTCTGTTTCACTAAGCGTCTTTTAAATGTGTGCTATTTTCTGGGTATTAGAGGAAATACAAAGACAAAAATGAATCAATTCCTGCTCTCATACTTACATTTTACTGGGGAGATGGGGAGGTGTAATTCACATGTGTATAATCTGGGGCTCCCAGATACTGTTAGAATAAAATATAAATTCTCCCTTGTTATTTATAGCCCTCCAGAAATTGGTTCACTCACTGTTCCCCAAACATGATGTTCCATCTTTCATGTTCATGTTTTTGTCCAGGCTGTTGCCCAGACCTGGAATTTATTACCTTCTCATTGTACCTCTAAGAATCTCTAGTTTCCTTCAAGGTTCAGCTCTAATATTCTCTCCTATAATAGACTTATTCTAATCTCCTCGTCTCTCCATGGGCAATGCCCTCCCATCCTGGAAATACTTTTTATCTACTCTGTATATATTTGGTATTTATTTATTTGTTCTCATATCATTACCCCCTTCCCCAAGCAAAATATAAACTCTTTGAGAGGAATAATTCTTTCTTTTGTTCTTTTTTCCCTTTCTTTCTTCCTTTCTCTCTTCCTTCTTTTCTACCTTCCTCTCTTTTACTTTTTTCAATTTTTCCTTCCTTTTTCTTTTTTCATTTCTTTTTCTTCCTTCATTTCCCCCTTTCTCTTTCTTTCTTTCTCTCTCTTCATTCTTGTTCTTTTTCTTCTTTCTTCCTTTCTATTTCTTCCTTAACTTCTTTCTTTTTTCCTTCCTTCCTTTTCCCCTTTATTTTTCTTTCTCTTTTTTTCTTTCTTCCTTCCCTCCCTTTCTTGTTTTCTCCCTTCCCACCCTGCTTTCTCTTCCTTCCTTCTTTACTTCCTTGCTTTCTTGCTTTCTACCTCAGCAATTCTAGCACATGGTAGGTATCCAACATTATTAAATGTTGAATAAGTGAATAGAAAGTTTTCAGAGTTTCTATTCAACAAATAGGGAGGCCTAAAACCAAAGCTGAAGGGAATTGGGGTAGATCCAAAGAAAGGAGGAGCTATGGAAAAAAGGCTGAAATAGGATGGGGAAGGAGGAAAAAGAGGTTTTAGGTTTTCATTCGATGACCAGAGTCATAGAATGTCTTCAGGAAGGGGAATAGTTGACAAAAATACAAAGAGGTCAGTTTTAGACAGAGAAGAGAGATGCTTTATTGCTCATATTTTGCCATCTAATTTTCAATCAATTCTGGGGTCCCCAAATTGTTCCCTACCCCCACCTTGGCTACTCTTCCTCCTAGAGATCATGTTTCTTCCCATGTTATCACCACTCAGGGCACTGGAATCTCTTCTACAAACATGGTAGAGATTAGCATTTCCTTCCTTGATTTTCACCCAGACAAAGAAAATAATCCTAGGGATTCTCCAAGAATGAAATATTTCTAAGGTTCACACACACACACACACACACACACATATAGCCCAGACCTTACCAGGATGGGGGTAATTGATTCCAGGAAATGCTGACCTTGAGGGGCACAGACAAGAGATCGGAGATTTAAATTTGAAAATTTAATCTAAATAATCTAGTCTAACTACCTTACAAGGAAACTGAGGTCCAGAGGAACAAGGTCTCCTGCCAAAAGCATCCTGCTGCTGACAGCCAAGGTGTTAATCTAGGTCCTTTAACTTTTAAATTCAGCATTCCTTCCCTTATTTTATATTGAGTCTCAGATCCTTGGTTCCTCTAGAGATTATCTGGTGGCCTTTTTTCAAATATGAGGAAACTGAGGTCTATTGAAGGCCAGCTGCTAGAGCCTAGGTCTCTCTATTGCCATGTCAGAAAACAAAGGGGAGATGTTTAATAGCAGTCAGGGGCCAGGTGATTTCCTAGCTGGGAGTTGGGATCCTTGGGGCAATCAGGGCCTGTGGAGGCTGTTTAGATGACAGGTCCCCTCTACTACCTCCAGCCTCACCTCCAGGGTTGGGCAATAGGCTTCTGTTTCACCTTGGGTGTGAAGTATAAACTGGGGGGAGAGGACCTTCCCCCGTGGGTGGCTCTGACTGACTGACGCAGGCAGGATGAGAGGGGAGTGGGTAATCAGAAGGGTTCTTAGGGGAGGGAGTGGCAGAGCAAGTCAAAACCTGCCTGGACAAAAGCAGGTCTTTTGGGAAAATGGGGCTTAAAATGGTGGTGAAAAGGGGAAGGGGTGCAGACTTAACTGGTCTGGGGGAGAAGAGGAAAATGGAACCTGAATTCCTGAATTCAGGGTTTTTTTTGTTGTTTTTTAGGTTTGGTTTTTTTTTTTTTTCAGATGGAATTTTAACTTCAAAATAAATATTTCATTTAGAATTCGAGAAAACTAATTTTTTTTTTTTTAATCCAGGAAATCATAAGCCAAGATCATAAAAGGATTTAGGGATCCCCTTGTCAATAATAGACCAAGAGGGGAAAAAAGAAATTCTGCTGACCTGAATACATTTTGCTAAGGTCTTCCTTGTACACACAAGGCTTTGAATATACAAAGACTGAATGTACATGTACCATTCGTTTTAGCAGTTTAGTTATAACTGCATAGAGACCCATCTTAATTAAAATGATCTATATCTTGCCACTCTACCCAGATGGCTCTGGAAGGGGAAGTGAGGCAGGTGACCTCACTTAAATCCAAATTCACTTCCATGTCATGGCATCACCTCCCTGATTGTCATGGACCTCTTCCAGAACGAAGGACAAATAACAACCTCTACTAACAAAGCTACCCCACCCGGTATTAATTTGAATTGGTCAATTAGGCAGTAAAGTTCTTTCTTTCTTTCCCTTTCTTTTTCTTTCTCTCTTCCTTTCCTTTCTTTCTTTCCCCTTCCTTCATTTATTTATTTATTCCCTCTTTCTTCCTCCTTTCCTTGTTCTTTTTTTCTTCCTTCCTTTCCCTCCCCCTCTTCTTTTCCCCTTCCTTCCATTCACTTTCTTTTTTTTCTATAGTGAGATAAGTATCTCTTATCTTACTTGGGGGTGCTCTGGAATGTAATTTTTTGGGGGGAGGGTGCTGAAGCCTGCCAAGATATTTTCAAGTTTACCAGCTAGATTTCTTTCTTAAGGATCATGCCTTAAATCCAAATCATTCTGCCTCTCATTGATTGAATCATAATAACTCTCAAGCAAAACTCTAGTTGATCACTAGACTCTGATTGACTTAGAGGGAACTTAAATAGCAATTGTTGTTGAGGGTAGAAGAACTTTCTCTCCCTGATTGATTTCTTTTGACTAGATAAAAGAGGCTATTCTTTGCCTCAGTTCTTCTTCCCTAGCCTTTAATCACTGAATGGGTGTTGCCTTGGTCAAACTGAAACTCTGTTAAAAATTTTAGCTTATAATTGTACAATAATTCAGAGTCTGATTCTTTTTGTACAGCAAAATAATGTTTTGGTCATGTATACTTATTGTGTATCTAAGTTATATTTTAATATATTTAACATCTACTGGTCATCCTGCCATCTAGGGGAGGGGGTGGGGGGGGGTAAGAGGTGAAAAATTGGAACAAGAGGTTTGGCAATTGTTAATCCTGTAAAGTTACCCATGTATATATCCTGTAAATAAAAGGCTATTAAATTTAAAAAAAAAAAAAATTTTAGCTTAAAAAGACCAAGGTCTTCCACTGCAGCCAGGGTCATGTCCAGTTGTCCTGAACTACATCTTGCCTTTGGACTCAGATGGCTTTGGAGGAGAAAGTAAGGAAGGTGATTTTGTACAGCCCATTCTCATTTAAATCCAATTCACTTGCATGCCATGGCATTATTTCCCTGAGATTGTGATTCTTTTTGAGAACAAAGGGCAAGCAACAACAATGGACCACTTTATTCTTGCATCTTTTCAATGGTTTCTATTTTAGAGTTGCCCATTTCTACAAGTCAAGGTCATTGTTCAAGAATGTGATTTTTTGCCCTGTTTTAGCATAGTGATAACTGTTTCCTTAGTTGGGTCAATACCTATATGGACAATGGTGCCATTAATTATTGCAGGGTGAACACTGCAGGTTATCAGTGGAAAGGATGTATTTCTTTCAATCTCCTCCTGGATGGACTTGTTTCTGCTTTGGCTCTGTGAAAAGTAGGAAAGATAATGGTTTTTCCACAAATTTTGATTTTTTGCTTACATTGGTATTCTCAAGAGAAATCACCCAAACAAATTCTAGTGAGGAATTTTGGGTCGGGAGATAGGGGGTTTGGGCAATGTTAGGTGAAAAAAGAGTTCAGGCCTTGAGAATCTGGAGAAAGAAATTGCAAGACAGCTTGTATGATCCTGGGAGTAAAGGACAGGAGTCCTGGGGGACCATGGAGCAAAACAATATGGTAGCGTGGCAAGAATGTTGGCCAGATAGTTTTCAGATGAAGAAATTAAAGTTATCTACAGTCATATGAAAAAATGCTCTAAGCCACTATTGATTAGAGAAATACAAATTAAAACAATTCTGAGGTACCACCTCATACCTATCAGATTGGCTAATATGACAGAAAAGGAAAATTATAAATGCTGGAGAAGATGTGAGGAAATTGGAACATTAATGCATTAGTGGTGGACTTGTGAATTGATCCAACCATTCTGGAGACCAATTTGGAACTATGTCCATAGAGCTCTAAACTGTGAATACTCTTTGATCATACCCTTTGATAGACCCTCTTCTAGGTCTATATTGCAAAGATATTATAAAAAAGAGAAAAGGACTCACATGTGCAAAAATATTTATAGCAACTCTCTTTGTGCTCTCAAAGATTTTAAATCAAGGGAAGGCCAATCAATAAGGGAATGTCTAATCAAATTGTGGCATATGAATGTAATGGAACATTGTTGGTCTAAAAGAAATGATGCAGGTAGATTTCAGAAAAATCTGCAAAGACTTACATGAATTGATGCTGAATGAAGTGAGCAGAACCAGGAAAACATTATGTATAGTAATAGTATCATTGTACAATAATCAACTTTGTTAGACTTAGTTCTTCTCAGCAATATAATGATCTAAGACAATTTCAAGACTCATAATGGAAAATACCATCCACATCCAGAGAAAGTACAATAAAGTTTGAATGCAGATTGAAATATACTACTTTCACTTTTTTTTTTTTTTTTTTCTTTTCCTTTCTTGTGTTTTTTCCCTTCTGTTCTGGTTCTTCTTTCACAACATGAGTAATGAGGAAATATGATTGTATATGTATAACCTATATCAGATTGCTTGCCATCTTGGGGAAGGGGAGGAAAGAAAGAGAAGGGAGAAAACAACGGAATTAAAATTTTTATAAAAATGTTGAAGACTATGTGTAATTGGAAAAAATAAAATGCTATTAAGTGGGGAGGGGGAGAAGAAAGAATGCTGGCCAGGAAGCAAGGAGGCCTAGATTCTAGTTTCACTCAAACTATTGACTAGGCAGTCAGGATAGATCACTTAATATCTCTAGACAGTTTTTTTTTTTTTTTTCTGGTAATATATGTACACTAATTTTTTAAATACACATTTCTTTATTAATCATATTGGAAAAGAAAAATCAGAACAAAAGGGAATAACCATGAGAGAGAAAAAAAAAGAAAAAATGAACATAGAATGTATTAATTTAAATTCAGTCTCTATAAGTTCTTTTTCTGAATTTTCTGAATAACATTTTCTATCCAAAGTTTATTGGGATTGTCTTGGATTACTGAGAGTTTTTAATAGCTGATCATCCCACAAGTTTGCTATTCTGTATACACTGTATTCCTGGTTCTGCTTGTTTCACTCAGCATCAGTTCATACAAATCTTTCCAGGTCTTTCTAAAATCAGCTTGTTTTTCATTTTTTATAAAAGAATAATATTCCATTATTTTCATATACCATAACTTATTCAGCCATTCTCCTATTGATGGGCATCTACTCATTTTCCAAAAAGAGCTGCTAAGAACAAGGTTCTCTTTCTTTCCTTTTTTTTTCTCCCTTAGGCAAGTGGAGTTAAGTGACTTATCCAGGGTTACACAAGTAGGAAGTGTTAAGTATCTGAGAGCAAATTTGAACTCAGATCCTGCTGACTACAGGGCTGGTGCTCTATCCACCCAGCTGCTCCTGGGTCTCAGTTTCTTTAGCTATAAAATAGACTTTACAACATTTACTCTAACTACTGCACAAGAATGTTTTATTTTGTCCATGGCTGTGTTTTTTGCTATTTTAAGGAACTATGGGAGAAGAAACTCCCTGTACTAAAACAGATTAGCATCTGTTTGTATTTTATGGTCTCAGAAAGTTGCCTGAAGTACTGAGAGGTTAAATGATTTGCCCAGGATCACACATGCAGTGTGTGTCAGAAGCAGTGTCAGCAGGTTATGAGAATCAAACAAGATTATGTCTGTGAAAACATTTTGAAAATAATAAAGCACAGTTTTGAAAATTAGTAGTGTGAGGTATTATTAGTCTGAGTATACTAATAATATTTATTTAATACTTATTATGTGCCAGGCCCTGTGCAGAGTGCTTTACAATTACTATCTCACTTGAGCCTTACAACCCTGGGAGGTAGGTGCTATTATTATCCTCATTTTACAAGTAAGGAAACTGAGGCAGAGATTACATAGCCCAGAGTCACACAGCCCACCAGCACCACCTAGCTGCCTCTAAGAGTATATTTATCATGGGATCCTAAGGGAAAAGTGCTCTAAGTCTGTCTTTTTTCCTTCCCATGCTCCTCCTCTCTCAGCCAATCTCTCAGTCCCTGTTGGTTGAAAACCCCTCTTTTCTATTCATCAGTTGAATTACCAATTGGTGAATTATCAAAATGAAAACAACACGAGACAAAACCATCATAATACAGCATTAGTAAGCAGCAATAATAACCAATGAATGAATGTTATATAAATGAATATAATACTTTAAGATTTGTGAAGCAGTTTTCACATTTATTATTATCTCATTTGATCAGAAGCATTTATGATTATAATTATAAGCTCCTTGAAGGGACTGTTTTTCGCCTCTTTTTGTGTGCCTAGCACACAATAGGCATTTCATAAATTTTTGATTGAAATACTAGCCAAACCTGTCAAAAATTGGCTAAATGGGCTATAGTGGAAGGAATTCCATTTTCAGAGCCAGAATTTACTGTTTATCTCCTGGCTCTGCTACATGACCAATCGTTTTCCCTTTTCTGGAAAAATGAAAGTATCACATTGACTGGGGAATGACTAAGCAAAATGTGGCACACATATATAATGACTGCTTTCCAGCTTGGATAAGATGCAAGTCACCAATTCTATTTTTTTTTTTTTTTTTGATGAAATGAAAGACTACCAGGTTTCATAATTTACCTTACCTCTATGCTCTGAACTACCCCATGAACTGTTATATGACTTATACAACCTAAGGACCCCTGGTTTCTGTCTGTTGCTGCACCGTTAGAATTCTCAGTTCCTTCCAACCATCTTGCAGTTAAATTTCTATTATGAGTTATCTTCCTGAATAAAAGAGAATGAGCTATTTTAGATCAGACAGTTTTGCTTTTTTCTATTTGAATCTCCATTACTTAGAACAATACTTAGCAAATGCTAAATAAATATTTTTTATTTAACTCAATATATGCTCAAAGATATGATGAATACAGAGAAGGATGGGAAGCCATATGATAAAAGGGGAAGTAAGCAGAACCAGAGAAATATAAATCACAACCATTATAGCATTGCATATTTAAAAACAAACAAACAAGAAAACACACTAAAACTGAACAGTGAATTTTCTAATGAGTAAGCTTGCCTCCTAAATAGAAATCTGAGAAGACACCTCTTTCCTTTTTGTGCAGGATAGGGTGAGACTATGGATATAGAACTCTGAATACTATGTTAAGTGTTGATTTACTTGATAAGTTTTGATAAATTAATTTTTCTCTTCTTTAATTTTTATAAATGACAGCACTGTGGGACAGGGAGGATAGAAGTGCATATAAATAAATGTAAATAGAGAAACAAAAGATCAATTAAAATCATCTAAAAAAAAAGGAAAGGAAAAAACCCTAAAAATAAAACTTAGACTAAAATGTTCCCGATCAGACTTAAATCACATCATTTTACATAGTTAATTGTTGTCCTTTGTTTTAGAAGAGAACCAATGACATAATGGAGTGACATTTTAACTCTTGCATGAATTGGATTTAAGTGAGAGAGTTGCACAAAATTGCCAGCCTCATTTTCTTTTCTAGATTTATTTATTTATTTTTTTTAATTTAATAGCCTTTTATTTACAGGTTATATGCATGGGTAACTTTACAGCATTAACAATTGCCAAACCTCTTGTTCCAATTTTTCACCTCTTACCCCTCACCCCCTCCCCCAGATGGCAGGATGACCAGTAGATGTTAAATATATTAAAATATAAATTAGATACACAATAAGTATACATGACCAAACCGTTATTTTGCTGTACAAAAAGAATCAGACTCTGAAATATTGTACAATTAGCTTGTGAAGGAAATCAAAAATGCAGGTGGGCATAAATATAGGGATTGGGAATTCAATGTAATGGTTTTTAGTCATCACCCAGAGTTCTTTCTCTGGGCGTAGCTGGTTCAGTTCATTACTGCTCCATTGGAAATGATTTGGTTGATCTCGTTGCTGAGGATGGCCAGGTCCATCAAAACTGGTCATCATCTAGTATTGTTGTTGAAGTATATAATGATCTCCTGGTCCTGCTCATTTCACTCAGCATCAGTTCATGTAAGTCTCTCCAGGCCTTTCTGAAATCATCCTGTTGGTCATTTCTTACAGAACAGTAATATTCCATAATATTCATATACCACAATTTATTCAGCCATTCTCCAACTGATGGGCATCCACTCAGTTTCCAGTTTCTGGCCACTACAGAGGGTTGCCACAAACATTCGTGCACATACAGGTCCCTTTCCCTTCTTTATAATCTCTTTGGGATATAAGCCCAATAGTAACACTGCTGGATCAAAGGGTATGCACAGTTTGATAACTTTTTGAGCATAGTTCCAAACTACTCTCCAGAATGGTTGGATTCGTTCACAACTCCACCAACAATGCATCAATGTCCCAGTTTTCCCGCATCCCCTCCAACAATTATCATTATTTTTCCCTGTCGTCTTAGCCAATCTGACAGGTGTGTAGTGGTATCTTAGAGTTGTCTTAATTTGCATTTCTCTGATTAATAATGACTTCTCTTCCAGATTTATCAAAGTCCAGTGGCAAGATAAAAGTCAGGATGACTACTGATGACTTGGGATGCAGTGGATAATCTTGGGATCTGTGGTTTGATCAAACTAAGCATTCCACGGTGCTTACTACAGCTGCCTTCTTGTCCATTGGAAGAAATCATTAATCTGCCTATTGCCAGAGGAAGACGTTGCCCTAACTCACCAACATGTAGGATGTCCATAGATTATCTTCACCCTGGTTTTGTCCATCTGCTAATGTGGTTTTATGCTACAGCTTCTTGGAGCTATAGGTGAGAGCTGGATGACAGGTAGACACCAAAGGTGGGTGAGCATCCCTGCAAGGATTCAGCAAGCCCTCATTCCAGAAGTGCCAGTGCTTCTGGAACACCCCATCTACCCCATCTAGTTTGTTCTGTTGTTCCTGAGCATTTCTTGTTTTACCTGCATTCACTGAGCCCCTCAAAGGTGCAGAAGGAAAAAGAAAAACTAGCTAAGATTCCTATACTGGTGGACAAGCAGCCCCTGGCACACCAAGATATCACTCTGCCAAACGACTGAATCCTGCATTATCTGGGATTCATATAATCATTTTATATTGGAGGTTGTCATCCTTTCTTTGTTAAATTCTTTGTGGCCCAGGACCGCCCACTATTACTACTGCACACCACCCACAAGATTGGCCAGGGCTGTCAGATCAAGGATGATCAACTCATCAAAAATATGGTGCAGTGATAAAGTACCAACCCTGGAGTAAGGACCTGACTTCAAATCCATCCTCAGATATTTGATACTTATTAGTGGTGTGTCCCTGGGCATGTCACTTAACTCCATTTGCCTCACAGAAAAAATAATAACTTGTGATGTCTTAGGATCATTTATGAACTATCTAACAAAGGATATCAATCCTATGGGAGAGTTGTTTATCAGAGTGAAGCCATCAATGATTTGCTCCTAATTAAAAGATTTTCAGGCTATAAAAGTCTCTGCTATTACAGATAAAATGTTACTTTTGAGATGATTGATTTGAAACTGATGTTCTCTTTGATTAAATGACAGGGAACTCCTTGCTGTATCACCTCTCAACTCTGGGCATTTTCTCTGGCTGTTCCTCATGCTTGAAATGCTCTTCTTTCTTATCTCATCTCCTGGGAACTTTGGCTTCCTTTAAGTCTCAAAGAAAATCCCATCTTCTACAGGAAGACTTTCTTAATTAATCAAGCTCTCTTACATTCTAGTGCCTTCCCTATGTTATTTTCTACTTATCTCATATATAACTTGTTTTGTTTGTTCTCTCCCCAATGTCTTTTTTTCCTTTTTGCATCTCCAGTGCTTGCCATATAGTACACATTTAAGTATTTATTGACTGATAGTTTACCAACACCAACTTCTTGTTTGGCTACTATAGCTTCCAGACTAAGAAAACATTCATGAAGCCATTCAAGAAGTTGCTAAACATTTGCAGTGTTGTTTGGTTGCATTTTTTCTATTTTTCCTTTTTGATCTGATTTTTCTTGTGCAACAAGTTAATTGTATAAATATGTATACATATATTGGATTTAACATATTTTTAATGTTTAACATATATTAGACTATTTGCCATCTAGGGGAGGGAGTAGGGACAAGGAGGGGAAATTTGGAACACAAGGTTTTACAAGGGGCAATGGTGGAAAATTATCCATGCATATGTTTTTAAAATAAAAAGCTTTAATAAACAAACAAAAAAGTTGCTAAAGAAGAGTCTATTGAATAATATCCCATAAACCAGATAAATTTGACTCAATAAAACTGAAATTATTTTTTGGGAAAAAAGAAATTATCCATCTTTTCCAAGTCCAAAACTAGAAATCCTTACATCCAAAAGCTAATTCAATTAAGGGGTGGGGACCCTACCAACACGTGTAATAGAGAAAGGGTAACCTAATCCCCAGACATTGGACCTAGTGGTATATGTGATGATCTTCAACTCTTTAATCCTTCAGGGAAGAGGAAGAAAGCAGGTGATGCACTAGAGCACCAAAGACCTGGGAATGGTGGCCTAGAGTCAGATTAGGGAATGAATCTGTGAAGGATGGTGAAGAATATTCAATGGCCTATAGAACTGTCATGGAGAGAAAGCTTGCTCTCTTGTCCTGCTTACGGCCTCACCATCATCCTTTTTTAAAAATGAAATCCATCCTCTTTTTCCAGTGGTGGGATGTCTCTTCTAAGCACGTGAAGACTTCCTCCAGTAATGTGCAGATGAGAACCAGAAATTCCAGGTTCCATGTCTATCTTCCATAATCTTGCACATAATTCTTCATTGGTAATAAACTACAGAACATTTATACTCTCCATTCCTCTTTGCGTAGCCTGGGAATTTTAATTTTTCAGACATAGTAGTATATTCTTCAAAGATTGTGGCTTAACCATATGGCAAAACTCTTAAAAAATCTCAAGAGCTATGTCTTTATTTCAGAAATGGCAGGTGAAGGGAGAGCTTATCCATTTCCAAAGAGAGCAGATGTTCCAGTCACTTGGATTCATGGGAGAGAAAATGTGGAGTATCACTCAGGCTTGATATTAAGAAATATCCTTTGGGATATACACAGTTGAAGACCAACAATTAGGGTTAGAAATGCAGAAATGGTGTCTGATCTCATAGAAAACATTCTTATTAAGGAAGCTAGACTCCCATAAAATAGAATTTGAGAACACAGGGTAGCATGTGGCAGAGTGTGGTTCTTATTCTTAAATGTCATAAAGCTTCGACTACCTGGTCCTTGGAGGGCAGGTAAGTTATGCATAGTGACAAAAGGCATCCTGAGTGGAAGGAATTATGTAAGTAAAGCTGCAGAAGAGGAAAATAAATGTGCAGTGTGCAGACTGACCTGGCTGGATTGGAAGATTTTTAGTTGCAAATAACTCTTTTTGATACTGTGGATTACAGCACATCAATGCTGTCCATGGAGTTATCCTGGCCAGGATAACTGGTGTGGTTTGCCATTTCCTTGCCTAGTGGAGTAAAGCAAACAGGTTAAGTCACACTCCCAGGATCACCCAGATGGTAAATGTCTGAGGCCAGATTTAAACTCCTCTATTTTCTGTATTCCAGGCCCTGAGCTTTATCCACTGAGCCACCTATCTACTCAAGACTGGAAGATACCATAGAGGAAATAGTGTGGGAGCTAAGGCAGAGAAGGTAGATTTAAATTAGATCATTGAAGGCTTTAAATGTCATCCTGAGGAGTCCAGGCTTTATCATGGCAATGAAAAACTACTGAAATTTGTTATTGTGAACAAGGAAACATGACCATAGCTGCACATTAGAAAGATGGATCTGCCAGCAATGTGCAGACAAGAATGAAGACTAGAGAGACTGGAGTAATGAAGATTATGTAGAAGGAAGTTGTAATAGTTTAGTGAAAGATAATCAGGGCTTGAGATGAGGTGATGACAATAGGAATGGAAAGACAATGAATAGGTTAATTGTTGAGTCAATAGTAAGAAATGATGCTGCACACTACTTGTAGCAGCCCAGGACTGGAAGTAAATACCCAGACTGGGGAATGATTAAATGAATGTAATGGAATATTACTGTGTGGTTTAAAAAAAAATGCTGAATACAGAAACATATGGGAAGATTTATATGAATTGAGTAAAAGGGAAGTAAAACAAATGAGGAAACAAAAAATACACACAAAAAGATACATGTATGTGTGTACCTATATAAAAGAGAGACGGAGAGCACAACCACATAAATGAAAAGAACAATAAAAAAACCTAAATTGAATGCTATTTTTCAAAGAAGAGAAACAATATCTCCTATCTTCTTTGTAGTTATTTAAGACTACAAGTATGGAACTCCAAACATAAAATCATTTTCCCCCCACATGTTGGTAACTTTCATCAAACTATCCCTGTTATAAAGATTAGTCAGTGGGAGGGAACAAACATTTGTTTATTGAGATAAACAAAGAGAAAGACAGAAAGAGACAGAGAGAAGGATGATGTTGCTTTTAGAAAAAGATTATTTATTAGTTGGTTGCTTCCTGCTTAAACAATCAATGGAATAGCCCAGACTGAGGGAACACCCATTCAGAGATGCTTTCCTGTGGCCTGACTTGTGATCAGAAAAACTGTTTATACTAAGAAGGGAAGGGACTGTAGGATAGGCCAGAGAGGATTCAGAAATAAAAGGCTGCTCAACAAAAGTGGTTTCTCAGGCAAGTTAATCCTTTTGACTAGGGCACAATTAAAATTTTGTTTCAGTATTGCTATGAAGCCCCTATGATGGTCCTGGATCCTTCCTTATGCCAGGAAATTTTGTTCCTCAAGGATGTCTGGCCTGAGAGTTTGAGGGAGGATGGGGAAAATAAAGGTCTTCCCTGCTGCTCAAGTCCCAAACTCTATGATATCTGGAAATGGTGACAGAAACTGGAAGGGTAACTGTGGCAGCCAGGGTCAGGCCAAGTTTGGATGCTCACACACACAGATGGCTGAGGGTGTGGTCTTTGTTAAACAAAGCCAGTTTTTCAAAATGGCCCCTGGGAAAGGCCAAAGTAATGAACAGTCATGCTCTTCCAAGGATGAGTCTCCCTGGCCCAGGCCAGATGCTAATTAATTACAGGGGAGATGGCAGAGGCTCCCTTCTGCCCCTGGGCTTCTTGGGCAGGGAGGACAGGATGGAGCAGGAGTGATTGCAGGAAGATGGAAGACTGTCTTCAGCAGGGCCATGACGCCACAAAACAGGGAAGTGATTCAGGCTGAGGAATCTTTGTCCCTGGGGAGATCCCACAAGTCTGAGGCAGTTGGGGAGGATGGAAAGGGACAAGTAGATTACCGTCAGCCTCGGTCCGGGCTTCTGTCTCAATCAGTCCAGCCTGTACTGAACTCTTGTCTTTGGCCTGTGGGTGTGCAGTCTAGAGACTGGACTCACCTGCTTGCAAAGATAACTCAAACATATAAAGCCTTAAGGTTAAACCCTTTTGGGCTATATGCAATGAGTCAGGTAGTACACATATTATTATCTCTTTTACAGATTGTAGGACACTCAGACTCAGAAAAACTGTGACTTGTCCACCCAGATAAATGTGTAGCTGGAATTTGAACGCAGGCCAATTCCATAACCAGTGTTCTTTCTACTATGCTCCCCCACTACAGGAGGGGAGGCAGGAATATTTATTTTTTTGGACTTTCATGACTGCATCTACATAAGCAATGTCCCATCAGGAAACTCCTTCCCGACACAAATTGGCACCTTTCTTTGAAGCTCCTAATCTTCATATTGTGGCAAGGATCACACTGTCAGTGTGTCAGCTGTCTCAAAGCCCAGCTCTCTCTCTACTACCCTGTGTGCTGGGTGGTTCAGGAAAGCTTCACAGAGGGGGTGAAATTCGAGCTGAATCTTGAACAGGAGTGGTGGGCCATATAATCTAGAGCTTTAAGGGTCTCCAGGGGCCATTTAATCCAAACTTCCCCCTCTTGCAGATGAGTTAAGTTGGTTCCAGAAAAAGGAAAAGCCCTACTATATATTAGGTATTATGCTACGTTCTTTACAAATAGCATCTGATTTGATCCTCACCATCTTGGGAGTTAAGTACTGTTATTAATTTCCATCTCACAGTTGAGCAAATAGGTGACTAATTTGCCCAGGGTCACAGCTAGTATCTGTGGTAAGGTTTGAACTCAAATCTTCCTGACTCCAACATTCCGAGAGATACTCCCCTGCAAATGTTGCACCCTAGTAAAACCACAACTGCTAGCAAGTATTCTTGCTTGTGGTCAGGAAATCTAGGTTCTTGTCACAATTCTGCTCCCCATGTAGCTATGGCCTGGATTAAGTAGGAAGAATCATTCCTATCTCACAGAAGATGGAGACAGGAAAGCATGTGGTGGGAACAGAAATGTCTCAATTCTCAGACCAAAGGGCTGCCCGCTTCTGGGTCTCCTTCCAGTACCTATCTCAGTTGCTCTGGGAGATGGATAGGTTCCCTGTCCACTGAGACACCTCATGGAAGTGTCCCTCTCCCTGCAAACAAGCATACCAAGTCTTTCTTTCTCTTATCTGGTACTACTCAAGGCCTAGATTAAGTTCTGACTCACAGAACAGATATGGGCCACTGGGGTGGGGAGGGAGTCCCCAGGAACAATTGTCTTGCTCAATGCTCCAGGCTAAGGCCCAACAACTTGCAAACAGCAGCCCCATGGAAAAGGAAGTTCTCAAGTGTAACTAATCCCACCCATTCTGCCATTCTATCCTCTCTTCCTTCCCCCCAACCCCTCCCAAACACACACACACACACAGCCCTGAAGGCCTGATGAAAGCTGGTGAACAAGAACTTGACCTGAAGGACTGGGGAGACTCCCATCTGTGGGGTAGGGAAGGATCAATCCCCTCTGAGGCATAGTAACAGCCATGGAGGTCTGCTCGAATCTTCATCACCCCATGTCTCTTCTTAGCTTGGTATCCCAAACCCAAAACACAAACAGAAGCTGCCCCACTTTGGGAACCATCTCAACTTACTCAGGAGTTCCAAAACGATCCTTACTCTTCTGACCCCATGAGCCCAGAGTCGTAGTGGTCACTTAAGTTACTGTGGTTTGGGAACGAGCAGGTTTCCACACTTGCCCTCCACTCCTAGATTTGATGGTATTAGTAGGCAAATAGAACTCCAAATATCAATAATGGCATTTTGTGTAATGGCAAAGCGCTGGAAACAAAAGTAGATGCCAACTGATTGGGGGAATGAACAACATGCACAGAGGCAACACCAATATAAATGACAAGGAAAAAAAACATAAAACTGAAGACCAACTGGTCCCTGTCAAAAAAGATAAGAAAATGCTCCTTCTCCCTTCTTTGAGGGTGAGGATGAAATACGGGTGTGGCACAAAGCATATACATACCATCCAGACTCATTTATGTCAGCTGTTTTTCCTTTTTTAATCTTAGTTACAAGGCATGGTCCCCAGAGCTAGGGGATGATGGGGCAATTACCAATACGAGAGCTATCAAGTCTCCCTCCCCCAAAGTTTCAGTGGATTGGCCAAGAGTGAGGGCCATCTGTCTCCCTCTACCCTCCCCACTTTAATCCATCATCTTGGGAGCTTACCATCCTCACCACTCAGCATATGCTGCGGACTCAGAGAAGTCAGGCCTGTGTCTCAGGGTCAGACAGGACCATTAGCAGTTAGTCAGCTCATGAACATCCTAAGATTCAAAACTCAGAAGGACTTGGAATAAATCTGGTTCCCAGGCCTGGGGAAAGGTCCAGTGCTCTAATGAGCATTGAGGCTGGGGCACTCTGGGAGGCTAGATCAAAAAGAGTAAAGTCTCCAAAGTGCAGGAGGGACAAAAGGCAAGTGGCCAGGGTCTACGATAACCAATAGGAGAGGGAAAAAACATGCCTCACTACTCAAACTCTAAGCAACAGGACTCTGGCCTGCCCCAAGCCATGCTCCTCTAGCAGAAATGACTCAGGGAAGGGCTTCATTCCCTGAAAGAGAACCCAAAGTGGGAACAAAAATCATGAGGAGAGGTTGAGTGCTGGAGAGGACCTTGGAGGACAGTTAGTCCAACATCATCACTACAATCAAAGGAGACCGAGGCCCAGGGAGATTATGACACTTGGCAAAAGAAACAAAGGAGTGCCGGACTGTCTGACTCCAGAAATATGGTATCTCCGAGGGCCCTCTGTTACAACTGAACTGAGGCTTAAGCCTCATCAAAGCCTGTAAAATCTTTTTTGTGTGTCAAAGACCCCTTCTTAGACTGCTTTTAAATGCATAACACAGAATACATAGAATTTTAAATGAAACCAGTAATATTGAAATAATTATGAAAATATTTTTTTAAAAAATAAGAAAAAAAGGAGTTCATTTCAGGTAAGAACTGATGCTCTCGCTCCTTCCGCAGATTATATTCTGGAGTGTCAGGATCTGAGGAGGGCTGCTCCTGGATTTCAGGAGGTCAAACCCAAAGCCAGAGGCCAGGGTTGCCAAGGAACAACTGGGGATGAAAGTATGGCAGTCACAATTTCAGAGACAATTTCCTCCATCTTTCCCTCCAGGTACGGCGTAATGCAGCTGGAGTTTGGGATCACACTGTCCACTTCTCACTCTGGGCCTCCACAGTTTGTACCAGACCTTTGCCTAGGATGGCAAAATCTTCCAAAATGGCCTCCACATTGGGCACTGTCACCAGATCTCCCCTCTGTGACACCACCATCCTCCCCTGCACACTGGTAGCCTGGAGGAGACAGAACAAATGTAGGCCCAGGATTAAAAAGTAAAAGCAGAAATCGAGCCTCTCTGAACATCTGGGAGATAAGGATGGGCAGAGTGCAGAGTCTCCAATGCAGAAGCCCAGGAAAACAACCCATGATGGAAGATGATCCCAGGGCAGAGAGCAGAGTACTCCCCTAGTCTTTTAAGGGCCCTCCCAGCACATATGCCTACAGATTCATCCACACCGACACTGACCCCACCATCTCACCTTGAAGGGTTGTGGCTGGAAGCTGTCAGGCCTCCATAAGACACCAATCACTTCCCCACCATGCTGATCATAAAAAAACAGTGCCAAGTCTCCAAAGGCCTTCTAGGGAAACGGGAAAGACAGTGTGTCAGACAGTATCACAAGCAGGGCCCAAGGCCCTCCCCAAAACTGGCCTCGACAGGCCTCAGGCTGTGACGAGCACTAGGAATAACTTTTCCCTCACTACTCTCCCTTTATAATTAGCACCTCCCCAAACATTTTAGACTAAGTTAGTACTCTTACAACTCCCCTGTATGAGCATTACAAAGAAGCTATGATTTCATTAATACGGGACCTCTCTCCCCCAATGCAGCTCAAAACACATTAGAGACACAAGATACCTGAATGAGCAAAAGGTCTGATTCTGGCAGCATGGGGAGCTATTGGTTTAAGAACTATCTCTCTGCACAGATAGAAATCCGTCAAAGACTAAACAAAAAAATTCTAGTGCTGTCTGAGGCAGAGAAGCTGGGTGATTTCCCTAGATCACACAACTGGTAGTAGTGAACATCTCTGAAATCATCTTGACTTCAAGCCCAGCACACCCTCCTATACCATAACGTCTCTAACTCCTCCTCACATCCCTAGAAACTAATCTTTTATCTTTTTATTTCTGGGTGGTACAGTGGGATAGAGTACCAGGTCTGGAGTGAGGAAGACCTGAGTTTTAATCATCTCAGACTTACTAAAACGTGTGTGACCCTGGGTAAATCACTTAAGCCTGTTTGCCTCAGTTCCTCATCTGTAAAATGAGCTGGAGAAGAAAACAGCAAAGCACTCCTGTATGTTTGCCCAGAAACTCCCAAATGGGTCATGAGAAATCAGACACGATTAAAATGACTAAACAACCATCTTTTATTTCAACCATATTCTAGCTCATTTTTACTCCCCCAACTCCTCCCAGTGAGGCTGACAGACATCCAGATCTAGAACTAGAGAAAACTTATGAAGACATCTCATCTCATGCCTTTATTTTAAAGAGGAGAAAACTGAGATACAGAGAATTAGCCCAAATGTCACAGATAGTAAGTAAACATCCAAAGTGGGTTCAGTGTCCTCATTTCAAGAGGAAACTTAGATCAAGAGAAGGGCAGTAACAGGAAGTTTGTTTGTAGAGCTGGAAATTAAACTCAGCTTTCCTGACTGCCAATTCTTTCTACCACACAAGGACTCCCGTACAGTCCTTTTGCTGAAGGGGGTAATGGAGGGAGATAGGGACAAAGCTATAGTCTGAGGACTAGGATAAGGAGACTGATGACTCCCTCGATTAATAAATCCAATTTTGATTATATTAAATTTAAAAGGCTTTGTACAAACAAAACCAATGCAAACATGATTAGAAGGGAAGCAGAAAACTAAAATAAAATTTTCATCCAAGGATTCTGATAAAGGCCTCATTTCTAAAATTATATAGAGAGTTTTGACTAAAACTTAAAATAGAAGCCATTCTCCAATTGATAAATGGTCAAAAGATATGAACAGACAATTTGCAGATTAAGAAATTAAAGCCATTTGTAGTCATATAAAAAATGCTGTAAATCACTTGATTAGAGAATTGCAAATTAAGACAAACTCTGAGGTACTACTATACATCTCTTAGATTGGTTAAGATGACAGGAAAAGATAATAATAAATGTTGGAAGGGTGTGGGAAAATTGGGATACTAATATATTGTTGGTGGAGTTGTGAACTGATCCAACCATAATGGAGAGCAATATGGACCAGTGTTCCAAAGGCTATCAAACTGTGCATACTCTTTGATCCAGCAGTGTTTCTACTGGACTTGTATCCCAAAGTGATCTTAAAGAAGGGAAAGAGACCCACATATGCAAAAATGTAGTAGTCCTTTCTGTAGTGGCAAGAAAATGGAAACTGAGTGAATGTCCATCAGTTGGAGAATGGCTGAATAAGTTATGGTATATTAAGGTAATGGAATGTTATTGTTCTATAAGAAAGGATCAGCAGGATGATTTCAGAGAGGCCTGGAGAGACTTACATGAACTGATGCTAAGTGAGTAGAACCAGGAGAACATTGTACACGGCAACAAGAGTTTGTGATGATCAAGTCTGATGATGGCTTTTTTAAACAATGAGGTGATTCAGGCCAATTCCTATAAACTTGTGATGGAGAGAGCCATCTGCACGCAGAGAGAGGACTGTGGGGACTGAATGTGGATCACAACAATTTTTGTTTGTTTGTTTTTTTACCTTTTTTGTTGTTTGCTTTTTTTTTCTCATTTCCCTTTTTGATCTGATTATTCTTGTGCAGCATGATAAAGGTGCAAATATGTACAATAGAACTTGATATTGAACTATTTAAAATATATTGGATTACTTGCTATCTAGAGGAGAAGGTGGGAGAAGGGAAGGAGAAAAATTTGGAACACAAAGTTTTGCAAGGGTGAATGCTGAAAACTATCTTGCATGTATTTTGAAAATAAAAACTTATTTTTTGAAAAAAAAAAAAAAAATCCAAATGAACACAATTGTTTGTCCAGGATGTATAGGACATAGGGAAAAGGCTGGAGTAGAAAGCCTTTGAACTTCCTTCCAACTCTGAAGGAGAAGGCAAAGTCATCCCCATTACTCCCACTGCCAACCTCACTATTCTACAATACCTCACCCTCTTCCACCTGCCACTTTTCTCCTTGGTGTCCAGCCATTTGGTACCTCAAATTTTTCTTGCAAACTTTTTTTGAGCATGCCAAAAGTACCTCTTGGCCCGTGTAAACCCTATGCATAATAATAAGTCTGGCTTCCATGGGGAGTGATTAGGGGAAGGGATAGAGAAAAAGGAATAAAAGGATGTGGGGAGAAAAGCAGGAAAAGGGAAAATAAGAGATGAGGAAAAGGTAAGCACTGAAAAGTGAGGGGAAATAAAGAAGGAAATTAGCAGGAATGATGAGGCTGTTAAGAAAAAAATAGAAGCCTTGGAACTAGCTGCTCAATTGGGATTCAGAAGAGGAGCAAGGACAGAAGTTAAGGGATGGAGGAGCAAGGGGTGAACAACTTACTCTGAGCTGATCAAGGTAGAGACTTGGAGGGTCATAGCAGAGGACGGGCAGCCGGGGGGATGAGTCAGCACTCTGAAGGAGGCCTCTGCTGAAGGAAGCTGCAGGTAGGTCCACAGCCTCTCGGTGCCTGGGGATGTGCCGGGGATTCAGGCGGATTAGCACATCATAAACATCCAGGGCCGGCCGGAATACCATCTTAAAGGAAATTGTGGGCAAGAATAAGTAGAGATGCCTCTGCTCCTCCACTCCATTTCAAGATGGTGCCAACACACACCATTACACATAGGAAATAAGCAAGGCAAGTATGATCCTCATTTGACCAATGGTGAAACTGAGACCCTAAAATATAAACTGATTCTTCTAAGATCTCCTAACAGCTGATTTAGGAATTACATCATCTTAGAACAGAGTCAGATGGTTAGGACAGACTGGTCTAGTCCTTTCACTTTCCTTACTGATGAAGAAAACAAGCCTAGAGAGAACAAAGAACTGGCCTAGTTCACATAGTTAGCAACAGAGCCAGAATTATAATCCAGGTTCATTTGAAAAGCAACATTTTTGTGTAGAGGCTAAAGAGCATTGGCCTATCAATCAGGATACTAGGACTCTGAGGTCACCATTTAAGTTCTCTGGGTCACAGTTTCTTCAACTACAAAATAAGAGATTTGGATTAAATAAAAGTCCTTCCCAGCTCTAGCCCTAGGATCCAGCCTCCTCATAGCTCATCTTATCATCCCTCACCTAGTTCTACAGAATCTCACACCTTTCAGACTGGCCCAGAAGACAAAAGGCCACACAATCAGGGTCCACAGGCTCTGTGGAGAAACACTAGTACCCGCCGGGCAGCTGGGAACTGATCCAAACATTTTGCAGGGCACTTTGGAAGAAACTATGCCTACAAAGAAACTATGCCTACAAAGTTACCAAACTGTATGCCACTATGAGGTCCATTCATACCCCAAAGAAATCAAAGATTTGTGATGGAGAGAGCCATTTGCACCCAGACAGAGGATTGTAGGGATTGAGTGTGGATCATAACATAGCATTTTTCTTTTTAAATTGTTTGCTTGCATTTTGTTTTCTCTTTTTTCTTTTTGATCTGATTTTTCTTGTGTAGCAAGATAATTGTAGAAATATATATAGAAGAATTGCACATAATTTGTTTTTTAAAAACACATATTGAATTACTTGCCATCTAGGGGAGGTGGTAGGGGGAAGGGAGGGAGAAAAATTTGGAACATAAGGTTTTGCAGGGGTGAATATTGAAAATTATCTATGCACAAAGACAGAGAAAAAGTATATATATGTACAAATATATTAACAGTACCTCTGTTAATGGTAGCTAAAAGTTGGAAACTAGGAAAGCATTTTCCTGTTGAGGAACAACTAAATAAATTATGTGGATGCCATGAAATGTATCGTGCGTTAAGAAATGGAAAATTTCAGAGTGAACTGGGAAAATTGATATGCAGAGAACAGAGCAGAACTAGAACAATTTAGGCAGTGATAATGTTATAGAGAAAAACCTTGAAAAACATTGGAATTCTGATCAACACAATGAAAAACCATGAAAGAATGAAGATGAAAGATGTCTTAAGATGCAGAGAGAGAGAGACATACATTTTTGGATGTATCTAATGTGGGAATTTGTATTGCTGCACTAAATATATGTAGCAAAAGATTTGGGTTTGTTTCTTTTTAACTCAATTTAGGAGAAGACAGAGATGGTAGTGAGAGGGACAGATTATTATTATTATTATTTTTACAATGCCTTAAACAAAAAGAAACCTCACACCAATATCTCACCCTGATATCTCCAGACTTAGAAGGAGTCATCAACTGGTTTTCTAGGACTGACAGAGCTTTAGCTGCTAGGTTCACAAGGTGATGCAGGATCTGTAGGAAAGACATGTCAGAAGCAATGATGCCCCAGCCCCACCCCCTATCACCAAATAACCCAAGAACTAGCAGATATCCACCTCCTCTACTTCCCCTTCCTCAGAGAAATAGCTTGATGTTGGAGAATAGTGAATCTGGCCAAAAGTACAGGTCTGCATGGTGATCATAGGATTGAGGGCTATTTACCTGAGCTGAGGGCTTGTCCTTTGTCCACAAGGAGTGGTTTCGATCTTGGGGTGTGGCAATGACCATGACAGGAAGGCGGATTCGAGATTCTAAGAAATGGCTATGAATCTCTGCTTGATCCTCAGCTGGAGATAGAGGACCTGGGTATCAGAATTTCTACTATCCAATCCAGATGTCTGGTTACCCCACCATTATTGTATGTATGTATACACAACACAAATCTAAGCTTAGAAATCAAATAAAACAAGCATTGCCATCCACATTGTGAAAGAGAAGAGTATGCTTGAAATTGTGAATCTTTTATTGTTAGCTTGCTTTTAAGTACTTAAAAAATTTAAAACAACTTTCAGAACTGTCTGGATTATCTGTGATTCCTCTTGGCCTTCTTATTTTATTTTCATTTAAAAAAAATGCAAAAATACAATATTCTTTTCATCAAAACTACCCTTAGCACAATCCTAGCTGTGGAGGGGCGCGCGCACACACACACACACACACACATACACACACACACAGAGCAAAAGAATCAGATTGGAAATTCAGCAGAATCCTCAAGGACCCAGGAGTCCTGTTCTCCTCTGAGTCCAATATTTCACTAGTCTCAGTCACTCGGGTTGATTTTTTCCGCCTCTGGCCTAGACAATATAAGCAAAGGGCCCTAAGGGTCCCCTGGAGCAAACCAATCTCCTATTCTCCACCCATTCCAGGCGATATCTGCCAGTACAGGTAGAGGCAACCCTACTCGCCCACATGTGCACACACACCTGGGGAATTAGGAAACTGACACTAAGCCTACCTCCCCCCCATCCCTTTCTCCTCCTGAGGCTTAACAATGGGGATTAAGAGCCCCTCCCCAGTCCAAGGTATTTTGGTTACTGAATAGAATACTTCTCACCTCCCAGGTCTGGGCATGATGCCCAGTCAAGGTCATCTCACCCCTATCTTCCCACAACAGAGAGGGGCTACAGTTCCCAAGCACCCACTTAAATTCAACTTCCATCCTGGTCACCCCATCTTGTCCCAAGGCCTTCAATGACCACCTTCCCTTCCAACACTACAGGGAAAAATACAAACTCCTTAAGTTAAAATTCAAGGACCCCTACAATCTAGCCCCAACCTGACTACTTATACTTTCTTCTTCTCAAAAATGCTTTCTTCCTTTCTGCCTATGGAAATTGTTTTCCATTTCTTCAAAAACAAATCCAAACTTTACCTCCCCATGAAGCAAGTCTTCACTATTCCAGTCCAGTGAGGACCTTCTTTCTTTACTAAGTTCAGAATTAAAGAAGCTGAGCCACCCAGTCCCTTTTTAGATTATAGTTTTATTATCATTGTTATTATTTCAATATTTCATGCATCTTTTCACTCCGACTTGGACTTGAGTTTTTGAGACTCAAGGGCAGGAAAGAGGAGAAAGAACAAATAGGATAAGCAAAAGCTTATTGATGCTTTGACTGGAGGAGACTCCTTCCCAACTGCTTCCTAGGGTCACTAGTGAAAAAGTGCTTCCCCTTTCACTGCAACCCCTCAGGCTGCAGCCTCAGCCCTTCTCAGGAGCTTCTGACAAATGAGACTAGAACAGTTCCCCTTTACTTACCTGTGAGTTCACCATTCAGGTTGATAATAAGGGGATTATTTTTCCAGTCAAATGTGGACAGCAGGCTCAGGAACCGGAGAAAACCAACCTGGGGGGAACTGAGGAAAAAGGAACTCTGGGAAAGAACAGAAAACTGTAGACAAGATTTTCTCTAGCTCCAGCTAGTTCTTACAACACCACCCCTACTCCCAACATATAGCCACACAAATCAAAGGCAAAGGGTCCAGATTCCTTAGGGAAGGATCTCTGAATCTAGTCCTCCCTTAACTTTTCTTCCACGTTTGGAGAGAATACACTGATGTCACAAGAGCATAGATTTGAGTTAAGTCAGTGAAGATTTTTCCCAGTCCAAAAGAGACAAAAGAGGCTGGGATGAAATGAAGGTGGCTCACCTGGGTGGGGTAAAAGGAGCAGGCTGCAGGAAGAGGGAGGCAGCCATCAAGTCTAGGCTCTCCTCTGTCAATCCATCACTGAGGAGCTGGGCCCGTACCCAGCGCTTTGCCAGACGGGCTACACCAGAGAAAGCTGAATGCTGTTGCTGAAGCCTATGAAGATGAAGTGGAAGAAAAGCAGAGAAAGTAGGACTAGATACTGGGCATCTGGGTATTCAGTCTGAAAAAAGAAAATAGGAATAGAACCCAGCTGCCCAACCCAGGGGGAGGAGAGTGTGAATGAAAGTCATTGATCCAGGGATCCAGCCAAAGACAGAGAGAAGGGTAAAAAACAAGCATTGGAGAAAGAGTTTAGGACTCAAGCATCCAGATTCTAGTCTAGAGGGGAAGATGGGATTAGGTAATGAGAGAAAGGAGATGACCCAAATCGGCAAACTCCAACCATAGCCCTCCAAATCCCTTACCCATGTAAGGCACTAGTGAGCTGGGGCAGTTGCCGCGTGTCCCGATCAAGAAGGATTGAGGCAGGTGTATCCCTCAGTGTGATCATTCCTTCTGGGGTACAGGATTCCTTTAGGATTTGGGGTTCCCGGTGGTATGCCACTCGGACTCGAAAAACATAACCGTCCTAAAAAATTGGGGAAATGGAGTGATAAAAGGCTCCCAATTTGTCGCCTTCTGTGATATAGGACCAAAATCTAAAGTTGGGCCTACTCTTGTTAGGCCTCTGGTCTACAGATGAAGAGTCAATGACTCATCCCAAGTTCACACAACCAAGGGCAGTGCCAGGACTCGAAGCCCCACTTCCAGTCCAGTGAACTTTCTCCCAACATTCACAGCTGCTCTGGCCACATCAGTACCTTGTAGACATCAGTGTGGGAAGCCTTGGCTGAACACTGGAGTCCATGCTCTTGACTCAACACCTCTGCCAGGCGCAACTGGAAGGCAGCTCTAACACGCTGGATGGCATCTGCATCCTGGGGCCATTGCCCACTACCCTCTAGATGACACACCACTTCAGAGAGGAGGAAAAGAAAGGGGTTGTTAGTTCTCTGCTCAGAACTCTAGAGTCTTCTTCATTTCACCCATTTCACCTACTCCCCTCCCCAGACTAAATCATCTGCATTTACTCTGCATGTCTCTACCCCCAGTTGTACCATATACACAATTCCCTCACCATTTATGGGATCCACAAAGGCAGGGCAGGGCTTGCTGGACCGAGGAAGCAGTGCATCCCGTTTTTCCAGGTGGTCATGGAATGTGTGATCGAACCAAACAGGAACAGGGGAGAACACCTACGTATGGAATGTATTTATTTGAGGGAATTTTTGTGGTAGGGCTGGCAGCCAGCAGGGACAGGGGAAAGGGAGAAGAGGGGAACTGACGGGAAGAGGGGGAGCCCAGATCTCAGAACACTCACGTCGGTATATCGCAGGGCAGGGTGAGCTCCCTGAACAGAGGTGACAGTCAGAGGCAACCCTTTGAGCCCCCAAAGCTGGCGGCTCAGGTGGTCATAGGAGCGTACAACCATGGCCAGTGCCTCCTCGCCTGTGCTGTGAGTCTGCCAGGGAAACACAGGAAACAAGGTCAAATCAGGCCTTCTTACTTTTGGAACAGAACTGAGTGAAGCGGCTCAGAGTAGAAACACCCTATCTCCCCCTCTCTGATGGGGGGGTTCCCTGAAACCCCAGGGATGAATGCAAGCAGGTCTGAAGGCATCCTTATCCCTCCCCTCTCCACTCGCCTCTTTCCCAACGGTTCTCCAATTCTTCCAGCAGGTTCAGGGGCCCCAGCTAAAGTTTTGGTGAAGCCACAGCACCATCTACAGGGCACTTTAGGGACTACACTTTCCCCAGGTCTCTTCCCTCCTCCCCCCAAACCATTCCTTCTACCCCAAATCCCAGGGGCCTCACCTCTTTGGGGACTCTGATCAGAGGGTCCAGGGAGCCCCCCACATAATGTACATAGGACTCAGGTATACCTACATGGCTGGGAAGGAAAAAAGACGCAGAAAATTGCTAAAAGTGCTAGACAACTACTTTAAAAAAAAAAAGCAAACAATCTTAGGTTACATTTAATTCTTCCTATTACATTGCAGTTTTTAGTCCAGACCAGTCATTTTGTTAAGAAACAGACGTCCCTGAGGTGCTTCCCCCCTCAGAGTAGTTCACCATTGGTCTGTATCCAGGAATCTTTAAGAAGAGCCACGGCCCCCAAATGCCCCAAGTTCACCCAGCCAGGATCAGGAGCCGGGCCTGAAGCCAGCTTTCCCTTTTGTCAGAAGAGATTTCTAACCACTATTCTATGCTTCATTTCTTATTACACACAGTGCCCCCAAAGTCTTAGTGAAGTTGTTAGAATTTAAATTATTTATCGTTTAAACTATACTATGGTTTTGGGGACACCGTGCATTGCCACAGTGGGTTCACATTTATGTGGATGGCATGATGCCAAGAACTCTCCTTACAATAAACTCTCAGAGATGGGCCTGTAGATAAACCCCCTGCAGCTGTTCTAACATGTCCATCCAGAGGAGAGGAAGAGATGTCTCAAAGTCCAAAAACATCAAGATTAAAAAATTCTAAGTGGAGAGAAGATTTAGGGGAGACGCAGCACCTACAAGATACTTAAATAGTCAGTGAACTGAAACAAGGCACACGAAACAAGGCACACAAGATCTGTGTGCCATCTTGGGGAAGGAGTGGAATTGGTGACTACTAAGGGCCCTGAGACTCTGAGAGCTGGGGTCCTGTGTATCCTGAGCCTTCCAATTAAGCTGAGTTCCTTGAGTACTAGGAAGGGTGAGCTAGAATGACAGAAGGAAGATAATGACAGATGAACCCTACCAGCTCTTAAATTCTATTGGTCAAGGAAGACTAGGGTCAGGAGATGGACTGAAAAGGAAAAAAAGGACAGCTTTCCTCACTCTCAAGACCAAGTAAAGGTACCTGTAGCATGGGACCCTCCCCAACCCCATGGTACCTGGGGGAGTGATGGGGGACAAGAGTACTAGTTGGAAGTGGATGGCTTAAGGAAAGAGCCCTGGTCTCTGGTTAGCTGTATGATCTCAAACCAATCACTTAGGTTGGATTAGCTGATCTAAGACCCCTTCAAGCAACAGCAGTCTATGAAGGACACTCACAGTTTCAGGAGGTGAGTGATCACCTGGTGGGGCAGGAGGCGTTTCTCGGCCATGGATTCAGCCTTCCAAAGAACAGCCTCCCGGATTGATCCATCCTGGAAACGCCTCAGCTCAGATCGTGGGCCCCAGAACTGGCGGAAATCAGTAGCCTGCGACAAGGGGGCAGAAGCAAGAACAAAGAGATCAGGGCAACCACCACCAACCAGTACATTATTCTCTTTGAAATAGTCTAAAAAAGTCAGTTTCTTTGACTGATCTAAAGTAAATGGGTTCCCTAATGAGACCAGCCTTCTCAGGGCAACATCTACATCTCCCTGTGCCCTCCCAGTCTTGACCTCAGATTTACTCAAAGCTCTGGGCTCCTCACCTCTGGATGATCAGCTTCGGGTCCCATCTCTAGGACACTGACTAGTCCCTCAGGCCGCAGTAACAATCCCAACGTCAAGCCTCCCCAATCCTTGTGCTTTGGTGGGTTCTGGTTGATTTCCCACTGTAGTGAGGAGTGGGAGGAAAAAGGAGAAACACATGACCTGAATCCCTAGGAGTCAAACTTGGTATGCTGCTTTTCCAACACTTTACCCAACATCATCCCACTGCCTTCTTCAAAGGTCCCTGGGTAGCCTCCCTAGACCATTACAGTGCTTACCTCAGGCACAGGGGCCCGAGAATGGGTCAACAAGATCAACCGGGAGCCCAGGCCCCGTTCCAGAAGGGTAGTCAAGGTGGGAAGTATGGCAGCCACATAGTCTCCTCCATGGTCTAGAAGTTCTGACCACATCTTTAGCCTCCGGCAGGCAGCATACAAACAGTTTAGGGGATGTATACTGGGAAGGAGAGGATCAGGAAAAGAGAAGAGAAAGAGCACAGAAAAATATGACCCCAAGGTAAATATTATTAAGTATCCCTGCTAATCCCCTCCAGGAAGCCCACCTGGACTCCCCCTTCCTTCCCCACCTCCCCCCCCACACGCCATCTCACTGGAGAACATGGTCAAAGGTCCGAATCATTGGTTTGGGTGTCATAAGCAACATCTGGAACCCATCTACAGTCTTATCATCCAGCATAGCCATAGACAGCTGGGCTTCATGTTGCACCTGAGGAAAAAAGACAGATGGGGGAAGCTTAGAACTATGGACAGAAGCACAAGCTTCCCCAAGGAGCAGCCCATGGGCTGGAGCCTAGCTCTTCTGACATTTAAGTATTTATGTAAATCGGCCCCTGGAAGGACACTGCAGGGACATAGAAATCAGCCCTGGCAATTCTGGGGAGGCTCTGATATTCTATCCTGCTATTTGTTTCCACTAGTGTCCTCAACAAAGGTTGAAAAGAGATCCAGATACCTGCTGATAGGTGGGAACTGTGACATCAGCACATAGATTAAGGTAGCCTGATGGATCCACAAAGACCACAGAGAAGGCCTGATGGAAGTCAGCCAGAGCTGGCTAAAGTGAAAGAAAGCAAAGAGATTAAGGACAAAAGGAGGGTGGTTGAGCCAGAGGCCATCAGCTCCACCATCCTCTCCTCCAGACCCTCCCACCATGAAGGAAGCCCCTATGACCCTTCATACCCCAGCTGTTCCCTCTTATCCCCATCCTCCACAAAATCCCCCCCCTCCCATCAGGGTTCCCACTAACCAGGGATGGATCCAAACTACGACATAAGCTGATGCCATTGACTGTCAGATCCGTGGCAGCTGGAGATAGGAGTGATGGAGGAAAATGGTTAACAGGTCAGCCCTGGAGCAGTGAGGTGGGAGGGCATCCACTCCACCCCTCCTACCCCGGCACTCCCAGTCCCCCACCTCCCATATTTCCTGCCCTTTTCTGCTGAACCACCATCTAGTCCAAACCTTCTCCCAAGAATCCCTATAACGGCACAGCACACAAGTGGCCATCTAATCTTGCTTGCAGAGATCAGCCAAGGGAAACCCATTACCTCCACAGACAGCCTGAACTATTTTTACATAATTCTAATTGTTAGTAAATTTTTCCTCACACAAAGCCTAGGTTTGCCTTTTGCAGTATCTATTGATGCTCCTAGCTTTGCTCTCTGGAAACAAACAGAATTTGTCTAATCTCCCTTCCATATAATGGCTTTTTTAGTTTTCAAAGATAGTATTTCTATCTTCCTTCTTTTCCCAGCTCACCATCTACTACATCTTCAATCAACCCTTACATGGCAATGATTCAAGGTCCTTTGCTACTCTGTCTTCCCTGGGAAGCTATCCATGCTATGGTATCTAGAACTACATAAAATTTGCCAAGTATGACTTCACCAGGGCAGAACAGAGAAACTCTCACCTCCTCATTCCTGGAAGTTCTCTCTGCCTTCCAAATTGCAGTCTAAGATTGAATTTAACTTTTGCTGGATGCCATATCACACTGCTGAGTCATACTGAGCTTGTCACTTATCAAAAATCCCCAGATTTTCTTTTATACAGATTGATATCTGGTCATGTCTTTTCCCATCTTGGAACTTGTGAAGTCAGTTCCTCTCTAGGCTACATTCTACTTGTTTATAAAATAGGACTGATGACTAATAATTCAATGTAACACTATACAGACAGGATAGGTGGGGGAAATCTTCCCCCAAACCTAAGACCCAGCTTCTTTGTCCACTCTCTTCCATCTTTCTACCTCACCTAGAAACTGCAGTGCGTTCCTCAGCACTTGATAGCCACTCATAGACTTGCTGATTTTTCGAGAAGATACTAAGAAGGCCACCAACATGGAAACAATGAAGCCACTGAAGCCTCCTACACCCTAGGGAAAAATTGAAAAGGAAAGATTAGACTTGAAAGAAAGCCCCTTCAGCTCAGCCCAAGAGACTGATGACCCAGCCAGGAAGAGACAGAAAAAGCCCTCCATGGTATCACCATCTGGTACCACTCAGGACAATCCAAATTCAACACTGTTTTCTCCAAGACCAAAATTGGGCCCTGTGTATGCACACAGGGTTATAATGGCAGGGGATCCTGCCATTTTTCCTAGGGAAAGATCTGGAAAATAATGTGCCAAATGAATTCCAGGGCAAAATAGGGCATCCCCATTCCCAGGCAAACCTTGTGCAGATCCCGCTGTCGCAGCCAGACTTTAAGCAAAATAATGCCATCCCGGAGGCCAGGGGAGGAAGCAAGCATGGCTGACAGCAGGTGAAGGTGAGATTCCATAACTTCATCACAGAGAAGCAAGGTATTATAGTGAGGGGTAGGAGTATCCAGGACACCTGAGGAGAGGGGGATGAATTAGGGGGAGATTAGTAAATGACTTCTTCATTTCCCTATATCTTCTTCTTCCTCTCCCCACAAAACTCTGCCCAATCCCACCTCCGGACATCACCCTTTACCTGCAATCCCTTTCTCTCCTCAAGTCTCCCCAGCTCTTACCCTTGCCCTCCTCTGGAATCGTCTTGTCCCAGAACCAGGTGGTACGGACGTTGTTCTTGGAGGGCAGCAGGCGGCAGAGACGGAAGAACCCAGGGGGCGGACAGGGGTGCAAGCGCACAGTGACCAGCCGCTCATCCTTTCCTGAGAAGAGGTGTGAGACACTGAGATCCTGGGTCTCCTCTTGGCCTGGAGCTTCCCTAGGGACTGGGGCCACCACAGGAGAGGCCAGAGCACAGGAGGTCCTGCATGCCCTGCCAGGGAGGATCCCACCCTTCTGTGTGTGCACGCACCTGCGGGACGGAGAAGCAGCAGAGGCTTCAGGTGACAACCATTCGTGTAGGAGAAACGGACACTGCCAAAGAGCGGGTCCCGGGACAAGTGGTGGCCCAGATGAGCTATGTAGAGGGCACGTTTTCTTAGGTAGCGCTGATTTAGCCCGTCCTTATCCTGTAGGATCTCCTGTGGACAGGGAAGGAAAAGGCAGAACAATACCAAATGGCAGGGCCATAGCAGTGTGTGGTGGGCAAGGGACCAGTGAGAGATCAGGAACCTTAAGTCCTAGGTCTCGTTGTCATTCATTGGTGGCACAACCACTTGGGTTTGCTGACCTAAGGAAGGAAATTCATGCCCCCTACTCCCCACCTCATAAGCTCAGGGAGGACTTATGATGTGCTCAAGATCACAAGATGAGTGTGGTAGAATCTAGACTGGAACTGAAGTCTCCTAATTCTAAGCCTGCTTTCATTCATCAGACTGAAATGAATAACTTTTAATGGTGATTTCAATGTTTTGAATATAGGTTTTAAGGGGGAGCCAAGATCTGTTAACAATAATAATTACCTTTCCCCAGTTCTCTTTAATCTTAATGCTTTCCCTCAGAGATTGCCTTCACTTTAACTGGTATCATTTTTTTTTTTTTAAACCAGGTGTCGTCATTCTTAATAAGTAAATAGTAATGATGATAACAGCTAGCATTTACAAAGACAGCACTACAGTACTGCAGGTGTTCTGCCAAGTGTTTTACAAATATTACCTCACTAGATCCTCACAACCACCTTGTGAGACAGATGTTGCTATTAAAGATGGTAACTTGTGATGGTCCCACAACCAAGAAGCATTTGTAACCTGAGAAGAGCCAGGACCACTGAATGCCCTCAAACGACTGTCCATACAGTTTACATGTTGTTTTCTCATTAAACTGTAATCACTTTGAGGGCAGGGATGGTTTTTTTAACTTCCTTTGACTCTGAAGAGCTCAGCACACAGCAGGCACTTAAACAATGCTTGGCGTCTGGACCTCACATTTATAGAGTAAATGCCACTGTTCTCTAATCCTTTTCACACATATTGGCTGCCTCAAAATGAACCTCCACAAACTGTGTGGTAGACAAAGGTAGACTAGTATATCTGTTCTAGAGGTGAGAAAATAAAGGGCTAGAATGAAATAACTGACTCATCCATGAAGCAGCAGGCAAAAACTGAGCCTAGAACAGAATCAGATCTCGATGCCCAGTCTGAACTCTCTTCCACAATGCAGGTCTGGCTAAGACATGACCCTTTCTTCCTCCACTTCTCCCCCTAGCTGCTTCTCCACTGGCTGGCCCAAGTTCATGCCTGACATTCTGTAGGGAGCACCTGGCCTGAACAGCTAAAGAGGGAATCAGAAGCATCCGAGGGCCTCGCCTGTAATCCTGGTGTTTCCCAAAGCCTTCCCCATCATTCCTTCTCTAGCATGAGCCTTACCTTTGGCATAGTCAACACTACATCAATATTGACATCTGGTCGGACACAAGTTCCCAGCAGGTAGCTACCCACCACAGTAACCTGAGTGGGAGGCAAGAACTGGAAGCGACCTTTCACAGAATAAGGCTTCTGGATGAAGGGTACTCTGACGTCTTTGGGCAGCCAGGATTGGTCTGTCATCTGAGAAGGGAGAAAGGTTGGGAGGGGAAAAAAAAAAAAAAAAAAAAAAAAAAAGAAAGCAAATATGAGTGAGTCCCTAAGAGACAAACAAAAAAGTAATTATTTGTAAGGCAGAAAACCAACCCCAATTAAGGAAGGGAGCATAGGCCAAAACAGATTATACTTAGCCCTCAGGTGTGGAAAGCCCTTATGATACCATTTAATTTCCTCTAGTCCCTGGTTCAAGAATGCAAATATCTCTATGCCCTCAACTGTCTAAGCTGAGTTTCTACAAAGGGAGAGGACAACTGGTCACCATGCTTCCTATCCTCCAGACTGTTAGGACTATGGAGATATTCTAGTCACAATTCCATCCCTAAAGGCCTCTCTTCTTGTGCCCCTACTTGGGAGTCCTCCAGCCCCCACATTCAATCCTAGATAATCTCATCAAACTACTGTTTTCATATTGGCTCAAACTCACCTCAGTAACCTTGGTTGAAGGGACAGTAAGAAGTCGCTGCTTAATTTTATGCAAGAAGGCATCAATCCGTTGTTGCTTCTTCTCCTTCAGCCTCACCTCTTTCAACAGCTCCTCCATCTAGAAGGATTGGAATACCTAGGAATGTCTTCAAAGCTCCCCTCATACATCAAAACCAGAGCTTAAGTGATCACAATCAGGCCATTAGAAATGAGAACAGTGTTCTCCACCTCATGTTCATCTAGCCTCAGATCCTGGGTCTTGAAGGTAAAGTGAATGGCCAATTTTTACCTCCTCCATTTTGGTCCCATCTCCTCCTATGCTTGTCTCAACATAGAGCTCCCCTTACTTCAGAATTTCATTCACCCATTGGGGAGAACAAACATTCTTCAGGTCTGGGAGTGAGGAGAGAATTTCTCTGCAATCCTGTTTTTTTGAACAGGAAGGGACATGTATACTACAGAATTACTATGGTAGGTGAAAAAAATGAAAATATTACTTCTAAGAATGAGGAATATTCCCACAGTATCAATTCTCTGGTTCTCTTTTTATAAAATATATGATTGAGAGGGTGGTAATATGTGTCTCTACTAGTTTAATGGCAAGAACACTAGCCTAGGAGAAAAGTTGGGGGTTGATTTCTCATTCATGCCATTAATTGGTAGGTCTCTTCACCTCTCTTAATCCTAGATTCTTCTTCTGTCAAGGAAGGAGGTAATGGTTCCTAAGATCTTTGTCAGCTCTAACATTCTATAATGAAAAATCAGGGAAGTGTTTACATATCATCAACTATATGAAAGACCCTGTACTAAGTGCTTTACAAGTATTGCTTCATTTTATAATCATTTTATACAATAAGAAAGCTGAGACAAACAGAGGTTAAGTGATTTGTCAATGATCACACAAGAAGGGTTGAGGGTGGTTTAAAACTCTCAAGACTTCCTGCCCTCAGGCCTAGTGTTCTATCTACTGCTACCTGGCTGCTAAAGGTACTTATAAACTTTTACAATTTTCAAAGAACTTTTGAAGATTTCAATAGGATATACATTCCGCAAAGGTAGAAAGTGTTCCCCCCTGCTCTTTTCTCTTTTCTGGAGGGAAGGATTGCTACTGTATTCTAAACACCTACCAACACAATGCAGATACTAATATACTGATGTTTTTTCCAATTTGAAAACTTCATTTTTATTTCATTTGATCACAATATTCCTATGAAGTGGACAAGGCAATTTCATTTTACAGTGAGAAAACCAAGTTTCAGAAACTAAATAATGTGCTCAAAGTCACACTGTTAGTAGTTGGGCCAGAACTAGAACCCAAGGCTCATGACTCCCAACTGAGTGTTCTTATTCTCAAACCATTCTACTTTCTAGCTTACAACTGGGAAAATGAAGCATTGCCTCTGAGGAATCAGCACTAAGAGATCATACTTGATTTTAGAGAGGACTAGGGAATCTTCAATTCAGGAATCCCTCTCAGAACTTGCAGAACCCAATGACTTTTTCTATCATCCCCTTCTATTCCTATTGCAGGGTCCCTCTCCCATTCTTCCTTCCCCTCCCCAGGGTCCTGACCTGCATCCGGAGGAGGTTGGAGTGGAAGAGGTTTTCCGTCTCTTTCATCTGGCTTAATTCTTCATTTGTGGGTTCCTTGTACAGTTGGGCCTGGCTCAGCTCCACAGGTGGCAGGAGTCCCCCATCCTGAGCCCCTGTCCGACGCTTCTTAGAGGAAGGAATATCCTTGTTTTCCTGTGACTCCATGTCTTCCACAGCAGATTCTATTACCTGTGGCCAGAGAGATGGGAGTGATTTCATACTTGCTCCCTACTTTTGGATATTCTGAGGCTCTGCTGATTTACTGTGTCATATTGGACTGGACAAATTCATTTAACACGGTATGATTTGTTCTTACTCCATCTCCAAGATTCCTACCCAAAACTGCCTATCCTAATGCCTGAAATTTTAGAAATAGCATTTCCTTCTTTCAGCTATCCAGGCTCCTCTTTTAAACTGCAGATTCCTGTGGAAAAGGACATTTATTAAGATCCTAAAACTTTAGAGTGGATGAGCTTATTAACTTTCTTCCTGGACAGGAAAGAACAGGCTACAGAAGAACTTTATGCTTCTGAGGGAAAGTATGTACTACAGGCAAGTTTCATAAAGATTGGCCTACCCTGCACATATAGTGTATACACAGATTGCTTTTCTATCCAATTGCTGGACAGAGTACTCTCCTCTCCTGGAACATTTTTATTCAATGATTGAACTGATGGGAACCTTTTTATCTTAATCTCCACATCTCCTTCAAATCAACAAATCAGATCCTCATCCACAGGGGTGCCCATCTATCTAAATTATTATATGCGACACATAACATTCTACAGAAACCTTGAGAAGTAAAATGACTTATTCAAAGTCAACAAACACACCTTGCTGCAGAAATAGGATTTAAAACTTAAATCTTCCATCTTCATATCTAATGCTTGATGTGTATATTGGAAACAAGAGATGTCAGATTTCCTCTAGTACTTCAGATGTTATAGAACTTCCGTATATAGAAACCCTGATATTTATATTTTTTGCATGTCAGGCCAGAAAAGATAAGAGTGCCTAGAACCTGCCCAAACACACTTTCCTTCCCCCTCTTCCCCTGCCTCTAGTTAATTTATTTTTAATAAAAATCAGAGCAAAAGGGAAAAACTATGGGAGAAATAAAAAAAAAAAAAAAAACCCCACACATAGAAAAAAGCAATATAGCATGTGTTGATTTACATTTTCTCCTTAGTTCTTTCTCTGGTTGCACATGCATTTTCTGTTCAAAATCTATTGGAATTCCTTTAGATCACTGAACCATTAAAAGAACCAAGTCTTTCAAGACTCACATTCTTGCTGTTATTGTGTACAATGTATTCCCGATTCTGCTCGTTTCACTCAGTATCAGTTCATGTAAACATTTCCAGGCTTTTCTAAAATCACCTTGTTCATCATTTTTTATAGAACAATAATATTCCATTATTTTCATATACCACAACTTGTTCAGCCATTTCTCCAAATGATGGTCACCCACTCCTTTTCCAATTCTTTACTACCACAAAAAGATCTGCTACAAACATTTTTGCAAATCACACTTTCCCTTCCACCTGTTCAAAGTTCCAACTCCTTTAAGAAATATATCCACCCCATCTCCAGCAATGAGATGAACCAAATCAGTTCCAATGGAGCAGTAATGAACTGAACCAGCTACACCCAGTGAAAGAACTCTGGGAGGTGACGAAGAACCATTACATAGAATTCCCAATCCCTATATTTTTGTCCGCCTGCATTTTTTATTTCCTTCATGGGCTAAAAGTACATTATTTCAAAGTCCAATTCTTTTTGTACAACAAAATAACTGTTAGGACATGTATACTTATATTGTATTTAATTTATACTTTAACATATTTAACATGTATTGGTCAACCTGCCATCGGGGGGGGGAGAAGATAGGGGGAAGAAGGAGAAAAATTGGAACAAAAGGTTTGGCAATTGTCAATGCTGTAAAATTACCCATGCATATAACTTGTAAATAAAAAGCTATAATAAAAAAAAAAAAGAAAAAAAAAAGAAATATATCCACTGACTGAATGTAGGTCATAACCTTTTGTTGTTGTTTGCTTGGTTTTTTTTTTAAATCACTTTTCCCCCTTTTTGAGCTGATCTTTCTTGTGCAGCATGATAAATGTGGAAATATGTTTAGAAGAATTGCAAATGTTTAATCTACATTGGATTACTAGCACAAGATTTTCCAAGAGTGAATGTGGAAAACTATCCTTGCATGTATTTTGAAAATAAAAAGCTATTTTATATATATAAAAAAGAAATATTGCCACCACACCAAAAGTGATCTGGCTTACTTCCTATAATCAATCAATCAATATTAACCAATTCCCATTATAAATCCAATTATAAACAAGTCAGGAAGATAAAGAAAGGACAACTCATAGTCTAGGTATGGAATACAAAATGTACCTTGAATGATGATAATACCAGATAAGACATGGCAAAAAGTAGTACAGATCAGGGTTTCTTAAGCTTTTCAAATTTGCAACTTCTTTTTGCCTGAAAATATTTTTATGTGATTCCAGGTATATAGGTATATAAAACATACCTAAAATCAAACACAGATAATAATTCATAATTTGGAGACACCCACATTCAGCTATGTGATAACATGGGATCTTGAACAATAGTTCACAAGTAGGGAATAAATAGCAAGGACCCAATTCACAATAGATGACTGGGCCTTAGGAGACTCAAGTTCTCATTGCTGAATCTGCTGATAACTAGCTATCTTTTGTGCGATTCCTTTGGCAAGTCATTTCATGTTTCTAAGTGTTTCCTCATCTGAAAAATTAAAGCATTGGACAAGCTAAAAATTTCTTACAATTAGAATAACCCTCAGAGGCCATATATGAGGCCTCTTCAACATATCAGATGACTGGTCACCTTACTCTAATAGAGGGCTGTAATTAGAAAGAATCCACCACTTCATGCCCATCAATTGCGGAATGGCTGAATAAGTTATGGTATATGAATATAATGGAATATTATTTTGCAAGAAATGATCAGCAGGCTGACTTTAAAAAAGTCTAGAAAGACTAACATGAACTGTCTTGAGTGAGAACACTGTACACAGGTGACAACAAGATTATGTGATGATCAACTGTAATGGACTTAACTTTTCTCAGCAATGCAGTGATTCAAGGCAATTCCAAAAGACTTGGAATGAAAAATGCCATCCGTATCTAAAGGGAGAACTTTGGAGACTGAATATGGAGTAAAGCATACTATTTTCACCTTTTGTTTTTTCTTTTTTTTTTTTTTTCTTTTCTTTCTTGCCTGTTGTCTTGGGGAGAGGAAAAAAATTTGGAACACAGAATCTTACAAGAATGAATATGAAAACTACCTTTATATGTATTTGGAAAAATAAAATACTATTAAAAAAATTATGATGTCCACTAGCAAGGCCATCACCTCCCACTTTATAATAATGTGCATCTCAATATAACCCAAGACCAGATTTTCAGACAAAGTATATATCATTGTTGACTTCGACTGTTTTAAGTCTACTTTCCCTATATTATTCCCATAAAGTTGATTTCTGACCCCCAAATAAGACTTTATTCTTATGCCAATTAATTTCATTTTCTAACCTATTTTATTTACATGGCCCAATGTTCTAGCTTAGCCAGATTTTTTTCAACACCAGACTGCTATCCACCAGGTGAAACTATCCCTCCTATATTACTGTTCTGTAAGAAATGACCAACAGGATAATTTCAGAAAGGCCTGGAGAGACTTACACGAACTGATGCTGAGTGAAACGAGCAGGACCAGGAGATCATTATATACTTCAACAACAATACTGTATGATGACCAGTTCTGATGGACCAGGCCATCCTCAGCAACGAGATCAACCAAATCATTTCTAATGGAGCAGTAATGAACTGAACCAACTATGCCCAGAAAAAGAACTCTGGGAGATGACTAAAAACCATTACATTGAATTCCCAATCCCTATATTTATGCCCACCTGCATTTTTTATTTCCTTCACAAGCTAATTGTACAATAATTCAGAGTCTGATTCTTTTTGTACAGCAAAATAACGGTTTGGTCATGTATACTTATTGTGTATCTAAGTTATATTTTAATATATTTAACATCTACTGGTCATCCTGCCATCTAGGGGAGGGGGGGGGGGGGAAAGGGTGGAAAAATGGAAAAAAGGGTTTTGGCATTTGTAAAGGCTGTAAAGTTACCCATGCATAAAACCTGTAAATAAAAGGCTATTAAAGAAAAAAAAAAAAAAAAAAGAAACTATCCCTCCTAGCTTCAACTATGTAAATAATACGAGCAAAATGCAGCCACTTAATGTTTACTTAGTTGATTTTGATAAATATGCCATTTAATACTTTATTCAAATCACTGACAAAATCGTTAAAACAACACAGAGCCAAGAAAAATCCACTGCAGACCTCCCTATAGAAAGTGAACCTGCTCATGAATTACTCTTTTTTTAGTCAGGTCACCCAAACAGCTCAGAATTCACCTAATGGCTACTCTTCTAGTCCAGGGCTTCCTAATTTTTCCACTCGTGACCCTTTTTTGCGTTAGAAATTTTTGTGAGACCCTGGCTATCTAAGTATATAAAACAGGGATACAAATCAAACATTTACTGACCATAAAGCGTAATTTCACGACTTAGACACTTAATTACGCTGGGCTACAGACTACATCTCATCTTGCGCGCACGCACACACGCACACACACAATTTTGTTATATATCTAAGACTTTCTCCTTTAGTTCAAAGTTGTATGACTATCGTTTTCTACGTGATAATACGGACGTCATCTGCCCCCTTCATTTCTGATGGCCACAATTCATTGCTCTCCACAACTAAATGTGCTAAATCTTTCGAAACTGCACCCAAGTCTCCTCTCCCCTAGTCCCTATGGAAGACCATGCTTAAAAGAACACGGCAATCCGTAAAAGCCCCCGGCGTTCAAAGAACGCTCCGCCGTTCGGCCGCGCACCTCCCCCACCCGCTCGCTGATGACGCAGGACTGAATTGTTTTCAATGACTGCGGGCGAGTCTCGCCTCCGCGCTACAGCACGGCCCGCAGCTCCCCCGCGACTCTCGGGCAAAAGGCTCGGAGCTCAGCAAACGCCGGCTGACAGGCACGCCGAGGTCTCGGCTGCAGATTTCAGAGGAAGAGAGGGCCGGGGAAGGGGGGGGGGGGGGGGAGAACCCCAGTCGTCTCCCTGAAATTCCTCCCTCTGCAGATTTAACGGACAACGGCTTCCCCCAAACCCAAGACTTCTTCTGAGCAAGAGATCTGCCCGCCTCACCTCGGAGTCCCGGGGAACCCGACGTCGGGATGCTCCTCGGGATGCCGGCCCCATAACTCCAGTCGCAAAGCCCCACACCTCCGCCGCTCCCCACGTGGGCGGAAGTTCCGGACGAGCGCCTTCCCATCACCTAGCGAGCACCCGGGTCCCGACCCTGACCAGGACCCATCCCCATTGGTTAATCCTTAAAGCATTCCTTCGCTATTGGTCCTGACGTTCACTAGGCACCGCCCTCTCCCCACCTACGAAAGGTCAAAGGGCGGGACTTCGCATTACAGCGGTTTGCGACAGTGAACCGGAAGTTCGTCAAACGCCGCACTTTGAGGGTGAGAGTAATCGTCGCCGTAGTTCTCCTTGTATCGAGGAACTACCCTCGTCGTGTCCTTTTCTAACTAAGAATTTATCAGCTGGGCCTGCATCTTCCCAGCGCTAGATAGTCCGCCTTTTGATTACGGCCAGTGGAAGGATCCTCGCCCGGCTCCTGACGCCGGCTGTGTTTTCCTCACTGATTCTCATTCATTTCGCTTCGCGCGGAGGGAATAGAGATAAGGGGGCGGGGGAGGAGGGGGAGACCCTCCGCTAAGACCCGGATGGAGACTGTGGGTTTCAGAAAAAAATGTTTGCTTCCGGGACGCAGTCTGTTGTTGAATCTGGTACAGGACGGTGTTAACCTCCAAGGAAGAAGCTTTCTGTTGTCCCACCGTCACTTAATTATTGAGACGTTGACAGTCTTCTTGGGACATTGCTTTGTTCCTGACCTTGAACACCCCAAGGAAAGCCCTAAAAAATGCCAAGCAAGAGAAGAACTTTTAAGATTCTGGTTCTTTTACTTGAGCAGGGTTTCTACAATCTGCTCCTCCTTTGCCTCTCACTGTTTTGTGCAGTCTTGTTTCTGACTTGATCAATCTGACGTTAATCACCAAAATTACCAATGAATTCTTATTTTAAGTTACGTTTTGTTGTTTGCTACTAGTTTTTGATAGCTAAACAATCTAGAAATAAAATCTGTAGATTTAAGCGAGTTTTATTAAAACGAGGGGATTTTATACCACCAGACGTTTTGTTGAAACTATAATCTTCATTTGAGGAGCCAAAGGAATTACAATATATGTTTATAAGTAAGGGCCGGTAACCCTTACCCAAATTAAAATCAGAGACTTTTTTTTTTTTAATTAATAGCCTTTTATTTACAGGATATATGCATGGGTAACTTTACAGCATTAACAATTGCCAAACCTCATGTTCCAATTTTTCACCTCTTACCCCCCCCACCCCCTCCCCCAGATGGCAGGATGACCAGTAGATGTTAAATATATTAAAATATAAATTAGATACACAATAAGTATACATGACCAAACCGTTATTTTGCTGTACAAAAAGAATCAGATTCTGAAATATTGTACAATTAGCTTGTGAAGGAAATCAAAAATGCAGGTGGGCATAGATATAGGGATTGGGAATTCAATGTAATGGTTTTTAGTCATCACCCAGAGTTCTTTTTCTGGGCATAGCTGGTTCAGTTCATTACTGCTCCATTGGAAATGATTTGGTTGATCAAAATCAGAGACTTTCAAAGTAAAAAACAAAAACAAATTTGTTAGGATCGGGGAGAAAGGGCAAGTCCCAACAGAGAAGAGTATAAAGCACAAACTGCAAATAGAAGATCCTAATCAGAAGCCTCCATCCCCTTCTGACTTTTCTTCCATTGGTCAGGGGAGTCCAGGCTTACATGCTAACTAGGAAATCTACCCTAGAGACAAAGAATACTAGTCAATAACACACTCTTTACCCCATTAGGTACTTAAATGCTAATGAAAAGGTCTGGGGGGGATAGGAGGGAAATGTAAGTTTAGCTAAAATAATCAAATACCTGCAACTTTTAACTATAGCTCAACTTGTTATTGCAAAGTCTCAAGTCAGATCTTCACTCAGTTCATCCCATTCATAAAGCATGACATGGACCAAAGATAAAATCATTTGGATTTATAATTTCTAAAGTTAAGGAAATTAAAATAGTTGATTTGTTAGGATATAAACCATTTAATAATTACTTAAGAACAGAACTACTAGCAATGAGGAGACAGAAGAAAGCCCTACACTAATAAAATTGATTATGAAAAAATTCTTGTTTTAAAGTTTAATTCTGTTCTCTGAACAGCATAATATGTATTCATGCAATCAGCAACATAAAACGTATGTATTTAGCCTTTTTTAGCCATGTAAACAAATGTATTTCAATTAAAATGTTATATAAAAAAATTGTATTTAACCTAAATTAAGAAAAAAAATTTTTTTGAACTGGAAATTCTCTTCCTCTTGCTTGTCTCCCACCCATTGAAGCAAGAAATGAAATATCCATTATACATGTGATAACAAAACATTTCCATATTAGTCATGTTGCAAAAATAAAATGAAAAATAATCCTTCAATCTGCACATAGACTCCATCACTTCTCTCTCTGGAGGTGGTAACATTTTCCATCATAAGTCAGAATTACCCTGGATCATTTTGTTAATGAGAATAGCTAAGTTATTCACAGTTGATCCCTAGATAATATCGCTCTCATTGTGCCCAATGTTCTCTTGTTTCTGCTCACTTCACTTTGCTTGAGTTCACATAAGTCTTACCAGATTTTTCTGAAATCAACCTGCTTGTCATTTCATAATCCTTTTCCATCACAATCTTGTATCACAACTTGTGCAGTTATTCCCCAATTGATGGGCATCACCTCAATTTCCAATTTCTTTGCACCACAAAAACAGCTGCTATAAATATTTTTGAACATGACTCCATTTCCTTTTTCTTGATCTCTTTGGGATACAAATAGTGGTATTGCTGGGTCAAAGAATATGCACTTTTATAATCCTTTGGGCATAGTTCCAAATTGTTTTACAGAATGATTTAGTTCATGTTTATAACTCCACCAACAATGCCTTAGTGTCCCGATTTTTCCTTGTCTCCAGTATGTGTCATTTTCTTTTTGTTATGTTAGCTAAACTGATAGGTATGAGGTGGTATCTCAGAATTGTTTAATTTGTATTTTCTCTAATAATGATTTAGTTGATTTTTCATATGACCAGAGATAGCTTTGATTTTTATGAAAACTGCATGTTTATATCTTTTGATCATTTATCTATTGGGGAATGCCTCATAGTTTTATATATTTGCTTCAGTTTGCTATATTTGAGGTGAAGTTTTTATAGAGAAGCAGTAAAAAATCCTCCCCCCAGTTTCTTGCTTTCTATCTGATCTTGATTGCATTGGTTTTGTTTGTGCAAAATCTTTAATGTAATCAAAATTATCCATTTTACTTCCCATTATCCTTTCTGACTTGTTTGGTCGTAAATTCTTCCTTTATTCATAGATTCAACACAAGATTTTCCACAATGCTCTAATTTGCTCATATTACCTTTTACGTCTAAATTGTGTACCCTTTTCAACGTTATCTTAGTTTATGGTATAAGATATTGATCTATACTTTTGTTGTTATTGGTAAGTCATTTCTATCCTGTCCCTTTCTTTGGATTTTCTTGGCAGAGATACTGAAGAGCTTTGCCAATTTTTTTCCTCCAGCTCATTTTACATGAGGAAACTGAGACAAACAAGTGACTTGCCCATGAGTCATTCAGCTAGTAAGGGTGTGAGACCAGATTTTAACTTAGATCTTAAGTTAACCTACTGACTCTACATCCTACAATCTATCCAGTGTCTACCAACCTGCTTTACAATTTTCCCAGCAATTTTTATCATTCTATTACATTCTTGTCCCAAAAGCTTGGATCTTTGAGTTTATCAAACAGTAAGTAGATATATACTAATGTGTATTGTGTACATGATTCCCCTCCCCCCCACACACACACAGATCCAGCACTCTATTTCTTATCCTGTACTAGATCATTTTCATGATTACCATTTTGTAATATCTTTTGAAATCTGGTATTACTAGACTGCCTTCCTTTAATTTCCCCCCCATTGATTCCCGTAATGTTCTTGACCTTTTATTCAAATGAATTTTATTATTTTTTTAATCTATAAAATAATTTTTTGGTAATATAATATAGCACTGGATAAGTAAATTGATTTAGTTAGAATTATTTTTATTAAATTGGCTCAGCCTATCAATAATTAATATTCCTCCAGTTTAAATCTATCTTTATTTATTGCTAAGTTCAAATTATGTTCCCTATAGTTCCAAAGTTTGTCTTGGCAGGTAGACTCCCAAGTATTTTTTATTGACTGCAGTTTTCAGTGGAACTTCTCTTTCTATCTTTTCCTGCTGGACTTTGTTGATAATATAGAGAAATGCTAATGATTTATGAGGGTTTATTTTATGTCCTGCAACTTGGCTAAAGTTGTCAATTGTTCCAAGTAGTTTTTAAGTTGATTCTATAAGATTCTCTAAGTATATTATTATATCCACATGCAAAGAGTTTTGTTCCTTCATTGCCTATTCTAATTTCTTCCATTTCTTTTTCTTGTCTTTTATCTATAGCTTTAAGTTCTAGTACAATATTGAATAATAGTTCTGATAACATACATCCTTACTTCATCCCTAATATTACTAGGAAAGAGTTCCAGCTCATTTCCATTACATTTTAGGTAGATATTACTTAGTGTTTTTAATAGGAATGAGTATTATATATTGTCAAAAGTTTTTTCTGTATCTTTTGAAATAATCATATGATTTTTGTTGTTTTTATTACTAATATGGTCAATTATGCTGATAATGTCCCTAATATTGAACCACCCTTGCATTCCTAGTATAAATCCCACTTGGTCACAGTGATATCTTTGTGATATATTGCTGTAACATCCTTGCTAATATTTTATTTTAAAATTTTGTATCAATATTCATTAGAGAAATTGGTTTATAGTTTTCTTTTTCTGTTTTAGTTCTTCCTGGTATAAATAACAGCTTTATATTTGTCTCCTAAAAGGAATTTGGTAGTACTCTTTTGCCAATTTTTCCAAATAGTTTATATTGTATTGGAATTGGTGGTAGTCCTTGGTTCTCAGAGAGGACCATGGTAATTAGAAAGGTAATGTTATGACTTACAAGTGAATTGGATTTAAATAAGTCAGGCCTGTGCAAAGTTGCCAGCCTCACTCTCTTCTCCAGAGCTATCTGGGTCCAGTAGTAAGATAGAGATCAGGACAAATTATATAGTATTGGAATAGCAGCTAAAGCAGTGCTTTGGAGAAAATTTATGTCTCTAAATATTTTCATCAAAAATTCCACACAGTCCCCACAACCCTCTCTCTGTGTGCAGATGGCTCTCTTAATCACAAGCTCATTAGAACTGGCTTGAATCACCTTGCTGTTGAAGAGAGCTGCATCCATCAGAATTGATCATCCTATAATCTTGCTGGTCCCATGTACAATGATATCCTAATTCTGTTCATTTCATTTAACATCAGTTCATGTAAGTCTCTCCAGGTTCTCTGAAATCATCCTGCTGATAGTTTCTTATAGAACAATAATATTCTTCCATAACATTCATATAACATATTTAAACTTTATTTTAGAGATTTCCCTAGTATAACTGTGAGGCAGAAACATAAACCAATTAATTAAAAGCATTCACTATTTACTAAGCACTTTGATAAGCACTCTAGTTATATTACAAATGTGAGACCATTTTTTCCCTCAAGTTGCTTACATTCTAAGCTACTATTTGTAATTGGTACTTTGAAAAAAAAAATGTATATGGTCCTCTTGAAGAAGGAAGAACAAATAACAACTTCTGACTAATAATAGCTGCCCCATTGGGGACCCAGCTGGCCAGGCCAGTTCCAATTAGGTAATGTAGCTCTTTTCTTCTTTTTTTCCTCCTGCCTTCCTTCCTTGCATCTTTTTCTCCCTTCCTCCTTGTTCTTGTCCACACAGGGAATCATACCCTTAACTGTGGGTGCTCTGCCCAAAGAAATATACATTTTTATCCTCCACAAGGTATTTTGGAGTTAGCAAGCTAGATTTTTTTTTTTAAAATACCATGCCTTCCATCCACATCATTCTGGATTTCATAGGTTGACTAACAATAGAATCTCAGTGCAAGTCTTACTTGGTCATCGTTTGGACCGTTAGCTCAGAGTTAGTGTAAATAGCAATTGTTTCTGTTTTGGACAGAAATATTAGAGTCTTCCCCTTCCAGCTTAATTATTCTCATTTTTTTGACTAGAAAAAAAAGACTATTATTTGTTTCAGGTCCCCTTATCTAGCCTTAATCATTGAATGGGCTTTGTCTCAGAGAAACTGAGACCTAGGAATATATATATATATATATATATATATATATATGTGAAGCAAATACCAGAGTGGACTTAAAAAATAGAATCCCACAATATGTTGTTTATAAGAAACACATTTCACACAAAAAAGACACATACATAGTAAAAGTAAAAGGCTGGAACAGAATTTATTATGCTTCAGCTTGAATGGGACCAGGTAAAGATTTCTAAGGGGCTATAGGACCTTAGGCCTAAATTTCAGGAAGTCACATGATACGTATCCTCAGAAGGCTATAGGGCAGAAAAGGTCAGACTCTAGGACTAAGCTTCAGAAAGTTGTGTAATCCCCAGGAAGTGAACAGCATTGTTGACAGTTGGTCAATGGTTACTTCCTTTTCAGCCCATCCAATGAATTAAAAAATCAACAGGAAGGGAGGGTGTATCCACGGCTTCTCTGCTATATAATCCATTCTCTGCTTCTGCCATGTGTCACACACCATGCTGTACTGTCCAGTTGATGTGCTTGGACCACTTCTTGCAAGAACTGAATAAAATGCTTTCTGTTTGTATCTGGAGATTCCTCCAAGTAGTCAATTTGGGTAAAGAGGGTCTAGCTCCCAGTCCCACAAAAGCTGAAATAAAAAAAGCAGGGGTAGCTATTCTGAGCTCAGAGAAAAAGTAAAAATAGATCTCATTAAAAGAGATAAGAAGGAAAAGTACATCTTGATAAAGGGTATAGTAAACAATGAAGCAGTAATGATGTAATATGATTTTGTGGTCCCTTGATATTAGAGGGGCTTTTGTTCTAATAATAAGTCACTAATTCCTAGATCTTCTGGTTTTGGAGTCTGCCTCAAGTCTGTCTGATTACCCTGAGTCAGTTAGCTTCTGGCCTCAGGAAACTCCCACAGATCAAACTCCTGAGACAATAGTGAATTGATCACTCCTCAATTCATTGCTGACTGTCAGATAGATAATGTGTTGGTCAGTGATAACCAAATCCCAGAGACACTTAATTCATTGCTGACTGGTAATCTTGTCAGCCAGAACAAAATTCCTGAGATCACTCCTTCATCCTACCTATGAGTCATAGAATTAGCATATCAATGATTGAAAGCTGGATAAATGTGTCTCCTTGCCTCTGTTCCTATGATATTTTTTTTGGAAATTCAAACCTGCTTTGTAATGTTTCAATTACAATAAACTTTGTCCCCTGACTAGGAAATGGATTCAAGCCTGAAAATTCCTTTGAAACACCTAGTGACAGTGCTCTGTGACTACAACTTTTGGTTTCCCTTTTCTAACCTCAATAGTAATAAGTGGTAGACTAAACTAATCTATTTATTTAGAGCTATACCAATCAGACTCCCCAAAAACTATGTTGATGACCTAGAAAAAATAACAAAATTCATATGGAAAAACAAAAGGTCAAGAATTTCAAGGGAAGTAATGAAAAAAAAAAAATCAAATGAAAGTGGCCTAGCTGTACCAGATCTAAAATTATATTATAAAGCAGCGGTTACTAAAACCATCTGGTATTGGCTAAGAAATAGACTAGTTGATCAATGGAATAGGTTAGGTTCAAAGGACAAAAAAGCCAATAATTTTAATTATCTAGTGTTCAACAAACCCAAAGACCCCAGTTTTTGGGATAAGAATGCATTATTTGACAAAAATTGCTGGAAAAATTGGAAATTAGTATGGCAGAAACTAGGCATTGACCCACACTTAACAGCGTACACCAAGATAAGGTCAAAATGGGTTCATGATCTAGGCATAAAGAATGAGATTATAAATAAATTGGAAAAGCATAGGATAGTTTACCTCTCAGACCTGTAGAAGAGGAAGGAATTTATGACCAAAGAAGAACTAGAGATCACTACTGACTACAAAATAGAAAATTTTGATTATATCAAATTGAAAAGTTTTTGTACAAACAAAACTAATGCAGGCAAGATTAGAAGGGAAACAATAAACTGGGAAAACATTTTTACAGTCAAAGGTTCTGATAAAGGCCTCATTTCCAAAATATATAGAGAATTGACTCTAATTTATAAGAAATCAAGCCATTCTCCAATTGATAAATGGTCAAAGGATATGAACAGACAGTTCTCAGATGAAGAAATTAAAACTATTTCTAACCATATGAAAATATGCTCCAAATAATTATTAATCAGAGAAATGCAAATTAAGACAACTCTTGAGATACCACTACATACCTGTCAAATTGGCTAGAATGACAGGGAAAGATAATGTGGAATGTTGGAGGGGATGTGGGAAAACAGGGACACTGATACATTGTTGGTGGAATTGTGAACACATCCAGGCATTCTGGAGAGCAATTTGGAACTATGCCCCAAAAGTTTTTTTTGTTTTTTGTTTTTTTTTTTACATGACCAAACCATTATTTTGCTGTACAAAAAGAATCAGACTCTGAAATATTGGACAATTAGCTTGTGAAGGAAATCAAAAATGTAGGTGGTATGCCCCAAAAGTTATCAAACTGTGCATACCCTTTGATCCAGCAGTGTTTCTACTGAGCTTATACCCCAAAGAGATAGTAAAGAAGGTAATAAGTGGTAAAGCAGCTAAATTCCTGGAGAAAATTTTAAGCCAGTTACAGGAAAAAATAGACAGCCAAACTATACTAGTAGGGGACTTCAATATTCCCCTCTCAGAATCTGATAAATCTAATCACAAAATAAACAAAAAAAGAAACTAGGGAGATTACTAGAATCCTAGAAAACCTCAATATGATAGACCTCTGGAGAAAATTGAATATGGACAGAAAGGAATATACCTTTTTCTCAGCAGTACATGGCACCTACACAAAAATTGACCATGTATTACAGCATAAAAATTTCACAATCAAATGCAGAAAGGCAAAAATAGTAAAAGTATATTCAATAAAGGGGCAGGGAAAATAGACTAAAAACCGATTAGAAATTAAATAATCTAATTCTAAAAAATGAGTGGGTCAAACAAAAAATCATAGAAACAATGCATGATTTCATCCAAGAGAATAACAATGTGAACATACCAAAATTTATGGGATGCAGCCAAAGCAGTTCTTAGGAGAAATTTTATATCTCTAAATAGCTATATGAATAAAATAGAAAAAGAGAAGATCAATGAATTGGGCATGCAACTAAAAAAGCCAAAAAAAAGAACAAATTTTAAACTTCCAATTAAATACCAAATTAGAAATTCTGAAACTCAAAGGAGAAATTAATAAAATTGAAACTAAGAAAACTATTGAACTAGTAAACAAAATGAAGAGTTTGTTTTATCAAAACAACAAAATATATAGACCTTTGATTAATTTGATTAGAAAAAGGGGAAAAAAACATCACCAACATAAAAAATGAAAAGGGTAAACTTACCATTAATGAAAAAGAAATTAAAGCAATAATAAGGAGCTATTTTGCCCAAGTATATGGCAACAAATCAAAAAATCCAACAATCTAAACGAAATGAATATTTACAAAAATATAAACTGCCTGGATTCCTCTTCTGTTGAAGAGAAAATCAATTACTTATAGTCCCATTTTAGAAAAAGAAATTGATGTATAAATATGTATGCATATATTGGATTTAACATATTTTTGCCATGCTTAACATATATTGGATATAATATATATTTGAGGGCGTGGGAGAGGGGAAAAATTTAAACACAAAATTTTGCAAGAGTCAATGTTGAAAACTCATCCATGCATATGTTTTGAAAATAAAAAAGCTGTAATAAAAATAAAAAAGAAATTGAACAAGCTATTAATGAACTCCCTAAGAAAAAATCTCCAGGGTCAAATGGATTCACAAGTGAATGCTACCAAATACTTAAAGAATAATTAATTCCAATACTATGTAAACTATTTTGGGGGAAAAAAACTGCCTCATTTAAATCCTATTCACTAGCAAGTCATAGCATTACCTTCCTGAAATCATGATCTTAGAAAAGGAAGAAGTAACAACAATATGGCTTGGGAAGTTGCAAGTCACAAAGACTGAATGGAATAATATAAAGTCCATTGGCACATACTTTCCAGAGAGGTGTCTCTATCTTAAGTATGTTTCCTATAGGCAATATATTGAGAAGAGAATGTCTTTACAATGGGCAAGAGTCCTGGCAGGCAGCTGTGCCAAAAAAAAGAGGTCTCTTGGCAAAGCATAATCCTACTTTGGACTTATGCAGAGATTTGGAGTTCAAAATAGTCTTTTTATAGTAGTCTGAGGCTTGGTTCCAGTTGAAGAGTCAATACCCCCAGGCCTAGATACTTGGAGTTACAACCACTCAATAGGAATGTCTGACCCAGATCTCCTAGAGCCTGGAATTTCCTGAAAGGGGATCTGGCTACCCCCAAAAGATCAATGGGGGGTGATTTGCCCAAGATCTTCAATTGAATGATGCTGCTTATCTTAGAAAAGGCCCATCTGGAAAGTACACCCCCACCCAGACTCTCTGGAATCTTAGAGCCCAAATGTCTTTTTACAGATCAAAGGGGACACAGTTTCAGAGTGATTATTTTACAGATTAAAGGGGACACAATTTCAGAGTTCACTACTACACATTCTTTTTGTAAGATTTATAATATACACACTTTTTTTCCTCCAGTAAGCCTGCTTACAAAACATTTATAAGTACATCATATGTCAATATGGCCAAAATGTATTGGAAGCTGTATCAATGGATAAGTAGCCTGACTTTTAGGAAAAGAAACTAGCCTAACACCCTTTGTGGGAGATAGGGAGGGAACCATGGTAGATGTTGGTTCTATTATTGCTGTTTAAGGCATTTGAACTAAAACAAGGTAAGCTAGTTGTAGAGGGTTAGTATTGAATAAGTCCATAAACAGTAAGAGTCTTGTCCAGGAATTACTGGAGACTTACTCACTCTTAGGGTGAACTTTATTGGCTCACCAATCTCCCTAACAATCATATAGACACATTTGGTAAATTCAGGATAATCTTGATGGAGAATACATGGGACAAGAACAAGGCATTCCTTACTAAACAATAAATCAAGGACATACTTGAGGTAAATACATTAGTATAATAATTTCTGCTCTGTATTGATAAATATCACAATTATTTACAATTCTATTGATGTTGATGAGCATCACCACTATACTATTTACAATTCTGTGTTGATAAGTAGCTTGGTATTGACAGATGAGATGGATACGGAAATGCCCTGGAAGCTAGTTTTATAATACTAATCTAAAAGGTATATAAATGCTGATACTCAGATTAATAAATGGAGACTGCAAAGCCTAACTCCTGCCTTGCCTTGGATATTCATTCAAACTCTCATTATTTCACTGGAGCTGGACTCAAATTTACTCTTCCAAAAAGAAAAATTCCATAGTCATGATTAAAATAAGGATACAAAATTTAGGTTAGAGTTTTTAATTCACTTAAATAGAACATTCATAATGTTAAATATCTGAAGAATAACTTTCCTAAAATCATTTAATGTGATCAAGGGTAGAAACAGTTTTTGCTCTTAAATGGTTAAATCTACATAGCATTAGGCCCACCAAATTCAAATCCAAAATTCATTAAGCTAGCTTCTCTGGACCTTTGCACTTCAGGAAAAAGCTACTGGACTGAATGCGAAATCCAGCCTAGATTCCTGAATCCCTAAACTTCCATGGCTCAAGTTTCTGTGTTGGGTCAGAGACTCCACTTCTTACACATAGAACAGAAAATTATGAACAAAAATACCAAAAACTTCAGGTCTGTTTCTTGGGGTCACAGCCTAAGGAGTGACCTTTGGACCCATCCATTTGTCAAAACAATCCTATTTTCCTGATAGATTTTTTTTCACAATGAATTTCTTCTCTAGTATTTTATGATTTTAGATTTATTATTTTGTTTTTCATGTTTATCTGCTGATATTCTATTATCCAGCATGTATTTTTTTTTATTTAATAGCCTTTTATTTACAGGTTATATGTATGGGTAACTTTACAGCATTAACAATTGCCAAACCTCTTGTTCCAATTTTTCACCTCTTACCCCCCACTCCCTCCCCCAGATGGCAGGATGACCAGTACATGTTAAACATATTAAAATATAAATTAGATACACAATAAGTATACATGACCAAACTGTTATTTTGCTGTACAAAAAGAATCAGACTCTGAAATATTGTACAATTAGCTTGTGAAGGAAATCAAAAATGCAGGTAGGCAAAAATATAGGGATTGGGAATTCAATGTAATGGTTTTTAGTCATCTCCCAGAGTTCTTTCTCTGGGTATAGCTTATCCAGCATGTATTATAGAAACATTTGTTAACTATGCATGGTTTTATTGCATACATACTTGCAGTGAAGGAAAAGACCAAAAAGAGCCCAGGTCTTTGAACATACACTGTTCAAATATGCACTGTCTTATGCCAAACCATGTTGGTACTTGGTACAAGGCATTCTTGATGGATGGCCCTGTTCTTCACTTCAGAATATGCACAGGTATTGTGACTTTTTATACTGCATAGAAAGTAATTAAATTATGTAATTGAATCAGTGTATTAAGCAGAGGTTTACAGTGTTCCATATTTATTCATTGTACCAGTGACATATGTTTGCTGGGAATGTCACTCTAAAATGATTACCTGGGACAGTGAATTGTTCTGTAAATAGTTGACGTGTATTTTTATGCTTGTGATATATATTTTCAGATGTCAAGTATACTGCAATTATGTCGTCAAGGGACTGCAAAATTTCTGATTTGGGAATACAGTACTGCTTAGACTTTGCCTTGCAGAGGCTGTGCCTTCAAGACCAAGAAATAGTAGGACTGAGACTCAAACTAGATATTTCTCAGTGTTTCTTCTTTTCCATTCCCTCCAGAAAATTTTACCTTGAACTTGAGCCTGAAGGAATTTGTGGGATTAGAAAGCAAGAAAAGAAAAGGAAGGGACCAAGAAGAGGCAAGTTATTTGGACAAAAAAAGTAAGGCAAAATTCAGGGAGGTAATGAGAGCCTCAGTTCTTGGGTTTAGGAGCCCACTAAGCAACAAGGATGGTATTCAAGGCTTGAAGCAGTTTAAACCCTGCTTGTGTTGATCTAAGAACAGCTGGCATTTATTGAAAGTTTCTTTTTGATGTTTTCTGGTATGCAACAGTTCTGCTCTCATCTACCTTCTCTAGCCTCTGTCTACCTTCATCCATTCTTAGAAATGGATAAGAATTTATAGCTTTAGCCTTCTACCTTCCTACATGGCCATGTCTTTTTTTTGTTTGTTTGTTTTCCTGAGGCAATTGGGGTTAAATAACTTGCCCAGGGTCACACAGCTAGGAAGTGTTAAGTGTCTGAGACCAGAGACTTGAACTCAGGTCCTCCTGACTTCAGGACTGGTGCAGATGGCCATGTCTTGATGCTACTACTACTTTTAATAGTAGCTTTTGGGAGCTTATGATGTTTCTAGGAATTGCATAAAAATGTAGCCATTTTGCTTGTTTGTTGAATTTTATTTTTTATTATAGTTTTTTATTTACAAGATATATGCATGGATAATTTTTCAGCATTGACAACTGCAGAACCTTTTGTTCCAACTTTTCCCCTCCTTCCCCCCACCCCTTCCCCCAAATGGCAGGTTGACCAATACATGATAAATATGTTAGAGTATAAGTTAAATACAATATATATATATATATATATATATATATATATATATATATATATATACATGTCCATACAGTTATTTTGCTGTACAAAAAGAATTGAACTTTGAAATAGTGTACAATTAGCCTGTGAAAGAAATAAAAAATGCAGGCGGACAAAAATAGAGGGATTGGGAATTCTATGTAGTGGTTCATAGTCATCTCCCAGAGTTCTTTGAGTGTAGCTGGTTCACTTCATTGCTGCTCTATTGGAACTGATTTGGTTCATCTCATTGTTGAAGAGGGCCACGTCCATCAGAATTGATGATCATATAGTATTGTTGTTGAAGTATATAGTGATCTCCTGGTCCTGCTCATTTCACTCAGCATCAATTCATGTAAGTCTCTACAGGCCTTTCTGAAATCATCCTGCTGGTTTGAATTTTGTTTAAATGCATTTTAGAAGTTGTGTATGGAAAGAGCAATTCTGTATTTGGGAGACTGGCCAATAAATCCAGGTCTTATAAAGCCTATGTATATCACCTTGCTCACTTGATACAGTTCCCCACTTGGAAGTGGTTGGGGTTGTCAGATGCCTCTGATGCCTCAGACTTTGGAGCATACTGAAACATTCTGAACTAGTTCCATATGCTAACCATGTGGTTCATTGGCTGCATTTGCGAAATTGAAATTGGAGATACCTTAAAAAGGCCTTAATTGGCCTCTTTCCCGATTAGTTTTCAATGTCTTCTCTTGTTTTGATTCCCTTCTCTGGCAGCATCTATTGGGACAATACTATGGGGGGAAAGAGAGGCCTTGGGCCTTTTCCTTGAAGGCCTTTTCCTTCCTACTGTGGCCTTCATAAATACTGACATTCTATCTAATAAGCCTTGCAGCCCACTAGTGTGTGATGACGTTCCCTTTGAAAATCATTGAATTAGATTCGTTTTTTTTATATTTTGTGTTCTATTTATGTATTTATAACTTAATAATCCAGTGCCAGAAAATTTTTTATTTTTATTTTTTTGTCTTTCATTTCAGATAAAGGAGATTAATTTTGAATCTTTGACCCTCTTTGATCTATAAATTTCAAAAAGTCAGGAGAGCAAGCCAGCTGAGTCCAAGGGTTGAGTCCATGCTGGGTTTAGCAGTCAGCCCAGGATCAGTGCACCAAAGATCAGGGAGCAAACTTTGGGATGAGCTCAGTGGTACCATCTGGCAATAATTCCATATGTGAATGTGATGTCAATGCTATGTAGAAATGTTAATAAGTCTAAGCCCATTTACCCCAGAGAATTTGGTGGTATAAGTCAGAATATGTACCTGCAGTATTGGAGGAAAGGTCTGTACTTTTGTTTTTGCTAGGTCTTCAAAGCAAACATCCCTTTGTAAAGGGATTAGTTTTTAAATGGAACTGGATCACTAGTTACTGATAACTAACTTTGGAAGGAACACCCAAAGGGGCTTGGGAGTTTGAGTTTATAGAAGTGGAGAAAGATACCTCACAATCCCTATAAGCCCATGAGGGAGATATAAATAAGCCTTGGAACATTAAGCCCAGAGGGATACTTACTCTATTTGGAAAGAAGGTAGGAGAATTTATTTCAAGTTGACACACAACTCAAATGATATTTTTGGTTGCGGGGCTTCAAGAAACCAATCATTAATAAAGATAGTTTATCTGAGGGAGAAAGCAATTGTTAGGACCAGATGCATTTCCAGCACAGGCAAACCTAAAAGCCTCAGAGGTTGGTAAGAAACCATCCATTCACTTTGTCCTAAAAGAGGAAGCTATGCTTCAACGGAAATGGTTACTAAGATGACAAAAAGAAGGGAGGAAAAGAACTGTACTTTCATGTCCAGGTTTGTGATAGCTCAGTAGATGAGTGATAGTTCAGCCATGGTAAAATTGAATGAGCATTTGAGTCCGAGGACCTGAGTTCAAATCCTAGTAGGTAATGTTTATTACCTGCACAACCCATGAACAAATCACTTATTCTTGCTCAATCTCAGCTATCTCATCTCTAAAATGTGAGATCCTTCACAACTATGTATTGATAATGGTGGTGAGTTTATTCTTGTTAGGCTTTCCAGCACCACCTGATGATATAGTTATATTCTTTTATCTGCAATATCATAACATCCAAAAACTGTCGAGCATCTAATGAACTTTGTAACCCATTAAAGTGGGATTATCTATCCTTTGATAATTATTGCATTAAGTTCTATTTCTGGATTCTACATTCTACTGATATATTTTTACCTTATTTGTATAGTACTAAACAATTTTTATAAATCTGACAAGTAAAGTCTCCATTTGTCATTTAAAAAAATTTTTCCTGAACTTTTTTTCATATAATTTGTTATTGATATATCTAATCTTATCATGTAGCCTATTGGAATTTGATTGGCAGTGTAAAAAAATTAACAAAGTAATTCAAGAAGTAGTAACAATTTTATTAAATATTAGCTAATTAATAAATTATTTTTTTTAAATTTAGAATTTGTTCTTTTCTATTATTCAAATGCCTGCCCAATCTTAATGATCTCTCTTTGTTCTATTAATGTATTTCTTTTCTAAGATTTTGAAATGCAGAATCAATCATTAGCATTAATAAATATTTTTCTAAAATCATATTAAGAAAAATTATTTTATTCTCATACTTTTTAATATGCATAAGATACCTCTCTATTTTTAATCCCTAAATATCTATCAGTTGTTTTTATTTCTATTTTTTAATAAAATTTTCCCCGTTTATATGTAAAAATGAATCCCCAATTTTTTCTCTCCCTCCCTGACACTGTAAGCAACTTGGTATAGGTTAGACACCTTCAATTATGCAAAACATATTGCCATGTTAGTAATGTTTTAAAAGAAGACACAGACCAAAAGGAAGAAAAAATCATGAAAAATGCAGAAAGTGAAAAATAGTGTATTTTTATCTGCATTCAGATTCCATGAATTCTTTCTCTGGAGGTGGACAGTATTTTTCATCATGAGCTTTTGAAATTGTCTTAGATTATTGTATTGCTGAGTATAGCTAAGTCATTCATATTTGGTCATCATACAATATTGCTGTTACTATGTAGAATATTCTTTTCTGCTTAATTCACTTTGCATCGGTTCATAAAAGTCTTTCTAGGTTTTTTCTGAAATCACCCTGTTCATCATTTTTTAAAGCACATTAATAATTCATTACAATCACACACCACAACTTGTTCAGCCATTCCCCAATTAATGGACTTCCCCTCAATATCCAATTCTTTGCCATCACAAAGAGAGTTGTTATAAATATTTTTGTAGGTAGATTCTTCCCCCACCCTTTAAAAAATTTCTTTGGTATATAGATCTATTAGTGATATTGCTAGGTCAAAGAGTATACACAGTTTTATAGTCTTAAATTGCTTTCCAGAACTGTTGGATCCATTCACAACACCACCAACAATACATTGATGTCTCAGTTTTCCCACATCCCCTCCAACATTTTCCTTTTCTATTATATTAGTCTATGGGAAAGGTGTGAAGTGACACCTTAGAGTTGTTTTCATTTGCCTTTCTCTAATCAATAGTTATTTAAGGCTTTTTTCATTTGACAATAGATAGCATTAATTTCTTCATTTGAAAGCTGTTTATTCATATTCATTGACTATCTACTGAGGAATGTAAAAGTTATTTTAAGGTTTTAGTTGCTTAAAAGAAAAAAAATCTATTTCTTATTTTTTCAATTAAGTTTTTTATACCTATTCAATACAAATTGTTCAACATTGCTCAATATGTAACTTTTTATTTACATTTTGCTTTTGATTGTCTGTGGAACAGATGGGGTACAAGACCCCCTTTCCCAATTAATTAATCAGAGACATCATCAGATACAAAGAGAAAACATTTATTTAAACCCTGCAGGGAGAGGCCCAGACACCCCTGGGAGACATCCCAACTCCACCATGTGCTCCTGGAACCTGGCCAGCTTCCGGCTTGTCCAGGTTTAAAAGCAAAAGACCTGAGCTTTCTCATTGGATAGACTAAAAGAATGTAACCATCCTTGCCCAATGGTCACCAATGTTGGCTGCTTCCCACAGACCAGTCACTTCCTGCATCTTCCTGTATTCCAGAGCTCAAAATTCATCCCTTCAGAGATCAAATAACTTCCCCAAGGCCCCAGCTCTGAGAACAAGGATCATGTGACTCAATACTGAGAAATACTTCATCCAATCAGTCCTATTCAATTGCTTTCTAATACTTAATCATAATTAACTCCTCTTCTGATATCTCAGGATAGTAGGTAGTGACCCTATAGTCTTCTTCTTCTCTCTCTCTCTTTTTTTTTTTTTTAATTATAGCTTTTTATTTACAAGATATATGCATGGATAATTTTTCAGCATTGACCCTTGCAAAACCTTCTGTTCCAACTTTTCCCCTCCTTTCCCCCACCAACTCCCCCAAATGGCAGGTTGACCAATACATGTTAAATATGTTAAATACAATATATGTATACATATCCATACAATTATTTTGCCGCACAAGAAGAATAGGATTTTGAAATAAGGTAAAATTAACCTGAGAAGGAAATAAAAAATGCAAGCAGATAAAAACAGAGGAAGTAGAAATGCTATATAGTGGTTCACACTCATTTCCCAGAGTTCTTTTGCTGGGTGTAGCTGGTTCTATTCATTATTGAACAAATGGAACTGATTTGGTTCATCTCATTTTTGAAGAGGGCCACGTCCATCAAAATTGATCATCATATAATCTTGTTGTTGAAATATATAATGATCTCCTGGTCCTGCTCATTTCACTCAGCACCAGTTCATGTAAGTCTATCCAAGCCTTTCTGAAATGTTCCTGCTGTGTGACCCTATATTTTTGAGGCACACCAATAGAATCTAAGCTCTGGAAGGTTCTACCAAGTAGAAGAAAACATTTAAGTATGAAAATGACAAAATAATTGATGGAGGACTAGCCCAGCAATACTCAGAAGTGAATGATCATTTAGTGATTGCTTTTTTTTGTCCATGATAACAAAGAAGACAAGAAAAATACAAAATGGCATTCAGTCCTATCTGGCTCCCTTCTGTTACTACATTGACAGTGAATGGGACCAGGTGAAGATTTCTCAAAAGGTCATGTCAAAAGTCAAAAAGTGATGGAGTAGGTCAGACCTTATGCCTAAGTTTCAGGAAGTTATGTGATCCCTATTCTCAGAGGGGTATAGGGCAGAAGAGATCAGACCCTATGTTTAAGTTTCAGGAAATTACGAGACTCACAGGAAGTAGATAGCATTTCTGACTATTGGTCAACGGTTACTTCCTTTTTGGTCCATCCAATGAACCCAAGTCTTTTGCAATTTAACCAATTCAACATTTCTGGCTTGCCACGCCAGGCACACCATTCTGGGAAATGGGAGCTGAGAGATTTTGTGTCTGCTCAGCTGGTATGTGTTTGGACCTCTCCCTGCAATAACCGAATAAATGCTTCCAATTTGTATCTGAAGAGGCCTCTGAATAGTCAATTTGGGTTAGGGGATCCAGCACCTATCCCATATAGTTTATGGGGGATCGTTTGGGATCCGTGACTTCCCAGAGAGAAGCCTGGGGTTCTGATACAGGGCAGGTGCTGGGATGGGTTTTCTCTGACCATTCTTGAGATCAGACCCTCAGTTTCTCCCCTCTGTGGAGTATGGGCCTGAAGAGAGGTATCCAAATACAAACAGGAGCACAAGTATCTGAAGAAGCCTGAGGGTAAATGGATGCAGTCAGGTAACTTGTGCACATAATCCAGGTAAAGGGGAAGGAGAGTACAGAGATTGGAGCTGCTCTCCCCAAGGTACTGCCTGTGTCCTTGGGCTGCCCTTAGGCTGAAGGGGACTTTAGGATCACTAAGGTTGGTAATCCAAGGTTAAGGGGTACCTCCTAGAAAGCCAGAAGTAACTACTAATAAATAGCACAGAGCAGGGGAGCTCGGGATGACTGCTGGATGGGGGAAGACTCCTCTGGGCTTGAGGATCCAAGTCAAGAGGTCGGCTCTGTATATTAGAGGATCTCAAGCCATGAGATTGGAGCTGCTCTCCCCAGAAGAAAAGGGGAAGGAGCAGTCCAGACCCAAATCTTTAGCACAGAAGTTCACTTGATGAGATATTGTTGTTTTTTTGCATGGGGAAGAGATGGTTCTCTTCCATGTACTTTTTTTCTGTGTCTGTATATGTGTCTTTGTGCAGAATGTCTGTGTCATATCTGTTCTGTGAGCTAGATTTTGTTAAAAAAACAAACAAAAAAAAAGCTTATGGACTGTGGACCTGCAATTCTGGCTAAGCTGGGGATGGCAGAAAAAGTTAGCAAATTTTTGAAAGCAATGATTGGGGAGTTTGGCAAATGGTTATTTCAAGACTGCAAAAGTGTTTAGCATTAAAAAAAATACTATATGAGTGTTAACTTCTTTATTGGATTTAATTGCTTCATATTTGGTAACTATTATTTTTTACATGTGACCAACATTCAATACCAATGTTGAGATAAATTAATTTTGTGTTTGTGTGTAAAATAATTTGGAAGCAAATTCAACTAAATGAAGACCTCCATGGGAGGAGAGTGCATAGGATAAAGGGACACATGGGAGGAGGGATGAGAGAAAAAAATATGCTCAATCACTTCAGTGACAGAGGGAAAAAAAAGAGCAAAACAAAGTTTTTTTTAAGCTTACCTTAGGAATCACATGTTTGTATACCCTAAATAGATGAAGTATGCTACTTTCTAAAATGTATATTAGATAATTTGTAAAAATTATGAACTATGCTTTAAAATTTTGTCAGCTTTACTGGACATATGTGTCAGTTTTATGCAATTTGGTCCAAAGTTATTTAGATATTAGCTATCTTGTGAATCTTAAAGTTAAATTCTTGTTGCTGTGTATAATGATCTCCTGGTTCTGTTCATTTCATCAGTTCATGTAAGTTCATGTAATGTCTCCAATTGATGGGCATCCATTCAGGTTCCAGTTTCTTGCCACTACAAAAAGGGCTGCCACAAACATTTTTGCACACGTGGATCCCTTTCTCTCCTTTTAGATCTTTTTGAGATGTAAGCCCAGTACAAATACTGCTAGATCAAAGAGTATGCATAGATTGATAACTTTTTGAGCATAGTTCCAAATTACTCCCCAGAATGGCTGGATCCATTCACAATGTATCAATGTCCCACTTTTCCCACATCCCCTCTAACATTTGTCATTATCTTTTCCTATCATCTTAGCCAATCTGACAGGTGTATAGTGGTATCTCAGAGTTATCTTAATTTGCATTTCTCTGATTTGTAATGTTCTGGAGGTCTTGGAGCAGCCTTCTTTTCAGCAGAGTAATCACCACAAGAATAGTCAGGTGTTAAAGTCCAAAGATCAAATTCTTTATTGTCTCCTTGCCTGGGGCCCAGGCTAGCTTTCTTAGAGGCCTTCTGGAGTCTTGGTTTCAGTGGAGAAGTGCAGGAGGCCAGGCCAGCCACCACAAGGCTGATGAAGATGGAATGAATCTGTCTCTCCTTGGCTCTGAGAGCTTGAGCTCCTGCCTCCAGTCTGCTTGTGTTCTCTGGCTCTGACTCTGGCTGAATTTGTCTGAGCTTATATGCTCTCTTATAATTACATTATCATAGGTATGAATCTTGTAGAACTATATTAAGTACTAAATATATGTACTGAGATAGAGAACTATTAATCACCATGCTAAACTAGATAACCATTGGATTATCAATTCCACTTACTTAACACCTTTTAAGAATCCTTGTTTCAAGTTCAGAGTTCTGGCCCATAACACTGATCAATAGTGATTTAGAGCACCTTTTCATATGATTAGAAATAGTTTCAATTTCTTCATCTGAAAATTGTCTGTTCATATCCTTTGATCAGGTTTTTTCAATGGATTTATTGATTTTGATTTTTTCTGTTTTTTCATTTTAAAACAATTGTTTGTTATATGGGATTGTTCTTTGGGAGGATTGAGAAAGGGTTACAGAAAGGGATTTAGACTTGTTTTTAATAACTAATATTTATTTTAAAAAATAAAAAAATAAGATAAATATAAATCAAAACAATCCCAAAGTTTCACTTCTCACACTTCAAATGGATAAAGATGACAAAAAGGAATAGTCAAAATTGGAGTGCAAACTAACACATCATTTCCATTCTTTCCACTATTGAGAAAACTGCTATGTTTTTGCATTCATATGGATAATTTTCCTCTTTTTTTTAAAAAAAATCTCTTTGGGATATTCTGATCTTTCTCTAGGATTCTTGGAGAAAATTGCTAAGATAGACAAGTATTATGCTGGTTTGAGAGCATGTTACCAACTTGTTTCTTTAATTTTATCTAAATCATGTATAGGAAAATGAACTTCATTTGTCCTAAAAATTGTATCCATTATCACTCTAACATCTGATGGACATATATTTTTAAAATCTATAGACTTGGATGCCCTAAATTCTTAACTTTTTATTTTACTAGATTTTCCAGTGATTGCTATGTATGTTGCTGTAAGGAACACAATGAATACAGAGAAGTATTTAAGAAATCAACTTTAATGTAAACTGAATTAAGCAAAGCTGAGAAAAACTATATATATATATATATATATATATATATATATATATATATATATATATATATATAAAATAATTACAACAAAGTAAATGAAAAGAATAACAAAACAATCCAAACTAAATATTATGAAAGTACAAACAACAACCTTATCACCAAAGAAAAACTATGAGAAGATACCTCTATGCTCCTCTAGAGACTTCACAAATGTGGAATATTGCATATAACATAAACTTATTTGCATGTGTTGGTCAGTTTTGCTGAATGTTTTTCTCTTTTTAAAAATGTTAATTCTTTTATTATATGGAGTTGCTCTCTGGGAGGATGATAGGGGAAAAGATAAATTAGAAATTCTAGGTGCTATAAAAAGAAAATGTATAAGTAAAACTTATTTAAAAAATAATAACAGCTGTTCTATGGGGAATGATGAGCAGAATGCTTTCAGAAAAGAAAATGGAAAGTCCTCCATGAACTCAAGCAAAGTGAAATGTACTGTATATAAAGTTATAGCAATATTTTGTAAATGACTTTGCTACTTAAATCATCCATGACTACTCTGAAGGACTCATGATAAAAACTCCTATCCATACCCAGAGAAGGAACTGTGTCTGAATACAGATTGAAACATTCTCTCTTCTCTATCTCTTTTAAACTTAATTTTTCTTGAAGGTTTTTATATTCATTAGAGTGGAGCTATTGGTTCTGGTATATGATTGTGATATGTCTTGAATACTATGAAAACCTGAGACTACTTATATGAAGCGAAGCAAAATAAAAAGAGCAGAACTAAAAGAATTCCATATATTGTAACAGTTGCAACATTGTGATGATGATCAACTTTGAATAACTTGATTATTTTCAGTAATACAATGACAATTCTGAAGTACTTATGATGAAAAATGTCATCTAACTAGAGAAAGAACTGATCTAGTACGAATACAGATTGAAGCATACTTAAAATACACACAACATACACAAACCAAAAAAACCTTTTTATTACTTTTGTTTTATAATATGGTTAATATGTATTCAGTGATGAACAGAGCCATCTATACCCAGAGAGAGGACTATGGAAACTGGGTGTGGACCACAACATGGCATTTTCACTCTGTTACTGTTTGCTTGCATTTTTGTTTTCCTTTTCAGGTTTTTTTTTTTTTTTCTTTCTAGATCCAATTTTTCTTGTGCAGCAAGATAATTGTATAAATATGTATACATATATTGGATTTAACATATATTTTAACATGTTTAACATGTATTGGATTACCTACCATCTAAGGGAGGTAGTGAGGGGAAGGAGGGGAAAATATGGAACAGAAGGTACATACCCTTTAATCCAGTATTGTCTCTACTGGGACTGTATCCCAAAGAGATCATAAAAAAGGAATGAGACCTACATGTGCAACAATGTTTGTAGTAGTCCTTTTTGTAGCAGCAAGGAACTAGAAACTGAGTGGTTGCTCATCAGTTGGGGAATGACTGAAAAATTTATAGTATATGAATGTTATAGAATATTATTGTTCCATAAGAAATGATCAGCAGGATGAGATCAGAGAGGCCTGGAGGGAGTTACATGAACTGATGCTAAGTGAAGGGAGCAGAACCAGGAGAACATTGTACACTGGAACAGGAAGACTTTATGATGATCAATTCTGACAGAAATGGCTCTTTTCAAAGGCAAGGTGATTCAGGTCATTTCCAATGGTCTTGTAATGAAGACAGCCTTCTTTACCCAGAGCAAGGATTGTGGGGACTGAATGTGGATCACAACTTGCATTTTCACTTTTTTGTTGTTTGCTTGCATTGTTTTTTTTTCCTCCTTTTTGATCTGATCTTTCTTGTGCAGCATGATAATGTGGAAATATCAGCTTTCTATGACATCCTCTGAAACCAACAGCAAATTAAGCCCCTAAACTGATTTTGGAATGACAGAACCCACAAATATTTGGAGAATAACACATTTCTAGAAGAAGATACTTTGGAAGAACTTCAGGAAAGGTCTGTTTCAATTGGGCAGGATGATAGTCTGCTGAGCCCAGATCACAGTGTAGGGAGCCTGGGGTAAGGAGCTGGGATGAGGAGCCAGAGCATTTCGTGCACTGGGGAATCTTCTATAAGGCACTTAGACTACTCTGTCCTGGTTGCAAGTGGGTGGTTAGCAGATTTGCTGTAAAACATCCAAAAGCAAATACAAAAGGCAAATTCTAAGCCACTGAGCTGAAAAACTCAGGACCTCTCCCTTTATCCAGCACTGGAAATCAGTCAGAAACATCAGGCTCAGGGAAAACTAAAGCAGCTATCATCACTTCGCCTTAAGAGCAGATTTCAATCCTTAAAAAAAGTGAGCAAAACCCCAAAAAGAACTTTTATCGTAAACAACTTTTATGGAAAATGAGAACAGACCTCAAACCTTGAGGTTCCTAAAGGCAAATCAACTCCAGATGAAGTCCCAAAGGGAGATATGAGCTAGTCCCCATTTCACAAGGCTTTCTTGGAAGATTTCAAAAAGGATCTTTAAAAAGTTAGAAGACAAATGGGGAAGGGAAATGAGATCTTTGCAAGTATGGAAAAAGAAAAATAAATTGTCTTTAGAAAACTCTTTAAAAATAGATATGATGAAATGGGAAAAGCATATAATTCCCTAAAAATAGATTTGAGGAATGGGAAAAGATAATTGTGAAAATATGTATAAAAGAATTGTACATGTTTAACATATATTGGATTTCTTGCTATCTAGGAGAGGGGGGAGGGTGGGAGCAAGGGAGGAAAAAAACTTTGGAACACAAAGTTTTGCAAGCATGAATGCTGAAAATTATCTGTGCACGTGTTTTGAAAATAAAAACCTTAAAAAAAAAAACAACTCTGCACAACTCTTTAATTGGCTAAGATGATAGGAAAAGATGATAAATATTGGAGGGGCTATGAGAAAATTGGAACATTAACACATTGTTGGTGAAGTTATGAACTGATCTAACCATTCTGGAAAGCAATTTGGAACTATGCCCAAAGGGCTATCAAATTTCTTTTCTTTTTTTTTTTTTTTTCCCATTTTGATCTGATTTTTCTTGTGCAACATAATTGTGGAAATGTATAGAAGAACTGTACATGTTTAATATATATTGGATTACTTGTCATCTAGGGGAGGTAGGGAAAAATTTTGGAACATAAGTTTTTCAAGAGTGAATGTTGAAAATTATCTATACATGTTTTGAAAATAAAAAACTAATAAAAATATGATTAGCAGGATGATTTCAGAAAGCCTGAAGAAGCTTACATGAACTGATGCTTAGTGAAGTGAGTAGAATCAAGAAAACATTGTACACAGCCACAAGATTATGTGATGATCAACTGTTATGGACTTGGTTCTTTTCAATAATGAGGTGATTCGGGCCAATTCCAGTAGACTTGTGATGGAAAGAGCCACCTGCATTCAGAAGTGGAAATTGAATGTGGATGACAACATAGCATTTTAATCTTTTTTATTGTTTGCTTTTTTCTCATGCCTCCCCGCCCCCCTCCGCCTTTGGTCTGGTTTTTCTTGTGTAGCATGTTAAATATAGAAATATGTTTAGAAGAATTGCACATGTTTAATTTATATTGCTCTCTAGAGGAAGGAGGTAGGGAGAAGGAGAATTTAAGACACAGGGTTTGTAAGGGTGAATGTTGAAAACTATCTTTGCATCTATTTTGAAAATAAAAAGCTATTAAAAAAAGAAAAAAAGGGAACATCATATTCCAAGATTTCCTCTTGTTTAAAATAAAAATTGCAAAGTCTGAGACAGTCTATGGTTCCTTGGCACTTGAAATTTTTCTTTTTGGTTGTTTATATTAATTTTTTTCTTTGATGTGGAATCTCTAGATTTTGTCTATGACATTTCTAGGGATTTTCCTTTTCAGATTTCTTTCAGCAGGTAGAATCTTTTTCTCTTTATTTTGTCCTACCATTCTAGTATATCTGGGTAGTTTTCTTGAAATATACTGACTTTTTTTTTTTAAATCATGGTTTTCAGAATCTGATGATTCTTAAATTATTTCTCCTTGACATGTTTAGCAGATCAGTTTTTTTTTAATTTAAATATTTTATTTTCCAATACACGTATAGTTTTCAACATTTGTTTTTGTAAGACACTGTGTTTCAGATTTTTCTCTCTCCCTCCCTTACTGTCCCTCCCCCAGTTGATATAGGTTAAATCTGTATTTTTTTTTTTTTTTTTTTTTTTGCTGAGGCAATGGGCGTTAAGTGATTTGCCCAGGGTCACAAAGCCAAGAAGTGTTAAGTGTCTGAGGCCAGATTTGAACTCAGATCTTCTTGACTTCAGGGCTGATGCTTTATTCACTCCGCCAACTAGCTGCCTCTGTATGTCTTTTAAACATAGTTCCATATTTTTCAAGTTATGCAAGAAAAATCAGATCAAAAGGGAAAAATCATAAGACGACAAAACAAAAAGTGAAAATACTATGCTTTGATCCATATTCAGTCTCCATAGTACTTTCTCTGAACTGCCTTGAATCACTGCATGGTTGAGAAGAGCCAAGTCCATCGTTGATAATCACATTATTTTCTTGTTAGCTGTATATGAGGTTCTCTTGGTTCTGCTTGCTTCACTCATTATCTGTTCATCTAAATCTTTCCAGGCTTTTTTGAAATCAGCCTGCTCATCATTTCTTATAGAAAAAAAATATTCCATTACATTCATATACCATAATTTATTTAGCAATTGCCCAATTGGTGGGCATCCACTCAATTTCCAGTTCCTTGCCACTATAAAAAGGACTACTATAAACATTTTTGCACATGTTAAGTCCTTATCCCTCTTTTATGATCTTTTTATGATCTACCTAAGCTCTTCTAGGGTTGGTCTCTCCTATGTCTTTAAGGTAAATCTACAGATCTCTATAGTGTACCAGTGAGGACAGTGTCAGAGACTTCAGAGGTCCTGGAGCTGGGGTATCCCAGTATATATCACCAGTAGTGAGACTGCTAGATAAAAGAGTATGCAGAGTTTCATTGCCCTTTGGGTATAATTCCAAATCTAGATCAGTTGTTTTTGATAAAATCTTACCTTTTCTTCTATTTCCCCCCTCCCCCCAATATTTTGATCTTGTTCTCTGTTTTCCCCCATGAACATGTGTTTAATTTAGTCAAGGAAGAGACATTTTATCTTTTAAAAAGGTCTGACAAAGTCAACAGTTTGGTTGTGAGAGGTATTTTTCTGATAAATCCTGGCAGCATCAGGTTTGTGGTGGATCCTCCAGGCAGCATCTACACTGACAACTAACCACATTAGAAGATCAGGTTCAGCTAATCTTGTATTTTTCTCTCGTGGAGTCACTGACTTGTTTGATCTATTTTAATTTCCAAGAAATCAATTACTTGGGTATTTAGTTACTTTCTGTTTTGAAGTTAACTTTTCTTCAGAGCAATTTTCCTCAGAATTTTTATTTCATTGAAAAAAATCTCACTTCATTTTTTCCAGGTATTCATGTAGAGAGAAATTATTCATGCATGAGAAATTTATTTTGTTCTTTGCATCTCTGCTTATACTTGTGGACTTACTCTTCACTTCCAAGTTATATTTTTTATCTCTGGATTTGCAATAATTCTTTATAGTGTTCAGTGTCTTTATAGTGTCTTATTCATAATTTCCAATTTTAGTTCTTGAATTAGAGCTTCATGCCATTTCCATTGTTTTCTGCCACCCTTTTGGGTAGGGTAGTAGTCTATGCTTGGTATCAACCTGGGTTACCAAGGTTCCTAAGCTGTTCTAGGGTTGGTCTCTCCTATGTCTTTAAGGTAAATCTACAGATCTCTATAGTGTACCAGTGAGGACAGTGTCAGAGACTTTAGAGGCCCTGGAGCTGGGGTATCCCAGTATAAATTGTTTGACTATTCTGGTTGCCATCCTATATGGTGATTTTTTTAAAATCGTATTTTATTTTTTCAAATACATGCAAAGATAGTTTTCAACAAAACCTGATGTTTGTTTACATGAGGGGAAAAAAACCAAGCAAAGAACAAGGTGAAAATACTATGCTTTGATCCATATTCAGTCTCTATAGTTCTCTCTTTGAATTTGGATGGTATTCTCCATCACATGTCTATTGGAATTGCCTTGAATCACTGCATTTTTGAAAAAAAGGCAAGTCCATCATGGTTGATCATCACATAATCTTCTTGTTACGGTGTACAATGTTCTCTTGGTTCTACTCACTTCACCCATCATCAGTTCATGTCTTTCCAAACTTTTCTAAAATCAGTCTGCTCATCATTTCTTATAGAACAATAATGTTCCATTACATTCATATAACTTATTCAGCCATTCCCCAACTGAGGGGGATCCATTCGTTTTCTAGTTCCTTCCCACTACAAAAAGGGCTGCTACATATATATATATATATATATATATATATATATATATATTTAACCCCTCTTTTAGCTATATGATGATTTTGAAGATTCATGTTTCTGACCACTTTTGGGATTTCTCAGGAGAGCCATTCATTCCTGTTGCCTCAAGATAGAGAGCCTTTCAGGGAATGGAGGTCTCTAGGCTGTCTCTATGGTCATCTAGGAGGCTAACAAGTGGTTTTCCTGTGCTGGCAAGAACTTTTCTTTTCCTTTTTTTTGGGAGTAATTTAATCATTTTTATTAATAAGATGGTCATTGGACCACCACTTTCTTTTTTTTTTATATTTTAAATGTCTTTTTATTATAGCTTTTTATTAACAAAACATATGCATGGGTAATTTTTCACCATTGACCCTTGCAAAAACTTCTATTCCAATTTTTCCCCTCCTTCCTTCCATCCCCTTCCCTAGATGGCAGGGTAGTCCCATACATGTTAAATATGTTAAAGTATATGTTAAATACAATATATGTATACATATTTATACAGTTGTCTTGCTACACAAGAAAAATCGTTTTTAGAAAGAAGGTAAAAATAACCTGGAAAGAAAAACAAAAATACAAGCAAACAACAGAAAGAGTGTAAATGCTATGTTGTGGTCTATACTCGTTTCCCAGTGTTCTTTTGCTGAGTGTAGCTGGTTCTATTCATTACTGATCAATTGGAACTGATTTGGATCCTCTTATTGTTGAAGATAGCCACTTCCATCAGAATTGATCCTCATATAGTATTGTTGTTGAAGTATATAATGATGTCCTGGTTCTACTCATTTCACTTAGCATCAGTTCATGTCAGTTTCTCCAAACCTCTCTCTATTCATCCTGTTGGTCATTTCTTACAGAACAATAATATTCCATAACATTCATATATCACAATTTACTCAGCCATTCTCCAATTGATGAGCATACATTCAATTTCTAGTTTCTAGCCACTACAAAAAGAGCTGCCACAAACATTTTTGCACATACAAGTCTCTTTCCCTTCCTTAATAATAAACCTGGTAGTAACACTGCTGGGTCAAAGAGTATGCACAATTTGACAACTTTTTGAGTATAGTTCCAAATTACTCTTCAGAATGGTTGGATCCATTCACAACTCCACTAACAATGCTTCAGTGTCCCAGTTTCCCCACATCTTCTCCAACATTTGTCACTATCTTTTCCTGTTATCTTAGCCAATCTGAGAGGTGTGTAGTGGTATCTCAGAGTTGTCTTAATTTGCAGTTCTCTGATCAATAATGATTTGGAACCCCTTTTCATATGCGTAGAAATAGTTTCAATTTATCATCTGAAAATTGTCTGTTCATATCTTTTGACCATTTATCAATTGAAGAATGGCTTGATTTCTTATAAATTTGAGTCAATTTTCTCTATATTTTCGAAATGAAGTCTTTATCAGAACCTTTAATTGTAAAATGTTTTCCCTGTTTATCACTTCCCTTCTAATCTTGTCTGTATTAGTTTGCACAAAAGCTTTTAAACTTGATATAATCAACATTTTCTATTTTGTGATCAATAATGATCTCTAGTTATTCTTTAGTCACAAATTCAGAAAGAACTTTTCTAACAGGCTTTTTTCCTATTTTTTCCTATACAGCTTTTAGCTGATTTCTTGTGTAGTTCTGGGGTAGATGAAATCACGGTATTGGAGTCTCTTAATGAATATTTTGATCATTATTTAGTCTGGTACTATTTTTAATTTTGGAATTGGTGTGTGTGTGTGTGTGTGTGTGTGTGTGTGTGTATGTGTATTGCTGGAGTAAGGGTGTAGAACTAGGTTGTCTACATCTGATCAGGCAGCCATTCTGGTTGATATTCCTTAACAGGTTTTATTTAACTATGAACAAAACAAAGATTTGTGCCCAAACTCAAACTTATAAACAGAAATGACATCTTTTTTTCTTCTCTAAGGAATCTTTCCTCCCCTTGGGGATCTAGACTGAATTCTACAATAGTATTACCCTAGGGTTGAGTGCCTTCCTTAAGGAAAAAGTTTCTCTTGAGTTTATGTAGTTCATCCTTCTTTCATTTGAGCTCCAAATCAAGTCAGATTGAGTCAAAAAGCATTTAATGCCTTTTATGTGCCACAGACTGCCTTGAGCACTAAGGATTCAAAGAAAGGTTAAAATAGTCTCTGTCCTTAAGGATCTCTCAGCCTAACTTGGGAGACAACAACTTTGTAGAAACAAAATATATTCAGAATAGACTCGGTCTCTGAGAGAAGGCACTAGCATTAAGAGGGACAATATCTACTGTAATGATCAAAAAGACAATACTTTCCTCATTAATGGGAAAAGTTTAAATGCTAAGACATTAAAAAGAATGACTTAAGCTGTCAGGTCTGATTTCTGTAGAGAAACCTAGATAAATAGACTAAAGTTAGAAAGCATGAAAAGAGTGACCTTGAAAACATGCAACATGATGCCTGGGAGGAGGAATCAGAGATATTCGATCAGAATGACAAACACGATGACTGTTTTCAAGTATTTGAAGACTTGTCATGTTGAAGAGGGATATGACTTGCTCTGCTTGGCATATGGAAAGAAATGGGGATCCTGGGTGGAAATTTCAAAGGAGCAGATTTAGGCTTAATATAACTACTTCATAATTAGAGCTATATCCCAAAATGAGAGGGAGGTGGGTTTCCCTGGAAGGTAAAGTTTTCTATGTGGCTTGCAGTCTTTCCAAGAAGGACAGATGACCATTTCCTAGGTATGTTATCAAGTAGATTGATATTCAGTTATGAAATGGATTAGATGGAATCCGAGCCTCCTTCCAATGCTGAGATTCTATTGATTATGCCTCCATTTCTTATTTTGCTTTTGATCTTAGTAATGTTGTTTTAAAAAAATTATATTCTACATTTTCTTCATTATTTTCTTCTGAAGTTATTTTAGATCATTCAGTTTTTTCTAGATTAAATTTGTTCTTGAGGTTTTTTAGCTGCTTTGAGTTTTAAAATAAATTCCTCATATGATTTTTCCTGCTAGATTTAGTTCTTCCTTTTTTGGTCCAGCACTGTAATTTCAATAGTGTGGGGAACTCCTAGTTAGGAAACTCTACTAATACAAATCAGCAACTTTCCTGAAATTTATAATCTTATGAGATTGCCTGGAATGATGTAAATGTGTCAGTTATTCATTTTACTATGTCTTTGTATTATCTTTTTTTCCTTTTTCTTAAAATATGTATTTTTTTCTGGCATTTTTCCTTTTGTATTTATTTATTTATTTCCCACCCTACTATATATCATAAAATTTTTTTGTTTTTATATTTTCTGTTCCTTATAATATAGTTATCCAAGACTCTCTTTCCTGGAGAATCATTTCATATGACAAATGGTATTTTTTAAAAAAACATTTATCCCAGTTACATTGAAAACAATTAAAAAAAATATTTGTTTTTTAAAGCTTTTGAATTTGATTCTCTCTTATTTCCACCTCCAGCCTCCATTAAGAAACCACATGTGAAGTTATGCAGATGAACACATAGTATCTCTTAAAGAGGAAAAAAAAAAGCCCAACTTATTGATACATTGAAAGCCTTAAATTGTATAATGTTTCACATTTTTCACCTCCCTAAAAGAGTAGACTGGGAGTTTATCCAACTATATCTCCTATACATCTATTCCATAATGTTTTTGAAAAGCGTTTTTGGTTTTCTCATTATGAGAATGAGAATTTTGTGAATTTAAATTTTATTGTAATTGTCAATTTTGTTTCATTTCTATTATTTTTTGAGATGTGTCCATTGCAACTTAGTATCTTCCTAGAAGAGTCCACTTTATTATCTCTCTTATTTCTATGTTATAAGCAAGACACTCATTTCCCTTTTATAGAAGAATAATTTGAAGCCTAGTATGCCTAAGTAGCTAGGGCAAAGTCACATGACCAATAAGTAGCAAAACAGGGACTAGAATTCCCACTAATACTAAATACAAGGTAGTAGCTACATGGTGAAATGGATAGATTTTGAGATTTGAAGATAGGAAGAACTGAGTTTAAATTTTACCTCAGACATTAGCTGTGCGACTTCATTTACCTCAGTTTCCTCATCTGTAAAATGTGCTAGAGAAGAAAATGGCAAACCACTCCAGAATCTTTGCCAAAAAACAAAACAAAACAAAAAACAAATAGTTGGACATGATTGAAACAATTCAACAACAAAGTATAAGGTACTAGGATTGTAAAACCTCATGAGGCTTTTCTTCTATTAGGGGAATATATAGCATATACACAAGTAAACACAAAGTAAGGGAATAGAATCTTTGATTTCATTGATACAAGAAACTCTCAGGTTGGTAATTTCCTCTACTAATATAGATGATTGCATTCTCTAGAACTTAATAGTTTTAGAAAATGGCTAAGAGCAATTTAAGGCCAAATGACTAGCTCAAGGTCACATGTCCAGTATATGTCAGATAGGAGGAAAATTTATGTCTTCCTAGATTTGAGGCCAATTCCCATTCTACTACATTTTGTTGCCTCTCAAGTCCTAATTACTGGACAGGGATTGGGGTGGAAAGAATCCGGAAAGGTCTTTCCTGGAAGGAAAAGATCTAATAGGAGGTACAGAGTTAATCCTTTTATATAACAGGAAGAGTTAGAGGAGTGGGATGGGAACACCATGCCATGGTGTCCCTATCCCTCCATCTAGAAAATCTGAGTAAAATTTTTTAGTCTTCCTTTCAAACCAGAAAAGTCTGAATTATGATATTAAAATATAACATGTTGATATTATGCAATTACTACACAGATATTTTATGCATTACTGCATTTCTAAACTTGCCTATTGTCTGCAGGCCTTTGTGTATTTTTTGTAGTTTCCACAAAACTCCCAAATTACCATTTAATTTTTAATGCTGACCCACAGCATTGGGCAAAAGAGCAAAGTGAAAGGATAACAATACTTTGAAGGAAGCTAGACATTCTAAAAGTAAATGTTGAGCAGGCCAGTTTGATTGGGGCAGTTTAAGTGAAGGGAAGTAACATGAAGATAGATTGATAACATGGGTGGAAACCAGAGTGAGGAGGGTATTAAAAAACAAAATAAAAATAGTGGATTGAGTCAGTCATCCAATGAAGATTGAATGTTATGGATAAAGAGTGACGTAGGTCTGTGTTTTAGGAGTATCAGTTTGATAGTTCAAGGATGATAGTTTGGGCAGAGGGTAGAAGAAGAGAGATCAATTAAGTGTTTGCAATCATCCAACTTAGAAGTGTGCTAGGGTAGATGGTATGTGAGTAGAGAGAAAAGATCAGATGAAAGAATTCTTTTCTGGAGGTAGAATCCACAAGAATTCACTGATTGAAAATAGGGGTTGAAGAAGAGGGCAGAGTAGAGAGTGAATCTAGATTAATGCCTCATTTAGGATTCTAATATGTGAAGTTCCTAAAAACTAAAGGATCTCTGTTAACAAATCTGATTGATGGGATATAAATATTCCCTTTCCCTGTTAATGATTAATGTCCCTAGACATCACTGAGGATATTTTGCTTGGCATTAATATAGTTAATTAACATTAACTTCTTGAGGGCTCATCTTGAATCAGTGGATCTCCCCCTCCAGAACTAGACTTACTAGACTTTTACAAGTTTTGAGTCAAAGATACTAAAGTAGTTAAACCAGAAATGGGGATATTCATTGCTTTGTTTTTTCTAAAAAATTTTTTTATTGAATTTTTTGCTTTTACATCAACTAAATTTCTCCTTGTATTCCTCCCCCTTCCAAGGGAGCTTCATTTAAATAATTCTTCTTTAAAAAGAAAAACTTTAGAAGGAAAAAAAAAATCAGCAAAATAGATCAATACATGAGAAAATGTCTGATAATATATGTAATGTTCTATATCCTTAAACTCTTGACCTCTGGCAAAGGCATGGTAGTTCTGTTTTTTGTTTTTTTTAAATCATATCTCCTGAGATCAAGCTTTTAATTTTGCAACATTTGTTTAAATAAACTTTATTGGAATTTTTTTTTTTAACCTTATCTAAATTTCTTTTAGAATCCTTCCCTTTGCTACTTCCCAGAGAGCCACCCCATAGTACAAAGACTTTTTAAGAAAAAGAAAAATGATTGATCAGTATAGCAAAAAGTCTAAAAATATATGTAATGCTCCATATCCATAAAGTCTTCCTTTTGCAAAGGAGTTTGGGGAAAATGTTTTCTATCTCTTTGGGGCTATGCTTGTTATTTGTAATTTTGTTGACATTTGCTTTCAATTGTTTGTGGTTGTTGTTCTTTCCATTTACATTGTTGAAGTCATATATATTGTTTCAGAGGCTTTGCTTACTTCACTTTGTATTAATCCTTGTTTTTCCATGTTTCTTTGTATTCATAATATTTCACATTTCTTATAGGACAATAATATCCTATTGGGAATCTCTCGAGGAGGAAATAGGAAGAATAAGCATTTAAATAGTGTCACTATGTGACACTGTGCCAGACATTTTTTTAAAATTTAAAAACATTATCTCATTTGATCCTCACAACAACCCAGAAAGTTAGGTGCTATTATTTTTCTACTTTACAGTTGGAGAAACTAAAGCAGAAAAGGCTAACTTACCTATCCAAGGCCATACAACAAGGGAGTGTCTAAGGCTAGATTTTAACTCAGATATTCCTGACCCCAGGCACTAACCATTAGACATCAGCAGTCATACAATTTATTTAGTCATTCCATATTTCATGGGAATTCACTCTACCCACCTCCTCCAGTTCTTTGCTATTACAAAACGTGCTGTGAAGCCTTTCTTTTTTTATCTAGGACCTCCTTGAGTTGTATACCTACCAGTAGACTCTGGGTAAAAGAATATTTTTCACTTGCTCTTCATCAATTAAAGTGGAGGTGGGGCTACTTGCTACTGACAAAAAATGCCAGTGCTTGGGGGAGATGATCAGAGTTCATAAGACTAAGTGTTTTTTCCTTGACTGCCTCCTGGTAGAATGCTTAATTTTTTTTTTTTTTTTTTTTGATGAGACAATTGGGGTTAAGTGACTTACCTAGGGTCATTCAGCTAGAAGTGTTAAGGGTTTGAGGCCGAATTTGAACTCAGGTCCTCCTGACTTTAGGGCTGGTGCTCTATCCATTGTACCACCTAGCTGCCCCATGCTTCATTTTCTCTCTTTTTTTTTTTAATATTTTTTTATTATAGCTTTTTATATACAAAACATATGCATAGGTAAATTTTCAACATTGACCCTTACAAAAACTTGTTTCAACTTTTCCCCTCCTTCCCTCCACCCTCTTCTCCCCTCGATGACAAGTAGTCCCATATATGTTAAATATGTTAAAGTATACGTTAAATACAATATATGTATACATATTTTTACAGTTCTCTTGCTGCACAAGAAAAATCGGATTTAGAAAGAAGGTAAAAATAACCTGAGAAGAGAAAACAAAAATGCAATGCTTCTTAATTTTCATGCAGACTTTTCTAGCTTGAAACTTTTAATCCAATTTCTGGCTATTCTATTTTAGAGACTGGTGTTCAGGAGAAACAGATTCCTATCTATGTTGAGTCATTATTTCATGCTTTCACTTGAATCCAGATTTGGACCCTACTTCTCTTTCCTCCAGGCTTGCTAATGAACTCTTGCTAGGGACAGGACAATTCAATTTAATGAATACTATGTGGTCTACATGCAGGGTACCATGCTAAGTCTTATGGATATAAACACATAAAAGAGGACAAAGTTTTTCTGCTCTTGGGAATTTGAATTCTACTCTGGGGATACAACATAAAAATGCAAAATAACATTGAGAGAATGTTAACTGCTGTGTGTAGGAGGGTTAGGGGAAAGCAGAAGAGACTTCATTAAAGGTGGTTGAGTTTGCTCTGAGCTTTAAAGAAAACTAGGGATTGCAAGTGGTAGTTGAGGAAGGAAGGAATCCCTTTCCCAAGGTCTACCTTTTACAGAGGCAGAAAGGATATGAGGAATGAAATTTTATATATGGAAAATGGTCATATCTCAATGATCTTATGAAGAGAGCCATCAATTCCCAGGGAGAGGACTGTAGGAACTGAGTGTGAATTACAACTCAGCATTTTCACTCTTTTTGTTGTTTGCTTGCATTTTATTTTCTTTCTCATTTTTTCCTTTTTGATTTTTCTTGTGCAGCAAGATAATTGTATAAATATGTATGCATATATTGGATTTAACATTTTTTTTTATCACGTTTAACATATATTGGATTATTTGTTATCTAGGGGAGGGAGTGAGGAGAAGGGGAGGAAAAATTGGAACACAAAGATGTCCAAGGGTTAATGTTGAAAAATTATCCATGCACATCTTTTGAAAATTAAAGAAAATGGTCATCAGGCAAGCAAGAAAGGGCATAGATGGGGATCAATTCAATCCTCGGTGGAGATTACAGGCAGCCATAATTAGCTAAATTCAGTCAGAATTCTGAGTTATATCAAACCCCTGAAGTTAAATTTCCCCTATAAATCTGCTGATGGACTACACCATCTTTGCTGAATTCCTTGGGGTCATGGTTTACCACAACATTCTGCCTTATGGTCTCTTTCCCTTCAACCCTCCACTATGCCTCTCGTGAGTCTCACCCCACCTTGTCTCATGGGCTCTTGGGCACACTCCAACTTCATGAGGTGTTACTTTTCTTCTGATTAATTTCGAGTTCCACTAGGGAACTTTTCTTTTCCATTGTTAATGGTCAAAATCCCTTTCCTTGCAACTATGTGCTCTCCCAACTCTTTTCCATATTTACACTCTTGGTGTCTATTGTATCTCTTCATTTTGTCTGTAATCTCTTCTCCTAAAATAAACCTACATTTTGCAAAGAGAATGGTCACTGTGAATTCTTCAAATGAATACCAACATTTGGTGCCTACATCAATTTCATCATTTGGTGCTAAAACTCAAATACATCATTTGGAAGTAGCAATTGTTCTTCTAAATCACATTAATTAGGAACCATTAAAGACTTTTGGGTATGTGTTGGGGGGGATATTAGATGGTAGAACATGATCAAATATGTTGCTCTAATGCGAACTTCCTCTCTAACATATGGGCCTTTTATGGCAGTAGTGTGTGTTCTCTGCTCTGATCTTGCTTTGATATATTGCTCCTCCTTACTACTTCTGTGTAATATAAGTAGGACTGTGAGCTCAGTCACTAAGACCTTACTATAGGATATGCAAAGGGATTGACTTTCCCAAAGTCACACAATTTAAAGTAGCAGATTGAGGGAAGAAGGGAACAAAGGAAGCCATCTGGAACCAGAATTGCAGCTAAGACTTCTGGGAGCCTTATCAGAGTTCTATTTCCTCTAAAATCATTTAAGCTGATCAGCAGATTGTAGGATTGAGTCTGACAGTTCAAAATGACACTTCTCTTTCAGATCCAAAGTACTATGCATTGGTTTAGAGTAGGAAACTATTGTTTCATTGACCAGATTGTTCATGTAGTGCTGATTTAGGAGTTAGGCAAAGTCAGATAGAACAAAGATCTTTGATTCTCATTTCTTAAGCTTTCAATTTACTTCAGTCACAGACAGATATATATGTTAATTTTGCAACTAATGTTCTACTTTGGTGATCAAGAATTCTACCATTCTTGGTTAGGTAGACCACATCTTTGTCAGAGAGTAAAGCAAAGACAATGAAAGGTTTGGAGGTATACCAAAAAAAAAAAAAAAAAAAAAAAAAAAAAAGGAAGCTCACAATACTGGCTTCTAATTTTTCAGTAAAGTATAAGGTAAGATCTATTTGACCATAGATTCCTCTTTCCACCTCTTCTAGGACCTTCTAAATCCTTTTATTTCTTCTTATTTGTCATTGAGCTGTTTCAGCCAGTCCAGTTCTCCATGACCCCATTTGAGGGTTTTCTTAGCAAAGATATTGGAGTGATTTGTCATTTCCTTCTTCAGCTCAGCTCATTTTATAGATGAGGAAACTGATATTTGCCCAACATCATAGAGCTTATGGATGATACCAGATTTGAATCCAGGTCTTCCTGACTTCAGGCTCAGCACTATATTCCACCTTCTTCTTCTTTTTTTTTTTTTTTCATCTTTCTTCTTAATATGACCTCTAATCACCTTACCCCTCATTGCTCTCCCAAGTATGTTTTCTTGACCTATGTAGTTATTCAGTTCAACTGTATATTGTCTTCTGCTTTTGAAACCTATTGTTAATGTGATGGGATATTATGCTGTAAGAAACAATATAGGAACTTGGTGAAAATATACAATGAAGTAAGCAGAATGAGGGAAATCCTATACAAATAACCAACTTGGCCCCAGAAAATAGAATACTCTCCTTTCCTTGGAGCACTTAATATATGGATATGTAAGTGTAGCCCAGGGTGTCAGACAGTTGGTGTTTATTGTTTTTGTTACTAGGAAAGGATTACTGGGTGGGGAAAGTGAAGTATATATTAAACTGCTTATGATGTAAAAGTAAAGGACATTAGTAAAGAACTTTAGGTAGTTTCCTGTTGCCTCTGGGATAAGAAATCAATTGTGATATTTAAAGTCCTTCACAATTTAGCTCCATTTTTAAAAGTGTTTTTCTTACAACAGTCCTGTAAGGCAGACAATTGCAAGTAGTATTTAAAGATGAAAAAACTGAGACTTTTATCTAGATGGGGGAAAATCAGAGAAAGTTTCATGGAATAAGCATTAAATGAGCTGGGTCTTAAAAGAGTAATCAGAATATGGGCAAAAGTAGACATTCATATAGGCAGAGGGAATAGCATAGATTAAGTAAAGCATGAAATGGATAGAGAGAAGAAAACAGTGAGTCCAATTTGTCTGGAAAGTAAGGTGCAAGGCACAGTAGGAGTAAAAGGAGTGAAAATATAGTTGGGGCTTGATTAGGGAAGGCATGATAGGCCCAAGTTTGGATTTTTTAAGGTAGGTTATGAAGGGGGGAGCCAATCTGGAGTGTTATGTGATTGGAATTCTGCTTTAGGAAGATTAATAAATTCCTTCTTTCATCTCACAGACCAAAGCCGAACCTTGTTCATCTGGTATGATTATGTAGGGAACACTAGGGTCCTAGCAGGAATCAGAAAACAAAGCTCAGTAGGAAAGGGTGGGGTGAGCAATTAAGTTAATATGTATACAATTCTTTGAAGATCACTCATCTTATGAAAGCAATGCAGTTCATATACCTTTCCAATAGAGACCTACTTCTTGACTAAGTTCATATAACAAAGTAGGCCTGGGGCAAAATAGAAGGCATGGCATTAACAATTGGATATCATCCTGAGCCTAGAAACATAAAATTTGAGGAAAAGGATTTAAGAGGAAAGATATTACCTTCCTGACCTCAGTGTTACAGAAAAAAACAATTTTAGAATTTTTAAGTAAAGCTGGCTTTTATATGGTAGTTTGGATGCCTGTTTCAGATATAAGAAAGGTGAAACCCTGTTACAGTGACTCAGAGGCAGAATGTAGCTGAATCCTGGTACACAATCGACTCAGAGGAGAATTCCAAAATGCCCATTCCCCAATTCCTAGTCTTTATTTCTAGCACTGGATTTTTTTCTGTTGTCTTCAAATTAACAATCCATCTTTCTGAACTTCCTTAGTGATAACTTCCCTACTTTCTTCTTTTCTTATTGTGCTTTTATATTTCTAGACAGTCCTGTAGTTTAGTTCCTGTTTTTATTCCAAACAAAGGTGGCCCCAGTCTTTTGCTCTCTTTCCTTACCCCTTAAATTGTTAATGCGATCTTTAATATTAGGGACCATGCCTTCTGTTTTTCCTACAACTTAAGTCCATCCTCATAAAATACGGACTAGTATGAGAACATACTACATATTTCACAAATACTGGTTGTGTAATAGGAATATGAATTTTTTCTCTGTTGGCAGTCATCAGTTTTAAAGGATTAAATCCTTTAAAAGTATCTGATGCTTTCTTGAGGCTTTTCTGTGCCAGGGTTCCTTTTGGAAGATCAAGAGGAAGAGGAAGAGGATGATTAGAATTGGAAAGATAAAGGGGACTAGCCCAGAGGTATGTTGGCTTAAGCTGTCTCATTCTAAAAGAGTTGGAGAAAGGCCTTTATAGCAAGAATAAGCAGATGAGTAACAGAAAAATGCTAAGCTAGGCAGATGTAGTAGGTGGAGCTGAGGAACAGCAAATATCTATCTTACTTATTCATCACTGGTATTTTGAGTGATATGGACTCTAGGAGTTCAAGGGATGGAGTTAGCTTTCTATTGAATCTCTTTCCTCCCTCAAACTGAAGATAGTATTTATAAGTCATGAATTACCTTTTATGGTCTTGGTTAAAAATACTTTCTGTGATTCCTATATATAATAAATTTGTTCTATGCTTTGTTTCTAGTTAGTTTGATCTTTGCAATGGAACTGAGGACACTTAAGATGAAAACTAGAAATAAATCCAGTTTTTCACCTTCCAAATCAAATGGAGTTAGCTTTCTATTGAATCTCTTTCCTCCCTCAAACTGAAGATAGTATTTATAAGTCATGAATTACCTTTTATGGTCTTGGTTAAAAATACTTTCTGTGATTCCTATATATAATAAATTTGTTCTATGCTTTGTCTCTAGTTAGTTTGATCTTTGCAATGGAACTGAGGACACTTAAGATGAAAACTAGAAATAAATCCAGTTTTTCACCTTCCAAATCAAATCTCCAGACAATGATTATGCTTGGGAAAAGCTAAGTCAATCTGTTTTGTACTCTTTGAGATAATGCATCCTAATTCTCGATCTAGCTATTTCCTGTCTTTTCTGATACTCTCTTACTTTGAGAATTGTAATCAAATCAATACTACCATCGCTTCTATTTTGTTCATCATCTTTGTGTCTTCTCAGACCATAATCTGCTTCCCTATTTGTCATTTTCTTCATTAGAGTGTAAACTCCTAGAGGAACAAGAGCTTATATTCTCAATTTTCACTTAGTGAAAGCACCTAGCACTTAGTAAAGAGCTTAACACATAGTAATCTTTTCATAAATGCTTCCCCCCTCCCCCAAACATTCACATTCTGTTCCTGGTGGAAAGCATAAACTAAAGTCTCAGAGATGTAGGCTTGGGTCTGTGAGTCCAGAATTAATTTAGACCATAGTTTATAGTCAATTGCCAGATATAAGTCTATATCCTTATGGGGGTAGGAGAGGCCATTTATAACAAATGACTGTTTTATAGTTAGTTGGTGGTCATACCTGGGGGGGGGGGGAGAAACAAACTGAGCATAATAAAAGCTAGTTGAGAGTAACTGTTCTGTTGGAGTTTGGTGTATAGAGGTACTATAGTTTGGCTTTTAAAACAGTGCTTCTAAACTTTTTTAGGTTATGGTCTCCTTCCGCAATCTGGTGAAGTCTCCTAAGAATTATTACTAAAGAAATCAATTATGTTGAAATATTAGTCAAATTTTTAAAAATTAGGCTCAAGAGACCCTAAGTCAAGAAGCTCTATTCACAAACTGAACAAACAGAATGGTTATAATGCCTAAATTGCCAACATTTTTGTCCTGTGAACCTCTTTCAACAGCATCAAAAAATGTATTGTGAACCCTCAAGGTAAATTTTATATACTTGCTCAAAAAATTCTATACTTATTTACTACTTAAAAGATTCCATTAAATAATTTTTAGCTCAGATTCCTTGGATCATTTTAAACATGCCGGAAAGGGTGAGGATCTACTAAATGGGAATCACTATATTGTAGATTGCACAATGAATCCAGAATCAGAGGACCTGGGATCTACTTATGGACATGAGTTAAGTGAACATGGATAAGCAATTTCTCCCCTGAAATTCTTTTGAGTGCACATTCTAATGATTGAATAGGAAAAGAAGGATCGGAACATTGGATCTTCCTCCACCATCTCTTCCAGGTCCCTTCCCACTAAGTATATGCTATATTTACTCACACTAACCCTATCACAAACCTTCAGCTAGAGTTCCCCTGACTTATCTTCACACCCAGATGGCTCTTTTTAAGTTTTCAGGCAGCTTATTCCAGGAACCCCAATTCCTACAGTTTGAAAGGGCAAGTCCAAGTCTCTGACAATTACTTTTACTATCACCCAGAAATTTCCAAAGAGGTCTTTTAGGAGACTATGGGGGTCAACCATTCTTACCCTACGAGGCTCTTGACTCTTCTCTTTATCTTGCTCTGGAACCCTCATAGATCATCCCCCAAGTGGCCCCTCCCCTTCTCGGCCGGGCCACCCAGAGGTCACCTAGTAATAGAGCTATATCAATATCCTTATTTCCTTTCCAAAGCAGCGCCGCCCCTTCAGCAGTGAAGTTCCAATTTAATTCTGCAAGGTACTAGGAACCGCCCTATGCCCAGCCCCCACCTCTCACAGCCCGCAGTTGCCAGACTAGGCAGAGAGAGGGGTAGGCACGCCTTTCCAACCTCCTCCATTCCCGCCTTCGCTTTCCTATATCTCTGAGGTCCATCCCGCTTGAGCATAGAGATAACAAGAAATTCCCAGTCATTTCTTGATCCCTCTTGCTCGCTCCTCCACAGGAGAGAAGAGAATCATACAGACATACCCTCCTAAATCCTTCTTTGCCAACCCGGAACCCCAAGCACTCCGCTCCGCTGGGCTCCACTCCAGCAGGACGGGCAAGGACAGGGGCTGGAGGGAGGAGGTTGGAAAAGGAGGGGGAAATCCCTCTTAACCCTCCTCCCCCATAAAGGCAAAGCTTGAAACTATTCCTTTAAGGGTTTGGACGGAGAGGAGGAAAATGGGAGGAGCAAGGGGCGGGGACGGGATGGGGAGGGAGGAAACAGCTGGCGGGGCTGCCACCGCCCCTGGAACTGAGCGCGCTGAGGTCAGGGTGCTCTGCTGGCGTCACAAAGGGCCTAAGTGGCCGGCGAGAGAGGAGCTGGTGACTGGAAGAGGAGGAGGAGGAGGAGGAGACGGCGGGGGGAGGAGGAGGAGGAGGAGGAGGGAGGGGGCGCGCGCGCGCCCCGCCGCTGAGGAGAGCCGCCCCCCCTCCCACCTTACCACCACCACCACCACCAGCACCAGCAACACCACCGCCGACGCGCGCGCGCGCGGCTGTCCCCTCTCCCTCCCCTTTCTTTCTCCCGAGGCGCGCGAGACCCTCTCCCTCCCCGTCCCTCCCCCCGGCAGAGCCGTAGCCGCGAGACCCTCGCGCGTACCCCCGTCGCCATCCCCTCCCCCTTCTCGGGCGCCTCGCGCCCTTCCCCGGCCCCTGAGGAGAGGGAGAAAGGGAACGAGCAGGGAGAAAGAGATGGGGAAAAGAAAAGAGAAAGAGCGAGGCGCGGGGGGAGAGAGACAGAGGGACAGAGAAAGAAAAGAGCGCGGCGGTGCTGGGCCCTGTCTCCCCCCTATTTCCCCCTTCCTCTGCCTTACTCTTCCTCTTCCTCCTCCTCTTCCTCCTCCTCCTCCTCGTTCTCCACCTCCTCCCGCAGAGGCCCCCTGGGGGGGAAAGGAGCGTTCCTCCCCCCCCCCACACCCCCAGCACAACACTCACTCACACACACACTCACCCACACCCACACCTGTGAGGAGGCCTCTCCCGTCCCCTCCCCCGCCCCGCCGCAGTCCTGAGGAGCCGCCGCGGCCGGTGGGGAGGAGAGCGAGGCCTGTGTGGGAGCCGGGGCCTCGGGGACTGGAGAGGGGCCCGGCGGCCCGGCCCTAGCCCTCGCCGCCGCCGCCGCCGCCGCCTCCGCCGCCGCCGCCGCTGCCATGGCCCAGCAGCAGATGACCAGCTCGGGCCCTGATGCTGGGCCAAATCCCTCAAGGAGCCGGTGGAGGCTTGGATCACCCCGGGGGACAGTCCCAAACCTCACAACTGGGGAGGTGGCCATCTTCGGGCCCCCCAACACGCTCTACGAGGGCGGCTACTTCAAGGTACGGCCATCCCTCGCTCCCCCGGGGTCGCTCCGCGCGTGTATGTGTACGTGTGTATGTACACCCCTTCCTTTCCTCCCCCTCCCCCACCGCTTTTTTTGGCTTAGACCCCATCTTTGGTCTTGGGGGGGGAGGCCACTTCTGTCCCCCAACCCCGCCCGCCGCTCTCTTGCAGTGCCCAGTCCCGGGAGATAAGAAAGAAAGAAGGCCTCATTCACCTTGCTCCCTTTCTCCCTCCTTGGAAGCAGTGGGTCTGGGCAAAGTCTGGTGGGCAGGGGAGGGAAGCGGGCCCTTCTCTGTCTGGGGGTCTTATTGTGTATTGTGCATCATCTTGGGACTCCCCAATCAACCAGTCAGTCCCAGTCGAGCAAGACACTCTAGGCTGGAGAGTGCTTGGAGACCGAGAGGTGAACCCTGTGGAGTACCTGCACCTTTTGCATTAACATCTCCCCTCCCCCTCCACCCCTGGGGGTTGGTGGAGAAAGGTATTGGCCTGTCATTCTATCCTCCGAGACTATCCGGAGGCCCGGCCGGGAGTTTGTTGGGTCTCTTTAGTACATTCCTTCGGTGGATGATAATGGTAGATGAGGAAAGCCTTACGTGTGGGAAAAGAGGTAACTGAATCTTCCAATCACAATCTTGTTTGAAAATCTCATTTTCCCCTTTCTTTACCATCCCCGATTTAACTGATGGATCGATTACAAATACTTGGTAAACAGTACTTTTAACTTTTTTTTGCAGAGCCTTTTCTCTAGTGTCTTTTGTCCAGTCCCTGGCACAAGCCAACGACTTGCATTTTAATAATACTAAGAGTAATGCCAGCATTTTGATAGTATTTTAAGGTTTGCAAAGACGCTTGACATTTAGTTTCTAATGAGTCTCCCAGCAACCCTGTGAGTTTTTAAGCAGGTAGAGAAAGCTTCACCGAGTATTGTTGAGTGTCTTAGAGGGAGGAAGAAAGATTCCCATTTTAGGGAGATGAAATCAAGACCTTTTGCTCAGATGACTAGCCAGAACAAATGGAATGTCTGGATCATTGAAAAGGGGTGGGATCTGAGGTAGGGGTGGCTGGAATGACCGTGCTAGCTCTTTATTCAAATAGCCATAGGTCTAATTTTCAGTAATATGGAAGTTAGTTTTAATATGCTGTATTTACCAACTTTTTTGAAGAATCCTTTTAGATCAAGTCAGGAACTTTTGAGTTTTTCGTTGACTTTTGCACGAATAGTTTAAGAAAGGATTATTATTGATTTTGGGGGGAGATGAAGTGGGAGGAGGCCATCTAAAGAACTGTGAAACAACTACCTGAGAATCCATTTTTGTTTTGTTTGGTGACATGATCTGTGAGTCATTTTTCAGGTTATTGTTTTGAAGGGAGAGGATATCTTGGCACAAGTTTCAAATCAGTGTCTTAGTCATGCAGGTGTGATGTATATTTTTAGGACTACCCAATTACTTAACCTTTATTTTCCTTCAAGGTAGTAGCCCCAGTTTCAGGCTTGTAACTAGGTCAGCTTTGCAGGGATGATTTTAAAAGAGGTGGGATGGAGATATTAAAATGTCATATAAGGAATAATTAGTAGTAATAAATAGCACATTGTGAAAAGTATTGCAAGTAATTTGTTATTCTTACCTGCCTGGGTGCTTCATTTGTTAAGAAGCCTCTGTTGATCATATATATGTAGATATTTACAAATATATAAATATGAATGATTAGTTGACTACCTCTTTGTGTCAAAAATAAAAATGGATAAGGTGTTTTACTTATATTGTAGTTGTCTCTACTAGTGTTTAGATAAATTAGTTCATGAGGACCATTCACTGTTAGTACAGTAAACCTTATTTTTTTCAATTTAGTATGAATTTAGACATTTTTTAGTTTTAAATAAAATGTGATCAACATAAACTGTTTGCAGGAGAATTTACCTCCAAACTTTGTGATCACTGTGCACCTACTCTGTTGTACTTACTTATTTCATAGTTCTTTTCAACCTTAGTAATCAAATGGTATATAGAAGTATTTTCATCTGTATTGTAAACACTTCAGAGTTCTCCAAAATAATCTACTGAAATGGGAGTAAAATAAATTTTATAAGTTTTGCTATATAGCTACAGTAATATTCTAAAGATATCTATATATGGAATTTATAGAATTTTCTTATCCTAATGCAGCTTTTGAACTATTCATGCTTGGAAATAAAACACAGACATTCAAAGAAAGTAAAAAAAAAGCATTAGTGGAGAATTATGGTTCAGAAAGTGTAGTTGTGTGTCCTTGGGCAAGTCATTTAATTTTACTGGGCTTTAACTTCCTCAAATAGGAATAATAATGCTTGATGTCACAAGTTGGTTGTGAAGAAAGTGCTTTGCAAATTTCAAAATGCTATACAAATGTAGTTATTATTATAAATTGTATCATTTTGAAATGCGTAACTAAGATAGGAAGTTAAAAAACAGGAGAGTTAGAATGGGTTATATGGAGCATAAACTGTGAACTTTGTATTAAAATCAAACAGTACTTAAAAATAAGTTCTGTAATTTTGAGGCCTGTTATTCTAAAATTGAATTCAAAAATCATTTTTCTGATTTTTAAAGTTGCAATTCTGATATTTTGAAGTAAAGGTTAACCTCTCAGTTTCCTATCTTTTAAGTGACTTGCCCAGGGTCACACAGCTAGGAAGTGTTAAGTGTCTGAGGTAGGATTTGAACTCTTCAGAGCTTGATTTCAGGGCTGATCCTCTATCCACTGCACCACTTACTTGCCATTTTTCCTCATCTTTTTAGGGATTGGATTGGATGATCTGAAGACCCTTCCAACTCAAACATTCTATGAATCTTATCTTTTTGCTTTTGTTTTGAAGTTTCTTCTTCATGGGTTTTTTTTCTTGTCCATATATCTTTCTTTGAAGACTATGTTCTCAAAGCTTCAACTATCACCTTTAAGCTAATGAGTCCCAAATCTAAATTTGTACTTTATTTAGATGATTCATATCACCAGATGTCTTCAGGACATTTCTATTTAGATATCCCTTACATTCTTCAAATGCCAAGATGGTTAAAATTGAGTTCATTTATCTTTTCTTCTGAATTTGCTCCTCTGACTTGATCATTTCTGACTGCTATATCACTTTTCATTCAGTCTCCATGTTTAATATCTTGAGTTGGTTATTTTTTGTCTCTATTTGTTCTTTCTTATATTCAGACTACATCCTCTTGATTAACTCTTGGGCAACATCTCTGGAATCATTCTTTTACTTCTATGTCTGCCATATGTTTGGATGATTGGAGTAGTCTCCTCACAGGTTTTCTTGTCTTCCTCTTTCTGCAAATCTATCTTTAATACTGCTACTAGAACAAATGAGCTTATGCAATAGGTTTGGTCATATATATCCACTGTTCAGAAATATTCAATAGATTCCTTTTTGCTTTTTGAGTAAACTTAAAGTTGACTTTTAAGACACAGCCAGATATCACTCTAATCTGTTCCCCCTTAAATTTTTCATAGTGCTCTGTTTTGAACTTCGAAATACTTTTACAGTTTTCATATATTGTACATTATAGCTCTCTCTCAAAAATACCAATATCTATATGTAAACATCTGTCACATATCCTTCTACACTATAAAACTTTGAGAACAGGAATTTCTCTATTCTAGTGGTGGTGACTTTTCTTAGTCTCCCTCCCATTATTATTTTTATCCTGCTAGGCACATTAGTCCAGTTAGTCCATTCTTGAAAAGGAACAAATTAATGTTAGTGTTCCAAACAATTAACAAATGATTGAGTTCAAATACCATTGTTTTCTACTTAATCGCTTTTGTTTCTTAGGTGCTTAGTGCTCCTCTTACATTCTTATAGATGTGATTGGAGTTTTCCCTGTCATTATGTTGCTTGCTTCCTTATCAAAACTTATCAAAAGACTATGCTTCTGTATATTTGCAAATTAAAATTATTCTCATTTTAGTTGGAGTAATGCTTTCTCAAGGATAGTGGAATAGTCTTCTTATTTTTGCATTTCAGTAAATTGAAGCCCAGCAGATGAAGTAACTTTATCAAGGTCATAGATACAATAAGTAGCAGAGCTGGGATTTGAACCCAGGTTTCTGATTCCAAATGTGATAGTGGTATCAGCGGTCTGTGGCCCTCATGTACATTTTCATTTCTTCTATTTCCAGTGATTCTTGGGAGTTAAACAGCTGAATGTGTATATGTGATAACTTGAGACCATTTTTTCAGGCTTCTTATACCTTATTCCCTGCCACAGACTCTTTGAGTTAGTAATACAGTCGTCTTTGCTGTTCCTTACACAAGACATACTTCATCTCTTTATCTGCTGTGGGCATTTTCTTTGACTGTTCCACCGTGCCTGGAATGCTTTTTCTTTTCAATTCTGCCTACTGGCTTCCCTGGCTTCTTTTACATCTCAATTAAAATCCATCTATTATATAGCACATTTTTTTCCAGCTCTTTTTATTTATAGTGCTTTTCTTCTCATAATTATTTCCTACTTTATCCTGTATATAGAGTGTAATACCGTTGTTTGCATAGTGCCTCCTCCATTAAAGTATGAGCTTCTTGATGGTAGGAACTGTCTTTTGCCTTTTTTTTTTTCAATCCCAGGGCTTATGCAGAGTACACAATAAATGTTTATTGATTTACTTTTATATGCTTAAAATAGTCCTGTTTATCTTAGATTTCTTTTTTTGTCTTTTAAATTGTTTTTTTTCTAACTCCTGTCTTATTGACTAATGATTTGAATTTTCTTTGCTTTTTTTTTTTCCCCCTAGGGGGTGATCATGCATAAGTAGTAAAGTAAATACCTCTGAACCTGTTACTATGGAGGATTCTGTTTTGTTACTTAGAAAATAAATTGTTGATCAAGTCAGCAGCTAACAATTTTTAACTCTTATTTCACCAATAGACATTTTTAATATCTGGAGTCCATAATATTGTGGGATTTTTTCCAAAAATAAAATAATAAATGTAGTACTTTCTTGGTAGTTATTATCCAAAACCTTGCTAGTGAAAATGTATCTTATAATATTTTCAAAAAATAGAAAGACCAGATATTGGTCATGTAAAAACTTAAATATATTTTTATATAAAAATGATATTATTTATGCTAGTACCATGCTCTAGAGTATATTGTAGATTCTTAACAAACATTTATTGAATTGAAGTGAATCAGTGAGTAAGATTAATTAGTTTTAGGGGCAGCTAAGTGGCTCACCAGCCCTGAATTCAGGAGGACCTGAGTTCATTTGTGACTTCAGACACTTAACACTTCCTAACTGTGTGACCCTAGGCAGGTCACTTAACCCCAATTGCCTCAGGAAAAAAAGAGATTAATTAGTTTTAGATAATCTAGGTTTGGAATCCCAATTCTGCCCCTTTCTAGCTGTGTGACCACTTGGGTAAATCACTCAACCTCTCTGGATTTTAGTTTTCTTATCTGTAAAGAGATTGGAATCAGTGAACATTGAGCTTATAATGATTATATGATAAATAAATAGCTTCATTTGTGTTATAGGAAGCCCCGTGTGATTTTTTTAGACGCTCCCTGACTAAATTTATTGTTTTTTTAAAAAACTTTCATTATAATTTTTGAAAACAATACACTTGTTATGTACAAGTAGATAGAAGGATCTTACTTTACTTTTTAAAAATTTGCACGTAAGTTTTAAGGGAAGGAGCCATCTCCAACACTAAAACACATAATCTTGCACATAGTAGGTACTTTCTAGCCCATTCAATACAACAGAAAGGCTTTTATGTATCAGGACTTAATTTATTACCTTTGATGGAAGTCAGTGAATTCAATAAAATAGTTATTGAGTATCCACTATGTTCAAATGGTAGTCTTTTTTTTTTTTTTAATAGCTTTTTATTTACAAGTTATATGCATGGGTAATTTTACAGCATTGACAATTGCCAAACCTTTTGTTCCAGTTTTTCTCCTCCTTCCCCCCATTCCCTCCCCCAGATGGCAGGTTGACTCATACATGTTAAATATGTTAAAGTATAAATTAAATACAATATAAGTATACATATCCAAACAGTTATTTTGCTGTACAAAAAGAATTAGACTTTGAAATAGTGTACAATTAGCCTGTGAAAGAAATAAAAAATGTAGGTGGACAAAAATATAGGGATTGGGAATTCTATGTGGTCATAGTCATCTCCCAGAGTTCTTTCGAAAAGTATAGCTGGTTCAATTCATTACTGCTCTATTGGAACTGATTTGATTTGGTTCATCTCATTGCTGAAGATGGCCACGTCCATCAGAATTGATCGTTTCTTACCGAACAATAATATTCCACAATATTCACATACCACAATTTATTCAGCCATTCTCCAATTGATGGGCATCCACTCAGTTTCCAGTTTCTTGCTACTACAAAGAGGGCTATCACAAACATTCTTGCACATACGGGCCTTTTTCCCTTCATTAAAATCTCTTTGGGATATAAGCCCAGTAATAACACTGCTGGGTCAAAGGGTATGCAGTTTGATAACTTTTTGAGCATAGTTCCAAATTGTTCTCCAGGATGGCTGGATGTATTCACAATTCTACCAACAATGTATCAGTGAATGGTAGTCTTTTTAAGTAACTTAAGTAACCCCACCCCCTCTTTTTTTCTAAAGGGTTTGAACAAATCATATCTTTTTTGAATATACATCTTAGGGACTAAACTTCTCATTAGAATCTGCTTATATTGAGTGTAGTTTGGTATACTTCATCTTTCTGGAAGAAGGTTGTATCAGAAAGATTTTATTTTGGTTATTCACCTACATTCATTTTTAAAGGCTGCTACTGTATCCTTAATGATTTTATATCTAAATGTTTGGTTTGTCATGAACAGAACCAGTTTATTTTAAAATTTCTTCATCCACTTAGAAAGTGTATTTTTTATGCAGATAAACATATATATTCTCTTTAAGGGAGAAAATGAGAAACTTCTAGAATGAAAAGAACTCGGTAATAAAGCTCATTTCAGTACTTTCTCTCTAAACCTTATTATTAAAAAAACAAAACAAAACTGTAGCATGGCCAAATTTTAGTGTCTTTACTATTTGAATTGTTCAGCATTAAATGCAGAAATGTGTTTATTGCCTAAAATTTTACAAATTTGAAACACTAATGTGCTTTTTGTTAATTAGACCAGTCAAGTAAAGAGCACTGAAAAATTGTTGTATTTGTAGCTGTATTATATATTGCAGCTGTGGATTGTGCTTTGGTCTGTAGGTTCATAATGTTCAAATTGATTTGTTTTACAGTTTTGAATACCTCAAAACTTTTATTTTAGAACCTAATAAAAGAGTGGGGGAGAGGAGGTAGTAGGGAAATTATAGACAGAAGGGCCAGACAGTTTATGGTCATATAATCTCCTTTGATTTACCCTTAATTAAGATGTGGGTAGAGGTTTCTTTCTCCTTTCCTTGCCATCCCCCTAGAGTTTCATTTACAATATGGCAGGAAGATTTAAAGCTTAGAGATTACTAAAATCAAGAGGGTAATAATTTGTTAGAGTGATTTTTCTTTTCTTTTTTTTTTTTTTTTTTTTTTTTTTTTTTTTTAAATATAATCAGTCAATATTTTATTCTATTGCTTCTTTTTTTTTTTTTTTTTTTTTTTTTTTACTTAATAGCCCTTAATCTACAGGACATATACATGGGCAACTTTACAGCATCAACAATTGCCAAACCTCCCGTTCCAATTTTTCACCTCTTACCCCCCCCCCACCCCCTCCCCTAAATGGCAGGATGACCAGTAGATGTTAAACACATTAAAATATAACTTAGATACACAATAAGTATACATGACCAAAACACCATTCTGCTGTACAAAAAGAATCAGACTGTGAATTATTGTACAATTAGCTTGTGAAGGAAATCAAAGATGCAGGTGTGCATAAATATAGGGACTGGGAATTCAATGTAATGGTTTTCAGTCATCTCCCAGAGTTCTTTTTCTGGGTATAGCTAGTTCAGTTCATTACTGCTCCATTAGAAATGATTTGGTTGATCTCGTTGCTGAGGATGGCCTGATCCATCAGAACTGGTCATCATCTAGTATTGTTGTTGAAGTATATAATGATCTCCTGGTCCAGCTCATTTCACTTAGCATCAGTTCGTGTAAGTCTCTCCAGGCCTTTCTGAAATCATCCTGTTGGTCATTTCTTACAGAACAGTAATATTCCATAATTTTCATATACCACAATTTATTCAGCCATTCTCCAACTGATGGACATCCATTCAGTTTCCAGTTTCCAGCCACTACAAAAAGGGCTGCCACAAACATTCGTGCACATACAGGTCCCTTTCCCTTCTTTATAATCTCTTTGGGATATAATCCCAGCAGTAACACCGCTGGATCAAAGGGTATGCACAGCTTGATAACTTTTTGAGCATAGTTCCAAACCACTCTCCAAAATGGTTGGATTCGTTCACAACTCCACCAACAATGAATCAATGTCCCAGTTTTCCCACATCCCCTCCAACAATCATCATTATTTTTTCCTGTCATCTTAGCCAAGAGTGATTTTTATTTTCTAACCAAAGGTGTCTTTTAAATAGCTTTCCTTAATTTGGCAGTGAAATATTCGATGCTAAATTTTTAAAAGTCATGGAGTTAGAAAGGAAAATAAGTTATCTTTGAAAACAAAGCACTGATGTGTTAAAACACTTTCTTCTTTATAAATCATGATAACATAAATATTTCTAAGGGAAATTTAAACTCTTAAAACTAGAAAAGATCTGTAGTCTTAAGTGTTTTATTTTGGCACCTTCATTTTTTCTCATATTTTCTTTGAAATCATTTGTAATCTGTCTAATACCTTCATCAGGCAACTTGAAATTATTCTCTAAAATTATCAATGATCTCATTCTGAATTGCCAAATCTACTGACCTGTTCTAAATTCTCATTCTTCTGTACTTCTCTGCAGCATATGACACTTGTTGAATCCTCTCTCTCTTAATAGATAACCCACTCTTGTCTGATTTTTATGACATTGCTATCTTCTGGTTTGTCTCCTACCTGTTTGACTACTCTTTAATCTTTTCCTACTCATTTACATCATTTTCTTGGTACTAACATTGGTTTCATCCAAGGTGTTTTTCCTAGGGTCCTCTCAGCTTTTCTTTACTGTATTTATTTGTTGACCTCATCAGCTTCCATAGTCTCAATTGCCAACTATGCAGATGCTCCTCAGATTGGTATCTCCAGCCCTAGTTTCTCTTACCTCACTTCACCAATTGCCTAATAACTATTTTCAGTTAGATGTTTAAAATTCATTGTGTTCAGAAAAGAAGACACTTTCCCTCCTCCCTCCTTCACCCCCAGGTTATGCAGGTTTTTTGCATTGTCTGTCTTCTTGAATTCCTTATTTTCAACCCACATATCTAATTTTTTCCAAGTCTTGTTTCTTTTTTCACATTGTTTTTTGAATACATTCCCTACTTAACACACACACACACACACACACACACACACAACCACTCTAATTCAGACCCTCATCACCTCTCATATAGCCTCTTTATTTAATTTCCATATCTCAAAACTCTTCTTACTTCAGTGCAGAGTGATTTTCCAGAAGTTACAAGTCTGACCATGACATATCCCACCTTACTTCCCGATATATAACTCTAATGGCTCCTTATTTCTCCTAGGAAGGAACATAAACAACTCTTGTCTCATAATTAAAACTCTTCATAACTTCTCCCCTTTCTACTTTGTAGTAGTCTTCCATATTACTCCATTCTATGAACTCTTTTATCCACTTATTCAGGCCTATTGCTCTTCCACACAGGTGACACTTCATCTATCCCACATCTTTGCACTAATCATCTCTCCTGCTTAGAATACTTCATCCTCATCTCTGTCTCAGAGAATCCCTCTTTTTCTTTGAGACTTGGCTTAAAGCCTGTTCTTAATAAGAAACATTTATACCTGTAGTATACTTCTTCCACAGACCATCTTGCATTAATTTTGTACATATTATATATATATATATATATTTGTACATAGAACTACAGATTTAGAGCTTGAAAGGGATCTTAGAGGACCTCCTCATTTTGTAAATGATAAAACAGAGGCACAGAGAGGTTAAGGAATTTGCCAAACAGCTAGACCATATTTGAGTCTTTTTATTATTATAATATTATCCCATTTGTGACAATTTGTTTCACTTCTGTCTTTATATTCCCTCTGCTTATCACGGTGTCTGGAACTTTGTAGACGTTTAATAAATGCTTATTGAGTGACTGATTGAGGTGAATTTATAAGTTGGCATATTTTCCTCAGTTCTGCTTATAGAAGTCCAAAATCTGTATCTTAATTTTTATCTTTTCTATATTTAGAATCTCGAGTCACATAATTCTAAAGTTAGCTGCTTTCCCATAGTTGTTTCACTGACCCATTGGTTTCAACTGTGTGGCAGGTCTGTTTTATAGTTTTTCATATTTTAAACTTTGCGAATAGCTCCTAGCGGAGTAGAAAGTTTTATTCATATGATGATTTTTAAAATAGTTAAATTTGGAAAGGAGTTACTACTGAGTGGGTAGTAATCTCCAAGTAAGGCTTACTTAATAATTTTAATAATAACTAAATAACAATTTGAATTTCTGTTTCTCTTGGTAGGAAGATTATAAGTTTCTATATTCAAGAAGTTTCCTTTTTTAAAAAAAATAATTTCATTGATATTTTGTTTTTTTCACATCACCAGAATTTCTCCCAGTATACTTCCCTCTACCTAATTTCTCTTCCTTCTCCCATAACCACCCAAAACTATCCTCAAAAAAAGGTATTCTTTTTTTAAAGAAAAAAAAATTAGTAAAACCTCTCTCTCTCTCTCTCTCTCTCTCTCTCTCTCTTTCTCTCTCTCTCTATTTAAATGAAATTATGTGCAGTCTTCCACACCCATGGATCTCTCACTTCTTCAAAGAAATGGTGAGGATTCTGGGGGGAAGGTGTCTTTTGCCATATTTTTTTGGGGGGCAGTTTGGCAACATTTGCTTTTGATTCGTGGTGATGCTTTCCATTTACATAAATGTAGTGAATTATATATTATCTTGGCCCTTTGTATTAAAATTTGCATCAAATCATATAAATACATGCTTCGTTGGATTAATATTTGTCATTTGTTAGAGCTCAGCAATATTATATACATATACCACATGAGTGGTGGTTTGCTTAATTAAGCATTTTCCAATTGGTGGGTTTCTGCTTTGTTTTTAAAAGTTCTTTGCTACTACAAGAAGTGCCGCTATAAATTTTTTGGTGAACATGGTAGATATCTTTCCAAAGTTACCACCGATTTCTTTATCTCATCCTTTACATTGTTTAAACCTATAAGACTAGTACCTTCTATCTATGATTATCTCTACTTTATTCTGTATTTATCTTGATTGTATACAATTTTGCATGTTGTCACTTCATTAGAATGTGATTTACTTAAGAGATTTCCTTTATTTTTTATTTTTTTTTGACCCCCCTTTCCTCTTTGTATTCCTAATGCTTAACAATAGTGCCTGACATATAGTAGGCACTTAATGCTTATTGATTTTTGTGGGAACTTTTAAAAATCTATGATCTCCTTGGAGTAGAATTTGCAAGAAAAACTTCTAGTAAGTTTGGAAGTAATGTATACCAGGCATGAGTAAGTTGGTCTGAGTTAAATCGAATAGAGGACAGGAAAATTTGTGAAATAATTTCTCATAGTTGGATAGGTCGTTTGGACACATTGAAGAAGACCTCAAAATTTATGAGGCTGAAGGATTTTTCATTATATTTTTATGGACAGAAGGTTTTTGAATATAGAGGTATGAAGTGAAGAAAATTTTGCCAATTTTTTTTATTTCATAGTAATATCTAGCACTCTTAAGATTTGCAAAATACCTTTACATTTATTGTCTCTTGAAATAGCACTGTGAGATATGTTTTCTCTGTTATATATGTATTTAAATATTATAACTATATAAATAGATGTATAATCTATATCAATATATGTGATATTTGTACATATATACAAAACATACTTTTGAAAAAATATACCTCTAAATATAGATGAAGAACCTGAGGCTCACAGAGATGAAATGATTTATGTAGGATCATGGAGCTAATAAATGGGGTAGATTTGAACTTGTCAGTCAACAAGCATTTAAGTGTTAACTATGTGCCAGGCTAAGGTCAGAGTGACAGAGGTAGAAAGAATATAAAAAACTTGTCTCCTACATGTAAATAACTACATTCAAGATGTAGCTGTACAATGTAAATGGAAATTAATCACCAAAAAAAAAATGCAGACAGGTAAGGAAGATTGGCAAAAGCCTCCTGCAGGGGTGAATTTTGAGCTGAAGGAAGCTCCAAAAAAGTCAGAAGGCCAAGGTGATATGGGAGTACATGAAAGCTAGAGAAAAAGCATAAAATTGGGAGATGGGATGTCATGGTGAAGCAACAGCCAAGAGGCTAATTCTACTGAATTTGAGTTTTTGTGTGTGTGTGTGTGGGTCCGGCGGGTGGGGGGGGGGGGGGGGGGGGGGGGGGGAATGGTAAGGGAGGGAGTAATGTGTAAAAAGATTGGAAAGGTTTAAGAAGGGGCCAAATTGTGGGGGCTATTAAAATGAGAATGAGTAAGTAGGTCAGAGGAGAGTGAAGAGAGAGTAATGTTATAAAAGAGAGCATCTAGGGATAGAGGGTTATAATGTCAGAGATTGCAGAGAAATCGAGGATTAAGAAAAGGCTGTTAGATTTGGGAATTATAAGAGGTCATTCATAACTTTGGAGGAAGCAGTTTTTTAATGATGAAGTCAGAAGTCGGATTGCAGATAATTTAGAATAGAGGAGAAAGTGAAAGGAGCCAAGTATAAATGGCTTTCTTAAGGAGTTTAACTGGTGAGAGGAGTGAAACATAGGACTGTGAAGAGGATGATGAGAATCATGTAGGTTGGAGGGAAATGGGAGACATGGACATATTTCTAGGTAGCTGAAAAGCACTAGTAGATAAGAGAATTGGAAAAAGTTGGAGAATGTGGATCAGCGAGCTAAGGGAGAAAGAGCTCAGTCATGTAAAGAGATAGGAAAGAGCTCTCATCTCTGAGAATGATCTTACTGTTTTAATTGAAGATATGAAGTCAGCTGAGTGTGAGAGTTTGTATGCCCTTGTGGGGAGAGGAAAAGGTTTTCAGTATGTGGTAAATAGGATTTCTGATTGATTAGAGAGGTATAAAATAAATGTCTTGTAGCTGTGAGGACTCAATTGAAATTATATAATATCAGAAATTTGTGGTCAGCTCCACAGCACAGTTAGTAATAGATATTAGTGTGGTGGTGAAAGCAGTTAATATTATAATTTATAGAGTGCTTTGCCTGGAGCTTTAAAATGGTAAGAATACTTTCTGGGTTTGTGTCTTTAACAATTATGATAATAGTCTCAATGTAAAATTTGATACATATAATCAAATAGGTTTCCCATAAAAATATTTTTCCTTTGGATCTTTGCCTTTTTATATCTATATAAAACATTTTTTTTTAAAAAAAAATCTTGTTATATGGTTAAATTCTTCTGGTTCTGTTTACAATATTTTGTGTTTTTCCATAATTTTTTTCCCAGGTATTCCATCATAGCATAATAGTAGTGTAATTAATGAGGTGTACTATAACTTATTCAGCATTAGAGAGTCTCTTGCTTTGAATCTTGAATCTGCTGCTTACTACATGTGTGACCTTGGACAATAAATTTACATTTTTAGGCTTCACTTCCTCTTTTGTAAAAAGAGAGCATTAGGTTAGAAACCCCTAAGATTCTCTCTAGTTTACAGTTATATGATTAAATGTATTAGCCTTTTCCTTCTAATTTGAAACCAAGAGAACTTTTTGTTATTATTCAGTTGTGTCCAATTCATCATGACTCCCATTTGAGGTATTGGCAAAAATACTGGAGTGTGATTTGCCTTTTCCTTTTTCAGCTCATTTTACAGATGAAGACCTGAGGCAAACAGGGTTAATTAACTTATTTGCCCAGGGTTATACAGCTAGTAAAAGTGTCTGAGAAGATTTGAACTCATTAAGATGAATCTTCCTGACTCCAGGCCTGGTACTCTATGCACTGTGCAACCTAGTCTCTTCTCTTCCCCTACCCCCAAAGAAGTTTTAATCATTGATTAATAGCATGTAAACGTTGTTCTGTATAATAGTATAACTGTTTTGGAAAGCTTCCTGAAATTATGCAAAATGGACTAAAATTTCCATATCCTTTAATCCAGAGTTTCCACTAGCTTCATACCTTAATTCTGAGGTCATTAGTATGAAAAAGTATCCATATACACCAAAATATTTATAGTAGCACTTTTTATGGTAGCAGATAATTGGCAAAAAAAAAAAAAAAATAGATGCCCATTGAATGAATAAATATAAACAAATGGATAAACAAATTCTGGAACATGAATGAAAATGTGTCATTATGCTATAGGAAATGATGAATATGAGGAATGCAGAGAAGTATGAATTTGCTTGAACTGATAAAAAGTGAAGTAGAGCCAAGAAAACAATATATATAATGACTATGTAAATGAGAGCACAGTCACACACACAAAATCAAAAGTGAATGTTACAAAATTACAAAGAAAAGCATAGCCCCAAAGAAGAGAAATGAGAAGACATCCCATCACTCCAGTCTTTTGTAGACATTGCATAATTTTTCACTTTCTTTTTTGATATAGTAATGTTTTAATGATTTTTTTTCCTCCTTTTTTTCTTTAAAAATGTTTTTTTCAGTGATGGTGAGGGTGGTACTTGAACGAGAAGGAGTTATGGGATGGGGAAAGGATGCTGGGAGAAATTCTGGTGGTACATAACAAACCAAAATAAAGTAAAATTTACTTTAAAAGAAGTTCTTTGAACATGGGGATAATTTCATTTTTGACTCTGTCATTGCCTTGTAACTTGGTTCATTGTAGATGTACAAAGGTGGACTTTATCTTAAGAGGGGATTATTCATTATTGTGACTATTTTTACATCATTTAAAAATTTTATTTTTATCATACTATCTTGAGTTTTTTAGGGAAAAAATTGCATCTTTTCACATAAACAGTATGGAAAAGTTTCTTTTGATACTGAATAATTCTCTAATTGTATGAAGGATGACGATAATTAAAAAAGGGTGTTTTTAAAAATTTATTAAGCACTTTAAGATTAACAGTGCTTGTTCTTTTTTGACTCTCACAGCAACCTTTTGAGGTAGCTGCTGTTATCTTCAACTTATAAATGAGGAAACTGAGGCAAAGTGATATCATACATATATATTATACAACTAGTAAATGTCTGAGATCAGATTTGAACTTAGGTTAAAGTTCTCCACCCTCAAGAGTTTAACATTCTCATGGAAGAGACTACATATAAATAACTACGTGCAAGATGTAGTTGTACAATGGAAATGGAAATTAATTTCGACTCTCAAGTCCAAGTGCATTATCTAGTCTATCACCTAACTCCTTACATTGAGAGAAGCATTGCTATTGGATAGAAAGAAGAAAGCTGTGATATACAGTAAATTTTTTTGAACCTTTACATGTAAGGGTATGACCCTTTTAATCTTGCTTTTTTCTCTTTTTCAGTTCCAGTTCCCTTTTATGTATTGTCTTCTCTCATTAGAATGGAAACTTCTTAATAAAAGGGGAGCTTGGTTGATATCATTGGGCCTGGAATCAGGGAGAAATGCCTGGTTCAAATTTCAGCTTTTAGCACTTCTTACCTGTGTGACTGTGGGCAAGTAAGTCACTTAATCTCTGAGCTTCAGTTTTCTTTTCTGTAGTATAATACCTGAAGTACCTACCTAAAAGGATTATTATGAAGCTCATATGAGAGCTTTTCAACTTTAAAACACTATTCAGACACAATTACTAGTTACCTCAAATAATAGTGGTATGAGGACAGTGAAGGGATATCTTTTCCTATTTCCATTTATCAGGAAAAGTTTCTTCATTGTCAAAATGTTATCCCAAGATTTTAGATGAATACATTTGATCACATTAAACAAGAAACATTCCATGCCTGTGCTTTTTATAGTTAATATAAATCACTGCTGCATTTTGAGAGATTTTTTCTGTCAGTATAAACATATGTGTTGTTGGTATGGCTTTGAAGCCAGTTTTTACAGTTGGGTTCAATATTGGGATGAAATGAGGATATTGAAAGTTACTGATCACTTAACAAAGGAAGTTTATCTTCTTTATATAGCAAGAATATACAGTAGTGGCACTTTGCTTTTCTGGATGTGAATTTACTTGTCTCTATCTGGAAACAAGTCTGGTCAGTAAGTCATCATAGTATACTGACTTTTGTGTTCTCAGGTACCCACCAAATATGAGAGACACCAATTATAGGAAGCTGGGACCTTTTATGGCCCCCTGACCAATAAGATTTGTATCTGGGAAGCTAAGGCCAATCAGATTTAGTCTGGGAGGAAACTGTGTCAGGGAAGCTGAGTCAGGAAACTATTGATCCTATTACTATACATATATATTTGGTTTATAACATTAATTTTTTGATTTGTTTTCATAATGTACTATTTTGAAATGTTAGGTTAAATTGTTTTTAAGTAGTTGACAGTAATTTTGTAGTACTTATTAATTGTTCTTCAAACTGATAGAATTATTTGTTTTCCCTCCAGAAGAATATAAACTCTTGGGGACAGTACATTTTGTTTTTTATTTTGCTTTATGAGTTATTTTGGTTAAAGGACTTAACATATTCTTATAATCTCTCCTTTTAAATAGATAAATAAAATAAAATAAAATAAATTTTAAATTAAAATTTAGGCTTTAGATAGCTGAAAGTCTTATTTACTAGGGCAATATTTGGAGCTTTTTGCTCTAAATAAAAACCATCCAGATATTTGACTCTATTGATTTATCTTCTGAGAACCTATGATTATATTCATGTGTCATTGAGAGATTGAAGGTGGTAGTACTTTGTGAAGATTCATTTGTAGTGATTTTTTAAAATGTGGAAATGAAAAGTTTCTAATCTTATTTAGGTTCAAAATTTCAGTTCCACTAATTGCTTATACTTTGGTATGGAGACTGATTTAGGTAGTTTCAGATTCAGCAATTTCTGAGAAAGGAAATTTATTATCTTTTTAGCTACTTTATATATAATAATGGAAAAGAAAATTGAGGCTATTATCTAGGTGATTTTTATCTAGGGCTTGAAACCGTGATTAAAATGACATTTTGTTGAAAACTTTGCTTTCTGTCCTTTCTCCTTTTCTAACCTGAAAGTGATCTTTTCCTCATTTGAATTTTCTAGTACTTTGTATTTCTTTTATATGTATTATTCTACTTTGTATTATGGTTGTGTTTTACTTTTAGGAAAAAGGCATCAGTTTAGGTAAGTGTGAAAAGGATCCTTCTCTCTTGTCCTCCTATATCAATAAAGGTTGATATCTTTTTTTTTTTTTTTTTTCCATTTTCAAAAAATTCTGAACTAAAGAACAATTTATTTTATTTTATTTTTTTGCTGAGGCAATTGGGATTAAGTGACTTGCCCAGGATCACACTTCCAGAAAGTGTCTGAGGTCAAATTTGAACTCGGGTCCTCCTGCCTTCAAGGCTGGTACTTTAATCACTATACCAACTTCTTGCCCCAAGAACATTTTTATATGTAATGTAGAACTCAAAAATATTTTGTATGAAAACTGAATTTCCATTTCATATTACTTGATTTTCTAGTCACATTCTTTTTTCTCCCTCAGTAATTTTATTTTTCCAAATACTTGTAAAGATATTATATTCATTTTTGTAAGACTTTGTGTTCCAAATTTTTCTCCTTCCTTTCCTCTCTCACCTCCCCAAAATGGCAGTCAATTTGATATAGGTTAAATTTGTGCAATTCTTTTAAACATATTTCTGTACTTGTCATTTTGTGTAAGAAAAATCAGAATAAAAGAGAAAACCATGAGCAAGAAAAAGCAAGCAAACAAGGTGAAAATACTATTCTTTGACCCACATAAAGTCTCCATAGTTCTTTCTCTGGATGTGGATGGCCATTGGAATTGCCTTGAATCTCATTGTTGAGAATAGCCATATGTGTTTATCATTGTATAATCTTGATGTTATTGTGTACTATGTTCTCTTGGTTCTGCTTATTTCATTCAGTATCAGTTCATGTAAGTCTTTGCAGGATTTTCTGAAATCAGCGTACTTATCATTTCCTATAGGACAATAATAATTCTTTTATATTCATATTCTGTAATTTGTTCTCTTTGGGATACAGACCCAATATTAATCATGTATTTTTTAGATTTTCAGTAGTATTTTGTTTTTCATGTAAAGATATTTTCAATGTTCATTTTTTGTAAGACTTTGTGTTTCAACTTTTTCTCCCTCCTTCCCTTACCTCCCCAAGACAGCAAGTAATCTGATCAAAGGTTAAATATGTACAATTCTTTTAAATATATTTCTATATTAATTACATTATTTTCAAAATTGTTTTGTGGTTCCTTCTGAATTTTCTTTTGTGGATTTTAAAAAATTATTTTTTATTTTTAAAAAAATTATTATTACAGATAATTCTCTCTCTTCCAGAAGAAAAGGGAGAAAAAAATCTTTGCCACAAATTGGCATGATCTAGCAAAGTGAATCCACATAATGGCCTTGTCCCAAAATACATATTGTTCTCATATATTCATTATTTCTGTCAGAAAGTAGGTCATATGGTTCATTGTAATGTTCTCTCTAAAATGTGTAATATTCTCTGTTGAGGTTTTCTTGGGTCTCTGGAAACAGCCTTCGTTTCAGTTCAGTAATCACCACAAGTGGAGCCAGGGATTAAGGTCCAAATCCTTTATTGTCTCTTTCCAAGTCTTGTCTCCTTTCCTGGGGACCTGTTAGCTTTCTTAGAGACCTATCTCTCTCCTTGGTTCAGAGAGCTTAAGCTCCTGCCACCAGTCCTTTGTCTTCTCTGCCTCTGCTAGCTTCTTGAAGTCCTCTTGGATGTGTCTTGGTTTCTGTGGGGGAGGCAGGAGGACCGCAACCATGGTCTCTGTCTTCCCTAGTTCTGATTCTGGCTGAGTTTGTTCCAGCTTATATCTTCTCTAATCAAAGGTGTGAATCTTGTAGAACTATAGTAAGTACTAAGTACATGTACTGAACTGTTAAGCACCATGCTAAATAACCATTGTTTTTATCAATTCCACTGACTTAGCACCTTGTTTCAAGTTCTGGCCCATAATAGTTCATTACCAGTTTTCCGGAGATATGGTTGGTTTTTGCTTTGATCAGAGGTTTTAAAACTTTCAAAGTTGTTTTTCTTTATAGTATTGTCTTCTAAAATTATATTGGTTTCTGTTCATTCTATATCAGTTCAGTTATGGAATTCTGTGAAATTGCCTCTTGTCATTTATCATTTTGTCATTTTAATGTTTGTTGTACTCCTATATTTATTTCAAATTTCCTGCTTGGCTCTGGTCATTTCTTTTTTTTTTTTTTTTTTTTTTTCCATTTCTCCTATATTTTCTTGCTGTTCTTGTTCCTTAGTTTCTTTCTTTTTTTTTTTTTTAATAGCCTTTTATTTACAGGATACATACATGGGTAACTTTACAGCACTAACAATTGCCAAACCTCTTGTTCCAATCCTTCACCTCTTCCCCCCCCACCCCCTCCCCTAGATGGCAGGATGACCAGTAGATGTTAAACATATTAAAATATAAATCAGATACACAATAAGTATACCTGACCAAAACGTTATTTTGCTGTAGAAAAAGAATCAGACTCTGAAATATTGTACAATTAGCTTGTGAAGGAAATCAAAAATGCAGGTGTGCATAAATATAGGGATTGGAATGCAATGTAATGGTTTTTAGTCATCTCCCAGAGTTCTTTTTCTGGGCAAAGCTAGTTCAGTTCATTACTGCTCCATTAGAAATGATTTGGTTGATCTCGTTGCTGAGGATGGCCTGGTCCATCAGAACTGGTCATCATATAGTATTGTTGTTGAAGTATATAATGATCTCCTGGTCCTGCTCATTTCACTCAGCATCAGTTCATGTAAGTCTCTCCAGGCCTTTCTGAAATTATCCTGTTGGTCATTTCTTACAGAACAGTAATATTCCATAATTTTCTTTTTCTTTTTTTTTTTTTTAATTTAATAGCCTTTTATTTACAGGATATATACATAGGTAACTTTACAGCATTAACAATTGCCAAACCTCTTGTTCCAATTTTTCACCTCTTACCCCCCCCCCCTCCCTAAATGTCAGGATGACCAGTAGATGTTAAAATATATTAAAATATAACTTAGATACACAATAAGTATACATGACCAAAACATTATTTTGCTGTACAAAAAGAATCAGACTCTGAATTATTGTACAACTAGCTTGTGAAGGAAATCAAAAATGCAGGTGTGCATAACTATAGGGATTGGGAATTCAATGTAATGGTTCTTAGTCATCTCCCAGAGTTCTTCTTTTGGGTATAGCTAGTTCAGTTCATTACTGCTCCATTAGAAATGATTTGGTTGATCTCGTTGCTGTGGATGGCCTGATCCATCAGAACTGGTCATCATCTAGTATTGTTGTTGAAGTATATAATGATCTCCTGGTCCTGCTCATTTCACTCAGCATCAGTTAGTTAAAGTCTCTCAGGCCTTTCTGAAATCATCCTGTTGGTCATTTCTTACAGAACAGTAATATTCCATAATTTTCATATACCACAATTTATTCCAGCCATTCTCCAACTGATGGACATCCATTCAGTTTCCAGTTTCTAGCCACTACAAAAGGGCTGCCACAAACATTCGTGCACATACAGGTCCCTTTCCCTTCTTTATAATCTCTTTGGGATATAATCCCAGTAGTAACACTGCTGGATCAAAGGGTATGCACAGTTTGATAACTTTTTGAGCATAGTTCCAAACTACTCTCCAAAATGGTTGGATTCGTTCACAACTCCACCAACAATGCATCAATGTCCCAGTTTTCCCGCATCCCCTCCAACAATCATCATTATTTTTTCCTGTCATCTTAGCCAATCTGACAGGTGTGTAGTGGTATCTTAGAGTTGTCTTAATTTGCATTTCTCTGATTAATTATGACTTGGAGCATCTTTTCATATGACTAGAAATAGTTTCAATTTCTTCATCTGAGAATTGTCTGTTCATATCCTTTGACCATTTTTCAATTGGAGAATGGCTTGATTTTTTATAAATTAGAGTTAATTCTCTATATATTTTGGAAATGAGGCCGGCTCTGGTCATTTCATCAGAAATGCTTGAAAGTCCTCTATTTCATTAAAGACCTATTTTTCCCATGGGATTATTCTCAGTTTCCCAGAGAAAGTTATTGTGGATGTTATAAACTTGTCTTTCTTGCATTTTTGAACTATTATATTTCAGTATCTCTCATTTATAAAAGAACCTGCCAGGCTCATGTAATTGTAGTTCCTCGGTATTTTTTACTATTTTCTGACTGCTTGCAGTATATTTTCTTTGATGTGGAAGCTTTGAACTTTTGTCTGTAACATTTCCTAGGACTTTTTCTTTTTGGGGTTCCTTTCATGAAATGATTGGTTGATTCTTTTTATTTTTATTTTGCTTTCTAGTTTGAATGGATCTGGGTACCTTTAATTTGATCTGTAGTCTAGAAATATGGCTTCCAAGTTTTGTTTGTTTGTTTTTTAATTGATTTTTGGAAAATTATTTTCAACCTGCTCTTTGTTTTTTAGGTTTATCTATTCATATGAGATAACTTTTTAATCTTTTGATTTTGTTTTGATTTTTTGCTTTTCAAAATTTTTCTATCTCTTGGAGGCATTGATTTCTGTTTGGTTTATTTTAATTTTCAGAGATTGAATTTTTTGGGCTAAGGTTTTTATCACTTTTTCTTCTAAGCTAATTATTTTCATAATTCCTTCCTTAAAAACTTTTCTTTTAAAAATTACTCCTTCCATTCCTTTTAAGTGTTCATATAGTTCTTGTGGAAATTCCATTTTTTTTTTCCCTTTAAGCCTTTGCATTTGCAAAAATGCTTCAGAAAGGAAAATATATTTTTATGCCCATTAAAATGAAATTATTTGTTTGGAAAAAAGTGACTAAATATAATTATGTTAAATATCTTTATGAAAATAAGGATAATTATTTTTTCTTAATGTTACTAAAATAGTATTCATTACTGTTATTTCTTACCTCTTATCTATAAGACTTATTTAGTTTGTAAATAAAGAGCTTGGCCTTTTTTTTTTTGTTTCAACAATATGGGAGAAAGATCCTAGGTGATAATTCTAAGAGGGGAAAATGTTGTAATGTGCCATATATACTATGATTTCTTCAAACATGCTTTCATCTGTGAAATATATTCTTAGTAATATGTAGGTAGAAGATATTTTTAGCTTAACTAACTTGTGATATGGATTACTTCCTTTTATCTTTTTAAAAGTTGTTTAGATTTTTTTGGACAAGGAAATCTTGTTGGAGTCCATATAACTTGAACTGAAGAAGGAAACAGATAATGAGTTGAGGAACCATAATTCTGGGATAGAAGTGTGATTAAAGACCGGGGTAGAGGGAGGGTGAAATGACTTTTAATTTATTTAAATATCTGGAGCTCTTTATCTATTAAAAGCAGAGCAGTTAATTCATGATTGCCTTAATGTTAATTTAACAACAACAATAATCTCCAGCTTTTGGGGCAGCTAGTTGGTGTAGTGGATAGAACACCAGCCCTGAAGTCAGGTGAACCTGAGTTCAAATGTGGCTTCAGACACACCACTTCCTGGCTGTGTGAATCCTGGGGCAAGTCCCTTAATCCCAAATGCCTCAGCAAAAAAAAAAAATCTCCAACCTTCAATGGAAAGAAATACAGAAACCTAGAAAAATGCATTACAATCCTGTTCCTGTGGAAACAGGAGCAGGTATATATCTTTCTTCATGAAAATATTTTGTAGAATATTTTCTGTAAATATATATATATAATATATTGCATATATAATACATATAATAATAGCTAATTTGTATACAGGTTTGTAAATTAACAATAATTTAATGGCATGTTATTCCTGAAGACTTAGTTCAAGTGCTGTTTATTTCCAGGATGGCTTCTGTCATCTGTTCAGCACTATTGATCTTTTCTGTTTTCTGACTGCTTATTGCATTTATTTTTAATATGACATATATGTATGTATTATTGTATCTTTTCTTTTTCATATGTAAATTTTTTTTCAATAATATTGCAAATTCTTTAATGTCAAGACTGTGTTATTTTTTGTACATTCCTATGTAGTAGTTGTGCTAAGCATTTACAATTTTTTCAATTGATACTTATTTAATTTGAATTGTTAGTTGCAGAGAAGTATTTTTAACTTTTTAAAATTATTTTAATTTCAATTTTTAAGCTTCAACAAATCAAAAATTTAAGTACAGGAAAAAACAGTTAACTCAACTCTATTATTTACAGTTTATTTAAAAGAGAGGAGGAGGTAGTATATTATAATGGGAAGAGATTCTAGAAATACTAGGAATAGAATGACCTAGGATTTGAATACCAATATTACTTCTTGTGATTTATATGACCTTGGTCAAGTCATTTAAATTTAATCTTTCCAGGTGTAAGTGCTCATCCAAAAGAGAAGTTGGACTGTGTAATAGTTTTTTTCTGGTTTGAACTCTGATCCTATGAACGTTTAAACAAAATAGTAATAATAAAATATCTTTATTTCCACATGGTAGCAAAAACTTCCAATAATAATAATCCCTCCCCATCCCCCCCCCTTTTTTTTTTTTTACTAAGGCCTTTGGGGTCAAGTGACTTGCCTTGCCCCTCAGGGTCACACATCACTGATGCTCGATTCACTATGCCACCTGGCTGCCCCAATAATAATGATTTTTAATAATAAATTGAAGTAGTTCAATAATCCATTGAAGTTACTGAAGACTTGATTTTTTTTTTTCAGTTTCTCCCTGTTAGAATGTGATACTTTTATTATATCTATTTCTCTTAAGTCTTTATTTTGAGAAACAAGTTTCTGTTTCTGAAGTCTTTTACTATTTATTTTACTTTCTTGTGGTCATCATATGAATTGTTCTTCACGCTCTTTTATTTGAAAATATTTGAATAATAATTTTATTTGAAAATAATTTCATAAAAGTGATTAAACTTTGAAGCCTATTAGAGTGATGCTAAGTGATATATGTTTATAGCAATGTTATCTTGTAAGACTTCTGGGAAAATGGTTCTATTATTTTCCAACACTTAGCTTCTTGTCTTCTCTATTAGATTGCATTGTCAACTTTTTTCTCTTTCTCCCTGTCCCTCTTTTTCTCTTCCTTCCCCCTCTCATGTTTTAATTAACCCCTCCGTCAATTGATTCCTTCCTTGCTAACTTTAAACATGCCTAGATATCTCCCATCCTTAAAAACCCTTCAGTAAATCCCAATTTCCTTTCAAATTATCATTTTCTCTCTCTTAGCCAAACTTTGAAAAAGTTTTCACCCAATTCTTGGCATTTCCTCTTTTTTCACCCATTCTTAACCCTTTGTAATGTGCCTTCCAACCTCCTCACTACCTGAAACTACTTTTTCCAAAATTACCAGATTGCCCTCTTAATTGCCAGATATTATGGTCTTTTCTCAGTCCTAATACTTCTTCACCTGTTTGTTGCATTATCACTATTAACCATCCTTTCCTCTTGAATACTCTCTCCTCCTTGGATTTTTGTGACACTAATTAAATCTCTTCTGGTTTATCTTCTGTTTAATCACTTTTCAGTTTCCTTTGCAGGCTGTTCATCCATATTATATCTCAACTGTTTTTCCAAGATTCTGCCTTGGGCCCTCTTTTGTTAGCCTTTTATCCTTTTTCTTAGTAAACCTTATCAGTTCCATGTAGAAGATCCCAGATTTATATAGCTAGCACTAGACTCTCCTCTGAGCTTCCATTCCATATTTCCATTTGCTTGTTGGACATTTTAAGCTACATGTCCTTGAGATATCAGTCTAAGAGTAACATATTTAAAATTGAATTCCTCTTTTTCTCAAAGCCTTTCCTCTTCCAGATTTCCCTATTTCTGTTCAAGGTATCACCTTCCTTCCAATGTCACAGTTTGCAATGGGTGTTATTCTGAATCCCTCACTAATATATATCAAATCATTTGCCAAACAGTGCTGTTTCTATCTTCACAACATCTCATATATCTTGACCTCTTCTCTCTTCTCATTTAGCAACTTTTAGTTACCTTTTACCTAGCTTATTGCAACAAACTCCTGATTGATCTTTCTACCTTAAGTTTCTCAGTATTCTAACGTGTCCTCTGCACTGTTCTTCTAAAATACTTTTTTCTTAAGCACCAATCTGACCACGTGACTCCTTTACTGAACCAATATTGCAGTAGCTTCCTATCGTTTGTAGGGTCCATTTTAAGAAGGCAAATTAGACTATCTTTTGTCTTAATTGTTAGTAGCCTTTAACTACTAAATGGATGTTACCTCACACAAATTGAGATCTGTAAAAGACTAGTTTAAAAAGGCTAACATCTTGCCTGATGACATTGGAGGAGAATGGGACTGATGACTTTTTGTACAGCTCTGCCTCACTTAAATCCAATCACTTGCAAGTGAAGATGTCACTCTCCTGATGTCATTGATTCTCTTTGAGAAATAACAACAAACAACAATAAGATCAGTTAAAAACCCATCTCTTTATCTTTTAAATTTATATACAACTTGGCCCCAAAATATCATTTCAGCTTCATTGGATATCACATCTCCTTCTGAACTCTGCATTTCAGAGTTCAAATTAACCTTTCTCCCCATTGCTCCCACATGCCACTCTTTATCTTCTGTTTCTATGCCTTTTCACTAGCTGTCCCACATTTCTGGAATGCACTCATCTTTATCTTAAGAGAGTTCATCTCTTCCCTTATTACGATGTAGGCATTATCTTTAATATGAAGCCTTTTTTTTTTTTTTAACTTCTGTGTCCTCTTCTGTCCATTGCCTAGGATCTTTCAAATTACCTTATATTTAATTATTTTGTATCTATTTGCATTCATTTTTTATAGTTTTATATTACATATATATAAGCTTGCATTTATTAACTTTATATTTTTGCCGCATATAGTAGAAGATAAGCTAACTGAATAAGTATTTCATTCTTTGTGTTCCTAGTGCCTGTCAGTCCCTTCATTACATAGATGCTTAAAACAAAAATGCTTGTTGAATAAGTCTGTGTTAATATGTTTTATAAATTAGTGTAATTATGTTAATACATATGTTAATAGAACAATCTGAAAACTGAGAATATGAAGACTAAAGTTATGGGCAACTTCTAAGTCTGACTCTTAAAGTTGTAGTTATTTAATCTCTTATTACTGTCACTGAATTATTTATAACTATTATGCCTAACAATCTTATAGTAAACTGTTTATTTTAAAAAGCTTGTCTGGACTTAAATATTTCCTTTAAAGACCTCTTAGCAAGAAGATATCACCTATTTTTTTTTTGCTTTTTATTTACAGGACAATATTACTTAAAGAAGATGCATTTAAACCTAAAAAGACACATTTTTAAAAAAAAGAGGCTTAACCTGTTTGTTTACATGCATAAGTAATCACTGATAAGAAAGGGGTCATAGTATATTAGGAGGAAAAATAATAGAGTTCTAGAGTTCTTGCCAATTTATATATCTCCTAAAAGAAATTTAGTTTTAGAATGTTTTCAATTCTAAAGACTTATCATCTTTGTGAGTGCAAATCCAGCCTCAGATACTTGCTAGCTTAATTGTGTAACCTTGGGCAAGTCACAGAACCCTATTTGCCTTGGTTTCCTCATTTGTAAAATTAACTGGAAAAGGAAATGAGAAACCACTCCAGTTTCTTGGCTATGTAAAACCCAAATGGGGTCATGAAGATTCAGACATGATTGAGAAACAATTGAATAAAAAAAATTCTTGAAGTTAAACCTAAAAAAAAAGCTCTTTTTATACACAGCACAACAGAGAAAAATTGCAAATGAAAAAATCTCCAAAGTATATGAATAAATTCCTTACTTTTCATTGAAAACTGTCTTGCTTATCTGTGCTCCTTTCTTAATTTCCTTCTGTTCTCTCTGCATTTAAAAAAAATGACCTTTTTGGGGGGGGGGCAAGGAGTTTCACTATTAATAATTACTCTCTCCTTCCACCTTCCTCCAAGGTTAAAACATAAGAAAAAAACTTTTGTAATAAGTACAAGCAAGCAAAATGAATCCACATGATGACTATGATCCAAAATGTTTTATCTTTTAATGTGATGACCGTGTATTTTTAAATCAGCAGGAGTCAGGAATTCAGGTTAGGGGAAAATCGTCAGTCTTTATTCTCAGTGAAGAAGGATCGGAGGTGGAAGAGAATCGGTGATAGCAATGTGTGTAGCTGAGTCAAGAAGCTAGCTAGACCAGCAGCCACACGACCAGCAGCTAGGAGAATGGAACCCAGGCCCAATCTCTCCCAGCTTCTCTTCCTGTCTCTCTCTGCCTCCACTCACCAAAATCATCATTTCCTATACACCACATCAGGACTTGCATGGAGAGTGGGCAGGGACCATTTTTTATCCAATCATGTATATTAATAGAGTATAGCCCAATTACTATTTAGCCTCACATACTTGGGACCTCAGTGCATCAACTCAAACCTCAGCCCATTACTTTTTTTTTTTTTTTTTTTTGCATTTTGAGTTCCTCTCTGTCTGGAGTCATCATAGGTTCTCTGGATGGTTGCTTATTGCATTAATCAGAATTCTTAAGTCTTAACTAATTTATCTTTCCTTGCATTGTTGCTTCCTATAAATTGTTGTTTTGCTTTTGCTTCACCCTTGAAAGGTTCTCTGAAATTGTCCCTTTCATCATTTCTTACAGCACAATATTTCATAATATTTTTATACCGCACTTCATTAGCCAATGGTCATTTGATGAGTACCTCCTTAGTTTCAAATTTTTTTTTTCTTTTCTGTTAAATTCTTTAAGGATTAGGAAATTTATTTTGATTTATTGCTTTATTTTCTAACTAGAAGTATCTTCTCCTTCCTTATCACAATTCCTTCTTTATCCCTTGCAAATGAATGCCAATCCATTCCTTCCACCATGTTTGTTTACTCTCATGCATTCTAATCTTGAAAAATATAAAGCCCCACTTCCCTTTCCTCTTTTATATACTAGTATATTCCTTTTGCCTACCTTTTTCTTTTCCCGCTTAACAAATCACCAGAATGAAACCCTTTCTATTTTCCCATCCCCTTGTTTTTATCCTTTGAAGACATAAAGATATCGAAGGGATACATTTTTCTTCCTGTTAGAATGTTAGCACATACTGTATCATTATATAGACTCTTCCACTTGCTCAGATAAATATGGCTTATTCTTGTTTTTTGAAAGTCTTGGCTAACATTTTCTAATTTGTCTTCCAGACTATTTATTCTCCTAATTCTTTATCCAGGGATTTAAAATTTCACTTTTTATCTCTTCATTCATTCTGGTTATTCATGAAGTCCTTGTGGAAAATTAATTTTTTTCTTTGAATCATTACCTGCTGTTTTTTATAGTTGTCTTCTTTGGGATGATCTCCAGAATTAAAACAATTTTGATATTGATTGGTGATATTTTCTTTGGAGTATTCATTTCTCCAGTATTATTAATTCCTGAATTGGAGATTTGTGCTAGAGCCATTCTTTGCTTCCTGCTGAGCTTTTGGGTGGGAAAGTTGGTGGGAGCTGATTGATGACCATTCCAAGGTCAGAATCTCCATTTCTTTTTTTTTTTTTTTTTTTCTTCTTTTTTCTTTTTTTTAATAGCCTTTTATTTACAGGATATATACATGGGTAACTTTACAGCATTAATAATTGCCAAACCTCTTGTTCCAATTTTTCACCTCTTACCCCCCCCACCCCCTCCCCTAAATGGCAGGATGACCAGTAGATGTTAAATATATTAAAATATAACTTAGATACACAATAAGTATACATGACCAAAACATTATTTTGCTGTACAAAAAGAATCAGACTCTGAATTATTGTACAATTAGCTTGTGAAGGAAATCAGAAATGCATGTGTGCATAAATATAGGGATTGGGAATTCAATGTAATGGTTTTTAGTCATCTCCCAGAGTTCTTTTTCTGGGTATAGCTAGTTCAGTTCATTACTGCTCCATTAGAAATGATTTGGTTGATCTCGTTGCTGAGGATGGCCTGCAGAATCTCCATTTCGCAGGGTTGAATTCCCTTGAATCTTTATGTTCTCTGTGGCATTTCAGAACAGAGGTAGGGACTTCAAAGCCCTGGGTTTGGAATGATCCTGCTATTCTATGCTCTCTCTTTGGCCTTCCTGATCACCTAGGGCTTTCTTACCATCCTGATATTTTCTCATTGGGCCCCTCAGTCTAACAGAGTCCTATAATTTGCCTAAAAATGTGTTTGTGTTATAACCTATCATTGGTCTTCTGGGAGGCTTTTACCCAGTTTTTTGACTTTAGTTGACACTGACTTTATGGTAGCTGACTTTTGTGCAGTTCTGGGGTGAAGAAAATCATTTGCTGTAGTTGCTCACTGGATTTCTTGATCATTATTCAATCTGATTCTATTTTTGTACTTCCTAAAGTACAGGTCTGACCATGTCACCTCCCTACTTAATAAACTCCAGTGGGCTCCCTGTCACCTCCAGGATCAAATATACAACTCTCTTATTTGGAATATTATGGAATATTATTGTTCTGTAAGAAATGGCCAACAGAATGATTTCAGAAAGGCCTGGAGAGACTTACACGAACTGATGCTGAGTGAAATGAGCAGGACCAGGAGATCATTATATACTTCAACAACAATACTAGATGATGACCAGTTCTGATGGACCTGGCCATCCTCAGCAATGAGATCAACCAAATCATTTCCAATGGAGCAGTAATGAACTGAACCAGCTACGCCCAGAGAAAGAACTCTGGGAGATGACTAAAAACCATTACATTGAATTCCCAATCCCTATATTTAATGCCCACCTGCATTTTTGATTTCCTTCACAAGCTAATTGTACAATATTTCAGAGTCTGATTCTTTTTGTACAGCAAAAATAACAGTTTGGTCATGTATACTTATTGTGTATCTCATTTATATTTTAATATATTTAACATCTACTGGTCATCCTGCCATCTGGGGGAGGGGGTGGGGGTAAGAGATGAAAAATTGGAACAAGAGGTTTGGCAATTGTTAATGCTGTAAAGTTACCCATACATATAACCTATAAATAAAAGGCTATTAAAAAAAAAAACCCAACCAAAAATAACTCTCTTATTTGGTTTTTCAAAGGCCTTCATAACCTACTCCCATGCCTTTCTAATTAACACTTTATCTTCTCCTTCCCCCCATGCTCTATGAGTCAGTGACACTGACTTCCTTGCTTTTATTCTTTGAACAAGAACAAGAACAAGAACAAGACAACACTCCATCTCTGGAATGGTTATTTGTCATTCCTGGAATGCTCTCCCTCTGCATTTCTGCCTTCCGACTTCACTTGCTTCTTTAAAGTATCAGCTAAAATCTTATTTTCTACAAGATGACTTTCTTACTCTAGGATTATTTCTATAGCTTGTTTGCACATAGTAGCTGTTGCAACATAGTTGCATATTATCTCCCCTAGTTAAGTTCTCTGAGAGCAGAGAGGGACATCTTTCTTTACATCTCCAAAACTAACTGATCTGGTACCTATTAAGTTCTTAATAAATGTTTCTTAACTGACCAGACTACTTTCCACTTTTCCTAGAAGTTTCACATAGATAATCTTTACCTCAGATATTGGTACCTTTGTGTTTATTCTTCTAAATTAATTTTTTTCTGAGTCTTGCCTACCTAGGCTTTTGTTAATTTCCTATTTTTAAAAAAGTTAGCATCAAATAATTTTGACAAGTGTCACTTTTATAAGGTAGTTTTAAGTTCTGGTAACACTAGGCCCTTTTCATTACTATTTCTTCCCTCCCACCCCCACCCCAATTATTATTTTATTTGAGATTCTTGGCTTTTTGATCCTCCAGTGGAATTTTAAAATTGTTTTAGTTTATTTTCATATAATAATCCCTTATTGATTTGATTTGTTTAATCTTCTGTAACCTGTGATAAAATCTTCAAAAGCTTTAAAAATTATTTTGAATATTTAATATGTAGAACATTGTATAGAACTAGTATAAGAATAGTTGCTCATTTAAAACAATTATTTTAATTAAAAATTTTTATGTTAAATGTTCTTTGTGCTGATGGGTTTTGTTTTTATATCCCCTTCATTACTATTTGCAATTTAGCCCTTTCCCTTCCCAGAGAGCCATCTTTTGTAACAAAATAGTTACAGAGTAAAATTTTATTTAATGAAAGTATCTCTATACTTATGAAAACCTGTAGTATATTGACAGTGTTGCTAAATATAGATAGTGCTAAATAAAATACAGTTGAATTACTGACTTAAATTGCATATAATTAAAAGTTTTTTTTTAAAATAATGGTTATTATTTGGCAGAATCTTTGAAAGTGACACAATAAACAAGAAAATAAACATGTTTTTATTCCTTTTGCTTATGTCATGTTAGAAACCCATTATCAGTAGGGCAGATGTTGGATATGTTCAAGTGAACTAATGACATAGCAAAAACCCTCTTAGTAGTGATAACATCCTCATATGCTTAGGCATTGATCGCAAAGCTTTAATAAACACTGTATTTTGTATAAAATAGCATTCTTTTTACTAAGTTATGTTTAGATCTGGAAAATGTGGTTTAATATTCAGTTTGGGGAGAAGAGGCTATTTTGTTACTTAAAATAATGAAGGCAATTTTAATCTTATTAGTAAAATCCTAATTTAAAAAACTCAATATGTTATTAAAATTGCTTTGCTTAATTTTAAGTGAAAACTTATGGCTACAGGCCACAGATTGACTCTTTTTTGTTTAAGTAATATGTGAGTATATACTGCATTTCTAAACATAAGTGCCCTTGAGTTTTGGGAATGCAGAATTATGAAAACTAATGAATGATTTAAAAGTGCTTAGTTAACATTTTTTTTCTCCCTTCTCTCCAGTTGAACAAAAATGAAAAAAGATCCTGAAAAGATTAAAATCTTAGATGTTTCAAAATAGTCTTTGTTTACAAACAAAATTGCAAAAATAGTGTTATTGTTTAAATTGTTCTTTTAGTTCTACTCACTTTACTATGTACTACTAATTCAGTGTTTCCTGGTTTCTCTGATAATTTGAATGGTATGGAATTAAAATTGTACATTAACTTTGATACTATTGTAATTTTTATTTTTTTGGTAACTCTATCCATGAGCATTGAATTCTTTCAACTATTTAAGTTCTTTTATTTCTTGAAGGAGCACTTTGTAGTTAAATCTGTATGAGTATTTTTGCCTGTTGTGATGCCAAAATAATTCATATATTTTATAGATTTGAATAGGATTTCCATTTCTATTACTGTCTCTTGGATGTTGTTATTATGGAGAAGTGCTGTTTTGTTTGTTTGTTTGTTTTTTGGTGAGGCAGTTGGGGTTAAGTGATGTGATGCCCAGGGTCACACAGCTACTAAGTGTTAAGTGTCTGAGGCCAAATTTGAACTCAGGATCTCCTGACTCCAGAATTATTGTTCTATTCACTGTGCCATCTAACTGCCCTTGAGCATTTATTTTATTTTATTTTATTATTATTTTTTTTTAATTTACTAGCCTTTTATTTACAGGATATATGCATGGGTAACTTTACAGCATTAACAATTGCCAAATCTCTTGTTCCAATTTTTTACCTCTTACCCCCCCCACCCCCTCCCCTAGATGGCAGGATGACCAGTAGATATTAAATATATTAAAATATAAATTAGATACACAATAAGTATACATGACCAAAACGTTATTTTGCTGTACAAAAAGAATCAGACTCTGAAATATTGTACAATTAGCTTGTGAAGGAAATCAAAAAGCATTTATTTTATAAGAAGTCTCAGTTTCTTTTGTTGATTTCCTAGAATTTTCTAAGGTAAACTGGCTTTGTAATTAGCTATAGGGATAGTTTTATCTCTTTCCTATTTTTGAATCTTTAATTTCTTTCATCATTGCTATTTATAGCATTTCCCGAATTAGATTAAGTAATATCCTTCCTTTATTCCTTTACTTATTGGAAATTTACTTTTGTTTCCCAACTATATAAGATTTTGGTTTATTCAAATATATATTTTTAAAAAAGGTCCTTATATGCCTATGCTTTTTATTGTTTTTAATAGCAGAATCAGTGTTGTATTTTGTTAAAGGTTTTTGCCGCCTATTGAGTATAATCATACGGTTTTGGATATTTCTGTTGGTAATATGGTTATTTCTGTTAATAGCTAACATTTATGTAGTGCTTACTATATAAATAAAGAGCTAAGCCCTTTACAATTACTATCTCATTTGATTTTTACAACTATTCTAAGAGATTTTTACAGTTGATCCATCTAAAGCAAACAAGTTATAAACTTGAAGCAAACAGAAGTTAAATTTAAATTATTTTTATACCTTTGGTTTCTTTTGTATCACTGGTGTTACTAACATTTCTAAAAATAACTTCCCACTAACAGTGGGAAGAATGAGTATTTTTACTTTATTACTGTATTTATAGAGAAACAGATACATTAAAAAAATTCAAAAACGTGCAGCATACAACACCTGTGAACCTCCCGCTTCTACATATGGGTTGGGGGTGGACTTATATAACTCTTCATTTGAGTCATGTTTGATCTTTGTAATTTACTCCATTTACTTTGGATTTTTTTTTTTTCTGTGTGTGGGGTTCTTTCCATTTAAATTGCTATATCCATTCAGTATCTTGTTTTCTTGGCTCTGTTACACTTTGCATCAGTTTATGTTGATCTTTCCATGCTTCTCTGAATTTATTACATCATTTTTAAAAGGCTTGGTAGTATCAGATTATATTGATGTCCCATAGATCCATTCCTCAGTCAATTAGCATCTATCTACTTTGTATCTAGTACTTTATAAAAAGTACTACTAGAAACATTTTGGTGTAAATGGGACTTTCTTCTTATATTATTGCCTTTTTTTTCCTTCCAAATTATCTTTCAGTTCTGTGTATTTGCATTCCTAATTATTTGTACCCTTTCCCTGTTTCTCTCCCTTTCCTTTTCTCCCTTTCTCTCCCTTCTCTTTCTGTTCTCTGTCTTTGACTCTCTCTAGTGAGGTTTGTCACCATAGATTCGAGGTATGCTATTCTGCCAATTATTTCTGCTTTGTTGGCCACATATATATCTCATCCTATCATATTCTTCTTTTTTTAAGTCATTTGGAAATATTGTGCTGTCATGATTTAATCCTCTGCTTCATCGAATATTGATTCATTTTTCTTTGTTTTGCAATATTTATTTAGAGATGTTTGAATTTGTTTAGCTAATTTGTAGGGTATATTCCCTTTGATCATTAATATCTTATATTTGGTTTGTCTCCTTGTGCTTAAAGATTTTAATTGAGTTTTTTTCTTCCTCATCAGATAATTTGAATTTTGCCTTTCCCCCCAGTCCCATAATTTGAATTTTGCCTTTACCCCCCAATCCCTCATTTTTTGATTATTCGATGGTTGTTACCTTGGGGACTGAATGTCAGAGTTTTCTTCAGTCTTTTCATAGGTGAGAATACATTTTTCACCAACTTAAGTTTTTGTTCTATATGATTTCTATGTAATAGTTGAGGTCTTTGCTAGATGTCCAAGCACCTTTTAAAAAATCTAGTCTAGTGCCATGCTTGCTAATTTACTGCAAATCCTTTTCCTCATTTCTATAGCTAAGTAGTATTACAGTGCAAAGCAATGTCATGCTGTAGTCTCAGCCACAGCAAGCTTCTGACTTTTGTTTTTTCAGTCTTCAGAGAGAGGGTTAATTCGAATTGAATTCATTTGAAAGCTCTTAGGTTCTCTTGTACAGCTCTGCCCAGATACTTGTTGGTTGGTGGAGGAGGGAATACTGCATAACGTATTAGGGATTACATATTAGCTTTCTCTGTTGGTTGTTCATAGTGTTCTCTTTGTTTTTTGTTTCCTGATGAAACCTTGAGATTCTTGACCATTTTTCCTCCAGTTGAATTTTGTTCTTATTGTATTTAGTATTATAAATTAACTGGTAGTTTGTCTTGGTGCTCAATATATTTAATTTAGATTGTATTGTTACTTCTATTATGTTGACATTGCCCAGGGAATATTTATTTATTTCTATTGTTATATTGTGTTGTTTGTATCAAGCCCCATGACGACCACAGAAATCTTCTGGAAGAGATCTGTATTCACTCACCTGTCTATTGGCCTGTCTATTCAAACAGCAATGATTAAATGGATGAAATGTACAAATATATTTTACTGTTTGTTAGAGTTAGCTTTTCTTTTAGATGGTCAGATTTCATTAATAATAGGAAGAAAGGATGTTAGAAAAAAACTTCCACTGAACTTGTGAAAAATCCCTCTTCTCTAGTTGGCCTGTGAAAATTTTCAAAGAAAAGCTGACCAGCAGCTTCCAGGTTATATAAGCAACAAGATGGAGGACTAGACGTTTTCTCTCGTTCCATAACCTTTCATATGTCTCCAAAACAGAAATTATGTGTTAAAGATAAAGCAACTTCATCTGTCTCTATGGTCTAAGATATTCACTGACCCTGCACTCACCTAATACTCTACCACTATCTCCCATGTTACTTGCAGCAAGGCTGCACCAACAGACCCAAACACCTGACATATTCTTTTAGCAAAAATCAGACCCCACACTCTGATTCCCTCTCTCTCTCTCTTCAGTGTCATGGAAACCTTGGCTCCAGGCTGCAGAAGTTTGTTGCATGACAGTGCTGCAACTGCCAGCTTCACAGAAGCTCTTCTGGAGCAAAAAGGTGGTGACAGATAGCCCAAGAGATTGAGGCATGACATGAGAGAGAGAGAGAGAGAGAGAGGGAGGAGAGAGAGAGAGTGTGTGTGTGTGTGTGTGTGTGTGTGTGTGTTTGGGAGAACTGTGTAGCAGTCCACTAAGGAGGAGTACTGAAAGAAGAGTTTTGTCTACCCAAAAGTCACTTGGGACAGAAACCTAGGCTGGTAAACTATGAATTAATTGCCCCATCTGGAAGGAGCTGAGACGCTTTGAGACACAGACCCCAAGGAAACTACCATCAGAGGAGTGATACATTAAAATTATAAAGTGTGTGTTGGGGGGAGCCAAAGCTAACAAAAATCTCAGGAACAATTAAACTCAAAGACCTTGAATATAAGTGCACATATAAATTAAAAGAGGAAACATTAACAACTGAAGGAAATACAACTTGTAGATCTAATAAATAAGTTCAGAGTTTATGAAGAATTACTTCAGAACAAAAGAAAATGATTTAGCACTTCATGAGACAGAGAACTCTGTGGAATGTGAGAACATCGAGCCATGACATGCTGTTCTTGAGTGATCAAAAGAGAAGTAAGAATTACAAGAGAATTTATATATTGCTTACACAGTAAAAATAATGGGCAAAAAAAAAAAAAAAACTGGAATCTGTAATAGTATATTTCACTAAAGAAACAAAAGGGAGAACAGCAGATGGGGAATGCAAATGTGCAGAAGGAAAGGACAGTCTAGAACAAGAGAAAAAACAGTAACATTAGAAGAAAAGCACAAAAATTACATGAAAAGAATATACTTACTATGCATGCAAAACATATTGATCTTAAAGATAGGATGTATAGAGACAATAACAGAAGGATCATAGAAGAATGACAAGATGAAAAATTTCAGATACCACAATACAAGAAATAATACAAAATACTGTTCAATGTCAATTAAAAGAATTACACAAGTTATCTCTAGGAAAAAAAACCCCACAGCTTTTGATTCTAGGATATATAGTAGTTTAACTTTAACAGTACATTTTAGAAACAAGCAATCAGGAGAAAGACTTTCAAATACAAAACAAAGGCATTCAGATAACAAATTATTCTGTACCCATCAAAAAATCATAGGGAATGGAATGCATTCTGAAAAGCAAATGAAGCTCAAGATGACTTACTCTGAACTTTTAACCATATACTAAAGAAGGTGGACATTCAACAATAAAAGAACATTTGAAACATTTTTAGAATAAAAACCAGACCTGAAGTGTGTATGTACTTCTTAAATGCTCCAGACCACAGAAGTGCAAAAGTATAGATAATAAAAGCAGCCACAGCAACAGAGTAACAACATAGACCAGAAAGTGACTTCTTTTTAAATATATACAAGGAGACCAGTAGATATAGAAATACAGTGGAGGGAGGTCATAGTGAAGAGTCAGCTCTGGAGCTTTATAGACAAAATCTGGTGACACCTTTGCCTACCAGTGAATGAGATTTTTTTGTGGATCTACATAGGAGGGTACTTGAAAAGGAGGAGGGTGGGGAGAGCAGGAGTATAAAAAGAGATGTATGATGCTCCTGGATCAAATCAAGGGCTAACAATGAGATGATCTTTTGTGATCTCTAAAGAACCTACAAAAGAGTGGGGAAGGATTGAAAAAGAAGGGAAAGGAAGGAAGCCCTTCTTTGGTATATCAAAGATAAGGTGGGAGATGGAACTCTGCTGGTGAATAAAGATGTTTTGTAAAGGCAGATGGGAACTTTGTACTATATATAGATGGGGGAGAGGGGGAATTTGTACTTGAAAAGTCTACCCCTCCTGCCTTGGGAAGGAGGAGAATTAGAATTCCTGGGGCTTCTAGAATCTAGGGGAGTTCATGGATTACGAGGAGATTTTGAGACAAATGAGACAAAAAAGGTAACCAAGGTGGGAGTATAGAGCTACATAACAAAGGAATGTTGAGGATGTGGTCTACCATGAAACTTTGTCTCTTTGATATCTTCAAAAATTGGCTTTGTTCTGGAAAAGGAGCCACTGAAAAAAAAGGGAATCCATGGGGTAAGTTCTAGTGGCAGAAACTGCCTAGAGGGAAGAACCTAGAACAGATATTTTGGAAGTTGTGATTGTATGAGAAATATAGAGAATAAAGACTACATGATTATAAGGGTCATGAATAAGAATGAGAATCCACAGTCAAAGAATGGATAATGAAGAAATTGACAGATCCTTTTTGGAAATGGGTGCAAAAATGAAATTAAAAAAAAAAAGGACTAATTGAAGGGGGAAGAGGGAAGAATTATAAAATTATTTAACTAGATTAAAAAAAAAAGTTAGAAAAAGGAATAAGCAAAACTCCAGAGGGAAAGGAATAATAAATACAAGGGTTAGGTGGGACAGGAGTGAGGGGGAAGAAAGCCAGTGGGAATAGTATCATCTTAAAAAAGATTTAGGTAAAATAACTGAAGGAACATAATACTGTTTTTACAGTCAAAGAGGAAAAAAACCCCATAATTTGAAAAAAATCCCCAATAATTAGAAGATAGAAGAAAAATATAAAACTGATTCTTATGACTTTAAAATGAAGGGATTAAAATTCAACAAAAAGAGTGACAGATTGAATAAGAAAGTGAAATCCTACAATTTTTTGTTTGTAACAAACACATAAAAACTGAAGACATCCCAAAATAAAATTGATGGAAATAAAAATGTGTCAGGTAAATCCCCCAAAGCAGGAGTTGCTGAGTTAAAAAAAATTTTTTTTAAAATAAAAAGGGACAATTAAGGAAACTACACTATGCTGAAGGGGAAGCAAACCTAGACAACAAATCAATATTAGCATTAAATTGTATTTTCCAATGCCTTGTCATCTTAAATTTTTTAAAGGAAACAGGAAGTATATATAGCACAAAATAGTAACAATAGACTTTATATTCTGTTTTTTAAAAAAATTTTTAATAGCTTTTTATTTACAAGTTATATGCATGGGTAATTTTACAGCACTGACAATTGCCAACTTTTTGTTCCAAATTTTCCCCTCCTTCCCCCTACCCCCTCCCGTAGATGGCAGGATGACCAACACATGTTAAATATATTAAAGTATAAATCAAATACAAAATAAGTATACATGTCCAAACAGTTATTTTGTTGTACAAAAAGAATCGGACTCTGAAATATAGTACAATTAGCCTGTGAAGGAAATCAAAAAAATGCAGGCAGGCAGAAATATAAGGATTGGGAATTCAATTTATATTCTATTTTAAATAAGATAAATAAAAGAGAAAATGTGGAACTGAACAAATTACTGAAAAAGACTTGTGTTTTTTCAAAGGGAAGTTGATCTGTGATCTTGTTGACTTATTAAATGGAGAAATTTGCCATGTAACTCTTGGATATTGTTGTATGATCTATTTTAGAAACAAGTTTTCCCGAAAGTTTTATTTGTTTTTCATTAAAGTAATATCCAAGCCATTTTTAGTCGAGAGATGTGCAAACACTAATTTCATCATCCCAAGATGATTGCACTAACAATTTTAGGTATCTTTTTAAAGTGTTTCTTAAAATATCAGATAATTTAGTCTCTGTGCCCTATCCCATATATCTGGAACTCTTTCTCATCACTCTTAGCATCTTTGTCCCTTTTCAGTACTCGGCTCAAATATTACTTGCTTTCTCCCTGCTTTTCCTGTTTTCCCACTACTATATGTATCTTGGACATCCCTTTTTTATGGGTATGTATAGTTATCTCTCCCATATGGATGAAAGCCTCTTGAAGGCAGACTGTTTTTGCTCTTACTGTATTTTCAATGTGTATGTACAGTGCTTCCCTTATAATAAGCAATTAATGCTTGGTTGATGTGGTCCTTTGGGAGTTCATTTATGTCTTGTTTGATTTCTTTTTTGAGATTTAATTATTCAAATTCTTACTTGGTTAATATGGGTATTTTTTATTTTTGTACAAATTCATCAATTTTGTTTAAATTATTTTGTTGGCAAATAACTTGGCAAAGTAGTTTACAATAATTTTCCTTAGTGTCCCCTTCATTGTTGCGAACTTAGCTTTAAATTTTTTTTACTTTGTGAGTTTTTTTTATTTAAAACAATTTTATTTATCTGATTTATCAATTTTAGTATTTAAAAATAGCTCCTAGCTTAATTTATTAATTCAGTGGATATTCAAGTTTGTCTCTATTTTTTTCAGAATTTTGATTTTTGTGTTTAAATTTGTTGCCTTTCTAATTTTTTTGTTCCATTGATCTGTTGCTCCCGTTTGGACTATATCCTCTCATGTTAACATTTCCATTAACCCTTCTCAATGTGTGATATGATTTGCCCCCAGGACAGTTTTAAGGGGTCCTTAAGGTCAAAACTATTATTATTTTAATATCAATGGTAAATATGATAAATATTGATAGATACAATTCCCATAATTCAGATAGCAAATACAATATTTGGATATGATAACTATTGATAGATATCCCACATAAACAAAAGTTCTTTGGGAAGGAGTATACTCAATAATTTTTAAAAGTATAGAGGAGTCCTAAGACCATAAAACTTGAGAACTACTGGTCTCCTTTAGCTTCCAGGTCAACTACTAGCTTATTCTGACCCAATCATATTGTTGTTATTGGTCAGGTGAGATTCAGATGGGTCAGTTATTTAGATTTAGTATTTGAGTGAGATGAGACAGTACAGGTCACCTAAGAGTTAACAAAAGGTGATTTATATACACATACAGTGAAAAGATAAATTTTTGAGGTTAATTTTTCTTTAAAAACATGATAAAACTCACAAATCAACCTGATTTCCCTCCCTTCTTTGGGAATTGAATTCTTCTATCCCTCCCTTTTAAAGATTGGGTTGCTAAGAGAACTGTACGGTTCTGCACACATATATTGTATCTAGGATATACTATAACATATTTAACGGGTATAAGACTGTCTGCCATCTAAGGGAGGGGGTGGATGGGGAGGGAAGGGAAAAGTCGGAACAGAAGTGAGTGCAAGAGATAATGTTGTAAAAATTACCCATGCATATGTTCTGTCAATAAAAAGTTATAATTAAAAAAAAAAAGATTGGTTTGTTTAAATATTTATATTTTTTAAATTGAGATATTTTATATTTTTATAAACAATTATTCACCAAATTTTGCTATATGGATAGACAATGTGATTTTTAGTAATTTCCCTTATTTCCTTTTAATTTCCTTTGAATTTTGTTATTGGAAGTTTGGTTTTCTTTGGAAAAATCAAATTAGCTAACAGTTGATTTTTTTTTTAATAGCTCTTAGTCTTATCAGTTCAGTAGAATTTTTTCAGTAGTGTTATATGCTCTTTGATGTTTGGTGTTTCCATTTTTGTTTGGTGAGGATTTTAAAATTTGTTGATTTGAAGTTCATTAATCTGTTCTTTCTGATTTTTGATCAATACTGTTCAGAAATATAAGTTTTCCGTTAAGGACTGTTTTGGATGAATCCTGAAAGTTTTGGTATATTGTCTTACTGGTGTCATTTTCTTTGATGAAATCATCCGTTTCTACAAATTGTACTTTGCCCAAACAATTATTTAGGATTTGCTTGTTTAAATTTGAATCCTCTCTTAAAAAACCCTTTATTTTTTTTTTTTTTGACATTGTGGTCAATTTTTTAAAAATTGTTTTAATATTTCTGTTTTTCTGCACTTATTTATAATCTTATGCCCTTGCATATGATCAGTTTTGTTAAAGGTGCCATGCCACACAGAGATAAATTATAAGTAAATTCCTTTGTATTTCCATTCAAATTGCCAGGAATCTAATTTTTCTAATTGTATTCATTTCTTTTAGGGGCTGCTGGAAAATAGCCACACTAAAGTATACTATACAGGCAGCTAGATGGCACAATGGATAGAGTGGCAGGCCTGAAATCATGAAGACTTATCTTTCTGAGTTCAAATTTGGCCTCAGACACTTATTAGCTGTGTGATTCTGGACAAGTTATTTAATGCTGCTTCAGTTTTTCATCTGTAAAATGAACTGGAGGAGGAAATGATAAGCTATATTTTGCCAAGAAAATCCCAAATGGGATCAAGAAAGAGTCAGACACCATTAAACAACAAATGTGTATTATTGTTAGAGCTATGAATTAGTTCACACATTCTGGGAAAAATTCTGAAACTGTACTGTTAAAATCACTTGTACTTATCATATATAACCTTTGACTCAGTGAATGCTATTAAGAGAATTTGGAGCCAGGTTGTGAAGAGCTTACTTAACATGCCACATAGAAGAATGTATATTGTATCTTACAGGCTGTTGGCAGACACTGAAGTTCTTTGAGAAGCATTATCAGACCTGTTTTTTAGAATCAACAATTTGGCAGCAGGATGGATGATGAATTTGAGAAGGCAGAGGCTGAAGTCAGGGAACCAATTAGAAAGCTCTTATAGTAATCCAGGTGAGAAATGGAGTGTCTGGACTAGGATTGTGGTTAAGAAAAAAGAAGGGTGCAGATCTGAGAGGTGATGTGGAGGTAGAATTGGCAATGATAATACCATTAAAACCCACAAGTATGAAGAATACAAAGAATCTAGATGAACCTTTATGAAAACACAAAAAGACAGAATCAGAAAATGGAGCATACACTCCAATTTGAGGAAAAATGAATGGACAAGAATTCTGGTAGGGACATTAAGAGTGATTGAAAAATGTATACATTGAAATTAACATAACTAAAAAATAATCACAAAGCAAATTTAGTTGATTGAATTGATATTCAATGTGAGGTTTTAGCAAAACATTTAAAAATTGTATTCAGAGCCTTGACTTGTTTATTTTTTTGGTTAGATTTTTTTTTTTTCAGATCTGAATAAAACACATTGAGGTGTCAAGTATTATAGCATTAGCTTTACTATCTTTACATATTGTTGGAACTTTAAAAATTCTACTACCTTTTTCTTAAGTCATTTCACCTTAGTATTTCCAAATTCCTAATAGATGTTAATCTTTGGGGCTTGAAAATGAAAATTGGGAATTCCTGAAATAATAAATTATTCTGTATTTGCCATAATTTTATTTACTTATTTCAAAATAAAAAAGTGACCACAATAATAGTCACTTTTCTGTCATAGGATTGCTCTAAAAGTTTCAGAAAATTTCTGGGGGAAAATTAATTTTTATTATGATTATGAACATATTAATAAAATGGAACTAAAATGAGTAAAGGAACTCAGCTCAATATCAGATATGTTTTATCTGATATTGAGCTGAGTTCCTTTACCTTTTTAAAATGCCTCCAGTACTTTTTAATATTTTTTTACTCATTGTTCTGGATACCAAAATACTAAGTTTAGTTATATTTACAAAGAACTGGAACCTATAGCAAATATTCAAACACTCAAAAATACCAGCAAACAGGGGCAGCTAGGTGGCGCAGTGAATAGAGCACGAGCCCTAAAGTCAAGAGAGCTTGAGTTCAAATATGGCCTTAGACACTTAACACATCCTAGCTGTGTGATCCTGGGCAAGTCGCTTGACTCCAATTGCTTCAGCCAAAAAAAAAAAAAAAATTCCAGCAAACATTATGGGGTAATATTCAAATATTCAGGCAATTGGTGGCATAATGGATAGTGAAGGTCTGAAGTCAGAAAGGCTCATCTTCCTGAGTTTAGATCTGGCATAAAAAAAACCCCTGGACAAGTTACTTAATCCTGTTTGACTTAGTACTTCATCTAATAAATGAACTGGAGAGGGAAATGGTAAACCACTCCAGTATCTTTGTCAAGAAAACTTCAAATGAGGTCATGAAGAGTTAGACATGATTGAACAACATCATTCAAATATTCAGATCTTCTAGCAAGGTTAATGTCATTACACAAAAATCATGTTAAAATTGCCAATTGTATTTGTTTTTAAAACTTGTTATTTCTTGGAATATTACTCTTAGGGTTTATATAATATAAACTTATTAAAAATTAAATTTTTTCATTTGCAAAAATGACTATTTACAGTAGACAAGACCCATGAACACAAATTTAAAGCCTGTCAACAATTATAAGCAAGACTTGAAGCGGGTTGTCCCTAATTTCATTTGGGTACCTCAAATCTAAACCTCATTAGACTGATTAATTCGATTGTGACCATTTTTCTCCTAAATGCTCCTGTCCAGTTCTTGGAAATGTTAATGTTAACTTTTTCACCCCAAGGTATAGTAGCATCTCTAATGGTGATCATTAACCTTTTTTCTGACAGGAGAATTTACAATACTTTCTTTCAGCTTCTTGATGGGAATTTTTCTTGGGATTAAGAAAAATGTAAATTTCTCAACAAATGCCAACAAGGAACTCTAATATAAAAATACTAATAATATAATAATTATTATTATTACTTGTTACCCCTTCCCTTTTAGACAAAGAATTTAGATAAATGGAAAGAATTTGATCATCAGTGGTTAACTATAATTTAAGCGATCTTTTCTTTTCATTATGCCCAGATCCTCAATACCTGATTCTTACACTTTTTTCCTCTTTTTATTCCCTTTTTATTATCTACTCTTCCAAAATACAAATTTGGTTTTGTTTGTGTTTACCTGTTTGATATGGGAGCTCTGGATTTTATATGTGAAGTTCTAAGACTTCCTTTTAGGAGATGATTATTTCTATCTTTACCTTCTGTTTCTGATATATTCAGGGAGTTTTTTTTTTTTTTTTTTTTTTTGTTGTTGTTGTTGTTGTTGTTGTTGTTGAAATAGTGTGAGATAAAGATGAGAGTAGAATCTTCAGGGACCTCTACGACTTCTCAGAATTAAAAGCTGAAAACCTTGATGGATTACTTGTGCCTACCTGGTCTGCCTCTCCAGTATTGGTCACTGCTTATTTCCAGTGGTCCCATTGTAGTTTCCAAGTATCTTCAGGTTGTCTCTGGAGACCCCCAGCTGTTATTGCTTCTAGATAAAGACCCTTGGTACCTTGTATGCTTTCTGGTGTTGGTAATCTTGGGAGTTTGCTGCTTTGCTTATTGGCATTAATACTAGCTTTGAGGTTGTTCCCTTTCCTTTTGCTTGCTGAATTTTTGTACAGTTATTTGATGGAAGAAGTCATTATAGTTTTTCATTGGATTAAAATTATTTTTTGAAATTTGAATTTATCAAACATGATCATTTCAACATAGAAATAAAAAAACAGGATTGTATATGATGAAACAGCAAAACCTGATTGCTAATCTATTGTCTTCTCTATTTTTATCACTCTATGAATGATCAATTTTCTCTAAAAAAAAACAAAACCATTTTTTCTTTTAATCTACCTCTTCCATTATTCTCCATTCCAAATTGAGCCAATTAAAAACAAACTTGAAAAATAAAGAACTCATTATATACTTGCCTAAATCAGGCAAAATAAATGTCCATATTGTATCTGTTTGAATGTATATTTTTTAGTACCTCTCCATCAGATGGCATGTTTCATATTCATTTGATCAGGCTTATGGCTTATTATTTCATTAATCAGAGTTCCAAAGTCTTTAAAAGTGTTTTTTTTTTTTCCTATATTGCATGATTTTTTTTTCTCACTTTACAATGTATCAGTTCACAGGGGTCTTCCCAGTTTCCTTAGAAACTGTACATTTTATCATTTCTTAATGCATTTCTCAAATAGAAGGAAATATCTCTTTAATTTTAATCTTTGACAACAAAAACACCACTACAGATATTTTTGTATATATGCAATATTTTTTTATTTGACTTCCTTGAGATATAGGTCTAATAGTGCTATAACTTAGTCAAGTATAATATTTATATAGATATATACATACATATATATACACATATATATTAAATTTGTACAGTTTAATAACTTTTTGAATATAGTTCTTTCTAGAATCGCTAGATCAATTCACAATTCTACCAAGAATGTACCAGTGTACTTCTTTTCCCCCAGTCTCTTTAACATATTTTATTTTCCTCTTTGTCACCTCTTATAGCTTGAATGGGATAAGATTAAAATCTCAAAGTTGCTTTAATTTGCATTTCTCTTAATTATCTGTAATTTTTAGAACATTCCCCCCCCCCCAATAGAATTGTTGATAACTTGAATTTCATCCTTTGAAAACTACTACTCATATCCTTTGAATTTTTATATAATAGGGAATGCCTAATGGCTCTTGGTCTTAATCTGAATCAATTCTTTATATATTTTGCATATGCAAAATTTTTTCTTATCAGAGAAACATGCTACAAAATTCCTCCTACCCCTACCCCCCCTCCCTGTTACCTGTTTACCTTCTGACTTTCGTTACATTTTGTTTGTGTAAAACGTTAAAATTTTATTATAATCAAAATTGTCCATTTTACCTGGTGTGTGATAGAATTGTGATAGAAGTGATAGAATTACTTCTTTAGTCATTGAATTATTATCCAGTGTGAGTTATTTCTTCTTTGTTTCTCTTGATTTGTTTATGATGTGATCTTTTATATTGGGTTGAATATTCATTTGGAACTTATTTTGGTATAGGATGTGAGGCATTGGCCTAAATCTATTTTATCTCAGCCTGTGGTGCAGTTTTCTCTGCACTTATCACATAGTGAGTTCCTCTCTTTCAGTTTATCAAACACTATGCTACTACTGTTGTTTGATAACAACATTCAAGCAGTGTTGCTGCTGCACTATGTCATGTACTTAATTTGCTACAATGTTGCCTCTCTACCTCTTTAAAAAAAATTAACCAATGCCAAATCATTTTAATGATTATTACTTTGTAATTCAGTTTGTGGTATTGTATTAATAGACCTCCCTTTTTGTGTGTGTGATCACCCTTAAGATAGCTCAATTTCCAGTTCTTTGCCATAACAGAAAGAATAGATCTAAATATTTGTGTACAAATAGATCTTTTCTCACAAATCCCTCTTCCCTCTTCCCTCCTCCCCCTTTTTTCCGTCTCTGGGATATAGATCTAGTGGCAGTATTGTTAGATCAGTGGGTATGTACAGTTTTATATCCCTTTGGACATAGTTCCAACTTGTTCCCTAGAATGGATGTCTTTATTTCTGCAAAGACTATTTTATAGTTATATTAAATAATTCCTGTGTGCATTTTATTTAATATTTTGTTCTGTAGGTCTGTAGATTGTTTTTATTTTGAATGGAATTTCTCTTTGTAGCTCTTTTAGGTATGGTTAAGAAAATTGGTGTTTTATATGGATTTTTCCTGCAATTATGCAGAATATAATTTTTTGTTAATGGTAATTTTTTGGTTGGTTGTCTAGAGTTATATTAGTATGCCATCATATCATTTAGAGAAGGCAGTAATAGTGTTTTCCCCTCTTCTATGCTTATTTGCTCTTTTTTTCCTTTGTCTTATTAAGTAGTCGTGGTGAATGTAGGCATCCTTAACTTTGTTCTTCCTTTTATTGGGAAGGCCTCTTAACTTTTCCCCATTACGTATATTGACTCTTGTATTTAGATAAATAATATTTACAGTGTTAAGGAAAAGTCCATTTATTACAATGATTTCTAGAGCTTCTAACATAAAGGAGTGTTGAATTTGTCAAAAGCCTCTTAAGCATCTATTTACACAATCATATCTTTTAAAAATTATTTGTATTTTAAACATTGTTTATTATATTTGTAGTCTTTTTTTATGGGGCAGGTAGATGGGTGGTGCCATGGAGTAAAGCTTCTTAAACTTTTTCCACTTGCTACACCTTTTTGCCAAGAAGTTATGTGACCCCAGGTATATAGGCAAAGTTGGTATACAAATCAAATATTTATTGCTAATAAACCATAAATTAATTCATTTTAAAACAATTCTTTGGTTTACATATAATATTACTATTTATTAAAAGCAAAAGTAAATTTGCGTACTAATAAGATAGATGGGCTTTGTTTATTTTTACATAAAGAATTAAATTTTAGCAGAATATTTGACGTTGTAGCATGTAGAATGTTCAGAAATCTTTCATTGTTACCAAATTTTTTGCAACCCCCACATTGAGTGGTATGAAACAACCCATAGCTTTAGAAGCTTTGCCATAGAACCCTAGGGTCTGGAGTCAAGAAAACCTCAGTTTAAATCCGACCTCACACTTACTAGCTGTGTGACCTGGGTCAATTCACTTAATCTTGTTTGCTTTCATCTCCTTATCTATAAAATGAGCTGAAGAAGAAAATGGCAAACCACTCTTAATATCTTTGCTAAGAAACCCCTCCAGAAGGGGTCACACAAGTGAAATGAATGAAGAATAACAATAGTCATGTTTAGTTAGCCTTGCATTCCTGGTATAAACTCAACTTGGGCATAGCATGTAAACATATTTTGTAGTTTGTATGCTAATATTTTATTTGAATATTTTTATGTCATTGTTCAATGGGGATATTGGTTCATAGTTTTCTTTAATCTTACCTTGATTTGGTTATCAGGGCCTATAATAGTATCATAGAGATTGGAAAAGTTGTCTCTTATTCTTAGTGCAAACTGTTTATGTAATTATTCTTTGAATGTTTGCAAGATTTGACTTATGAATCCATATGGTCTTGTAGTTTATTTTCTTGGAAATTCATTTTATTATTTTTTTAGTTTCTATTAAAAATACATTTTATTGTTTAAACCAATCTGTTCCTTGATCTGGATACTTTGTATTTTTGTGAATTTTCTTCTATATTGTTATCAGTTTTGTTGTCATATAATTGGGCAAAATAGTTTGTAATAACTGTTAGGGGCATGACCCCAACTCCCAAGTGGAACAGGCCTTATGTGACCAATACTGCCTGTCCACCTGAAATGGTGAAAACTGTAAGTAATAAGGGGCGAGAGTCAGGATGGTGTGAGACTCCCATTTATTACAAAGACTGCTGGTCCTTTTATCATCTTGGTGCTTGTTTCTAGTTACTACTTCATACGTAATCACATTCTAGCCTATAGTAGATACATGATTCTCTATAGGAAGCTACACATAGATATGATGTGTGCATTCCTTTCCTAATAAGGATATTGAAGGTACTCCCCTCTAAGGTCTGGCACGCCTCTCCTGGGAACTGCCACATTGATCCTTTGGGTGGGATCCTCTTCCTCCCAGCGCCATCTTGTTCACCCTTACAAGGCTACCTTCAGATTATCTGAGCTGTGCCCTGTGCAATGTCCAAGGCTGGCAGGAGGTTGGCAGGCCCTCTTACAAATAACTCACTTTATTGCCACTTAAATAGATGTTTCTCCTTTTTTCCTCCTTAGTTTGAACAATTTGATTTTCCTCTTTTTTAAGTCAGATGGATAAAGCATTTACTTTATTGCTTAATTTTTTTCCTCCTATAAAGGAGCTCCCAATTTATCTTATCAATTCAGTTATATCTTTGTATTTTGGATTTTGATTTCACTCCCAATTCATTGATGTGTTCTTTTGTTGAAGAGATAGAAAATTTCCCCTCAAAATTGCATTAGTTACATTCTATAAATTCTCATTATTGTAATTTTCTTTTAAATTTTCTATTATTTCTATAATTTATTTGACTCATTAGTCTTTGAAATTAAGTGTAGTATTTTAGTGTAGTATTACATTTAAATTCTTTGCTTAAGGGCCATTTATTGAATGTAATTACTTCACTGTGATCTGTACATGATATGTTTTAGTATTTCTGCTTTTCTGCAATTTTTTGCAGAAATACTCTTAATATGTGATCATCTTTTTTTTTTTTGAAAAGTGCTATGTATTGCTGATAAATTATATAATTTATATACAATATAATACATATATGTATATAATATAAATAATTATAAAAATATAATTATATAATTTTCACTATTCACTTTCAGTAATTTCCAGAGAGCTGGCCTGGCCATCTCTTATTTCTCTAAAGTTTTATTCAGGTTTTTAATATTTTTCTTTTTTAAAAAAAAAAAGTACCACTTCTTCATTGTTAATACTTTTACCAAATTTTCTCCCTCCAATTTGAATAATCTTTAAATATTTAGATGAATTGATGTTGAGTGGGCATATATTAAAATTTGATATTAATTACAGAAAGCTCTTAAGTATAATATAAATTTTCTCCTTTTTTAAAAATTTTGTCTAAATTTCTTATAATCTTATCTGAAATCACATTTACCTATAAGTACTTGATTTTTGGAGTTTAGCTGAAGCATAATATATTTTACTCTCATTGTGAATCTTTGTGTTTGTTATAAAACAAGATATCGTCAGATTCCATTCTCTGATTCATTCTATATGTTTCTCCATTTTTTGTTGTGCTTATCTCATTTCTATTTCCATCCTGTTGTACTTTTGTACTTTTTTTGTACTTTGTGCTATTGTACTTTTTCCTCCCTTTATTCCCATCCTTTTCTTTATAAATGAGAATTTTGTTAGAGTTTGCCTGACACTTGTGATCTATGAGGGAAGGAACTTGTTTCCTCCGCATTTGTAGCTTCTTTCATTGTGATCCCAGGATGTTATTTTTCTTTTCTTTTTAAATAATCAGCTCATAGCTTTTGAGATTGTTTTACTTCTGACTATTCCCATGCCTGTCTTGACTTCCTTTTTAGAGGTCCCCCCCCCCAAGCTTTCTTTGTTCCCTGCCTTCTCCTATTTCTCTTTTGAGTTTAATGTATTTTTATACCAGAATACCTTTGCCTGTGTGTGTTGTGATTGTTTCTAATCTTTCTTTATCTGGTTCAGATGAAAATTAGATTCATGGGATCTCCATTTCCCTCTATTCCTGTTTTTGTGAGTTTATACTCTTCATCTTTTTTTTTTTTATTTGCAAAGCACTTAAAATATATATATATATATATATATATATATATCTATATAAAATTGAAACTTTATTTTCAAATCATAAGCAAGGATAATTTTTCACTATTCACCTTTGCAAAACCTTGGGTTCCAATTCCACTCCTTCCTTCCACCCTCTTTCTTAGATGGCAAGTAATCCAATATATATTAAATATGGTTTAAAAAAAATGTAAATCCAATGTAGGCATATGTATTTATACAATTATCTTGCTACACAAGAAGAATCAGATCAAAAAGGGAAATGGGAAAGAAAATAAAATTCAAGTAAACAACAACAAAAAGAGTGAAAATGCTATGTTGTGAACTACTCTCAGTTCCCTCAGTCCTCTCTTTGGGTGTAGATGGCTCTCATCATCACAAGACCATTGGAATTGGCCTGAATTGTCTCATTGTTGAGAAGAGCCACATCCATCAGAACTGATCATCATATAATCTTGCCATTGCCATGTACAGTGAAATCCTGATTCTATTCATTTCACATAGCATTAGTTCATGTAAGTCTCTCCAGACCTCTCTAAAATCATCCTGCTGATCGTTTCTTATAGAACAATAATATTCCATAACATTCATGTACCATAACTTACTCAGCAATTCTCCATTTTATGGGCATCTACTCAGTTTCCAGTTTCTGGCCACTACAAAAACATTCTTGCACATGGGGGTTCCTTTCCCTCCTTTAAGATCTCTTTGGGATATAAGCCCAATAGAAACACTGCTGGATCAAAGGGTATGCACAGTTTGATAACCCTTTGATATTCTCTTCATATTAATGTACCTTGATACAAGAATAGTGCTTTTCCTCACCTTCTTTTCTTTCCCAATATAGTTCTTGGTCCCTCTCATTTTTGTTTTCTCTTAATACCAGTAAAACAGAACAAGATCAGCCAGAAAATACCTTCTATCTCCCAACTTTTTCTATCATCCTAATAAAGCTATTAGGGTTCTTAAAAGATATTTGTAATTTTTATTAACATGTAAATACTTCACATATTTCCTTTTAATGAAACATATATGTATACCCTACTTTTTTTTTTTTTTTTGGCTTCTTTGATTCCATTTTAAAATGTCTACTTATTTCTGGTGTTTTCATCATTAATAGCCCTCCTCCCCCATGAAAGATTATATTTAGTTTTGCCATATAGATTATTTTTGGTTGTAAATTTTTATTTCTTGCCTCTTGTATTATCATATTCAAAATTCTCTTCTCCTATCTATTGGCAGATACAAATTCTTGTATGACCCTTATTTTGGCTACTTGGTATTTGAATTCCTCCTTCTTTTTTTTTTTTTTTTTTTTTTTTTTTAAAGCAGTGTCTAATATGTTTCCTTTGACGTTGAAATTCTGAATTTTCACTATGATATTCCTTTGAGTTTTCATATATTCTTTCTCAAGATAACTGGTGGATTTTGACTCCTGGCTATAAGAGTTCGGAGTGGTTTTCATTTAAATTTCTTGAAAATTGCTTCCAGGCTTTGTTTTGATCATTTTAGCTGATAATTCTTAGAAAATTCTTTCGCCTTAATCTGTTTTCCAGATCAGTTGATTTTGAGATAGCATTTCTCATGTTTCCTTTTTTGTTTTAGTATTTCTTGTTCTCCTAAGTCATTTTCTGTTTGGTTTATCCTAATTTTTCAGACATTTAGTTCTTGGGTGAAGGTTTTCCATCATCTATTGTAAGGTGTCAATTTTCCTTGCGATTCTTTCCTCCCTAGCTTTTCCATTCTGTTTCTCTTGTTTCATTTCTTCCAGGTACTCCTGCAGTCCCTCTGGCCAGGACATTTTTTCTTCGAGGCTTTACCTGGACTTGTTGTGGGGTGGTTCTCCTCCTCAGGGGTTTACCCCCTGGGCATCATCACTTAAACCAAGGTATTTCATCATAGTATTTGGAGTTTTCCTTGGTTTGCTCATCTAATTCAGTTTCTAGTTTTGGGGGAGTGGGGGTGCTGGCTGTGCCTGGGTCAGTTTTCTCAATTGAAAAATGTGGGCAGAGCCTGACTTGGTTCTGTTTATGGTATTCCAGATACCTTCAAAGCTCTTCATGGCTGTTCTGGTATTATGCTTCCCCTGGAATTCCTAGGCTCTGCTCTTTCAAAGTGGACTTCTGAAATCAGGTCTCAGATCATTTATTCTGGCCTGGATACTGCTTACTTTGTCCCAAGACTTTTCTCTGCCTGGGTTCTTGTAGCCGTGAGATTCCCTCCAAACAGAGCCTATATTGGGTTTAGCCTTCTGGGTAACAGCAGACCTGCTAGAGCCTGGCCTTGGCATATTTATCCCAAGGTCTCTGCAAGACTCCAAGGGGTTCCTTATGGATTCTTGGCCTTATTTGTTTTTAGAGTGGTGCATTTCTAAATCCAGATAGGGTGTTGGGGTGAACAGAGCTATTCTGTGCCATTGTATGTTACTTCTCACATTCCCTTTTTTTTCATTGATTTTCTTGTTCATTATTTAGTCTGGTGAGAATTTCAGATTTTTACTGAAATAGATGTCACAGAGCTAGCTTTCCTCAGTTCAAGTGTCCATTGTGGTAGGAAATACACTTTTTTCCCCCCCTAAGCTATTCTATTTTCTTTTTCCTTCTCAGCTATTCTAATTTTATTTACATCATATTTTGATTTTTATCTAGCCATTCTTTTTTGGTTCCTTGTGACCAAAATATTTATTTATTTATTTATTTTTTACTCTTCTAAGGCCCTGATTGTAATTTGTTTTGGAGTTACTACTATCTTCTTTTGGATTTTTTTCTTAGATTTCTCTTAGACCACCTCTAAGATGGTCATTCTTAGCATTTCTTAACTGTCTATTTTTTGCTTCTTTTTATGCATACACACACACACACACACACATATATATATAAACCTCACTTCCCAGATTGGAATTTTGTAATAGAGTCAGGCTTTATCTCCTCCAGCTCCCTTGGATGGATTGTTTGGGTAGGCTGTGTTTGGTTTTATTCCCTCTGTAGTCTGTATGATGCTGCTGTACTAGCTGTGTTACCTATTATTAGGCCCCTGCCCTTGTATCTCAACTGTTTTTCCACTGTGGGTGGTGGTCTTGGATTGTCTCTTTTCCCTCTTTGCTCAGCCTCTGGTTGTGAGTTTGTTCTATCTTCTGTTGTGGCCCTGATAGATAAATAGAACAAACTCAGAACTCAGCTGTTGGAAAGCCTTTTAATTTAAAAATCTCTATTTCTCAGGGTTGTTTTGAGAATAAAACAAGGTAGTATTTTTAAAGCTATATAAATGCTAGTTACAGTTATTTTTATAACACCACCATCAACACATGGCTTCTTTGGCCTCTTTCCTCCTTTCAAACACCTACTTTTAATTGTTCTCTTGATTGGCTATCATTTTCTTCACCATCCTTGGTCTTTGTAAGTTTTGACAATCACTTTCATATGACATTCTCCTGACTCTCTCCTCTTCATTCTGTGTTTTATCTTTTTGATGTATTAATATGAATGTTGTCTCCCAATGTATTGCTTCTTTTTTTTTTTCTTTTTTTTTGTTTGTTTGTTTGGTTTTTTTGGTGGTGGTTTTGTTTTTTTGCTGAGGCAATTGGGATTAAGTGACTTAACCAGGATCCCACAGCTAGGAAGTGTTAAGTGTCTGAAAACAAATTTGAACTCATGTCCTCCTGACTTCAGGGTTGATGCTCTATCTACTTCACCACCTAGCTGTCCCGTCATGTTCATGGCTTCTATTATTTTTTCTATGCAGATCTCTCAATTTGTGTGTGTGTATATATATATATATATATAGTTTTGACCTCCAGATGAGACTCTTACAACTGTTTTTTAATATATTTCCACTTAGGTATCCCACTAAATCCTCAGACTATGCATGTCTACAACTTTGTCCCCAATTGCTTATTTTTTTCATCCTCTCTTTTGGTAGTTCTACTGTACAATCCATATTATCAACTTCATAACTTTTCTATTTCTTCTCTAAACTTTGTCTCTCAGTGTCTAGTATGTTTTCTGTGTACACAAGGGACTTAATGAATGTTTGTTGTGTCTTGATTCTCTGGAGTTTTACTTGGGGGATTCCTGGAACCTTCCTGTGGGTCCTCTAGTTGTATCAAAGCTGGTGTAAATCTAAGTTGTTAATAGTCTAAGCAGGTCAATTTTGTCTTCTTTTAATATTCTTTACACCTTTAAAGTAATAATGTAGAATTTCAAGTTGTTTGGGGAGTTCATACGTATTATGTTCAGTTTCCAGCTAAATCGATGTGGATTCCCCTTTCCCCCCCAAAGGTCCTTTAAAGATTTTTTTTTTTTATTGGTGGGGGTGGGGTGTGTTTGTGTGTATAAGGCAGTTGGAGTTAAGTAATTTGCCTGGGGTCGCACAGTTTATGTCTTGTCTGAGATTGAATTTGAAAGTTCTCCTAAATCCAGGGCCAGTGCTCTAACCATTATGCCATCTAGCTGCCCCTCTCATTTGTTTTTGTTGTTGTTGACATTTATTTTCACAAAAGGATTGATACCTAGTTTTTGGGAAATGCTGTTTTTGCCTAATCTTGTGATTGTAATTTCAACACTATATTTTTATTAAAAGTTATATAAAAAGTTGTTTTCTCATTCATAGGATCAAAGTTGGTTTTGAATGAGATAATTATACCAAGATCTACTATGTTTGGAGAGCAAACTACCATTTTTCTAGTTGTCCAGTTTAGTACCCTTGCTTTTGTCACTCTTGATTCCTATCCATTGTTTTAAATGTTATAATTTATTTTTCCACAACAGCTCTCTTGTATGTTCCCTTCTCTCCAATCTTCATAGATACCACCACTCAGACACCATTATTCTAGTAAAAGATCTCCTCCCCTGTTGCCTAGAGTATTCCAGTAACCTTCTAAATGGTGTCTGTCTATGCCCTAATCCATTGTTCATATAGCAGTCAGAGTGATTTTTCTACAGCATCAATCTGTCACCCCTTAATAAATTTACAAGATCAAATAAAAGATCTTTTTGGGAAGGGGGCACATTCAAAGCTCAAAATTTGGCTCCTTGCTATGTTTTTTTTTTTTTTTTTAAATCATCTCACATTGACTCTTTTCTACATATTTCAAAATCTTCTCACATTGTCTCTTTTCTATATTTCAAAATCCAGCTTTACTGTTCTATTTGCTATTCCTCAAGACACTCCATCTCCTTACTCCATGTTTTCACTTACATCATCCCTTGAAAGGAAGGATCTGTCAGGAAATGGTGGAAACGAGCAAAGGGAGAAATAATTCAGCAAATCAGAAGCTTGCTTTATGGTTTTCTGGAGACTATTTAGATGTGGGTAGCAATTTGATGAGAGACTTCTTTTGAGTAATTATGTGAAGCGTAGTTGAGACTCACACACTTAGGCAACAACCAGCACCTCTCCCCAACCACTAGAGATTAAGAGGTGGGTCAAAAGGCATGAGCCTTTCTATGAGCCCATAGAAAGAGACAAACAAATACATGGCATTCCCTTTTTTTTTTTTTTTTAGTAGGTATGAGGCTGGTGACTTGAGAGTTGTAACATCTGGTTACTAATAATAACCTGGCTAGAATATATTGAATTTATTCCATTAATATTTTTTATAAATGGCCAACTGTCACCACATCATAATGATTCTAAACAGAAATTTCCTTTTAAATGAATATAAAATAGTAGGATTATATGATAAATACCACAACCTTGTAATGTCTTTAAATATAATAATAATATTGCTAGCTAACATTTATTTAGTGCCTACTATGTGCCATTCACTATATTGTCTCATTTGATTCTCACAACAAACATGGTATGTAGGTGCTATTATTCTCACTTTACAGTTGAAGAAAATAAAAGTGGGAGATAAGAAGTTAAGTGACAATGCCAACTAGGGTCACACAGCTAGTATCTGAGACTATATTAAGTCTTTCTGACTCCAGGTTCAGAGCTCTATCCACTGAGCTCTCTAGCTGCCTTGATATATAAAGTTGGCATCTGTTTATCATAAAAACATATTTACAGTGACCTTGTAAAAGATAAACAGTCATCACTGTTAAAAAGAGATGAAAATTATACCCCACTAAAAGAGTAAAAAATATTTATTATCTTTCATTTATATTCATTCTGTATACTGTATGTATATCCCTACCTGGCTGGGTAATTATTTGACAGCCTGCTTCTCTTTAGCTTTCAGAAAGCATGGAAAATGAGCCAAGTGTGGATGGTTTTTCACTTCAGCACTACCAAGCATATATACTTAACTGACACTCCAACTGTCACATTCAGAAGTTGAACCCACCTTCTACAGGATAGCCCTTCACATTATGTGTTTGAACATAGCTATCAGCAGCTCTCCTTAGATTTTTTTTTTTTTTTTTCAATGTTAAACATCCTTAGTTCCTTCAACCAACAGGTCATTACCTCAAGTCCTTTTGCTGTCTTGGCTGTCTATTCTTCATTGGACATTTTATCTTAGTGTCCATTTTAAACCTAGGTGTCTTGGAACTAAGCATGATACTTTGGAAATGACTGGTACAAAATGCCAAGGGACTATTAATTTCTGGTTCTTGGAAGCTTTGCCTTTTTTGAGTGAGGCAACCCAAGTTCACATTTCCTTTACTGCCTTTTCCCTTGATGAATTATAATGTGCTTACAGGCTCCTAAATCCCCAGATGTTTTCAAACTTCTTTCTGATCTTAACTCATCTATTTTCTATTTTTGAAATTGATTTTTGTAACTTGTGTAAAATTTCACATTTATTCCTATTAAATTTCACCATACTGGATTCAACCCATTGCTTTAAAATCTGTTAGAATTATTTTGGATTCAGAAACCTTTTATTCTCCAGATTAGCTTTTAGTCCCAATTTTGTCCCAATTGCCAATTTGACATATATGTGCTACTTATGCCTTCATCCAAATTATCAATAAAAGTCTTCCTTAATTGGAATGTGAACCCCATGAAATCAGGAACTTTTTTTTTTTAATTAAACCTTTCTTTATATTTTCAGTGTTTTACATCGTGTTTGGCCACATTGTAATTTCCTAATTAACTACTTTTAAAAAAAATTAATGCATGGGTAATTTTTCAACATTGACCCTTGCAAAACTTCTGTTCCAAATTTTTCCCTCCTTCCCCCTCCCCCTCCCCACTCTCCCCTAGATAGCAGGTAGTCCAATGTATGTAATTAACTAGTCTTAAAGGACTTGGTGATAGAGCAATCTACTAGAAACCACCTTCCATGTTCACATTGCTCCTTTGATTACGACTAGTTTGAGTTTAGCCATTCAGCTACATCTGAATCTGATTGTATCTAGTATCTTTGTCTAGTCTACCCTCCACAAGAATAGTAAATGAGAGATATTTTATCAGCTGCCCTCTCACTATTACAGATATTTCATCTCCTGAGAGCATTTTCACTGTTTCCCAAACCTCTAAACCTTTCTCTCATTATGTCTGTCCTATGTTTCCCAGCCTTCCTTCAAATCTCATCTAAAGTTTCACCTTTGTTAGGATTCCTTCTCCAGGTTACCTTCTCCTCTTCTATCCATATTTTAAGTAGTTGTTTGCACCTTGTCTCTGTGAGATAGAGCTTCATGAGAGCAGAAATTTAGCTTGTCTGTGTTTGTTTTAATGTCCTTAGCACTTAGAATAGTGCCTGATATATGTAGTAAATGCTTAAAATTAGTTCATAGGTCAATTTTCTCTTTTAACTTCTAACTTTTAGAATCCCTGGCTTCCTTTAACACTCAGCTCACAGGCTATCTCCTTTGGGGGACTTTTCCCATGGCTCTCCCAAATTTCACCTTACTGTTGTTGTTGTCTTCAGTTGTTGTGTCTGACTCATCGGGATCTGGTGACCTCTTTGGGGGTTTTCTTGGTAAAGATAATGAAATAGTTAATCATTTCCTTCTCCAACTTATTTTACAGATGGGGACTAAGTAAATACAGTTAAATGAGTTGCCCCAGAGTCACACCACTAGTAAGTGTCAGAGGCTGAATTTGAACTACAGGAAAATGGATTTTCCTTATTCCAGATCCAGCACTCTATCCTGGGCCACCTGGATACCCTCACTCTCATCCTACCAATGGATAATTAATAGTTCTCCAATTATTTTATTCTGTTTTTCCACAAAGTGTTTTATAGTGAATCTTGGACATATACTCTCAAATATTTTATAGCTTCTGTCATTATTTTGAGTGGAATTTCTCTTCTTAGCTCTTCCTGCTGGGTTTTATTGCTTATCCATAGGAAAACTGATGATTTATGAAGATTTTATCCTGCAACTCTGTGGAATTTATTGTTTTTTTTTTTTTGTTATTTTTGTTTTTTTATTTTTATAATAATAATAATAATATAATATAATATATTATAATATAATATTATAATAATAATAATAATAATTATAAATATTATTATAATATTATAAATAATATTATTATTTATATCGTTATAAGATTAGCGAATTCTAATTTTTTTCTCTCTTCTTCCTTTCCCTTCTCTTTCCCCAAGACATCAAACATAAATGTACAATCATATTAAACATTTCCCCTTTAGTCATGTTGTGAAACAATCAGAACAAAAGAGGAAAAAAAAACATAAGAAAGGGGGGAAAAAACCCAAGGTGAAAATATAGCATGCTTTGATCTACATTCAGACTCCATATTTCTTATTCTGCATGTGGAGAGCATTTTTCATGAGTTTTTTGGAATTGTCTTAGATTGCTGAGTAGACTTAACTCTATCAAAATTGATCTTCTCCAATATTGCTGGTACTATGATACAATATTCTCCTGGTTCAGCTCACTTAACTCAGTATTATTTCATGTGAGTCTTTCCAGGTTTTACTGAAATCTGCCTGTTCATCATTTATTATAGGATAATAGTATTACATTATGGAATTTATTTTAATTAATTTTTCCATTGACTCTTTAGGGTTTTCTTAGTATAGCATCATGTTTATAAAAAATAATTTTTGTTTTCTCTTTTTTAGACTTATTCAAGCCTCATTTTCTTTTTCTTGTCTTATTGCTAACATTGTATTAAGTAATAGTTGTGATACTAGACATTCTTGCTTTATCTCTGATCGTATTAGGAAGACCTCTTAACTTTTCCTCATTATACATAATGTTTCCTCTCAGATTTAGAGAAATATTCTATACTATGTTAAGGAAAAGTCCATTTATTCCTATGGCTTCCAGAGCTTTTAAAAGTCAGTTTTGTCAAAAACAAAAATAAAACCTTTTCAGCATCTATTTATTTAATCACATAGTTTTAAAATCACTTGTATTATAAATATAGTTTATTATATTTGTAGTCTTAAGTTTATCCAATTTTGCATTCCTCTTATAAAACCAACCTGGGCATATGAGATATAATCTTTATAATATGTTGCTGTATCCCATTTGCTAATAATTTATTTGGATTTTTTTTTTTTTTTTGTATTAGTGTTCATTAAGATCGGTCTGTACGTTTTTTCTCTGCTTAGTCTCTCCTTATTTGGCTATCAAGACCATAGTTGTATAATAGAAAGAAATTGGAAGAGGGTGTCTTATGTTTGTGACATTGGAATTATTCTTTAATTATTGATAAAATTGATTTGTGAATCTTAACTGTTGTATATGGACTTTAAATTCCTCATCTCCCCACTTTGGGAGTTTGTTTACAACTTGTTCAATTTCTTTTTCTGAAATTATTTAATTGGATTACTTAAATAGTGAAGTGTATTACTATTTAATTTATTTTTTATTTTTCTAAGTTATTAGTTTTGTTACCATATAATTAAGCAAAATAGGTCCTTTTTGTCATTATCTCTTTTGAGTGGTAGATGCCTAAGAACAGTCAACTTTTTTTTTTTTTTTTAAATCTTAATTGCTTTTCAGAAAGACTAGGTCAGTTCATAAATTCTGGTCTCAGGATGTATATAGTTTAGTAACTTTTTGTTCCTTTGTTGGAGATTGCCATCGTGAATTCAAATTCTTGTCTGCCAATTATTTTATCATTATTTTTGATTTTCTCTTAAACCATTTGGGAATATCCTGCCATGGCTGTTTGTTTACTTGGGAATCTACAGAAACATCAAATGTTCATTCTTTTTCTTGCAATATTTATTCAAAAATGTTTGGACTTGTTTAACAAATCTGTAGTTCACATTCTCTTATTCTTCCCTTTTTTGATTTATTTGTCTAGGTTTAAAGTCTTTAGCTGAAATCTTTTGTAATTTTAATCTTTTTGATTGACTTTTTAGCTAAAGTTCTAAATTACTTTATAGAATAGTCATATTAGTTCATAGCTTCATTAGCATTGTGTTAACATATATGTTCTTTTAAATCCTCTCCTAGGATTATTTTCCTTTTTTGTTAACTGTACCATTCTGATGAATGTGAAGAGAAAGCTCACTGTTTTGATTGGCATTTTTCTTATTAAATGTTTTTGGGGGAGGATTCATTTCTATATGATTATTGATAGTTTATATTGTTTCCTTTGAAAACTATCTATTCATATAGTTTCATTATTTACCTTTTGGGGTAATGGTCCTTGTATTTATTTTATTTGAATCAAAGAATTAAATAAATCCCTTTAACATTTTCAGCCTCTGCAATTGAAGTTTGTTTTGCTTCACTTGAATGTGTGTGTGTGTGTGTGTGTCTGTGCGTGCGTGCGCGCCCACATGCATGCATGCATGCCTGTGGATGTGGGTTTATTGGTGAGTATGCTTATATGTTTAACCATTCTTTGGTTCAGATAATAGTGGAATTCATTTGATGCTTTCTTCCCCCTCCATTCCTTTGTTTATATATTCTTCTTGAGCTACCAAATTATAAGATTTTAGGTCCACTGCCTTCTTATTTCTTATCTTTTATTTCCTTTCAAGACCATCAATACAGAACAAAACCCTCCCCCATTCCCTCGGGTTTTTCTTAATTTTTCCTCTGTGATTTTTATGAACAAAAGAGTGGTAGAAGTAAGTTATTTTTCTTTAATGATTGGTATAGTATCTTAACAGTAGCTTAACAAATCTTTGTGGATTATGATAAATACTTTATTTTAAAATTGTTATTAGATGTAAAAATGGCTGAGAAAGGGGGAGGGGAAGCATTTTAGTGATTGCAGTCTGTTTTAAAGCAAAGAATAGAACTTAATATTTTGAGATAAAAAAATTTGGTCATTGTTCAAATTGAAGCTTTGAGAATTTTTGCTAGGAACCAAATAACATGGCAAAAAAATGAAACAATAGAAAATGTGGTGCCCAAAGGATTGATTCTTGTATTTTTGAAAGCAAGTATGTTTCATATAACATAGAAGCAAGGTGAAGCTACTTGTTATATAAATGAGAGAACATCTCAAAAAATCTGACTTGTTAAGGTAGCAAAGTGATCAACGATTTGACCTATAATCCTCTGCTTTCCACAGGGAGATTTGCAATGAGAAAAAAAGGCAGCAAAACAGACATCTTTGGATCAGTTTCTCAAATGTCATCAAGTAGTTATAATCCTTCTCATAGAAGTCCTGCTGTATTTCATGACCTTGATGAAGGTTCCTTTATCTACTAATTTGTTGCAGTAAAAATAAAGCAAGAATTATGAAAAAGTAAGATAAGAACACAGTACTATGTCATTAAGTATCATTTTATGTGACTGGTTACGGTTTTGCCCTAAATGATCATTTTGTATGCCCACTAAAATTATTTCATATTTAGAAAGTTTACATTGTTCAGGCATATCACTTTTCACTTTTAAAATTTTGTATGGTAATCTGGAATGTGATAGGTGAAGACTTTTCATAGTTACTATCTACCAAATAAAATAAATAATCTAATAAATTTGAAATAAGCAGTACGATCTTACATGTAATAAAAGAGAGCCAAATGCATTAGATAGGCATATTTCAGAGTCCCTCTTTTTGAAGTGCAACCTTTGACTTTATGTAATCAATGGCAGAATGTGGTTTTTATTGTTTATTTCACATTACAGTACTTTATCATAATAGGTATTTTCATAATTCTTTAGATTCATAGTTGTCATTTTATGGTGATAAATCACAAGTATACTGTAATTAAACCAGTTTTGAGATTTTTAGGGTTTTTTGTTGTTAAAAATAAAATAGCTTAAAATATTTTTGGAAAAGTATTCTTTTCTCTTTTAGATGATATTTTATAGAATCTATTCTCTAGAGTCATTAGATCAAAAAGTATGATCGATCAGTTTTGTGATTCTTATTAATACACATTAGTCTTAAAGTGTTTTCATTAATTTCCAACCCCACTATAAAAATATTGGAATGTCTTTCCCAACATATCTATTGGGGTCTGTGTGGGGAAGATATCTTAGTATGGGTTTAAGGTGGTATCTTAAGTTTATTTTGATTTACATTTCTGATGACCAGGACATATGAGTGTTTTGTTTTTTTTTTTCATGTAATCGTTAATAGACACCATTTCTTCCTTGATTGTTTAAAAAAAAAACAACAACCCTAAGAACTTGGATGCTGTGTAATTTTAATGACCAAGCTTGATCCCAGAGAGGCTTGAGAAAATGCATGTTGCTTTCCTTCAGTGATGGAGTGGGGACTAAGAGTGTGAAATACTGCATATATTTCAGGTGTCACCATGCATTCGTTGGCTTTGCTAAATTGCTTTTTTTCTCTTTTTATTCTTTAAAAGGAATGACTTAGGGGAAGTTAAGGGAAGGAGGTGAGTTATAATTGCAAAAGGAGATAATATAAAAACAAAAATAAATAAAATTGAGTGAGATAATATAGAATAGTATATAAAGAAATGGTCTCAGAGGCAAATAAACCCAGATTCAAGTATGCTTTGATAAATGTTTGTTGGTTGTGTGATTCTGGGCAAGTCATTTAACTTTGTACTCTAGGTATGAATTTGCAATGATAGTTCTTTACTGATAGTTCTATAAACTAATAAAAGCATAGGTACTGTCTCAAGCCTTCGAAATAAAAATAAGACTTAAAAAAATTTTGTCATTTAATGTAATTTTCTAACATTGCTTCACTGGAAAATAGGTGTTTTGGATGTCTGTGCCTTACCTGATAATATTTATTAGATTATTACACTCCTTACCCCCATCTCCTGGGAGGCAGCTTGCTTCAGTAGATAGAGAGCCTATCTACTAGTTTTTAAATTTTTAAAAAATTTTTATTTTTTATTTTTGTAATCTGGAATTTTTAGGTTCTGGTTCTATAGTTTGACTGTTAATAGTTGTTTGACATGCAGTTTAACCTCTCTGAGCTACCTTCTTTTCCCTATGTTTAAGGCTTTAAGTTGTTGATTTGGTGCTGTTATCTCACTCCTTCCTCTCCATGTACACTTAGTAATTTTCTTTCAAATTGTTCTTTTCTCATAATTTTAGATAATTTGATTTCTTTTAAAAATTTTATATGTTCAGATCCATTGTTTTTTTCTGCAGTAATTCCTTTCATTTAAGAAAAATATCACTTCTTTGCAAAATTGAGGCACATTTTTTTATGAAATTGTTTTCCCCTGAGGCAATTGGGGTTAAATGACTTGCCCAGGGTCACACAGTTAGGAGGTGTTGTGTCTGAGATCAGATTGGAACTCAGGTCCTCCTGACTTCAGGGCTGGTACTCTATCCACTACCAGCTAGTTGCCCCTGAATTATTTTTTTTAATAGATATATAGAATATATTTTAAAAAATGAACTAAAGGAGTTTATTGTGATGTGATTCCAATCTTTTTTCCACTATATAGATAACTAATATGGGAAGGAATTTTGATACAAAATAAGACCTTCTAATTATGATGAGACTTTCTACTTACATGTTATGGTTGATGTTTGTTATTTAAAAAGTCCTAGGGGAAAAATAGCCTGGGCTATGTAGAGGATATGTGACTTGGCCAAGGACCACATAGCCTGTCCCTTAAACAAGGATTTGAACCCAGTCTTCATCATGATTTCACCAGATTCTCTCCAAACATAAGCTATATACTCTTGGTTTTGCAGCATGTTGAAAAAAGATTGGGTCTGGCTAGAAGTACAGTGGTTTTCAGTGGAATTTCTCTATTGATGGAAATTTGCCTGGTACATTACCTGTTACTTTGTGGTATTCCTGCCACACTGCTACTGGTCTTCCCATTTTCCTCCCCCAACTCTATACTGGTGCTGAAATTAATGCTAATAATCAGATTAGTTTAGTAATCCTACTAAGCTCAGGACTCTCCAGCTCAAGCAATCCACGTATGCATTCCAGATTGAAAGAATTATAAGTATATGCCAACTGGCTATGATAATTCATATTATTTGTGTAAAAAATTGGAAATCAGATCCTTTATATATTTGCCAATAATTTTCAGCTCTTAGCACTTTTGTTAAGGAAGTACCCTACCATAAATACAGATCTCTCTTCATAGTTGAATTTTTAGAATGGTGAGGAATATGTAAATTCAAACAAATTCTTGCATGGTTTCCTAGGTGTCACTTTTTGAGAACCTATTAGTAAGTTTCATGATTGTGGAATGATTATTGTAGCCTTTATTTAAGAAAGAGTAATGGGAAATTATAGAACTTAGGAACTTTACTTAGGAATCTACAGGTAGTTTGCAATTTACATGACTCTAATTTAGCTTTGTTCCTTAAATATGTATTTGGCAATTGGTGCTCTAGCAAGGTGACTTAGTTACTGTGGAACCTCCTCTTTCCTTCCCTGCTGCTATGAGATTTTCCTCCCTCTGTCTTTCCTTTTTCTTTTCCTTTGACTGCTTTCCAGTACTGCACTCCTGTTCTCTTCCTGTTTCTGATTCAGAGTAGGGTTTATAGGTAATAGAATTTATTTATTTATTTAAGGAGAAGAGGAATTAAAAAAAAAAAGAAAACCCTACATAAACAAAAACCTTTGACTTCTTTTATAATATAGTCTTATCTCATTATATTTCTTCATCTCTGTCTCTGATGAGATTTCTGTGTCCTCTGAAAGATAGATGGATCTTATACAGTTCTTTGGTTACCCAGATAGATATACCTAGTAATTACTGGTATTTCTGGTTGTCTTTATCTTAGTGTGTCTAAATATGAGGGAAGAACTTAAAAGGGGAGTGGGAAGATTTTCACTTTTTCTTTAGCAGAAGTTCTGTTTTCTTCCTCCTACACACAAGTTACTTTATCTCAACCCCTTGGATATCCTGTTTAGCACTTTAGTAGCTTCCCTGGCTTGTTGTGTCCCAGACAATACTATAGTTACTATACCTATAACTTGGAACTTAGATTTTTTTTTTTTATAGGAGTTGTAGAACAATTTGTGCCATATCAAGTTGAAAATGAACATACTTTGCCATAGAAACTTTGCTTCTATTATAATGGGTTATAATATAGAACTTTGTTTTCAGGTATGTTGTGGTTTATGTTGCTTTTTGTGGACTGAACTGGCAACTATTTATAAATTGTTTTTATAATGGAAAAAAATTTCAGTTTATAACATTGTTTCTCTGTGTGTGTGGGAAAAGTTCAAACCACTAACTGTAAATGAACATTCAATCAAAACAGACCTCTTTTGTTGAGGCAGGGCAAAGGTCAAGCCAAGATACATTTAATAAATGCCTATTATGTGCTAGGAACTTCTCTAAGAGCTGGGAATATAAAGGCAAAAATAATCTCTGCCCTGAAGGAATTTGCAACGTAAAATGGATGATATAACATTAATTTGTTAGGAAGGTAGTATGATATGGAGGGAAAAAACACTTTCAGAGGACCTGGGCTCAAATATCAATATTAAAAAACAAACAAACAAAAACATTATTATTGAATACTAAAATTCAGTTAGAAGTTGTTGAAAATAAATATATAACTCCCAATATCCCCTCTATCCCAATCAAGCTTCATGAAATCTAGCCATGGACCCAATGTTAGAAAACAAAACTGAGAAGAATTCTGCTAAGAAAAAATGGGTTAATGTGTTGTTCATTTGTTATCTAGTTATTAGAAGAATTTAATATAGATGGGGGCGGATTGAAGACAACTCAGTTTCAAAAGGCCCCAATGTTTTGATTGAGAGAGAATCATCCTTTGTGCACGCAGACTGAGAAAAACTCAGGTTGACTTAAGATTGTGTCTGTGCTTAGTTGCCTTAGATTCTGAGTAGACTAAATTAATCTTTAGATTCTGGTCAAGGTGAGAATATTTTGAACTGAAAGTTATTTTACTAGTAAATGTAGTCTTAAAGTGAATTCTTCAGTTAGGTAAAGAGATAAATCCTATAAGTTGAGTGCTGTGTCCATAGCATCATTACGTTTTCAGAGGATAGTTTAAAAATGTGAATTCATTGGGGACAAAATATGTAGCCTATTCAGGGAGAAAAAATTATACCTACAAAAATCATAATTATGTAAATGAACTCAATAAGCTTAAATATACTTAGTGGATCTGTGTTCTAATCAGTGTAGGCATTCCCTCAAATAATAGATTGTAATCCATCTTGCCCTTCTCATCCCGTGTGATTCTTTTACAGACTTTATGTAGAACACCTACTCTAATAAGATTGATTTTTATTTTAGAAAACAATTTGGGATCATTGTATGTGCTACATGATTTTATTTAATAACAATTACTATAGTAACAATTAAATTTTAATAATAATTCAAAGTATTAAGTGATTCTAACCAAAAGTATGATGTAGAGAAAAGAGGTATGCTGAAGTGTAAGAAAAAGTATTGTGAAAAATCTGGTGGGGAAATTTGGATTTGAACTGGATCTTGATATGGACTAGAAATGAGGAAGATATTCCTGTTTGGAGAAAGAGTTTAGGGCCCAGAAATTTTCTGCATTTCCCTAGTTACCCCCTAGATATAGTTCCAAGTTTCATCATAGTATAGAGCTTGCTTTTCATTCTTTGACCACCACAATTATTATCCTTTACTATGCTCCAGATAAACTAAACTCCCTAGTTCTTCATAATTTTTTCAATTTCTAAGCCTTTATTCATGGTAACTCCTTGAACCTAGAAACCCATCATTCAAAGCCTGTCATGCTACTAATTTCTTGAAGCTTTATACCTAATAGGTACCTTCCCTTCTCCATCTCCCCTTCTTTTTGCAACTTTGTTTCCAGGCTACTTTGTACCTTTCTTTTGGTGTTTAATCATATACAGCTTTGTGTTCTTATTATTTGTATATATATAATCTCCATAATTAGAAAAAAGATAATAAACACCTTTCTATGATATAAGTATTCTATAAATAAAAGTATTTATATATATTATATATTTATATTATGAATAACTCTCTTGAGGGACACAAATGAAAGGATCTAATCTGCTTGAAGATGAAGTAGTAAATTGTCCAATATCCACAATTATCCTTTTTTCTTCATGGGTTTATAAATTCATATAACCTAGTTCATTTGTGTTCTGCAACTAATGTGATCTTTCTCTTGCTATCCTGATTCAAGTGTTGCAAAATTTAGCTAAGAGAAAGTTGAATTTTTCCTCCAGAAGAGATATTTAATGAAAAATGAAGACAAAAGAAAAAAAAATCAACACAGACAAGTTTAGAAGTAAATGTGTTTTTAGAATTTACTGCCTAAATTTAAAAGCTAGCCATAGATGACAATAGGAGAATGACCTGATGAAGTCAGTGCTTTAAGAAATGACATGAATTGAAAGAAGGAATAGTGACAGAGTTGAGAGAACCTGGATATTTGGGTTAGTTTTTAATCTTGTATAAGAATAATTTTCCTCTGAAGCAGAATCAAAATGAAAATATGAAAAGAAACCATATAGCCTAGATTCCTATTGTCTCTCCTCTACCGGTCTAGAAAAAATAATCTTACTGAATTCTGCTTAGGGAATTCTGCTTTACTCCCTCCTCCTCCCCAAAAAAGTCACAGTAAATCACAATAAATTCTCCTGAGGCATCTTAAAAATTCGGGTCTATGGGGCACTGGGTTTGGAATCTGGCTGAGACTGAAAAAGCTTGGAGACACCAGGGCAGAAATATATGTCAGGGGATCATTAGTTTTGCGATAGGAATTGGTATTGGCAACTTGTGCCTCACTACCCAGTTGCAGTCACAGATATAGGGCAGAAAATAACTGTGTACTGAGGAAGAAACAAGTTTCAGAAATGTAGTTGTGGGCATCTGATCCCAGGAGCAGAGAGACAACTTCATGCAAGTTTGCAATAGAATTATTAGAATAGGAATCTCAGACCAAAGAAAAGCCAGAAATTCAGTCATTCAACTTGCAGAATTTCTTATCTGACTAGCAATTAATTGAATTTCCAACCCTGGACAAGTTAGCAGATCCCAAATCTAAGTCAGGAATTTGTAGAATGCAGACGATGAAGGCAGTGAATGGACATTATCCTGAATCACACTACTGTGGAAGTATAGAAAACTTGCAGGCCTCTAGTCTGATGTATGAAAGTAGCAGAATATGACAGACATGTAGGTCAGACAGCTTTCCTAGAAGTGTATAGTCTAGCACTAATGTGAAGTCCAAATTTAGGAAGTAAACTGGTAGAATGAGCAAACAAAAAAAGAATCTCACCATAAAGTATTATTTTGTGGAAAACTCAAGAAATAAACATAGAAAAATAAAATGACTCAAAAACATCTACAAGTAAAGCCTTAAAGAATAATGAGCTTTGGACATAAATCCAACAAGAATTTATTTTAAAAATTTCATTTTAATAAACCAAATGTGAATAATAGAGGAAAGAATAGCTTTCTCCTCTCTCTCTCTCTCTCTCTCTCTCTCTCTCTCTCTCTCTCGATTACAATAGTTGGACATTAAAAAAAAAGAATTAGTTGATATAATATTCTCCTTCATTCATGCCTATTTAGCCTTTAGCACAGTGACTGGCATATAGTAGGCACTTAATAAATGCTTGTTGACTTGGATTATAGGACTGTTAAGTATTCTTCCATCCCTGCCCTGTAAATAACCAGGAGCAATGGCTGGAGACTTCTGACAGTTACTTCAAAAATCCAGTCTTTTAAAAAAGACTTTTAGTGTGGGCAGACAGGGTTTTACAAAGTAATTTCACCAAGAGGTTGATGGATTTCTGGTTTATTTATGAAATATTTAGCCTGCAAAATAAAAAAAAAAACTGAAGTATGACTAAAACCACAAAATATCTTGAACTGCTAGTGACTTCAGAGGCCAGTTAGTCTAGCTCATACTTGAACAAGATCCCCTTAAAAATCATTAGCATCATGAACATCATAGTGAGCATTTATATAATGCCTTCAGGTTGTGCGCAATGCTTTAATGATAACTCATTTAATTCATCATATGCTTCTTCAGCCCATTCCATTTTGGCAAAGCTCTAATTTTTAGAGAATTTTTTGTTATCTTTAATCTGTCAAATTGTCAATGTTCTTCCTAAAATGTAACACGCAGCATTATTCCAGTTATGATTTAATCACGGCAGACAAATGAAAATGAAATCTCCTTTGTTCCAGAGACTGTTACTATTAATGTAATCTGAGTTTGCACAAACTGTTGTTTAGCCATACTTAGCCTGTCTCAAATTTATGAAAACTTTTTGAACCTAAGGATAATACTTTACATTGTCCCTTAATATATGTCAGATTATCTGTCTATATTGTCATTATATATTTTTTGTATTGAGTCTTCATTCAGTTTGTTATCTTCCCACTTATTGTTACCTATTGATAAATATGCCATCTTTGTTTTTATACAAGTGCTTGTTAAAAATGTTACTTAATACAAGGCCACAAAGAGAAGGTAACCTGATTCTTTGTGACCATTTCTTTCTTTTCAAGATGTTTACAAACCATCCTAGTGTAGAATTTTGTTAAGAACTGAAATTATTAGGCTTACTAGCCTATATTTTAAATATTCAAATTTATTCTTTTTTTCTGAAATTTGGAACAACTTTGCCTTTTTTTTTTTTTTTTTTTTTTTTTTAATGCTATGGCAACTCCCCATTTCCCATAATCTTTTATCAAACCGACAGTTGCTTAGTAATTGCATTTGCCAGTTCTTTTGTATTTAAGGACTTAGACACCTAATTGCAATGTAGGAAACTCATATGGTAGCTAATAAGTATATTCATAAAAAGTCTTTATACACTCTGAATGTACCTATTAAGTTTTCCTTTTACTTCCTATCTCTTCATGCATATTCTGCTCTTCCACTTTCTAAAAATTTATTATCTCTTCTGAATCTTTCAGTTTAAAAGTCAGTTATTTTCACTTGGTTTCTGTTCCTTCTACTCTTCTTTTGTACCTGAAAATATCCCAAATAAAAAAAAAATTACTGGAAAATGACCAGAATAAAATTCCAAGCATCTTAAAATTAGGGTGTATTGCAAGCTACAACTTGGGAGAGTGATGTCAATAAGTCTTATATAGTAAATAAATTAACTAAATTTAGTACACACACAAAACCCAACAACAAACTTGTGTTTACTTTCCTTGGCAAATTCAAGCTGTGATCTTTGTTTTGGGGTGGGGGGATAACTATATTAGCAACACATATTTGTAATCATCTATTTTGTGTGTCAGCCTTGAGCTAGACATTGGGAGAGATAACAGAGTTTAGATAAATTACTGTTTTGTGCCCTTGGAAGACTTAAGATCTTGAGAGACCCATAAGACATAGAGAGCAAATAACTTTAAACTGGCTAAGATTTAATTCCAGATTTACATGGCCCCTTGACTTAGGGCCTTTCAAGAAATCATCTCTTTGCCTTATTGCAGCTCAGAATTTCTTCTGGGAACTTAAGAATATAGTTCATGTCTGTGTCCCCACAGATATGTGAAAAAAGGGCTTTAGTTCCCCTTGCGAGCCTTTCTCTTGAAGTGGCATAGTATATTGAATATCAGACAGCATTTCACTCCACACAAATTGAAAAACAACACTGAGAGTAGCCCTCTTTCCACTCCCACAGAAATCCTCAATTGATAAACTTCATTTTAAAGTGAGCCCCATCTTTTGTATCTGGGACACATATAGACCTCCCCTCGGAAGAATATTCCATAAAAGAATTAGGCTCCCCTGAGAAGCAAAATGAACTTGGAGTTGCTGGGGAGATGAGACCTATATAGATTTCTTTAGTTTTATAGTAGTCCCTCTCTCCCCCTCCCCATTTATGATATTTTTTTCAAATTACATGTGAAAATAGTTTTCAGTATTTACTTTTATAAGACTTTGATTCCCATGTTTTCACCCTCCCCTTCTAACTCTCAAGATGGCAAGCAATCTGACACAGGTTATACATATACAATCATTTTAAACATATTTATACATTAGTCATGTTATGAAAGAAGAATCAGAACAAAAGGAAAAACTATGAGAAAAAAACAACAAAAGTGAAAATAGTATGCTTCAATCTGCATTCAGACTCCATAGTCCTTTCTCTGGATATGGATAGCATTTCCCATCATAGTCTTTTGGAATTGTTTTTGGATTGCTGTATTGCTGAAAAGCCTATCATAGTTTATCATTGCACTGTGTTACTGTTACTTTGTATATTGTTCTGGTTCTGTTCACTTCACTCAGCATGTGATCTTGTTTTTTTATAGCAAATACTTTGCAATAAGATTTTAATCCTACCACGCCAAATTATAGAAACACACTTCTGAATTAATATGATTGCTTAATTTTCTCCACAGACTATTTTGGATTTTTTTTTTAGTGACAGAAGGAATAATTATCTGATTCTTGGTTTAAAAAAATGTTTGACTAGTATAGCTACCAATTATTTTTTTTTAAATTTATTTATTTTTATTTATTATAATAACTTTTTATTGACAGAACCCATGCCAGGGTAATTTTTTACAACATTATCCCTTGCACTTACTTCTGTTCCGGTTTTTCCCCTCTCTCCCTCCACTCCATCCCCCAGATAGCAAGCAGTCCTATATATGTTGAATATGTCGTACTATATCCTAGATACAATATATGTGTGCAGAACCAAACAGTTTTCTTGTTGCACAGGGAGAATTGGATTCAGAAGGTAAAAATAACCCGGGAAGAAAAACAAAAATGCAAACAGTTTACATTCATTTCCCAGTGTTCTTTTTTTGGGTGTAGCTGCTTCTGTCTATCATTGATCAATTGAAACTGAATTAGATCTCTTTGTCAAAGAAATCCACTTCCATCAGAATACATCTTCATACAGTATCATTGTTGACGTATATAATGATCTCCTGGTTCTGCTCATTTCACTTAGCATCCGTTCATGTAAGTCTCTCCAAGTCTCTCTGTATTTATCCTGCTGGTCATTTCTTACAGAACAATAATATTCCATAACATTCATATACCACAATTTACCCAACCATTCTCCAATTGATGGGCATCCATTCATTTTCCAGTTTCTAGCCACTACAAACAGGGCTGCCACAAACATTTTGGCACATACAGGTCCCTTTCCCTTCTTTAGTATCTCCTTGGGGTATAAGCCTAATAGTAGCACTGCTGGGTCAAAGGGTTTGCACAGTTTGTTAACTTCTTGGGCATAATTCCAGATTGCTCTCCAGAATGGCTGGATTCATTCACAACTCCACCAACAATGCATCAGTGTGCCAGTTTTCCTGCATCCCCTCCAACAATCATCATTATTTTTTTCTGTCATCTTTTAGCTATCAGTTCTTGGTTGGCTTTGCTAGTTAGAATTTACTACTTAGTTTTGGTACATAGTAAATATTGTTGTATACATTCATCATTAGGATTAAAACAAATATAGTATGAAAACTTCCTTTTTTATATTTTTATTAATTGGGCACATTGCTGTGTTCAATCTTTTCCCCCCTCATACTTGTAGACTTGAGTCTTCTATTAAATATCCCAATGATGTTTAATTTCAAATAATACAAATCCAAAATATTATATATATTTTCAAAAGCTTCCTTTGTCAAAATTATATTGGTAGCCAAATTTATTTCATTTTGTTTTTTAGGATTCTCAAACATTAAAAAAATGTATTTGTCAGGAACTCATAAATCATTTGTAGGAAAAATAGCTGGGAGGACACTTTCATTGTTTAAAAAAAGACTTGAAATTTCAAAAAATTTCTTAAAGTGACTTTTTATATCATTTTTGCTTTCTAAATTATTCTCCACTACTAAACCCTCCTTTCTAACAGATAAGTACAGTTTATTTCTCCTTCTCAAAACCACACCCCCTCAAACACATTGACTATGTCTGAAATTGTTTTCATCAATAAACAGTTTTTTGCTCTATTTTCCAAGTTAAAATTGGGCACTGTATTGTATGGATCATAATTCTGAAGTCTTTCGATTGTATTTTATTTGCTTGTAGTCATTGTGTAAAATCTTCTCTTGGTTCTGCTTTATTTGCTCTGCATCAGTTCACATACCTTTTCCACAAGTACCTCTGAATTGTTCGTACTTGTTTTCATGATACTGTTCCATTACATTCGTATGATACTTTGTTCAGCTATTTGAAAATTATGAATGTCTACTGGCTTTTTTAATGCTTAGCTCTGAAGTGCAGTAGATGTTTTCCTTGAAAAATCAAACTACTAATCATTCTACAGATGTAATTGTTTTATAGCCAAGACAAACTTTAAGATCTCATTATTTTGTAAGTCGGTCTCATTACTTCAGTTATACTTATTTTTCTGTTTGTCTTAGCTCAAGAAAGCTTTATTTATTCCTTTAATAGAATCCCTATAGTGGGGCATACAAGTGAACTTTTTCTAGGCCTCTTTGATATTCAGTAGTATTTGGGATATGGTGACTCACTTGGATTTCTGACCACATTGTCTCTCAATCCTTTATTCTGAATACTGGAAATACAGACTGATATTGAAAGGCAAAAAGATGATATAATGAGTGAATAGAGTATTAGATTTGGAGTCAGGAGGACCTCAGTTCAGATTCTGCTTTGGACATTGATTATTAGCTTTGTGGCCTTGGGCAAGTCACTTAACCAGTCTCCCTCACTTTCCATATTTGTAAAAATGGGTATAACAATAATAGCATATATCTCCTAAAGTTGGTGTCAGGATAAAACGAGAGAGTATTTATAAAGTGCTTTGCCAAGTGTTAAAGCTGTCTCTATATCCTAGATTTATTAATATTATGTTGCTTAAATCCTACTCTTAACAGAATGCTAATGGAGGGTAAATTCTTATTAAACATAAAAATAACAAATCTTTTTCTTTTCACATCCTATTATCATACATGTCTTTAAATAAAAATAATGCTATATCTTTTGACTACATTAATATGTGCTTCTGAAGTAACTTTGTTTCTAGGTACTTTTTATACAATTTATCATAGTATTCATGTTAAAAAAATGGCAACAGATTTTGTGTAATAGACTAATGTTATTATGTACCTGAGTAACATTTTGTCACAACAATTTACACAGTAATATCATATCTAATTTCTTTTAATCACTACAAAAATCCTGGAGGGTAAACTGTGTAGTAGGAATTAATGTTTTGGTTTTATAGGTAGAACTCAAGGCTTAAAGAGGTTAAATTGTCTGAAGCTAAGCTAAGAAATGGTAGATTTCAGGTTTTCTTATATTCCTAAAGTTTGTTTAAAAAGAATAATAAATGGCATGATGATTTTAGTAAGCATCTGGAAATACTTAAAAAGGATTTGAAGTAGAAGTACTTCTCGTGGCATTTGGGGCAAATCTGAATTGAAACTTTTAACTTATGTTGTAGTTTGATAAATTGTACATGATCAATAAGAGCAAACTGTCTAAGCTCAAGTGGGATTAGTTTAAGGAGATAAATGCCAGGGTCTTATAATTTATTTGCATTTTTTTGGTCTTTTTTAGGCTCATATTAAATTTCCTATTGACTATCCATATTCACCACCTACCTTCAGATTCCTGACCAAAATGTGGCACCCTAACATTTATGAGGTAAGTGACTGCTACCACAAGTTTCTTTTTTCCTGTTGTATTTTCCTATTGCATTTTTATCTCAGGGTGACCTTAGGTTGTGATGGTTTTTTGATGATCTTTATAGAAGCTATCATATGAATAAATCAATAGATTTTTAGTAAAAAACACAGCAAAACGGAAATGAGATATTTTCAAAGTCCATTGAGTGTTGTATTAAGAATTTGCCTTTGTAAATTTTATCTTTTAGCATGTATTTTTCTTTTAAGTATAAACTCTTATGTATAAGCAATTAGGATTTTATTTAGAATGCCATATAAGTGCATTTTTGTATCTATCCTCTGACCTCACAATGAAGCAGGGGCAAATTTGTGACTGTCACCTGAGATTTAGCTTTTTTGGGGGCAAATTTGCTAGTTCATTTGGTCTAGTCTCTCATAAGGAATTGTTGGTAAGCAATTGAGAGCCTTTTTTGCAATAAATCCAAAATGGGGTTCTTTGGAACTATTTGTTATAAAAGAAGAATAATGTCCTTTTTCTAAGGGTGGATATATAGGAAACAATAGACAAACTTTTGTGTGGCCAACATTTACCATTGTCTTAATATTTTAGAGAGAGATAATATTATCAGACAATATGTCCTTGGCTAAATTGACAACTTAGTTGCAATGGCATTTATTTGAGTCACAGAAAAATTTTCTAATTTTTTATCAATAGAAGTTGTCATCAAATGAAGTGTGTTTCCTTAGGAAATAAAACTTCCCCATTGGAGTCTATAAGCTAAAGTTTGAATAGTGATTTGTCACAAATATTGTAAGAAAATATTCTGTATTATTGTTCTATAATAAATGACCAACAGGATGATTTCAGAAAGGCCTGGATGCTGAGTGAACTGATGAACTGATGCTGAGTGAAACGAGCAGGGCCAAGAGATCATTATATACTTCAACAACAATACTGTTTGATGACCAATTCTCATGGACCTAGCCATTCTCAGCAATGAGATGAACCAAATCAGTTCCAATGGAGCAGTAATGAACTGAACCAGCTATGCCCAGAGAAAGAACTCTGGGAGATGACTAAAAACCATTACATTGAATTCCCAATCCCTATATTTTTGCCCACCTGCATTTTTGATTTCCTTCACAGGCTAATTGTACAATATTTCAGCGTCTGATTCTTTTTGTACAGCAAAATAACGGTTTGGTCATGTATACTTACTGTGTATCTAATTTATATTTTAACATATTTAACACCTACTGGTAAAAAAAGAAAAAAAGAAAAAAAAGAAAATATTCTGTTTCAAGTGCATGTTGAACTAGATAGTTTTGAGGTCTCCATTATGCCAAGATTCTATGAATTTACCTCCAAAGTTTCTTCAAAGATTCTATGAATCTGTCTCCAAAGTGTAATTCTACATTTTAGTCTATTTGAAAAGCACTTCTATTAGATGTACTTTGTACTATTCCTGCCCAATTTTTTAATTGATAAATTTTGTTTTGTTACACTATACCTTTTGACTGTCCAAACAAGGTATTATCGCAATATGCATTCTCCAAAAACAATTGAACAAAACTACCAAATTGAACAATTGCAATAATAAAATATATTTTTTAACTTTTGTAATTAAGATAAAGATAATTAAGAGAAAAAGAGATGCATGCTTTAACTTATTTGGTACTGACATTATCTAATGAATTTGTCCTGAGTTTTGTTGCCTTTGTTTACAGAATTGTGGTTAATTATGTATATATTTTTTTGGCTTTAGCTTTGATTTAAATTTTTTTCTTTATTAATTTTTAAAAATTTAACTTTTTAAAGTAACAAAGATCTACTTCCTTCTTCTCTTAGTCTCTATTCCTATTAAAAAAAAGTCTCTTGTGATAAATATCTATAGTTAAGCAAAAAAAAAAATTCCCACATTACCTTTTTGTCAGGTGATCTCATCATTTCATCTTGTCCTGCTTTCTTTATACTTTAATATTTTTTAATTGTTGCTTTTATTTTTTATTTTTTAAATTGTTGTCATTTCCTAATATCTTTTAACCCCATGGAACCCAATCTTGTAACAAAGTAGTACAAAAAGCAAAACAAAAGGACACACTAATTGTGTCTAACTTCTACACTTGTACACTGTTCTTAAGTTCAAACTTTTCTTGCTGAGATGGATTTGATTTTTCTGGCACTGGGGTTTATAATTATTCATAGAGGAAGTTTCTTAGTGGTCATCAATTTTAAATCTATTATTATTTTTTTTATTAAAGCTTTATTTTCAAAACATGCATGGATAATTTTTCAACATTAACCCTTGCAAAATCTTGTGTTCCAATTTTTCCTTTCTTCCCCCACCTTCTCCCCAGATGACAAGTAATCCAATATATGTTAAACATGGAAAAATATATGTTAGATCCAATATATGCATACATATTTATACAGTTATCTTGCTGCACAAGAAAAACCAAATCAAAAAGGAAAAAAAGAAAGAAAATAAAATGCAAGCAAACAACAACAAAAAGAGTGAAAATGCTATTTTCTGATCCACAGTTCTCAAAGTCCTTTCTCTGGGTGTAGGTAGCTCTCTTTATCACAAGATCATTGGAATTGACCTGAATCATGTCATTGTTAAAAAGAGCTACTTCCTATCAGAATTGATCATTGTATAATCTTGTTGCCATTAAACCTATTATTAATATCATATGAAGAGACTCGAGACGTAGAGAAGTTAAATGAATTGACCAAGGTCAGTGCTGGAATTTGAACTCATGTCTTTAAACTCTAAATCCAGTGCCTTTGTTAAGCAAACTATTTAATGAATTATTAGAGGAAATTTAAATATGGTTTATGAAACAGTATCTTTCCTGGTTTTTGAGGCAGTGTTGCTTATAATCAGTCTTCTGGCATCATCCTCCATAATATTTTTGCAGATGAATTTCTGCTTTTTCTGTTCTCTTGGCCTCTTGACATTTGGCAAGAAGATTAAAATGTTTGTTGATTGTGTTGGTTTCTGGATCCTTTTTGACCTTTAATCATATCTAAGAAAGCTGATTTATGTTTCTTTATTTTATCCCTTTTTCATTAATCCAGAGTTAATTAAAAATACATTTTTATTAATATTTTCTGTTTCTTACATTTCTCTAGTATCCCATATATCCTTCCTCTTTTCAGAGTTCCATCCTATATGACAAGCAATATTTATTTTTAAAGGAGAAAAAAAGTCAACATAACTGACTGAAATATTGAAAAAATTTGAATTTGAAAATGTACATTGGTAATAATTGTTGATCTCCCGCTTCCATGAAAGGGTAGACTGGGAGTGGTAATAATTGTTGATCTCCCACTTCCATGAAAGGGTAGACTGGGAGTGTCTTCCCATTTCTTCATTCAAGTCATTTGATCTTTATAATTTTATTGTATTTTCTTTTGGTTTTTTTTTGTTGTATCATTTACCATTCTATTTACATTGTTGTTAATTACTCTGTGTATTATTTCCTTGACTCTGCTTACTTCATTCTGTATCACTTCATATAGTTCTTTCCATGTTTCTTTGTATATCTGTTCCTTATTATTCCCCATTTGATGGATATCTACTTTGTTTCCATTTATAGTATTTTGGAGTACGTGGAAATTGTTTTCTTATGATATAACTCTTAAGTCACTGATTTAAAGGATAAGGATATTTTAGTCACTTTATATAATTCCTTTTTTTTTTTTTTTTTTTTTTGGTTTGTTTTTGCTGAGGCAATTGGGGTTAGGTGACTTTCCCCAGGGTCATATAGCTAGGAAGTGTTAAGTGTCTGAGACCAAATTTGAACTCGGGTCCTTCTGACTTGAGGACTGGTGCTCTATCCATTACTCTACCTAGCTGCCTCCACTTTATATAATTCTTGATTGCTTTTCAAAAAAGTTGTGCCATTTCTCAGTTGCAAGTTGTGCCATTTCTCAGTTCCATCTTCAATGAATAGTGTGCCTATCTTTTCCATAATCCCTCTAACATTAGTGCTTTTTTTCTTTTTGCCAATTTACAAGGTGTGAGATCAAATCTTAGAATTGCTTTGATTTGTATTTCCTTTATGAGTAGTTATTTAGATCATCTCTGTGTCTCTGTTTCTTTTAACACTTTGCAAAGATTTTTTTCAGTTTAAACACTCTTTTCTAATACTTATGTTTCAAGCTATAAGATGTTTTATATTTTTCTTAAATCTTTTGTAATCGTATCAATTTCTTGTTTAGTTAAGAATTCATTTCTTTCTCATACCTTTAAAAGTCATGATTTGTTAAATTTTTTTTTGTAATATGATCTTTAATAATATTTTAAGGTCATGTTTTCATTTACAGTAAATTGTGAAATATTTTATAAGGGTTAGGGTTTTCCCTGGCAGTAGAAAATTTTTTTCCCTGGATAATTTGTTTTCTACTTTTTTTTGTTGATAGATTATTTAAATAATTTCAGTCAGAGCTGTTATAATCAGTGTCTTTTCATCTCTATACAGCTAATTTGGTGTTGATTCTGACCTTTTCTTAATTCTGAAATCACTCCCATGTTATTATTGTCATTTCTTTTGTTTGTTTGTAAATTAAAATTTTTTCCCTAATCACATGCAAAAACAATTTTTAAACATTCATTAAAATTTTTTTTTTGATTTCCACATCTCTGCTTCCATCCCTGCCCCTGCATTGAAAAGGCAAGCAATTTGATGTAGCTCATATATATGTAATCATGAAAAACATATTTCCACATTAGTCATGTTATGAAAGAAAACACGGACAACAAAACTGAAGGGAAAATAAAGAAAAATTATGTTTGAACTGCACTCAGACTCCCATCAGTTCTTTCTCTGGAGATTGATAGCTTTTTTTTCCATCATAAATCTGTCAGAATTGTCTTAGATTATTGTATTGCTGAGAATAGCTAAACCATTCACAGTTTGTCATCATATAATGTTGTTGTTAATATATGCAGCATTCCTCTGATTCTGTTCATTTCACTTTGCATCAGTTTACATAAGTCTTAAGTTTTTTTGAAAACATCTTGCCTGTCGTTTTTTCTAGCATAATAGTATTTCATCACTATCATATACAATAACATATTTAGTTATTCCTCCATTGATGGGCATGCCCCCAGTTTTTAGTTCTTTGCCTTCCCTAAAAGAACAACTATAAATATTTTGTATGTATTGGTCCTTTTCCTTTTTTTTTTTTTTAAATCTCTTTGTAATATAGACCTAAAAGTGGCATTAGAGGTTGAAATGATATACAAGGCTTTATAGCCTTTTGGGCATAGTTCCAAATTGCTCTCCAAAATGGTTGAATCAGTTCATTATTCCACCAATAGTGCATTAGTGTATTAGTTTTCCTACATCCTTTCCAGCATTTGTCATTTTCTTTTTCTGTTATATTAGCCAGTTTGAGAAGTATAGGGAAATTGCTCAAGAGTTGTTTTTGGGCAAGTGGAAACTGGTGACTTTATGTGACATAAAGAAACAATAAAACAAAACCAAAAGAATGAAAAATAGAAGAAAATATGAAAACATTGTATTTCTCTAGTTAGTAGTGATTTAGAGCATTTTTTTTCTTGAGAGTATAGATAGCTTTAATTATTACCTCATTTGAAATTGCCTGTTCATATCCTTTGACCATTTATCAATTGAGAAATGGCTCTTATTTCCAAAATTTTGATTCACTTCTCTATATAGTTGAGAAATGAGGTTTTTATTGGAGAAACTTTCTGTAAAATTTTTTTTCACAGATGTGGTTACTATACATTTCCCTCCATCCTTTTTTTCTCCATGTTTCCTACTTTGTCTTTCTTTTCATCATTCTCAAAGATGTTTTGCTTCTGACTTTTACTTCCTCCAATTTGCCCTTCCTTCTTTCAGCATTCCCCCACCCCCTTTCTCTTACCTTATTTGATAAGTACTTTCTTGTATGGTAAGATAAATTTTTATGTCAACTGAGTGTGTTTAATATTTTCTCTTTGAGCCAGTTCTGATGAGAGTAATATTCATGTAATATCTAATATTCATGTACTCACTTCCTTCATCTTTCTCTCCACTGTAAAAGCTTTTTTTACTTCTTTTATTTCAAGTAATTTACCCTATTATAACTTTCCCTTTCTCCTCTCATTGGATTCCTCTTTCTCATCCCTTTATTTTACTTTTTGAAGATAATCATCCCATCATATTCAACTTATAGCTGTCCTAATAATGAATTTTAAAAAGTTACAAATCTAATTTCCCATATAGGAATATAAGCAGTTTAACTTTATTGAATCCCTTATAATTTCTCTTTCCTATTTACCTTTTTATGCTTTTCTTGAGTCTTGTATTTAAAAGTCAGATTTTCTATTTGGCTCTAGTCTTTTCATCAGAAATGCTTGAAAGTCCTTTATTTTATTGAATGTTAGTGATTTCCCCCCACCTCCTCACGGATTATGCTCAGTTTTGCTGTATAGGTGATTCTTGATTATAATCCTAACTCTTTTGCCCTCTAGAATATTATTTGCCAAGTCCCTCTAAATGTAGAAACTGCTTAATCTTGTGTTAGCCAGACTATGGCTTCCCAATATTTGAATTGTTTTGTTTTATTTTGTTTTTTTAATTATTTGCAATATTTTCCCCTTGACCTGAGTCTTCTGAAATTTAGCTGTAAAATTCCTGAGAATTTTCATTTTTGGATGTCTTTCAGGAACTGATTACTAGAATCTTTAAATTTCTATTTGACCCTTTGGTTCTATAACATCAGGGATGTTTTTCTTGCTAATTTCTTGAAAATGATAAATCTAGACTCCTTTTTTGATCCATGGCTTTCAGGTAATCCAGTAAATATTAAATTATCTCCTGGTTCTCTTTTTCCAGGTGAGTTGTTTTTCTAGTGAAATATTTCACGTTTTCTTCTTTTATTTTTTTCATTTTTTGTTTTATTGTTCCTTGATGTCTCATAAAGTCATTAAATTCCATTTGCCCAATATTAATTTTTAAAGAATTATTTTCTTCATTTAACTTTTGTACCTCCATTTTCATTTGTTTGCCTAGTTCTAATTTTTAAGGATTTTTCTTCAGTAAATTTTTTGAGCCTCTTTTACTGTTTGATCATTTCTGCTTTTTAAGGAGTTCTTCCCTTCAGTGAATTTTTGTATATCTTTTTCTGTTAAGAACAATTTATATAACGACCACTGTTGACTTTTTTTCATGATTTTACTATTCTTCTTTCAGTGTTATTTCCTTTTACATTATAGTGGTCATTATATAAATTGTTCTTCTGCTTCTCTCTTATTTGGCATCAGTTGATATCTGCCTTTCCATACTTCTCTGTATTCTTCATATACATAGTTTCTTATTATATTCTATTATTTAATGCATAGCTTCTTTAACCATTCCCTAATTGGAGGTACATGACCACTTTTCTTCTAGTTCATTACTACTATAAGAATGTTGATGTAAGTAAAAAAATTATTACATATGTATATCTGTCTGTTATCTTTCCCTCTATTTCTACCTTTCTTGGACTGTAATGCCTCTTTGTGATTCTCTGGGTTAATGATTTGTTAAATTTAGTAACTTTTCTGGTATAATTTCAAATTGTTTTCTAGAATATTTCCATCACGGCTTCATCAATAGTGTGTTAATGTGTCACAAATGCTGTAGCATTTTCCACTTTAATATTTTGTCATCTTTTCCAGTCTCTGATGAGTTTGAAATAAAACCTCAAAATTGTTTGATTTATATTTCTCTTTTCAGTTGTATTTTGGACAGTTATCTGTGTGCCTTTCTATTGGCTCTTCCCCAGGCCTCTAATGCTCTAAGCCTTTCACCTTATACGACTTTTGGTTTTTCCCCAAGACTTGACTCAAATCCCATCTTTTGCAGATGGTCTTTCCTATTCTCCCTTAGCTGCTCTAGTCTAGCCTTTCTCTTTTATTAACTTAGTATAGAGTTTATATTTACCTAGTTGTCTCCCCCCATTAAAATGTGTTTTGGAGCAACTATTTTTGCCTTTCTTTGTATCCCTAATACTTAGCACATAGTTTATAAATACTGACTTACTTGTTATTATTTGCATTTATTTTTTTGAAAACTTTATTCATTTCTTTTGCTTATTATTGGAAATATTAGTTTTTCATGTTTGTGTCAGTTCCCTACGAATCTGTTAAATTAGGTCTTTCTCAGACATTTTTCCCAAGTTAATTTCATTTCTGTTTCTCTGATTTTCATGCAAAATTTTCTGACTTTTGGGTAATTAAAGTTATCTGTTTCATTTTTTATGATCACTTTTGTCATCTATCATTTGTTAATTATATTTTTTATGATAGTGGCCTTTTTAATTGCCGGTCTCTGTAAGTTTAGTGTGCTATTTAGCGTAAGGTTTTGAACGCTTAATTTCTTTTGGACACTTACTTTCTACAAACAGCTTTATTGTTTTCCTATCTCTTTTCAAACAGGGAGTCCTGTTTCTGTTTCTTGGGTTTATGGAACTCTTCCAGAAACCTCATAGTTCTCATCTGTAAAATGATCATTTTGATGAATTCTTGGGTACCCTTTATATTTAAATCCTATGATTCTGTGATAAACATTTTTATTTTATCTTGGCGGACATACTTTGATGAAAATAATATTTTCAATATTATTTGAATTTTATATTATCTGAATATTATTATCTGATAGTGTTATAATGTGCAGTCATGTTAAACATATCCCCACATTAGTCATATTGTGAAAGAAGAAATAGCATAAACAGGAAAAAAAAAGTAAAAATAACAAAGTGAAAATAGCATGCTTCAGTCTGCATTCAGATTCCCATCATTTCTTTCTCTGGATTTGGATAGCATTTTCCACAATGAGTCTTTTGGAATTTTCTTGGATCATTGTATTCCTGAGAGGAAGGCTGAAGTCTGTCATGGTTGATCATTGGACAGGGTTATTATTACTGTACAGTGTTCTCCCTGGTTGTTGTTGCTTTGCTCTGTATCATATCTATATCATGTAAATCTTTCCAGGTTTCTCTGAAATATGCCTGCTCATTTCTTGAAGATCTTATATATTATTATAGTATTCCTTTACATTCACATAGCATAACTTGTTCAACCATTCTGTAATTGATGGGTGTTCCCTCAATTTCCAATTCTTTGCCACACAAAAAGAGCTGCCATAAATATTTTTGTACATATAGATTCTTTTTGCTTTTTATCCCTTTGGGATACAGACCGAGTAGTAGTATTGCTAGATCAAAAGATTTGCACAATTTGATTGTTTTTTGGGCATAGTTCCAAGTTGCTCGTCACAATGTTTGGATCAGTTTACGATTCCACTAACAATGCATCAGTGGCCCAGTTTTCCCACATCTTCTTCAACATTTGTAATTTTCCTTTTCTGTTTTGTTAGCCAATCTGATAGGTGGTGAGATACTGCCTTGGAGTTATTTTAATTTGCATTTCTCTTACAAGTATTGATTTAGAGCATTTTTTCATATGACTATAAATGTAGATTCTTCCTCTGAAAACTGTTCATATCCATTGACCATTTATCATTTGGGGAATGACTTAATAATTGTCTTATAAATTTGATTCAGTTCTCTATATATTTGAGAAATAAAGCCATCATCAGATGTTTGTTTCTTGCTATAAAAATTGTTTCTCATTTTTCTGCTTTTCCTTCTAATTTTGATTGCATTTTTCTTTTTAGGTTTTTGGGATACCACTCTCTCATTGTTTTCTTAACTTTTAGACCACTCCTTAGTCTCCTTTGTTGAATTCTCATCCAAATCATACCCTTTAACTACAGGTCTCCACAGAATTTGTTCAGGGCCCTTTTTTTTTTTTTTTCCTCCCTTAATACTACTTTACGTGGTGATTTCATCTACTCACATGGATTTAATTACCATCTCTATGATGACTATTCTCAAATTTACCTCTTCTACCTTTTCTGCTGACCTCCTCCAGTCTAGCATCCCCAACTACTTTTTAAACATCTCATCCTGAATGTCCAAATCTGAACTCAATATCTTTATAGTAGAGGCTTCCTGGCTCACAACCTAGGTGTCATCTTCTAATATTCATCATCTCTTACTCTCCAAACTAGTCTGTTGTCAAGACCTGTTAAGTTCAACTTTGCAGCATCTCTTGAGGGTACTACCTTCTTTCTTCTAACATTACCTCTCATCATCTCACAATCTCTGGACTATTAACAATAGTCTGTTGGTGAATCTTCTTGCCTCAAGTTTTCTCCTCTTTACAATTCATCCTCCACTGAACCATCAAATTAAATTTTTTTAAAGTACAGATCTAACCATATCTCTCCTCCCCACCAAAAAAACAAAACAAAACCCAAACTCTAGTAGCAACTCATCATTTTCAGGATCAAATATAAAATTGTCCATTTGGTATGCAAACTTAACCTCACCTCTTTCTCCCTTTCCAGTCTTTTTACATTTTATTCTCTGCTATGTGCTCATGACACTGGTCTCCTTGCTATTCCATGAATAAGACACTATCTCGGCCCTGTGGTTTTTTTTTTTTTTTTTTGCTGCCTCACATTCCTAGAATACTCTCTCTCTTCATATCCATCTACTGGCTTCTGTGATTTTATTTAATTCCTAAGTAAAATTCCATCTTCTACAGGAAGCCTTTCTTAGCCTCTCAGTACTAGTGCTTACTCTCTTTCAATTATTTCCTATTTATCCTCTATAAAACTTATTTGCACATAGTTATAAATTTTACATTAGACTGTGAGCTATGTATAGCAGGGGCCATCTTTTCCCTTTTTTTAAATATGCTCAGCACTTAGCACAATGCCTGGCAAATAGTAGGTGTTTAATAAATGTTTTTATTGACTGACTTAAAGCAGAGGTTCCTAATTTTATTTTGTCATGAATATCATTGTCATTCTAGTAAAGCCAATAGATAATTCTTCTCACAATAATATTTTAAAAATCCATAAGATACCCAGAATTTATCAAGGAAGCTAGTTATTGAAATCTAATTATCAAAATATATTTTTAAAAAATCCATGATCAAGGACTTTTGAAGGACCTTTGACTGATAATAATAGCCAATTCTTCATCTAAATATGTTAGTAAATTAATTTTTCCTCTAACATATATGCATTTTTCAAATAAAAAGGAAGCTATGATAAAAAGCAAACATTAACTTTGATTCTAATCTTAAATATTGTTTTTAAAGGCTTTTCATAATGTGTATTTGTCAGTCCTTTTGAACCTAACTTTTCATAATGTGTATTTGTCAGTCCTTTTGAACCTAATTCAGTGTCACATAGACAAATAATGCTTAAAAGAAGAGTTGTAGCTCTTGGCTTCTTAAACTAGATAAAACTCAGGTTTTCTTTGTGATTTACCAAGTGGTAATCACAGTGTTTACCTTCTCTTGATATTTTTAGTAATTGATCAGTCTAAACAAAGACACTTTTCAGAGCTACAGAGTTCTCTCTATACATTCTTTGATTTCTATTGAAATTCAATAGTTTCCTTAGGTTTAATTGTCAATACTATCCATACAATTCCTTGATCTATATCTAGCTCTGATCTCTTGCCTAAACTGTGGTGTAATCTGAGCTTGATTATCTTTTAAATCAGAGGTGGTATTAACTAGGTTGCATGAATTCAACAATTATAATTTGGGAAATATTTAACAAGATAAAAGTACAATAAAGCATGGATAACATATCTTAAAATCATGTAATATTCAGCTTCAGGGATCTTAAGGATTAGTGATTCTCCCTTCCCCTCTTTATTTGAGTTTGATACCACTGTAGGCTTTTCAAATTGATAATCCAAAATGTAATTTGTTCCCTTTCCTTTCATTCATAATCCCTATCCTTGAAATTTTATTTTTCTTGAGGATATCATATCATCTTCCTTCAGTAACTCAAATATGACATTCTTGATTGCTCATTTTCTCTTATCCCCATATAGCCAATCAATTGCCAAATCTTGTCACTTGTCACTTGCCCTCACATCTGCCCCCTTCTGCCTATTTATCAAGCCAGCATCCTAGTTTACATTCTCATTGCTTTTTGCCAGGACTATTTCAGACACTTCAATCCTGACCCACACAATAATCGCCTAACAAATCAAACAACTCAACAGCTGTGACAACCTCAGCCTCACCCAACATCATATACCAAATCACCTCTATCTTAGCACAATTGTTTGAAATTTTTTCCCTTTTTTTCTTTATGTGTCTTCAAATCAATCAACCAGCATTTATTAATTACCCATACTTTGCTAAGGACTATGCTAGGTGATGAGAGTAGACATATAAAGGTTGAAACTGAGAACTCAGTAAGATCAAGAGATTTGCCCATGGCCAGAATTTTTATAAATGGCTAGGTATTTTTAAGTTCAAATCCAATAGTCTTTTCATTATACTTGGATTTCAAACCACCTAAGCCTACTTCTGGCCCTTAATCCCCAAATTTGTCACATCTCACTCTTCCTCAAAGATAGATCTCTCTGCCATACCTCCTTGGACACCTTTCCTCTTTTCTTCATCTGTTGCATTCTTGTTATATGAACGTTTTGAGATAGCAAAAAATGAACAGTTTTCTCTTTCCTAACTTCATTTTTTTCTTTTTAAATCCAGAATGTGATCTGAAAATTACTTAAGCGTTTTTTGGTTTTATGTAATTACATCCATTCATTTGTAGTAATTTTACATTTTAAATTTGTTTAATAGCAAGGGAGGGGAGCTTTTATTTAAAAATCAGACTTGTAAACAGTATACATTTTCAATACATGTTTTGCATGATTATATATGGGTGTTTATACACATTTATAAACTGTGTATCTTATAGATTGCAAGCTAGAAGGGAACACAGAAATAAAGTAGTATAATTTGTAGATGAGGAAAGAATGAAGTGTAAGCATTTAATTAGATCTAGTTAGAAGGAACAGTATAGTGTTCTTGGACATTTCACAGACTAGACAGCTGCATATTAGGGATATATCTTTCATGGGTCAAAGAACATTTATTGCTCAGAACTCATTCTGTGCACAGTGTGATCTCATATTTCTGTGTTCTTTTACTGAGAATTTTTATGCAGGGTGTTGAGAAAGGAGACAGAAAGAAAAAAATATCAATGTGTATGTAAATCTGGGATATGGAAACACAGATGATTGCAGTGGCAGATGACTGGGGAGAATGGTAGAGATGCCTCTCCTACAAAGCATTCTTTTAAAAAGTCCAGGTATGGAAGCCTCTGATGTCTTCTAAGCTAAAGCTATGCTGGACTAGTCCGAGGATCCTGAGGACTGTCACGTCTTCATTTCTCTTCCTCAGCTGGTTTTCCAGTGGTGGTAGTTAGATTCCATCCCTTTTATTGTTTTTTTTTTTTTTTTTTTTTTTTTTTTTTTTTTTGGGGGGGGGGGTGAGAATTTGTAAGTATTGTACTTCTGGGTCGCTATGGTATTTTTATTATGAATGGGGTAAGAGGGCTTGTTCTCAACAGGAGAAGAATAATTTGTTAGTTATAAAAAACTTTTTAATAATGATTACTTACAGACATTAAGTCAAAATACTCAAGAAAATCATCAAGATTTTAAATCTTAGAACAAATTACCAATATTATTTTTCTTATTTGTACTATGTAGGTATAATGGGTAGTATAGTTGTGCCTGAATGTAGACTAGATGAGTTCTTAAGATTCTTTGCAACTCCTTGACTTTGTGGTATATGTGTCTCTTGAATTTTAAATGCTTTTGAGAAAAATGGTGCTCTGTGCATGATGGTGTTTTGTTTGATTTTGGGGGAAGGTTGCTCTTAGAAACAGAATTTGGACAAAATGAATATTATAAATCAGTATTTGGGGAAAATTGCTATGACTATCTTGACTTCAAATATGCAAGTGAAATAAAAGCAGAATTATGTTTACCCTTTAATAAGGAGGGAAACAGTTTGTAGGAAGTAAAAATAGCTGAGTATGAGAATTAGTATGTGGTATTTTTTTTTTTTAATATGCTTCCAAATTTCTTCTTTATTTGTATATATTGAATATCCTGGTTTTTGTCTTGTAGAATGGAGATGTGTGCATTTCTATTCTTCATCCTCCTGTAGATGACCCACAGAGTGGAGAACTGCCTTCTGAGAGGTGGAACCCTACTCAAAATGTCAGGTAATGAGCTATAAGAACAAAACCAACCTTTTTTTTTCCCATTTTGGGGAGGGAAAGGAGGAAGAGACTCCTTTTGGTAGAGGTTTTTCCAGTTTTCTTTGCCCCATAGGCATTTTGTTGGGATGTATGTGTATTATTCTGAAATGTATAAATTGTTAGGTTCTCTTGTGCTTATTTTTTGGTTCATAATCTTGTAGAGTTTGGTCACGTTTTATAATATTTCTTCTGATGACTTTTCAGGAAATTAATTAAAATGTAAATAAAATTATGTTCTACTTGGCTTTGATCATCTTAGCTAACTTTTTATTTTATCTTCACTCACAAATAATTAACAATATCAGTTAAATGTGGTATTTTTGTTTCAGTGGTTTTTAAAAAGTAGCATTCTTTTTATTTTTGTGTCAGTAAGCAACAAAAATACTTCTTCCCTTTTGAAACCATGTATATGTGTATTTACACATACATATACTTATGTGCACAGATACCTACATATACAATATAGATATATGTGTATATAAATATATATGTGTTTATGTGTGCATATATACTTTAATTACCTAAAGTATAGGCAGGCCAAGGATATTGATAAAATATATCTGCTTTTGTGAAAAGTCTTATGGGATCTTTTTTGATTGTAAGAAATTTAAACTTAAGGATAGTACTAGAACTGCTTTGTAGTGGTAGAAGCAGAGTATCAGTACCTATGGAGTTAAATATTGTAGCTTGTTAAGTTTAATATATGCTATATTATATATTCATTTATGTCAGACTTGAGGAACAGGAACTATATTGTATATTTTTTGGGCTACTATAGCTCCCATACTACAACATTTTTAATTTGACATTTCCATATAAAAAGCTGTATTTTACTTTTCTTTCCTTTTAATCATCTCATGTGTTGATTTTTGTTGATATCTGAAGATAAATATCCAGATTCAGTAAGAACTTTACACTAAAGGGGATCCATATTAGATTGGTATCTAGTAACAAATACCAAATAAATCATCGGTATGTAGTGAACTCTTGATAAATATTATGTTCAAGTAAAAGGAATTTGTTAGCAAGTTCAAAAGACTGTTATAATAACCTCAAAGTATTTTTATTGTTTCCATTAGTGTAAAGCAGGCGTTTCCCAAAATGCAAAAATTGCTCAAGATAATATGAGATTATTTTCTATCTTTTTTGCATAGAAGGTTTGAATCAACATGAATTTATTAAGTACTGAAGATACAAAACAAAATGAAATATAGTCATTTGCCTCAAGGACCTTACCACTAACACAATAGGAAGAACTATAATTCTAAATTAGACTTTTTGGTATCTCTTTACATTCTTAAGAAATTTTGCTTATGTAAATTTATGTATACACTTATACATACACACATACATATAAACATGTGTGTGTGATATTAGACATTAAACATTAAAACACTTAGTGTTATTGTGAAAATAATTTCAAACTCTTGGACCCCCAGAAAAGGATGTTGGAAAGCCTGAAGGTTTCTTAGACCATACTTTGAAAACACTGTCCTGTTAGTTTTGGTACCTAGTCAGTTGAAAAAATTAAACTATATTTTAACTACTTCTTTTCTGGGTGTTATTTTAAGCAAAATATTTTCTTCTAAATAGGTTAAATGTCATTCAAAGTCATCCAATTCAAATACTACCTCCCCCACTTTGTTTTTTTTTATGTATCCCTTGCATTGGGTCTTGTGTCTTATAGGTACTTAATAAATTCATGTTAAATTGAATTGTTACTATACAAGAAGGAGAAAAATAATGATACCAGAAGAATATGGTATAGATTGGAAGAAGGAATAACAGAAGTCAGACCATTTAATTAAGTCAGACTGAAACCTCAGCTTCAGGGCTGACAACTTGGACAGTGGGTTAGCCACTTATCGTATATAAGTATATTCCTTCCACTTTACTTTTTCTTTAATCATATATTGACCATCACAGTAAACATGTTGTTAAAAAAAGATACTTGATTGGTCTGAAAGATTGAAAGATCTTTTATCTTGACCTTGTGGACCTGGTTGCAACGTGTTATCTTTGCGGTATTTAATAGATTTTTCATTCAGTCCTCATATAATCTGATCATCTATAGCTTGAGGCATACTTTAAGGCTTCCCTATTTTTTTTTTTTTCTTTTTAATTGTGAATATAGTTTGCCATACCATTCTGTTTTTATACTAGCTAATATGTACTGATAGGATGAGGATGGAGTGAAGGTGATGGAAAGGAAGTACATGATGATAATGAAGGTTAAAAAAGATCATGAAATTGTAGCTTTAAAACCAGAAGGGATCTTAGGGATCATTACAGATAACCCCTCTCTTGTTTTTTGTATGAGGAAACATAAGTATGGAGAGGCTTAGTGATTTACCCAGGGTCACAGAATTAGTATCTAAGGGATACTTAGATCATTTAGGGATAAATGATATGGGTGGGTTTATGAAGGTACATGTAATAGTCCTAGTTACAGTTTGCCCTATTTGCTGAACGTTAGTGAGGTCTTTGGGGATACATTTAGTTGGAAATTGTTAATTTAAACCACATCATTTAATGAATATGCAATTAGTTTGAAAATCCTACTTAAAGTGTTGATTAGTTTATTATTGTTAACATGATGTGATATGTTATTGTATAATTTCCAATAAATGGTAAAAAGTAATGTTCAGCAGTACTTCAAAATGATAGTGTCAGGCCGGCAATTAATGAAAACACTGGCATGTGGCGCAGTGGAAAATGATGTTGAATTTAGAGTAAAAGGAATATGGATTTAGATCCTAGTTTTATCACTTGGTATCCATGTAAATTGGGGAAAGGCCTTTGTGGGCCTTCATTTCTTTATAAAATGAGGTAGACTAGCCAGCCTCCTGAGTTCCTCAGTTCTAAATCTGATCATCTTATTCTTGACAAATGAGCTTTGCCAACCTTATGTTAATTTCCCATCATGTTTTTTTGGTGGAATTTACTTCTGTAATTATTATTTAATCTTTGATATGAGATCTTGGGAAAGGAGTTGATCAGAGAGAGGATTTTAACTGACCTTCCTAACTTTAGCAATCTGTGGAGCTTTTTAGGGGCACAGACTACAGTACTATATTCTTTGGAATCTCTTTATAACCCACCCATGAGTACCTTTTGAAGGAATTTCCTTTTCTCTTGATGAATTTAAGACCTAATTCAGTGTTCATCCTTGGAAGGCATCACACCATCCATCTCACAGACCAATAATAAGACTTAAGGGGTTGTTTCACTAATATTCTTAAATTGTATATCTACTGTATTTTAGCTAAATGGCAGGAATTATATTTTCTTTTTCGCTCCTTCCTTCTCTCCTTCCCTCCCTCCCTCCCTTCTTTCCTTCCTATTTTCAATCATTTCAGTCACATCTGACTCTTCATGACCCTATTTGGAATTTTCTTGACAAAGATATTGGAGTGGTTTGCCATTTCCTTCTCTAGTTCATTTTATAGATAAGGAAACTGAGGCAAACATGGTTAACGGATTTGTCCAGGATCATACAGCTATTTAAAGTGTCCAGGCCTGGCACTTTACCGTGCCACCTAGCTACCCTCGGTATTTTCTTACTCACCAATTTCCTGATAAAGTACAAAATAACGCATTGGATATTGGATTAAATTCTTAGTGGGTATTTGAATTGAGAAATTACCTAAGTTACCAGGGTGGGCAAATTAAAATTTTTAGTTAAACCATTTATTTGATTTTTAAACGTCTTTTTAACCTATCTATATATAATTTTTGTTTTTTAAATAAAAAATAAAAGACAGTACTATGATTTACTAGTGATTTTTTTCTTTAAAATTACATCTATAAGCTTAGAAATCTTTTTTGTTACTAATAGAAAAAGTAGTGTTAGTTGTCACCATCACAGTCAGCTATTTTTTACAATTTAGAACTGATCCAGTATCAAGAATTGAGAATGGCATGCCTGACCTGTTGTAACATGAAAAAAAAAGAAAAGAAAAAAAGATGCGATTGACCTTTAATACTTTTGTAAAACATCTAACAAATAGACTTTAACAAATATAATTTAAATTTATTTTTATTTACTTTATTTTTATGTTCTTTGTATGTGCAATTAAATTTGTGTGTTAACTTTTTAAAAAATTCATTGAATCATGGTGGCACATGCCTGTAATTTCTGCTAGTAGAGGAGGCTGAGAAGTTAGTGGATTGATTGAATTATGGGAATCTGGCTAAAGCCAATTAGGTTTTCAAACTAAATGAGTTGATGTGAGCCCTCAGGATTGGAAGACTGCCAATGTTGTCTGGTTGCCTAAAGAGGTCAGAAAAAGAGCAAATTTAAAACTTTCTTTATTGATCAACATCTGGGAAAAAGTAAATGATAGATATACTTCTGCCTTGGGTGAGATGATCATGAAGACTCAATTGAGGGGAGAGGGAAGTTCAATGAGCTCTTCATATAGTGTTCATGGGAAATTTAGATCTTAAAAATGTAGCTCTTAACAGTTTAGAATTATCTTTTACTTTTGCCTGTCTGGACTCATCAGTATAAGGAGAAGGGGGTAATATGGTGATTGACTTATGCAGCTGGAGCAAGAAGTGATGAAGTCCCTATGTATAAAGATCCTTGGATGAACTCTATTGTTAGTTAGTTGAACTTTTAATGCCACCATATGGAGTATAATTTTCAACAGCTATGTATTAGGGGGATTTATGCCCTTTCCTCTTTCAGTTTGCCTGAAGTACCACTTTTCCCATGATATCATTTTCAGGAGATATATACATACATAAACCCACGTGCATATACACAAATAAACACAAATACATGAAATCAAATCAGGGATTTGGAATATTTTGTCACAATGTAAAGGAATTGGGAGTACTAATTACACACAAAATTTTTTTTTATTAGTATTGTGTGTTAATTCATCCAAATATTTATGTAATAGAAGAAAAATAGCACATTTTGATGTCCTAGGCACTCTTTTCTTCACATTTATACAACTTCACTTGGGGAAATCTCATCACTTTCCCTGGATTTAATTACCATTTCTATGCAGATCATTCTCAGATCTCCCTATCTTTCCTTAAAATTTAGATGACCTCAAATATGCATCTTGGTTTGCCTTTCAGACAACTAGAACTGGATATCCAGTAGGCATCTTAAACTCATTATATCCAAAACAGAACTCATTATCTTTTACCCCAAACTCTTTCTTCCTCCTGTCTTCATTATTACTGTGGGTAACACTATCCTTTCAGTTCCTCTGGCTTGCAACCTAGGAGTCATCCTGAATTCCTCATATTTCTCATCTCCCATATCTAAACTCTTGCCAAAGCCTGTCAATTCCATCTTTGCAATATCTTTCAAATGTACCCCATTCTCTCCTCATTTTGTTTTTATTTTTATTTGTTTTTATGAGGCAATTGAGACTTGCCCCAGAGTCACACCCCTAGGAAGTATTAAGTATCTGAGGTTGGATTTGAACTCAAGTAGCGCTCTATCTACTACACCATCTAGCTGTCCCCCCATTCTCTCCTGTTACATTGGGCCACTTCAGTGTAGGTCCTCATTATGTTGTACTTTGATTACTGTGATAACCTGTTTGTGAGTCTACCCATTCAGCCAATGAAGTGGGTTTCCTAAAACATGTCTAATCGCATAACCCTCCTGTTCAGTAAACTTTAGTGACTTTCTGTTGCCTTTAGGACCAAATATAAAATACTCAGTGCATCATTCAGAGCCTTTTATAACCTAGTCCCCATCGGCTTTTCTAAGTCTTCGAACACTTTGCTGTCTGTCACATACTCTTGATACAGTGACATTCCATATCTCAGATCTGGGTGTTTTCTCTGGCTTTCTCCCATGTCTAGATAGGTTTTCTTTTTTCAAAACACTTTGACTTCTAGTTCTCTGGCTTCCTTCAAGTCCTAACTAAAATCCCTTCTACAGGAAACCTTTCCCATTCTTCTTAATTCCAATCTTTCCCTTTTTCATTTGTTTATTCATTTATCCACACCAAATGTTCAAATGGACTACGTGTGTCTGACTTGTGGTAGATCCTACTGAACTCATATTAATCTATCAACCACAGTTGGGACATAAGACTCTTGACTTAAAACCTAGTGATGTCACTTTGGTCCTCTTTGAGAATGAAGGACACCAATCAGCTTTCTTTGTTTATATTTGTTTGCATGTGCTCTTTCCTATTATATTGTAAACTCCTTGAGGACAGAAATTAGTCTTTTTGTATCTCCCTTACCACATTGCCTGGCACATAGTAGACTTTTAATATTTAATTATTAATTAATTAATATTTAATAATAAAAATTTAAGATGGTTTTCTGGTTGGAAGGTAAAAAACTTTACTGCTAAGTGACCCCAAGCAACTCTAATATTACAAGCTAAAGGTAACTGTAAAGATAATAGTACGTTATAAAAGGAGTTTCTACATTAATAATTTCCTTCATTGATGAAATTACAAGAAGTTCTCCCTTTTTTTGTGTAGCAGCTTCCAGACATTTCCCGTTTTACTTCCCTTGGTAACATTGTTTTCCCTTAAAGTCTAAAATTCTTTGGGTGTATATAGTGCCATACTTATTTGTTAATAGTTTCATAACTGTACTCTAGTCTCTAGATCCTTATTCCTCAACTTCAGATTGAAACTATTTTCTAGCTTATATGCTGACTTAGTGGTATACCCAAGATTCTGCCTTAAATTTCTCCTTTCCTGGGCTGCTGGCTATAGGATTAAGTATATAAAATCAAAGGCAAAGTGGTACTCAGTGAACTTCCTATATATTGTGGAAAGTAACATGTGTATACATTAGTATATACAAAGTAAATATAAGATAATTTTTGGGAGATAGACACTGGTACGTGAGAGAATCAGAATAAGCTTCATGTACAAAGTGATGTTTTAAGTTAAGTTTCGAAGGAAACTGGGGATTCTGAGAAGTGAAGGTGGTGAGGATGTACATTCCAGAAGCAAGGGACAGTCTGTGCCAAGGCAGGAAAACCAGCAATTGAATTGAATGCTATTTTTGCAGCATTGTAAAGTGCATGAAGGAGAATAGTATATTATAAGCCTAAAGAGAGAGGTTAGACTCAGGTTGTGAATATGAGAGGAAGTATATATTTAATCTTAGAGATAATAGCATAGGTAGCTAGGGGGCCCAGTCGATAGAGTAACAGGCTTGAAGTCAGGAAGACTTGAGTTCAAATTTAGTCTCAGACACGGATTATGTATGTGACTTTGGGCAAGTCACTTAACTGTTTATTTCAGTTTCCTCAGGTGTACATTGAACTAGAGAAAGAATACTCCTGTATCTTTGTCAAGAAAACCCTAGATGGAGATCATGAAAAATTAGATTCATACAATTGAAATGACAGAACAACAAAAACAAGATATTAGTCAATCATTGGAGTTTTTTGAATAGGCAAAGGACTGGGTAATTTCTCTCCCTTAGGAATATATTTTGGCAGCTGTGTGAATAATGGATTCAAAAGGTGGGGAGCAGGACTTGAAGCAGGAAAACTAGTTAGGATGTTGTTGCAATAATCTATGGGAAAAGTTGATGAAGATCTGAACTATAGTTGTGATTTTTAAGAGTGGGGAAAAAAATAGGAGGTGGAGGTAGGATTAATAAGGTTTGGCAATTATTGATTATTCCTTGGTATCAACTTTCCTAAAGCTCTCTGTGTTTTTTTCCCTTTCTTTAGATAAAAAGCTATGTACTATATATAGTATAGAGAAAGCTGTCCTGAGTTCAATGGATCTATGGTCCTGAGAAATTACTCTTATTATTTGTAGAGAAGATATCCCCTACATTTGGTAGAGGGAGCTGGGAGCTTTCCTTACTCATTCTCAAATCAATTTAATCCCAATTAAATAACGAATCCAATTCCTATTTCTCATCTTCTTTATAAATTCCATGACCTATCTTCCCAAATTCTCTGAGAATCTCAATTTAAGTAAGAATTGCACTAGTACCTTCTTGGGGATTTCCCATTTAGCGTGACAGAAATCATCCCTGGTGAGTTTCCAGATATTAATCCTGATGTTGGATATGGAGGTCCTCAATCTACTGACCTTTCCCCCCTATCCTATAACTCAGACCCCTTTCAGACTATTACTTTCTCTTTGCTTCGTTTAGTTGGTTTCAACACATATTTATGGAAATTTTACTGCCCAAAAGCCCAGAAGCTAAGAGGTATGGTCACTTTGCCTTCATTGAGGTCATAATTTAGTGTATATCTGGTCTGTTAGCTGACTGGTTATCTACATTATGATGTGATCCTGTCTAAAAGTGTTTTGTAAGTAGTTAAATATCATGCCAGTTAATTGAGATATTGGTGGATAAATATAATTTTGTCATATTTTTAAATTGGCTGATAGACCAGATTATTTTTCCCCTTCAGTGGCTGGTAATAAGCTTCCTCACACCTAGGAATAGCTTGATGTTGAAATGAGAGGGGTTCAGTAGATGATTATTCACTTATCCATCCAGCATAATTTATTTTTATATATTATTTAGAAAAATGTTTACAAAATCCTTTCCCACAACTACCCTCTGAGATTTGTAATAGAAATATTTTCACCCTCTACTGAATGAGGAGACAGGATTTCAGAGGAATTAAGACTTGTCATTGGTCTCATAGCTGGCTAATAGGAACCAAATGGAAACCCAAGTCTCTTCATTTCATGTCCATCATTATCTTGTTAGAACATATATTCTCGTCAATCAGATATATAATTTCATTAAAGGCTAGATAATATTTATAATTGAAATTATACTTTATCTTCAGATTAAATTGGTTTTGTTTTTCTAAGTTCTAAAAATCATTTTCCTGGGCATTTCTTTTCCTAATCTTTATTCTCATGAATGATCTTGAATATTTCCTTTAATTTTTGTCTTTCAAATGAGTGATGATGCATTAGTTCATACCCCTCAGGAGCTTGTTACCAATAGTAGATATGTAAAAGCAAGCAGACCTACTTTTGTTTATTTTGTTTATGGTGTTTAAAAGTAATTTTTTTGTTCTTTGTTCACCATCAAGCCCTCCTACATTACAATGTAGATTTTATTCTTATACACATGCAGACAGCTTGCCATCCTGGAAATATTAAGGGACCAACTTGGATCTGGTACTCTATCTTATCATAGTATTAAATTTCTTATTTAACTAGAGAGGGCTTAGCTAGATTCTAATCCTTAGAAGTAGCTTTATTTCTGAAGACTGCTATTTCTTTGTCACTTACAGGACTTCAGCCATTAAAGACCATCAGTTTCATTCAATCGTTTTTGTTCAGGGAGACTAGTGTTGTTGCCTTTTCTTTCTGCCTTTTACTATTTCCAATCTTTAACAATATATTTTTTCTATTAACATCAAAGATCCATCTGTTTAATATTTACTGCTTCTTGAAAAGATTTTCTAGGATAAGCAGTTGAAGCTAATAGATAATGGATGTGGAATGTTTGGAGTAAATTGTATAGTAGCAGCAGTACTCAGCTAATCTTAGTTAATAAAGATTGTGTCCCAATTCCTGGACTTTTCTTCTCAACCCACTCATGGTTTGGCATGCCCTTCTTCCCACTTTCTTCCTCACCTTCAGAATTTTAATCACTTTGCCCAGTAAAAGAAATTCTGCATTTCTTCATACAAGGTATTCTGTTGTTCTTTCCAAACCCATTGTTATTTAATTTGTAATTTTCATGGATTTTTTCTGGTTTTTTGGCAAAATTTCTAGACTTACTGGAGGTTGAGCAGTAGATTGTATAAATATTAATAACACAAACTATAGCTAGAACCTGAATCTTGACATCAGTTTTCACACTGTATTCATTGTTACCACTTTCTCTGTCTGCTAGTTGGGGGGGCGGGGGGGGAAGGGTCCAGGGAGGTTAAGGTAGGGAAGGGATCTATTGGATCTATTGGATGTAAAGTATTTAACTCTAAATTTCTAAGATGTGGAATTCTTCATGCTATTTTAATCAGAGCCCCAAATCACATTATGCTAGATTCTCCTTTGGAGAGTAAAAAACCAAAAGATTTAGTCATATTTTCCTGGGTTTTTAACACTTGTCAATTATCAACATTAACTTTATGAGTAGTTACAACTGATCATTCTTTCACATTTCTAGGACTATCTTGTTGAGTGTAATCTCACTGCTTAATGAGCCCAACACTTTCTCTCCAGCCAACGTGGATGCTTCAGTTATGTTCAGAAAATGGAGGGACAGTAAAGGAAAAGATAAAGAATATGCTGAAATCATTAGGTAAGATCATATGTTTGTGTTCTTATTGTGCTCATTCATTCAAGACAAAATTAATGGGGGTCTGGGTACTTAAGGAATTCCTCCAGTTTCATGAACTTTAGGATATAGATGATATGCATTAAATTGGGATCTAGATAATAATTATATAATGCTTGCTGTATGTGCCAGGCTTTCTCTCATCATTTCATTTGGTCCTCATAGCAACACTGGAAGGTAGGTGCTCTTGTTATTCTCATGGCAGAGATGGAGAAACAGACAGAGATGATTAAGTGATTTTCCCAGAATCATATAGTTTATAAATGTTTAAAGTTAGATTTGAATTTAGATCTCTTGACTTCAGACCTGTTATTCAATCCACTGTGCCACCTAGCTGCTACCAAGAGAGTAAATGGATTACATTTTAACTATCACTTCAAAGAACTTCCTCTCAGTCTGAGATATTCATTGAAGAGCTCTAGAAATTTTTCTTGATTTTTTTTTTTTTTATTGCTCCCCTAGTGTTAAGATAAATAACTGATTTTATTTTTCCTTCTTTCGTAATTGGCCTATTTGCATACTTGCATCACTTTGGCAGATTTTCAGCATCTTCTTTCCTTTATTTAAAAAACAATAGACAGTGTCCCAGAAAGACAATAGAGAGGGTTCATTGTTTAATATCTGCTGATTTTTTAAATAATAGTCATTTAAAACACCAAACAGTATAAGCAAAAAAATTTCAGAATCATCTCAGGATCATTCATCCTAATACAGAAGGAGATACAGAAGCACATGTGGAAGGATCTGATTATATCTAAACCTTTAAAATGTATATATAGTTTATTCTCAGCTTGAACAAATTCTTTGGAGTAATGAATTGAATAAATATTCTATTTGTGGTCTATTTCTTTCAAGGCATAGTGAAAGAACTAGAGCCTAGGAATCAGGATGCTGGGGGTTTAGTCCTAGCTCTCCCACAAATAAGTCAATGTGAACCTTGTTCAAGTCACTTAATGATGCCCTTACCTGTAAAAGTATGATCTGTTCCTTCCAATTCTAAAATTATGTGATTCAACTTTTTCAGAGTTTTGGGGAATATTCGTTATATTTATATTCTAGAATTTGAAGAGTAAATCTGTTCAATCTATTTAATATTTTAATTAAACAATTTAACAGTTTAATAAACTTCACTCACATTTTCTCTAAGTCTTTGTTTTTGCAGACCTTAAAAACTTTGACCTACATAGAAGAGTAGACCTACTTTAGTTTTTCTCCTTTGTAATTAACCCCATGTCAGTTGTCTTGTATTGAGGGGTATGAATTAGAAGCATCAGTTTTCTAAATAGTTTTGCACCATCATTCTGCAAGAGTAGACTAACAACCTGATTAATTTTTAGTGTACTTCTTGATAATGATGTTCAGTATTAAATTGATGTGTGTGTGTGTGTGTGTGTGTGTGTGACATCAGCATATTGTACTATCCTGTTGTTTGGAGGAGTTAACAACTCACAACTCATTGTCATGACCAGCAACAGACATTGACTAATCACTTACTTTTTCAGGGAAAGGTGTTAGGAATAATTTTTTTGCCCTTTTTGAGTTCTCACAATTTGGTTGATGAAGATATAGAAAGTCTACATATAGGGAAAAAACCCACAATGAATGAAAGGGATAAAGAACTGCATAATATGATTTATTTTGAAGGTGAGGTGGGATTCCTGCTAAAAACTACTAATTCTACAGGAATTCAGAGAAGAGAATTATTCCTGAGAGGAAAGGCAGTCAAGACATGCCATACCTCAAGAACAGCTTGAGTTGGGCTAAGATGGAAAAAAAGGCAAGACTTAGGTAATCAGGAAGAATATTTCTGATGGGGTAGGGGAAGGATACTCCATGAACAAAGATGTATGTGAGGGGGGGACACACTGTGTTCAATAAATAATGAATAGGTTACATTGGAAGGAAAAGCAATTGCATTTAATAGAGAACCAGCTAGGTAGGTAATGTGCCAGATTTTGAAGGATCTTGAATGCTTGGTAAAGATGTTTGCACCTTATTCTGTAGATGAGGAATGAGGAACCCTTGAAAGACTTGGATTTCTTTCTGTGGGCATATGATAGCTTGGAATCCATCATCATGTAAAATATATCATTTTCTCCTTAAAATATGTAATTTTTACTTAGCTATTTTGAAATTCAAGCTGTTTTTCTGTTACCTCACAACAAAACATGTCTCAGTAGTTTGTCACTATCACCTTACTTATTATCTTACTCTCAGAAAAATTTAATCTTTTTAAACACCTATTACTTTTATTCTGTCCTCATTTTTTACATTATTTAATAAAAAGTTAAATCAGTCCTGATTGTTTCTTGGGGATTTCTTTACACATAGGAGTATCTATTTGCCCATAATCTGTTTCATGTCTCCAAGCGTGTGTCATAAGTTTCCCCTGTCCCACAGTGTCTCAAACTGCAATAGTTCCTTTCATTTTCATCTCTGAAAATGGTTTGTTTCAGGGACTACTAAGGGAATAATAAATAAATCTTCCTTAGGAGTTTGATGAAGTAAAAGGAGCTCTTGACAATTGGGGAATGACTAAATAAAATGTGATTGTCTTGGAATATTATTGTTCTAGGAGAAATGATGAGCAGGATGCTCTCTGGAAAACACACACTCTTAAGAAAAGTAAAATACACTGCATACAAAGTAATAGCAATACTCTGGAGTGACCAGCTATAAATCACTGCTATTCTCAGCAGTACAGTGATCCATGACTTCTGAAAAGCTATTCTGAAAAGCTATATAAAAAATCCTATTCATACCCAGTTTAGAAAAAAAATGACTGAATACAGATTGAAGCATTCTCTGCTTCTCCTTCCCCCCTCCCCACCCCCAATTAGAGTGGGAGAACCGTTTTTTTTTTTTTTTCACAAGGTGACTTTTTTGGAAATATTTTGCATAACTTCACATGTGGTTTTTTAATGGGAGATGGGATAAGGGAAAGAATCTGGAACTCAAAAGTTTTGAAAACAAATGTTCTTGAATATTCCTTTATAAAGGAATGTCTTAAAAAAATCTAGTCTAAAGAGCTCTGGAAATTTTTCTTTATTTCTCATTGTTCCCCTAGTGCTAAATTAAATAACTGACTTTATTTTCACTTTCTTTAGTAATTGGGCTGTTTGCATACTTACATCACTTTAACAGATTTTTCAGCATCTTCATTCCTTTATTTATTTAAAAAACAACAGGCAGGGTCCCAGAAAGACAATTGTGGGTTCATTGCTTAATATTTGCTCATTTTTAAAATAACAAAGTCATTTAAAACACCAAACACTATAAAATAAAAATCTAGTCTTCTCTCAAGTTCAACAGAAATTTTTTATGTGCCTGTTGTGTCAGTTGCTGGGATTATGATGCTGTACATATTGGAGGAAATAAATAGGTATGGTAGTGGCAAAGTAGCCTTGTGTGCTTAATCTTTGTGTTGGAATTTTTGAATTGGTGCCTTTTGAAGTATAATGTGACAACAGTTTGACGGTCCATTTTTTGGGGGGGAGGAATGGAAGTGGACCAAGTACATGTAGGCTTAAGGCAGCAAAAGACCCAATATGTACTACTTTTCTCTCTTCTTCCTTTCAGGAAGCAAGTTTTGGCTACTAAAGCTGAAGCAGAAAAGGATGGAGTGAAGGTCCCCACTACACTGGCTGAATATTGCATCAAAACTAAAGTGCCTTCCAATGACAACAGTTCGGATTTACTTTATGACGACTTGTACGACGATGACATTGATGATGAAGATGAGGAGGAAGAAGATGCCGACTGTTATGATGATGATGATTCTGGGAATGAGGAGTCGTGACCTGCTCCCTCTGTGCCCCCTGTACTGCCCAGCCATCTCAGGCCAAAGGGAGCAGCGGTAACTCAGCAGTCCAGTGGCAAAAACCATACACAGGGGGTGGGGAAAACAAATGTGTCTACTGCTGTCTCCTGTTGTGTGGATCTCAGTTTGCTCCTTTTTATGGACCTCTCACTGGAGAGGAAGTAACCCTCCACAGAATGTCTGAATTCTTGCATTCTTTATCCTTCCATCACTGTATTACGATTCCTTTTTTAAAACAAAACCCAAAACTCCCTTCTCACTTCATCTCTACAAAGTGTTCACAGAGAAACACGTTTGGTCTGTGTTTAGATTCTTGAAGAATTAAATACAGTCTCTCATCAAGACGTTTAATGTATTTAAAGCTGGGAACCCATCAGAAGTTGGGTCTTTGGGAGTTCACAAGTGCTGCATATATACTGGGTAGCAAAAGAAAAACCGGAAAACAAAACAAAAAACAACCCCACAAAACCTTTAAAAAAAAAAAAAAAAAAAAAAAAAAAAAAAGAAGCAAATTTGCCAAGGTTCTAGCTGCTCCATTTATGACATTAGTGTGTGCACATTGCATTTAACCTTGTGGTGGTGAATTTTGTTTTCTCCTTTTTTTTAAGGTGTGAGGCAGATGGTATAAGCAACTGTGTGCTGAGCTTGAGGAAATGTGTTACTGAAAGGCACAGTACTACTTTTCCGCCTCTCTGAAACAATCTTATAATCTTATTATTGAGACCTCAGCTATACTGGGGTAAAGAGAAAAATCAGATTTTTAAAAAAATTGATTGGGATCTAATGCCTGAATAAATATTCATACTTTACATAGAACTGAGCACTTGGTTGCTATTTATTTTTTAAGGCAGGGGTTTTTTTTGTGGGATTTTTTGGTGGTGAGAAGGAAGGGTCAAAAAAAAAAAATCACTATGCCATTTGTGAAGATGCTGCTGGGGGGAAAAGGAACTCCTGGGGACAAGCCCCACCAGGAGGGGAAATAGCAACAGCTTTCAGTGGATTTAGAACAAGTCCTTCCCCACAGGGAACAATCTGATGCTACCTGGTGGGTATGTGTTTGGGTCTTTTAAAGTAGCCGGTTATTATTCAGCCAGTATTAGTCCCAGGAGCATGTCCAGTGTTCTGGTTTTGGTATTTTCATTAAGCTACTACACCCTATAGTGATACGTGTGGATGTGAGTGAGTAGTGACCTGTTACTGCTTTCTTCATTGAATGTAACCTGAACTGATACATTTTGTTCTTGTTAAATCTCCTTTGTTATAGTAAAAGTCCTGCACTGATGGTGGCCTGGCTAGATAGTTCCAGAGGCAGAGGTGAATAGCGTGCTCTGAGGGAGAGGGTGACCCTGGGAGGGAAGACCTTACTTAACTAACTGCAGGCAGTAGTCGATAAGCCCTGTGGAGTCTGTGTCTGACTTGAAGCATCATTTATAATCGAGTTCCCTTCTCTCTTCTTTAGGGAAACTTGTGGGGGCATTCCCTTGATAAACTTTGTTCTGGAAAGCGCTGCTGTTGATATATTCCAGGCCTAACTTGTATCTGTCTTAATTAAATCAACAGATGGGGTCCTGGCTGACCTTTGACAATTAGGGATTTCAGAATTGGGGAGTTTATGTCAGGGTAAAGGTGCATATTTTCCTTCTGTGGCAGGGGAAGTTAGAGCAGTGAAGAAAGACCCCCTAGATTCGTTCAAGGTTTCACACACCAAGTGAAGGGAATAAAGGGAGCACTGACCAGAGTCCTATCTTGAATGCATGCGCTTCACTAGTTCTTTTACTTGGCACTACCCTTTTGTAATGTTCTTCAGTAAGAAAATCCTAGCTGCATCCCAGGGATCCTGTAGTGGCTAGGGATTAAGAGGTTATAATGCACTCTTACTTCACTTCCCTTCCTTTCTGATCTCAGGGTTTTCATTAGCTCTTGAATTTCTTGCTTTTTTGCCTTGCCCTGGGCTATCCTGAAACCAGTGAGGTGCTGGTTCTATCTCCTGGGGGAGTGGGTTGGGAACAAGTTCTTTTTAAATAGAAATTGAGGAGAATTTGCTGGGCCCTGTGCCAGCACTTGCTGCTAGTCACCCCTCATTAAACATCCTTCTAATGCCTGGGCTTTTTAACTCCCTTGTTAATGACTTGAAGATTTTAAGGGGCCCTTAAGTTATCCTAACCTGTCCCAGTGACATCCTCCAGTGCCCAGCAGCTGAGAGTCAAGTGTTGCTCATTTTTGTTCTTTCTCACAGATCCCCCTAGGGATTGTGCATCCCTTGCTGCTGGGAAATCTCCTACAAGCCAGTCTTGGCTCCTTTTTATTTCAGAGTTGCTGCTGAGCCCTGGCTGAGGCTGTATCCATCTTCATAATTTCTATCAGCCTCTATCGCATGTTGACTCAGGGAGCCAAAGATGGACGGATGGTAGAGAACATTAGGTGGAGCTTCTGGCTTAGCCTTTTGGTGTGTTAAAACTTACTGAGTGTGTAGCTATTATCTAATAAGATTGTGTTCAAGAAACACATCTGGGGTGTAATAGCTTTTAAAAAAATTGTAGGCATTCGTGACAGTCCGACTCTGTGAAGCCAGGTGTGTACATCCCAGGGACTTCTGAGAACATGTCTCATGTAAACAGCGTTGGTGGCAGCCTATGCTATCTGTGGGGAAATGGCCAAGGGTGGTTCATGTTTCCTATTTCCCTTTTGTGGAGGTTAAGGGGAGGTGATTCAAGGGCCAGAGGTTCAGGCCAGATCATTGTGATGAGTAACTATGCCAATGACTTGGTTTGAAATAAGGATGCTGCATCTTTCAGGATCTGCTTCCCTTTGTACTATGAGAGACCTTATTATAGATGATCTCCAGTGACTTGTATATTCAGGCTTGGTGGTAGAAGATGCATTATCATGATTCTTTTGTTGGTCCCCCTGTTTATTTTAAACACTGCTTTATTTTAAAAACATTTCCATTCTCTCCTTCCCCTCAACACCTTTCCCTCCCCTCCCCCCCATCACTTCCTCTCTGTTACACCCAAGTGTGATTTATTTGTTTACTTGCTGGTTTCTGTTGTTTTGGAGACACACAAGCAAAGTAAGACTTATATAAAAATATCTTAGAAATTGAGGGGAAAAAGTTTACCTTAACTATAACATTCTTGCTTTTCTTATCCCATCCTTTTCCCATCCTGATGAACAAGGTTTACATTATTAAAACAAGATTCAGATGCAACTTTCAACTGTTCTGAAACCAGCAGGATGCATTAGACTTAGTAATTTTCAAAGCTAAAATTCTAGATGTTTTCCTTTTTTCTTCAGTATTATAATTTACCAGAAAGGATTAACTGATGCATTTTGTGTTGTCCTCCCCATTAGTAGTTTATTTTTGTCTTTTCTGCACATCTGTCTACTAATAAAATGTGAAATAAAATATAATACCTGTATTGTTACTTCCCCATGGAATGATCCGCTTTTTTCCCTGGGTTAAATTTTTTTGAAGTTTTCAGTATCTCCATTGTTTCCCTCGAGTCTGTGCACTCACCTGGGTAAATGCTGTAAAGTTCCTTCCTGGAATGTTGGTATGTTACACTCACTTCCTAGAGAAACCAACCCTCTCACCTTGCAGCTAAGGGTGAGCCTAAGCAACAGACATGTCTGCCTGGAAAATCATATACTTCACATTTCCAAGCTATTTAGTTGGTATTTCAAAGAAACAGTTCTGCTTTCTTTTCTACTACACTTCCCCTCTTTATAGATATTAAAGCTTATGGGCATGCCCTGGAAATAGCTGGAGTCAAGAAATATTTATTATGAAACTAAGAACATCGGTGTTGCTTGGTGGTGGGGTGGTAGCTGAAGGATGTAACATTGTGTTTGCTATTTCGGTGTTTAATTTGTTCACCGGCTTCAACAGTGAGTATACCTGTCAATAAATTGTGGGTTTGGATGAGGAAGAGACACAAATTACATGAGAAGAGTTATGTTTTAAATGTTGTGTGATAGTTTGCTTATCCTTTTCTTTTACCCAAGTGTGGATAGTGTCTTTTGAACATTGTCCAACGGATTTCATCACTTCAATTTTTTTTTTTTTTTTTTTTTTTTTTTTGCTGCTGCTGCTTGCCCACTCCCCCACTCCCAGTATGTAAGAACCTTCTGAAACTATCTAAGATGGAGAGGTAGAATTGGTCAGTGACCTTGGGCATTTGGATTATGTAGGTGATTGTCCATCAACCAAGAAGTTTCCATAGTAGTTTGGACAGGGCATCTTAGTCAATCTTAGTGAAACTCTAAACCCAAAAGTTTTTGTAGCTGATTTTTTAGGAGGAAATTAGGCTGAGACAATGATAGTTTCACCCCACATGGGCAGTACAATCTCATTCTCTCTAGAAAGACATACTCAAAGCAGCTGTACTCAGATGATGATGGTTTGAAGACAACTCAGAATAAAAAGAATCATTATATATATTTAAAAGAATAATCACCTACGTTCTAGGAACATAATTATATGCCTGGAAGCAACTGACTACTTGGATTTTGTCTTTTCATCTTTTTTTTTTTTTTTTTTAAAGTATTTAATTGGCATACTAGGAAAGACAAAAGTCCTGAAATCAGAAAGAAGATACTTAAATACTTTTGTCTTTCTTAGTATGCCAATTATCTGGTGCCTTTCTACACCAGGCCTCAGCCAATTTTTAAGATACTGCTTCCTATGAAGCAGCATGAAGGTCTATTTTTGATGCAATTTAAAACTAAGAGCTTCTAAATGTTTTGTCTGTCTTAAGTCATAAACCAGTGGGGAAAAGAAGAGCCCCCAGACTTTTACTAGTCCTTCAAATCTTTCCTTCCAATACATCAGTAGTATTCAGATTCAAAAATGAACTAGTGTTTAGGACTAATTTGATTATTAACTCATTTTGTTTAAACATCTGTCTGGTTTATTATTGTAATTTTCCCTCCAGTATAACTTTTAATTAAAGTGTTAATGCTTTCATAGGAGACCATTTAAACTTAGCACATATACAACCTCATAGCCACCCATCATTTTTTTTTTTAAATCATTTATTTCACATCACCTTGTGCTTAATTTGCATAGAGAAAATAGATCAATGAATTGGGCTTGCAACTGAAAAAATCTAGAAAAAGAATAAAAACTTTACCCTCATATCAAACTTGAAATTCTAAAAATAAAAGGAGAGATAAATAAAATTGAAACTAAAAAACTCTTGAATAAATAAAAGAGTTGGATTTATGGAAAAAACCAACAAAATAGATAAATCTTTAATTTGATTAGAAAAAGGTAAGAGGAAAATCAATTGTTAAGTCTCAAAAATGAAAAAGGAAAACTATCCCCCAATGAAGAGGAAACTAGCAATTAGGATTTACTTTGCCCAACTTTATGCCAATAAATTTTAAAACCCAAGTGAAATGGAGGAATACCTAGAAATATAGATTGTTTTAACAGAATAATTAAATTAAATAGTCCCATTTTAGAAGGATTTACATGTGAATTCTACCAAACATTTAAAGAACAATTAACTCCAATACAATATAAACTATTTGAAAAAATAGGGAATGAAGGACTCCTACCAAATTCCTTTTATGACACAGACATAGTACTGATGATACCTAAACCAGGTGGAACAAAAACAGAGAAAAAATAACATTTTGGTCAAAAAAATGTTAAAGGTGAGTAATCTATAGCCCAGAACAAATGGCACACAGTTGATTAACTGTAATACATTAAAGATGACTTCAGCTACTGAAAGCAGTCACTGATGGATGTCATCTTATATAAAATCTTGACTCTTCGTTTGTTCATAGGGAACCCATCTAGCATTCTGCCAGCATTTGTTTGACCTGTACCTCTTCACCTTACTAGACCTAATTTCTGTGATAACTTCAGAAACAATGGAAAAATTAAGTTCTCTACCACCCTAGTGTGTCACATTGCCTGACTTTTGCATTTTATTACTGTGAGTTAAATGTTACATAATTAAGGCTCATTTTTAAAGTAAGAACAGCCTACATATGAAGAAACCAAATTTTTTTTTTCAGGCTAAATATTAGGGACTTTCTTGAAACATTTGTCCACAATTTTGTCAGTCCAAATTATTTTTTAAAGATGCTTTTTATGTTTCAAAATTCCTTTTTATATCAAAATAATCATCATTCCCCTTGTAATTAACTGCAATGACAAAGGATCCAGGACACCAAAAAAAAGGTTAAGAACCTCTTATCTACTCTCTATTACAAATGCAGTTTAGGGATAATGATTTGCCCTAAAAGTTATGAGGTTCTAACTTTGATTTATCCCTGCTGTCAAATCAGTCTTTAAGAATATGAGATGAAAATACAATTCAGAATTGACAGACTGGATATTGAGATTTGGCAGTCATATGTTTGATTTCAACAGTGGTCTGTACAGAAGCATCACCTTTATCTTTGTTCTTATAAAATTGTTTTGAAATCAGTTGAAGAGCTAGATCTGCAGATAAACGCAATAGAAATCCCTACTGCATGACAAGATCCTAAATAATCTTAATGGGTTGAACCTCATAAAACTCACATACTTTTGGGTTTTAAAATTCAAGCTTCACAGATGATATAGAATGGGGGCGAGGGGAGCGCACTTAAGCAGTCATTCCAAGTTGGCATCATTTGACACAAAACCACTAATGGAATCTTGGACTGTGCTGAACCATAGCTTAATATAGAATATCTGGGTACCAACAGCTTAAAACAATTTTCATTTATAATAATCAGAAGGGCAACAGGATGGTAATGGTACATGTGATAGGATCAATTTTGAAACAAGCAGGCATGAAGCTTAGAAAAAAGACTTGATGATGGCTTTCATTTCCAAGTGTTTGAAGGACTACGAATCACTGTGAGGAAGAATTGGATTTTATTCTGTTTCTCCATAGAGAAGCAGATAAGCCATGAGTTGCAAATGAGCCAATTTAGATTCCCCAGTTGTGGAGGTCTTCCAAGTAGAGGTCGGATTGCAAGTATGTGGAGATATTTGTTTGGACTAGATGGCTGCCAAGTTCTTTCCAGTCCTCAATTTTTCTTGAGACTGTTAAGTTGTATTCCTGTCTTTTTTTCTTGCCCTGAATGTTTCACTAACACTTGTAAGCACACCTAAACTTTCTCCAAATAGTCCAACTCTGGATATCCATCCTGTGAACTACTTTTCCATGCCTTCAGCAGATACCCTTATTGATTCATGACATGCCATCGCAGCCAAATTTTCATAATTCACTGCTTATTAGCTCTGCAGCATTGACTTCACTCTAGAGTGGACTTACTTATGGCACTGTCTGCTAGATGAAATCCTTTCTTCAAAGGAAGGTCTGGTACCATCTTCTTCATAAAGCAGTTCTTAGAACTTTTTGCCATCTTGTGTCCTTTTCAAATAATTCCGTTTGGAAGGGCTTAAAAGCCATTTGTCTCTCACCTTGAGATGCTTTTCATATTTGGATAGATGAGGTTTGCTCAAGGCAAGGCAACCTAGGTTGAGAATAGGAGTCGAGTAACTCAACAGGTTTGATTCCTAGAGACTGTTTTTGGGGTAAACTGGTGGCCTCAGCTGAAGTTCATCCAGCCCTGGTATAATGAAGGAATGCCTCCTATTCTGAGATGGAATTGATGCCTTAAACTGATGTGGGAGTGGGAACACGAGACTTTGAGAAGGAGCTTCTCTTAAATTCAGAGAATTCAGTAGCCAAAAGCCATTTGTGTTCAAATCTGTGCCAACTGACCCCAGTCAAATGACAATCACGAGAAGACACGTGTATTTTCAGAACTTTATTATGTGGAGTTTGGGCTAAAAAGAAATGAAACTTCTGAAACAGTCACCCAATTGGTGCAGGACAGTAGGAACAAAGCCTGTGTTCCATTTGTGTTGGAGGGGACTTTTCTTTTGAAAGAGAGGATGGGGGGAGTACTTGGCCCTACTTTGTGGGCACCGGCCAGGTATAGGAGTGGGGACAGAGACAGTTTCAGAAATTACACAGGCCCTGAGGCCTGGATGGTTGGAGGTGGGGGGGTGGGAGAGGGAAGAGTTCTTGGAGAGTGGGGGGGTCCCCTACACAGACACACGGCCCATGTCGGATTTCACCTTAGGGAGGGGATAGGACACTTCTGCTGTCATCCGGCCAGAGTGAACACCAACAGGCTGGGGGGAGAGATGGGATGCGACGAATGACAGAACGGTGGTTAAAAAACAACAAAAAAACAAAAACAGCAAAACCAACATAAGGAGTGAAAATTCAATGGCATGTAAAGGAGGAGAGAGGAGAAAACAACATAACACAACACCTTGATTCTTCATGTGTACCAGGCCCTTTCAAACCTGAAATACCTTGGCGGAGGGCCCCTTCCCTTCCCCCCTTCATCCCACTCCCTTCCCATGCCTATCAGAGCAAATGGGACAGAGTGGAAGCCCAGAGAGTTGGGGGGGGGAGAGGTCAAAAGAGAGGTAAGGGGGAAGGGGAGGATCCTCTTTCCCAAGGGAGAGCACAGAGCTGCGGCTGCAGCCACCACAAGGATGTCAGTTTCTATGACATTTACAAATACATACATAAATATATTACATACAACAGTGAATCAGGGGCAGGCAGAAAGATGCTTCCCCCAGACGGACTCTCGGCTGAGACAGTTACTGTTTCTCCATAAGGATTCTTCTAATAAAATGATGTCGGTCTCCAAGAATGGGTCTCTGTGTGTTGGTTTTCCTCTCAGGTCCAGTGTCTTCCCCCTCCCCCCAGCAGGGGGCTCAGTTTGTCCAGTATGGAGAACTGCCATAGGTGGGTTTGGTGGCCTGAGACTTTGGCTGCAGGGTGCTGGGTTGGCTACGCTGGCCAGAGCCACCCTGCAAAGTTAGAGCCCCAGACTGTCAGTGCCTAAACAGATCATCTGCCCCAGAGGCAGGAGGTTGAGAGTCCTCAAGTCCTTTTGATCTCCAGCCCAACCCACGCTCCCCCACCTTGGATCAAATCGGTAACTGGACATTTCTGTGAATCCTGGGAGGGGAGAGGGGGAGTCCTGGAGCTCAGATGGACTCACCTGCCCGTCCTGCTGGAGGTGGTGATGTAGCATCTGGGAATGGGGCTGCTGGTGGGCAGGCAGGATATGCAGGAACGGGGCCGGAGCATAACCAGGGGCGGCACCGGGGGTCAGTGGGCCTGTGGAGCCCAGGGCTGAGGGCAGGCTGAATGGTGGTGGGGTGCCCGCGTGGAATCCCTGTTTGTCAAATGTCTGCAATGTGGATAGGTAGGGGGGAGGGTGATACATCTAATAAGTGGGAGAGCTGGAATGCTAAGTGTTTCCCACTAGGCCACAAGTCCACTGCCTCTTCAGTTTAGTCTTTCCTCACCTAAATGGAATGGGGTTTTAAAGATCACCTAGCCCAATCCCTCATTTTACCTCTGAGGAAACAGAATCAAGAAGGGTGAAGTAATTTATAAGTGGGGGAGCCAAGATTTCCCTGCATGGCACAGAGTGTCCAAGTGTATCCCGTGGACGTACTATGCTTCTTGAGCACAAAAAGGAAAGTGGAGGGAACTGGGGCTACGTTGAGGGGGGGGCTTAAGCATAAAGTCCAGTTTCCTCCCTCCCCCCCTCCTTCCTGCAACTCACCTGAGTCTTGTTGTACACAGAACCAGCTATGTCAGGCACACCTGTATTACTTGAGGTCACTGACACCCCTGTGAAATAAAAAGCAGCTGTTCCCCCAAGGAGACCCATCGGAGGGCTCCCTAGGGTCCCGCTCCACTGCCAGAGTAAGGGGTTACAAAGTGCTGGGTTAGAGCTCAGCCATAGCTACAGATGCTCACTGCCTAATACCAACAATGAACTGAGTGTAGTCAATAAAAACAAACCCCACCCCACCAAATTAAAAAACCAAGCCCATTCTTCATCTTCCTCAAAAAAAAAAATTTGGGTGGATTCAGCAGCTGCTGAGAAATTGCCAGTGGAATATGGGGAGCCCTACATGGCTCTTCAGGGTAAGGTAGAGAGAAAAGGGGTATGGTCAGGTCAAAGTCAAGGCGCTACCTTTTCCAGGTCCAGAACCAGCAGATTTGTTTTGTGCTGGTGATGAACCACTGTAGGCTCCTTTGCTGTAATCTCCAGCAGCTGTCCCTTGGGTCAAATCATCATAACCTGCCAGGCAATTAGGAAAGGTGAGCACAGCAGGCTGTAGAGGAACCCCAGCCCCAAGTCTCTTTCCTGGGCCTGCCCCCTCACCTGCTCCATAGCTGTGCTGGCCATAACCACTGGCCTGCTGAAAGGGGGCGGTGGCGGTGTTCAGATTCACTCCATGCTGTTTAGCTGAAGCAGGAGGGACCTGAAGAGGCAGGGAGACACAATTCTGGGGCAAGGACAGACAAGCAGCGACCCCTGCGATGTACAGGGTTTCCATATGAGCCGAGGCCTGACTTATCAACCCTAGTATTTGCTCTTCTCTGTCCTCAAGACAGTAACAAACTCTACAAGTTATAAGACAGAACGCGTTTCCGGAAAAGGATTTTTCTAAGCTGGGGGCAACTTTTTTTTTTTTTACGGATTAAAAAAACTGCTCCCAAAAGGCATGAAAAATGAGTTTCCTAGTGGGTTTGGGATAGCTGAAGTGATATTCTAGCTACTGAAAATGGTAATGTGTGAAGCAACCCATAAGAACAAGGACCCAAGACTGATCCTAGAGAAACCGATCAAATTCTATCTCCACTAAGGTGACAAAGCTCTGAGAGAGAAACCAAGGTGTGTTCCAGGAGAAGAATGTCTTGAATGGTATTATCTGATTAAGAATAGCTACTGAGGAAGCAGAAAGCCGAGGACACTTGGCCATTCTGGAATCAAGAATGAGAACGAACCTGGTGTCACCTAGTTCAATATAGAAAGATCCTTCAAAATAATGCAACCATATAATCAGTATGGGCCCCAAACGTTCCTCAAGACTACCAAACCATTTCTTCTGGCACAGCCTTTTTTGCACAGCTGAAACTTATTTTTCTGTCCCCAAACATACACTCTCAGCCCCACATACTCACAAACATGGTTGGCCCGTACTGGAAGGCGCTGGGTACACCGGCGTAGTAGGGGAGGCCAGTGTAGCTGTAGCCAGGAGGCAGCGTGGGGTTGAGAAAGGGTTGTTGAGCTGTGTGGTGGGTCTGAGATTGGTTCTGCTGTGGCTGAGCCAGAGTGGTGGTGGGAGCAGGGGACGCAGAATCTCCACGGCCAAACTTAGATACATCACCTGCAGGGGGAAGGCAGCAGGTCCAAGGGCTGATCTCTTCTACTCTGAAGGAAGCAGTCCCAGCCGAGCAGGAGAGTCGTAAGGACATCCAAGGGCATGAAAGCAGGATCCAGGTTTCTTACTAGCTCAGTGCCGGCCCCATGTTGACCACTCCCTGCCTTCTCAAGGCAGCAAGAGAGGCCACAGGAGGACTCTGTCACTGGCCCAATGGAAGATTATACAAGAGGGGATGGGACATAAGGGAAAACTGGCAGTCACCATAACTGTCAAATTTCTCCCTCTCCAATTTGAGATACAGAAAGACTGGACCCTCTTGCAAATACACCATCTGATCATAGGATCAAACAGCCCAAACACTTCTACAGGGCAAGCCTAGGGCCCAGATCAGGAAAGCGAGTTACCCAAAGTCATAAAGGGATCCAAACCCAGAAAATGCAGTGTTCTTTTCATTACACCATAGCTGAAAGCAAAAGTTATTAGGGCCCGTCCCCTTCACGAGATAGACAAGGAAAGGTCTGAGATCCAACTGCTTTGTGGACAGTCACAAAATTACCTACAAAGAAAAGATGGGCAAAGCGGATTCTAGTTTACCCAAACCCTAAGTTTTTGGATCAGTATTACAACCTTCAAGTTGGCCCTGGAAGCAGGGATGGGAGAGAAAAATCCAACTTAGTTCCATCTTCCCCAAAAAGGCACAAACCTGAGTATGGGTTATTAGCAAGGGTCCCATCTCTGCCGGTGAGGGTCGCTGGAGCAGGGAATGTAATTCCATAATAATCCTGGAAGAGACACCCCCAAACAACTTGATCAACCCCAAACCACCACAGGAGAGCACAAACCCCCAGCAGGCAAAGGCATACGGTAGCACCAGAATGCACAGCGATTCCAACACATCTGGGACAGGGTTGGGGCAGGGGTGAGGGATTTCAAGGGGAAGGACAGACAGACAGCCCAGGCATGGTCAGAGTCAAATGGGACCTGGCCAGGATGCCCAGGTACCCAATCCCACACACTCCTGTTTCGTACCTTAACTGGTTGGCTGCAAATGCTACGAGACCTAAAAAATGCTACTCTTTCCTAAATCAAAGACTCAGAATAGCAGCTAAAAAAGTTGATTGAACAGTACAAACCTGAAAAGGAGTCATCAGTAGAGGAGGTGCCTAAAGGGTTAAAAAGGGGACAGCCAAAAATCAGGGGGGAGATATGTGAGGATTGGGTTGGGAGGGCAGACTCCCCCCAGTGCTAACATTAAAGGAAATGATGGACTGAGAGTTTTGTTAAGACTCTGGTGTTTGTCTATAATCAGCAACATGACAGTGAGTTATGAAAACCATCACACCCGCCACCCTGGGGCCGAGGCAACCGGACTGACACTTGTTGAGCACAGGAGGAGGAAAAGGCAGTGATCTATATATGAGGAGCAGGAGGAGCAGCAGCAGCAGCAGCAGCAGCAGAGAAGGCAAAGTTCAGCAAGGCCCCCCACCCTCTCCCTAAGGGGGCTGGGATAGAAGAGGAGAAGTCTCATGCCATGGTGTTGCTGCCCCATCCAGCTTTCCTAAAGAGTGAGGTAGCCCTGGTACAAAACTCAGAGAGCACACCTACCTCCAACAGGTTAACAGCCAGCCCCTGTGGGGCCAGGAGCAACAGAGTCATCATGTACTTTGGTTGGAGTTGGGTAGGGTAACATTTTGACCCGATTAAAGGAACTTTTGGTGGAGAGTTGGTAATGAAAAACTGGCTAGAAGGTTTCAAGTTCTTATCTTTAAATTTTAATACTTATTAACTACCATCTACAAATAAATGAGAGTATTTCTGATTGAGGGGAGCCTATACTCTAGAAGAGGGAAAAGGGAATTTATAAGCAAGTAGTTTCTCAGGAAATGATCACAGAATCAATCTTTTCTTGGGTTAGGGCTTTTGGACAGGGAAAGCCTACTGAATAATATGAAAACCAACCCACACCCCATGGAATAAAGGCAGAAGCGAGCCGCCAAAGCCACCCAAGTGCGGCTGTATAGCATAAGAAATTATAAGGTAACACATTTAAAGCGCTTTATGGTTTATAAAGTTTTCCTCATAACAACCCCCATGAGGTAGGTAGTGTAGGTATTACCACCATTTTACAGATGAAGAAACTAAGACTCAGATGTTAAATGATTTGTCTGAAGTAGTAGAGTTAAGAAATGACAAAGGCAGGACATATCCTGGGGTTTACTGACTTTTGGGTCAGTGCTCCTCTCACTACACCATTGGCTTCTTGGAAGATGACTCCCACTCTATTGGCTAATGCACACATGTCACTGGTCTTTTTTACTTGGCTGTGTCTAATAGGAAAAAAAACCAACTTGGAGAAATGATGGCTTCCTCTTCCTTCTCCTCTTCTCCTGGACAGGAAGCAGATATGACTAACTAATAACTTAAAATGGTGTCATTTGGGGGAGAGGATGGAGTGAGGAGAGAGGTATTAATGAGATCTGGCCTTCAAAACTAAGACCATGTAAAGATTCAACTAGACTCCTAAGGGAATCATCTCTCATGTGAGTCCAAGGCTAAAGACCTTGAACTTGAATGAATCTGGCCTTAAGGTTCATCAGGGAATGCATCACCAATGCTAACTGGTCAGAAACCAGTGCTCTGAGCTTGTCAAGAAGAGGAAGCACTAGCTTCTTCAGAACTTCTCTTATATGCTATGAGGAGAACATGCTCTGTATGCAATCTTTGAAAGACTTAGGCCTCAAAGTTCCACAGATTAAAAATGGCCAAAGAAAAAATGAAAATAGAGCCCTTTAAATGGAAAAAAATAGGGAAAACCAAGCTAAGGAAAAGGGTTTTATGATTAAATTTACAACCACTGGCCAGATCCCTTCAGCTCGGCTTTCCGTTTTCTCATGTGTTCCTTTTCACTTCCAATCACCTTACATAGAATTGGCTCCTATTCAGTACATCCAACACCTTGGACTGGAGGCTTTCCTCTGGAGTGTCTCTTAACCATCAAGCACAACTTGCAATTCCCTTGGAACACAATAACACTCAGGCCAAATGTCAACAAGGCATTTATTTAAAAGATCTATCACCAAACTTCAGACACCAAAAACACCAATCTCAGACTTGGTGGGAGAAGGGTGGGGAAAATTCCCTAGGCAAAAGTGCCTGCAGACCCTTGCCTGGGATTGGGATAAGCTTTACGGTCTGCAAGGTTCCCAGGCTGAAAAAAATACTTCAAGAAGACGGAACATTTTTTAAAAGGCAGGAATTACAATTAATGCTCTGCAGCAGATTTGTGAAGAGTAGGAATGAGGTGGTGTATTCAATGGAAATCAATATGAACAATTTTTGAGTAAGAAAGAAAACCCTAAAGAAACCCAAAGATGAAAATGAACAATTTTAATAATTTGGCCCTCGGCAATATATGTAGGCCTACTTATGATACTAATGGAGAAATAAATTCTCAATTTAGGAGGCAGGGTTTTTAAAACTATTTTTTATCTACTGTAACTATATTTTGTCAAAGTTCGTTCAGTAACATTTTCCAAATTCAAAATGACTGACCTAAGAGTTAAGGAATTGTTTAAAAAAATTTTTTTTGCAAAGTTCAGAAGAGATTTGAAAAATGAGAATTAACGAGAGAAAAATTGCTGTGGATTTTCAATCTAGTGAAGAAAAGATTAAAGGAACTACAGGATTAGAACCAGTTATTCTTCATCTAAATGGTGAAGAAATGTAAATCTGTTTGGGATGGTTTTAAAGAATTCTAGCCGAAAGGGAGGACGACAGCTATTCCATGCCCTAGAAACACTTCCTAAAAGAAGAGGTAGTTGCTTCTAGAATGGTAGCCGTATAAAATGAAGGTTGTGTTTATAGTAAGTAAATTTTATCCTTGTGACATACTTGGTCTGAAAAATAGGAGCATGGACATCTTTATATTCAGTCCCCAACAGGGAAAGCAAATATTTTGGGCTCTTAGCAACCAACAAACCTAAAAAAACTATAAGGGTCAAACCTGGATTTGGAATCAAAGACTGCAACAATCCTTTAGTCCAGTTTTCAAGTTCCATGGATGAGGAAAATTGTTTTCCCAACCAACAGGACTGTTTTCAGGCTATCTGAACTATCTAATGATTCCGTTTTTGACTGGGTATTGAAGGAGGAAAAGGAGATAAAAGAAATTCAAATGGCCCATCTAAGAAAGGTCTGTTAATGTAATGTATAATACCCATTAACAATAGGTATAGTTTTAAAGAAAAGAATGGAGAGTTAAGGTAACAATAGAATAAATGGGGGAAGAAATAAAGTAGGGAAGAAAAGGAGAGAATGAACTTAAATTGGACTTGGAAAAAGAACATAAATCCTGTTAGATTTCCTATTCCTGGGGAATATTAGGGAACTAATATTGATTTTCATTCTCAGGTACTTTAGGGGACAGGAATAAGAGTGGGGTAGATGAGTTTCAGACCTCTGATTTCATTATAGGCCACACACAGAGATACTTAATTAAAAACATCAACCAACATACTTCAACCCTCCCTCCCCCTTTAAATTTGGGATGTGTTCCTTTCTCTTCCCTCAAGATCCAAGATTTGTGGTTCTAAAAACCACAAAATGACTAAGTAACCCAACACTGAGGCAGATTTATATGGCCAGGTCCCTCTGAAGCCCCCTCCAAAAGGTATGTTATGCTCACTCACCAAAGATAAAAAGATTGGGTAAGAAGCCTGGGACTAGGAACGGAAAAGTCAATTCTTTTATCTGAATCTCAAGGAAAAGCAAAAGAAAAGTAAAATTATCCTTTTTCTTTCTGATAATCTTAAGAATCCCCTAAAGTAACGGGCAGCAATTTTTTTTTCAGCTAGAAATTACTAAAGTAAATCTAAGCCATGCCTGTGGAGACCCTGAGCAGGCATAAGGACAGAGGAGGGGGAAGAGGAGGAAGGAAAATATGGTAAGGAAAAAGCAATTATGGGTGAAAGAAAAGAGAGGGAAAGGCAGAAAAGGAGAAAAATGGTAGCTATAGTGAAGAGGGACAGTGTCAGCAAAATGCCTCAGGTGCCTACCCTTGCTTTATGCTGTCTGGCCCATTATGGTGCTGACAGCTGATGAGCAACACAACATGTGATTAATCTTGCCTGCCATTTTCAGGAGGATAGTTGTTGTGCCACAATCTGACCAACAGTTTCCTACTTACCATTGGTAGCCTGGATTGAAGCATCTGGAGATCATCATAACCATAAATCTGCTTGAAGACAAAGATAAGCAACAAGTCCATTATAACACTCTCCCATCCCTTAAGTCACAGATTCCCCCCAAATTTTGAACCCCAGGGAAGAAGTTCAAAACTCTTGCTGGCAAGACACCGTGACAATGGTGTGCAAGTACCCAAATGGGGAAAAGAGGGAAACCCAAGGAAGAATAATTGTTACAACCCAGGAGAGAGATTCTAATTTGGATTTTATAAATAACCAACTCACCCACTGGTTTTAACATATAGCTTGCTCCTTGGTGGAAGCCAGGAAAAAGGGAGAAGCCAGCTCTGTGCTGGAGTTGAGATCACCTGGCTCAGCTCCTACAGTCACAGGAAGCCTGGATTTCTAGGTTAGGAATTGGAAGCGCCAGGACTCTCATCGAACTACATCCTTCCCCTCTAACAAGTTAGAGTAAATTAACAACCACGAACAGGTCGGCTGTCTCTGAGCACAGCTTAGTTTTTGGAGAAAATATCTTCAATACAAAGTCTGAATGCTATGTTGTCCCAGGGGTTGAATTTTACAATATTGGGAGACAAGCCCAGCTGTGTTACTCTAATCACTCCTTTTGTGTTCATCAGCCTGTTCCTTTATGAAATCTAGATTGAAGAGTGAATATACTCCAAGGTTCAGGGAAGAATTAAGAGCGCTGTTGAACTACAAGAGGCCCTGACAATGTAAGACTTCCTGGAATAAGCAAAGTCTCTTATGTTTCTGGGGGTAGGGCGCATCATATACTTAACTCTGGATAAGGTAGGCTTGCCCACAATGCCTTACCTGTTAATGTCTGATAAATGGCACTTAGTACAAATTTTCTATATACAAGGAGCATGAGCAAGAACGGAAATGAAAGTACCTGTTACAATTCCAGGAGTCAAGACAGGGAGCCTGGAATCATCCCCTTTCCCCCTCCACCCCCAAAACTGACCAAGTCAAGGCAGTCAGAGCAGGAGACAAGATACAAGTAGAATGCTTACTGGGTAGGCAGGCAGGAGTCCTCCAGGACCCACAATGTACTGGTTATGGAGAAGGGGTGGGACACCTTGGGGTAGGTTGGGAGGAGCTTTGCCTGTAGAAGCAAAAACAAAAAACCTTAAATTCACAACAAGACAGAATCTCAGTCAAGTAGGTCCTATAATACTAACTATATACAAAAGCTCAAATCATATATGTTTCTGCTTGGGAAGGGAGTAGCACACAATGGAAAGACAATTCAAAGGCTGAGTGCTTGTACTTTACAACTAGGTCTCTATTTCCTAACAAAGTTGAAGATCCTAGGGAGCAAAAGTGAAGACATTGCTAGTTGAGGTGTGACTAAATTCCATGGGACTGTGAGTGAGCTAGAAGGGGAAGAAGAGAGAGAGAGAGAGAGAGAGAGAGAGAGAGAGAATATTAAAGTGAGACATACAATTGTATGTACACGATCAATTTGGGTACTAGTGGGAGAGAGTACAGGAAATACAAATTGAGTGGGGAAAAAAATCTGCTTTAAAGTCGTTACTTTTTTAACACTTTGCCACCAGCAATCTGAGAACACGAACACATTCTTGAAGAGGGGATTTAATCTTCTTTTATGACATGGTTTTCTTTGACAGTCTGGTAAAGTTTATGACTCCCTTCTCAGAATAATGCTTTTAAATGCATAAAAGATGAGAAAGGAAGCCAATTATATGAAAAACTTTTTAAAAAGCAAGTTCCTAGGCCTTGGGTTAAGAACCTTTATCCTAAGAGAATACTATTTACAAAAGTTATCAGAACAGAAAAAGGCAAAATTTCTATCATACAAAAAAGCCAGAGGGGAAATGAGGCTAGGTAAATCTGAACTGTATAGTCAGTGAAGCAGCTAAGCAACAGTTTGTTCTGCTATGTTAAATACTATACCCTGGGAAAGAACTGCCTACCAGTGCAATAATAACTAAATCCCTTATACTCCTACCCCCAAGAGCAACCAACTAACAGTATTTTCCTTTTGTTACAGCAGAAGAAGAACCCTTTCATCATAGAATAAGGAGTGGCCATTGGGATTCTGGCAACAGAACTTGAAAACTACATGGAAAAAAGCTGCCATCATTTGTTAAAACTGGACCTTTCTTGCATCTCAAAGATTTAACTACTCTGGCTGTTTCTTCTCCCCTTTACATGAATTCTCAAAGTTCTCCAGATGTATTTGTAGTAAAAAGAGCTCCAAGAATTCAAATGCCAAGTATGTCATCATTTAGAAAAAGGTCACTCCAAAGTTGTCAAGATGCTAACCCGTCTGGTTACTGTAGGGAAAGGCAGAGTGTTCATCTAATACCTGAAGAAACTAAAGGAGCTGCCCTGGTGGTTGCACTCGGCATAGACACGCTGGTGACGCTGAGACCAAGGCTGTTTGTAGTGTTCATGCTGTTGGCCATGCTGACAACTGAAGAGGTGGTGCTGGTGGCAGAGGCTGAAGCAGCTGAGAAGGTGGTGGAGGGCTGAAGCGATGTTGCATTCTCAGCACTGGCGTGCTGACAAAACAAAACAGGTTCATGAGTACAACATGACAAACTAAGAGAGAAATTCTCTTAAAAACCCAATCCAGAAATTATAAGGATATATTTTCACTATGATTCCTAGATTGAGTCCAAATGCATTTGGCATCTAGCATTCAGTGATACTGATTAGTGCAGGGCCCAATTACACAATGTAGCTGATTTGCAAATCTTTTAGAGGTACCATATTTCACTTAAATGGCTAGGAACCTCCCCCAAATTTGAATGTTTTTGCCTCAGCAAAAAACAGAGCAACAACAACAAACCACACCACAGGCTACCTTTCAATTGTGTGTCTCTCACACATATGCATGAGCATGTGTTTGCACGCACACACACCCCAATTCTTAGGTAGAAAATAAAGGACACTTACTGTATGTGATGTACTTGATGACAGTGCTGATGATGCAGAGGAAAGGTTGTTCTGATGACTGGACAGTGAACTACAAAACAAAAGTAAGTAACTATTTTCAATGAGGTTGATCACTGTGATAATGACTTCTTGGGGAAGCTGATGTTTTGGGGGCATATCATGTGGCCACTGGCAGTTTTGAAAATATCATGCTGGGCACTCTAGTATGTCCCTTTCATTCCCTTACTCTAAAAGCTATTATAGCACCAAGAACATCTCTGCATCTCATCTAGATAAGAGACATACCCTCAGATGTAGATCAGCAGGTGCTGGTGCCAGCATGAATTACCATGAAAATCTCTGGTTCCTGTAGCCCTTTTGTTTTCTTTTAGGTTAAAGAGTCAATTATACATGGCACTTGTCTACATTTCTTTCACAAGGTAATCAGAAAAAAATGTTAAAGAGTATCTTTTTAACAAAGAGAAATTAAGATTCTCTAGTCACTAGTACTTATAAAGGGCAAGAAAAAATTTCATTATGACTAACTACAGGAACTACGTTTAAATAGCCAACCAAATAAACTATGTTCACCATCTGAATAATTAACCATAAATTTTAGGATTCAAACCAACCCTTCTGTTCTAACATGACCAAAAAAAAAAAGAAGGAGACATAGTTTTTCAAGTATTTCATCTCACAAAATCCATTTCTTGTTAATAAAAAGATGAAGTCTCAAAAGTGATCCCTAAAGTCAAATCAAAAGTATATTTTGAAGTAGGTACCACTGTCTTTTCATATTTCATTATCAGTTTTTTTCCTAAACCTAAATAAGGATGAACATATATAAATTAAGGTTGCATATGATGGTACCAATTTGTATACTACTGAATTGGTGGAAATGAGTTCCCACTGAGTTCAGTGGGAATTTTAAATAAAAGGCCTGAGGAAATTAGGCAGTTCATGTTTTTTTCTGTTAAGGTATAAGCCAGGCAAAATCTTACCCAAATAACTTTTTGTAACAATCTACCATCAGATAAAACATCATTTCTTTATTGGAAACAAATTTCTATGAGCTTTCTATCAGATTTCAACGCAATCATTCCTCCAGGCCCGTCTATCACACTATACCTGCTTAGCTGAGCGAGGGAGCTGCTGGACAAGTCACTGGATTGCGACAAGGAAGGCAGTGTGGCCGTGTGGGGGGTTGCTGAAGGCAGAAGCGTAGTACCAGAAGCTGTGCTTGGCAAAGAACCCAGAGTCGGGAGCGAGGGAGAGGTTTCTGTTGTCTTCGGTGCTGTAACAGATGAAGTAGCTGCAACAAGTTTATTTAAGTTGCAGAGAAACCCACTGAAGAATTGGGTTCTGCTAAGTTCAATAATGACCAATGAACTTGCATGCAATAGAGAACTTCACTTCAAAATTCCATTTCTGTTACTTTTATGATATGGAACTAAAACAGTTTACAGAATGTGACAATAATATTAGAAATTGATATTCTTTACCGTTAACTGAGGCCTTTCCTATATAAACTAATGATATACAGGAGAAATCAACATTTTTTTGGGTCCAAAATAAAAACCTTTTGCTAAAGAACAGATGGCATACCTATGTCTGCATCTACAACACTACAAGGTATTCTAGTTTCAATCCATAGAGTAGATCAAGAAATCTTTCAAGAGAAAGACGTTCAAAGCCCTCAAAAGCAGAAGAATTATCCAAAAACTTTTAATATCTGTATTTTCAAGTGAAATGCATATTAAATTTACTAAGACTGGAAATGGTCTTCCATTTAATGATTTAAAAATACTTACTAAAACTATTCACAGACATTGAGTTAGATCTGTGGTATAAGGAATTCCAAGTGAGAAACTATAAACAAAAAGAATTTAAGCAAGTGCTCTGCAAAGTAGTTTTGGAGAATTGCCTAGGATCTTAGCTAAGGTTAAATAATTTACTAGGCATCTGAGAAAAAGATGTGAATGTAGGTCTCTAAATTTTGAAACTGGCTATCCATTATGCCTTCTTTTCGTTACTAGTCTTACGTGTTGGACATCTAACTTGACTTTGATGATTAATGCCAGATACCTAAACTTAGCTTAGAAGTCTCCCCCCTCCCCCACCCAAGATTTAGCATGGCATTATAGAATTTTCCATACATCTTGTTCGATTATGTGTCAAAATAAAGTAAAAGTCTTTTTAAATTTCTATAAATGGGAATTAGCATTCCTTAAATAAGAAAGGTTTATAGTAGATAGTGGAAATGCAAATTTGTATAGTAAAAATCAGTTTAAATTTATTTGCAACCTTTTTCACAAAGCTAAAGTCAAGATATTCAAAAGGGAGAGTCACATTAGAGAAACTAACAATTTAAAGAGTGTAGTTACAAGGAAATTGCATAAATAAATCCAAACACACTCTAAGTTTAGCAAGATCAACACAAATAAAACACCTTCTATAACAGGATTACTCTCACATGCCTTCTTTTCAAGATGATGTCTTTTTAAAACCAAGTAAAATTTTGAAATATTTACAAGACTGAAAAATCTTTTCATATTGGAATATGTTAAAAGATTGGTTGTACCACCATATATTCTTTAAGGTTGGCTCAATCACTGACATCTAAAACAGTTATTTGCAAAGCACTTGCCAGTTTTCAGAGGGTTTCACACATATTAATTTGATCCTTACAAGAATTGTATTAACACTTAAGTGTTCTTATTTTAAAAAAAAGAAACTGAAGCTGAAGGGCACTTCACGATAGCTACTAAAGTACAAAGTAAGAGAGATAGGACTTGGAAGTAGTGAAGAGAAACAAGTTTTCTCTCATTTCCATGTAAAGTTCTATGAGTAGTTCTGCAAATACAGCATTATTGGACTGTTATCTCCAAGTGTTTTGGTATGATAAGTTAAAAAAAAAAAAACAAAAAAACCTAGCAGCTCATGGGAGTTAGGAGGCATATTTAAATTATGTTTGTGACATTTCCTGATTGTAACCTATACTTATTAAAGAGTTTACTGTGTCAGATATCACAATAAAACTGTGGATACAAAGAAAAAACAAAAAACACTTCTCCTTTAAAAATCACATTTTAATAGGGGAGGTCACACATATATGGATGGGTATACAGAAGATCCAAGTGGAGTCAATACAAAGTAATGTTAGGGGGAGGAATGAGCAACTAGAAGGGGGATGGGCTAGAAACACTGGAACTTGAGCAGAGTATAGGCCAAAGTCTAAGAATCAGAGATAAGGAAAGAACAATCTAGAAATATGTTATAGCCACAGAAAGGGAATGGTGATGGGAAACAAGGAAGGCCGGACAAGAGGTAGAGAGATGGAAGGTAAGAAGGATAGAAAGGTAAAATGAAGAAGTTTCAATTCTAAATAGACAAGTCTTTATTTATTTTGAAAGACAGTAAGGCCAGAATTTGAAATGGCAATCACCTATATAATCTACATTATAGAAAAATTATTTTGGCAGGTTCATGGAAGATGAATTAGTGTAGAGAAAGACTTCAGAAGTATAGATAAAAGGCATTAAAGGGTGAAGATGGGGCTGGGCAGAGCGAGGGAAAGTGATATGTGAGTGGGAAGAAGGTAAAAGAATACAAGGAACAGGGGGGAATGGGAAATGGCAAGATTTTGCAACTGATTATTTAGATATATGAGGTGAGAGTGAAAAATGGAGGACACCTCTAAGATTGGTAATTTGAGCGACTGGAAGGTGCCAATAATTGAGAAATTTATTAGAGGGATGGAGTTTGGGGAAAAAGAACGTGTTCAGTTTAAGGCCTTTCAGAAATTCAATTTGAAATGTCTAAGGCAACAACAAATCTCAGAAACAGGTTGAATAATCGTTTGCATAAAGATAGTAAATGAATCCATGGAAGCAGATGGGATTATCAAATACAAGAGAAAGAAAGAAAAGCAGAACCATGTGACACAAATGTGACATTGCTAAAAATCTAATAGGAGCCTGAGGAATATTCAAGTTAGGAGGAAAATCAGAAGCAATGTCACAAAAACCTAGATATTAGGTATGAAAAAGAAAGATCTAGCAGGAGTTGTAAGAGGGTTCAGACAAGTAGGAAAACTTAAAACTCAAAAGAGGAGTGATATTCAGAAAAAGGTGGTTAAAAATGTCGCCAAATGTTGCCAACTGAAAGAGTAGCCAAGTGATTTGATTTGGCAATTAAGAGAATATTAGTAACTTTGGAGAAAGTAACTTTATAAAGTGATGAAGCTGGAAGCCAGATTACAGAAAGTTTCAAGTGAAGTTTGGAGGAAGAATTTAGTATGGATGGGTTTCTCAAGAAGTTTGGCTGAATTCTGGAGAGCAATTTGGAACTATGTTCAAAAAGTTATCAAACTGTGCATACCCTTTGATCCAGCAGTGTTTCTACTGGGCTTATATCCCAAGGAGATACTAAAGAAGGGAAAGGGACCAGTATGTGCCAAAAAGTTTGTGGCAGCCCTGTTTGTAGTGGCTAGAAGCTGGAAAATGAATGGATGCCCATCAATTGGAGAATGGTTGAGTAAATTGTGGTATATAAATGTAATGGAATATTATTGTTCTGTAAGAAATGACCAGCAGGATGAATACAGAGAGGATTGGTGAGACTTACATGAACTGATGCTGAGTGAAATGAGCAGAACCAGGAGATCATTATATACATCAACAATGATACTGTATGAGGATGTATTCTGATGGAAGTGGATTTCTTTGACAAAGAGAAGATCTAACTTAGTTTCAATTGATCAAGGATGGATAGAAGCAGCTACACCCAAAGAAAGAACACTAGGAAATGAATGTAAACTGCTTTCATTTTTGTTCTTCTTCCCGGGTTATTTATACCTTCTAAATCCAATTCTCCCTGAGCAACAAGAGAACTGTTCGGTTCTGCACACATATGTTGTATCCAAGATCTACTGTAACCTATTTAACATGTATAGGACTGCTTGCCATCTGGGGGAGGGGGTGGAGGGAGGGAGGGCAAAAATCAGAACAGAAGTGAGTGCAAGGGATAATGTTGTAAAAAATTACCCTGGCATGGGTTCTGTCAATAAAAAGTTATTTAAAAAAAAAAAAAAAAAAAAGAAGAAGTTTGGCTGAGAAAAAATATGTAAAGAAATGGTTAATGAGGAAGGTACATTCTAGTGGGGAGGTAGAGAGGTTTTTTTTTAAATTAAAAGGATGGAAGAGACTTTTAGCGCATCTGAATAGGGAGCACAAAAAAGAATAGGTTAGAATTGAAGTAAAAAAAGATAATAATAGGGAAGTAGGAAAGCAATAGATGGCATTTCAAGAATGTCTCAGTTTCCTTGATTATAAAATGGAACTGTTCTAAGAAGCAAATGAGAAAAGTAGTGTGGAAAGTACTGATGGAAAGTACTGTGTAAATCATACAGCATTATAGATTAGATCAGTACTACTAGTGTTTACCAAGTTCTCTGATGGCAAATTCAGAGTTCCCTACTTGCTACTGGTATTTAAAAATTATTCTCTATAGGCAACAAGTCAATAGGAGCTGGTCAAGTATTCTAGCAGCTCTCCTCTGGACACTAAGAACAGATGCAGTATATATCATTTATAATGGAAAAAGCTGGAGAATCAGTGTGATATGATGAAGAAAGCCCTAGCTTTCCAAGGGTTTTTACCTCATGGAACCGTCATTTCTCTGGGTTCTCAGTTTCATGGTTAGAAAATGAAAGAATTAGGCAAGATTACCTGTGAGGCTTCTTATAGAATCTCAGTTTTTTAAGTTTGGTAAATCTGTACTTTATTACTACCACTGTGCTAAAGATCTAAACCTGGGACCACATAATCAGAAGGATAATGGCTTTATTTTTAAGCACGTATTATTCACAGTATACTTTTGATTAAACTGAATTCTCCATAATTCAATTTTGTTTAATGCAGGTAAGGAATCAAATAATTTTGTTTTGAATTTTAATTAGCCATATTACACTGGTTCCAAAATATTTTATTAGTAATATTATTATGGAGTACAGAAATCACAAATTGAATACTTCCATTTTAGACTCTAATGGTGGTCAATATACCATCTACAATTTCGACTATTCTTTTAGAGCAACTATGAATGTAGTCTACAAACTATATAAAACTGGGAAACACAAAGAGAGTTTATACTTAATCTTCAATTTCCTTAATTTTTGTTTCAAGGAGGTATAAATAGCATGATAATTTTGTATAGCTCTATAATGTGCCACTAGAATGCAGGAATTTGGTTTGAAAAACATGGAGAATGCTGGCGACATAAAGTAAATGTCATCCTGAGGTCAGTGTGTAGTAGGTAGTAGTACATCTGTGCCAACACTACAATTGAAATTATGACAATGAAAAAACTTTTTAAGAGGCCCCTATAAGGAGAACTTGCAAAATACAATGGATTCTTTCTGGATAGCAATTAAAGTGGGCTTTTAATAGAACTAGCTTCTCAGTCTCAACACATGACATCATATAACAAGTGGCAGGTCCAACAATAACTTTTCATCTATTTGTGCCTCATTTGGGCAGCTACGTGACAAGGTGGATAGAGTGCCAAGTTTGACTTTAAATCCAACCTCAGCATACTTAATATACTGGGTCAGTCACTTAATGTTCCCTCTGTTTTCTATAAAAATGAGCAAGATAAGGAAAGACTAAACAACTCCATTATCTTTGCCAAGTAAACCTCAAATATATCTGACAAAGAATCAGATACAAATGAAAAGGATGAGTTCCTCTGTAATATTCTCTTGTTGGGGTTTTCTTGGGGTCTCTGGGAGCAGCCTTCGTTTCAATTCAGTAATTACCACACAAGTAGCCAGGGGTTAAAGTCCAAATCCTTTACTGTCTCTTTCAAAGTCTTGTCTCCTTTCCTGGGGCCTGGTTAGCTTTCTTAGAGGTCTATCTCTCTCCTTAGTTCCGAGAGCTTAAGTTCCTTCCACCAGTCCTTTGTCTTCTCTGCCTTTGCCAGCTTTCTTGAGGTTCTCCTGATTATGTCTTGGTTTCTGTGGGGGAGGCAGGAGGACCGCCACCACAGTCTCTGTCTTCCCTAGTTCTGATTCTGGCAGAGTTTTGTCTGAGCTTATATGCTTTCTTATCATAGGTGTGAATCTTGTAGAACTATAGTCAGTATATTAAGTACATGTGCTGAACTAGAGAACTGCTAACTACGAGGCATTGTCCCTATCAATTCTATTGACTTAGCACCTTTTTTTTTCAAGTTCTGGCCCATAACACTGCTCAATTTCTACTGCCATCATTCCAAATCAAGCCCTTGATCATGTCATTTGAAATACTGAAACAGCTTCAAATAGACTGTTACACATCTTTTTCTAAAGTAAATTTATGAAAATGCTATTTTTCTGTGGGAAAAAAAAAAAAAACCCTTCAAATGTTTCCCCCACTGCCTGCCAAATAAAAAACCCAAATTCCTTAATCTTACATTAAGATTACAAGCTTAATCAAGCCACTTTTCCAAAATTTCATCTTTACTATTGCCTGACAAAAGCCTGTCAAATGTAAGATCTGTAGCTGGAGATGCCTCTTCCTTTTAGAATTCCCTACCCTATCTCGTGGGATGGATGTATATGTAATACACACACACACACACCACCTCAGTGCCACTTAATTCTTGAAATCTACTCCAAACTTGTCATACAATCTCCAGAATTATAATGCTTGTTTTACTTGTTATTTAATGTATTACTTATGTGCTTTAGAAATTATTATGAGCTTATAGACTTTTTGAAGGCAAAGATTAACCCTTATTCATCTTCCTATGTCCCATATGCCTTAATGGCACAAAGAATTTAAAATATGTTGGATGAATTAAACAATCTAATGCACAAAACAAAATTAACCTATTTAATTTAAAAAATTATTGCAAGGAAGAGAGATTAGAAAATGCCTTAAAAGAAAACATAAATAAAACACATTGTTATTTTAACTCATCTCACACTTATTAAAGGCTGAAAAAAAGCACATTAGGATTTCAATAAGCCTGAAAAGATCAGTACCACTTTTATAACAGGTAATGAAGGAAGTTCAAATAAATTTCCTATAATCACACACAGTATCTCATATATAAAACTCAAAAGTACTGATGCCAAATCCATATATCAAGTGTATTATATGAAGAAATTCAGGTATTTTTCTGACTTCTTTGGAAACAGAAAAAAAAGGGAGAACAGAGGTTAAAAGGAGGAAGAAGAAAAATAGCACAAATGCCAGATAACATTTCATATGAGAAGCAGAAAAGTACAGACAAGACAAATTTTAGTTGACTAACTATACCTGGGCATTAAAAACAAATTCGCTTGAACAAATAAATAATGCTTTCATTTTATTTCCCTGCTGATAAGTAGGGGAGAAAAGTTAGTTGCTCTCATAGAGGAAGCAACTTTAACTGAAAGCTTTGCCAAAATTGTAGGGAAAGTAGGTGACTCTGACAATACAAACAACAAGGCAATAAATACAGTACCTTAGCTTATGAACAATGAAGAAATAATAAAAACTAAAGAAAAGGTAATATGAGAAAACTGGAAAAACTTTACAACAACAACTGCGAATCAGACCAATTCATTTCATTATATGTTACATAGTCCAGGAGTTCTGAAACTTTTTTGCTCATGAAACAATATTCTTAGTTGAAAAGAATCACAGCATATAGCCATAAGTACTTTGGAATTTTTCAAAGATTTGCACAGAAATATTGTTCCCTCTCCAATAGGAGAAGTCATTTTTTGTTACGTTCTGAGTTCAAATTCTGATAAGTTTTCATCTTAGTGCATGCTTATTATAAGGTAAGATTTGTTTACTTTGTAAGTACTATTTTGCCATACTATGGATACATGTGAACTAATAGTATAAAAAATTTCACTGAATACCTAGGCAAATTCTTGGCATACTCTTTGAGAATCACTGCCCTAGGTAGGTATCACTTATTTCTCTGTAAAACTACAAGTCTGAAAAGACATACTGATGCAGTTATCCAAACTGCACTTTAGGAGACTAATAAATATTTGTACTAGACCTTTTAAACCCACACAAACCTAGTAATAGAATGCAGTTTGAAGAAGAGACTATAAAGGTTAATTTCTCATTTATAAAACCTGTGAAATCTTGGTGTTGAAAGGTAATAACTAAGAAGTTATTCTTTTTAACCTAGAACTTAGAAAATTCACTCTATGCCAGGGATTTTTTTTTTTGTCTTTAATACTGCAAGACCCTGTTCCGTTCTCCACCATCTGTCACTTATCATTGCCAAAGGCTGAGCAATCTCATATTCCACTTTTAGCATCAAACTGCAAGAGTTCATCTGAATCAGGGTACCTGGATACATGAAAAATGTCTAGATATGTGAAGAGAGGTAGCCTTCTCTTTTCAGAGTAAACAGAGTTTATGATTTGATAGTGCTAAAGAGGTAATCATTAAAACAATCCAAATAATGGCTAAGAAATATAGTGGTAGATCAGTGGAACAAATACATAGCAATAATCTAATGTTTGATAAATACAAAAAATGCATGCTTTTGGGACAAAAATTCCTTTGGAAAATTAGAAAGCAGGTTGGCAGAAAATTAAGTAAAGATCAACATCTTATAAAATATAAAAAAATAAGATCAAACTAGATACGTGAGTTAGACATAATGGGCAATATTCTAAGCAAAGGAGAATATGAAAAAATTTATCTACTGGATCTATGAATAAAGAAAAGCCTTATGACCAAGAGATAGAGAGGATCACGGGAGAGAATTTTGGCTACATTAAATCAGAAAGTTTTTGCACAAAGCCAATGCAGATAAGATTAGAAGACAAAAAACTGCAAGGAAAATTAATAACCAATTTCTCTGATAGAGGCCTCATCTCTTAAATATAAAGGAAGCTGAGCCAAGTATGAGCCATTCTCCAATTGATAAATAGTAAATAAACTGATAAACTGGCAGTTTTCAGAAGAAATCAACGCTAACTATAATACCTTAATTGTGATGAAATACTATTATGCTTTTATCAATAATGAGGAGGGTTTCAGAAAAATGTGGGAAGATCCACCTAAAGATCCACCTGAACTGATACAAAGTAAAGTAAGCAAAATCTGGAGAATATTTACACAGTAATAGCAATATTGTAAGGAAGATCAACTGTAAAAGACTTAGCTACTCTGAACAAATACAAAGATACAAGACAATTCTAAAAAAACTCATGGTGAAAAATGCTATCTAACCTCAAGAGAATTGATGAATATAAAATGAAGTATAATTTTTTTCACTTTATTTTTCTTTCCACTTGACTAATATGGTAATATTTGTTATGATTTCACATAAATAACTGATATATTACTTGCTTTCTCAATAGACAGAATGGAGACTGGAGGAAAAGAACTTAATGTCATTTTTTTTTTGCCAAGGCAATCTGGGTTAAGTAACTTGCTGAGGGTCATACAGCTACCAAGTGTTCACCTAGCAGCCCCAACGTCAATTGTTTTTTAAAAAAATAAATATCAAAGATATTACATTACTTGCTCTCTAGAGGAAAAAGTGAAGAAAGGGAAGAAGAAGAATTTAAAACACAAGATTTTGCATGGGTGAATGTTGAAAACTATCTCTGCATATATTTTGAAAATAAAAAGCTATAAAAAAAAAGAATTGCAAAAATAAATAAGAAATTAAAAAATAAAATAACACCAATATTTAGATGCTCTTTTATCTTCTTCCTTTATGAGATTCCAAGTAAACATTTTTTTCTTTCCTTTCCAAACCAATTTCTCTTACTTGTTATCCTTTTATCCACCCTGAGAAGCAGTTCCATCCCCTTTTCTGATTGTTCTTATTTCTAACATAGCTTAAAAAACCAAAAACAATCCCCCTCAGAAAAAAAACACACACACACACAGAAACCCTTATCCATTTTTGGTTCTCTTTAATTTTTCTCATCAGCCTTGGTTCACTATGAATTTTAGCACTCTGACATCAGTTTTATGGCACTTTTTTGTTTCCATCCATTGCTTGTTCTTTCTTTTTCATCTTCTAAATATAATTTTAAAATGTCAATAAGACCCTTGTTCATTTATATATGCCACTTTAAAATACTCTCCCTGTAGGTGTTTCTTAATCTCAAATATTAATTTATAATTGTTTTTCAACCTTCCCCTGTAGAATATTAGGCTATCAGATCCTACTTATTATTTTTCTGCACAATGAGAAATCCGTTTTCCTTAAACCTAGGGTAGGTGGCAGATTTTCTAGCATTATAGCAAGACAAGATTATTATTAACAGCTTTACGCAAACAGTATACTTTGCCAGATGTCCTAATAACTGAAGCCCTCCATTACAAATCCTTCAGTGCTAGGTTTTTGATTTATCTTCTTAATTCATCCGTTTCCTCTGTTTATATTATCTATAGAGACAGCAGCATAATACAACAGACAAGAGTAAGAGTACTAGACTAGGGTAGCTAGGTGGAACAGTGGATAGAGTACCAGCCCTTAAGTCAGGATGACCTGAGTTCAAATCTGGATCTCAAGACACTTTAACACTTCCTAGTTGTGTGACCATGGGCAAGTCACTTAACTCCAATTGCCTCAGCTGGGTATGGGGAGGGGGGGATGGGGAAGGAGGGAGAGAGAGAGAGAGAACTAGGCTTCAATCAGGAAGACCAGAGTTCAAATCCCGCTTCTGAAACTTAGCAGCTAATTAAGTCACATTATTAATTTTAGAACTCTTTGTTTCTTCCTATGTAAAATAAGGGTATATTACTGATACTGATCTCTAAGGGTAGTTGGGAGGATAAAATAATAGTAAAGTACTTTGCAAATTGTGCCAAATAAATGTTAGTAGTAGAAGTAGCAGCAGCAGTTGTAGCATATCAATGACAATAATGCATCTCTCTCTACTTCCATTTCTCTCTACATTCATGCTTGCATTGCTCCCATTACTGAATTTCCTCAAACATATATTTCTATAAACATAAAAGGTGTGCCCTATATTCTTCTCCTTTACAAACAAAGCTTTAAAAAATTAATTTTTTAAAAAACTTCTATTTCTCATTCTTGTGCTATCTTTCTAGAGCAATACTCTAATCACTGGTTTTATTCCCACGGGTTCAAACCAGTGTCTTTCCATTAGAGGCTTTCTAAATTCATTTAAAGATCTCAAAGGTTTTATGATCACTGGCTTCTTTCTTTGAATTCTAGATGACTCTCAACATAAAATATTTTTCTTGTTTCTTTTCCCATAAAAGCTCATATTAGTTTGTTTTATCCAACCTAGGCCAATTTCTGTCCACTTAAATGTCATTTTGATTAGGTTTGCAATATTAGATTTGCAAATTCTCACGTTCTTACTATATTTCATCCTTAACTAGGAGTTCACTATATCTATATTTGAAATCTTGATCCCCAAAATGCCATTTTGTAGCTGAGATAACCATTTTCTCCAGGTGTTGACTTCACAATTCTACCCCTTCTTCTCTGAAAGTCTTTTTGGTCTTCAAATGGCAACAGCAATGCAAATTCTACAAGATCCTTTAAGATTTTCAACTTCTTCACCAAGCCTTTTAAAAATATTTGGCAGTATTTTCTAGATTCCTTAGGGTATTATCATTTATGACCACAAGAATCAACAAAAGTCATTGGAAGTTACTTGATACATCTTGGAAGATCCTCACATGCAGAACAGTCAAGGAGGACAGCACCTTCTTATTTTTTCATCTTCTTCTTGTTTTTGGGTGGAAAGCAATGGCCCCAGTCCCCAGAAGAAGATAATTACTAATAGCCAAGTCCAAATGACTATGCTGAAAGGCTCCTAATATCTTCCTCATCTTTTTAAAAATCGGTAAACATCTTGTTGACCTTTCAACTAATATAAAAAATTCATCTCTTTCTAGATTAACTCTCACAAAGGAAAGAAGCACAGAAACGATACTACAGGGAGCATATTCTAGGATTACAAGATCACCATATTATAAATCAAATGATTAGCCTTTAAGTCAATCTGTGTAGCAGTTCTGAGAAATTAGGAATCAGAAAAAGCATTGTGTATACTTACTGTCTAGAGTTTGCTGAGTTCGAACACCACCATGTCCATTCTGCATAAGAAGGAAAAGAAGTAAAAATTAGCTTTGAAACTATAGAAGCAGTATAAGAAAAATCAACAAGAATTAATTTAATAAATAATTTAGCTATATAATTAAAAGGAGATCCTGGGGGCAGAGCTGCCTTGAATGTGAATGAGAATTTATTTAAGAATAATTAAAAGTATATTGTAAGGTGCTAATTCAATTAACTTCTTAAAAATTCACGAAATGGTAACCTAAAAAATTTTTTGTATGATCTACGCAACACTCAGGAAGCAAAATGCTATCAGATAAAAACAAAATTTATTAGTTACAAGGAACTGAAATTTAACATGTAGGCAGGCAGTATAAATTCCAAGTCTCTGTGTCAGAATTCTAATGGCAAAATACACAACTGTTCCAATGACTAAGGCCATCAGCAATATAATAAACTCAAAGCTACCGTTATATAACAAACTCAAAGCTGTTATGATACGAGTATAAAGCTGAGAGATGAGATCATTAATGTAACGATTGTGATTGATAGGCATCACAAATTACAGTTAAGAAGTGAATTAGTCTTCAAAGAACCATAAAATTGAAAACAACAATAAAGACACAAGCCAAATTGCTATCTTATCATAAGGAGAGAAAAATATTTTACCCTTACCTTCCCCACACAAGTTTATTTATTCAGAGTAAATGGAACTATTTCCTAGGGTAAGAAACCAAACTAATAAGTAACCTAACATACTCATTTAGAATCTTACAAAGGGAAATGTCATAATAGAAGGATCATACTAAATATTTTTCAAAAACTGAAAGTAAAGGACAAAAAATAGAACTACAGGAAACAATTTAAACTTTTAAAAACTAAATTATAATCTTGTCAGGATGAGAAGATTCCTATTATATAATATTTCTAATTTCTTTCCCCTCCCACATTTAAGGAAGAGAATCCTTAGTTTTACTTTAATATAATAATCTAATCCTTAATTCACCTGTATGTTTTCAATATTACTTATTCTAAGTCTCATGTTTGCTTTGTTCTCTGCAACAAAAAAGTGGAGGAAGAAAGGACTATTTTCCAGAAGAAATAAGGAAAGAAACAGGGAAAGAAAAGCAGGTTTGGGAAAGATGATAAATTTAACTTCGGGCATACATGAGTTTGAAATGCCAGCAGTATATATAGAGAAATGCAGAAGATAGCTGAAGACACAAAGACTCCTTTTTAAGGAAAAGACTAAAACCAAAAATCAAGAGACTGACCCCTGCAGGGGCAAAGAATTGACAATGGAAGCGATGGCTATAAGTGAAGTTACCATAGGGAAAAATATAAAGAAAAACAAGAGGGAAGGGGATAGAATCCTGAAGGATATCCACAAATAAAGATTAGGAATAAAAATTAAGACACCACTAAGGAGAAAAGCAGCTCATGAGGTAAACAGAATAACTGAGAGAACAGTGTTACAAAAACCAAAGGGTTAAAGACTATTAAAAATGGGAGACTGAAGAGAGTCCAAAGCTACAGAAATATCAAGAAACAAAAGGACAGAGAAAATGTCATTGGATTTGTTAATTAAGGACTTTGAGAAGATCAGCTAAAATAGGATATGAGAGGAAATACAAAATTCAAAGCAGTGAATGGTTAATTAGTAATTATCACTATGTATGTACAATATATAGCAATTGTAAAAGAAATTTTTTTGGTTACATTTGGGTTCCAATCTTTTTACCTCCTTCCCTTTCCTAAGCCTGAACTAGAGAAAGCCAATATTACACACATAAACACACACACACACACTCTCTCACACGTATTTGTGTGTACGTGCAACACATATGAAACTATACAATTCATAGTTCCATGTATTTCTATGGCAGTAGACAGCATCTTTCTTCATAGGTCTTGTGATTAGATTTGAACATTCCTATAACTCAGAATAGCTTGGTCATTGTATATACAAAAATTTGATAGTAAGGAAAAGGAGATGATAGAATGAGGGTAAATGGAGTCAAAGAACTATTTTTTTTTTCACAATTGTTAGACCTGAATATGTTTGTAGGCTAATGGGAAGCATGGAAATGTTTAGAGATGTATGAACACAGAGAAAATAACTGATGGAAAAAAAAATGGAGGAGACTGAAATCAAAAACTCATGTGGAAAGGAAAAGTCAAGGTAGAATTACAGACTACAAGAATAGAGGAAGTGAGTGAATTCATGTTGGTGTGATTTATGATGTGGGATTTGGCACCAAAAGTTGGGGTTCAATCGTGTGAAGAATTCACAATGGCCATTCTCTTTGGCAAAAAGTAGATTAATTTAGGGAAAAGGTTATAGACAAAATGAAGGGATACAATCAGCACTAGGAGTGATAAATATCAAATAGAGTGAGACAACATATGAAAAACAAGTACCTTCCTGGAACTCAAAATTACCCAGTAAAAAGGGAGTAACTCATGAGGTTGGGGCATGCCCTTAGCTGGCAGGCTAAATCCTAAAATGGACTTAGCACCCTAAGAGAATTAGTTAGCTGTAAGGAGAATGGGGTTGGGAGGCATAGTGGAGTTAGGGAAGATACCACATGGCAAGGGGAAGGTAAAGAGGAAAGACACCAGAATTGAACATCAATTGAAGCAGGTTAAATTCCAAAAGGGATTTAGCAAAGAACCAGGAACTACAAGATAAATTTATAGGAAAAGTTAGAGATACCAGAGCTTCATGTTATTTATTTGCTAATTTTATGGCTTATAAATAGATCTGAAGGGTGGTCTATTCACTATTGCCTCAGGAACTTGGTTATCACTGACCAACAGATTGTCTATCTGACAGTCAGCAATGTTTGTAGTATTCCTAAGGCCAGGAGACTTAACAATTGCTGACAAGACAGATTTTTAGAACAACTGCACTCTAAGGTCAGGGGACCTCAGGATTACTGTTACATTTCCCCTAGAAACTACACCTATTAGTGTCAAATGGGCTTCTACCAACAAAGTCCCTAGCATGCAATCTAATAGCAAGTAAAGAAAAATGGTTATCAATAACTCCAAAAGTTTACATGGAAGAGAACATTTAAATAACATGTTAGAGAAAATATTTAGAGGCCCAAATTCATTCATAAAATTATAACATCTCCATTAACTTACATTTTATTGACGCATACAGCATGCAAATAAATAATTTTAGAATAAGCTACAGCCTGCCCTTTTTTCCTGCCTCCCCACCCCCATCGGACTGCATGTTACCCTCCTCCTACCCATCCTATCCCCTAAATGACAGTTATTTAGAAGATGGATTAGAGAAGATAAAGGGAGGTAATAAAAGCATGGAATCTAATTAGGAGGCTACTACAGTAGTTCAGATGAGAGGTATTGGAGGCTTGAATAAGAGTGATGGCTGAGTGAATGGAAAGGATTTGGATATAAGAAATGTTATGGAAATGAGTTACTTGTTACCTGAGAAGGGGGTGGATGAAAGGAGGAAGAAGAAAATAGTCATGAATAATTCTGAGGTGACTGGAAATAAGCAGAAGCCTTCACCAAAAAGAAGGAAATTCACAGGAGGGACATATTTAGGGATTAGAAAATGAGTTCAATATTGAGTTTCAGATGACTAAGGAACAAATATATAGAGATATTCAACAGGCTGAGAAAACCAAGAAGATACTCACTGTGACAGCAATAGAAGTTGTTTCAGATGGAGCCACAGAACTTTGGTATGCTATCCTGCTATGCACAGAATTCTGGTCGTAGGAGGAAGATGTTGTTACGGGACTAGTGCTCTGAGATGAGTTGGTCAAACTGGAAGAGGTGATGACGGAGGTTGTATAGGTCGACTCCTGTACTGTATTGGATATTGGCAAAGAGGTATTCAAAGGATCACTGGAAAAAGTAAAAGTTATTTATCACCTCAGTAAATAAATGTCATTTCAGCCTTCATGAAAAACCACCACCTTATTACTTTTACTGGTTAGCCATATTTTAAAGTCAATTAAATATTATGCTTAACTATAACTTTACATTTAAATACAGAGAAATTATCATGGTTCTCTTCCAAAGTCATTTTACCTAAAATATTTTTCAGTTCTTAGGAGTGGGGAAAAAAGCAACTAGATTTTAATCTGAGAAGTTACAATGACTTAGTAATCTCTTAGGATAGAATCTAGATGGATTTAAATTTTTTTTTCATTGCACATCCTTGAGCAAGTTTCTTAACAATCCTGTTCTAGTTTCCCAGTTGGAAAAAAGGGCGTAAGCTAACTTTGATCTCTGTCACCTGGGGAAAAGGGTGGGTTGTTAATTTAAAAAGTACTAAACATATACCAAATATAATTGTTTTTAAAAAAAAAAAATAGTCCAATTAAAAAAGAGGCTTGACAAATCAGCCACATCTATCCCTCCCCCTCAGCCCTGCATGGTAAGGTCACGAGCTCCCCCATTACTGCCAATTGATCAAGTTGTAACTGTATGATCAACTGTCAGGGATAACATAGAAGGCATTCCTTTATGAGGTAGGTGGTTAGACTAGAAGACTTAGATGTTTTCATTTTCAAGAAAAAAGAGATGGACTCAAAATTATGGTTCAATACTGAAATCTTCAAAAAGCTTCTAAATAAAACTCTGAACAGAGAATATAATCCTAAAGCTTACATGGCAAAAAACTATGACAATATATAAAAAATGAAAAGGTTCAATTCAGCAGTACTTTTCCAAGGCCAGAGTACACTGCTGATTAAACTGATGGAGCTATAAAATTTGCTGTACCCTCTGTATTTGGTTCTTATACCAGGGTGCTAATACATTGGTCCCATCAGTCTCACATCATACCAAGTGTTCTATTAGTATCACGATACAAAAGCTAAATATGACAAGGAAAATATTCTTTTCTTCACTATAAACTGATCCTATCTCTTTCAGAAACTCTATTTGCTTCTCTAGTAATTTATCATCATTCCTACTATTTGCATGAACATTTGTGCTGCCTTGCAAGTTTTCTTTTGTTTCCTCCAATTTCTCTTGGATCTTCACACATTTGTTCATTTTTTAATGGGGGAGTGTAAAAATTATAGAGGAAATGTGGCATGGTAAATAGAAAGCAAGTATCAAAATCAGAAAGACAAAGGTAGAAGCCCCAACTCCTCTTCATTTTGGTTGGACAACCCAAACTGGTCATTTAAATTCTCAGTAAAAGGTGCAGAGCAGACACTGATCTGATTGATGGAGGGAAGTTACCACACAAGGAGTTCCTTACACCAATGAAATCGAAGGACTGGTTTTAAAAAAACAAACAAAAAACTTTTAACCTGTATTTCCTTAAAATGCAATACCTTTTTGGTAAACTCTCTTTACTTTAAAAGTACCCACATGGCTTTACCTTCATTTAGAAACCAAAGGCATAACAAATGGCTTAGATGTTTGGTTCTGACTTTTGCATAATTAATAACCAGCAAGTGAATTTCTCCATGATAAACTCATAGGAGAGAATTCTAAATACACAGGGCATGTTGTGAGAATGAAAAACAGCATCTTTAGCCCCCATCATTTTGATAAAATTTCTATAGCAAATGTCTTCCAAAGACAGAGTACAAATAAATACACACAAATATGTGTCCCCTTATCTATTACTGCCCTGCTACCATGCAACTTATTTCTCTTCTTCTATTCTCATAGCAAAAATCTCTATTATTATCTCAGATGAGCTGATGAAAAGTTAAATTATTTCTTTTTGTGGACCCTAACTTTCCACCATCCTTATATGGAATTCCTTCTGAAAGATGCATCATTTCTACCTTCTACATGATTGTTGCCACAAAACACATATTTCTTCATGTTCTCTTGAAATAGGATGCATGAATCCAGTAAGCAGACTTGGCTAAAATGTTCATGTTTCCATTCCAAAGCAAGCGTATCTTGAAAAAAAAAAGCAAGCATTCCTTCTTCACTTTGATTTGAATTTTTATGTATATATTTTAATCAGAGGAATTTTGTGGTTGTAAAAAAAAAAAAATTTAAAACAAACGCCTAAAAAAAAAAAGGCTAGTTAAGAAATTTTTGGGAGGTAGGAGATACTACTGAAGCACAATGAAACTTAAATTTCATTCTTCTTCCCTCCCAAGAATCTGTTTTCTTTCATATAGCAGCCAAACAAGCTTGCTTACTCTCAAAGTCCCATTGTCGGAAGAGGCAACTCCTTCAACTCCCAATTCACAAAACTATCTCCTATCCATGAGTCATTTTGACTCGACTGTGTTTGTACCTTATAGAAACTTCAGTAGCCTAAAGCATAAAAAAGAGCAATTGTATACCTTACAGGTTTTGGATACAAGCTGATTTGGGCCTGATTACTATTTTCATTGCTCAATGTTGATCCAAAGTCAGGGAGAGAAGGTTCCGATCCAAATTCCAGAGCTCCAAACTGAACATTTAACCCTGTAACATCTGTTGATCCTGGCATTTCCACTGCAGATGCAGGGACCTATAAGGGAAAAATATGTTTTTCACATTCAGAGTTTAGCATCTTTTTTGGTTCAAGAGCTTTCCTCTATAGTGAGAGTCCTTAATTATCATTGGATGCTAAGGGAAAGTCCAAAGTATTCAAGGGGAAAATGGGATTGGGGAAAAGGGGGAAAAAAATGTGCAGAATGGGAATTGTTAACCACGCACATAATTTTATACTGAAGTTCTCAGAAAAGACATATTTCCTATGAATAATATAAATAAATCCACTCAACATATAGGCAAGGGTAACTGAACAGAGGTTAAGCTAGTTCCTTAATTATATAAAAAGTCTCCAATAATTATTAGCTGCCATTTTCCATTTTTACCTTTCTGCTTTATTATTACTCCAGTAAATCAAAAACAATTTTAACATTATCGATGATAAGATATGTATGCAAAAAAAATTTAAACAATAATTTATAAAGGAAAAATATTCCGTTTTCAGATTCTTTTCATTGTAAAGTTTACCTTTGGTAAACTCTGGTCACTCACCTTGGAAGATGGTGGTACTCTCCGTTTCGGGGGTTTGATCTGTTTTGGCTGAGTTTGGTGGGCAGACACTGCTTGGTTTTCTGCAGACATGCTGGGAAGCTGCAGCATTTTGTTCACAGCTGTGGTATTGTCTCTGGAGTTTTCTCGGAGTTTTACCTGGGAGGAAAAGTTCTCCATCCCAGGAGGAGGAACAGGGATGGGTGGCTGGGTCTGGTGCTGCTGTCGCTGGCTCAACTGGCTTAGAACTGGGGATGGCTCAGGCTGAGATTTGAAGTCTACCAAATATCCAGAAAAGAAATCTAGTATATAATCAGCATACAGTTACCCAAAAGACGCTCATTTGTTTGTGCTAATCTTTCTACCACTATCATATATATAACTGAGAAATAGAAAATAATTATTCCATCCCAATGTCTAATTCAGAAAACACAGCAGTTAATTTATATTTTTATATCTGTCTACCAAATTTGATATAAATGTCTTAAGCATGCATTTTTTTTATTCTTTCATAAATGATAGGGAAAAGGTCCATATCAAATAATACTTGATCACTTCAAAAGAATATTTGAAGACCTGTGTGAAGAAATACCTCAAAATATAGCTGCATAAAATGAAAATGTTAAGAAGCAACAAAATTTAGGTTAAATGAATGGTATTGGTCCTACCGATTTTATATATATATATATATATCCCTTCACAATCTTCAGTAAAATAATTTTAAGACTATTTTGATGGCACTCCCTATTATGATAGTGTATGAAATTGCACTTCAGATAATTACATAGAACTTTTAACACAGGGTACAATTTAAATGCTACCTGGATATGAAAGAACATGGTTTTAATTAAAAGAAAGTATGAAAACACCTGGACATCTGGGGAGAAACTAGTTTAAATTTGTCAATTCTGAAGAAAAATCTCAGATCATTTTCAGGAGCTAAATTTAAAAGCAGGACAAAAAGAAAAGCAGTTCAAATAGTACTAAGTTGTTCAAACTGTTCTGTTTCTTCCATGTTTCCTATACTTTACAACCCAAAACATCAACCCAATCAACAACCCAAAATGGTCTAAAGAACAATTTTAAAAGTAGCCATAGTCTAGGGATTATATTACTTTGCAAAATTATTAATATCTTGAGTTTCAGACACCAATGGATCTTGTAAGAACTGATACTGTAACTACTATTGTTCATTTCATAGTGAGTAGTATATTATATTCTGTGATCATTCGTTCTATAAATAAACTACGTTTGCCTAGAACTTTTTAACTATAATGTAATACTTCATATGCAGGGGAATTTAAATGAATTATTATTCCTTGATATATAGAATATGCATTTCCATACATTTTATGTACACTCTAACTATAATAAGACTTTTTGCTCTCCCTGTCAAAAAACACAAACATAAACTAAAAACTTTGCAGATACCAATTATTTTTAAAATCCGAAAAAAATTCTGCAGTTGGATTTGTTATGTAATATTATTGTTACAACATATATCCAATCAGTGACACGCATTATGTTGTCTCCCCACTGAAAGTATGACAAGGCTTGAGCTGACTGTAAAAGAAAATGCATGCACTTACCAAACTGATTCATTATAGAGGACTGGGGAACTGGGGGTTTAAGATCCCAAGTTGAAGTAGTTGTAGGAGGACTAGTGCTGTTTTGTTGAGAACTCTGAGTGCTGAACTGCCCCAAACTTGGAGATTTCAACTGGTCCAAGATCTGGGAACTGGTGGGGTTTGCCATCTTTGAGGACCCAAGCTCTCCAAATCCAGAACCAAGAACTGAAGACTGTATAGAGGGAAAAGAAAAAAGGAGTTTCTCAAATAGGAAAAATTTCAGTGTAAAATGTGAAAGACAATTGTCGTCCTCAATATTTTAAAAGCTGAAATTCAATTCATCACTATTTTTGAAAGCAGCTTGGAAAAAAAAATCCATATTCTAGACATTCTAATAAAAACAATCAAAACTCTTATTTGACAAATTCTGAAGAAAAAAAGTGTTATGTACTCCATATGATAATAAAAGTATAAAAATTGATAGTTAAAATGTCATTTTTTAAAAACTTGGTGAACAAGTACCAGAAATGTAGTATTTGAGATATACTTTATACAGATTAAGGAAATATATCATTATCTGAAAAATCCATGCTATTATCCACTTTAATAGAATAGCACACCCCAAATTAATTGAAGACTTCTCAAAAAGGACCAGGTAACAAGAAACAGTAAGCTATATCAAAGAAGACAATATAATTCAAAGAGAAGTAATATTATTAGATATGTTCTAAATCAAATATTGGCAGGTACACAGACACAAATTCTCACAAAGTAGACTTAAAGATAGACTACAGCATTTACTATTTTTCTTAACTGTCCTGAGAAAGTTATAATCATTGAATATTATTTTTAAATTCTGCTTAAAGTTTGGAACTATGTTCAAAAAGTTATCAAACTGTGCATACCCTTTGATCCAGCAGTGTTTCTACTGGGATTATATCCCAAAGAGATCTTAAAGGAGGGAAAGGGACCCACCACATGTGCAAAATGTTTGTGGCAGCTCTCACTGTAGAGGCAAGAAAATGGAGACTGATTGGATGCCCATCAATTGAAGAATGGCTAAATAAATTATGGTATATAAATGCTACGGAATATTACTGTTCTGTAAGAAACGACCAGTAAGATGATTTCAGAAAGGCCTGCAGAGACTTACATGAACTGATGCTAAGTGAAATGAGCAGAACAAAAGATCATTATGCAGAGCAACAACAAGATTATATGATGATCAATTCTGATGTGTGTGGCTCTCTTCAACAATGAGATGATTCAAACTAGTTTCACTTGTTCAATGATGAAGAGAGCCATCTACATCCAGAGAGAGAACCATGGGAACAGAGTGTGGAACACAACATAACATTCTCACTCTCTCTGTTATTTGTTTGCATTTTGTTTTCTTTCTCAGTTTTTCTTTTTCTTCCTTCTTGATCTGATTTTTCTTGTGCAGCAAGATAGCTGTATAAATATATATACATATAGTGGATTGAACATTTTAATATATTTAATATGTAGTAGACTTGATACCACCTGCCAGCTAGGGGATGGGGTGGGGGAAAGGAGGGGAAAATTTGGAACAAACAATTTTGCAAGGGTCAATGTTGGAAAAACATCACCTCTGCATATGTTTTGTAAATAAAAAATAAATAAAAATAAAAATTCTGCTCAAGATACTTAATTATACATGATCCAATTTATCCATAAAGACACTACTTATTTAGCAAATTGTACAATCACATGCCTTTTGTTTTTCTTCAGGTTCCTAAGAGTTTAATGTGAACTGGTTTAGACAGCAACTAAAAGTAGGACAGAGATCAAATTAAGGTAGAAAAGAGAATGGGGAAAAAATAGTCCAAATAATTCCAGACACTAGGGTTTCACTTAGCCAAATCATTCCCTGGCACAAGTGATTTAGGTTTTCTTTCAAATATTAATGCGACAAAAATGAGACAGTGATAGATGGCAAATAAAAAGCCTTCAAATTTATGCAGTAATCTGATAAAATAGATTTAATTCTTTACATTTAGTTATACAAAGCCTATATATATTCAATCAAGTCAATGGTCCCAGGAACTGAAAGATAGAACTATGGGACTAGCTATACAAATAGCAAATGGGGCACTAGCTCTGGGAACATATCAAACTTGTCAGTATACAAATGATAAAGAAGTCAGTGATTAGATAATAGTACAGATGACAACTCTATTGAAATAAGGTGCTCTTATTAGCAAAAAAAAAAAAAAGTTAAGTCAGATGACTACTCTCTTTCACTAATGATATTCAAAATTACTAATTAGAAATTGATTTGAAATGATCTCAAACCTAAATTTGATTCTGTTCCTAAAATGGTATTCATGCTGACCTCTACTTTTCTTTGCATGGCTTAAAGCTGAACTTGGTTGGAAAGGAAGATCTAGATTCAAATTATACATTTCGAGGTGTGACAATGTATTTGTGACACTGATTGCTTCAACTTAGGACCTCAGTTTACTTATCTAAAAAATGAGGGTAACACATGCATCACAGGGTTTCCATAAAGATTAAAAAAAAAGATATACACAAAACTTTGTGAGCTCAAAAGCACAATATAAATATCATTTATTATCTATATGCTAATCCATCTTTTCCCACTGTTTAAGTCAAATCCCTACTGATCTGAGAAAATGATAAAAAATGATTCTAGATGACAGCAACTCCAGACAGCCTCTAAATCTATCATCAGTATTGCAAAAGTAGCATTTTATTAAGTATTATTTTATTCTCATATTATCCCACATATGTAATTTTATCCCCCTAACTTTGTCTATAGGTGACAAGGTTTGACGAGTTACATTATTATAAAGGTTATTAGCACCATGCTAGTCCCCATAGTTCTCCCTTTCAGTTTCTGAAGCCACTGAGTTGGTTGAAGATGGGCTTTAAGGCAACTAAAGAGATAAAACTGAATGTGAAAATAAGGGAACTATAAAATTTCTCATTCATCTGCCATGTTTAAATTCCAGATTCTTTTTTTTTTTTAAATTTAGCATTGAAATTATATATCTTTTCATTTGCAAGCACTTGAAAACAGAAAAATGAAATAACTAATGGAGAGACAAAAGTTGCAAGGGTATCCTAGTGGCCTCAGACCTAGAAACAAACAGCACTATGCTTTACCCCATTCTATCTGAAGCAATGGCACCATGATATGCATCAGTTCTATAACAGCACTTTCAAACAGGATATGATGACTTAATATACTGTAAGACAAAATAATCTGTATAAAAACCTGTATGTTTAGCTACAAAATTTGCAAATGATTTCATTATATAAACAGAAAATATATAAATCTGGATTTTATAACTAAAAAAGTTATACTTAGGACCACCAAACTGGCTAGGATTGGAAAATTTTCAAAATGGGGGTTGGCTTATTAGGGATTGTAGATATAAATTAGTCTAATCTATTCATTCTCCAGATGAAATAACTAAAAGCACAAAAAGACAAAAAAATCTTGTCTTTGAAACTAGGTCCAATAACTTCATCCAATGTTTTTTCCAAGATTGAACCTCTTAAGCTCAAACAAAAAAAAAAAACAAAAAAATCCTGCTGCTCTCTTTTTCGCCCAAACTTATTGATGTACATTATGGACATTTAAAATTTTAATTGTTGAAATATCAAAATCCATCTTTGGCTAAATTTCAGTATTACTGTTTAACGCTTAGCTAGCCACCATCAAAAATTCCTGTTGTAATCTTCTGACATGTCAAAAACAATAATGTTTCTATTTACAGTAACATGGAAAATAAAAACAAATATCAGTATTTTAAGTCTGGAGATAGGCATGACTAATTCACAGTTAAGAGAAACTCCATAAAAACATTAATTTCAATTTAATCACTAAGACCTGGAACTTTCATAAGTGTTCTGAGAGAATTCAACTATTTTATTAAAATTTATCTTTCATTAGTCCAGAAAACTCAGAGATAGATGGATTTCAACATATACTAATCAGATATGTGCTTGGAAACTATCACATCATAGTCTCTGGACTAGAAGAAAATTCTGTTTTCTAAATCTGATTGGATGCTTATAAGTATAAATACTATATACACATTACTTGAAATTCCATACTGAAATAAAATCAGTTACCAGACTCTGGGGAGAATAAGAGTTGACAGTACTCGGGTTGCTAGTTCCTGATGCCATCTGAGTGTTGTTGTGTTGAGAATTTGTAAAGACCAGGGCTTGGCCAAACCCCTGCTGTTGAGGAGGTTCAAATGAGTTGACTTCTGGGACTTGGGTAGAAGTAGAAGGCTTCTGCAGCAAGGCTACCAAATCAATGCTAAGCAGACAAAAAACAATATCCAAGTCAAATACTTCCCTTATCAGAAAATATATCAAGAAGCACAATAAGGAGAAATTTTACATGAAAAAGTCTATAAGCAAAGGAGCTGTATTCACCTTTGGGAAATGAGATTTTTTTTTTTTTTGAAAAGGGGTGATATAAGCCACAAAAAACAAATCCATAGAAATTCCAATTCAAGAAAGGTTGGGACTTTGGGAAGCAAATGGATTAATCTGGACTTGCAGCTATAAATATTTAATTTTATTTAATTAATAAACATTTAAACTTGGTTTAATGAAGGACTGTGTTTAGCAGGTTGTTACTTTTACTTATAGAATTAAATCTTGATATTAGTGAATATCAGAAGTCAATACCTGAACAAGAAATCCCTTTAAACAAAAATAACTGTCCACTGTTTAAAAAGTCTTTGTTTGAAAACCTCCAGTGGAAAAGAACCTGTTGCCACCTGAGACAGCCCATTCTGCTTTAGAGCAATCTCATTTTTTTTTCTTCCTCTTAATCCAATCCTAAATTTGCCTTCTTCATCTATTGTTCTTATTTTCACTCTGTTCTAGGCTGAACAACTAAATTTCATTTTCTAAAAGAAGGATCCTTCTAATGTATCCCCATTCAAAACTTCTTCACCAGGGCAAACAATTCCAGCTTCTGCAATCAGTTCTCTCTCATATGAAACAATGCTAAGAGGCCTGCACAATTTCTTTTGAGCAGAACTCTCACACAAAAATTAGAAGGAGTTTATATTGAAATAATTATTTGACTAGAACACGTAAATAAAAGTTAAGCCTAGAATTTTAGTCTATAAAATAAACTGCTTATTTATTTTAGTTATACTTCAAAAGTTGGATAATAAGCAAATAATGGGTAAAATACTTCACCAATAAAAATAATATTATTTATAATATTTCAAAAGTCCAAAAAACTCAGAAATGTTTTCCACATGGATTGGTCAGATATGTGCTTGGAAAAGAGTACATCATTGTTCTTTGGACTTTCCAATACTGCCTCCCATCCAAAACTTGGGTCAATGAACTTATTTCTCAAAAATATTTTGTGATTCAGAAAAAAAGCAATTTCATAAACTAAATTAAATTTTACTGTGACCTTAAATGAAAAAAGAATGTTTTCACATCTATAATCAGTAAACATGAAAAAAAAATCATATACATGTTTGAAATCCTCAAATACTACTTTCAAAAATGTATACAACAAAGCAGTTCTAGATTGTTTACAGAACTCAAAATCTATTGCATGGAAAAATATTTAATACTTTTTAAAAATTGGCTTTCAAATTAATTTAGATTTTCCTCAGGAACAAGAAGCTGACTAAAAAGTTTTAAAGAAATTATTCCTTTAAATGCTCGATTTCTGTTTCATCTCTAATTTGTTAACATGCATCAAGTACCACACTTCTCCCACTACCTGCTTTTTTTAGTTTGTGGAGGCTTTTGATATTATTCTGAGCATAGGGTACATTTGAATTTACTTTACATTAGGTTTAGTGAATTCTAAGAAATGAAATGGAGAACTGGGAATACATCTGGAATTATTTCTTGCTAATTTGGGAAACTTTGTTAAATATGTGTAAAAAAGATTTTCTAACCAACTGTCACTGGACTTCAATCCAATATAAAGACCAAAATTATGAAGAGAGACCCTAAGAATTCTAGGAGAGAAAAGGAGTTCAGTTAAAAGGCAAAACAAACAGGACCCTAAATGACAATGCAATAAATTGCAGTAAATTTAGATTAAATCAGTTAAAACTAAAAAGCACAAGTTCAAACTGTAGTTATTAATATTAGCTTAGAATTTCATATTTTTCTCCCTATTATTATTAAAATTAAATTTAAGTTATTTTGATGAGCACAATACTATAAAATTTATATATTCTTTTATGACTAATACAATAAGAATGTCAATACTATTAAAATCATTTTACTTAAAATAATACTTCAATCTTAATTCAGAACCTTTCATGTTTGCAGAAGCAAAGACTCAGAATTGGAAAAAACTTCAGTTGCTTACATGCTCTGTAAATGGTCTTTTGAATAAATTTTTATTAGTTCACTGAAAATCCCCCGGCAAGTTAAATGAAGTAATTTCATGTTTAAAGCTGATCTTTCTATTACCTAACTATAAGGCATATTACGCTTCCCAATCATTGGAAGACAATGGTTTATTATTTCCCCCCAAAAACACTCAATCTTAAACTTTTCCTCTTGTATTCCCTCAAGTGAAATAGGGGAAACTACTGCCAATAATGGCAACAAACTTAAAATGTCAATATTTGTGTGACGTCTACTATTGACAATCAAATTCTGGGAAAAATAATATTTAAGCTTATTATCTATGAGAATCAAAAATATTTCCATATCCAAATAAGAACATTTTTCTTCCCCTTACATGTGCTATCTGATTTACATCATTTAATATAAAATGACTTTGAAATGAACTAATTGGAAAAGTATGTTCTAATAGCTGCTGAGGAAAGAGTTATACCTTTGTCCAGGTGTGACATGATTTTCAGCTGGAACAGAAGAAGCAGTGAATACCTTCGTTTCAGAAAGCTGTGTGGAAAAGAGAAACTTAATTCTAATTGTTATGCATAGCAGAAAAACAACATAAATACCAAATTATTATCATTTATTAATCATCTCACAGTAGTTTGGCCAATGGCAATTTTGGGGGAAAGTGGAGGTCTTTAAATGGGGAAAGGGGAAAGAGAGTGTAAGGATGAGAATGGTTCAAAAACTGGGTATCTGAGTGATATTCTTAGTATAAGTATCACAAGTTGTTTTAAGTCAGATTGAATTTAAGATATGTTTGGGTGCTATTTCTACAATGCATCTGCTGAAAGTCAAAAATTGAAGTTGGTGAAATAAGTGGGAAGTAAAATATACAGAGAAGAGGATCCAGGACAAAACTTTAGAGGACATACAATGATTAAGTGGAATATCAATAAAGACTAAGCAAAGACATTGATAAAAAAGCTTCCTTTCTACCAAAGCAGGAATAGGGTCAGAAAAACCCAAGAGAGAGGATCCAAAAGGAGATAATCCTTAGTATCTATCTAATGGTTCAGTGAGACCAAGAATGTACAAATGGAAGAAAAAGTCAGCTCATCTAACAATTAAATCATTGATAAAGGGAGAAATCAGTTTCAGTTGAGTGAAGAAGTCAGAAGCCAAAGTGCAAAAGGAACTGAGAAATCGCTAAGAGAAGTCAATGAGTACCAAGCTCAACAAACTGTTCTAGGAGCTTGGTTTTTGAATAGGAGAAATTTATAGTAGTACCTTTGAAGTGGGTATGAGGTTTAAGACAGGTCTGGTGTTTTTGTTTTTTAGGGGCAAGGAAACTGCGACTCTCATGTAGTCATATTTTTAGGCAGTAGAGAATGGGTCAGTACATAGAGGTGTAGAATGAAGGGGAAGGGAAGGAATGAGTCAGGGACAAGCTATCAGAAAAGATGTGGAGGGATAAAAGGAAGAGCATAAGCAGAAGGGATAGTCACTGTTAAGAAAAATGAGAATATGGGAGATAGGAGTTTAAGGAGAAAGACATCAAGCAATTTGAGATGAAGAGGGAGGAAATTCATGAGGATTGGCCCATGTTTTCCACAGTAAATTGAGAGATTTTCCACTGAGATGTATGATGAAAGGTAGGGTATGTGAGCATGGGAAGCTGAAGGACAGAAGCTAGATCTCAGAACAGCTGCTGGGAAGTAAGAATCAATTAGAGAATTGTAAATGGATTACCTTGCTTAAGGGAAGGAAGATGATGAAATTGGTTAACTCTAGCAAAAATTGTAAGAAGGAAAATGATCTCAGAGCAAGAGTAATGGTTTAGAAATTATTGTGGTTGAAAAACTGGGGGAGGGATGGTAATGGCGTCATAATAATGACCAACAGTAGGTTTTAAAAGAAATGGACAACAGGAAGAGATAGAACGATAAGTACTCTATATCAGGTTTGATAGAAGTACCACACTGAATGACATATAATGGATGATGTTACCAGGCAAGAGAAGACATTGGCCATAAATATGCATACCAATATGGGATTCCAAAAATTGTGTCTATGATGACAGGAATTAATAAAATAAAAGGGAAAGCCACATGGAGTCTGGAACTTAGCGATTTTAACCAAATGTAAAATTAATTCTTGCTTTGTATAAAGATAGTTTTCCCTTGTAATTTCAAAAGATCACACACACGATTCAGTTTAAACAACACAATGGGGATGATGACAAGGGGAACAAATTAGTTCCTTATGATTCAGTAAAAATGAGCATTGAATTTGGAGTCAGAGGACCTGGATTTGAATCTCAGCTGCACTACTTGTTTACAGATGACAAGTCATCACCTTTTCCCCTCAAAAGTGAAGCGAGACTCTAGACATGTTTGTCCAAAAGAGATGGCCAAATGACTATCCTTTAAATAACCTGCTAGCTTTAATAATAAAATTAAGTTACCACTTCCCGCCCCCCAAAAGAAACAGTAGTCTAGAATAACTTCAGTTAGAATTAGTTGAGACAAAGTAAAATTTTTAACATATAATTAACTTTACACTTTTTTACAACTTAAAAAAAACCCTTTTAATAAGTAAAATATACTCCATTTAATCACTTGGGACACATAATTCTACACTGAATTTAGAAGATTATAAAAAACATATATATTATGCTATATCACATTTTTATCAAGAAACCAAACTTTAATAAACAATGAATTTTTCCCCAAATCTAGTCTTGATTATACCTATAGATTGCCATTTCTTGTTCTTTCTCAATGTGGCATGATATAAGATTATAATACAGTGTGTCATCTTCCTTTGGCAATTTTTATAATTTCAGAAAATTTTTGCTTCAAAATACAGCAATATGGTTATTAGAATTCATAATTTCCTTCAATGGAGGCAAGACTTCCTGGCCTAATGGAAGTAAAAAATAAGGAAAATATTTTTGTAAATGTATTCTGCTATCTAATGATGATGCTCAGATTGTATAAACTCACCTGATTTTCTAAAAACAGTTCTGGTATAGTTTTCAATGAGAAGTGAATTCTATTGGTAAAAATATTGGCTTGTCCAGTTTTTATATCATGGAGGTTAAGATGATAATTTTTTCTTTAGAGACAATAACTATGTTTCATTAAATTCTGCTTACTACCATTTCAAATTCAACAAGCCCATGTTGGACTACATTTCACTCAATAATCCCATCCAGCGAGAAGTGTCTCTTCCCCTCCCTCTCCCCCTTCTTGTAATCTCAGTGCAATGTTTTGAAGCAATAGTTTTTAAGTTCTTAACATTGTTTTTCAAATTCAACCACACATACTTCTGAGTTTCAGTGTGATCAATCTCATTGTATGGTATGTGGAATGATTGAGCTATCGACTTTAATACTTGAACAGTCAATAGAGTGTGCCCTTTAAAGAGCTCTTTCTTTTGCATGTTTCCTTGGAGTAAAAAAAAAATCAAAGAATTAAAAACAATACAAGAAAGAATTTAAATATGTGTATGGCCCCAAATCTAACACTCAACTCACAGAGAAATTCATGAGGAAACCAGCTTAATGTTGTTTTATATGGTAAAAGATAATGTATTCAATTAGCTTACTGTCAGTAGAAACACTTGTGGCAAGATGTTACAAAATGGAAGCATTTCAAAATTGTTGATTACAAGTAATTTTCATGCCATTATACCTCAAAGGACTTTACAAGCTCTAAATCTATGATGCCATAAAAAAAATTTTTTTTTAAATTTTTCTTTCTTATCTATGTAAACAGAAAAATGTCTGGATACAATTGGATACAATTCTACATAGCTTTATCATAAGATTATGAGAGCTGGAAAAGACAAATCACTTAGTACAACCCACACTTCAAAAGTAATTCCTTCTAAATGATTACTAAGCATCTAGCCATTGAGTGAAGATTTTAAGTGAAATGGATACTAATCTACCAACGTCATACCCTATTTCTCTAATAATCCTCACCTACCAATTACCAAAAACTCATCCAATTATTGTGAAAATATTGAATATTCATTTACTCATTTGTGTGCATAATTTTTCTTCTGTATAAACTTTAAGTTCCTTGAGGGCAGGGATTCTTTCTTATTATTGGTGTCCTTAGGTGATAGCACAGAACTTGATACATAACATTTGTTGAATAAATGCTTATTGAACTGAACTCAACCAAGAAGCAGCCCATTTGATTTTTTTAAACTCTAATTTTAAGGAAAATTATCCAGTAGTCAAGCAGAAATCTGTCTCTTTGTACCTTATGCCCACTGCTTCTAGTTCATTTGTATGGGGTCCAACATATAAAGTCTATGTCCTCTTCCCGATGATAGCTCTTCAAATCGTTAAGATGCTGATCATATCCTCTTCTCAGACTTCCTTTATCCAAGCTAAACAATTGTAGTTCTTTCACCTAACCCAAATATAACACAGCTTACAATCCATTTATGGACTGTACACTATCCATTTATGATGCCCTATTTATAATAAAATAGAACACACTTAATGAGCATCTAATATGTGTAAGGAAAGGTAGTAGTTGCTATGGGGGGAGGCACAAAGAGAACCATGACTTACACATGAAAGGGAATGAAAGAGTAAAAAATGCCACAGGGAAGTAAATATATGTAATTATTAAATGAAAAGTACAAGCCAAAAAATGCTGCATGAATTAAGGGTGGAACTTCTAGTATGGGCTGTATTGGTCTGGGAAGGCACACAGACTCTGAGTCAGACGGGAGATGAATAGATCTTACGAATTAATCTAATTAATTTATTGTATACATGGAAAATGAGGTCTAGAGGGAAAATGACGTGTAAGAGCACACAAGAAATCTGAACCCAGTTTTTGCCTCCATACACAGCAGACTTTCCAAAGTAACACACTCCATCCTCCTGAGTTTTGAAGGATGTACAGGATTTGAAATGAAAAGATATGGGATATTCTAGGCAGATTATTCTAGGTAAGAATAACAAAAAGTATAGAGATATAAGTATATGAAAACATTTTGAGGGCAAAGTAAAGAGACAGATTTGGCTATTGGCAAATGATCTGGAAAAGTGAGTAATTAAGGTATGGGGTGGAAAACACATTGTAGCCAGGCTAAAGAGTGTATGAAGGCCAAACTGAGGAGTTTGGAAGCAGGAATACTCTTAAGCTTATCTCTGCCACTTGGAATCCCTAATTCTGATTAAAATCTAATTCAAATACTTAGCCCTCCCTGCTTAGTACTTTCCTCTACTAGAGGTGCCTTGTACATGATTTGCATGCATCTATACATGTAAATGTTACATAGCCCTTACCCCCAACAAAGAGAATGAAATCTTCCTGAAGGAAAGGAACTCTCAATTTTATTTGTATATCTTCAAAATTTGGCAAAGACAGAATAGACACTTAACTCAATATTTATTGACTGATATGATTATTTTATTCAATCTACAATAAATACTTACATCTTCATTCCAGTCTTCTGTTGTCCACTCTTCCATAGAGTTCTTCCATGCCCCTGTTGCGACATGACAAAATAAATAAATAAGTAAGTAAGTAAAACTTAAAACAAAAATGCCTGAAAAGTTCAGAATACACTTTTACTTCCATGGTTCCATTCTAAACTCTGTATCACATGAAGCAAAGGAATATTTTACCTCGTTATTAATTCAGTTTAAGAGTTACTGTATACTACTGGCAGAGTTGAAAAAAGGGCTAACCATTTCTGAGGGGAAAAACTGGCCTTAACCAAGAAAATTATGAAGCAATCACTCACAGATGTCAAATAATGGAATGGATGGTTTAAAGACAGAAAGGATCAATTTATAACTAATATATTTAATTTATCATACTATAATTATAATCAATTTCCAATTTATAAGAAAATATTAGTAACATTTTTTTGAATGCAAAAATTTAGGAACAATTGGTGGACATTGTGTTACATGAATGAATCAGCATATTTTCACGGCATAAGAAACACCAAAAAGAGAAAAAATTTACTGGAATTTTAAAAGACTTTTAAAATTTTTAAATAAAAATAGTAACCTAATGAAATAGGCAAGATTTTTTTTTAAAATCATAAAACTCATTAATGTAGTACATTAACACCCAAACATAAATTACACAGGAAAGATCTCAATATTTGAGCAGAATTACAAAAAAACAGAAAGAAGTCAGACAAATTACCCAGTCAATAAGCATTTATTAAGGACCTAGTATGTGCCAGGCAAATGCTAGAAGATAAAAGAAAGGTAAAGGACAATCACTGACTACCAGGAACTAAAGCCTTGATGTGAAAGACAATATATATATACAAACTATGTACAGAAAAATCAGAAGGATGGCGCTAGAATTAAGAGGAATTGAGAAAGGTTTCCTGTAGAAATTGAGATTTAAGTTGGGACTTGAAGAAGTTAGGAAAAGCAGAGATGAAGAAGGAAAGAAATGCCAAAAGGAATTTTGTCCAGGAGGATGCCAGGGGAAATGCCTGAAGCAAGAGATGCTAATTAAGGAAGACTAAAGAGAATGGTGGTATCAATCACAGGGTTATACAGAAATGTTGAAGGAAGTTGTAAAATAAAACTTAAAAGTGGGGGGAAAGGGTAGGCTGCAAAAGGGTTTTGAAGACATGCTCTACATGACAGGGAGTCACTGATGTTTAATGAATAGGATGGTGAAAATGTCAGATCTGCTATGCAGGAAGATCACTAACAGCTAAGTGGAAAATGGACCAAAGTGGGGAGACCTGCAGCAAGGAGACCAAGCAGAAGACCACTGCAACAATCCAGGTATGAGGTAATAGTTGTATTTAAGAAACAGATTTAAGGAAAATTTTCAAGCCTTGGCAACAGACCGGATAAAGGAGGTGAATGACTGCGAGAATAATGTGTTATTAAGTACTTTTTCTTGTCAGAGATCATTTGCTAAACAGTAGGGATACAAAGAAGGCAAAAGCAATCCCTGATCTCAAGGCCAAAAGAGAGAAACACACAAACTACCACATCTCAGAGTAAAGGCATTAAAATAATAATGGATCAGAAAAGTCTCTTGTAAAAGGTAGGGTTTGAACTGAGACTTAAAAAACTCAGGAGGTAAAGGTAAGAAATTTTTTTCCTTTTAGGCATGAAAGGGAGCCAATCACACCAAAGAGGCCAATGACATTGGTTCATAGAATGTGGAAAGGAGTATGAAGTCTAAGAAAACTGCAAAATTAAGAAAGTGGCTTTAGGTTATAAAGCCAAATGAAATTTTTTATTCAATCTTGGAGGTAATAAGGAACCAATGGATTTACTGAGTAGAAAGGTAACATGGTCAAACTTTTGCTAAAGGACTTGCATCAGGGTGTTGGAAGTGTCAGGAGAGAAAAGGTGACGTACTAAAAAAAAGATGCTGTTGGTGTAGTAATAATAAGACTTGACAAAAAATTGAACTGTGGGGCAAGTGAAAGTGAAGAGTGGAACTGGGAGGATGATAGATATTCAGGATAGAAACAGGAATGATGGATAGGCTTTAAATGAAAAATTCTGAGTTCTATTTTGAACATCTTGATTTTTAGATATTTTGGGGAAATTCAGTGATATCCAGTAGGCAGTTGGAGATAAAAAGGGAAGAGTAAAGAGTTGGAAAAACAGCTCTAAGAATCATCTACTAAGACAATCTAAGAAAATTGATGAGACAATGAAATAAGCAACATTATTAGAGAATAACCAAGGACAGACCCTAGTGAGTGAGTATGACCTGGAGAAAATCATTAATGAAATAATCCATCAACGCCTTAATAAATTCAGAATGGATTTAAATCTGAATGGAAGAGTAAAAATCATAAAAGTTAGAAAATTGAATCAGATATTATTAAGAGATGAATTTTTAACCAAGCAAGGGAAACAAATGAAGACACCTCATTAATAATATTGATTACACGACCAAGCTTTTAAATGAACACAATTAAGCAACAAGGATAATAAATATTTGGTATCCAAAACATATAGTTATAGTCAGTGCTAGAAGGGTTATGGAAAAATGGATATAATAATGCATTGTTGGAACTACTAAATGGTATAAGCATCACAGAAAGGAATTTTGAACCATCTAAAAGATTTCTATTATTCTTTTTTTTTTTTTTTTGCAAAGGCAATTAAGATTAAGTGACTTGTCCAGGGTCACACAGTTAGGCAGTATTAAGTGTCTGAGGTCAGATTTGAATTCAGGTCCTCTTGACTTCAGAGCTGGTGCTCTATCCACTGCACCACCTAGCTGCCCCAAAAAGATTTCTTAAATGACCAATCTAGCTGATACAAAGATTTCATGGAAATACAAATACCGCAAGATTGTCAATAATTTTTTAAAAGTCCTATATAAACCAAAATATGTATACCATATACAGAACTAGAAATAAACTAGATGCCTTATCAATGGGGGAATTATCAAATAAATTGTACACCCTATGTAATGGAATATTACTGTGAGGAATGAAAGTGATATGACTATGATAGAGAAAACAGTTATTTTTTAATATTTAAGTCAGTGCTCTCAAACTTTTTGGCTTTAGGACGCTGTACACTTTTGAAATTACTGATAATCCTTCTACCCAAAGAATTTTTGTTTATGTGGAAATATAGCTATCGATATTAAATGTTAAAAATTAGGATGTCAATATTGTGGTAACAGTTTTGATTTCTTAGACCATTTAAAAGTGTCTGGGAACATAAGGTTCTTCCTCAGACCACATTTTGAGAATTGATAGAATAACTGAAGTAAGCATAATCAGGAAAAAAAAAATAGATAAAAAACTACAACAGTATAACTGGGAAAAAAAAGTTAAAAAACTTCTGCATATAATGGGAAAACAAAAATATTAAAACAAACAAAAAACAATAGAAATGAAATGCTGCAACATGTCAAAGCTTTACTTTAAAGAAGAGATGAAGAAGACACCTCTTCCCTGATTCTTTGTAGATGTGAGGGTCATGGGGATGGAAAAAAAGCAATGTTAGTTGCCATTTGCTGAACATGTTTTTTTAAAAATCATAACTGTCTGGGGAATTTTATCAGTTTTTTGGGAGATAATGAGAAGATGAATACAATAAGCAACATAGGTAATGTAAAAACAAATGATCAAGTTCATTAAAAAAAAAAAAACTTGCAGAGCAAAGAAAACAGAACAAGGAAAAAATTGAAATCATATAATGAATACATGTAATACAAATGAAAGCAATGTCATAATCTGAACTCAGATTAGAAGCAATAAACATACAATCAGTCCCAGGAGAGATGATGATATACCCACATACTCCTCCCCTCCCCTCTTTATAGAAAAGTAAGCCACTGAATATTTCAATGAATCTTATATTCAGTACGATCTGATTTTCTTAGAGAGAAGATAAAAAATAGTCACTTGCTTAATAGAATCCAGGATGATTGTCCCAGGTCCAAAATTGGCAAATAAGAAAAATCTTTAGTCATCTTCAAATATTAAAATTTTGAGGACAGTGCTGGAAATCCAATTTAAATCTAACAACAGAATTTCTTATATTGATTTAACAAGAGACAAAATCGGTTCCTTTGATTTTCCTTTGTTCCTTGCTTCACTTATAGATTATCTATTACTCTAGTTTGATAAATATATAAATAAGCATATTAAGAAGCACTATGTTGTGAGGCAAATACTAAAAGAAATATTATTTTCATATAATTTAGTGCAAGAAATGTAAAATTATATAAAAGACATGTAATTCTATAGAACTAATAAATGTTAGCCTGAGAAATGGAATGCCAGTCTTTAAAATCAAAATCCAGTCATCGTTCCCCCTCCCCTCCTCCCTCCACTGTACCACACAAGTCTTCTATAAGACTTGTTATTCTACTAGGTAACATGACAGAAAAGAAAAATACCATTATTAGGTCTGTATCCTAAAAGAGGGGGGGGGAAAAAGGAAAATGATCAATTTGTACAAAAACATTTATACCAGCTTTTTTTGGGGTGGCAAAGAATCAGAAATTGAGGGAATGCCCATCATTTAAGGATGGCTGGAAAAGTTGTGGTATATGATTGTGATAGATATACGAAATGGCAAGCAGGATGCTATCAGGAAAATTTGGAATGATGTATATAAACTGAAACAAAGTAAAAGTGGACAAAATGGCATATACAGTAATACTAATACTGTTTGATGATCAACTAAATGACTTAACTATTCTCATCAATACAAAGATCCAAGATAATTCTAAAGGATTTAGCCACTTCCAGAGAAAGAACTGAATGCAGATTGAAGTGCACTATTTTTTATTTCCTGTATTTTTTCCCTTGGGGGATAAGGATGGGAGTGTCTGCTTCCTTTGCAACATGAACAACATGGAAATAAATTCTGCATGACTGTATATATATTCCCTTTATCAAAATGTTTGACTTCTTAATGGGAGAAGAACAAGAGAATTTAGAACTCAAAATTTTAAAAACATTATGTTAAAAATTGTTTTAACATATGGGGAGAATAAATATATAAAAACAAACTTTTCATTCTTTGTGCATCTGCTTCTCTCCTTTATAGAATACAGGGGAATAGCCTTAAAGGCCAAGATACTTTCTAATTCTATATGAATCTAAATTAGACTTAAGGAATTTTATATATATCTCCTTAAGAGTATGGAAAATATTTGTTTTTCTTTGAAATATTAGCTACATCTTAAAGAAATAACCACATTTTTAGAAAGTGTTACTTTACCCATATTAGGAGGAAAAGGAGGATCGAAGAAAAGATCCCACTTGGAAGTAGAAGGAGTTATTGAAGAAAGAAAGGTGGTTTACCTAGAAAATCAGCAAATAAACTAATTGGCAAAATTAAAAGCATTCGGTAAAGTAGAAGGATGCAAAATAAACCCATAACAAACCCATAAAACATCATTTTCATGTAATAATAACAAAATCTAGGAGGGAATAAAGAAAATCCGTTAAAAAAAAATCTACGAAATACATAAAATATCTGGAAGCACATCAACCAAGGCATACTCAAACCATAAATCTTTAAAAAAAAAAAAAAAAAAAAAAGGAGGTTTTTGCTTTAAATGGTAAAGTGAGTAGAAAAGTACCATACTCAAGAGCTCTATTACAACTATTTCATCAAGGATTAAAAATCAAAGTAGACTGAGAAATAATCAACACATGAAAGGAAAACCAATGCATTGTGGCACCTCAAATATGTGTAAATAGACATAAGTTTAGAAGCACAGTGAAGGTCCAAACAGTAAAAGGTCAGATTACAGATAAAGGGGAAAAAAGAAGAAAGGAAGAGAGAGAAAGAGAGAGGGAGAGAAACAGGGGAAGGGAGACAGATGAGGGGAAGAGGAAGAGAGAAAGAGAAAGGGAAAGGAAGAGGGAGATTTGAAGGCAACATTGAGGGTCTGCTCACACCCCTGGCTCCAACTCCTTTCCCAGTTATATAGAAAGCCCTCCAGCATAGCACACTAGCTAGTTCTGAGATCCTTGAATACAGAGTATTCATTATCTATGCCTCAGATAACATAGTTTATTACCAAAAATGAGCCAATGGATGCAAGGATAATAAAGACATTAAAGAATAAGCCCACATTATCTCAAATTTATCACTACCTTTACTGATATTCCTTTAAAAAAAAATTAAAAAATGATAACATTGAGAGTACCAAGATTTAAAATGAACATTGTCAAAAAAAAGTAAATAAATACAAAATCTTACCATACCATTCTCTGTGTACTCAGACAACATCTCTATATACTCTCCTACTAAAAGCCCTAAATTTTATGCTCTTAGATCCCCTAAATCTTTACTATGCAAGGGGGTTCAGGTGTTCATATCACTTCCCAGTCATAATCTCTTCAATGTTCTTTCTCTATTTGGACAATTGTCTTCATTTTTTAATCCCCAATGGAAACTTGTCCCAGGCCTAGAAGCTTGGATAGACTGCCAAATTTTTTGTCTTATTGTGCCAGGGCCTAGGCTTCCTTCCCAACCATCTCCTCACTTTAGTCCCATTAGGCTATATAAGATGAGATAAGGAAAAAATACTATAAGCAGCAAGAAAGAATTAAAGTACCATGCTATCACAATAAAGATCACCTAAAACTTGGCTATCACTATAAAAGAGAATACTGTGTGGAATGAATGCAACAGTTCAAAAGACAAATACCAAAATTTTTTTAAAAATTTAGTTACTATTGTTCCTAAAGCAAGGGAAAATGAACCTTTTTGAAATAGAACTCTTTTTTAGTTGTTGCTTGTTTTTTGAGAGGCAACTGGGATTAAATGCTTTGCTCAGGGTCACACAGCTAGCAAGGCTGGATTTGAACTCAGGTCCTCTTGACTGCTGGGCTTGTGCACTATCTACTATACCACTCTATGTGTGTAGTTTCCTCTTTGAAATAGAATTCTTCGATCATTATATACTTCAACAACAATACTGTATGATGATCAATTCTGATGGACCTGGCCATCTTCAGCAATGAGATGAACCAAATCAGTTCCAAAGGAGTAGTAATGAACTGAACCAGCTACACCCAGTGAAAGAACTCTGGGAGATGACTAAGAATCATTACATATAATTCCCAATCCCTATATTTTTGCCCGCTTGCATTTTTGATTTCCTTCACAGGCTAATTGTACAATATTTCAGAATCTGATTCTTTTTGTACAGCAAAATAACAGTTTGGACATGTATACTTATTTTGTATTTAATTTATACTTTAACATATTTAACATGTATTGGTCATCCTGCCATCTAGGGGAGGAGGTGGGGGGAAGGAGGGGAAAAATTGGAACAAAAGGTTTGACAAATGTCAATGCTGTAAAATTACCCATGCATATAACTTCTAAATAAAAAGCTATTAAAACTTTTTTTAAAAATGAGAAATAGAATAAAGATAGATATTGACCATAATAATTTTACTTGGGTTATAGTCACAGAATATTAGCTGGTGTAAAATTTTCAAAACAATAAAAAGGCCTAAAATGAAATGTTATAAAAAAAAAAAAAAAAGAATTCTTCAAAAGACTGCTCAAAAATCTGTTATTTTAAAACATCGCAGAGAGAGAAAATAAAAGAGAGGGCCTAGGAGGATTCTGCTTGAATGATTTTATGTGGGGGGGGAGAAGAAAGAGGGGGCAGAGGGACAGGGAGGGGGTAAGGAAAAGGAATCTATTATGAAAAAAAGGAGGAAATGGGTATAACTTCATCAGGTTACATGAATACAAGACATTATTAACATGAAGGAAGGGATAAGAGAAACAAACTATATACCAGCCTTTCTTTCAACTGAAATAGATACGGACAGATACCCAAGTTTGGTATAGAAATACTTCAAACAGAGAATAAAGTAAAGACAGAAGAAAAGGGAAGGATTATAATAAAAGGTAGATTCTGGAAAGGATCAGTCATAAAACACTCCAGAGAGTGATATGTGAAGGTAAGGGAAAAAAAGGTACATATTTGTAAATGGGCAAGACGGGAGAGAAGGAAGAGTGAAATAAAAGTAAATCTCACAAAATACAAATCACTAATGTTCAACACATTCCTCTCTCAGAAACATCTTCTGAAATTCAAATTTTATTTCTAGCTTCTTTACCAAGAGAAAGACCTTTGGACTGTAAAAGGATTGAGGGAGAGGAGAAAATGAGCACTTGGAGAGGAAGGGATAATACTGTATTGAAAGCCAGGATAAGCTAATAAAACAATCCCTAGCTACCCCTAAGCCCAAATCATAGGACACTGAAAAGAACTGGTGTATGCAATTGCCAGAGAATGAGAATGAGCCATTCTGTATGAATGACCTTGGGTTTTCATTTCCCAATCCATAAAAGACAGCTGGATTAAATAACCTGTGCAATACATGCTAGCTAAAAAATTTATGATCTTATATTTCCATATAAACCTTATGCTCCTTAAAATTTTCTTGACTTATCTTAACGTATACTAATTGAAATTGCATAACATTTCAAATTAAACAGAAGGAAAAAGAGGCCTAAAAGATTGCCCAAGGACACAAACTCAAAAGAACAAAGATTTTTTAAAAAGTATCGTGTCCTCAACTTTTTTTCCAGGTTAACACCACACAGTTTTTTTCTAACTTGGAAAGTTCTCAAAGTGTAGTTGGTGGAATCCTAAGTGTCCCTAGATCCTTATAAGGGGTCCATCAGGTCAAAACTATTTTCACAATAACATTAAGGTATTATGGATTTTCTTCATATACTTCAATCAAAGAAATATATCATAACAGATTAAATGCAGAAGCAAATTAAAATCAGTTTCCTATTAAATCAGACATTAAAGATTTATAAAAATGTATTTTAAAAAATGAATTTCTTGCCAACTTAAAAAAATTATTTCCCACCCAAAAGGCTGTTTAGTATTTTTAATGAAAATTTTTTTTATTAATTGTTAATTTTTAAAAAAAATTTGTGCTTTACTCTGCTCAAAGAACTATTAAATTGTACATATCCTTTGATCCAGCAGTATCTTTACTGAGTCTCTATTCCAGACAAATCATAAAAGAGGGAAAAGGACTCACATGTGCAAAAATGTTTGTGGCAGCCCTTTTTATAATGACAAGGGAACTAGAAATTGAATGAATGTCCCTCAGTTGGGGAATGGCTGAATAACTTTATGAATGTAATAAATTATTATTGTTCTATAAGAAATGATCAGCAGGCTGATTTCAGAAAAGCCTGGAAAGACTTAGTGAAAGTAAAGAGAGAAGAACCAAGAGAACATCGTACACAGGAACAACAAGAACAAGATTATAAGATGAGCAACTGTGATGGACTTTGTTTCCCCCCACCCCCCCCCAAAAAACAATGAGGTGATTCAAGTTAATTCTAATAGAATGTGATGGAAAGTGCCATCCACATCCAGAGAGAGAACTATGAAGACTGAATGTGGATCAACGCAGAGCATCTCCATCTTTTTTTTTTTTTTTGTTCTTTCTTGTTTGCTTATTCCCCCCCCCCCCTTTTTGTTGTTGTTCAGCATGTCAATTATAGAAATATGTTTAGAAGAACTGCACACATTTAACCTATATCATATTGCTTGCTGTCTTGGAGATGGGAAAGGGGGGGTGAGAAGAGAGAGGAAGCAAGAAGAAAAATCTGGAACACAAGGTTTTGTGAAAGTAAATGTTGAAAACTATCTTTGCATGTATTTGGGAAAAAATATTCCGTTTAAAATTTTTTTTTAAAAAGAAAATAAAACTTTGTGTTTTAATATAATACTGTCAGGTATAAGTCACAAAAACAAAACAAAAGTCTTTGAATTCTTAACTTACAGAATTCATTTGAAATCACAATTTTACTTATGGAGTATTATAATAGATTTCTAAGTGAACTGGAAATTAAAATCATGATTCACTTTGACTTTCTTCTTCAACGACTGTATATATTCCTAATATCCATTAACTTATAAGGGATCTTATCTAGGAAACAATCATTTAATCACCCATTTAACAATCAACTTTGAACTAAACACTTATAAACTCAGGAAAACACATGTCAAAAATTTCACTTGGAGTAAAAAAGTCCCCCAAATGTTATAAAATAAAAAGAAAATTAAAATAGTAATCAGTGTGAACCTAGGTAAAATTTTAGCTGTCATAAGGATAAATCATTTAGTTCATTTTAAATTAATTCCATTAATACGTGGATTCTTTCTTTTTATCAAGTGGTTAGGTAATCTAGTTATAGTTAATAGAATACTTGAGTAAAAATCTAGCTGAAACTTTTTATAAGATCCACAATACATGAAAATAATATTAAATGCCAAATGTTGATTTTCTATCTGCGAGTCCCAAATTTTTTTTTTCTTGACAGGTTTTGAGCAACATTTTGTCTACTTTGTGCTGGTTCTGCAGATTGATTTGAGATGACATGAAATCTCTGTATTACAGTACTTAAAAATTCATGTTACAGAGAATGCATCAAGTATTTAAGCACTTGATTTGATTATCAACTCTAGAAAATTATTTTTTTGCTATCTACCAAAGGCAGCCAAGAGAAAAATAATTCTGAGCTATAAAGAACTTTTTAGTTAAGTTCTAATGCTTAAAACAATTTAATTACTAACATTTCTATTTTCAAACCTATATCCATGCATTCCTAAGAAGATAACACAATTATAAACACTAGTAGGAAAAATCAAGCAATTCATAGTTTGTACGACTCCTAAGGAATTAAGGGGGAAACTGTTCTCTGTAAGATTATTATTTGATATTTGATAAAGAGTAATTTAGTTCCAACTAGAAAGAAAGGCATTATATGTTACGGATCATTTGAATGTTATAGTAACTTTTGGGGTACAAAATTTAGGAAAATCAAACTGCCTTAAAGAACCTATTTTTCTTGAAAACATATGAATTTAATTTCTAAGTTGTTTCCATTGTGTTTCTAATTTCAAAAACCACTGCAAATTATTTAGTTTCTTTTGTTTCATGATTTATGAAAACTGATTTCTGTTACTATAAAAAAATAATCGATCTCAAATACTTTCATTATGACTCTGACTGGAGCATTTTATTACAACTTAGTTCTCTCTGAAGAATCCTACCAGGTCCATCATCTGTATCATTTGGGCCAACTTCCCAAACTTCTGGTTTTGTCCCAAAGCCATCAGTGGCTGAAGAATCAGTGTAGTCTGCAGGGTTGAAGGTCCTAGGATTTGAAAGAATTGCAAAGTAAAGATAAAATTTCAATACTAAAATTCTAAAATGTTAAAGTATGGCCACTTTGCTACAGGAAAGCTCCATTTTCTTTTACTTCTAATCTTAGGTCTCTCTCTCAAAAATTTAAAAAAAAAATCTTATTTCATTCATTTTGTTAATGCATATGTACACTTGCTAAATTTTAACTATACATCTTAATGAAATGATTTTATTTGTACTATTCTCCTGTACCAAATCCTTTCATGGGAATTAAACGTAAAGCTGCAAATTCAATATTATAGAAAGCACCTATAGCAGAAATGAACGAACAAAAGAGTAGAAGAAATAGGGCAAACTAGTTAGACTGAAAAACTAATACTTACCCCATACCTTGGGATGAGAAACGCCCTGCCCCTCTCCCTCTGCCACGACCAAAACCTATGAAAGGAGGCAAAAATTAATTTTATGAAAAGATAACTTAAAATACTGCTTGCTACTGTATAAATTAATTTCCTTAATAGCCAATATCTCCTACTCTGTCCACAAATATTCTGTTCTTTCTTTATATCGGAAAGTCTGATAATTAAGAACATTTTGCCTGTTAGCTAAATTTCTTTTTTTTTCTTTCTTTTATTTAATAGCCTTTTATTTACAGGTTATATGCATGGGTAACTTTACAGCATTAACAATTTAGCTAAATTTCTAATCTGGGAGTCAATGTTGAGACAAAATCTATTAGCCTTATCTTTGAGTTGTTTAACAGGTTAGGTTTGTTATATACTTAGATAATAATGGTGGGAAAAAAGAAGTCTAGCTCCTTTTAAATTATTATGATAAATTTTATTATGTTCACTCCAATTGTTAGCACAATGAATGGCATCAACTGCTAGTGGAGGTTGACTTCAGAAGATAGAGTACAAGTTTCTTGGACTATTATTTAATACCCAGTTATAGAAATTCATAATAAAGTATAATCAATGTGACACTAAACTGTTAGAACTTTGAATTTCAGCAAAAAAAAAATTACAAAGAAAAGTGATAGAAATGCTAAAAAAAAAAAAAAATCCGGGAATGGCAAGGACTTATTTCCTATGGGAAAATGTCTTAAAATAATGGCTGGATCTTCAGTATCTTCAGTGTAGAACTTAAGAGTTCAGTGTAAAGACTTAACACATAATGGTACTTTTTTAAAAAATGTACAATCCAATAACCTACAACAAAGTTTTTATGACAAAATGTCTGCTTTCTAACATGTCCTTTGTTATAATTATCCTTTTATCTAGTTCAACTGCCTCAAGTTTGATACCTTTGATAACATCATTGATAGAAATTGCCTCTTGCATTTGTCATCTTCACTGAATATACTCCACAATAATAGCAGGCTATTTTATACTTCATTTGACATTAATAATCAAAAGGTTGAACAAATCTCCTTGTTATATCTTATGCAACTGACATGCCTATGAAAAACTCTTTTTTGGGGCACAGATATATAGCTATAATTGTGATATGATCCTCTCAACAGCCCCATGATGTAGGACTTGATCCTCATTTATGAGTATGTTTAAGTGACTCTTTTGGGGTCACACTCCTAGTAAGCAGTGTCTGAAACATGAGTCTCTGGCCTTCCTATCTCTAATTCCATTGCTCTCTCCTCTGTACTACCACTCACCTACGTGAGAATCCTATTATAGTTTCCAGAAATAAGATGGTAGTCTTTTCGGTCAAAAGATAGCTACATTATTATATTTGATTTTAAAAGCTAGAGTTTAAGAGTATATAAGTTATAAAGTTTCCATAGAGAAGCAACTCAGGATGTGTGAAAGGCCTTACTTCAATATCTAATGACAAATGATTGAGCACTGAGAATGTTTAGAACCAGAAACAATGCAAAGGGGGTAAATTTAAGCTTGAGATGAGGAAAATCCAAGCTTTTCAAAAGTAGAATAGGCTGCCTCAAGAGGTAGTAGGTACCAGATCATATGAAAATTTCAAAGATATTCACCATTGTTGCTTTCATAAATTATAGTAGCTATACCCCTCATGGTCCCTTCATCCCTCTTTATCTTTATTCTATCTCTTTCCCTAATACTAGGCAACTTTGATTCTGAAAGGTAGAAAAATATACTTGAACAAGAGTGGAAAACAAGAATCAAATTTCTTGATTTTTATATTTAGGAAAGAGCTCTTTTCACAGGAATTAACAATGAAAAAAAAAATAGACAACTAGATGAATGACGACAGTATTAACAACTAAGATTGCCACTAATTATTAATGAAAAATCAGATGAATGATCCAGACAGTAATAAAGTGTATTAACAAATCTTTCAAAAGAAAGGAAGTTAAATTAATTGTAGAACATCAATATATTATTACTGTTCTATAGGAAAAAAAGACTTACATGAACCAAAGTGAGGTAAGCAAAATCAGGAAAACAACAAACAAAATGACAAAGTAATGTAAATACAAAGAAGGGAACAGAACAAATGAAAATAAAATATTTACATGAAATACTGCAAATGGAAATAAGCAGAGCCAGAGGTGGAAAATGCACTGGTAACAACAATGTAAACAGAACTACAACTAGAAAATAAGTAAAAGTGATTATTAGCTATCTCATAAAGAAGAGTTATAAGAAGAAGACATTCCACTCCACTCTTGTGCAGAAGTAAAAAGTCCATGAGTGTGTGTGAGATCAGAATTTTTAATATATATCAATTGCTTTGCTTCAATTTTTTCCCGTTACTTCCTTTCTTTTTATATCATTTTAGGATTACAAAGGATCTCAAAAGCAATGAGATGTCATTCAGGATAACTACCAGAAAGCCCCAAAATGACCTTTATTTGTGAGGAATATTTCTCACTTTTATAACATGCAAAAAGAAAGTCAAATACACAAATGAGGAAGTGATAATTTGTTTTACTAAAGGATCATTAAATTCCCTTAAGTATCAAACCAATATTTTAAAATAAAATCAACTGAATCAAAATCAATACATATTTAATTTCCTATAGAATGAGTCAGTAGGACAAGATTATGAAGAAACAAAAAGAAATATGAAACAGTTCCTAGGCTCAGAGATCTTACACTCTAGCATAGAAGATAGCACATATACACAACAGAAAGCGAAAACAAGCTATTTTATGCAGACAGGGTACAATCCGCTGATAGAGAAACAGAAAATGCTTTGAATTGAAATATGAAGGAAATCAAGGAAATCCAAGAGGCAGCGAGGAGTACAGACAGAAGACACAATCTATGAAAAGGAATAGAGATGAAAAGGGGAAAAGTAGGATGCATTGGAGGTGAGATTAGAAACAAGGAAGCATATTAATTACAAATGTTTAGCCAAGGAGTTGAGGATTTGAAAATTAGTGGTAGCTATGAGAGTAAAGGAAAATTTATGAATTCTACCAATGTGTAGAATGTGAAAATATGGTTACAAAACTAGGTACCTGAAAGGATGTTGGCAAGGAACAATGAGAACAAAATTGAGACAGGGATTTGGGGGAAAAGTGAGAATGATGCTAATGAATTTAGTTTTGGACATGCTGAGTTTAAATGTTTATAAGGCATTCTGTTCCAGTACATCCAACAGAAGGTTGGCAAAGCAATAATAAAATGCAAAAGATCCAACAAAGGAGACAAAAGAAACACAGAAGGCCCACCTCTTGTTCACAAATCTGGAGTAAAAGAGGAAATAATAGGGAATGAAAATATGAAGGGGTTTTGAGATAATAAGAGAGGATTTATGATGTTGATTTTCTCATGACGAAATTATGAGGCTACATGTAAATATATGAAGCATATCTTAAAATATCCTACATTTAAGGTCTGATTTTATATTTATCCCAGCATATTTTATGCTAGTAAGATTATATAAACAAAGAAAACAACAGTTGATTAGAGTATTGCTAAATAAATCGTGGTACTCAAATGTAATAAGGATTTCCCTTACTGGTCAATAATAAAGAACAAACAAAATGAATATAGAGAAGGAAGGGACATGTTAAACAAATCTAAACAAAATTAAGTAAGCAGAATCAGAAAAACAACATATATAAAGATTACAATAATATAAATAGAAAACAACAACAAAAGCAAAATTCAATGCTGATTATAATAGCTCTCTTATATAGATACAAGGAGAAGGGAATGTGAAAACAGAGTAATATAAGAAAAAAAGATGCCAATAATAAACATTTATTTAAAAAAAATGAATGTTGAAAAATTATAATGACTCAGCTAGGGCTCAAAAAAAAATAATGAGAAATCATCTATCTCTTCATAGTCATGTTCCTTGGCACAAGCAGATGTTGCATGTGATGTCAAACTTGTAATTTTGCTGAACTCCATATCTCCCATACCTTAAATTCTTTATTTTAAGGCAGTTTTCTAGTAGCAGCTTACAAAAAGAATATAGAAACAAAATATATTATTAATAATCTATTTTTAAAAGGCACCTTTTTGCTTGAATTAAAATACTTTCTTGGGGGGGGGGGGGAACTCTGAAGGACAATATCTGCTCTCTATAATAGATACCACAGATTTTTGATGTTCTCTCCTCTTCTACATATGACACTTTGGAATTCCTCACTAATAATGAGAAATTGAAATTAAAGAAACTGATGTTGCAACTCACATCTATGAAATGATCAAAAATTACAAAAAAGAAAAATGACAAAGATGTGGGAAAATATGGATCTAGGTAATCTTCAATGCCATTTGACTCTCTATATAAAATCATTAAATTGCTCATAAATACTTTAATGGAGTGAAGTAAGCAGAGAGAACAATATACATTGAATCAATGTAAACAAAAACAAAGATATCCAAAATGAGCATTACAAAATTGTAAAAAACAAGTTTGCATCAAAGATTTGAAGTAATGTTCTTAATCCACAATTTCTCAGAGGCACAATGTCTACTATTTCTGCATATTACATATGTTTCTGGACATTTGTATTGTGATCAGTAATATTAACTTCTTTCCCTGTTCTTTGTTATAATGTGGCCCTTTGGGGAAGCAGAAAGCAGAAAGATTATGTGGTTATGTGAAAAAAGCAAAAGGCATTTTAAAAAGTTTTTTTTTTTTTTTAAAGTTTATTCTTTTTTTAGGAATACTCAAAACAGATCCAGAAGAGAATGATTTTATAACAAAAGCAAAGCCTCAATGGAAAACACACATTAGCCACAAATCCAATTAAAATTTCTGGAAAAGATGAAGGAAAAGATTTATTAAAGAATAAATGAAATGGACTTCTCACGCCAAGATGGTGAAGTGAAGAAGGAATCCTTTGAATCCTTCAGAAATCCTCCTTCAAAAAACTAGAAAACCTCTTCAGAATTGATCTAGGAAGGAGAAGTGTTATAGGCCAGAATTTGAAACAAGGATTCTTATAAGGTGTTAAGTCTGTGGAATTGATGAGACAATGGTTATCTATCTAAGTTTAGCATAGTGATTAATAGTTCTCTAAGTTCAGTATGATTGATTTAATCTTACAACAAATAATGGTTTCCTAGTGATATAATGATTGGTTTATACTCAGTGTAGAGCATACAAGCTGGGAACCTCAGATTCTTTCAGAGCTAGAGAAGACAAAGGACTGGAGATGGGAGCTCAAGCTCTGGGAGCCAAAGGAGACAGATTCATTATTCCATTTTTGGTCAGGTTCCTGGTGGCTCTCCTGGGAGGCAGAGACAGATTTATTCCATTGTCCACCTTTGTGGTGGCTGGAGGTTGAAGCACAAGCCCTTGGACTCAGACTCACTTCATCTCACACCACTGTGGTGGCAGGCTCTCTTCTTTCGCTTCTCCACTGAAACCAAGACCCCGGAAGGCCTCTAAGAAAGCTAACTGGGCCCAGGAAAGGAGACAAGACTTTGAAAGAGATAATAAAGTCCAAATAAAGTTTGGACTTTAACCCTTGGCTATTCTTGTGGTGATTACTCTATTGAAAAGAAGGCTACTCAGAGACCTCAAGAAAAACTACCAAGAACATTACAGAGAAGTAGCTTATCAGCATAGCAGGAAAGGTCTGTCTCACTGGGGTGAAAAGTGGGGCTAGGTCCAAAACAATGCCACCCCTGCAGTAGCAGCTGCTCAAAGGGGAGGTCCCCAAGTCCAAGTCAAAAAGGAAGCCTACCCTCCAGAAAAAGTCAGCAGTAAGAGCACTACAGAACTAGAGCTCAACATCAAGTCAAGTTCCCTGATACCTCACCTTAAAAAAGGCAGAGTTATACTATGGTGATAGGGAAGATCAAAGAATAAACTTAGAAGAGCACAGTAGTGCCAAAACGGCTACATGTGACTATGATCAAGTAATATAAGGAATGACAAACTGATTTAATATCAGTACTTTTCCCCAGCATAATTAACGATACAATCAACAACAACAAGAGAAATCATATGATTATGCCAATGATGCAGAAAAAGCATTTGACAAAATCCAACATTTATTCTATTATTAACACTAGAGAACACTAGAATAAATGGAGCTTTCCTTAAAATGATAAATAGCATCTACCTAATAACATCAGTAAGCATCATCTATAATGGGGATAAACTAGAAGCAGCGTTCCAAATAAGATCAGGGGTGAAATAAGTTTGCCCAAGAGAAAAAGAAATCGACAGAATTAGAGTAGAAGTAAAATATTAATATTCATTTTTAGATGTCTTTTTGTTTACATTGATTTATTTAATATGTATCGTTTTCTCTGCTTATTTCACTCTATTAGTTCATATAAATATTTCTGTGCTTCTCTGAATGCATCATTTATTATTTCTTTGAGTACAGTTCTATTCCATTACATTTATGCCCAATTGTTGAATACTCCTTTTTAATTCTTTGCTTTTATAAAACATGTTGATATAAAATGACTTCAGATAATTTCAGGTAATAAATTTAAAGAGAGGAAGATGTGGGGGGAAATCTGACATTTGAAGCTCACTATTATCTAACTGGTGAAAAACAGTTGGACAGAGCTGGGACAGAAATATATTTCATTCAAAAGAGACATAGGAGGGACAATGAGAGGAGGAGGGGAAGAAACGAAGTGGGGATGGAGAGAGAAAGAAAGAAAAAAAAAGAATAAGAGACTAGAAAGAAATAAAAACCCTCAAAAACTCAATTGCTGCTTACATACCCTAGACCAGGGGTCTTCAAACTTTTTAAATAGGGGGCCAGTTCACTGTCCCTCAGACTGTTGGAGGGCCAGACTATAGTAAAAACAAAAACTTTATTTTGTGGGCCTTAAATAAAGAAACTTCATAGCCCTAGATGAGATGAGAGGCACTGAATCCAGTCTCCAAGGAGACAAAGGGGAGGGAGTCAGAAAGCAAGTGATGAAAAAAATAACAAGAGAAAAAATACCAAAGATTTCAGGATGAAAACTCAAAAGATGTTGAACATCAACAAATAAATCAACAGGAAAAACAGTTCCAGAAGAAAATATAGCTTCCAGATCTAATAAATATGTTCAGGCAAAAGAAACGAAAATGATCCAACAATAAACAAAAAAGAGGATCCTATAAAATTTAATAACAAGGAACTACAATATGCGGTTCCAGAGTTCAGAAGAGAAATGTGAATTATGAGATCAGAATTTATGACCTACATAGCAAAAATAAGCAGAATTTAAAAACTTGAACCTGCAATAGCAAGCCCCACGAAGAAACACAAATATATAGGACAGCCTAAAAGAAGAGAAGCAAAAAATAATAACAAATTAATATATACTCACTATATGCAAGTAAAACAAACTGAACTCATTGAAGATAGGATGCAGAGAGAGAATCTATGGAATAAAGTATATCCCTCCAAAGAGCATAACAGTATAAAAAATCTTAACACTATAACAAAGAAAATAACAAAACTGCTTAGAATTATTATTTTTGTCTAGAATTTCTTATCATAGAAAATAAAATTTCAGTCAAAAGAATTCATAGATAGCCTTAATATAGTTTTGATTAGCAGGATGATTTCAGAAAGGCCTGAAGAGAATTATATGAGTTGATGCTAAGGGAAGTGAGTAGAACTAAGAGAACACTGTACATAGTCAAGAAAGATTATGTCATGATCATCTCTGATGGACTTGGCTCTTTTCAGCAATGAGATGATGCAGGCCAATTCCTACAGACTTGTGATAGAGGTATCCACATCTAGAAAGAGGACTATGGGGACTGAATGTGGATCACAACATAGTATTTTTCACTTTTTTGTTGTTGTTGTTTGCTCGTTTTTCTTCTCATTTCCCCACTGTTCTCCCCCCCTCCCCCCACTTTGATCTGATTTATCTCGTGCAGCATGATTAACATGCAGTTATATTTAAGGGAGTTGTATATGTTTAACCTTATTGGATTGCTTGGAAGGAAGAGGAACTTGGAGTTCTGCAGGGGTAGATAGCTGAAAGCTATCTTTGCATTATTTTGAAAATAGAAAGGTATTCTCTGAAAAAAAAAAAAAATTAGTGGTATGTATCTCGCTTTTACATCCAGAACACAGTCATTTCTATTCCCAGTTCTTAGTTCAGATTCTACTCATCTCCCAACTAGATGTTTTTAATAGCCTTCTAATTGTCTCCCTACTTCATTTATCTCTCTCTCCTCTACTTGAATCTATTTACCACACAGCTGTCAAAATTATTTTCCATGAGCTAGTCTAACCATATCACTATTCTACTCAATAAATTGCGGATCCCTAGGATTTATTACAGAATATTTGTAGCCTTATCACATAATACTCATTTATTCTATGTTCCAACCAAACTAACTTTCTTACTATTCTCCTATTGAACACACCTTTTCCTATCTTTAAGCCTTTTAATTGACCCCCATACCTGAAACGCTTTCTCTCCTCAACATCTCTCTTTCGAAGTTTCTAAGTTTCAAAATGCACCTCACACATCACTATTTACTTGAAGCCATTTCTGATCAACATAATTGCTACATAATTCCCTCTATCTCCCAAAAATTAGTGTACATTTTCTATACATCTATAAATCTCTTTCTGAAAGAACGTAAGATGCTTGAGAAGGAAATGGCTAGTTCATTTTGTCTTTGTATTCCCAATTACGCATAGTACCTTGAAAAATAGGCTTATAAGAAATGCTCTGTAAGTAATTTGCCTTGCTCTAAATCTAAAAAAAGATCTGTCATTTCTCTTCCTTTCCTTGATATTTATTTTTATTACAACCATTCACCATTCTAAGAAAAAAACTCTTCCTCCATTCTTAAGAGTATCTTCTAAAAGTAACATTCAAAGGAAAAAAGAATCATTCTCTTCTAAAAAACTGTTTTGAAGATAGCCAGGTATCTAATTAATTTTACTTTTAGGAAGAATCCCATAGTTAAACTATATATTAAAATATCACGTATTACATTTGGTGAAGCTTAACATTTATAACTTTTAACTCAAAAATGGGGCTAAATGTTTCTGATAATCAGGCCAAGACTAATAGATTTCTTAAAACAGTAAGAAATAAGAGTCCTAGAGAACGCAAAAAGCCAAATTTCTTTTAATGGATTCCTCAAACAAAATACAATGTAACTCATAACTTCTTTTCACTTTCTCTTCTATTTTTTAAGTCTTACCTCTAACACGACCACGCTTGCCACGATCTGAAGGCCTGTCCCCTGGATTGCAGTCAACTCCATTCTCTTCACTTCTAACTATGGAAGAAGAATTACAAAGTATTCAACTTTCTTTGTCAGGTCTTTTCATACATGATTTCAATGTAAGGATTTTGAAACACTGAAGGAGGACAGAGAATCTAAAAGAAGTTTAGTGCAGATAAAATATTCTGTTACTGAAAAACAAAAATTTTTTTAAATAAAAAAAATCCCAAACCCATAATGCCAAAAGCTAAACATTCCTGCTTCCTTACCAAATCAGATTTCAGGAATAAGAAAAAAGTGTCATAAATTAATCATTTTGATCCATTACTTTTTGACTCTTGTCCAATCCAAAGTCCCTTCCTTTTCCTGTGAAATGAATGCATTCTTTGGTAACTGTCCAATATAAAAAAAATTGCCAACATAACAAACAACAATATTACAAATAATATGTAATTATTTCATATAATATAGCCAGATGAAGCTGGGGCAGCACAAAAGTTAAAAGAGTATCAAAGTTATGCCAAATGCCAAATAGAGTCTTCAGATTCATGTATGGAAGATAATTTCATCCTTGAAGAAAATTGTAACATATGAGAGAGATGAATTTTCTGAGGATGAATTCTAAGCAAAAGAAAAATATTTCCCAATACTATTCTTAATTTCATATTTACTAGATGAAGATTCCACAGTAACAAACTTCTTTATTAAGTCTTAATAAAATATGCTGAATCTAAAAAAAAATCTAATATAATAATATTCAGTCCAAAAAGAAAAGAATACAATGTTCTCTACAATGAGAAAATGTATCCCTCAAAATACTTTGGAACAAAACATAAAAGCCAAAAGTACAAGATGGAATTGATGTTGGCTAGAAGTTAGTTGGTCAGTATTGATGCTACATTTTTCAAACATCCCCTTTTTTAGCTTCAAAAAGTTGGAAATGCTATTTGGGGGGAGTAGGAGATTTAAAGGGAGATTTGCACTTACAATCTCTGCCACGACTGCCACCTCTTCCCCGCCGATTATTGCTGCCGCGTACACGACTTGCTTCTTTATCATTTCTCTTTTCTCTATTTTCTTTATTTTCTGAACTCTCTTTTCCAATACTCTTCTTTTTACCACCTACAGTCTCCCATGAAGTCTAGTTGCAGAGAAGAAAATAAATTAAATGTTCAAAACTAAATGAAACTTGTTATCTTTCCCCATAAAAATAGCAATAAAGCAATGAAAGCTCTTAGTTCAACACCCAACATAACAACTCATCTATTTTAAATTTTCTCCTATCTTGAATGTTCATTTTCTAACCAAGGGTTTCTTTTCTATATTAATATCTAAGGCATGAAAAAACCACTCACTTTTCACCTAGCAAAGTAGTGGATTACTACCCAGATTTGCACAAAACTCTTAATACCATGAGGTATTTTGATATAAAACAAATAAAAGACTAGGAACCCCAAATACCAAGGTTCAGGTCCCGCCATTTCTATTGCTCACTGTGTACCTTAGGCAAGCAATTAAGTTAAGCAACAATAGCCTCAAATTAATTACCTGTATGAAAAATGCAGATTATATATGCCCTGTTTAATATCTGGATTCCAGGTAAAATCTAGTAAATCATATTCACACAGAATTACACAATTGTACACAATACCACTGTTTTAAGATAATACTAACAAAAAGTAATAGATAAGACAAGGAAAGGACATGAAGAAAGCAAAGAAAAAGAGAAAAATTTGCTTTCTGTAGATAAGACAATATACTTAGAGAAACCTAGAGAGCCAACTAAAAATAAATTGGAACAATTAAACTTCATAAAAGTAGAAGGATTAAAAAATAACAACACATAAAATAGACAGAATTTCTATAACATATAATATACATATATGTGTGTATTTCTATAGCATAACCTAGCAAAAAGAAATAGAAAGAGAAATGTTACATTTAGAATACAGAATGTATAAAATACATAGGATCTACACTCTAAATATACAAATACTATCTCTTTATGCTAATAGAGGAAGAACAAAATAATTAGAAAAGTATTCATTACTCCTGGCAAGCTGGAGCAATATGATAAAAATGACAATACTATCTAAATTAATTTACTTATTTAGGGTTACAGCAATAAAATTACCAAAAGATAATTTTATCTAACTAGAAAAAAATAGTAAAATTCATCTAGAGGGACAAAAAGCCACAAATCCCAAAGGAAATAATGGAAAAAGTAGAATGAAAGGGCAAGTAACAATACTATATCTCAAACTATAAAATCATGAAAATAATTTAGTATTGACAAATTCAGAATGATCAGTGTGGGGAAAAAAGTATAGAACATATAAAAGTAAATTCAATCTAATGTTCAATAAACTCAAAGGCTCCTATTAGGGTAAGAAATCACTATCTGACAAAAAGTTGTGAAAAAATAAGCAGCAGGATCTGAGAAATTTATATCCACATCTCCTATTATATTCCAAGATAAGACCCAAATGATCATGTTATAAAGAAAATACTTCATTATCAAACAAGATATAGAGAGCATCACAGAAAACAAAATGGACAGTTTTAATAATGTAAAATAAAAAAATGTAAAACCCTGGTTGTGGCTGCTTCTTATAAGTGAGAGAACAAACCCATTCACTGGAGCTCATCCCTTCCCCAGCTTCTGCCACCCCGCTTGCCAGTTAAATGAAATTATGTTAGCATTAACTGCTTCTATTGTTTAAAGGAATAGCTTACATTTACATGGTGTTAGTAACTGAATGTTTGTTTTTATTTTTCAAGCCTGTAGTAATTTTAAGGCAAGGTCATTTGTGATGCTTACATCAAAGGTTCTACCACTTAAGCAATGCAAAGAACTAAGAGAAGTTTGTTAGATTTATGGTTAACTGCAAATTCTCTAAAAATAGTTATTTCAAAACCTATTCATCAAATTATCTAATATTTATTAAGTGCATCATGGGTCTCATTGTTTAATGAATATAATCTATTATTTTCTTGCTCTATAGGCACATGGAATAGGATTTAAAACCTGATTAATAAAACTTGTGACTGAGAGATGACATCTCTTAGGATTATAAATAACTGTTATTGTTTTGATGAATTCAAGGCTAGAAATCTAGTTCGGTCCAACCATTCTGGAGAGCAATCTGGAATTATGCCCCAAAAGTTAATCAACTGTGCATATCCTTTGACCCAGCAGTGCTACTACTGGGCTTATACCCCAAGGAGATACTAAAGAAGGGAAAGGGACCTGTATGTGCCAAAATGTTTGTGGCAGCCCTATTTGTAGTGGCTAAAAACTGGAAAATGAATGGATGCCCATCAATTGGAGAATGGTTGGGTAAATTGTAGTATATGAATGTTATGGAATATTATTGTTCTGTAAGAAATGACCAACAGGATGAATACAGAGAGGATTGGAGATGCTTACATGAACTGATGCTGAGTGAAATGAGCAGAACCAGAAGATCATTATATATTCAACAATGATACTGTATGAGGATGTATTCTGATGGAAGTGGATTTCTTTGACAAAGAGACCTAATTCAGTTTCAACTGATTAATGATGGACAGAAGCAGCTACACTCAAAGAAAGAACACTGGGAAATGAATGTAAACTGTTTGCATTTTTGTTTTTCTTCCCAGGTTATTTTTACCTTCTGAATCAATTCTCCCTATGCAACAAGAGAACTGTTTGGTTCTGCACACATATATTGTATCTAGGATATAGTACGACATATTCAACATATATAGGACTGCTTGCCATCTAGGGGAGGGGGTGGAGGGAGAGGAAAAATCGGAACAGAAGTGAGTGCAAGGGATAATGTTGTAAAAAAAAATTACCCTGGCATGGGTTCTGTCAATAAAAAGTTATTATAATTAAAAAAAAAAAAAAAAAAAAAAAAGAAATCTAGTTTGGGATTTGGGCTATTCCTACTCTAGTAAGTAAATATTATTAGATAAGTTACACCAGAGACGCAGTAAAAGAAAAGCAGAATAGTTAGCTGCCACTAGAGAATGACATGGAAAAATAGAATGACTAGAGAGGTTATTGGCAGAAGAAGAACAACATGTGCTGTAATTAGAAGTAGTTTCACTCCTAGGATCCTATCAGAAGAATTAGCAGAGAATTCAGGGATTAATTAACCACTGTGTAAAAGATTTGTGCAGGGGTTAATAGACTTTTATGAAGTGGGATATAAAAAACTGGCCAAACGTGAGGGGTTAGAAAAGGATGTAGAAACCAAATTACTAAAAAGAAAAAAGTGAGACTGTGAGAAGTAGATGGGCATTTGTTTTTCACACTTATGAAAATTCAATAGAAGAAATGTAACTTAAATTAGAAAACAAAAACTAACAAGAACATCAAGAGACAGTCAAAGGTAGAGTTTATTTTCTCCCAAAAGAATGTAAGCTCCTAGGGAGGAGGGACTGGCTATGTAATGAGAAATAAAGATTCACATCCTGTACCATCCAATTAATGGGGAATCAAGGACAGGAGCCCTTAAGTCAGGAAGATAAGGGAAGTCCTGAGGGCAAAATAGATATAAAGTTTGAGAAACTACTTCCAGAATGGTGAGAGAAGTCCTTAAACACACAAAAAAGAGGAGGGATTAAGTGGGATGCAAATGAGACCTTCTCAGAAAACTGACCCCTGCCATGGTTTGGGGCTACAGTTCCAGGAATCTCACTCACCTTACTAGTATACTTGTTTAATTTTGTACAAATCACTTTGTAATTTACAATTCCTCTGTTCTTATATCCTCAGAGTGGAGGGGGTTTCAGAATAGATTGTGAACCCTGATACTAATTCAGGGATACCTGGGGCTTAAGATGTAGTAAAGTTGTTCCAAGGTATAAAAACCCTGCTTTGCTGCCTGTGCTTGGCTTCCCTTCACTAGAAAATCCTGGTTGATGGTAACACCCAATTCCTACAGGAATTCAATAAACTACTTTCTGCTCTGGCTCTTAGATTCCTATTTGAATTATTTTAGGCTGTCCCACACACTACTAAGTCTAAGATCCAAAGAAGATCAAAGTAAGAAAAAGTCCTACATGTACAAACATTTATATATTTAATTATAAAATTAAACATGGTAACAGAGAATTAGAAACTAAAAGGATAGACATCAACTGGAGAATTATGAATAATTATGGTATACAAAGGCAATGTTACATTATTATAAGAAATAATGAAAAGGAAAGTTTCAGAAAAACCTAGGAAGACTTGCATATTTCTTGTGTAAAGGAAAGCTACAAAAGTAGAGCTATTTAACTATGTATTAAGCTTCTTCAAAAAAAAACTTATTGGAAGAAAAGAAGAAACATGACTGTTACTGTTTTTAACTGCATACACTTTCAGATCAGCTAAGTGCTTATAAATATTTTACTTTATTTTCAATAGCCTTGTGAGGTAGGTACTATAATGTTCCCCCCATTTTACACATGAGGAAACTGAGGCAGACAGAAGTGGCTTGTCCAGGATCATGTAGTTATTAATTGTATGAGTCAATATGATAAATCATTTTATTTAAATTTAAACAGATTTCCTAAGAGAAACTCTTCCACTTAAACCACAACCACCTGCCCATTACCACTTGATCCCCATACACTTAACTCTGAATTCACCTACAAATACATTTTCACATTCAGATTTCTACTTTTTTGCTTTTTGAAATGAGATAGAATAAACTCTATATATTTTCAACAGTCCAAGGGGTGATCACACTGATACACTCAGTTGCACATAAGAATTTCCTTTCCATATATATAATTGGTTACTTTTGCTACACTTTCAGTTTTGATTCAACTAAGAAAAAGGAATTAAAATTCTATCACAAACTCATTCATAATGTATAATCATATAATTAAGATAATATTGGAATAAATTTCTGGTGACTCAAATATTCCCTTAACTATCAGGAAAAAGGCCAAAAAAAAATTTTTTTTAAGTTAAAGAAACAGCTACTCTTAAGTGTATAAAATCAGGATTCTTCAGTATCACAAAAGATATTATTATTTTGAAATGATTCATTTGCTGTAGAGGAAAATAAGGAGAAAGTTGGGAGAAAAAGTACAATTCATTTTGGGAGGGGAAACCCAATATGGCAGAGTGTTATCTAATAAGATTTGAATTATTTATCTCAATAACTGAAACAAAGTTAGATAATAACCCAAAAGTCATCTATTAAAACTCTAACCCCAGGAAACATAATTTGATTAAAACTAAAAAAGAATGAACAAATTCTACTGTACTTGCATTTATAATGATAAAATTTCACTATATATTATAAAATCCCAACTACAAACACCCCAACATTTTATTTATTTTTCCCCCCAACATTTTTAAACTAATACCTACCGTATCTGAATTCCCTTCCAGTAATATGTTGATGGCTCTGTTCACATCGCCATTGCAATCATGCAGGGCCACTATGGACTCATCTTGGTTTTTCCCTGTTACTTCCATAAGCTATAGAAAAAGCACAAATTTGTTAATAAACAATATTTTTTTTCAAGAGTTTGTATTTTCAAGAGTTCAAATAATTCTCCATCTGTATATTCATTTAATTCATCTATATATTCATGACAATTGATCATAAAGTGACACAAAATCATTAATTTTAAATTGAACTTTAAGTCTGCATTTGACCTTTATTTTCCCATAGCCAAATGTGGGCCACCTACTATGTGAAAATATAGCCTTCCAAGATTTCAATTAGAACACGTATACCTCTTTATTTTGCTGCCAACGAGCTTCTTTGCTGGTAACTTTTAAGTCCTCTAAAGAAAGACCAGTTCATCATCAATAATGTCATCTCCCCAATCTGTGTTAACAACCCTGAACACGGGTCTATTTGTTGTTGTATTACTTTCCCCCCTAATCTTATTAAACTACCACTCCTACCTTCCCCATTTAAAAAAAAAATCCTTAATTCATAATTTTAAAATTCAGAATAAAATTCCTACATTAGCAAGGTCCATTACTTTTTAAAAGATAGTTTTCAGCATTCATTTTTACCTCCCTCTTCCACGAGTAATCTGATATAGGTTAAATATGAAGGTGCATTACTTTTCAAAGACGTGAGAAATGGATGGGCATTTGTTTGTTTTTCACATTTGTGAAGGTTAAATTGGAGAAATGGCGACTTGAATTGGCTGGCTGAAACCCACAGGGATATCAATGGGTGGTTTGGAGTGGAAGTTATCTCCCTCAAAAAAAGAAAAAAGAAAAAAAGGAAGAATGCAAATTCCTTAAGGGGAGGATAGGGTTTTTGATAGGAGTGGTAGCCCCTGAGATTTTAAAATTATCTTTTATTCTTTGTCCCTAGCCTTCCACTTTAACAGTCCCTTCAGTCCCCATACTACAAATGACACTGGGTCATATTTGTTTGGGGGAGAGGAGAATGTTTGAGTTAAGCCCCAGTAAGGAGCAAGTACCCTATAGCTGATCTCCACTATTGTGATCTGGTAACCAACATTGTATTTCACTTCCAGTTTCTAGGCACTTTAAAAAGGATCTCTGGATTTGGCCTTTAAATATTTAACACCAGTCTCTAAGAATCCCTCCTGTATAGGTAGGGCCCCACTCACTTTGACAGATTTAACAATTTAAAGAGTAGAGAATGATGGTTACTCTACACCAGCTCATTCTGTAAATGTTAAAATGAGCAGAACCTGTTCCTATTTTATCATAATCACATATAACTGAAAGTCAATTTTGCCAGTATCTTGTTAGCATATTTAAGACAGTCTCAACCATCTCATTACACATCTTGTCACTTGAGTTTAACTCTCCCTAGCTCCTCTCCTTCCTTCTAGGACCCTGTCCTTATTCCTCCTCTCCCCTGAGACTTTTAAAGGTCCCAAATCTTTGTTCTGTGATTAATATATACAATATGATTGTGAATTATGCTTTTCTAAAACTATGTTCTCAATTTCCTTTCTAACCTATTTCAATTATGTCCATTTCTGAGTCCATACACTGGCACTGCCTCCCTATAACTCCAAACTAGTCCATGAACAATCTTTCAAAAAGTTGTAATCTACTCTTTTGAGATTGCACAAAGAGAATTCTGTTGCAGAGATATCAGTGACAAAATCCTTATAACCTCTTCTCATCAACTGAATTTCATTATCTGATTGTGATTCTTCATTATTTTGCACCCCCAAAAGCAACTGCTTGACATGGTGATTTTTTTGGGGGAAGGGCAATTGGGGTTAAGTGACTTGCCCAGGGTCACACAGCTAGACAGTGTTAAGTGTCTGAGGTCACATTTGAACCCAGGTCTTCCTGATTCCAGGGCTAGTGCTCTATCCACTGTGCCATCTAGCTGCCCCAGACATGGTGATTTTTAAAGCTACAATCTGTGTCAATAGAGTCTTTTCAGTACTCTTAAGAGGATGTGTTCAACTAAAAAGTTAACATTTTAATCAATGTATTAACATTCCAATAGAAGGTATTCTTATCTAATAGCTTGGAATCTTATCTAATAGCTTACTATCTAATTATCTTATCTAATAGCTTACTAAGATCCTACAAATTAAAAGAACAAAAATTGTCATTTATATAATTTGATAAAACATAGCATCCATTTATCATTTAAAAAAATTAAAAGATAGAGTATTTAATAGGACGAAAAAACATCAACTTGAAACCAGAAGCTGATGACAGAAATATATCACAAGGATCATACATTAACCTAACTAGATTTGTACCAGGAATTCGATACTAGTTCAGGAAAACTATACATATAACTGACCAAATCAGGAACAAAAACAGTAAAAATCATGATTATTTCAATAGATGTAGAAAAAGTTACAACCATTCTTTCCTACTAAAAACACGAGAAAGCACAGGAATAAATGAAGCTTTCTTCAAAATATTAAGTATCTAAAATCATCAGTAAGCATTATCTGTAATAGAGATAAACTAGAAGCCTCCCCACGTTCACCATTATTATTCAATATTGTACTGGAAATGCTAAATATAACAATAAGAAAAAAAATTGAAGAAATTAGAATAGGCAATGACAAAACAAAATTATCAATCTTTGCAGATGATACTTAAAGAATGGTAAAGAATCAATTAAAAACACCTGTTGAATTAATTACCAACTTAGCAAACTTCCAGGGGAAAAAAATTATTAAAAAAATCATCAGTATTTCTATATATTAGCCACAAAGTCAAACCAGATCTTGAAGGAGAAATTCCATTTAAAAAACTGTAAACAAAATTCTTGGGAGTCTATCTTCCAGGAACTATATATGAACACAATTATATTTCACACATATAAAGTCAGTTTTTATAACTGGAAAAATATTAATTGCTCATGGGTAGGCTGAGTCAATATAAAAATGACACCTAAATTATTTACTTGTAAAGTGCCACTATCAAAAATTATTTAATTGAGGTAGGAAAAAAATAAAATTCATCCGAAAGAACAAAAGATCAAGAATATTAAAAGAATTAAAAAAGACAAGATGAAGGAAAGTAGCTTGGCTATTCCAGATCTCAAACTTAAAAAAACAGTAATCATCAAATTTGCTACTGACTAAGAATTAGTGGTGGATTAGCAGAAGAGATTAGGTAAACAATACACAGTAGAAAATGACCACAGTAAACTAGTATTTGACAAACACAAAGACACTAACTTTTGCAAAAGAGCTCACTATCTGACAAAAATTACTGAGAAAACCATAAAGCAGTTTGACAGAAACTAGCTGTATAGAATCATCTCACAACATTTATCAAGTCAAGGTCAAAATAGCTACCTGATACAAATGTATATAGCACAAGCAATTTAAGGAAACATGGAATAATATCTTGCCAGCCATATGTACAGAAAAGTATGTGCAGAAGGGGAGAGAGGAAAGAAATAAAATATAAAAACGTTTTTAAAAAGATGTTTTAACAGAAATAACTTAATTGTAGGAATGACCTATGTGCCATGGTTAGGATAATTCAAAAGGGTAAAAATTTCAAGATAACCAAATTAAGATGCAAATTTAAAGAAAGAACAATCAAAACAGATTATTTCATAGAATTAAAAAATGTATCAATATTATATGAAAGAAAAAGAGCAAGAATTATGTGGGAGAAAACTGATAAGCTGTGACTCAACCCTTCTACACTTCATGATATATTACATAAAATTACAAACCATCTGCTTCCTTAATGATCAAAGGAAAAAAAAACAATCACAAATGAACTGTGAACAACTGACCTTAAGACATAAATGACAAAAGAAAATCAAAACAATTTTAAGGCGTCACTCTCACATCCTCCAAAATCATGTTTTTAATCACAACTCAAAAGCTAAATTAAATTCTGTTAAAGAAAGTATAAGTCAATGTTGCTGGGGTAATGGAAACAAAGTCACATTAATGTATCATGGGGAGTTACTATGAATTAGCTGCTAAAAAAAAAAGCATGCTAGATAGTATTTCTGATTTTTGCAAATGAAGTGATAACATTTTCTGTATTCTTTTGAAACTACCAAGTATATACTTCAAAGAGATCACAGACAAAAAACAATGGTACTATATTAAAAAAATAAACAAGCAAAAAACATTTATAGCAGCACTTTTTGTGATAAAGTAGACCCATCAAAGTGGGGAATGGCAAAACAGAATTGTGACATAAATATGCTATAAGAGAGGATGAATACAATGAAAGAGGAAAATCATAAAAAGTTTTACAAGAACCAAAACAGTGAAGAAGCAAGGTGACTCATAAAACAATATACATAATGATTATAATACCAATAGAAAAAAAAAATCCACTTGGAATCAATCAAAAATAAATGATACCAAAAACATGAAGAATAAGCCTGGTTTCCAAAGAAAGAATATAATAAAATACTTCCTTTTTTGCTCTTTTCAGAGGTTGGGGAATGTGGACATTGCACCCCCCCCCCAAAAAAAAAAAAAACCAACACCAGATTTTTTTTTAAATATTGAAAATTTTAAAAAATATTTTTCTACTCTTTTTCCTTAAAAAAAAAAAGGGTTTCAAATCAAGGATAATTTTTTGGGATAGGGAGGAAATAGGATAAATGGGATATAAATAAATGGGATATAAATAAAATGGGATAGGAAGGAAAAACCTAGTTAAATATAAAAATTAAAAAGTTTAAAAAAATCAGTATTTTTTAAAAAAAGCTCTCTTGTTATTAGATAAAAATGCCAATTGGGACAATAAAGGATGCAGAAACAGAATCTAATATAGTCAAGTAATAAATACAAGACAATAAAATATTAGTAAATAATCATTATTCAATAAAAATTGTTAGGAAAATTAAAATGTTAAGTTTTAATTCCAACCTCAAACACATATTTACAGTAAATTTCTCTTAAGAACAATAGACAAATCACTAAAAATAATTACCTGTGAAGGAATTTTAACCCCAAGAAACTTGGCATTAAAATAGATTTATAATATCATAAATTTGGAAGTTATTCACAACACTGAGACTTGCTTGTCTTGGTCAATTATAATTCAAGTTGTCCTGAAAAGTTCACCACAGTGGACGTCTACCCAAACTTTTAGGACACTTGCCTTACTTCCTCCACAAAATATAAAGGGCTTTCCATTTGTCAACCAAATGCTGCTACCACATTATCAACAAGCCTATCCTCTTTCCAAGCATGTAATTTCTTGGTGATACTATTCAAATATGCTCTTTGGTCAGATGGTGTGACTTTCATTCATGCTACACCCCATTGTTCTAGATGTGGTACCACCTTCCATGCCTCATTGTCATATAGCAACATTATAAAATGTTGATATTAAAAGGCAGACCCTTGCTTTCATGAAAAATGTGGAGTCAATTAAAGAGCTTTGCAATTTCCCAAATTTAAAACAGCTTTCTGTTCTACTATAAGCCTAATTCATCAGCCATTTGTATTTTTTGCCTCAGAAACACATATTGTTGCACAAGCACTCTAGAGCAGGGCTTCTTAAACTTTTTCTACATGTGACCTTTTTTTGTCCAAGAAATTTTTATGTGACAACTCCAGATATATAGTTACATAAAATAGGTATACAAATCAAAAACTTATGATGATGAATAAGATAAACTTATTTAAAAACAATTTTTCTGGTACATATATACCATTTATTAAAGATAAAAGTAACTGTGCATACTAATGAGATGGATGTGTTTGTTTATTTTTATATAAAAAACTATTAGATCTTGGCAGAATATTTGATATTTTTCACTGTTGGCAAATTTGTTGGGACTTTCCACATTTCATTATGTGGCCCCATATGGGGTAGTGACCCACAGTTTAAGAAGTTTTGCTCAACGATACCTTCCAATCAGATACATATTGTAATCTGTGCAACAAATTCTTCATTCACTTGGTCTTTCCTGTGAGAAGGACATCAAGCAAAGTCTTCAGAATATAGATTTCTGCAGGGACCTTGCAATGTTTTGGAGTTTGCTGTACAATGACAGGAAGAAAGGAGGATAATCGGGAAGACCTCACCATTCACAGAGAATCTCTTTTCCACCTGGAATCTGTGTTGGTATATCTCTGTGACAGTAATGGATACCTTTGGTGAACCATTCCCATCCCTTTTTTTATTTCTTGACATCTCTTATTTAACTGTGAATTAAAATCTACATGTTCTTAACTAAAACTCTTATAAGATGCTCTGAAATTTGTGTATAAATAACTTTAAAGAACTCAGTAGAGTTCTTGATATTCATTTGGTTACCTTTGAGAAAGTAATACTGGGGGGAGTGGAAAAGAGAGAGAAATCAGACTTCATAAATTTTTAAAAGCAACTAATAAAATATATTATTAGAAATGACAGATGCAGGTACCTGAAAATAAATATTTTACACAAAATAATAATTTTCCTCCTTCCATTGAGAAGGCAAGAAACACAATCCTCATTATACACAGAAATCATGTTAAACATGTTTCCCCTCACTGTCTAAAAAGAAAAAGGAAAGGAAAGATGTACGCAGAACATCAATTCTCAGTCTGGAAGTGGACCGCATTTTTCATCTTGATTTTTTGGAAATGTGGTATCACTGCATTATCTTTTCAGCACTGTTACTGCTATGTAATATATTCTCCTGGTTCTGCTTACTTCACTTTTTTTATTAAGTTCATACAAGCCTTCCCAGGTTTTTTTGGTTAAAACTATTTCCTTCATCATTTTTTATAATACACTAAGATTTCATTACATTAATGCAACATAACTTGTTCAAGTCATTGCACAAAATGATAAGCATCCTCTAAAGTTCTAATTCTTTGCCACCACAAAGAGTTGCTATAATATTTTTGTATATGTGGGTGTTTTCCCCCCATGGAATATAAACATAGTAGTAATATTGCTGGGCCTTTTGGAAAAATTTCAAATTTACTTTCCAAAATGCTTGGAGCGGCTCCCAATACTAATACTTCATTAGTATTACCACTATTATTTTTTTCATAGCCCCTCCAACTTTTGTCAGTTTTTTTTCTATCATGTTAACTACTCTAAGTAGTATGTCTCAGAATTGCTTTAATTTACATTATTCTAATTAGCAATGGTTTTAGAGCATTTTTAAAATTTCACTATAGATAGCTTTCATTCTGTTCTCCATTCCTATCAGCTTTTCCTCATAAACATGGATCAATCACACTATTTTAGGAATGAGATCTTTATCAGAAAACTTGCCCCAAAGATTTCTCTCTTCTCCCCCCCCCCCCCTTCCCTATGGTTTCCTGCTTTTCTTATTTTTTAGATGCATCAGTTTTGTAACAAATTTTGTTACAAAACTGATGCATCTAAAAAATAAAATTCTCCATTTTACCTGCCATGAATCTAGCCCTTGTATAGTAGTCATGAACTCTTTCCCGCCCGTTGATCTAATAATTTCTTCTCCATCCCGCTAATTTGCTTATATTATGTTAAAAATCACACAAATATTTTCAACTTATTTTGGAATACAGTGTGATTGAGCTTATTTTAAATCCAGTCTACAATGTGAGATATTAGTTTCTAGCTAGTTTTTGTCCTACTAGCTTTCCACTTTGCTAGAAGTTTTTTTCAAATAGTGAGTTGTTGCTTTACTAGCTGGGATATTTAGGGTTAGCGGATTGTAAGTTATTTATTTCATTAGTTTTTTAATATTGTGTATCTATTTGTTCCATCAACCAATTAATATTTCTTACCCAAAACCAAATTGTTTGGATGATTATAGCTTTGGATGTATTATTGATAGGTTCCCTTCCTTTAGTTTTCCCCCCAATGATTTTCCCTTGACATTCCTGACATGTTATTCCTCCAGATGGATTATTTTTTTTCTAGCACTATAAAATAATTCTTTTATTGTATACTAGTTCAGTCCAACAATGAACAATTAATATTTCTTCAATTATTTAGATTTGTTTTTATTTTTATGGAGTGTTTTGTAACTGTTTATAGTGTTCCTGTGAGTCTTGGCAGGCAGACTCTCCCATATTATAAATTCTCTGCAGTTTATCTTAAAAGGAATTTCTTAATCTTCTGAGTTTTGTTGGTAACATAAAAAAAATGCTAATGATTTATATGGATTTACTTTATATTCTACCTTTCTGAATGAAGCTCTTGTTTTCAGCTAGTTTTTGACTCTCTATGGACCCATAAATAAACCATTATACTCTGCAAAGAGTTATACTTTTAGTTTTGTTTCCTCATTGTTTATTCTTATTCCTGTCTACTTGCCATATCTCTAGTACAATACTGAATTATAATGGTGATGATGGATAGCCTTGCTTCAAGCTTGATTTTACTGGGAAGTTTATTCCCATTATAAATGTATTCTCTTCATTTTAGATAGTTGAAACGTATTTTAAGAAAAGTTCCATTTATTTCTATGCTTTCTGATGTATTAAATAGGAATGGGTGCTATATTTTGTCAAAAAAACTTTTTTTCTTTTGAAAATAAAAAGCTTTAATTAAAAAAAAAAAAACACCTGTTTTCTCCATCTATTTTGATTTTTGCTTTTATTATCGGTAAAATCAACTATACCTATAGGTTTGCTAATATTGAACTAATCCTCTACATTCCTGCCCAGCATGTTTATAGTATGATCTTTGTGATATATTACTGCAATCTCTTTGTTGTTTTATTTTACATTTTTGCATCAATATTCATTGATAAAATTGGCATATACTTTTCTTTCTCTACTTTACCTATCAAAACCAAATTTCCATCACAAGAAGAATTTGATAAAACAGCTACTTTACTTTTTTTTTTTCAGTTTATATTGTATTGGAATTAATTGTTCTTTGAAGTTTGGTGGAATTAACTGATATATCTAGTCTGGGAGGTTTTCTAAGAGAGTTTATGGCTGGTTAAATTCTTTTTTTTCTAGGATAGGGCAATTTTAATATGCTATTTGAATTCTGTTAATCTGAACAATTTATCCATCCATTTCATTAATGCCAATTTCATTGACATAAAGTTAGAGAAAATAGGTTCTAATAATTGATTCTATCTTCCCTAGTAATACATTCATCCTTTTCACTTTTTGATACTGTTAATTTGGGTTTATTCTTTCTTTTTAATCAATGGTCTATCTGTTTTATTGGTTTTTCCCTCCCATAAAATCTGTTTCTAGTTTTGTTTATTAATTCATTTTTTTTAACTTCCAAGTTTAGTAATCTCAATTTTCAGGATTTCTGTTTTTAAAAAAAATGTTTTTTGGGGGGAGGGTTGATTTGTTGTTTTTCTAAGTTTTTTAAAAGATGCACACCTAACTTACTGATCTGGTTTTTCTTTTACTAATATATGTATTTAGAGATATAAACCTAAGTAATGATTTGACTGCATACAACACATGTTGGTATGTTGTCTCATTATTGTTGTTGTTTCTTATTCTTTATAATCCCATTTGGAGTTTTCTTGGCAAGGATACTGAAGATATTTGCCATTTCTTCAGCTCATTTTATAGAATAGGAAACTGAGGCAAACTGGATGAAGTGATTTCCCTAAAATCACACAGCTAGTTAAGTATACGAAGCTGAACTTGAACACAGGTCTAACTCCAGACCACTTCACCATGCAACTGCCTGAAATAGTTTCTGTAATTAGTTCTTTGACTCATTTTTATTATATTATAGCCTCCCAAAAGATGAATTTAATATTTTTGTTTTCTTTCCTGCTTATGTTGAGTTTTTTTTTAATGCCTTAATATACTGTCAGTTTTACTGATATATAGTTGGGCAAGAATAGTTTCTAATGTTTGCTTGATTTGGGAGAAGATGCCACTTATAGCTAAAATATATATATAAACACTTTTCTATTTTCCCAGTCAATATCCTCCAGGTCTAGCTTATCTAATTTTTCTAAAATCCTATTAATTTCCTTACCTTCATTTTATTTTATGGTCAGATGTATCTAGGTCTGAGAATAGAAAACTGAAGTTCCTCCCACCCCCACTAGTATAGTTTTATTGTCTATTTCCTCCAATAATTAACTTACCCTTGCCTTTCTTGCTTTAAAGAATTTGAAATTAAGCTATTAGGTGCATATAGACCAATACTGATAGAACACTTTACTATGTTACTTTTTAGCAAAATTTAATTTCCTCAATTATCTTTTAATTAAGTCAATTTTTGTTTTGTCAGAGCTCAGAGCTACTATTCCTAGCTCTTTTTTCCTAATTTCTGCTTCAGCATAACAAGTTCTGCTCTTGTTTCTTACATTAACAGTATCTTTCTGTTCCAAGTATATGTCATGTAAACAATTTATTATTGAATTTTGGTTTCTAATCTATTCTACTATCCTTTTCTACTACATGTGTGAGTTCATCTTATGATTACTATTTCCTTCTATCTTATTCTCTCCTATTTATCCTTCCCTCCTTGAGTTTGTTTTGCTTCTGACCACACTTCCATTAATCTTCACTTTTTTAACTCCCCTCTTCTATCTTAGCCCTCCTTTTTCTTCTACTTTCCTATACTCAACTATGTGTGCTTGTTTATTTACCTATTCTTTCTCTCCTTTATTCCAATGCATCCATTCTTTTGAGTTCATCCCAACATAAAGATGCACCCATGTCTTCTAAATAGGCTCCCTCTGCCCTAGTAACAATATAGGAATAGAACCAATTTGGTTTTATAGTCTCTTATGATTTCTCACTTTTCTATGTTTCTTGAGTATTGTTTTTGAATATCAAATTTTCTATTTAATGCTGGTTTGTTCATCAGTAATGCCTGAAAGTCCTTTATTTCATTAAATATTTTTTCCTTCCCTGCCCTGTAGTAATATTCTCAACTTTGGTTATTGTCTTAGCTCCTTTGCCTTCAAAAATATATCCTGAAACTCCTGACTCCTCCTCCTCCTACTAACCTAACTAAATTTTGTGTAATCCTGATGGTGGCTCTATGGTATTTAAATGGTTTTCTTCTAGAAACTTCCAGTATTTTTTCCTTGACCTGAGAGACATGGGTTTTGGCTGTAATATTCTTGAGAATTTTCATTTTGGAATTTTTCAAGAGATCACCAAGGGATTCTTTACATTTCTACTTTGCCCCCTAGATCTAGAATAGTTAAGACAGTTTCCTTTTAAAATTCTTGAATTACAATGTGTAACCTCTTTTTATGTTTACAGCTTTTAGAATGTCTGATAAATATTAAATACTCCTTGTAAAGGGAGAAGGAAGGCAGATATGCTAATGCTCTACTGAGGAAGCTATGAACTTATTCAACCATTTCAAAAACAAGTTAAAATTGTGTAAGAGATAGTTAATAAATTGACCCAGGGATCCAATGGTTAAGAAAATTATGGTCCATTAGCAAAATGGAAAAGTTTTAACAGTATAAATAATAAAGTCAATACAAGTTATAATAAAATTGGTAAAATGCAAATCAAGGTTAATATCACATTGTTGAAGTATCTAAGAGTTCTTAAGTAATCTGCACCTTTGCTTTTCTAAGGAAACAACTTTTATTAATATAAAAATTTGGAAATTTCATAGTGGTGGTGTAAGTTTTTCATTTCTCTTCTTATGATCAACTTCTAATCAATTTCCCTTAAGCCTTCTCCAGTATTCTGGAGATGAGGGGGAGCCAATGGAGTTTAGTGAATGGGTACAGCAACATAGCAGGTATAGGCTTTCAGATGATTAACTTGACAGCTAAATGAAGGATCAACTGGAGTGGGAGAGACTTGAGGCAGAGAGAGCAACTAGTATAGTGAGCTATTATAGCAATGTAGGCATCAGTTTATGAGGGCCTAGATCATCTTCAGAGTAGAGAAGGGGATATATATACCAAAGATGTTACAAAGGTAGAATCAACAGCAATAGGAGACAAATCGGTTATGGGAATGGTAGTGAGGTGAGTGAGAGAGTAGTGTCACTTAAATTGTGAGCTTGAGTGACTTGAATTGAAAAGGAGCATTGTATATTAAGAAATAAAACCCAAGTTTCAATTCTACCTCTGCCACTCACTAGCTAAGTGATTCTAGACAAGGCTATTATTGGCCTCTGTGGACCTAGATTTTCTAACCAGTAATATGAGTGAGTTGGAATAGATCTATTCATTTTTTCCTTTCAGCACTAGTGCTTTGATTTTTTTTCTCATAATAATAACAACAAATGAATCTCAAGGTTTTACAATTGCTACAAATTATCTCATTTGATTCTTAAGACTATACTGTGAAGTGGGTAAGAGAGTAACATAGTAGAAAGAGTATTTGCAATCATGAAACTCGAGTTCAAAAACTGCCTATGATTCTTACTAGTTGCTATAGAATTATAAATATGCCTGTATCTGTTTCCTTCATTGCTTAAAAAAAGGAGGGGGGAGGAGTGAATCCCACCCATTTATGGTTCAAGAGAGGTGATGTCATGCTTATGTACTTTGCAAATCTTAAAGCCCTATTGTAAAGATCAAGTATCATTACAATAAATATCAAATTTCATTTTATAGATGAGACAAATCCTCCTGCAGATTAAATGGTTTGCCCATAGTCACAAAGCTAGTAGTAACCACAAGAAGTCATAGTCGAACACAGGCCTGTTTTCATTCCAAGTGTAAAAGAATTCTTGTAACACTCTTATCAATGTAATATGGTATCTTTGTTCAATAAGACCTAAGCCTTAGAGATGAAAGAGACCCTGAAAATCGTTTAGGTTGTTAGCCTTCTCACTGAACAAAAATTTTTCTAGAATAAAAGAAAGATTTGATACAAATAATTTTAAAATGAAAATACTTCTTGTGAGTTTATGTTCTTGAGCAAAACTCAAAATTCTGCAAAAAGTAGTAGGCTACAACTCAAATTTACAAGTCACTTATTCTTTCCAAATCAGAGGAAATTATTTTTAAAATGAAAATAATTTATTTCTTATGAGGCAAGCATATTTGAAATGGTACTCCAAATAGGCAGTGAGGGAATATTTCAGTGTTTAAGAGTGTTTGATTGTTTTCCATATTTAAAAATTAGAGGATGTTACAAGTGATGCTTTCAAAATTTCAGTGAATCTTGGTTAATGATAAACATTTTGCAGTATAACTGAAAATCCTAGAAAATAAATATTAAGACCAGAATAAAAACGTCTGTTTAATAATATCATACCTGTTTAACTTTGTCTTCAAAGTCTGCATCATTCTTATCATAGATCATTTGAGCGAGGCGAATCTGTTCAGCTGTTGCCTAAAAAGTAAAAAGAACAATTAATTTTCTAAAATAAAAATATAATCAAAAAGCCAAAATTTGCAATAACACCCACAAACCCAAAATACTATGTTAATGTGAGTTATCTAATAAATAATGTCCGTTTGTAACTTGTACCAGCAAATATGTAAGATAAACTACTATCAAAATAAAGAAAAATTAGTGTTCCATTTCTGTATTTAATTGTCCTAAAATTGTTTAATTGTCCTAAAATATGTTCTACTTTGTGACCACAGGCTCTATTAGCATTAGATAATCACAGAAACAATAACCTGAATGATATTTCTTTTCAAAAATAAATATAAATAAAAGGGGGTTAAAAACAGTGACTAGGTTGGCAGAAAAGAATAGCTGGTATGACAAATGAACTTGTTATAAAACCAAGGCTCAGATATCACTCTTAGAAGACCAAAGTAAAACAAAAAAACAAAAAACTGGCCCCATTTTACATGTAAAAGGATAAAACTAATTACTTGACCTAAATTTTTTTTTTTTAAAGCTACAATGTTTGGTGTCAAAAACTGTAATACAAATCATGTGTGCATTTGGTGGATATACTCAAACACACAGCTTCCTATGTATCCCCAGTTTTAAACTACTGAACAGAAACTCATTTTCTGTTACTCTCAGCTAAATAACAGAGAAACAGCAAGCACCACAGAGAATGAGGCTTAAAAAAGTCTGGCTTCAAATTCTAACATCACCACCAGCTCTAACCCTGAGCAATATGCCTCAAACAATTCCCCCTATAACAAATAATATTCAATCTCAGATGAACTTCAAATACTCCTTGTTAGAGGAGTTTTTACATATGCTAAGAAAAGTAACTTAACATAATCATATAAAAAACTTGAAATGACTAATCTATCATTTGCAATATCTACAACATTTAACAGAATTTTGAGTAGCATTATTTTAATGTGTATACACACACACACACACACACGCATGTATGGCATACAGAAATAGCACAGTAAGGTGCCCCAAGCCTATTCCATATAAACTATTCCATTGAAATGGTTTTAATCTTTTCTGTGTATTTGAATGTAAATCCTAAATGATTCTTCTACCCAACAGTCAAGATCTAAGAATCCCTTTAAAATAGCTATATTGTTTTTATGCAGCAATGCAAAAGTTTTCAAGAATTAAAAATCACAATTATGGTGAAATGAACTCAACTACTATTTTTAAAAAACAGTCCCATTGTCCCTTTTATATGAGGCAAAAGAGTAAACTTATCTACTTTTCTTTAGTGAAGTTCTTAACCTGAGAGTGGAAGGGGTGGAGGGAAGGGGGAGTAGAGAGGAAGAGAGCTATAATTTTTTAAAAAATATTGATAACCATATTTTGATATAATTGGTTTCCTTGGAAATCTTATGCATTCTTGAGAAGGAATTCACATGCTTTATTAGACTGCCAAGAAGGTCCACGACATGAAAAAGCTTAAGAACCTCTTCTCAACTATGAAGATTGAATGTGAATCGAAGCATAGTATTTTCACCTTTTTTGTTTGATTTTTTTTTTTCCTTTGTGATTTTTCCTTTTGGTCTGATTTTTCATGCACAATATGACAAGTATGGAAATATGTTTAAAAATATTGTACATATATAATCTGTATCAGATTGCTTGCTATCTTGGAACAGGGAGAAAGCAAGGGAGGAAGGAAAAAAGAATTAGAACACAAAATCTTGCAAAAATGAATGTTGAAAATCATCTTTAAATGTAATTGGAAAAAATAAAATAATATTGAGAAAAAACAGAACCCCTTCTTTAGAAACAAGAAGACCCCATTCCTTCAATATACCAAATAAACACACATAACTGAAAGTAATGCAACAAATAATTAAATGTCAAAATGTTTAATAGCTATTTCAAGGCTCCGTATTTTGGTATGGGCACTTTCTAGAAACCAAGTCATAAACTTCATTAACTGAGCTAATAGTCCTTTTTATACAGAATAGTCTCTCAAGTATCATCTAGCTTCTTCAAGTAGATATTTTCACAAATTGATCTGTGAAAGACAAAAAATGCAGACAATGGTACAAAACAAGAGGAAAGGGGGAAATTAAAAAAAAACAAAACCCATTATGATCTAATATGGTATACTGGGGGGAGGGGAAAGAAAGGTGATATAGCTCTAAAGGTTACCTATTACTTTTGGAAAATTACTTAACTTCTCAGAACTTTCTTTAAAATGAAAAGGAACTGTACTACATAACTTCTGTGGTTCCTTCCATCTCTAAATCCCATGAAGAAGAAAAGGAGTAGCCAAGGGAGGAAAAAAAAAATAGAGAAAGCTATACTGAAATATTAAAGAGAAATAGTAATAAAATGAGGGAGGAATTAAATCAATTCTCTGTTTTCTAGAAACACTTATCTCTCATTAAACAGCAGACATGTTAAGACTGCTCCCAAACTTGTTCAACCTAAAGACCAATACTGATGCTCACTCTTCTTCTATTCCCCTCTTAATATCTGAAGTGGCACACTGGAAAGCTCATGCTCATCTAAACTATCTGGGAGTACAGTATAAAGCTAAAATTATTTTTTTCAAGAGAGTTAACCTCAGAGATCCACTCAAAAGATTTCTTCTACAAAATCAGCTTCTCTGAAAACATAACTATTAAGACTACCATATATATACCCATACTTCCACTCAATAGCTTTAAGATGCTTGATTTTTCTTCCCTTCCTCCAGCTCACAAACTATTTCTAAAATACTAAAACCAAAACCATCTTTTTATTCATACATCTGCTTCCTTTACATTTATTTCAAATAATATCACAATTAAGTGCTATCTAATAGCATGTAATTCTTTTTTAAATTTTATTTTTAATTTATGAAAGAAAACAAGCACTTCCATAACATAGTATAATAAAAAAACAAATCATTGCACATGAAACCACAAATCTACTATATATATACAATCTGCTATTATATATATATGTGTGTGTGTGTGTGTGTGTATATATATATATATATATAAAGAGAGAGAGAGAGAGAGAATTATCAAGCAGTTCTATCACAGCTGTGGAGAGGAGTGCAAAAAAAAATGTTTATAACAAATTATGTCAAGACAACCTTAGAATCGAGTTCTCAAATACACAGAAAACTGAAAGTAATGCAACAAATAATTAAATGTCAAAATGTTTAATAGATATTTCAAGGCTCTGTATTTTGGTATGGGCACTTTCTAGGAACCAAGTCATGACCTTCATTAACTTAGCTAATAGTTTTTGAGAATCAGTCAATCTGAAGATAAGCCTTTATGAACCTAATGAAGTTGGTAAGAATCAAATTTGGTTCAGTAGAAAAGTTCATTATAGTGACAGAATAAAAATCTTGTAACTGGAAGGAAATGGGATTCATCTACTTAAACCTACCACCAAATTAAAACAAAAATCCTTTTCTCAACCATTGTTCATATCATTCAGTCTTTACTTAAATACTTCCAGTGCGACAGACAGGGAGACTACTATCTAGGCAGGGTAGCTCAATTTCTTATAAAATCATCTTATAAAAGTTCTTGCCTTGCATTTAAATGTTCCCCCACTAATTAGCTATGTAAATTAGATCTTTGACAGTCTTTCAAACATAGAAAAACAACTAATGTGTCCTACAAGTCTACTTTGCTGTTGGTTAAACAATTCCCAATTAACCTAAAATACTATGCATGACAGATTCCAGACCCTTCACCATTCTTAATGTGTCAAGTTGTCAGTATTCATCTTTAAAAACCATTTTTTTCCCTAGTTTCAGTCCAGACCTTCAATTTTATGGCAAGATGATTCTTACAAATACAAATCAGCCACTTGGCAATTTATAATCATAAGAGACATCTGGGGAATATAAAAGAACTTGTCCAGAGTCAATACAGCCAGTTAATACATCAGATTGCATCAGAAATAAGAACTTTAAAATAGCCATTTTTAATACCATAGGCCAGTAGCCTATACAACATTCTCATGCAAAACTGTTTTAAGCAGTATAGAGTACAGTGAGACTATTAACTTAGTTTCAACACTATACTTCTATTAATACAAATATCAGTCTTTTTTAGCAATGAATCTCATGTACCATACTGATTTTGTTATAAAGGATATCTACTACAGGCCTTTTTCATTAGGAAGTAATTTCCATGTTATTGCCAAGGTCTCATGCATTCAATTCTTAAGAAATTATTTTCCTGAACTCAAAAAGATTTTAATACTTTTTTGGTACTAATCTGGAATCATAATTAAATTTTGGTATATATTCTCAGCTTATCAAGAGCTAAACTAAAAAACAAAACAAAAACAAAACCAGTTGTCATGCAATGCATCTGGTTATTCAAATTCTGTATTATCTTGTCAGACATGTGCATTATAGATTGTCAATGACCAAGGACAAAAATCTGTGGCAGGCAATTGAATTCTCTCCAGGATTATTATATAAAACTACACAGAAAGCAACCCCACTTGCTAAAGGACATGCAACTTGTTAATAACAAAGCATAGTATATTCTTCCCCAATTCTTGGTCCAAAATTCACTCTGCTATACCCTAAGTTAGGACACCCTATTGCAAGTTAGGAAATTGAAAACAGTTGCTTAGTCATTAAGTAGACTCAGATTTAGAATAAGATGGCAGCAGTAAGAATTTTTTAAAAGATGAGTAAGAACTGAAAGGATTTACTGAATGACCAGATAGAGGGACAAAAAAGAAAGGTAACAAGTCAGCCTATGAGGGATCCAATGTTTTGCACAGAAATAGAAAAGTTGGGAAGGAAGATATCTATTTGTAAACAAAAGTTGAAAGCAGATTTGGAGAATAGATTATAAATACTATACTGAGCTGGAGAGGACAGTAGTAGTCCAAGTAAAAATGTGTTACAATATAAAGAGTATGGAATACAAGAAAATGACAGTCACAGATATGAATTTTGAGAATCAACATAATAGTTGGAGAACTCATTTATTTTTATTTCTTCAAGGCAAAGAACACTGGGGAAAAAAGTAGATGGTGACCAAAGACTAAGCCTTGGGATAATTAGAAAACAGAAAAGGAAAAATGAAACAGCAAGGGAGATAAAATACAGTTAAGAATGTACATCAGGAAATCTGAAGTTATTACTTACTTGATCCATTCCGTCTTACTATATTTGTGCTTATGACCTTTAGGCACCAAAAGTATATTATATACTAAATTTGTTCAACCTAAGTGGCCTAAGAGAATTTTGTACAACTCACTGTACAAAATCTATACTAAATAAAGTAGTAATTGAATTGTTAAGAAAGTTAATGCTTCATTCTGTTTAGTCTAAAGAACTGTAATTGATGACATTTAATAAGCCTATACAAAATAGGAGACAAAGCAGTATACCCAGAACATAATAATACTGATAAGAGTTTGGAGCATAAAATGAAAAAATTAGGTCTTTCTCAAAATATAATGTAAATTGACACTGTGTATCCTTATATAAAAGGACTAAAAGATTTGTCATTTTCAAATGGAAAGCCCTATTTGCCTGAGAGACATTTCTTTTGACATTTAAATCCACGTTCTCTAATCCATTGCTTAATGGCCTGTGGAAGTCAAACAAAAAATTTGGAGGCCCTAAATATCTACCCCCACCCCAAGATCTAACCCAGAACATTTTTTTCTCTGGGAATCCAAAAGGAAAAATAAAAAAATCAAGAACTGAGAGACCTAAAGAAAGAAGAAATTCACATATAAATTTGAATTTAAAAACACATTTACTTTAAGTAAATATACATAAATTATATATACATTCCAGATTGATTTTAGTCCTCAATATTATAAAATATATTTTGTCATGCTTTAACTCATGATAGTATAGAATTTCCTGAGGCTTCCTTCCCTTTTATTTTAATATTTTAGCTGTTTACAAACTCCCATATTCTGCAAGGAAAAAAACCAAGCACATACTGAGTTTATTAGTTCAGATAATAAAATCTGGATCAAACATGTATTCTAAATATTTAAATTACAAGAATCATTTTTTAAAAATCTTAAATATCATCTATTCCAAATGACTTAATTGTATAGGTGAGGAATCCAGGGCTCCAAAGAAATTAAGTAACTTGCCCGAGGTCATTGGAGATAGTATTCACTTTAAACAAGCTTCCTAGGAAGTGGCTGTATTTAAACTTTTTAAGTTTTGGCTAATGCCGCTAGAGTTTTTAACTGCCATTAGATATGCTTATATAATACTATGTAACACTGATAGGGAATTTCTTTTTTAAAGGAAGAAAACAAGCTTTTATTAAATGCTTACTATGTGTCAGGCACTGTAAATATGCCATCATTTGATTATCACAGGGGTAGTAATTGCTCTAATCATCGCCATTTTACATGCAGGCAGAGGGTAAAGGTCACAGAGCAAATACAAGTCTGAGGTAGAATGCAATACTTTTGTGTGCAATTTCTCATGACCCCACAGACCATTGAACACCAAGCTCTTCTATCCTCCACTATCCTCCACAGATTGTCCAAGTTCATATCCGTTGATTTCATGACACTTTCCGTCTCATGCTCTACTGTCTGTCCCCTTTTCCTTTGCCTTCCATCTTCCCAGAGTCAGGGTTTTTACCAATGAATTTTGTCTTCTCACTGTGTGGCCAGAGTAATGAAGCTTTAGCTTCAGAATCTGAATAGTATGAATTAATTTTATAATTATCAGCATAACTATAAGCAAAACGCCACCAGAATAAAGGATATTAACCTAAGAAAAGAAAGGCAAATGTCTTCTGTCCCAGAACCAAAAATATTTATATGAAAAGTAGATGGGGAAGACAGGAATGGGAAAGGGAAAAATAGGGGAGGGGAGGAAGAGTTGTGAGGAAGAAAGCACATGTGTGATCAAGGTACAGAAAAAGGAAAGAGGTTTCAATGTAACATTTTAAAATACATAGAGAAGAGCAGAGTAAAAGTTCAAAAGTGAACACACAAGCAGTGCAGATTTCTTAACAGGCTCTTTACATATGTAGGTGGCTCATCAGACAGAGCATAGGACTTAGAGCCAGAAAGCCCTGAAATTAAATCTTGCTTCAATTATTTACCAGCTTTGTGACCCTGCCTAATTAATTCAACTTTTCTATGCCTCAGTTTATTTATTTGTAAAATGGATTAATAATAGCATCTAACTCAAAGGACTGTGAGGTTGTGAAGATCAAATATGTGAACATATATAAAAGCCTTTGTAAATTTTAAAGGATTTTTTAAATACATAAAATGCTAGCTACTGAAATGACTACTGTCTCAAATTTAATGTACATTTTAAAACTTTTCATTTAATAGAATTTTACACCCTCATATAAAATAATCTTTCTGCTGTTTCTACATTAAAATATTCTTTTTAGTATGTAGTATTCATTAAATTTATTAAAATTATAAAAAAGGCTTATTAATGCAATATTACTGTGCAATAAAAACTGACAAAGAATTCCGAGAAACATAGAAAGATTTATACAAATATTGAGAGTGAAATAAGCAAAACCAAGAGGTCCAATTTACACAACAAATTCTACAATATCAATGCAAATATTAAAGGAAAACTAACACCAAATAAACAAAGGAAAGGTAAGGAATAAATAGAAAATGAAATTATAACCCTGTTCGTGGCAGGGAGGACAAGAACTGCTGAAAGAGATTATTATGTAATATATACTATCAGATGTTGTTATTATACTGTTTTTGCTTAATTGTTTTTGTCAAATATTCTCTTAAAAGAAATAAAGGTCAATCTTTTGGATCCTTTTTACAGATGTATAGTTTAATTCCTTCCAATGCATTGCTATCTTTTATAATTTAACAGTACTACCCTGAAGATGCAAAATGATGTCACCATTCATTAACAATGCAAAAGAAAGCTGCCTCTCATCAATTCAATAAAAGGGCCATGTGTTCAGTCATTTCAATACTGTTTTGACTCTTTATAACCCTATTTGAAGTTTTCTTGGCAGAAATACTCAAGTATTTTGCCATTTCCTACTCCAGATCATTTTACTGATGAGGAACTGAGGAAAACAGGATTAAGTGACTTATTCAGGATCACCCAATCTAGTAAGCTAAGGAGGATAATTTTCCCGATTCAAGATCTAGCACTCTATCCACTCTATCCCTAAAAGAGCCACATTAGTGTTATAATCCAACAACCATATAATATTTGGCATTTGAATACAGTATAATTTTATTACTATTGATTCCATGAATTCAAATAAATATTTAGCCTCATTTGATGAAAGTTACTTATGTACTATTTACAAAGATTTGTCAAGCAAAATAATAATACACAAATTTAGGATCTCCTTAATTCCTTAATTGACTTAAGATGATGAATAACTTCAAACTTCAAAATAAACATTTAAACATATGTTGCTAATCACAATCCATTTTTGTGGAATAAAAAAAGATATTAGTACTTGTTATGGTACTACAATATTAGAAAATAATAAATTTCCATCATCTTAAAATGAAGTTACTTATCAGAGTTATTTCTCAGCTAATCTGAGACTTTATGAATGTAACATTCACAATTTTGCATCAAATTTATCTTGCTAAGTTTTGCATAGTCTAAAAGTTTATAGTCTCTGAGCCCACAGGCAAGTGATACAAAAAACAGCAGCCTAGAAGCAAATGTCTCTCGTCACAGTATTATGTCAAACCTCTGCAACACTCTTCTTGCTGAAATCCCCGCTATGGAAAAAAAATGTTTTTTTCCTGGTCAAAAAAAAAAAAAAGTAGCTATGTATTTATGCTTATTTTACTCCACTAAAGAAGCATACAACTTACCTGTACTACTTGTTTCTGTGGTTGTGTCACCTGTGTAGTTGAAATCTGAGTTTTATCTCGAGTGCCCCGGGTACGTTCACTGCCCACTGAAGTCATCATATACAGTATATACAAAACAATGTATGTACAAAATAGAAAATCTGTAAGAAATCAGAAAAAAGCATTTCAGACACATCTGAGTAAAGAAAACTCTCTTATATGACAAAAAGGGAGAAAAACCAGAAAAATCTTTTTAGACCAATACAAGAAAATACTTTTTATTGTTAAGGGAAAATATATATGTAAAGTTGTTTTCTAGAAGTTGCCCTTTCTTAAAAAACTGACAGTAATATTTACTAGTAGAATATTCACTTATTTACTCCACTTACTAGTTTAGGAATATTATTTTTAGCAGAACTCCTACTCAAGTGAGAGCTCCTAAATATTAAGTAAAATTACAGGCAGGACCTACTTCCACAGCTTCATTCAGACCAAAAAATCCTACTTTTCTTGTTCTTTTTTTTCTATTCATGATGTTGATTCCACAAAGTATATATGACTTGACTCTATATGCAGTCAAGACTTTCCCTCACAATACAGTTCTATTTTACAATACAGTACAAGGCACCTATCTAGCCAAAAAAACAACCTACAAATTATAAATTTGCAAAGGAAACTAAGGTAATTGTATTTAAACGATCAAATCATGTTAGCACACTCCTAGGAAAGATCTTTATTATGGCTCCCTTAAGGACTTACTTATTAGTTACTTGAGATATCCAGTAACTATTCAAGGCGTCTATGTTACAGAAGTCCAGAAACAGAATTACTGATGAGTTTGTGCCTTTTCAGACATAAGCAAGTACCAGAGAAAGAAGAGAAAATATTAGGCAGAATTTTGAGTTTCAGAAACCAAGTTTTTTATTTCAATTCACATATAGGAAAATTAGGTAGACAATCTCACAAGTCTAAACTTGTAATAGTCTTTCCATAAAGTCAACCAATTAACCATCACCAGAAAATAAGTATATGAATCTAACTCAAATCATACCCCCCCCAAAATAAAATAAGCACTTTTAAAAGAACTTAAGCAACAATCCTTTTAGATTTTCAAATGCAAATATAAAAACATCACTATCAGAAACAAATACCCTCTCCCTTTCTCCCCCTCTCTCCTGTGGCCCATTTTTCATTAGAATTTTACTCTGGAAGTAATTCTGTCTAAAAGGAAGAAGAAATACTAACGTCATTCTTAAGCAATTAAGAGTTCACAAATTTCAACCTGTTGAACAGGTTGTGGTATATGCCTATGATGTAATATTATTATTGTCCTATAAGAAATGAAGAACATGACATTCTTAGAAAATTCTGATTTATATGAACTGACGCAAAGAGAAATGAGTAGAACCAGGAAAATACTGTACACAGTAACAGCAGTATTCTAAGACAACCAGCTAGCTATGAATATTGGCTATTCTCAGTAATGCAATAATCCAGGATACTATGCATCCCCAGACAAGTATCTGATGGTTATATAGATCTGAATATAGATTGAAACATACTCTTTTTTTTTTTGGGGGGGGGAGACTTCATCTTTCTTGAGGTTTTGTTTCAGGGTTGTTTCTTTTGGGGGGAGGCGTATTTTCTTTTATAATACAATTAATATGGAAATGTTTTGCATAACAACACATACATAATCTATGCTTGTCTTCTCAATAAAGGGAGGGTAGAAGCAAGAGAATTCGAACTCAAAAATTTAAAAATTAATGTTAAAAACATTTTACAATTGGAGGAAAATAAAATGCTAAATTATTTAAAAGGGAAAAAAAAAGTTTACAGATACATAGAACTTCCTATTATTAGACTGATGACATTCTAATTATTTGAAGTATTTGTAATTCAGGAATATATCTGCTCCTTGCCAGCTTGCATTTTCTAACTGTTAAGTAACTCAAATCCACTTATTGACATCAACCTGCTACCATGGGAATAAATTTAGCATCATAACTTAACTGCTAAATCAAGGACAGAAAAAGTGGGCTGGATAAACAGAGCCCTTGTTAAAACACAAATCATATTCAAATGGTTCTGTGTTCTAGTCAATTTGGAAACTTTTTCAATCAAAGCAGATCATATCCAACCCTGCCTGCCACCCAGTGCTGCTCTCACCCATATCTTCCCACTATTCCCCAATTTGGTGTAATTGCTAGAGACCTTCATTTCTTTCTCTTCACAATAAGGGTACCACTGAAGTACTGATAATTCATCTGTTATCCTTAATTCTTATCACTTGTTCAATTAAAAATCTTTCTTCCTATTACACAATTCCTTTTAGACATCTTTTACTCCTTCAGTGTTTCTTACTGGTTAAGAGTTGATTATTGAGAATCTAAAATTTTAGTTTTGGGAAGGAACCTCAGAATGTCCTAACCCTATCCTTTTCTATGAAAAATGATCAAACATAAGAAATTAAGTTGAAATTATTAATCATGACAATTCTTTATGTTGCTTTCAAAAAAACCTAGAAAGCCTGACATGAACTAAACTAAAGTGAGTATAATCAGGAGAACAATGTACACAGCATTAGCCAACTGAGCATGAGTTAGTTATTCTAAGCAACACAATGATCCAAGACAATTCTGAAAGATTTATGATGAAAAATGCTATTTACGTCCAGAGAAAGAACTGATGAGACTCTGAATGCAGGCCAAAGCATACTTTTATTTTGTTTTTAAATGCATAAAAATACTAAGGATTATCAAAACCAAACAAAAACCCCACCCATTTACACTGAAAAAAAAATTTTAAAGTTCACAAATCTTAGATTAAAAAATTACTGTTCTAAAGTAACATATTAATAATGAAAAAGTTATTTGACTTACGTACCTCTGAAATACACAGAGTAAACATATTCTTGATAATTAGGCAGGTTAAATAAAATCCTATCCATTTTCCCCAATGAAACATGCTCTGGGGTGCATATTTCTTCTGCCCAATTTCAGGATAACCTGTCCCATTCATTAGAACTACTAAGGAAAAATTTCAAGAAAGTATACTAAGGCCAGAATCAAGGATGACTAGATATGTTTAGTTTAGCATGGAACAGTTTGTAATTCCCCCCTCATCCCCCACCTTAAAATCCTCTTTATGTCTCTTCCCCCCTTCCCCCATTCCAGGAACAGATAGCAAGTTTATTTGGTGAAAGCAGAGAACAAATAAGTCAAAGAGGATATGTGGTGGGAATTGGAAGTAAAGATTTTTGGTAACCTTGAAAATGTAATTAGTTACTTCTGGGACAAGACGATGACTTTTATACTGAGAAGGTTTTTTGGGGGAGAGTATCTTTGTGTAAAGGGGAGTTGTTCTCAGCTATTCAGCATCATCTTTCCTTAGCAAACACTTGAAGATCCTCTACATAGTCCCCATGTGTGCCCTGATCCTTATTCTTTGCTACAGTCTGCAACATTGGCAGAAAGTCCAGCATCTTCACATTCATCTTATTCTTGGAATTCCCTAAAACCTTGAGCACCTCAGCATTGGTAGCATTCTGGCCCAGTTCTCACATGATGTCCCTGCACTGGCTATATAAGATCTTTCCATTCTCCCTGCTCAGTTAAACAGCTGGAAGGACTCCTTGAATTCTGCCCTCTGATCCTCCATTAACTCACACATCTTGGCCTTCCATCCTGGTCCTCCTGCTTGCTGCTGATGCTACATTATGTCCCTTATCTATGTTTTGTATCTAATGTCTACATTAAGTGATGTGCTTCACCAAAGGAGGAAAAAAACCAACACTTTCAAAAACCACGTTTTTTTGTTTAAATTCCTCATGAAAGGATGATACTTGTAATTATGGCAGGAGTAAATACAGACAAAGAGCACGGGTGTAAATTGAATATGAAGGATTAACACCTAAAAAAAAATGATGAAATTAAGGAATGAAAGAGTAATGTACTGGGACAAAGGAAAAGGGAGAAGGAGAATGGAGTTTATTCTGCCATAAAAAAAAGAGGCAAGAAAAAGCTTTTACCATGGAGGGGAAAGAGGGAAAGGAGAGGGTGAATGAGTGAACCTTACTTTCTCATCAGTATTGGCTCAAAGAAGAAATAACAAACACTCTCAACATGGGTACAAAAATCTATAAAATATGAGAGGAAAGGAAAATGGGAAGAGGGATAAAAGAGAGAATATTAGGGGAAGAGGTGTTAAACAGCAAAACACTTAAGAAGGAACAGGGTAAAAGAAGAGAGAAAACAGAATGTGGGAAAATATAATTAGCAATAGTTATTATAAAAAGGATTTTGAAGTAAGTTTCTCTAATAAGGTCTTAGAGTTTTCAAACACAGAGGGAATGGAGTCAAATTTACAAAATTCACCAATTGATAAATTGATAAAATTAGCATATCAAAAGATACGCTATACAGCAGGATGATTTCAGAAAGGCTTGGAGAGACTTAATATGAATTGATGCTAAGTGATTAGAACCAAGAGAACATTATACGCAGTTACAAGATTATACAATGATCAAGGCTCTTTTCAACAGTGAAGTGATTCAGGTCAGTTCCAGTGATTTGTGATGGAGTCATCTGCACCCAGCAAAAGGACTATGAGGACTGAACATAGTATTTTCACTTTTTAAAGTTGTGTTTGCTTGCATTTTGTTTTCTTTCTTATCTCACCCCCCCCCCCCCTTTGATCTGATTTTTCTCGTGGGACTCAATTTCTTCACCTGTAAATGGGGGAGAAGGATTAAATGGCCTCCAAAATCCCTTTCAACTTTATGTGTGTGATCCTATGATAGAATAAGAGTTTCTAATAACAGCCTCAAGATATGGAGGAAGAATAAAGACAAAGGGATTGAAACAAAGGAATTAACTTCCAATAAATAGGGTATTCTATGCCCTATTTTTTTTTTTGTCTATTCCATAGACAAAAAAATAAGCAAATGCTGCATTAAAGTTAAAGGCTGTAAAGGGAAAAAAAAAAACAGCTTTCTGAGAAGACAATTCATGAAACCAACAAAACTATACCTACACAAACAGAAAAGCTGAGTTCACAAAGCAAACTGTTATTAACATTTTGTTAATTAACATTTCCTTTTAAAGCAAAATTAAAAATTTCAGATTCTATTTCCATCTTTTGTTCACTTTCATTATTCTTACAATAAAAAATTATTTTTTAAAAGTCAAGGAATGTCATGGTAAAAATGCTAATGTAGTTATTAACCTTAAAACCTTTAAGGACATGGCCATCAAAATCATTAAGCAATTTGGTTTGGTGGTACCACTAAGTAAATTTTCAGTATCTTTCTAAAATCCTCATCATAACTATTTTTTAACATTTTAAAAGTCTCACTCTTTTTTTCCCCCCAAAAAAATATCTTCTGACCTCTTAATATTAAACTCAGAATATCTTTTGCAATTTCTAACAAAAATTAAAGATCTCCAAGAGATTTTTTAAGTCCAGGGTTGAAAAAATGTCCATCTTAAAAGTTACTTTCCTACTAATTAGCTTTGAATCAAAACAGAAAAAGATACAGTAATTTTATGGGGTAAGTAAGGACTTTGTCAAATGATTTAAAGGCACAAGGGAAGAAAATAATAAACAATGAATTCTGATAGAAATCCTAAAATGCTCTAGTTACGTAACCCTACACCACTAAGAAAAGTATAGGAGTTCTAACAATTCATGTAAAAATGACAAAGGGGACACTTGGAAGGTAGAGGCTGCCATTAAGTGGCAGTTGATGAAGAAAGACTTTAAGGTACAGGATGAATATGAATTGCTTAACCATCTACTTTTAATCAAATAATAAACAGATGAGTAAAAAAGGAAACGGAAAACTGGTAAATGTGAATACAGAAGTGGAGATTAGACACTAAGAAAATTAAAAATTGTCTTCCGAGTTTCCATTTTAAAGCAAACCTTACCTCATAAGATCCCAAGGTTTTCAGTTGGAAGGAACCTTAAAGATTATCTACTTTAACACTACCCACTCCATACCACCACCATGTTACTGATGAGGAAATTAAAATCTAGAGTGTAAGTGACTAAGTCAAGATAATAATAATACTGGCAGGTAACTGGGTCAGGATAAAGAATGCAAAGAGGAAGAATTTATATAATTTGAAGATTTATAATCTTCAATGCAATGTGTGATGAGATGAAGAGTCACAGATACAAACAAAAAACAAGTCAAAGTCATCATACCGTATGATGTACTCTGGAGTACTCTGGAGAAACATTTGTGAAGTGAACTTACATATACTAGAAATCATTTCCAGTTATTTTCTCTATAAAACTGGTAATGTATTATATTAGAAATGTTCTGGCCTGTAGGTATAATTTTTTTTTTAAATCACGATGAAAGAGATCTTTTATAATTTATTAGGAAATGAGAACTGGGTTTTAGTCTGCCAAATAAATTAAGATCTAAAAGGAAAACTTAAAAGAATAGCAATGTACTGAAAATGTCATTCAGTTTTTTAATTAAATCCTCTTCCCATTATTTTTAGCAAAGATAAATGCAATTCCTTTTAGTTACTTATAGCCTGTTCCTTAGCATTTTCACATTTACCTTTTTTCATAATATTTATGTAATTAATATCTTATTGACCATAACTTGATTATATTCTGTACTTGTTTCTAAGCCATTTCATTTCTTCAAATACTTGATCATAAGCTTGAAAATCAAGACTTTTTTCTTCTTTTGTCAATGCCAAATACCAAGAAATACTAATCGTATAGTGTTTTAATAAATGTATCAATCAAATGTTCTAAAAGCTGCTAAAATAGTAAGGGCAAGGATCTAAAAATGTAGCAGGAAATGAATGAAAATGCATTTTTTAAAAAAAAGATAAGGCAAAGATAAGCTAAACTTTATATAAAGCTAGTATGCAAGGCACCTTGTTTGTTTTCCCATTTTACGAATTTTAGATTAGGTACACGATATATAGAAGCATAATGTTCAATAAATGCAAAGACCCCAAATCCAGGGTATAAAAGCTCATTTGATTCAACAAAAAAGGCTGGGAAAATTGAAAAACAGCTTGCCAGAAATTAACTTTAGAACTGTATCTTACATACCATTTCACTATAAAATCCAAATGGTTACTTCATTTAAGATTTAAAAAACAAAGTTTCATCATAAATTGGAGGACAAAGTAAGATAACATCTTTTACAACTATGGATAGGAAAAGACCTTTATGACTAAACAATATAAACAGATAAAATTAAATTTTTGCATAAACAAAATTGAAAGGAAACTTAACAAGAGGGGAAAAAAATCTTTGTAGCAAAGTTTCTCTGATAAGGGACTATAAAGAACTGCTTCAAATATATAAGATTAAAAGTCAATCCAAGTCAAATACAAAAAATACAATTCATAAATGGTCAAAGGAGATATGAACAGGCAGTTTTCTGATGAAGAAATTAAAGCCACCTATAAGCATATGAACAAGTGCTCTAAATCACTTGTGATTAGAGAAATGCAAATTAAAACAACTCTTGAGGTACCACCTCAAACCTATCAAATTGACTAAAATAATAGAAAAAGAAAATAGGAGTTGGAGGGAATGTGGAAAAACTGGGACACCAATGCACTACTGTTGAGCAGAAAAATATTTATAATCGCATTTTCATCATAACAAAGAACTAGAAAAAAAAAAAAAACAGGTGCTCATCAACTGGGGAACAACTGAAGAAAAAAATACAACAGTATATATTTTGATGACATTGCACCAAAGAAACTATGAAAGTGACAATTTCAGAGAAACCTGAGAATACTTACGTAAGCTGATGGAGAATAAAATTAGCAGAAACAATTTATATAATAACAAAAAAATACCCCGAAAAATCTTAATAATTCTAATGAATGTGTAAATTCCAAAGAACACATTCTATTCCGGGGTCTAACCCAAAAAAAAAAAAAAAAAAAAAAAAAAAAAAAAAAAAAGAGGCATGAGAGGTGCAACAGATTAAAACTTGTTTTTTAGAAGTCAATGTAGGGATGTGTTTTGCTGAATTAAATTTATTTGTGATAATGTATTTTGGGTTTGAATTTTTTAAACAGAAAGGGGCAGGAATAAGCAATGCCCCCAAAAAGAATGATAACATTTTTAGAAAATAACAGAAAATAGGAGATTTACAAGCAAATAAATAAGTAGAATATATTTTTTAAATTAATGTGCTGACTCAATCATACAGTTGTGAAAAGAAATGCAAGCTCAGTCTGAAAGCTTCAATGTTTCAGGTGTAATCCTCTTTTCTCCTGTTCTTTACATGAGGAAATATTTTTTTTCAATCAATAGTATTTTTCCAATTACATGTAAAGATAAGTTTTCAACATCTATTTTTTTAAAGATTGAGTTCTATTTTTTCTCCCTCTCTCTCTAACCTTTCCTCTCCCCAAGAGAGCAAGCAATTCGATATTACACATACACAATCATTTTCATATTTAGTCAAGTTGTGTGGGGGGGAAGAAAACAAACCAAAAGGAAAAAACGAGGGGAAAAAAAGTAACAATAATAAAAAGCTGAAAACAGTATGAATCGATCCACATTCAAGTCTCCATAATTCTCTCTCTGCTTGGCATTTTCTATCCCAAGCTGGATCACTGTATTGCTGAAAAAGAGCTAAGCCTTTTATAGTTGGATCATCACACATCTTGCTATTACTGTGTACAATGTTCTCTTGGTCGTATTTAACTTCACTCAGTATCAATTCATGTAAGTCCTTTCAGATTTTTCTAAAATCAGCCTGCTAATCATTTCAATAATATTTCACTACATTCATATACCATAACTTATTTAGCCATTTCTCAATTGATGGACATCTACTCAATTTCCAATTCCTTGGCACCACAAAAAGAACTGCTATAAACATTTTTTACATATGTGAGCCTTTTCCCCTCTTTTATGATCTCTTTAGGATATAGACCCAGAAGTGTCACTGCTGGATAAAAGCGTATGAACAATTTTATAGCCTTTGGGCATAGTTCCAAATTGATCTCCAAAATGGCTGGATCAGGCTACAGCTCTATCAACAATGCTTTAAAACCCCAATTTCCCCACAACCTTTCCAACATTTATCTTTTTTTTTTCCTGTTATTTTAGTCAATCTGATAGGCGTAAGGTGGTACTTCAGTTAGCTTAATTTGCACTTCTCGATTAATCAATGATTTAGAGCATTTTTTTCATGACTATAAAAAGCTTCATCTGAAAATTATTTGTTCATATCCTTTGACCATTTATCAATCGAGAAATAACATAATCTTATAAATTTGACTCATATTTTAGAAACAAGGTCTTTACTAGAAACACTGACTGCAAAAATTGTTCTCAACTTCCCTACAAATCTTGGATAGACTTTTTTTTTTTTGTTGTTTTTGTTTTTATTTTTGTGTGTGCGCAAAAACTTTTAAATTTAATGTAATAACAATTGTTCACTTTCATAATGTTCTCTATTTCTTGTTTGGTCATAAATTACTCCCTTCTCCAAAGATCTGATAGGTAAACTATCCCTTGCTCTCCTAATTTTTGTTTAGATTCACGTTTAAATTATTAATTCATTTCAAACTTATCCTGTTATAGGGTGTGATATGTTGGTCTTTGCCTCGTTTCTGCCATGCTATTATCCAGTTTTCCAATAATTTTTGTCAAACATTGAGGCCCCCCTCTCCCACCCAGCCTAACTGATGCCAGAGTCTTCAGGTTTATCAAACACATTACTGTAGTCACTAAATATTATATATACATATTACTATCATCATTGTGTCTTGTGAACCTCACTTATTCTATTTATACACTACTCTTTCTTAGTACCAAATGGTTTTGATGACTACCTCTTTATAATACTTTCAGGTCTGATACACCTTGACATCTTTTACAATTTTTACCCCCACTGATTCCCTTGATATTCTTGACCCTTGTTCTTTCAGATGAATTTTATTATTTTTTTTTCCTAGTGCTATAATTTTTTTTGGCATTGAATTTAGGTACAATTGTCATTCTACTAATCTAGGTAGAATTGTCATTTTTATTGCTAGTCTGACTTCCTAATCATGAACAACTGATATTTTTTCCATTTGCTTAGATTTGACTTTATTTGTGTGAAAAATGTTTTGTAACTGCATTCATATAGTTCCTGGAATTGTCTTAGCAGGTAGCCTCCCAAATATTGTCTACTGTTGTTTTAAATGGGATTTCTCTTTCTAATTTCTGCTGCTGGTCTTTTTTGATAATACGTAAATGTTTGGAGATTTATGTGAGTTTATGTTCAACTTTATTAAAGTAGCTGTTACCAGTATTTTTATTTGATTCTCTAAGAGTCTATAAAAAATATGCCATCTTATCATCTGTAAAGAGTGAGTTTTGTTTTTTCATGGGCTACTCCTTTCAATTTCCTTTTATTTTCTTATTGCTAAAACTAACATATTCCTACCACAATATTGCCTAATAGTGATGATGATAGACAACCTTGTTTCACCCATAGAGAATACTTCTAACTTAGTTCTATTACATATAATGCTTGCTGATAATTTTAGATAAAATGCCACTTATTATTTTAAGGAAAACTGTGTTTATTCCTATTCTCTACTGTTTTTATTAAGAATGGATGCTATGCAATGAGATCAACCAAATCATTTCCAATGGAGCAGTAATGAACTGAACCAGCTACGCCCAGAGAAAGAACACTGGGAAATGACTAAAAACCATTACATTGAATTCCCAATCCCCATATTTATGCCCACCTGCATTTTTGATTTCCTTCACAGGCTAATTGTACAATATTTCAGAGTTTGATTCTTTTTGTACAGCAAAATAACGGTTTGGTCATGTATACTTATTGTGTATCTAATTTATATTTAAATATATTTAACATCTACTGGTCATCCTGCCATCTGGGGGAAGGGGTGGGGGGTAAGAGGTGAAAAACTGGAACAAGAGGTCTGGCAATTGTTAATGCTGTAAAGTTACCCATACATATAACCTGTAAATAAAAGGCTATTAAATAAAATAAAATTTAAAAAAAAAAAAAAGAATGGATGCTATGACCTTTGAGCCAGCAGTGTTACTACTGGGCTTATGTCCCAAAGAGATCTTAAAGGAGGGAAAGGACCACACATGCAAAAATGTTTGTGGTAGCCCTCTTTGTTGTGGCTAAAAACTGGAAACTGAATGAATGCCCATCAATTAGAGAATGGCTGAATAAATTATGGTATATGAATGTTATGGAATATTATTGTTCTGTAAGAAACGACAATCAGGATGATTTCAGAGGCCTGGAGAGACCTACATGAACTGATGCTAAGTGAAATGAGCAGAACTAGGAGATCATTATACACAGCAAAAACAAGACCACATGACGATCAATTCTGATGGCCATGGCTCTCTTCAACAATGAGATGATTCAAACCAGTTCTAATTGTTCAGTAATGAAGAGAGTCATCTACACCCAGAGAGAGGACTGTGGGAAATGAATATGGACCACAACATAGCATTTCCACTCTTTCTGTTATTGTTTGCTTGCATTTTTTGTTTTCCTTCTCAGTTTTTTCCTTTCTTTCTAGATCCGATTTTTCTTGTGCAGCAAGATAACTGTATAAATGTATACATATATTGGATTTAACATGTATTTTAACATATTTAACATGTATTAGACTACCTGCCATCTAGGAGAAGAGGTAGGGAGAAGGAGGGAAAAATTTGGAACAGAAGGTTTTGCAAGGGTCAGTGTTGAAAAATTACCCATCTGTATGTTTTGTAAATAAAAAGCTATAGTTAAAATAAAAAAATAAAAAAAAGAATGGATGCTGTACAACAAGATTATGTGATGATCAACTGTGATAGACCTGGGGTCTTTTCAACAATAAGGTGATTCAGGCCAATTTCAATAGACTTGTAGTGGAGAGAGCCATCTGCATCCAGAAAGAGGACTATGGGAACAGAATGTAGATCAAAACAGAGGTATTTACACCTTTTTTTTTTTATTTGCTTGTTTTTTAAATTTTTCCCTCCTTTCTGATCTGATTTTTCCTCTGTAGTATGATAAATATGGAAACGCTTAGAAGAATTGCATATGTTTAACCTATAATGGATTATCTGCTGTCTAAGTAGAGGGACGGAAGGAGAGAGGAGGGGAGAAAAATTTGGAACAAAAGGTTTTGCAAGAGTAAATGTTGAAATTATTTTTGCATGTACTTTCAAAAATAAAAATCTATTATAAAAATAAAATCTTTTAAACTTTTTAAAAAAATGGATGCTGTTATACTTTGTCAAATGCTTTTTCTGCATCTATTGAGATAATCATATGATTTCTATCTGTTTGGTTATTGATATGATCAATTATACTGAGAATTTTCCTAATACTGAACCAACTCTGAATTCCTGGTAGAAATCCAACTTGGTCATAATATATTATCCTGGTGATAAATTGCTATGATCGCTTTGCTAATATTTTCAGATTTTTACATCAATAATTCATTAGGGAAATTGGTCTGTAATTTTCTTTCTCTATTTTGGCCCTTCCTGGTTTAGGGATTAGGCATCATATCTGTGTCATAAAAGGAATGTGAGCAATGATCAACTATGAAAGACTTGGTTTTTCTTAGTAGTTTAGTGACCCCAAGCAATCCCAATAGAATTTGGACACAAAATGACATCTAACTCCAGAAAAAGAAGTAAGGAGACTAAATGTAAATCAACACATGCTACGTTCACTTCTTTTTTCTGTTTTTTTTTTTTTTTTTTTTTTTTAATCTCTCCCATGGTTTTTCCCTTTTGCTCCGATTTTTCTCTCCTAATATGATCCTTCAAGTAATATGTATCAAAAATAAATTTACTGGGGGGTGGGAGGAAGAATCTGACAGGACTCCTCCTCTTTCCCCTATTTTTCCCAAATAGTTTCCACTACTGCAATTGTTCTTTAAATGCTGGTAGAAATCTTTTATAAATCAATCTGGCCCTGGAGATTTTTTCTACAGAATTCAATGATAGCTTGTTCAATTTTTTTTCCTCCTAACATAAAGTACTTTATTCCCTCTTCTGTTAATTTGGATAATTTGTAATTCTGTAAATATTCATCCATTTCGATTACATTTATCAGCATACAGTTGGACAAAATAGCTCCTAATTATTTAATTTCCTCTTTCTTGATAAATTCATCCTTTTCATTTTTGATACTGGTAATTTGGTTTTCTTCTCTTGGGAAAACCTAATCAAATTAAGCAAAAGTTTATCTATTTTGTTAGTTTTTTCCCATAAACCAACTCAGTTTTATTAGTTCAATAATTTTCTTACTTTCAATTTTATTAATCTCTCCTTTAATTTTCAAAATTCCTAATCTGATGTTCAATTAGGGGGGTTGTTAATTTCTTTTTCTATCTTTTTTTTAGTTGCATACCCAATTTCATTCATCTCCTCTTTATTTTATTCATATTAAGCATCTAGAGATATAAAATTTCCCCTAAGAATTGCTTTGGCTGCATACTATATTTTTAGTAAATGGTAATAATTGTTTTCTATGACTTGTTTTATTTACCTATTCTTTCGGATTATTTACTTTTCAGTTGATTTTTGGTCTATTTTCCATGGCCTTTATTACATGTAATTTTTATTGCATCATGATCTGAAAAGAATTTAGTTAATATTTCTGCCTTTCAACATTTTATTATGAGTTTTTTAATGTCCTAAAATATGGCAATTTTTTGTGTGGGAGCCATGTTCTGCTGAGAAAAGGGTATACTTCTCCAGAAGTCTAACACACCTATCTTTTCTAAAATTCTATTTAACTCCTTAACTGATTTCTTGTTTATTTTGTGATTGCATTCATCTAATTCTGAGAGGGGGAAGTTGAAATCCCCCAATAGTATAGTTTTGCTGTCTATTTCTTCCTGCAACTTCTCTAAGAATCTGGAAACTCTTATTACTTGGTTCATATATGCTTCAGGATTGTTATTTCATTATCTAGAGTACCCTTTTGCAAGGTGTCATTTCTTTATCTCATTTAATTAGATCTATTTTTGCTTTCTTTCAGATTAGGTTTTCACTACCCCTGTTTGGTTGATTTTTTTTTTTTACTTAACAAATGTTAGAAAACATTCTAGTTTTTTAGTGTCTCTATTTCAAATGTGTTTCTTGTAAATGATATATCGTAGGATGCTGGCTTTTAATCTACTCTATTTGATTCTGCTTTATGGGAAAGTTCATTCCATTCACACTGACAGTAATGTTTACTAATATTATATTTCCGTCCGCTTATTTTTACCCATTTATATTTTTCTCTTTTTCCCTCCTCACCACTATTTGTTTATAACTCCCCCCCTCCTTAATCTGCAATCCCTTCTAAATCATTTCCTTCCCTTCTTGCCCTTTCCCTCTGGTATTTCTGCCCTTCTGATACAAATATAATCTTCCCTCTTCCTTTTTTCCCCTTCTACTTTTCTACGGGATAAAATAAATTTCTATACCTGTGTATGTTATTCCCTGATGAAATTAAGGTTCAAACAATGTTCATTCCCCTCCTTTCTTTCCTATTATAATAAGTCTTTTGTGCCTCTTCATATGCTGTAATTTACCCCATTTTACCTCCTCTTTCCTTTTCTCCAACTACAATCCTTTTTCCACCTTTATTTTTTACATCATTACATCAAAATCAACTTAAACTCAGACTTCTTTCTATGTATCCCTTCTAACTGTCCTAAAAAAGACAAAGTTCTCAGAAGTTAAAAGTATCAAAAGTATCATTTTCCTGGTAAGCATGTAAATAGTTTAACCTTTAAATAACAGTTCTTTCCAGTTCATCTTTTTATGCTTTTCTTCAGTCTTGTATTTGACTATCAAATGTTCTGTTTGCCCTGGTCTTTTCAATAGAAATGATTGAAAATTCCCCTATTTCATTAAATATCCATTTTACCCTGAAAGACAGATGCTCAATTTTATTGGGCAGTTGATTCTTGGTTGTAATTCAAACTCCTTTGCCTTCCAGAATGTCATATTCCAGGCTCTTTGAGCCTTTAATGTGGAAAATGCAAAGTTATATTGCCTCCCTCATTAGAAGTCTTTAAAAGGAGGGACTTCTGCCTTTTTTGATTGCTAGCATTTAACACAGTGCCTGGGACATAGTAGGCCCTTAATGTTTATTGACTGAGTTATAGGGTCTTGTTAAAATCAGTATCTTCTCTTCTCCCAACTGCAGATTTTGGTCATAGTTCTGAATTGCTTTCCAGAATGATTATATCAATTTATAAGGCCACCAATAGTGCACTAGTGATGCCTGTTTTCCCAAAGCCTAACATTTATCATTTTCCTCTCGTCATAACTGCCAATCTTATGAGTGAGGTAGAAGCTCAGTTGTTTTAATGAACATTTCTCTATAGTGATTAGAGCATTTTTATAAATGATTGGTAAGAGCTTGGATAGCTTTCTTTAAAACCTGCCTGTTCATATCCTTTGAATGCTTTATTAATTGGGGGAATAACTCTTATCTTGCAAATTTGGATATTTATCTTGAATATGAGACCTTTGTCAGAGAAACTTGCTATCAGAACTTTTCCCCCAGTCACATATTTCCTTTCTAATTTTAAATGCATTTGATTTGTTTGTGTAAAACCTTTTAAATTTTATAAAAACAAAATGTTTTATTTTCTGTGATCCTTTTAGCAACTTGTTTTCTTGACTAAATTCTTTTATCAATTTTATTTTTTGATATGACCTCCATTCTCTCCTAAAAGTAAAATAGTTGATTCTGAAAAGCAATATGAAACTATGCCCAAAGAAATTAGTGAACTATGAATAGGCACTGATCCAATGATATCACCAATAAATCTATGTATCCAATGTGATCAAAAAAAGGTTTTATGTACCTTGAGTCTAAATAAGTCACTGATCATAGTTTTGATCTCTGGAATCAAATGGAAAATTGGATAGCCATTATGTTACTTCTATGTGTTCTTTCTGCAGACTGACAGTCTCTCATCTAAAAGCTATGCTATTTGGCAGAAGCACTATCAAGTTTATTACATATTAGGGACCAAGTCTGCTCTCAATAAACATCTATAAGACCATGAGTTATATATAAAACCATGTTTCAGTACATATTCACTTTACACACAAATATTAAGGAAGAAATTTAAAAACATAATTCAAAACTCCAAGTTCAGTTATCAGAATACTTAAGGCCATGTATACTACCATTAAATTATGGAAATGATTCATGGGCAAATGAGGAGTACAAAACTTTTAGCAATTTACCACAACATGAAAACTTTGGCCTAAGACAAGACAGAAATTCAATGTGCCTTTTTAAAAAAATTAATAAGAATTTTGTTAGTAAAGCACAACACTATCAAAGTATAGCCATGTGCACTTTTATTGGACCAAGGAATACCATTTACCCTTATAGTCTACCTCCTTTCTTCAGTACCCACCCCCACCCTTGGCTTCACTTCAACAACCTGAAAAAAATTGTTCCAAAAGAATTCCTAGAATAGAAACAGATAGGAGCAACAAAAACTAAAAATAACCCAGTGAAGATTCAGGCATATCTGGAGTTCTTGAATTGTTGGAAGCACTACCTTATGAGACTCTACTCTCCTCCCCTGCTCTTGTTTTAACACCAGTTTTCTTTAATTCACCAGAAACATAAGCAAGAAGCTTTGCTTTTAACAAAATCCTATATAAATCATACTAGGTTACAGAACAAGAACTAAATTACATTCATAATGTAAAACTTGTTTTGTACTGTCAAGAAAAGTATAAAGCTTAAATAAGCCAGAATTTGTTCAAATGTGGAATCCAGATGTTATTGAGTAATTTATATTACAAAATACCTTATACAACAAAGCTGTCAAATACACAGCCCACAATATTCCTGAAGATGGTCAGAAAGAGATTAAAATATAATTGAGATATTTAACAAAATAAACAAAAAAATGCAATAAAACAGATGATATTGTATTTTAAAACTAAGTCAATATGCAACCCATAGGGATCCTTAGGTACTGTTCCTTATTCTTCGCCCCTTCCCTTCCTATTTGAGCATAACAATTCTAAACAACATAACTTTTCTCCCTTAAACAAAGCTTGCCATTTCCCAAGTTTCCCAAGTCAATTTGAGGAGAAAGACACTTTAAAAAGCCTAAAGTTTTGGCCCTATCCTGGTAAAGACGTAATCCTCTTAGCAGGAGGAAAAAAGAGGCTTCCTTTCATCCTACAGAATTTTCCCAAACACCATAAACTTCCCCTACCCTCACTCCTTTCCTACTCTAAAATAGGCTACACCATAACAACATTCTAATTTGTGAATCTGAAAGTTTGAGAGAGATATATAAACTGCTGTATAACTATATTTCCTGTCTCCCATCAGCACCAAAACTACGCCTAAAAAATCCCAACTTCCATCTATAATCTGTGATTGGGAAAATCAAACTCTGTGAAAATGCTGTGTGAAAATTCACCCAGTTACCTTCAAAGACAGTGCACATTAACCCTACTCCTTTCTAATCCCTACCTATTGTACCCTTCCACTATATTGTCTGAAATTCAGTCTACATTATTAAAACATCACTTTCAGGGTCTCTTCTTTTACCTCATCTTCTGGAACTGACTAGCTTTTCTCTGAAACTTCCATCCAATCTGCAAGAACAGGATGAAAAATTTAACATACCCCTTATTCTTCAATGTCACCTACAGCACACCTCCTTTCCTACTTTTTTCCCTCCCACCCCATTCCATACACTGAAAAAGGCAATTCTTCTTTTAAAGTTTATAACATCCAATTCTATCAGACTGTCCCAATTCTCTACTGGGGGGGTGGGGGGGTTGGATTCTTAAAATTGCAACCCACGAATTTGGTGCTTTTTCTAACACATTTTTGTAAATATTTCAATATAATTAGTTTCCTTTGCAATCCTACATATTTTATACATTTAAAAATAGTATTCTTAGGAGTCCATATTCTTTAGCAGACTCTAAAAAGGTCCCACAAAAAAAAAAAAAAGATTTCTAAGAAATCCTACTCTGTGCTGTTATTTGTCAACATTGATGCCACTTTTCCTTTTTGTTTAATATTAATATCCAGAGTACAATTTCTAACATTCAAGTAGAGCAGGGGTCCTCAAACTACGGTCCATGGGCCAGATGTGACAGCTGAGGACGATTATCCCCCTCACCCAGGGCTATGAAGTTTCTTTATTTAAAGGCCCACAAAACAAAATGTTTGTTTTTATTATAGTCTGGCCCTCCAACAGTCTGAGGGACAGTGAACTGGCCTCCTATTTACAAAGTTTGAGGATCCCTGAACTAGAGTGACTCATGTTCACAACAGTGACCCAAAACTCTTATTTCTCCCAAGCCAGCAATCTCAACTCCCATGATTCTCTCTCAATCAGACATAGTCACTCACACCTTAATTTAAATTCACTGACACACAGAATTGTTCTACTTGATCACAGATCTCCCGTCTTCTCCAGTCTTTCCCACTCTCTCAAACTTCAAAATTGTGGTCTTAAATCCCTCCTTACAACTCACTATCTGACAAAAATTGCTGGGAAAACTGGAAACAGAGTAGCAAAAACTAGACATTGACCAATATCTCACACCCTATCAAGATAAGATCAAAATGGGTACATAATTTAGACATAATGATGACACAAGCAAATTGTATACCCTATGGAAAAGGGAAGAATTTATGACCAAATAGGAAATAAAGATTATGAAATACAAAACGGATAAATTTTAATTACACTAAATTTAAAAATATTTTCCACAGTCAATGGAATCAAAATTAGAAGGGAAGCAGAAATCTGTAAAACAATCTTTACAGTCAATATTGCTGATAAAGGCCTCATTTTTAAAATGTATAGAGAACTGAGTCAAATTTATACTACAAGCCATTCTCCAACTGGTAAATGATCAAAGGATATATATATATCCTTTGATAGATAGATATTTATACACACATATATAGAGAGAGGCAGTTTTCATTTGAAGAAATTAAAGCTTTCCATTGTCAAATGAAAAAATGCTCTAAATCACTGTTGATTAGAGAAATGCAAAATAAAACAATTCTGAGATACCTCATACCTATCAGATTAGCTAATATATACTATTAAAATGATATTTTTATCAAGAAAAATGATAAATGTTAAAGAAGATATGGGAAAATTGGCACATGAATACATTGCTGATTAAGCAATGGAACTACGCTCAAAAGGCTAAAAGATTGTGATTACCCTTTGATCCAGCAATACTACTATTGAGTTTATCGCAGAGATTATTAAAAAGGGAAAAGGACCCACATTCACAAAATATTTATAATAGCTCTTTTTATGGTGGCAAAAAATTGGAAACTGAGGCAATGCCCATCAATTGGGGAATGGGTGAACAAATTTGGTAGATGAATGTAATAGAACTATTGTTCTGTAACAAATAATGAGCAGACAAGATTACATGATGATCAACTACTATGATAGACTTAGTTCTTCTCAACAATGAGGTGATTCAAGGCAATTCCAATATACTTGGGATAGAAAATGCCAATCGTATCCAAAGAGAGAGAACTATAGACTGAAAGTGGATACAAGCATATTTTCACCTTTTTTTGTTTTTTTTTTTCCTTGTAATTCCCCCCCCCCCCTTTTGGTCTGATTTTTCTTGCACATGACAAATATGAAAATGTTTAAAAGGATAGCACAAATTGTTAACCTCTATCAGATTGTCTGCTATCTTAGAAGGGAGGGAAGAAAAACTTAGGACACAAAATTTTACAAAAATGAATGTTGAGGGGGCAGCTAGTTGGTGAAGTGGATAGAGCACCAGCCCTGAAGTCAGGGGGCCCCCCCGAGTTCAAATCTGGCCTCAGACACTTAACACTTCCTAATTGTGTGACCCTGGGCAAGTCACTTAACCCCAATTGCTTCAGGAAAAAAAAAAACACGTTGAAAACAATCTTTACATGTATTTGGAAAAATAAAATACTACTAAAAAAAAAAAGAAAAATTATGAACAGACTGATTTCAGAAAAATCTGGAAAGACTTCAAACATGAACTAAAACTGAGTGAAATGAGCAGGAGGATTACATTGTACACAGTAACAGCAATATTATGTGATGATCAACTATGATAGACTTGGCTCTTCTGAGAAATACAATGATCTAAGACCCTTTCAAAAGACTCAAGAGAGAAAATGCTATCCACAGGGGTAGCCAGATGAAGCAGTGTATAGAGAACCAGCCCTGGAATTAGAAGGACCTGAATTAAAATCTGGCCTCAGACTTAAGACTTCCTAGCTGTGTGACCCTCAGCATGTTACTTAACCCCAGTTGCCTTGCAAAAAAAAACAAAAAAAATTTTTTTTCCACATTCAGAGAAACAATTATGAATTAGGAATGTGGATCAAAATACACTATTTTCACTTTTTTGTTGTTTTTTTTCTTTCTTGTCGTTTTTCCCTTTTGTTTTGATTCTTCTTCCACAACATGACTAATATGGAAATCTTTAATATGATTGTACATATATAAACTATTTCAGATTGCTTGCTGTCTTAGGGAGAGAGAAAGAAAAAAAAAAAAAAGGATCTCAACCCTCCTTACTTTCCCACTCTATTAGCCAGAACAAGATCTGGAGAATTCTTGAAAAACAATATATGGAAAATCTGGACACTATTATTTCAACAATCATAAATGAAAACTGCCTGTATTTATAAGAACCAGTGAGCAAAGTGAAGCTTGAAAGACTCCATCAAAAAAAAAAAAAAAAAAAAAAAGAAAGAAAGACTCCATCAATCCACCTAGAAAAACCTCAAAAGGAACCAAAAGATTATTTTTTTTTTATCTAAAAAGATTCCATTTCAAAGAAAAAGGAAAAAAAAATGCACATAGAAAGCAAAGAAAAGTTCAAATATCAAGAAATAGAGAGTCAGAATCAAACAAGACTCAGCAGAACTACACAGGAAAAATACTGGTATACAATAACTTAGTTTTTATATTATATTAAAGTATACAAAAGCACTTCACAAACATCACTTCTTTTATCATTACAACAATTCTGAGAGGCAGATGTTATTATGCGCCCCTCATTTTATAAATGAGAAAACTGGGGCAGAGATAAAGTGACTTGTGGATCAACATAGATAGTGCCTGGAGAAAGGCAGGATTTGAAAGTTTTCCTGACTCCCAAGTCCTGCACTTTGTTCAATTCATCACCTAGCTGTTTCTATTCCAAAAGGAGAAATATATAGGCAAAAGTTGGAGAATAACTGCCTCTGCAAAGCTAAACCCAGTGAGGGTTAAGGAATGGAAATGGATCTCAAACCAAATAGAGAACTTTCAAGTATTTCTGATGAGAAGCCCAAAGCCGAGTAGTTACACTGAAATGCCAAGGTTAAGAGTTTAGCTGTAGCAGAAAGGTAAGAGGTAGCTTAATGATACAGTTTCAACATTCTAACAACTGGGAAAGAAAAGTGTCCCTTCAAATCTTGAATGGAATCTAAGGGTATTGAGTTAAAATAAGAAAAACAGATAACTTGAGAGTGACCTGGATTCTGAGTATCTTGACAAGGGCAAAGTAAGGAAGATAGATACTAATGTAGAAAGTAGGAACAAAGAACAGAACTTTCTCTTTCCCAATAAGAGCACATGAAAAAAAAAATATTAAAATGGAGAAAAGAGTAGGGAGGCATCATATGAATTGCACTCTACAGGAGAAGGAAGGAGTAAAAACAACAAAAAAATCTGGTATAGAATCACATCAAATTCAGCAGGGGGGAAAAAAAGCAGGGACAGAAATAAGAAAGGGGTTAACTTAATAATGAGGATGCTCCAAAGTGAATTAAAGCAACACTGAGGTTATATCTTACACTCATTAGATTGGAGGGAGGAGGAATGCATACTGGAGGAGTTGTAAGGAAAACAGAAAAACTAAGGCACTAGCCACTCTGTAAAGTTATTTGGAACTACATTCTTCTCCTCCTCCCAATCACTAAATTTCTACCCAATAACTCTCCTTGATAATTCTAGGGTACATCAATCTTAATCTCTCCCTCCCCTCCTCTGCCCCTCAAATATATCTTTTCATCATTTATATTAGTCATTTTATTAGTAGTATCCCCAAATAAAATATAATGGAATGGAACACTATTATAGCAATTTAAGAAATTATGAATATGAGACATGAGAAGATATGAACTGAGGCAGAAGAAAGTAAACCAGAAAAACAATATACAATGACAACAATGTAAAAAATAAATAGACCATATAAAACAAAACTTAATGCTGTATAATTATAATGTTCATGTTTGTTCCTTCAAAAGAAGTAATGAGAAAAATCTACTTCTTTCCCTTTACCTGGGGGTGAAGGAATATAAAAGCACTGTTTATGTGAGATTTGGTTGATTTGCTGGTTAGTTTTGCTAAAATGCTCCCTTTATACTCCCCACATCCCATATATTCCCCCCCCCCATATTCTTTATTATATGGAATGGTTCTTTGAGCACAGAAGATAAAAGCAAAAATAAAATAGCTAATAATAACTAGCTTTTACACAGCATTTTATGGTTTGCAAAATGCTTTAGATATATTATTTCACTTGATCCTCACAAAAACTACCATTTTACAGATGAGAAAACTAAATTCGAGAGGTTAAGTGACTTGTCCAGGATGACATAGCTAGGGTCTGAGGCAGCATACCAATCCTACATGCCTTACAGTTGCCTAAAAGAAAATAAGCTCTAATAATTAGAAAAAGATTTAATAACTGGTTTCTAGTATACCAATATGATTTAAATGCATAGTTTTCATGAAGATTACAGACTTGGCAAAAGAGGATATGTTTCTAAATACTGATTTGAGAACCCAACAATATTAAACTGTACTGGTTAAAAACAAAAAGTTATCTCAGTAATTTAAAAAAAAATAGATAACAGAAGCAATCAAAAACATGAGCCAAGTGATTGATAAACCCAAGAATATTAGTTAACTGGAATAAGGTTATCCTTTTTTGACAAGAACTGATGGGAAAACTGGAAAGCTGTCAAAAACTGGGTTTAGATCAATATATTAGAAAAAAACTAGATAATGTATCTTTCAATATCAAAAACATAGCTAGAAAGAAAAAGTTTTAACTAAGGGATGGAGGAAATCACAAAAGATAAAACAGGAAATTTCTATTACTAAAATTAAAAGCCCTTTACACAAATCAAATCAATAAATATAAAGAGCTGCAAGATCTTAAGAATTAAATGAAAACATGTTCTATATTACTAACAGTAGAGAAACACAAAAACTTAATTGACACCATATAAATTCACAATGATAAATGATGGTAATAGTCAATGTGGGCAGGACTGTGAATATACAATCATACCATTAGCTATTCTAAATATCAATTTAGATATAAGCAAGAAAAATGGTTTAAATGTCAAAATTGTTTGACTCACCAATACCACTATTATGAATATAATACCCCCCAAAAGAAAAAAATATAGTTTCAATATTTAACAAAATATTAAAAGCAACACTCTTTGTGGAGGCAAAGACCTAGAAACAAAGTGAATACCATGGACTAGGAAATATACTAAAAATATTATGACACATGAATATATATTCTATATATATTCTACAAAAATGACAAATGAGAAATTCAGAAAAACAAGGGTGTGTATGAATCATAGTCAATATGAACTGAAACAAAGTGAAATAAGCAGAAGACAAGCAAATATAAAATGCCACAATAACTGTGCTACAGAGCACTAAGTCTAAAGACAAAAATTTAAAATCTCACCTCTGATGTTAATTACCAATGTGATCTCAGGCAAGATATTGGATTCTCCCTGGGTCTCTAGATAGCTTCTAAGGTCCCCTCTCAGTTCTAGAGGGACAGTCAGGTAAAGTGAAAAAAGCAAAACAAAACACTAACAAGAAGTAAACTCCAAGTAATTGGGGGAAAAAAAAGATACAAAGAACTAAAACTTCTTGCCAATGCAGCCTTGACCATATTCCCCCCAACCCTCACCATCGGTAGAGAAGCAGACCATTCATGCAAATTAGACACAATCAAATGACTCAATGTATCTGGTTTTGAATTTTTTTCCCTTGTCACAAGGAAGGATACAATATGAAGGGATGTGTAAAATGAAGGTAATATGAATCAATCAAAGGTTCCAGACTGTGTTCAGTGTAGAGGATACAAAGACAGAAAGGAAAAGTCCCCTATCCTCGAGGAGTTTACATTCTATAAAGCAAACAAAGATGTACAAAATGAATACAATGTAATTTTGAGAGGGGAAGGAAGCTGGATAGTAAGTGGAAGACTAAAAAAGATCAGGTAATAGCATTTAAAGTTAGCTCATATAGGCAAAAGGTATTAAAATGTTTTGTTTTGGCTTTTTAAAAAAAAAGACACTGATGTAACATACTTTGAGCAAATAGATTCATTGAATAAATTATTTACTAAATGCCTACTGACGATGGAGCAGTGGACCTCTAGGACAGTCTGAAGAAGCCAATGATAAAGTATGATTCTCAAACTATACATTATATTAATAACTTGCGTAATTATTTCAAGATTCCCTATTTTATAGACAAGAAAACTTAAGGTGCCGAAGGATTTAAGCAACTAATCCCACTCTCCAATCCCAGTGTGAAACAGGATATTTTATACTTTTTAAAGTATTGTTATCAAAATTAGTACTCTTCTCCAGTGACTGCATATAGATTGTTTATACATAGTTATTTGTATGCTATCTTCCTCAAGAGATGAAGAGCTACTGAAGAACAGCAACAATCTTCTGACTTTCTTTGCATACACCCTAGGAGTGTATAAGAGTGTAGCTCAGTGTATAGCACACAGTAGGTACTAAGTAAACAAAAGTTTACTGATTCACATCTCTTTCTTTCCTTTACAAAAGCAATTATTTCAATGTCCAGCCAGGCTCTTTCCATCTAAACAAGAATGATCTGAAGCTTGAATACCTCAAGATTTAGTAACACTGAAGAAGGAAATCAAATTAGCATGACCAATAAAAGATACCATTCATCTTCATTTTAAAAGCCTGCTCTTTTACAAAAGATATTCCTAAGCATTAAACACATTCAAAATGGTCTTAGACCATGCTTTAAAAATGCTTAGACAAAATAATTTTTAAAAAGTAAAATTGTGACTTTAGAACCATTAAAGATTGAACCCTGACAATTTCAGGGCAATATTTTGAAGTTTCTGCCGTATGTTCTCACAGCAGGGTGCAATCACTGTTATACTATCTAGATCCAGTTTTCAGTTTGAGAAAGTAGAGAGCTTGACCAGTTTCAAGTGCAAAACACATTCAGCTTAAGTGAATGACAAATTTAAGATACATTTCTTTTGCCATCATCAAATCCAGGGCACATAAAAGTAATCTTAATGGGACTTATTTTCTCTGCTTTTTACCAAGAAAGAAGCTAAGATGTCCTTAATATATTATATAGAAAACAGCTTCCATTTGATTACATTTTCCTCCCTACATTTAAAATGAAAAATAGTAAGAAGCAGTGAGAATCAATCCTTAGGGATATTTCCTTTGACCTCTTTGTTTTCTTTCCCTCATCTACCCAGAAGAAATGATTTTCCTATTCTTCTTAGACACAATCTTAAGAAAATATCATCTTTTTCTTCAATCTTTTAAGAAGTGGGTGAGGTGCTGCATGTGATATAGAAATAACTACTGTTAGCAGTAGAATTGTAAAAAATCAGCTTAACTCTTGATAATAGGAATGGAGAAGACGTCATCCGGGTAAGAAAACTTCATTGAAATAGAAGTACATGCATGGGGCTGGGCAAAATCTTTAGCCTAGTATTAAGATTTCATGGTAATAATTAAGAACCAGTAGTTACAGATAGGGATTTAATTCAAGATGCTACAAAAAAGGATGTTGGAATATTCAGGGGTAGGAGAGGTGAGAAGCTATTGTTAAAAATTCTAGTCATCCATTTTCTGTAAGTAATGGAACAAATCCTCTGTTTCCCACCCATATCTCCCAAAATAAGGGACTACCCAAGATAAGAGGTAATCAGAAAAAACTTCAGAATCTAGTCAGAATTCTCCATCCTCTGTGTGTATCTCTCTCCATATGTGTAAACACACACACCCCAATTAGTTTGTGGGATCTCATAAGGTAACTGACTCTACCTATTTATCTCCGAGCTCCCAGCATCAACAACTGAATGTGTCTCAAGCATCTTAAGACTCTACTTCCAAAACACAACTTTGCTTTTCAAATGTCAGAGTCTTGCTTACTTCTTCCCCCTTCCTCATAAATTATATAATCAATCAGATGATAATTTTACATCCACAATCTTTCTCATTCTTCATCTTCTCCCACACAATTCATCCCCATACGCCAATAAGCTAATGGGAGCTCTGCTCCAATCAAATCTTTTTCTTCTCTTTAATTTATCCTCCACACAATAATGAAATTGATATTTCTAAATCACAGATTTGACCATGTGACTTTCCTGCTCAAGAATGAAGCCACTTTTTTTTGCCTCTAAATCAAAATATGAATTCCTCTGAGTTGGCTTTTAAAGTCCTTCACAATCTGGGTCTCAGGTTTATTACACATTATTTTCCTTTACTACCTATGTTCAAACTAGTCTACTTACAGATTCAACAACATGACCTTCCATCGCCTGTCTTCATGCCTTTGCCTTCCATGCTCCTCTTGTTTCGATTCCACTCCAAAATTAAGTTCAGAGGTCACATCATACAGGAAGCCCATCCTGATTCTTCCTCCTTAGCCTCAGGTGTCAGACCTCCAGGAAAATTACTATGTCTATATACTTGTTATCCCCCCAAATATGAGCTCAACATTTCCTTTTTCTTTCTGTATCTTTAGCATAGAGTAATTATTTGATAAATGCTTAATGAATTAAAGGAAGTATCAATAGGAGAAAATGAGTGGTAAAAAGCTGTATAACCTCCATTCCATCAAATTAAAAAAAATTCATTTAGTTAGCATTCTTAGGGAAAAATGAATATCAAGTATAACCTGAGAAAAATAGTAAATATAAGGGAAAAGAGAAAAGAAATGGTAGGCATTATTTAGGAAAAGAAGTACCAAGAGAGTTAAAGGAAGTCGAGAGTGCCTCCTCTCTGCCCTAAAAAACTGGGAGACCTTTATTTAGATATTCTTTTAACATAGTAAAGGTTTGTTAGCATCCTCAGGTGGGGAAAAATGATATGAATCTTGAATATAATCAGAATACCTATAATCTGGGTAGAAAAGGAAAATAATAACATATGAATGATAGTGCTGAGGTGAAGGCTACAATTAGGTCATGCTGTTACCAGGGTAATAAAGTGACTAGACTAAGGATAAGTAGGAGGAAGCAGTAACACACCCAAGAGAAAAACTGAATTCAGTATATGTCAAGGAGGGATCAGAGTTGTGTAACTTGAGAAGATAGCTAAGCAACTAATTAGGTTGAGAGACAGAATTAAACCAGGGGGAAAGTATGGAAAGTAGGGCTGAGCTGAACCCCAAGGAGTTTGTGAAAGAAAATAAGAGAACATTAAGATCCAATAAAGTGATAAAGTTGGACACCTTAAGTACACTTTAAGAAAGCTAATTAAGTTGTACTTCAAGTTGTATGAGTTTTAGTTAGGGAACACTCTCCAAACTACATAAGCCAAATTGGTATGTGAAACTAAATTCACACCTCTAGTCAGGCTGAGCACCAGAAAGGCTGATAGAAAATAGGTTTATTAGACTTGAAAGCTCTAAACTTCAGAATATGAGGTTGAAAGGAAAAGAACCCAGGACCCAGCCACAAGACTGAGAAAACCAGGATAAGGGTAAGCCTAAGTACTTAAGTGGGAAAGAAAAGAGTGCAAAAAGCCACACCCTCCAGAGTAGAGCTCTGCAATTGTAGTAAAAAAGAAAACCAGCCCCCAGTGGTGGATAGAGTAGGTAGATGTATGGGTAAAATGGCAGTCTGGAAAACTGGAAACACAGATGCCTTAGGTGGAGTGCCCAGATTGGGAAAACTAAAAGGCGGCCCTCAGAGATAAATGGGGGGAAGGGAAGGGGTTAGGAAGGATGCTGATGTGAGAAAAGGATGGTCGGGAATCGGATGGAGGCGAAATGCCCACGAAGAGAGTATGTGCAATTATTAGGAGACCAAGGCAGCCGCGTCTCGAGGAAGGGGGAGGGGCGTTTAGCCCTTCCCCTCCCCCTTGCGGGTGGTCAAGGAGGCAGGCCTCGGGTTGGGGTGGGAGGCCAGGTCGTGGACGAAGGTGGGCCTGACTTGGGGAGGGGGGGTGAATAAGACACGGCCCCGAGAAACCACAGAGGTCCGCAGAACCTAAAGTTCGGTGAAGATGACTGGCAAAGGGGAAGAGGGGGAAAAGAGAAACCAAGGAGGAGGGTGAAACGACGGAAGGCATTACCGCTGCTGCTCCCGCCGCGCCCCGGACCAGCCGCCGCCGCTCGTTACCTGCCTATGTGCCTCTCACAAAGCAGCGGCGGCCGGGGCCCCGTCACGTGACCCTTCCGCGTCACTGGCAAAGGCGGAGCCTGGGGCGGAGCCCTCCTCTCGCCGTCTTCCCCTCCCCCGCCCTTTCTCCGGGCTCGAGGACACGCGCTGGTCCGCACTCTCCCTCCCGCCCTCTGCTCCCCCCACCTCCTCCTCACTCAGACACCGGACAACCAACTGAGAGCCACCCAACCAGAGTGGTGATGAAGAAAACAGATGAGAGGGTGTGTGGGACCAGACTGGGAGGTGCAAGGATTAGGACTGGGAGAAATGATACAAACCACAGTCAGCCTTCCCACAACTCCAACTCGATGTCGCGAGGCGATGACATCACAAGGCAATCAGTTCCTCCCTAGCCCTTCTTTCCCCCTTCCCCCTTCCTCTCCCCCCTCCTTCCCTTTCCCCCCTCTCCTCCCCGCTCCGGACCGCAGGTTCCTCAATCACATGACTATTAGGAAGTGGCCATTTCCTCGGCAGAAAGAGCCGTCACCCAACGCGGCATTTACAGAGACTACCATTCCCGACATGCACCGCTACAAAGCCGCGTACTAAGACGCTCCTCCCCTCTCTCCACCCCCCCACCTCCCAACACACGCTCCCGAGAGGCAACATGGTGTTTTGTAAAGAGAGCTAGATCTGGAGTCAGGAGAGATCTCAGCTCAAATCCCTCCTAACACTTGTAAATGACTCAGGACGAATTACTCGCTCCCCTGTTGAGTGTCTAAGTTTCCCCCTCCACCCTCGGGAGTATAATACCCTACCTCAGAAAGAGCGTATGCAAAGCGCGCTTTGCAAACCTTAAGGCGCTATGTGAATGCGAATGTCAGCAGCCTTGGCAGGTAGTGCTTAAGAGTTCGGAGGGTTCCCGAAGAGAAGTGGGAGGGTGAAGAAAAGAAGGGAAGTCCCCGTTTCCGGGAGCCATCGCGCTCCGACCAATGAGAGAGCCGAGGCTCGGCGCCAGAGCTGGGCACGTTCGATGCTGCGTCCGCTCGGCGCAGGGGATGCCGGGAGGCGCAGTGACGTTTTGAAGAGGTTGGGGAGAGGGGCGCGCGCACTCCGGAGCCCCTAGGCGCCTCATGCCACGTTTCTAACGGCTATCTTAGGTCCTGGTTCCCTGTCTACCCATCCTATTTGCCCTTGACCCCGCGACCTTAAAAATACTTCTTTCCACATCATCGGTTAGAAAAACAGGCCAAGTCCGATTTCCTCTAATCCCTGCGGGAGGCAAGAGCTATGGGGACGGAACGGAAGATGCGCCCTCCCTATCCAACCTTTTATGTTCGTCCGCCCTCCCATTCATCTGGCGCTGTAGACCACCCAAGACTCCCTTTTCCGATCAGTGTCTCATCCCTTCTCCATCCTCCGCGGACGTGGAGTGCGGAGATCCCTCTCCTCCGGTTCCAAAAGTAAATTTGAGCCAATTTCCTCATTTCCCCGGGTCTTTGGAGAATTAGACTGAAGATCTGATTTTGGGTGAGAGTTAAATTAATTTGGGCAAATTAATAATATATCCTCCCTGTCTTAAAGGAAAATAAAACATTCATGATGAATTTCACTTGAACCTAACAACACATGTCCAGAGGAAGGAGAGATATTTCGTCTTGAGAACTCTTCAGTAGAGAAAGTGGCATGATACTATAACCTTGGAGTATTAGTAGAATTTTAATTTTTTTTTTTTTTTTTGAAGAGTCCATTGATAGAACCTGGGCCTTTGAGAGTTTAAAGTGATTTGGCCAAATTGAGCCAACCAGTATGTTTTATCTGAAGCAAACTATTCACTGTAATAACACTCCTCCTGATTCTTCTGGAGCAGGAGTTCTTAGTTTTCTTTGGTAATTTGGCAGTCTTGTGAAGTTTATGCCTATGTTTCATTATTGAGTGCTAAAAGTACATAAGATTCCAAAGAAACTAATACTGAAATACAGTTATTAGAATACCAAATGTCCCCAAAGCCTTAATCTAATGAGAACTGTACTCAGAGCGACTTGGGAGACACCTTATATTTTAAAACAATGTGTCCCAGTTTAAGAGCCTACAATATCAATAGGTTTCAGACACTGAGAAGGTATTCTAGTGAACAGCCTTGAAGTACAGGTTCAATGCCGTGAATTCCATCATCCAGTAGACACTACTACGGAAAAGTCCGGGACCATGGAGAAATCTAAAACACTTAATTTAATCATGCTTTTTGAAATATAAGTCACTTCAGTGAAATGATTTTTAATTGTTTTTTGGTCCAGATCTGTGATTTTTATCAGGTGGGGAAACTTATGTAATACACTGATGTGATTATTTTTTAAACTTTTTATTTTTAACTTTTGACTAAAAAGACAAAAAAAAATTCCCATTTAGTCAGCACAACACAGGATTCTATATGAAACCCGAATCTCCATTTCACACTGTTTAAAAAAAAAACAAAACTATGTAATATCACATCTACCTGGTTCTCTGTGTTCCCTGCTTTCTTTTCTTTTGTTCTCTGTTGTGCACTTTTTTTTTTCCTCCCCACCTTGCTCAGGTGGGGATATATATATATACAGGTATGTGTTTATATATATAAAACCATGTATATATATATATATATATATGTGTGTGTGTGTGTGTGTGTATATACATATATATATATATATATATATATATATATACATACACATATATGTATATTAAACCATACTCTACATATTTCTGTTTGTCAGTTCTTTCTTTGGAGATGAATAGCATCTTCATATGTCCTTTGTAATTGACTTGCGCATAACAATTCAAAATAAGATTCTTGCAAATCTAAAGAAGTTTTAGATGCCTGAGGACTTGTTCAGTCATATCAGTCAAGTTGACTTTTTCCTTTTGGGGTTTTCTTGGCAAAAATACTGGAGTGGTTTGGCATTTTCTTTAGCTCATTTTGCAGATGAGGAAACTGAGGCAAACAGGGTTAATGATTTGCCTAGATAAACATAGTAAATATCTGAAGTCAGATTTGAACAATTTATGGTCACAGCTGCTATGCTTCTGGGATTGAATTGAACCCAGATTTGCTTTACTCTCCAAACCAGCTCTATTTAATTCCTCATAAACTAAAGGAAAATTATTGTGTCCTTTTACACATGTCATGGACTGATGTTTCACATTTAGGATGCATTGAAGAGAAAAATGTCATGGTTTTGATATTAGAGCATCTCTAATTTTCACTTGTTGAAGAAAATATATATTAATTCCCTGTGTTTTAGGTGTAAGTGTGCCTGAAATAATTTTGTTTAATGTAACATTTTATAGCCAAGTATTCCTAACCTAGAAAGAATGGTCCAAAAATGACATAGTTCCCTCCTCCCACTTCCACCTGCCTTATTACCCCAATAGGGTCTGTACTCACCTTTATAGAAACCTTGCAGAAAAAGAAACACCACAACATGTTAAAATACAGTTTAGGGTTAATATTTTAGAATAGTGATTTAATAATAGTCACCATTCCATTTTACCAGGACTACTTATTTCAGGGATCAAAAAAAGGGGTCTTTTCCCTATAATGAATATTATATTCCTTTCCCAATGGAGGAAAGGAGATGGAAGGAAATAGGCATCACTTAAAGGGTCTACCATGCTTAGGCATTTTTACAAATATAACACTGGGAGGTGGGGCTATATTATCATCATTTCACAGTTAAAGAAACTAAAGCATAATGAAATAACTTGCTCAACATCACACATCTAGGAAACATTTGAGGCTGGATTTAAACTCTAGTCTTCTTGACTAGTGATTGGCACCTTCAGAACAATCTGATTTCTGGGCTCCTGGCATTTTCTCTGGCTATCTCCCATTTTTGGAAAAACTATCACTCTACTGATCTCCCTAGTTTCCTTTGGCTCAACTAAAATCTCATCTTTTATTATAACTCTTCCCCAACCTCTCTTAATTCTAATGCCTTCTGTTAATTATTTATCCTGTTCTCTCCATCTTTAGTCTGAAGGAACTATGTGCCAACACCAGATTAATCTTTCTAACATCCATGAATGATTGTATATATTCCCACTTTAGACACCAACTCAATAAAACCTAAGAGCCCCTACTTTCTCTTTGTAAAGTGTTAACTTTTTAGTCAAGACAAAGTGCTTTGTCTATATTTGTTTGCATATTGTCTTCCACTTTAGAGAGTAAGCTCCTTGAGGGAAAGGAGTACCTTTTGCCTTTTTTTTTTTTTTGTAATATATGGTATCCTCTGCCATAGGTATTTAAACATTAATTGGTGGATTTGGGGGGGGGGAGAAGGGAGTGTTACTTTATAAGTCAAAAGCTCAATCACTTCAGAAGCGGGAAAAGAGGTATTCTTTGTCTTAAAATTTTATTTCCACTCTTAATCCATTTCCTTAAGAAAAACCTTTCATGGGAAGCAATAAACTGGGAAAACATTTTTACAGTTAAAGATTCTGATAAAGGCCTCATTTCCAAAATATAGAGAGAATTGACTCTAATTTATAAGAAATCAAGCCATTCTTCAATTGATAAGTGGTCAAAGGATATGAAGACAATTTTCAGATGATGAAACTGAAACTATTTCTACCCATATGAAAAGGTGTTCCAAATCATTATTGATCAGAGAAATGCAAATTAAGACAATTCTGAAATACTACACACCTGTCAGATTGACTAAAATGACAGGAAAAGATAATGATGAATGTTGGAGGGGATGTGGGAAAATTGGGACACTGATACATTGTTGATTAGTTGTGAACCAATCCAAGCATTCTGGAGAACAATTTGGAACTATACTCAAAAAGTTATCAAACTGTGCATACCTTTTGATCCAGCTGTGTTACTACTGGGCTTATATCCCAAAGAGATATTAAAGAAGGAAAAAAGACTTGTCTGTGCAAAAATGTTTGTGGCACCCTTTTCATAGTTCCTAGAAACTGGAAACTGAATGGATGCCCATCAATTGGAGAATGGTTGGGTAAATTGTGGTATATGAATGTTATGGAATATTCTTGTTCTGTAAGAAATGACCAGCAGTATGAATATAGAGAGACTTCCAAGCCTTACTTACATGAACTGATGCTAAGTGAAATGAGCAGAACCAGGACATCATTATACACTTCAACAACAATACTATATGAGGATCAATTCTGATGGAAGCGGCTATGAGAGAATCCAAATAAGTTCCAATTGATCAATAATGAACAGAACCAGCTACACCCAGCGAAAGAACACTGGGAAATGAGTGTGGACCACAACATAGCATTTGCACTCTTTCCATTATTGTTTGTTTGCACTTTTGTTTTTCTTTCCAGGTTATTTTTACTTTCTAATTCCGATTTTTCTTGTGCAGCAAGATAACTGTATAAATGTATACATATATTGTATTTAACATTTACTTTAACATATTTACCATGTATGGGACTACCTGCCATCTAGGGGAGGGGGTGGAGGGAAAGAGGGGAAAAGTTGGAACAGAAGTTTTTGCAAGGGTCAGTGTTGAAAAATTACCCATGCATATGTTTTGTCAATAAAAAGCTATTTAAAAAAATAAACCTTTCATGTCTGACCTATTTACCAACATTTATGGCAAAAGCTTTTAGATTAGAGGAATATTATTTCTCTGGTGGAATTAGGTGAGTGACCTGCATTCAGGAAGACTCATCTTTAATTCAAATCTGGCCTCAGAAGCTTTACTAGCTGTGTGATTCTGGGTAAGTCATTTAACTCTGCCTTCAGTTTCCTCGTCTGTAATAAGATGAGCTGGAGAAGACAAGGATAAATCACTCCAGTCTCTCTGCCAAGAAAACCCCAGATGGAGTCACAAAGAGTCAGACACTAAACAACAAATATTTCTGGGGAAACTAAAAAGAAAGTTTTTGTTTTTTTTTAACATGCTTCAACAATTTTCTCCTCTGAAGTCCTGCAATTCCATAATTTTCACTGTGTCCCCAAACTAACTATTTACCATAAATTCCTGAAGTGTTCTACCCCCCAGAGTCCCTGTTCTTGCCCTAAAGCCACCACTACTCAAGCCACCTCTAATACTGCTACTTTAAGCTTCTCCACTGCCATCTAGTGAAACTCTATTCTGTTGCTTTCTGCAGCTTCAGTAAAGTATGCTTTGAGCTTCACATTTTCTAGGTTGCTTGTACTCTGGTAGAAACCCTACAAAAACACAGCTCAGAAAGCTATCCAGCTCATTATTTAATCAGTTTTTTGTTTGTTTTAAATCTGCCTCACAGGTGTATCTCCAGTTTACCAGGTTGCTGCTATAAAATGCTTCTTTACTCATTTCTCAGGTTTTCAGTTGATTCCTATGGATTAAGGCAAATGCCTATTTCTCCTCCATTTTAAGTCACATAACTACGTATTATCATTTTCTATGGCCAGAAAGATTTTTCTCCTTCCCTTTTTTTTTTTCACCTGTCATTTTGCAAAACATGCAAATGTTCTTGACTTGATAAAAAGATACAAAAACACTGATAGGAAAAGTGTACAAGCAGAACATTGCTAGCATTCTTTTCATTCCTATCAAAGCCATTGCACCCTTCTCATAGCTAAAAAGCCAAAAATAAGAAACTGCAAAGAGTGTTAATGGTGGATACAAATCAAATAGAACATTATAGGTGGAGTGTAGAAGGGGAGATAGGTCTGAACTTAGCCATCTTGTAGAGGTCCTGGATAAAAAGATAACATTTTACTTAGAAAAAAGTAGGGATCCTTAGGAGAATTTTGAGTAGATATCGGTTGTAGAAATGTACACATGGATATGTGGATGTTAGATTTATTTGACAGTGGTATATAGTTCCTTAATAGAGGTAGAAAGACTGTTCAGAAGTAATAATAAAGACTAAAGAAATATAAATGGAAAGATCAACTTCATTTATTTGACAAAATGTTTATTAAGTATCTGTAATGTGAAAGGTTTTGGGCTGGATGCTGATAAAGTTACAAAGTATAATTCTAGTTCCTTTGTACATGTTGATTAGAATGTAGCATAGAGAAAGGAAAAGTTTTTGATTCAGATCTCAGAGCTCAGGATTTACTAATAAAATTGGATTTGGATTTACTCCAAAGTATTATTTCCATAACCCTGTGCAAGAAACAAACTCTCTGGACTTAAATTTCTTTATCTGTAAAAGGAAAAAGCTGAATTAGATGATTTCTAAAGTATCTTCAAGTCCTAAATCCATATTAATTTCCAGATATGACATTTTTTCCTCAAAGCATTCCCTATCCCCATCCTTTTACCTGAATATTTCACCTCAGAATTAACTGCAAAAAAATTTAAATTATTTGCCAAAACCTCCCTTTACTCCCTTTAATCTTTATTTGTTCATTCACTACAGTCTCTGATGGAGGTGGCCATTTTTCTAGCCAAGTATATCTTTTTGGTATACTATGGGGTTCAACATGTCCTTGATCCCCATCCTGTTATACCTTCTCCAGCAGATTATCACTAATTGTTCATCTTCAACCTCTCCCATCTCTTATTTCCTTCTTGTCAGACTACAAACATTCTCAAGACTCCCCCCCATCCTTAAAAAATTCTTATTGGATCCTACTAGCCTCTCTATTTTCCCTTCTTAGCTCAACTCTGTGGGGGAAAAAAGCCATTTGTTATACAATGGTGTGTCCAGTTGCTTTCCTCTTATTGTCTTTTTTTTTTTTTAATTGTTGAATATTTTCCCCCAGTTACATTTAAAACAATTTTTTTACATTTGTTTTAAACTCTTTTGAGTTCCAGGTTCTTTCCCTTATCCCCACTCCCATTAAGAAACCACATGTGAAATTATGCAAAACATTTCCACAAAAGTCATGTTGTGAAAGGAAACATAGATATCCCATCCTAATGGGGGAAAAAAAACAATTCTCAAGAAAAATAGTTTTACAGAGAGAGGGAGGAAGGAGAGAGAAAGAATGAGAGAGAGAGAGAGAGAGAGAGAGAGACAGAGACAGAGACACAGAGAGAGAGAGACAGAGACAGAGACACAGAGAGAGACAGACAGAGAGAGACACAGAGAGAGAGACAGACAGAGACAGACAGACAGACAGGGACAGACAGACAGACAGACAGAGAGAATAGGCTTCTATATGTTTTCAGACACAATTAGTTTCTTCTCTGGATACAGATAACATTTTTCTGCATAAGTCCTTCAGAGTAGTCCCGGGTCATTATGCTGATTATGCTGCTAAGAATAAATAAAGTCATTTGTAGTTAGTCATCCCAGAACATTGTTGTTACTTTGTATATAGTACATTTCACTTTGAGTTCATGGAGGACTTTCCAGATTTTTTTTTCCTGAAAACATCTTACTCATCATTTCACATAATATTTCATCACAAACACATACCACAATTTACTCAGTCATTTCCCAATTGATGGGCATCTCCTCATTTTCCAATTTTTTGCCCTGAGAAGAGAGCTGCTATAAATATTTTTTGTAGATCATTTTTTTTTATCTCTTTTGGTATTTCTGCCAATAGTGATGTTGTTGGTCAAAGGATATGCAGGAATTTATAGCCCTTTGGGTATATCTCATATCTTTTAATCATTTATCAATCGGGGCATGGCTCTTATTTTTTATAAATTTGGCTCAGATCCCTCTATGTTTGAGAACTAAGGCCTTATCAGAGAAACTTAAAAATTCTTTTAAAAAATATTGCTATTTCCCCCTATTCTATTCTCTTTCTCCTTTTACCCTGTCCCTACTCAAAAGTATTTTGCTACTGACTGCTCCCCTCTCCAATATTCCTTCTCTTTTATCACCCTCCCCTCTTCCCAAATCTTATTCTCCTCCTATTTTCCTGCAGGATAAGATAGATTCTATGCCCATATAGAATACCCATTGAGTATGTATGTTATTTTTTCTTTGAGCTAAATCTAATGAAAGTAAAGTTCATTCACTCAACCTCTCTTCCTCTTCACTCTTAAGAGCTTTTTCTTTTTTTTTTGCTTTTTTTATGGCAAATAATTTACACTATTCTACTACTGCCTTTCCATTTCCCAGTACATTCCTCTCTCACCCCTTAATTTGATCATTTTAAAAAAGATATTATCCCTTCATACTCAACTCACACCTGTGCTCTCTGTTTATATATTCTTTTTGTAACTGCCATAATAATAAGAAAGTTCTAATGAATTATAAGTATCATCCTTCCATGCAGAAATGTAAACAGATAAATTATTAAGTCCCTTATGATGTCACTTTCCTGATTACCTTCTTATGCCTCTCCAGAGATTTGTATTTGAAAATCAGATTGTTCATTCAGCTATGATCTTTTCATCACAAATACTTGAAAATCCTCTATTTCATTGAATAACCACTTTTTCCTCTGAAGCATTATACTCGGTTTTGCTGGTAAGTGATTCTTGATTGTAATACTATCTCCACTGCTCTCTGGAATATCATATTACAAGCTCTCCACTCTTTTAATGTAGAAGTTAAATCTTATGTTATCCTGACAGTGGTTCCACTAAACTTGAATTGTTTCTTTCTGGATGCTTGCAATATTTTCTCCTTAACCTGGGAGTTCATAATTTGGCTTTAATATTCCTGACAGTATTCATTTGGGGATCTCTTTCAGGAAGAATTGGTGGATTCTTTCAATTTTTATTTTGGTTCTAGAATATCAGGACAATTTTCCTTGATGATTTCTTAAAAGATGATTTCCAAGCTCTCTCTTTCTCTCTCTCTCTCTCTCTCCCCCTCCCTTCCTCCCTCCCTCCCTTTCTTTCTCACTCTCTCTCCCTCCTTCCCTCCCTCCCTCCCCCTTTTGATCATGACTTTCTGGCAGACAATAATTTGTAAATTATCTCACCTGGATCTATTTTCCAGGTTGCTTTTCCAATGAGACATATCAATTTTTTTCTACTTTTTTGTTTTGCTTTATTGTATCTTGATTTCTCATAAAATCATTAGCTTCTATTTGCTCAATTCTAATTTTTAAGGAATTATTTTCTCAGTGAGTTTTTCTACCTTCTTTCCCAAATGGCTAATTTTGCTTTTTAAGGCATTCTTATGAGCTTTTTGTATTTTCTTTCCATTCTTTTCCTGATTTCTTCTTTATTTTTCTTGATTTTCAAAATCCCTTTTGAGCTTTTCCATAGCCTAAGACCAATTCTTATTTTTCTAGGGAGGCTTTGACATTGTTCTTTTGAATATATGTTTTGATCTTGTCACCAAAGTAACTTTCTATAATCAGAAACTTTTTTTTTGTTATTTGCTCATTTTCCTAGCCTATTACTTGGAAGTCACAATTACTTTTTATTAAACTAGAGTTCTGTTTCCAGGATGGAGAATGCACTGTTCCAAACTGTTTTCAGAGGTTCTTTGAGGGACCTAATCAAAAGCCCTCTTTTCTGCCCTGGAATTCTTAAAAGTATTACTGCCCTACTATATCTATAAGATCTGGGGTGTTAAAGCAACAAGATTCTGCTTATCTGGTGCTGGGGCTGTGCTGGGATTGTGCATTGAGATTGTGTGCTAGACTCCCACTCTGTACCACAGACCTTTTTTGCTGACCTTCCAAGTTCCCTTTAGTGTCTCTGGGCTGAGAGATCTAGAGATCAACCACTAATATTGACATTGATTCAGGAGTCCTGAGACCCGTTCCTGCTTTACTGGCATGGGGTTGAGGCCAGACTTAGGCCCAGGTTGCACTTGTACTTCTTACACTGGACCTGTGCACTGGGTTCCAATCCTGCTTCCATAGACCTTTTCTCCTGATCTTCTAAGTTGTCTTCACCTAGAAAATGTTCTACTAAATCTTATGGGATGTTCTGAAGCTCTAAAATTTGTTTACAATCACTGTTTAAAGAAATTTGGAGGGGTTTGGAGGAGAGATTGAATGAATTGCTGTCTTTACACACTGCCTTGGCTCCACCCTCTTCCTAAACTCTCTAGTATGATTTCTAATCTCAATTGAACTGAAACTCCTCTCTTCAAAGTTATCAATGTCCTTTTAAGTGGCAAATCTCATGGCCTTTTCTCAATACTTATTCATCTTGATTTCTCTAGCAAATGATTGACCAATGTTATTTTACATCAGAGGTTTTTACCTGTTTTGTCCACAAACCATTTGGGGTAAGAGAACTTGGATAAGAATAAAGTTACATCTTTCTCTTTGTTAATCTCTAACTAAAATTAGCATATCCTAAAATCTATATACTTCTCCAGAATTTCAAAGGACTGCAAAACAATAAAAAAGAAAAATGTTTGCTTTGGATTTTCTAGGATTTATCTAAAAATACTTTTCTCTATGTTTTTTGAAGATATTGTTCTCTTCTAGCTTTTTTCCTACCTATCCAATTATATGGTGGCCTCTTTTGCTGGCTCTTCATCAATATTATGTCCCCTTTTATATGCGGGTACCCCTGAGGCTCAGTTGTAAGTCCTCTTCTCTATCCATCTCCCATCTGATGTTTTCATCAGCTCCTATGCTTACAATCTGGAGAAGGAAATGGAAAACCACTCTAGTATTCTTTACCAACAAAATCCCAAATGAAGTCATGCAGTCAGACTGAACTGAACATTTCAAACTGGCTACATCCCATAGATATCTCAAACTCAACATTTCCAAAACAGAAGTTATTTTCTTTCCCCCTAATCACCTATCTCCTGAAACTTCTCTATTACTACTCTCTTCCTAGTGCTTTGGGTTGATCATCTCAGTGCCAAATTCTCATCCTCATTCTCACCCCATGTTAACAAACCTTTTCATTTTAGTTTCCATACCCCTCCCCACTTTGATTTCATGGGAGCAAGAACCTGAATATTGTAAAAATTGGAGGTAAAATCTGTGGAAAAGTTACCACCGTAGAGAACAGAGTTTCATCAGAATCCACTTCACATGGCTCATGAATGATTCATCTGTACTTTCTCAGTTCCTAAGCTCTAGTCCTATAGCTTCCTCTAAGCACCTTTCATAGCTTTTGCTTTTCCCAATTGATCCTGATTGTTGTCCTGCTTCTTGTTCTCACAAGTCCACAGAGACCAGCCGCGTTTCAGGCAAAATCATGGTGGGTAGGAAGTCAAGGAGGATGCTGGGATATTTTATATGAATCAGCAGGCATCTCTCTTCAGCATCCTGATTACCCTGATAATAGCTATAAGATACATGGCCAAAATAGCACCATGCTTGTTTTCCTTTATTTTGTAAGTAATTTTAAAAGACTTTATTTCTATTTGTTCTCTGTTAAGTACAGTTTTGTTTTTGCTAAAGTGGGTCTGCTGTTAGTTGCTTCTATGGATTTTTTGAGGATTTTCTACTATATTTTACATAGTCTTGTTTTCTTTTTTTAAAGATTAAATTCTTCAAATTTTTTTTTTATGTTCTTCAAGCTGTTCCTTAATTTGGTATTCTGATTTTCTGATTTTTTATTTTTTAATAATAAGTTTATTTTATAATAACACATATATTTATCATATTATATTATATATCTGACAATATATAATATATAATAATTTAATAAATAAAAATAAAAATTTAACTTATGACTTAGTTTCTGTCCAACAGGCTGTCTTTAATTAGTCATGTTCTCTCTTACTTCATGGTACCCTTTCTGGACTGTCTCTTTAAAAATTTTTATTTTAATTATATTATATTAATTTTTAATTTTTTCTCTCTCCAACCTCCCTTATTGAAAACAAAACAAAACTGTTATAATCAATAGGTATAATTAAGCAAAATAAATTTCCATTTGTCTATTGGTTCATACAAAAATATTCCCAACTTCTGTCACAGAATAGGTGAACTAATAGACCTAGGGTTTGCTCTGTTATCCCAAATCAACTAGTCTTTTAGCATTGTCACCTGTTTTCTTATTAGTGATCACAATCCAGGCTCAATACTCCATGAATTGTGCTCTAGGCAAAACAGATCAAGGGTCCTACTATTTACTCCCTATTACTCTTAGTATAGTTTAAGCTAGAAATTTTCTAGTTTATCAGAACTCCTTGCCTGTGATTTTGGGGGAAGAAACCCCAACAGGCCTTCTTGAGGGAGATCTTAACAATCCCCATAAAAAGCACCCAAGTGGCTTATATTCAAAATTAACCAACCTTGTAAGTGAAAGAGATCTAGCAACTGCCTTGAACCTAGAACTATTTAAGCAGCTCTAAAACATGGATCTAGAAGCCTTAGATCAAAGTAGATATTCTCTTCCAATAGCCTGATGATGACCAACATGCCTGAGTCTTCCTTTTACTATTCTTGGGTGTATTCCTGACTATTCTTTCTCAGTCTCACTTTGTTGTTGTTTCACTCAATAGTATATATTTTCCAATTACATGTAAAGACAATTTTCAATATTCATTTTTGTAAAATTTTGACATCCAAATTTTTCTCTCCCCTCCTTTTCCTCCCCATTCCCCATGTCAGCAAATAATCCAATATAGGCTATACATGTGAAAAAACAGATTTAAAAAAAATGATAATAGATATGATGATCAATTCTGATAGACGTGGCCATCTCCAGCAATGAAAAAACAGATTTAAAAAAAATGATAATAGATATGATGATCAATTCTGATGGACGTGGCCATCTCTAGCAATGTGATGAACCAAATCATTTCCAATAGAGCAGTAATGAATTGTGCCAGCCACACCCAATGAAAGAACTCTGAGAGATGACTATGAACCATTACATAGAATTCCCAATCCCTATATTTTTGTCTGCCTGCATTTTTGATTTCCTTCACAGGCTAATAGTACACTATTTCAAAGGCCGATTTTTTTTTTGTACAGCAAAATAACTGTTAAGATATGTAAGCTTATATTGTATTTAATTTATACTTTAACATATTTAACATGTATTGGTCAACTTGCCATCAGGGGGAGAGGATGGGAAGAAGGAGGGGAAAAATTGGAACAAAAGGTTTGGCAATTGTCAATGTTGTAAAATTATCCATTGTAATGGGCTGAGGCTTGAGTTGATGCACTGAGGTCCCAAGCACGTGAGGCTAAATAGTAATTGGACTATACTCTATTAATATATATGCTTGGATAAAGAATGGCCCCCGCCCACTCTCTGTGCAAGTCCTGATGTGTTGTATAGGAAATGACGATTTTGGTGGGTGGAGGCAGAGAGACAAGAAAAGAGGCTGGGAGAGATTGAGCCTGGGTTCTATTCTGGTAGCTGCTGGTCCTGTGGCTGCTGATCTAGCTAGCTTCTTGACTCAGCTGCACACATTGCTATTGCCCATTCTCTTCCACCTCCGATCTTTGTTCACTGAGAATAAAGATTGACGATTTTCCCCTAACCTGAATTCCTGACTCCAGCTGATTTTAAAATAGGAGGTCTTCACAATCCATGCATATAACTTGTAAATAAAAAGCTAAAAAAAACCCTGATAATAGTATGTTTTGATCTCTCTTCATTCTCCATAGTTCTTTCTCTGGATGTGGACAGCATTTTCCATCACAAGTCTTGGAATTGTTTTAGATCATTGTATTGCTGAAAACTAAGATTATCATAACTGATCATGACACAACACTATTGTTACTGTGTATAATGTTTTCCTGGTTCTGTTCACTTCACTAGGCATCAGTTCATGTTAGTCTTTCCAGATTTTTCTGAAATGAGTCTGCTCAGTATTTCTTATGAAACAATAATAGTTTTCCATTATATTCATATATCACAACTTTTTTTAAGCCATTCCCCAATTGATGGGCTTCCCCTCAATTTCTTAATTTTTGTCACCACAAAATGAGTTTTTATAAATATTTTGTCCATGTGAGTGCTTTTCCCTTTTCTATTATCTCTTTGAGATACACACTTAGTAGTGGTATTTCTCAGCCCCATTTTGGAACTGTTAATGCCAGGTTCATTGTGAATGTGTGGAAATGTGTGTGTCAGCTGGCAATCCTATTTTGACTTTGTGTTAGTCATTTTGGTTTTGATTATTTATAGTGTTAAGATCATTGTCCCTTGAAGAGAAAGCAGAAACAAAATAAGAACTGAGCAGCAATGTTTTCTCTAATGTTATTTCTTTGAATGAATATTTACTAATCTAAGAATATCTCTGGGCAATGGTTTTCTTTTCCAAATATGGGGCTTCTCATACTTCTGCTGATTCAATTTTTTACCTTTTTAAATTTAAAATTCAGGAACTCTTTTCTTTGTTCATTTTCTATTTTAGTTTTTTTATTTTCTTGTCTATTTCTTTAGCCTTTTCTTTATTCCCTAGTGCTGTTATTTTTTCCCTCTCATAACCTCTCCATTCAAGATCTTGAATCAATCCTTTCCTATTCATCCACAGAAAGATAATCCTCTCCTATACATTCACTTTGTAAAAAAAGATTTGTTATAAAAATTTGCAACAAGAGATGCAAAACTAAAGGAAGGATACAAGCATTAAGTTATGAGTTCATAGTGTTGAGGTGCATAAGGGATCCCAAAAGGTTGGATGTCACAGACTTGTGTCACAGAGGTGTCTCAAAAAATTTTGCAGATTTGAAATCATATCCATATCTAGGGGCAAAGTTTATTTTAACTGAATTGAAGTGGGCTAAGTTCCAAAAGAATTTAGCAAAGGACCAAGAGAAAGGAAACAAATTTATGCAGTTCTTCATGTCATTGATGCTCTAATTTTATGGCCTAGAGGTAGAACTGAGGAGTGGTCTCAGGAACTTGGTTATCACTGACCAGCAGATCTAGGACTATTCTAAGGCCAGAAGACTTTAGAATCATTGACAGACAGATTATCAGAACAATAGCATTGTAAGGTGGGGAGGGGGGGACCTTGAGATCACTGATTCTAAAGACAGAAAACTTTAGAATCATTGACAGATTGTTAGAACAGAAGCACTCTTTTAAAACTGGGGAGGCCCTCCTTACTGCTGTTTCTCCTCGAAGCTATATATTTCATTTTGAGAGAGACAGACAGACAGATAGACAGGCAGGCAGACCGATACAGAGACAGAGACAGAGAGAGACAGAGACAGAAACAGAGACAGAGACAGAACTACTTTGGGGAGGAAATGAAAGAAGGATCCACAAAAAGGGAAAGGGCATTAGTGATTGGAAAATTTGTTGGAAACTTCATAGTGCTAAACCAAAAAGGACCCTTATAGTTTCTCATGAGACCCTGAACTTAATCTCACACACTAGATCAAAGTGACAAGCATGACCACAGGGTGACCTTGTCTATTTCTGTTCTACTTACTTGGGTATCACACCTGTGAGGTGCTTCTACAGATAAGCTAAGTTATTGTTCTCCAAAAATACTGACCCTGGAAGGTCCTTCTAAGCCCATTCCCATGATTATATGCATCCTGTTATTGCTTTCATTCCCACCATTGTATACATCCCAAGCCCATTCCCATCATTGTTATTATTTTAGGCTGTGAAAATCATATTTTTCTTGTACAACAGCTGCTTGATGATAAGTAAGGAAATTATCTAACTGCATTCTTTTTGCTTCTGTTATCACTTGTTTGCTTTGCTAGTTATAATCCTATATAAAGTCTGTGCCTCAGTTACTCTAGACTGAATGATTTGGATGGTAGTCCCATCAGTCAGCTAGTTTATTAATAAATCTCCACTAAGAAATTAAATCAGTCTCTTCTCAGCTCAGTTTCCCTGGTATTACAATAAGGTTTTTGAGGATCTAATGAAATATATGAAGACATTTAAAAAACTGTGAAGTTATATAAATATGTTCAGTGTTTTTCAGTTGTGTCTGATTCTTTGTGACCTTCTCCCTACCTTTTTTTGGAAAAACAAAACAGTTTGTTTTCCACAGTTTGGAAAAACAAACTGGAGTTGTTTGTCATTTTCTTCTCTAGTTTGTTTGATGAGGAAAATGAAACAAAGTTAAGTAGTTTTCTCAGGGTCACACAGCTACTAAATGTGTGAGGCTAGATTTGAACTCAGGAAGAGGAATCTTCCTGACTTCAGATACAACACTCCATCCACTGTACTACCTAGCTATCCTGTGTCATGTGTTGAGGTTGGGAAGGGACCCCAAAAGGTTGGGGTCACAGACAGGTGTCGGCAAGATGTCTCAAAAGAATTTGCAGGCTTGAACCCATCTCCAAGGAGCAGTTTATTGTAAATGTAACATCAATTGAAGCAGTCTAAATTCTAGGAGAATTTAGCAAAGAAACAGAAGTAAAGAGACACATTTATCTAGTTCTTCATGATATAGTATAAGGGTCTGAAGAGGAAGCTCATACAGTGCAATAAGGAAGTACAAAGGCCTTGAGATCCCCAGATGTAGTTTTTCTGTGAACAGTGCGGACTGCCCAGTGAGTGGAAGCTCTGGTTGCACTGACATCACATTATCAACGGGAGGCATCTCCTTCTCTAATTGGCTGTGTGTGGGACCTCATAAACCCGACATAAGCAGTGGGGACCTTAAAGTAGGTGGAGTTCATTCATTAGGAGTTCAAGGGAGTTCACTAGGAGTTAGCAGGAGGTCAGCTAGGGCAGGATGTGAACATGTGGAATAAAGACCTTAAGCTTGCATGCAGCTGTCCTCTGGTGTAAGTGGCCGGAGATGGTCTGAAGGCATGGGAATTAGGCTTGATGGGTAACCGGAGTATCTGAGTAGGTGGAGCTACAGTATAGATGTGCTAATTTTATGGCCTTGGGGTAGAACCAAGGAGTGGTCTCTGGAATTTGGTTATCATCACTGACCAATAGATTATCCATCTGACAGTCAACAATGAACTGTGGAGTGGTCTATTCACTCTTATTTCAGGAGTTTGATTTGTGGGATTATCCTGATGCCAAAAGACTTTAGAATTAGATAAATTGTTAGGAAAATAGTATTTTCAGGTTGCGGGTGGGGGGGGGGGGAGGGAGACTCAAGGTCATATTCTAAAGCCAGAGGACTTTAGAATCACTGACAGATGGTTAGAATGGAAGCCCCCTAAGGGGAGGGGACCTTAAAATTGATATATTTCCTTAGAAGCTGTTGTGTCCTGCTTTATAGAACCCCCACACTGAAGTGAAGTGAAGTGATCACTTCTGAGTGGGGAAATGATGAGGTGGGACTCCTGAGGATGGAGGAGTCCATTTATTACACAGTCTTCTCCCCTTTTATACCCTCACACCCTTATATAACCAAAATAACACTGGGCATGCATTAACTATATACTGTGCATCTGGGACCACATAAACAACTTGCTATTGTATGGAGATGATTCTGCCACCTAGTATTACTCTTCCACCTGCTGTCACTCTGCTTCAATCACAGCACTGATTGTCACTAACCCCTGACTTCTCAGGAAGTCCGAGAGCCTTTAGGGAAGATTGGGAGTCGAACCACACATTGTCAGCAGGTTTCCTATGGGCTGAAGGGTCTTCTACCTCAACCAGAGTTTCCCCACTGTCCGAGATGCTCTACAAAAAGCTATACTATATAACATGTACAGTATTAAGTTTTTGTATCTCAATCCCCTGCCAAGATCTCTTGTTCTTATTTATTTTTTAAACTGTGTTTCTACTCATTTTTTCAAAGATGCAATATTTAATACATTTTTTTTCTACCCTGGAATAGTATGATTCTGACTTCAAACCAGATTCCCAGAGATCATGCCTAGGAAGAAATAACCTCCTTAGCCAGGCATTCCCCAGGATCAAATAGTTCTCTTCTTCAGTCCAACCTTTTTTAGCTGTCAAGAGAATATTTTCAACCACATTGAGCAAGTCCTCAAGCTCTCAAACCTGTAATTAAAACAAAACTCTGGAAAAGGTAAATTAATTGCCACCCAATTGTTCCATTCTCATCTTTGAGATTCTCTGGCTACCACTACCTACCAGTTGTCTCCCATTAGAAAGTAAACTTCTTGAGGTCAGAGATTGACTTGCTTTTGTAATTATATACCCAGTACTAAGTATTTAAGCACTTCAATAGTTTTCATTCATTTATTTACACCTTAGTTCTTTCATTCATTCTAGAGCTGGTATTCTTATTGATATAATAGTCCCTTGATACCTTAGTAGTGTTTTCAAAGATTATTTGACTGAAAAAAAATTCTTCTTTTATGGTTATTCTTGTAAAGTTCTGGTTAGCTTTCTGCAGGTCTCAGGACCAGCATTAGTCTCAGCAGAATAATCACTATGAGAATACTCAGGGATTAAGTCCAAAGTCTTTATTGTCTCCTTCAGTCTCCCAGTTTGCATCAGTAATCTCAGCCAATCAGCCAGTCAGGAATCTGCACATCTCAATGTAATGTCCTGCTTTCTAGAGCCCCCACACTGGAGTGGATTAAAATATAGTTTCCAGACTAGCTCTCTGGAGGGTCTCGGGACCAGCCCGAGTCCTTGATCTTAGAGGAGAAGTGATGAAGGCAGGAGAGTCACCATGAGGCTGGTCAAGTCTTCTCTAGTCCTCCAGCTTCCAGTTCTCTGTCTTCTCTATCTCCAAGTCTCTCTTCCCTCCCAGATGTCTTAGCTCTTATATACTCTATTATAAGTACATCATCATAGGAGTCAATCTTGTAGAATAGGTGTCAACTTGTAGAACTATACTAAGTACTAAGTACATGTAAACTGGAGAATCATCTCAATTCCACTGATTTAACCCCTTGTAAGATTACTTGTTTCAAGTACACTTGGCCCTCTACATATTCTAGTGGAGGGGTATTCCCAATTAATGTAATATGTTTCTCTGATGACAGATACATATCTGTTATTATGAATGATGAGGTACTGTAGCTCCTAGGGATAATGTAGCAATTTCTGAGGAACCCCTACGGGACCTTGGGAGTACCACAAACAATGCTGGCTATCAGAGAACAATCTGTTGGTGAGTAAGCCATACAATTCAATGATGAAAGCTGCTTCCACCTCTACTCAATACTCTTCAAGAGGCCATAGAATTCGATGTAAGCCATAAAATTAGTATATCAGTGACTTGAACCTGATATTTGTTTCTCTTTCCTATAAAATTATCTTCTTGCTTTTGGCTCTTTGCTAAATTACCTTGGAACTTCATCTGCTATCTGCAGCATAATAAATCATTGCCCTTTAAAACTTGGAGACAAACATGAGTTTGCACTTCCACCAATCCCACAACACTGACCTAGGGACCCTAATATTTTGGGGGTGTCTCTCACTTCAACATTACAATGTTCAAAATCTTTGTAACTTGGTAGAACCTGTTGAAATGTCCTTCAAGGACCCAAGAATCAAGGAGTACTAGTGATGAGATGCAGAGGTTGAACCCTGTGAGGTTTCAGGCTGGTATCACAAGGTATCATAAAAGATTTAGACTATCTCTAAATCAAGAGGCAAAAATTTTATTATGCTACTGGGCTAAATTCCTAAAGGGACTTTAGCAGTTAACAGGGGGAAAGACATGGACTAAATTAATTCCCTAGCAGATCTTTCCATTAACTAAGGGAAAGATGCTGTAAGGCAGGTAAAGTTCTCTAAGAACTTGTTGCCATAAAGTGGGCAGTTCCTAATGATTCCAATATTGTGACACTTAGTGAGTTAAATTCCTAAAAGGAGTTAACAAAGAAGTGGGGTACCAATAGGTTTTTTTATAGGAGAAAAATAACCTCGGAGCTTGACATCTATAGGTTGGCCTTCTGATTGGATACAGTAGGTGGAGGTCATGATAATTTTGTAAATGCAAGAAATTCAACAAGGGCCCACTGCAACAAATGCCCATTTTAAGGACAACAAAAACCACTTAAGAACAAGATAATCCTGTCAATGTCTCTGTGCTTGCCTCAAGGAGTAGCTATAGGAATTCAACTGCAACAATTCAAATGCCCACTGCAACAAAGGCCCACTTAAATTCAACAAAAGCCTTCTGTCAATGCCTCTCCTTGTGATTCACCAATTACCAAGGAACTGGCATTTTTTGCTAGGGTCTTATTCATTCCATTACTAGGACTATAAAGTTATAAGTGCCTTGACAAATGTTAGAAAGTTTAGTTTCATTTAGTCTTATTCAGCTCCCACATATAACCTCAAAATAATGGAAAATGTGCCAAATAAAACATAAATTCTGGAAGATATTGTGAATGGTTGGGGTTGAGAAGAAACATACATGGGGAAATCCCAATAGGAAAATGAACAAAAGATACAAGCAACGTGTGAACTGAAAGGATGACAAACAGAGAGAAATATGGCAAGATTTATATAAACTGATGCAGAGTGAAAAGCAGAATCAAGAAAACAACATATACAGTTACTACAACAATTGATTCATTGAATTTATTCAATATTTCACTTATGTCTGCTGCCTTGCCTGGCTTCAACTCCACCAACAAGATATTCACCAACAAGAATAAATTTATCACTTCTAAACTCACTACTGAAGTGGGTCCCTTTAAGAAACTGATTTGTGAGACTTTCAATCCTTTGATTGATTTGTGATTCAGATTACTCCCAACCCCTCCTAGCTGATGCATTATCAATTCAAGAAGCTAGGGCCTTTGATTCACAAATCCTGGTCAAAAGCATCCCTTTGAATTACAATAGGAGATCTGGGTTTGTCCCAGCCCTCACTGGATCTGAACCAACTTGGGACTCCACCCATGGGCCCCCTTTAGCTAAATCTCTCATATTAAAAGGAGTCAAACTAAAACCCTCTCTTTGCAGAGGATCCAAACATACCAGTTCCATGCCTGGCATCCCAAGGACTCTCTGCCCACTGGGATATTATTTCCTACTGGAAATAATACCCTTCTTTCCTTATCCTCACCTATTCCCTTAACTAGCCTTTAACTAGACTTTAACCTTACTTCCAATCCTCATAATAAACCTCTTTTAAAAATCTAAATTTTTGGGTCTGTAAATTCCTTTACAGGGGACTCTTACACCGCCAGAAAGGGAATCCTCAGAACTCTCTACCTGAATCCTACACTGAATCCCAAGGGATTGCAGGGGAGCCAAATCTACCCTGTACTCCGAACCTGCCACTAGACCTTATGTAACTCCCTGACCACCAGAAACCTTAATTTCATTTGGGTACCCCAAATCTAAACCTCATCATTAGTACTAGACCAATCACAGGGACTTCATAAAAGTTTGTTAGTTTGGAATTCAATAAGTAAATATTATAGAATAAAAGAAATGAAAGAGAATCTATAAAAGAGGAAGGAAATGTATCAACAATAACAATGTGAATGAGAATGTGAATATCTCAAGATATTTAGAGTGGTTTAGAATTAGATTAGGTGCTAGTTACCATAAGGAAAGATCCATTTATTCTTACCCTATCTAGGATTTTTAAAAATAGGAATATGTATCTTGTCATAAGCTTTTAAAAATCTATTTATATGATCACATGCTTTTTGTTGTTCTTGCTATTAAGAGGGTCAGTTATATTTATAATTTTTCTAATATTGACTCAATATTAGGTTCAATATTAGGAAATAATAGGAAAATTTAGGAAAATTTAACCTTGTCATAATGTTTAATCTTTGTGATATAATACTGCAGTCTCCTTACTAAAATTTTGTTTAAATTCTTTACATCAATATTTATTAGGGATATTGGCCTATAATTGTACAAAAGGAGCAAAAGTGTAATCTCTTGATTTCAAGTATCATGATTAATGTAAATAGCTAAAGCAGTTTTATTCCATTGGAGAACTTGCATGTAGTAATGGGTCATCCCTGGCACTATGCCTTCTTTATCTGTTTCTTTATAATATCTAGACTTACCTGGGGTTGGCATTTTGATCCACCATTTTGCCCTGTTGCCACCTAGGACTGACTCATGAGTAAGTTCCCCTCAAAATCGATTCTCTACTAAACTGGCATGGATCTCTTTTTCTCTGGTATCAAGGTTACCTCTAATTCACCTATTTACAAATGATGTAGTTGATAATCCTGAGTTGGTCACCTGGGTTGGAGTTTGTTTGAAATTCAGTAAGTAAATACTATAGTGTAAAGGTGGGGAGTGGGAGGAGGAGAGGTGGGCAGCATGCTAGATACCTGACATGAGTGTGGGGACACAAGGAAAACAGTGATTATCTTATGCCTTGACAGGTTTTTAGTATTCAGGATTGTTTGTATTGCTTAATGAAAGATTTATAACCTCAACAAGCAAGCATGAGACTTTTCGGGTTGTTAGAGACTTTGAAATGGCAGTTGCCCTTATTGGCATAGAACAAAGAACAGAAATACCTTGAGGTAAAAGACAAGGTAACTAGAAATGTTTTTTAGGAAGATAGAGGATGGTATAGAGTTAAAAAAAAACCCAAAACTGGGAAATGTTTTTTGGGGGGTGTATCTATCTGTCTGTCTCTTTCTTTTTATATGTTCTTCCCTCCCTTCCTCCTTCCCTTTCTGATTGCAGTCACATCAGAGGGCAGGAAGGAGAAAGACAGGGAAAGAAAAACTCAGTAAAGAGAAGATATTTGGGTTGTGATTAATTAAAGAAGTGTCAGCTCAGAATATGCAAGAAACAAGATAGCACAGTTTAGACGAGGGATAATTTCTTAGACTATGTGTAGTGTGTGAGAGAGAGAGCATGAGCTCTGGAGTCATCTTGTGAGGACCAAACTGAGAGCAACATATTTGTGAGTTTGCTTATTTTCAGGCAAGGAAAAATATTTATTCAAAAAGGAGGTAACTAAAAGCCTCACTAGTAAGGAAATACTGGGACCAGTCTCTGTTGTTCTGCTTCTATGTCTGTATCTGTGTTTGTCTTTCTTGGTTTGTATAGTTATCTGATGGATTATTAGGTCAGTAATCCACAATTCAAGGGAAATGTCATAAGCTTCTCAGAGGGAGTAGAGTGTGATACTGATGGGGTGAACCTTGAAACTATTCCCCTTGACTATTGTGGGAAGCACTAGGGGTGAATTCTGAAACTGTGTCCTCTTTGATCTGTAAAAGAAGGGAGATTCAGAGTCTCAGACTCCAAAAAGTCTGGGAAAAAAAGCATACTTTCTAGACAATCCTTTTCTAAGTTAAGTGGTTTCATTCAATTGGGGATCTTGGCCAAAATCACCCTCCATTGATCTTTTGAGGGTAGCCAGATACTCTTCAGGAAATTCCAGGCTCTGGGGGAAAAAAGCCTTCAAAATGATTTTATTCATTTGGAGATCTGTGCCTGTTGAGTGACTGGAAACTCTAAGATAAGGCTTGGGGGGCATTGACAACATTGAAGGAATCTCATTCAATGGACATCTTAGATTCAGACTGCTATGAAGGACAATTCTAAACTCCAAATTGTTGGAATCCTAGTGTCAACTCAACTTGAAACAAGGTGAAAACTCAAGGGTGATGTCAGAATCCTGGTGTTAACTCAATAGAATTGATACAGTGCTTATTGGTTCACACCTTAGAGCGAATCCTTACAAGGTGATAAGTTGCTAATACTGATGGAAACAATGCTTGTGTTCCTACCTTTAGAGAGTTCATAAGTATCTAAGTACTCAATGGAGTTCACACGTTTGGGAGAGTTCAGGGTTTAGAAAGAAACACCGAATTCACATCTCCCCCCAAGCTCCAAGAGCTCCCTGTGGTTATATGTGAGCTCCCAAAGGTTAACTCCACCTTCTGGAGGGAGAGGGATTCTGGGTTATCTCCCAGAGTGCTCTCTGGCCCTAAGGGAGGTGACCTTTAGAAAGAGATAACCGAATTCACACCTCCCCCAATCTTCTCCTTTGTTTTGAAGAACTTGAAACAATCTCCTCTTGTGTTAATACTGCCCTGTTTGATTAAAAGGCCTGTATTCTCCCCAGCTGTAATCCTGATTGCATTTCTGTTGGTTGATGCCATCAGAGTCCTGAATTTCTAAAGACTCTCTGGGTGTAACCTCAGCTGCCATCATGCCCCACCACTTAGGAGTTTGCCCCTGCCTTTCACTTCTCTGGGTCAATCTACATTCAGAGGCCCAGTGAAAGCCTCGGTTGCATTTTGGACATGGAGTTTTGGGTTTTCTCTCACCCTGTCTTCTCATTCTATCTCCATATCTACATTGAGCTCTCAAACCAAATGTTTGCTATAAAGGACGATTCTAAACTCCAAATATGAAGTAGTATGTTTTGCCAAGGGATCTCTCTTCTTGGCACAGCTGCCTGCCAGGTCTCTGGCCCACTGTGAAAATACCCTCTTCTCAGTGATAACCTTTATTTCCCTAACAAACAGGACTTCTTGCTACTGAGGAGTCTGTCTTCCTAACAAAGCTGCCTTCTCAGTGTCAATAAAAATCCCTTTTCTTGCCACATTCAGATTTCAGGTTTGTGAATTCTTTCACACAGGACCTGTGCTGACCAGAGGGAATTCTCACATCAATTCTCTACCAGTAGACTAGCATCAATACTGAATTATTACAGGGCTGGATATTTAGTTCTGGAAAAACTGAGAGGATGAATTTGGCTTGGCCAAAGAGAAGATCCTCTTGACTTGGTTTTCCTATTGCGTAATTTTCTTCTGAAAAAGAATGTTTCTTACCTGAGTAATCCCGAATCTAGCATGATGGAATTTTTGCTGCATGAATAATTATTCTACAAATTTCACTATGACTATAACCTGAAATCAAATGAAGAACTAAGAATACTTTATCCTGGTATACATGTGTTGAGTCAAAATTATCTTTTATCTTTAGTAATTATCTCTATCTCTCATTTGGTTAAGAATATATCTTCTATATATGTTTGATAATATTGACATTTTATTTTGGCACAGCCTAGCCATGAGCACTGAATATTCCTCCAACTTTTTATGTTTTTCTTCATTTCTTTAAGAGGCACTTTGTTTTTTTTTTTGTTGTTTTGTTTTTGTTTTTTTTTTTTTTTATTTAATAGCCTTTTATTTACAGGATATATGCATGGGTAACTTTACAGCATTAACAATTGCCAAACCTCTTGTTCCAATTTTCACCTCTTACCCCCCACCTCCCTAGATGGCAGGATGACCAGTAGATGTTAAATATATTAAAATATAAATTAGATACACAATAAGTATACATGACCAAAGCGTTATTTAGCTGTACAAAAGAATCAGACTCTGAAATATTGTACAATTAGCTTGTGAAGGAAATCAAAAATGCAGGTGTGCATAAATATAGGGATTGGGAATTCAATGTAATGGTTTTTAGTCATCTCCCAGAGTTCTTTTTCTGGGCATAGCTAGTTCAGTTCATTACTGTTCCATTAGAAATGATTTGGTTTATCTCGTTGCTGAGGATGGCCTGATCCATCAGAACTGGTCATCATCTAGTATTGTTGTTGAAGTATATAATGATCTCCTGGTCCTGCTCATTTCACTCAGCATCAGTTCGTGTAAGTCTCTCCAGGCCTTTCTGAAATCATCCTGTTGGTCATTTCTTACAGAACAGTAATATTCCATAATATTCATATACCACAATTTATTCAGCCATTCTCCAACTGATGGACATCCATTCAGTTTCCAGTTTTTAGCCACTACAAAAAGGGCTGCCACAAACATTCGTGCACATACAGGTCCCTTTCCCTTCTTTATAATCTAAGAGGCACTTTGTAATTAAACTTATACAAGTCTTAAGATCCTTAGATAATGCATATATTTTATAATTATTTGGAATGGGAAATCTCTTGTCTTCTTGTTTTTTGATATTATTACATAGAAATGTAATTGATTTTTGAGGATTTATTTTAAATCCCATAACTTTGTTGAAGTTATTGTCTCAATTGGGATTTTTGCTGATTTTCTAGGATTTTCCAAGCTAAAAAAGCAGATCATTAGAGAGCAGGGATAATTTTCTCTTTTATGCTTATTCTTTTAATTTTGTTCCTCTTGTTTTATTGCTATTATCAGCTCTAGAACTACATCAAATAATAATCCTTGCTTCACTCTCATATTTATTGGAAAAGATTCCAGTATATCCCCAATGCATATATTTCTGGCTTTCACTTTTAGACACATGCTTTTTATGTTATATATATATATATATATATATATATATATATATATATATGTATTTAAAGATCTATGGCCATAACTTATAGAGTGTTTAGTATGAAAGTGTACTATACTTTGTAAAAGGCTTTTTCTGAACCTTTTGAAATGACTGTGAAGTTTGAGGTGTTTTGATTTTTAATATAATTAGTTATGTTGTTTCCAATTAATTTTTTTTTCCATCTCTGACTCTTCATTAGGAATGCTTTATATCAACAAATATCCATTCTTTCTCTTGAAATATTATTCTCAGCTTTGCTGGATAGGTGATTCTTGGTTGTAATTCTGGCTCTTTTCCACCAAGAATATCATGTCATCTCAAGCTTTTCAATCCTTTAATATAGAAACCACTAAATCCTGTGTAATCCTGACTGTGTCTTCATGATATTTGAATTATTTCTTTCTGGGTGCTTGCAATATTTTCTCCTTGACCTGGGAGCTCTAAATTTGGCTATAATATTCTTGGAAGTTTCTGTTTTGGGATCTCTTTTTGGAAGCAATTTGTGGATTCTTCCATTTCTATTTTACTCTCTGGTTCTAGGATATGGGAACAGTTTTCCTTGACAGTTTCTTGAAATATGAAGTTCAGGCTCTTTTTATGATCTTGGTTTTCAGGGAGTCCATCTATTTTCCAGGTCAGCTGTTTTTCCAATGAGAATTTTCACATCTTTTATTTTTTCATTCTTTTGCTTTTACTTTTTCTTTTCTTAATGTCTTATGGAATCATTAGCTTCAACTTAACCAATTCTAATTTTTAGCTAATTCTTTTCTTCAGTGAGTTTTTGTACCTCTATTTCTATTTGGCCATTTTTACTTATTAAGGAATTATTTTCTTCAATGAATTTTTGTAAGTCTTCTTCCAGTTTTTGTGCCTCCTTTACTAAGCTGCTTACTCCTTTTTCATGATTTTTTTTTGGTATCACTCATTTATTTTCCCAAATTTTCTTGTACCTCTCTTATTACATTTAAAAAATCCTTTTGGAATGCTTCTGAGAATTTTTTTTGGTCCAGAGATCGATTCACATTTGTGTTTGTGTTTGAGACTTCCTATGTAACTGTTTTGATATAATTGTTCTCTTCTAAGTTTGTGCCGTGATCCTTCCTATCACCATAATAACTTTATGTGGTTGGGTTTTTTTTGTTTTTTGTTTTTTTGGTTAGTGGTAGGGTTTTTTGCTCATTTTTCTGCCTATTTTCTGCTTTTTTACTGTATGTAAAAGTTGAACTCTGCTGTTGGAGTAGAAAGGGCATTTCCCTCAGCTTTTTTTATGGGGCCCCAAGACTTTGCTGTTAGCTTGTTCCTGGGATTGGAGCCTTTGCTGCTGGCTTCTAGGGTGTGTTTTTTCATTAGTTTATTCATCTATTGTGCTCCCCTCCAATTCCAGTGAGATAGTCCTTTCCTACTGACTTTCCAAGCTGTCCTGGGCTTGTAAATTGCTTTATCATTCCAAAACTGGTACTGAGGCATTATTGAAAGGATGTCTGGATAGGAATTTGGGAAGACTTAGGTGAGTTCCTCACTCTGCCATCTTGGCAGCAGAAGTATTAGTTTTTTACATTTCATTTTTGTACCCCTTTCCAAAAAAGGATTTCTCTCAATCTCTTCATTATCTTCTCTTTATGTCTATTCTAGCTCCTCATTCTTTGGTTCATTATCCCTGTAACTGTTTGGTATCTTTCTCTCTTTTGTATCTTTCATACAATCAAAGCTTCCAAAGTGTCCATTCTAAGTTTTCTTCTAAGTGGTTTTTATGACTAACATCATGAATTCTCCTTTTTCATTGTATCCCAGTCCCGGCACAATGCCAATATTTGCTGATTTCAGAGTGAACCCTGCTCCACTACATTTCTGATTATGGAGCCTATCAGTGATCTGATCTGTATATTCCCCTGTTACCTTTCTCCTCTCTCCCCAATTTGCCTCAAAAATTACTCCTTCCTGGGTCCTTGCCCTTTCACTCCCCTAGCTGCCAGTTTCTTCCTGAGGTCCTTTCTCCTCTCCCCCATGCTTGATGAAGGATGAATAGAGTTTTCAAAGCACCAGATTCCCCAGATCATCCCAGGGTAAAGTCCCCATTTCCCTTCACAGGAGATTATTTTTCTTCCATAGGAGCATTAATCAAAAGAACCCCTTTCTACTATCAAAGTAGAGCCTCATTCCTTTAACCCACTTTTATTTTTCCTTTATCCCATTTTTTTACTCTCCTATCCTTTTCATGCACTTTCCTGTAGACTCTTCTCTTTCTGAGACCACAGGTGTCACCTTTCCCCCTTTGCTAACAGCAAATTTGGCCCCCAGCATATCACATTTTCCTTTCTCTCTCTGCTCCTTGCCTCACTCCTTCGTGTATCCTTCTATGTTGTAGACTTACAGAAATACATCTATTCACTCTCAGCCACAATTCCCCGTCTGCTTCTTTACTCTTGTTTCTACCAGATTTCCACCTTCACCCCTGACTAAATGTGTACCTTTAGAAAAAATTTCTTACTGGTCCCTTCACTGTCACTTTGTTGCTGTTATTATGTCTTTTTGCTGTTGCATTTATTCACTCTTCCACATTTCTTTTCTTTGGATATTTGAGTAGTAAATCATGTTTTTAGTTTTGATTTTCTTTCTAAAATGTTTCAAATGCTTCTTTATTAATGAATGTTCATTTTTTTTTTTTCATGTATGACTAAGTTTATATTTGCAAGATAGGTCACCTTGGGCTGTATATTGAGCACCATTGCTCTTGAGAACACATTATTCCATTCCCTCCTACGTTTCCTAGTGGGTGCAAAAATTTCACATTATTCAAATTTCCTTTCCTTTAATTTAAAAGTATTCTGATCACTTGAAGAACTTGTTTTTGAATTGAAGTGCTAAATTTAACTGCCTCTATCTGAGTTTGCAGCCTCATTTCTGTCCAACATAAGATGAGTCTTTAGAAATTGGAGTCCTTCAGGTACTCTAAGGAAAGGTGAACAAATCCAGGTCAGAACTGGAGGTGGTCAAAGCTCAGCAGTCCATAAATGTGCCCTTCCAGTCTGGGAAAAAAAGAGCCAGCTTAAAAAAGCAAAAAAAAGGACAATGAACTGTAATAGGAGACTCAGAGATCAGTATATAACTCAGTAGATGCCAGAGAACATCAAGAAATAGAGCTCTAAAATGTAATTTAGGGTTAGAATAGTTGTTACCAAGTTCTAGAATATTATTAGCAACTAGAGAATTTTGAAAGCAGTCAGGAAGAAGACATTTACATATGACAAATAGATCAAATGACAAGAAATAAAAGAAATTCCTACAATGCATTATACTAGAAAGGGAAATTAGCTTGAATCGGGAAATTAGCTTGAATCTCAAATATCTATAGTGCATATCTGAGCATTATAATGAAAGATGTGTTTTCAGTGAGGACAGAAAATTTAATTCTTTCTGGATGAGAAAGTTTTTGACACTGCTTAGGACACTCCTAGGTACTTTCATTAAGAATTTTCTTTTTTAATTTTCAGAAGGTGTTTTGTGGGTTACTTCTATTTTTACTTTCTAATACATCTAGGTAATTGTCTTATGAATTTTTGAAATGTGGTAAGAGAATTTGGTTTTTGGCCATGGTTTTTAAGGAGTCTGATGATTCTTATATTATCTCTCATTGATTTGTTTCTTTGTCAATTGCTTTTAACAGTAGGATACCTACTGTTTTCCTCTTATAATAAAGATCTTTTGACTTTGCTTTAATATTTCTTTCTTTTTTCAACATTAGTTTTTTAAAAATAAGATATCGAGTTCCAGTTTTTTTCTTTGTCCCTTCCCTACAATGGCAAATAATCCGATGTAGGTCATACATGTGCAATCAGGTTAAACATATTTCCACATTAGTCACATTGTGAAAGAGAAACAGAACAAAAGGAAAAATCTGTGAAGAAAACAAAGAAAATGAAAATATTAAGCTTCAATTGGCCTTCAGATTTTCTCTGTTTTTTCTTTGGATGGGATATCATTTCTATCATGACTCTTTTGGCACTGCCTTGGATTATTATAGTGCTGAGAAGAGCTGTTCAACCATTCCCCAATTGATTAGTATCCCCTCAATTTCCAATTCTTTGCCACCACAAAAAGAGCTGCTATAAATATTTTTGTGTATGTCCTTTTCCTTTTTTAATGATCTTCCTGGGATACAGACTTAATAGTGGCATTGCTGGATCAAAAGGTATGGACACTTTGTACTTTAATATTTATTTTTTCATAATCATTGGTTTCTGTTTTTCTAATTTTCAGTGTATGTAATTAGGTAAGATTTCCCATCTTATATTCTAAGCTTTGTTTTCCTTCCCATTTTTTTCTTTAAGAACTCAAATTTCAATCTTTATCCTCCGCTTCATATCTTCTAGCTATTCTTTTATTTCTTGTGTGGTCAATTGATTTTTATTCTCTAGATGTGGAGTTAATCATATTTTTTAAATTTATCTCTTGGGCTTCACTTATCCATAGTATTTCTTCATTTTCATTTGGAATTTTCTTTTCTTTATAAATATTTCTAAGCCAAGTTCTTTTTTTTTGTTTGTTTATTTTGTTTTTTAATAATAGCCTTTTATTTTCAAAATACATGCAAAGATAGTTTCCAACATTCACCCCTATAAAACCCCACATTCCAAATTTTTCTCCTTCCCTTTTCCCCATCCCTCTCCCCTAGACAGTAAGTAATCCAAGATAGATTAAACATGTGCAATTCTTCTAAACATATTTCCACAATTATCATGCTGCACAAGGAAATCAGATCAGAGAGAAAAAAATGAGAAAAAAGAAATCAACAACAACAGAAAGGTGAAAATACTATGTTGTGATCTAGATTAAGTCCCTATAATCCTCTTTCTAGATGCAGATGGCTCTTTCCATCACAAGTCCATCACAACTAACTTCCAACAAATCAGTTGACCTGACTCATCTCATTGTGGAAAAGAGCCAAATCCATCAGAATTGATCATTACATAATCATCTTATTGCTTGATTCTATACCCTTCACTTAGCTCCAATTCATGTAAGTCTCTCCAGGCATTTCTGAAATCATCCAACTGATCATTTTTTATAAAGTAATAATATCCCATTATATTCAAATTTTCATAACGTATTCAGCCATTCCTCAACTGATGGGAACCCACTCACTTTCCAGGTCCTTGCCACTAAAAAAGTAAGCCAAGTTCTTGAATTGGGATTTTCAGCTAACACTCTTTAGTGATTTGGGTAGTTCCTGTCTTGTCCCATCTTTGTGATTTTTGCTGTTTCTGCAATTCTGAATGAGGTGTCTGATGTTAGGCCCCAGCCTCTTCCTCAATCCTTGAATTCTGCCTCAAGTCTCCTAGTGGCCTATTGTAGACTCTGGTCTTCATTATCTCCTCTCCTTCCATAATAACCAATCGGGAGTTGATTCCATATGTGACATGCCCTAGTCAGGTATTAGAGCTCATAATAGTCTTGGGTCTCTTATAAGGACCCTCATATTGAATCCCTGGGCACAGAGTTGGTTCTGTATCTTGTGGCTCTCAGTAACCCAAAGAATACACAACCAGGTCTTGTATCCCTGGTTAGTAACCTGTGAAGAGTGGCTTTGTCTTTCAGTTTTACTGTCAGGCCTGATCTAAGACCTGTCTTTAATTTTGCAACTATTGGCCCTCAGTCTGTCAACTAGTATTAAGTGCCTATTTTGTGCCAAGTACTGTGTTTAATGCTGGAAGAAAAAAAAAGTCAAAACATAGTCTCTGCTCTCAAAAAGCTCAAAGTCTAATGGGGAAGACAACAGGAAAACAACTCTGTATAAACGAAATACATATAGGATAAATTGAAAATAATTTCAGGATTACATAGGAACTAAAATTTAAAGAAAAATTTAAAAGTCTTCTGGCAGAAGGTGGGACTTTAGCTGAGCTTTGAAGAAAACCAGCAAAGCTAGATAGAGATGAGGAAAGAGAGAATTCCAGGAATGGGGAATAATCAGTGAAAATAGATGGAGTTTGGTGATTGAATATCATGTTCAAAGAATGGCAAAGAATAAGATCTAAGAAGACTGGGATAATGTAGGAAGGATCCAGATTATGGACTACTTTAAATGTCAAAACAATGATTTTAAATTAAGTCCTTGAGGTAATAGGGAGCCACTGGAGTTTGCTGACTGGGGGTTGATATGGTCATTCTTCCACTTTAGGAAAATCAGTTTAATAATTTTATGGCCACTTATATTGCTAAACCTCTAATTTAGGCCTTCATCATCTCACTTCTGAAACCACTAAAATAACCTTCTAATTGATGTTCTTGTCTCAAGTTTATCCCTACTCTAGCTTTCTCCCATTCAGTTGTCAAAGAATTTTGTTTTGTATTTTTTCCTAAAGTGTAGGTTTGGCCTGGAGATGAATCTGTCTAGTGCCTACCTATCACAATGAGAATCAATATCACAGTGAGAATCAAATTTGAAATCTTCTGACATTCAAAGCTCTTCCTAACCTATCCTATTCCTAGTTTTTCATCCTTCTTATACTTTACTTTTTTCTATGTACTCTGCAGTCCAACTATATTTGTCTACTTGCAATTCTAAAAGGATAATATGCCTCGGGATATCCTTAAGGATAACAGGTCTCCTGCCTCCATACCTTGAAACACTGGTTTGTCATCATTCTAGGAATATTCTGTCCCAATATGTTCTCTTATATTTTCTGGATTTTAAGAATCAGCTCAAATCCCATTTTCTGCAGGAAATCTTTCCTGTATACTATAGCTTATCATGTTTTCCCTTTTTCAGATTTTTAAAAAATCTATTTTGTGTATGCTTGTATGTACCTAATTATTCACATTTTCCCCCTTTGTTAAATTACCTCTTTGAGGGCAGAGGCTGTTGAAACCCCCCACAAATTTCTTTGTATCCCCAATGCTTAGCATAATGCCTGTCATATAATAAGCATTTAATAAATACTTGTTGACTGTCTTACCCTGTCCATCTCTCTCCTTCCCCCAATTATGTTAATATTTTTGTGCATTTTTGGATTGGAGAAAAGAACTTGATTCTTTTATTTATCTTGTTTTATCTAGATCCTTTTCAGATAGTTGCTTAGGTTTACGTTGGAGAGTTGAGTTCCTCTCTGATTTTTCACTTTCCCATCTTAAACAAGAAAATATTCATAATATACGAATATTAATTTTTTGTGTATCTAGTCCAGTCTTTGGCCTCTCATTCTTTACTCTTGAGTCATACTTACATTTTTTCCACCTTTACTTATGCCCAAATTTTTATTAGTGGAAAAAACCCCCAAATTTAACAATTAACATTTTGATTATAGATTGCCCATATAGAGTGTGAAGTTGGGTTAGAATTTTATATCAAATATTACAAAAGTCTAGAATCAAGAAAGTATAAAAAATTTATACAAATTTTTTTTTACAAGAGTAAGAGCTGTTCTCCAGTAGATAAGTTGTCAAAGAACAAGAATAATCACTTTTCTAAAGAAGAAACACACATTGTCAACAGCCATCAAAAAAAAAAAAAAAAAAGCAAAATTGCTAACAAAGTAGGGTAAATTAAACTCTGAGGTATCATCTTCTACTGAACAAATTGGAAAAGATGGAAAAGCTCAATTTTAGCAAGGCTTTAGAGAAATAAATTATTAAGTTAATCTTTTGTATGTGAACCTGTCAATTTTTCAAACTGGTTGGGAAATATAAGAGAAGGCATAAAAACATAATTATTCCATAACTATCTCCCCCAAAAAGTTCATACCATTTGATCCATCCATTTCTCTTTGGTTTATGCTCTAAGGATATTATTGAAAAGATTTATTTATGCAAAAATATTTATAATTGCATTATTTGTAACAGCAAAAATTATTGTGACAAATTAGATCATTTTTCAAGTATGTTATCCTGGAAAGAACACTGACTGGAGTCAGAAGATTTAATTTTAAATATTCCTTTTTATGTTTCCTATCTATGTGATGAAATTTCAACTTCCTAGGCTTCATTTTCCAAAACAGTATTTAGAATAGAGATACTGTTGCTGTGAGTAGAGGGATTGACAGCTCACTCCTAGTTCAGTGCCTAGCTTTTTTTGGTTTGTGAAATTGCTTCATTGTTATGGGACTCTAATCTTTCATTAAGAGGTTAAGCTCTCTCTCTACCCCCACACTCACTGCATCAATAACAAATTCCAATCTGTATGTCCCATAGACAATGCTATTTGCAAAAGTTATGGCCCATATCTGGTTTCCTCAAAACGAAAGTAAAAGATATTTAACACCTACTATGAAGCAGGTAGGATACAGAATATCTGTTCCAATACAAAAAGAATGCTGCTGCTGCTATTGTTTATCCTTTGTTCTTGAAAAGCAACAATAACATCAAAAGGATGATGTTTTGATTCGCAAGTAAATTGGATTTAAGTGAGGCGAAAACTGTGTAAAGTCATCGGCTCCACTCTCTCCTGATAAAATTAATTCCTTCCTTCCTTCCTTCCTCTCTCCCTCCCTCCCTCCCTTCCTCTCTCCCTCCCTCCCTCCCTTCCTCTCTCCCTCCCTCCCTTCCTTCCTCCCTCCCTCCCTCCCTTCCTTCCTTCCTTCCTTCCTTTCTTCCTTCCTTCCTTCCTTCCTTCCTTCCTTCCTTCCTTCCTTCCTCCCTCCCTCCCTCCTCTTCTCCTCCTCCTCCTTCCTTCCTTCCTTCCTTCCTTCTTCCTTCCTTCCTTCCTTCCTTCCTTCCTTCCTTCCTTCCTTCCTTTTTCTTTCCTTTCCCTCCTTCTTTAGAGAAATACATTTCCATAAGATCAACACTAAGCAGTGTATATCATCGAAAACTTCTTTGAATGACTAAATCATTACCTAAATAGCTACCTAAATCAACAGGTTTTTTTTTTTTTAACTAGTGATGAACAAAAGAATGTATATAAGAGCTATATCAAGGCATAAAGAATATGCCATCTACATAAGAGGATACAAGAACCATTATTTGGGTATCAGATATTGTCAGACAACAGACAGGAGAGAAAAATCCAATCTATTACTGCAAAGAAGGATTCAATGACCACTAATGATTGGCAGCTCAAAAGTCTGTCCCTGTTCTAAGTACATTACTTAGCTCTCCTAAGAGAGTCAAAAAAGAAAAAAAATAAGGAATATATAGTGTTTTGCCTGATGGGATTCTCCATATGGCAGATATATAGGACTGGGCATATTCCCTTGAATCAGAATATATATATCTATATACCATCTATATATATTGATATATTTAATTATTCTTTCCTTTCCCTTTACTGTGTGGTGAGAACAGTTTTTTTGATTGACCGCTGAACCAGAACTGAGTGTGCGTATGAAACACTCCTACAGGGAACAATCTGATCTCTTTTGAGGAGGATGAACTGATGTGAACTTTTGGTAAGAGAGGATTCCTCTCACCCAGAACCACCATAGAGTCAATGAGCCTGTGACCTCCAAGGCCTTGTATCTGGAATAAGGCAGCCTTTTATATCTTTCTTTTTGGGGGATAGGATCTTGTGAGGTTTCACCCCCTTGCAAGTATAGCAAAATGTTTAGAATAATTTCTTCATTCTCTAACTGGGAAAAAGACTTCCAAAAATCCAAAATATTTTTGGATGGATATTTTTCTTCATGAATATGCCTATATTTTACAATCTTAAATGGACTTATTAATGAAAATGAAAGTTTTGTTGGTAAAATGTACCATTTTCTAATCATCTTCAATACTCTAGTCTCTGTACTGTATACTAGGCTCTTTTTTCATCAAAACAACAATTAACAGTTGTGTTGTTGATTTATGCCAAATTGTAGAGAATTTAGTAGTAACTCTTCAAATTTCTAAATTCTTCTAAAGGTAAGGATTACTTAGTCTTTTGCAGTAATTGTTAATTCTTGGCCTTCCCCCCTTCCCATTTTTAACCATACTTTCCTTTGCATATTGTTTTAAACATATTACCACATTTTCATGTTATACAAGAAAAATCAGACCAAAAGGAAAAAACCATGAGAAAGAAAAACACAAAACAAGGAAACAAAAAAGGTGACAATTAGGACATTCAGTCTCTGGAGCTCTTTCTCTGGATGGGCATGACATTTTCCATTCCTAGTCTACTGGAATTCACTTCATTGTTGAAAAGAGCCAAGTCCATCACAGTTGATCATCACAATCTTGTTACTGTGTACAGTGTTCTCTTGGTTCTGTTCACTTCACTCAACAGCATCAACATTCATTTTTGTAAAACTTTTGAGTTTCAAATTTTTTCTCCTTCCATCTCTTCCTTTTTCCCTCTCCAAGACAGCAGGTAATCTGATATAGATTATATATGTACAGTCTCAATGCCTTTTCTAAATCTGCATTCTTCTTGATTTTTAGTGTCTGACTTCACTGTTAACTGGACCCTTTTTTCCCCAGATACTCTCCCTGCATCTTCAAGATACTGTTCTGTTATGCTTCTCTCTCTGCTGGTCAGACTAGTCTTTCTAGATTTCTATTTCCTTTATAAATTTATCTTTTATATTGTACTCCCTATGTTCTTTTAAAAATATATATATATAATTTCTATATTGGTGATCTCTAACTCCCATGAATTAAATCATCATCTCTCTGTAAATGACTTCCACATCTACATTCTCAGTTTTTTCCCTTCTCCTGATCTTCAATCCTGCATTTCCAACTGTTTGTTCAACATTACCATCTGGATCTTCTTTATGGATAGGGATAGGGGGGAGTAAATCTATGATTCTATTGTTATAGGGAATTCCCATATGAAGTAGCTCCCATTATCAGTGTAGGGCAGCACTTTTGGTGATGCAATAGATAAGAGCACCAGCCCTGAAGTCAGGAAGACCTAACTTCAAATCTACACTTAACACTGCCTATGTGACCTTGGGCAAGTCACTTAACCCCAATTGCTTCAGCAAAAAAAATAATACTGTGAGATTAAACAACCTGCCCACGATCACACAGCTGGTTGCATCTGAGGCAGAATGTGAATTGAAGTCTTCCTGGTTCAAAGTTCAGCTCTCTAATGTACCATGCTTTCTAGACATACTTTCTAGACAGTTATCTCATGTTTAGCATAAGTGAAATAGGACTTAACTCTGTCCCTCATCCTCTCTTAACTTTATTCCTACTGAGGTTGCCATTCTTTAGTTAACCAGCTTTTTTAAAATTTAAAAATCATTAAATTTAAGTCATTTTCCATTTTTTTTCACTCATCCTAAATAGTTACCAAATCTCGTCAATGTCATACCCTCTATATATTTTTCATTCATTTCCTTCCTATTTACACCACCACTATCCTAATTCAAGTCTTCACTACCTCTCACCCTATTGGCAATTGCCTCTGTCTGTATTCAGGCTCTCCTCCATAGAATTGATATTATGAAAACACATGCTTGATCATATCACTCCTTTTCTCGAAAAGCTTTATAAATTCCCTGCTATCTGTATAAAATATACAGATATCTATAAAATATGTCGTTGTATAAAATAATTACTCCTTTGCTTGGTATTAAAAGCTCTTCTTAATCTGGCTCTAATCTATCTTGCTGGGTTGCTTGTACTTTAACAGGGGTCCTCAAACTTTTTAAATAGGGGGCCAGTTCACTGTCCCACTTTTTTTTGTGGGCCTTTAAATAAACTTCATAGCCCTAGGTGAGGGGAATAATCGTCTTCAGCTGCCACATCTGGCCGGCTTGCCGAAGTTTGAGGACCCCTGGATCCAACATCAACAAGTCTACACCAATTTGCTGTTCTTTATACAGAACATGTCACTATTTGTGTCAGCCTTTGCAAAACTGTTTATCCCCATGTCTGGAATACTCCCCCTCCTCATCTTTACTTCTTGCTACCATTACTAATTTTCTTTCAGCTCAAGTGTCATCTCTGAACTTGAAGCCAGGAAGAATTGGGTTTAAATCCTTCCTCAGATGCTTGCTAGCTTTGTGATTCTGGGCAAGTTATTTAACACCTAATTGTTATTTAAGGAGAAATTCTTCAAAGTTTTTAGTGTAGCAAGCTGTAGTCAGGGGTATGAACAAAGTTCCAACTCCTCTACATACTGGCTTCTTCCCAAAGTCCTTTTACATCAGGAATTTGAAGAGAATCTGAAATGTGTCTTCTTTCTTAAGGGTATAAGCCAGAAAACCAGGATCTATTTTAAGCTCTGGTTAACTGCCTCTCAGAGAGATTGGGAACACTGAGGAATGAGTATCAATGAGAAAATTTATGCACATGGACTTTGGGTGGGTAAATACTGAATTATTCACCCTCATTTTACAGATGAGATGAAGTGGTTTTGTTATTTGATGCTGTGTGGTTTGGGAATGGCTTGTCTGTGCTTCACAACTGTGGTGACAATACAGTTTGTTTTGCCCCATCTTTTCCTTATCAATTAAAGTTCCACGGGTCATTTTTCTACCTCTCCTCCCCACGAAAAGGCAAAAGGAAAGAAAAAAGCTAATTGAATTCTGCTGAGGTGAAATGGTTCACTAAAACACACAGTGGCAGAAAGAACTTGAACTCAAGTCTTCTGATTCCAATCCAGAGGTATTGGTGATACTGGACTGCCACTCAAAAGTGTTAGGAAAATTTATCTTTAATACCATTTCCTTCACATCTTCCCTAACTCTAATCTTGGGCCTAGGAATATATTTTACAAATTCATTCACATTGAGGTAAAATACTGGATATTCTTGGAGAATTTACATCTTAAAAACAGGAACCAATAAATGCTATATTTAACTTAAGAGGAATGGTGGGCTGACTAATGGCAGAATTTTTGATTGTGATGCAGTGGAACAATGGGTCTCCTCCTTAGCCTTTATATCAAATCAGATGGGCACACCAAAAAGTATGCCATTTGGAGATGATTGGCTGAAATTAGGGGTGCAGCTTTCAGCTAGAGATTCAGCAAAAGGGAAATCTGGGGACTAAACCCAGATCTTGGGTTTTATTAGCATAGGGTTCTTTCCAACAACAAGCCTTTCCTTACCTAGGCACATACCTGAACTATATAATTTTTTTGTATTGGCAAAAAGTCAAACTCTAACCTCCATTTCTCCCTCCACAGAGTCTCATGCTTCTTTTTAATGAGATGTAAGCATGAGTAGTTTATTTTTATGAAACAGTTTCATAGTTTTTCTTTGAAGGTCAGGGACATTAATTATAGCTCTGAACAATATTTAATGAGCTGTACTTTAATCACACTTCTCTGAGCTCAGTTAACAAGTATTAGCATTTTAAAATTAACTTTATATTACTAGAGTTTATACTTGTGTGTCCACAAATAAAAATAACCACCATTTCCCCCAGAACTCTAGAGAAGGATGGAAGGTAAGTGTAGTTAGGAAAAACTCATATTGTTGGGATAGGAAGGAAAAATTCCATCTAACAGCTTATGGGTATTTTTTTTCTGTTCTTAGCTAGGTGGTATGCTTATTTTCACCCGTTGGAGTATAAGTACTGTCAATATCTCTTTTTTAGTTCCTTGGGATACATGTTTAATCTTTCTGTTCTAGTTTTGATCACAGTTCTGTAATTAGGTACTTGTGTTTTTTATGTCAAAAGATGAGCTATGTCATCTATATAACACACAAGGTGTAGACTACCACAAAACAATTCTTTATATTGTTATCCACAAGACATCAAGTTACTCTGAATATCAAGGGCAGCTTTGGTAAGGGAAATGTTTTAAACGGTTAGTCTGAATGGGGAGGAGACTGGGTAACTTGATTGTCAAAGGATGGGGTAGCCCATTTTATGAGTCTGAGGGATTTTTAGTATCCTCTAGGGTCTCTATTGATGGTTCCCTAGTAACTGATGGAAGCATCAAGACACCAGTAGAAGACAATTCATATGGAATGAGAGTTATTGCCCCCTCCTTGTATGCCTTGGCTACGTGTACTCCATCTGTGCCATTCTATTCATGCATGACCCCTGGCCATATATATTCCTTGCTTATATGTACATCTCAACATGTATTCCTATAAGTGTTCACTCTTCCCACTGATGTGTATATTTGTGGGAAAGGATTCTGTAGGTTTATGAGAAAAATGTTTCATTGCTGTTTTTGTCTGTGGCTATGCCATTTTATCTTTTTTTTAACTAACTGTGTGTGATCATTAAAGATAAGGTCACTGGAGATTCATTAGTTTTAAAGAAGTCAAAGTCATAGAGTAGAGATTCTCTGAATAAACAATTAAGTTGGAAGGTGCCATCAGATACCTAGAACCTAGTCCATGAAGAGACTGCTTAATAGGGTTGCCATGATAAGTGTTTAATCAGCTTTAGGGGCATGTGGAATGAAACTATGAAGAGCAAAGCTCTTTCTAAATCTAGACAATCAACTGATTAAATCAAACTGATTTGTAGAGTTTGCCAAGATATAAATACTGAAAACCTAACAATTGACTTTTGAGAGTCCATAAGATCTGCCTGTATGGTGTTGAGTTGAATCTGTAAGGGCAAATGCCTGGCCAAAACTGCAGAAGCCGCCATTTCCAATTAGACTAAAGGTTAAATTCTTACCCAAGTATCTCTGACACAATAGTATAATAGTTTTGTTTAAAACACCCAGGTATTAATCAAACTATGATTAAGGGTTCCTAAACGTTAGAGACAGAAGGGACCCTGAAGATCACCTAGTCCAACCTTTTTTTATTTACAGGTGAAAAAAAAGGCCCAAGAAAATTGAAGTGATTTTCTTCCAGGTCACAAAGGAAGCCAGTAGCAGAGCCAAGATTCAAACCTACATCTTCTAAAAGACTCAAAGAACTGTAATTTTTTCCATCACACTTTGGTGCCTTGCTTAGTTACCCAATTAGCTTCACTCTTCTTTGGCAGATCACAGTCTGACCTCTGGACTTACTTTCTCTTTTTTCTTTTTCTTTGTTCAGTTACAGATTGATCCCCTACAAGCCTACATCAAGAGAAAGAAGACATATTGATTTGAAAGTGGCTACTAAATCAGCATGCTCATGACCAAAAGGGGTTCAAACAAAAAGAACCCTTTAGAGCAGGGGTTTGGTTTTTTTGTTTGTTTCGTGTTAGCAGTTGGTGAAGCCCATGGACTTCTCAGTATAATAGTTTTAAATGCATTAACATAGAATGCATGTAATTATAAAGGAAACCAGTTATGTAGAAATACAATGATCAAGATTAAAAAACAGCAACCAGCAACAAAACACCCCAAACCCTAGTTCATGGATCCCAAGTTAAGAAAATTTCCTTTGAAAACTGCATAGGGATGGGGAATACTGTAAAGGGAATAAATAACTTGACCCAGGTTACATAAAGGGTAAACTGGCCCAAAGAATTATGACCCCTGTGGAAAGGCCAGCATGCTATGCTATCATGTATAGACACAGAAAAGCTAAAGACTCAGGTTCACTCATAACAATAACAGTGCAAGACAGTCTAAGTGCTAATTTGGATGCATGCCATTAAAGGTTGTGGACTTGAGAAGAAAAAAGTTGAATGAGCAAGGAAAATTTCATGAAGGTGCCTAGGCAGTAAGGGAATAAATTCTTCATTCATACTTAGGACACGAATAATATTGTAGATAAAAATAAGAATTGTTCCAAACTTTCTGGAAAACAATTGGAATTATGCAAGAAAACCCTTTAAATTGCTATTACTATTCTTTGACCCAGTGATCCCATATTGGGGAACAGGCAATCAAATACAAAATATTCACATAATATTCTAAAGTGTTTGTAACATTTTTTCTTTTGTTTCTCCTTCCCTTTGTTCTCCTTGCTAAAGAATGAAAGTATATGCTTATAGGGGAATGGTTAGACAAATTATGGTCTGTGAATGTAATGGAATATTTTTGTTATTATAAGGACACATACAATGAATTCAGAGAAAAATAGGGAGACATGCAAACTGATACAGAATGAAGAGAGCAAAATGAGAATATACACAATGTCTACAATATTGAGATACTTATACAGCTTTACTATCTCACTGACTGGGAAGCACCCTTCAGCGATGTGGGTGGATGGTAGTCCATTCAAATGTCTGTTCAATCTGTTGCTTATTCATGTCCTCCCATATATTCACCACATGGAAGGTACTATAGTTGGCTGCCTATCACCTTTTCTTGTCCATATGATCAGCCATGATATTCATTATCCTCTACCTGTCTGATTGGATGGAACAAAGAATTCCAACCCCAGCCCTCCTTTTAATAAAGATGCCATAATCTTCTATCTTCATTTCCCACCTGGCTGGGCTCCTTCAGATATCATCATCGCCAGGTACCTTCCTCCCCCACTTTTCAGCTTCTGTTTCTTGTTCTTCTCCCCAATTTAATAGTGAGTTCCATAAAGGCAAGAATGAGTTTTCATATTTGTAACTCTAGTGCTTAGCACTGTGCCTGGTGTACAGCCTGTGCTTAATAAATATTTATTGACTGACACCCTATATTTCCCTCCTCTTATAAAAAATTCCAGAGTGACTTTTGTTCTTTGGATTTCTCCACACAGACTGTTCATAACCATCATGTGTCTTCCCACTGTCCACTGTATATTAACATTTTAAATTGAATTTTTATTCTGAATATAAATAAACACCAAAAAACACATTTCTAGATATACAGCAAAACACACAAGAAAAGAAAACTGTACATGAAGCTATAATCTGCATTTCATACTGATTGTTTTTAAAATAAATTTCACATTTTTTTAAAATAAATTTTTATTTGATACCTTTTGCTTTTTCATTATCTAAATTTCTCCCAGTATCCCTACCCCAACCCAGAGAAGCATTTATATATATATATATACACACATATATATGTATAAAAGAATATTTTCAAACATTACTATTTTGCTTGTTTGCGCTTCCTGCGAAATTTTCTTTTGTTCCCTTCTGTGAACTTTAAAAAATGTTATGTGACCTTTTTTGGCATCAATATTGATAACCTTCTCCCATACTTCTCCCAATTAAAAACTGAAACCCTTGTATCAAATAAGCATAGTCAAAATTAATGTACACAGTGGCCATGTCCAAAAATGTAAGTGTTTTTCCCCCTGCACCTTGAATTCATCACCTCCATCAAGAGGTAGATAACATGCTTTATTATAGTTCTTCTAGTGACATGTTTGGTCACTGCATTCATTAGAGTTCTTAAGTATTTCAAAGTTGTTTTTCTTTACAACATTGTCCTTATATAAATTGTTCTCCTGGTTTTGTTTACTTCACTCTGCATCAGTTCATACTACCCAGGATTTTTTGGAATCATCTCTTTTGGTATTTCTTACAGCACAGAGTTAACATTCCATTCGATTCCTATGCCACAATTTGTTGAGTCATCCCCCCAACTGTCTAACAGGTGATCTAAGGCATTCCGCTAGATTCTAATTTTTTTCCTTCCTCTCTCCCTCCCCATCTTTTAATGTTTCAGTATCACTAAGTATGTTGTGTTTACAATAATACCCTCCCTAATACCATCCTCTCTCTGAGCCTACTCCCATCTCCATCGTTGTTTCCCTGTTGAGTTTAATATATTTCTACAACAAACTGGCAGTGTTTGAGTTTCCCTTGATCAATTCAGATAAAAATGAAGTTTATCTGATGCCCTGCTCTCTGTTTGCATACTCTTCTCATGCACACCAATTATATAGAAATGGTTAAGCTCGGCCTCCTCCTTTTTCCTTTCTACACGAGAATAAACCTTTTATTCTTTTCCTCCTTTCTACATGAGGGTAATCCTTTTATTCTTTTATCTCCTTCACCTTTTAAAACCTCAAAATAATTAATAGTGATTAAATGATCTTTTGAAGATGACCTTCATTCATGTATAGACAGCAATATTCTGGTGTTGATTTTTTCAGAATAAGACTGATCAGGTTTCTATGGTCACCCCTGAGGGTCTGGAGGTTTTTTCCTAATGTTAATGGCTCAAGTCCCCATCCAAGTTTGTTCCACTCATGACCAGCAAGCAATGATGAGTGTCCCAATTCCCCTTAACCAATTAACACCAAATAAGTTTATTAAAGGGATATTTACTGCAGCATTTGACACTGTTGATCATGGTAAGAAATACCAAGAATAGAAGTACAAATATTTTTCCCTGACACCCAAAGGCCCATTCTCTCCAAACCAACTTGGTCCTTGGGGAAAGTGGGCTCAGATTTAATCAAGTTTCTTCCGAGCAGTTGCCCCCACCATGTTCATTTCCAAAAGAGGTAAAACTGATGGATTGGAAGAGTTCACAATTCTACTCCCGATGAACTGAGTGGAGCAGGTCCCTCAGGACTTTACTCTCCACTTTTTACTTTCAGAAAATCTCAGAATGGATTAATAAGCAGGAAAGGAGACTGTCTTCACCCATTCCTCCCCCTTTCTCTTCATGCTTTGAGTCCTAAACTCAGCACCTTCCTTTCTCTTCACATCACCAGTCCCACCACCACCTCCCAAGGGTAGCATCCAGAGGTAAGACCTTGGATCTGCAGAGACACCCTGGACAAGGCTAGTTTGGGTGAGACCAGACGGAACAAGGCTGGCTCCATGTGCAGTTCTTCTCACTTAGGTCTGTACAGCCCCATGGGGGAGGAACAGTAAGTCTTTTGGCTGGGAAACTAAACAGGAGGTCCATTTGCAACAGCAAAATACCAGGAAGTTGTGTCTCATTTGAGAAAGGAGAGCAAGTAAAAGTTCTGAACACAAGTGGACTGTAAGAACCTTGGTTTAGCTAGTCTTACTCTCCCCTTGGTCATTAAGGTCTCCCCTTCCTAGTTCCCTTTCTTTTTTTCTCTTCCACTTCACACATTCTAATGAACTTTATCTGCTGGCAGAGCTGGATCCAACAGAGACAGAATGTTAGAGTGGTGGTGAGATAAAGTCATTGTATGTGTGCTTAAGGGGGCAGGGAACTAGTGTGCTAAAGCAATGAACTGGAACCTAAGGTGGGAGTAGGTGGGGATGTGCTCATCCAGTCAGGTCAGTAAGCATTTATTATGAGCCAGGCACTAAGCTAAGCACTGGGGATATAAACAAAAGCAAAAACAGTCTTGGCCCTCAAAGGGCTTACAAATAGGGAAGACAACATGCAAACAAACAACTATGTACAAACAAGATATATATATATATATAGGATAAATTTAAGAGAATCAGAGGGAAGGCACTAGCATTGCGGGAGACCAGGGAAGGTTTTTCTAAAGATAGGATGTTGGCAGAGACTTGAAGGAATCTAGGAGGCAGAGATGAGGAGGAAGAATATTCCAGGAACGGAGGACAGCTGGTGAAAATGCCCAGAGTCAGGGGATGGAGTATTTTGAGTTTTAGCAAGGAGGTCACTGGGTCACAGAGTAAGGGGATTAGGACTGTGGGAGGGCTTAAAAGCCAAATGGGAGATTTTGTACTTGATCTTGGAGGTAATGGGAAGCCACTGGAGTTTACTGGACAGGGGTGCAATATTCAGGCCTGTGCTTTAGGAAGATCACTTTGACAGCTGAATGAAGGATAGACTCAGTGGGGAAAGACTTGAAGCTGGGGATCAACCAGCAGGCTATTGCAATAGTGGACACATGAGGTTTTGAGGGCCTGCCTGAGGGTGGTGGAAGTCTGGAGAGGAGAGATGTTACAAAGAACTGACAGGTCTTGGCAGCAGATTGGATAAAGGGGCCAAGTGTGGGTGAGGAGTTGTAGATGCCATTAAGGTTTTGAATCTGGGTGACTGGGAAGATGGTGGTGCCTTAGTAATAGGGAAGTCAGGAAGAAGGGAGGGTAGCTGGAGGGAAAATAATGAGTTCTATTTTTGACATGTTTATGGGACATCCAGGATGGGATGTCCACTAGGCAGTTGGAGATGTAACTGGAGGTCAGGAGAGAGTTCAGGGCAAACAGATAGATCTCAGAATCATCTCTATAGAAATAACAATTGAATTCAAGGGAGCAGATGAAAATAGAGGGAGAAAAGAAAAAGGCCCAGGACAGTGTCTTGGGCAACACCTCTGGTTAGTGGATACAAGATCCAGCAAAGGAGATGAAGAAGTGGTCAGACAAGTAGAAGGAGAATCAGAAAGAAAGGTGCCACCAAAACCCAGAGAGAAGAGAGTATCACCAAGAGGGCAATTAATAGTGTCAGAGGCTACAGAGAGGTCAAGAACTACGATGATAGAGAAAAGGCCATTAGACTTGGCAATTAAGAGATCATTGGTAACTCTGAAGGCAGTTTCAGTTAAATGATGAGGTAAAAAACTAGATTGCAAAATTCTTAGAAGAAAGAGAAGAGGAAATGGAGGCACCAGTTACAGATGGCCTTCTCAAGGAGTTTAGCCACAGAGAGAGAGAGAGATGATGAAAACTACTAGGGACAGAGGCAGTGGTGCGCTGGTAAAATTTTGACAACCAGTGCTCTGAAAAGACAACTTTTTATGCTTAATCTTCATCTTTTTCTCCATCACTTTCTTAAGTATAATCAACTAAGCAATGTGCTTTAAACCCGATTTTGTAGCGTCTGTTTGCCAATTTCTAAGGCATAAATGTTTCCACTGAAAATTTAGCAAATTAGCTCTTATGAGTTGGTATGACTGGCTCCAGCACATCCCTTGGATGGATCAAATAAGAGTTTTTTTGAAGTTAAAGGAGACATGGACATGTTTGTGGGCAGCAAGTAGACAGAGAGTGAAGCTTAGTGAGAGAGTAAAAGACAGGATGGAACTGGATCACTTGTTCGATTGGAAAGGTTTGCTTTGGTAAGGAGATACCTCTTGACTTGACATAGCAATGGAAGAGATATTGAAAGAAGACATTATGAGTGGAGTGAGATGAAGATGAGGGAAGAAGAGGGAACTCTTAGTGAATGGCTTCATTTTTTTCAATGTTACATGAAGCAAGGTTCTCAGCCGAGGGTGAAACCAAGGTGAAAGGAGACCAAGGGAAATTTGAAGAGGATGAAGTTTGGAAAAGCCATTGTGGTAAATGGGATAAGGAATCGTTTAAGGAGGTAAAAAAGGAGGGAAGTGCTATAAGGAGAACCTACTTGAGATCATGTAAGAAATTTGTAGAGGGTTTAGAAGCAGCCCAGTTTCATGATTTTCTCCAGCTCTAGTCAATGGATGGTGAAGGTAATCTAAGGCTGAAGCCCTAAAGGGTAAGATTAGTGAGAGACTAAGGGGTCCAGAGATTCAGGAGGAAAGTACAGAAGTGAACTGGTTCATCTCGGGGTCAATATGGGGAAGGGAAGAGAGGGTAGCTAGTGCAAATATTCTGGTTTGGGAAAGAACTGAGGGGTAGAGGAATTAGAGATCATGGTGAGGGTGAAAAGCAGGATTAGGGGTTGGAAGGCAAAGGGAAAGGTGGAATAACAATAGACTATGATCAGACAGGGAGTTTTATAGTTCATGAACATGGAAGTGGAAAAACTGTGGGCAATGGCAAGGTCACTCTTTGTAAAGATGAGATGGAGGGGAAGAGTAGGTAATGGAGGATGAGTAAATCAGGAAGCAAATCACCAGAATTGGGTGGTAGTCATCCATTTTTGACAAGTCTTGGGATGTTTTCAGTTACTTCTTGGAACTGTGCCCCAGGAAGATAAGATACATCTCTATTGTTGTTATCAGGTCAACAAACAGCTGCCTCCATTCCCCCCACGTGCGGAGAGGCCAACCGCCAAAAGCCTTCTGACCTTTACTGAATAATCTCTCACCTGGTAGCTTCTGTGGCTCTTCTTCATCAATCCCTGGAGGTCAAGCAATTGCTTCCTCCTTAGGGCACTCAGCTCCTTCCTCTTCAAGAAGTCTCTTTCTCTCTCTTAAGCTCCAAGGTATAGTTGTCCTTTTCTTTTTTCTCCTGACACCATAGGATTGTATCCTTTGACTCTCCATCCTCCTGACAAAGGTCAAGTTTCCCCTTTGTTATTTCAGGTTCTTTTCCCCTGATTGAAGCCTGCTTCTGTGTGTGTGTGTGTGTTTGTGTGTGTGAGTGTGTGTTTTTTGTTAAGAACATTTCATGGTTCCTGATAATCTGGAGGGTAAAGAGGTGTTCCTCGGGGCTCTTCACTTTTTCTTCTAGGAGGGAAACCAGCCTATGCTTGGAACAGAGTGTCAGAAGCCTCAGGTCTCTTGTTTTTGACTTTGACACTCTCCAGTTAAGTCTCATCGGCCTCAGTTTTCTCCTCTTATATGAGGGCAATAATGTTTTCAGTGATACCATAAAGAGTCCTTTGAAATCCTTAGCATAGATAGTATCCCCTTGGGTGCAGAGCCCTGCACTAGGAACCCTGGAGAGGATAAAAAATAAATATAAATCTATGGTCCTTATCTTTATGAAGTTTACAATTCAGTTCAATTTGACTTTGTAAATTAGTATAACCAGCAGAAAAAAATTGTGATTTACTAAGTTTCTATCATTAGAAACTATCTATCATTAGAAGTATTCAAGCAAAGGCTGGATGACCACTGTTTCATTTGTTCATCCATCCATCCATCCATCCATCCATTCAACATTCAACTGAGTACCTGCTATATTTGAGTCTTTATTCTAGATGCTAGTGGGGTATTGAGGATCCCTTCCCTCAAGGTGCTTATAATCTATCAGAGAGGAATAAGATATATTCAGAAATAAATAGAACACAGTACTTGGGGTGGCTATTGTATAGAACAAAGGACTGTGGAAATCTTGAAGAGGGAGAAATCACTTATGATCTGAGGGATGACAGCATTTGCCTGCTCTAAGCAAGATCTAAAAATAGTATACTTTGGTCTAAGTAACTGTCCACTGGAGGTGTTGAGCTACCATTGGAGAACATGCAAATTAACACTGCCAAGTCATATTCCATTAAAAACCATCTGTGCCTTTAAAAAAAAAAGAGCTTAAAAACTGTTCCCGATTGCTTTTCTTTCCCTCTTCTTAGTTGCCTATAAAGCAGCTGCCTTTAGTCCCAGTTCTATATACTTGTCTTTCGAGGACAAAGTCCCCAATAGCCTGATGTGCTGGAAACAGCACTGCCTGTGTAGTTGGAAGACTTGACTGTAAATCTCTCTGAAACCTCATCCTGAATTATCTCAGACAATCATTTAACCTCTTGAGAATGGTTTCCTTGTTTGTTAAATGAGGTTGGAGTAAATGAGATCAGATTGTATGTCTTAAATTCTCAGTCTTGTACAGATACCCATGAAAGACTTCATGGTAGAAGTGACATTGTAATTGGCACTTGTATACTCAATAGATGGAGATGTGAGCTCATGGGAAGAAAAGCCACTTTAACTAGAGGTAAATTAATGCACCAGGAAAGCATGGGCAGTGTTGTTGGAACAATGATTTTGATTCCCTTATTTATCTAGGGGAAGGATTAGGAATAAGAGGGAACATACCATTCACTTTACTCAAAATGACTACTCCCCCATAGAGGCTTTCCATAAAAGAAATGGCTGAACATCTAATAATTGTATTTGCAACTAACAAGACCTGTTACTTTTGTTAAAAAAGCAGCTATGTGTGCGACAGAGATCTGGGCCTAGAGTCAAGAAAATCTGAGTTCAACTCTAGCCATAGACATTAGTTATGTGACTCTAGGTATGTGAGTTTACCTCAATTGTAAAATGAGGATAACAATATCTACACTTCACAGGGTTGTGAGGATCAAAAATAATATTTGCTACACAGCAGATGCTTAATGTTTGTTTGTTCCCTTCCCCCTGGAGTCTTCTTCATGCAAAACATCATGAGTTCTTTGAATAGAACCTCAAATGGCATCTTAAGGCATCATCTTTTTTTGATTGCCTTTCTCTACATACTTTCTAGCTTGTCAATGTTCTTCCTGAAATGTTGACCCTAAGCATGTACACAAATTCCAGATAGGATCTGATCAGGGCAGAGTAGAACAGAACTATCACTTTGTCAGTTGTATTTAATGCAGCTGAAGATTAATATTAGCTTTCCTCCACCTGCTGCTGTTATACAATGGATTCATTGTGCTTGTATCTTATCAAGACAGCAGGATCTTTTTCAGAAAGCCTAGCTAGATACATCTTTCTCATTTTGTACTTATAAAGACAATTCAACATTTATCCCTATTGGAATTCAGATGATTAGATTTGGTTCAGTGTTTGAGCATGTCTAGATCTTTTTGGATCCCCTGTTAACTGGTGTATTTTCTAGCTTTCCATCCGTTTCACATCACCAGCAAATCTAATGTCGTCTATATTTATTTCCAAGCTATTGACAAAAATGTCAAATATAAAAGGGAAGTACAAATTCTTGGGAATACTTCACTGAAGACCACCTTCTAAGTTGACCTTAAATTCTAAATGACTAATTTTTAGAGTTCAGTCATTCAACCTATCTCAAGCCCAACTAATTGTAGTCACCTATCCCATATTTTCCATTTTGTCCACAGTATATAGTATAAAATAATTTTGTCAAATGGTTTGCAGATAAATTATATTTATAGCTTTCCCTTTATCAAACATAGCCCTGTTAAAAAATGAAATGAAATGAATCTTGTATGATTTATTCTTGAAGACTTACAAGCTTTCTGATTATTACTCCTTTTTCTAGATATTATCCCTTAAAAAGAATTGGTAGAATCTTGCCACATGTAAAACTACAGATGTGTAGGCTACAATTCATAGACTCTCTTCCCTTAAACCTTGTCCTGTGAAACCCCAAAAAGATAAAAAAGGATAAAACCCCCCAAAAAGGATTAAAAAAAAACAAAAGGATAAAAAAAACCTAAACAAACAAACAAACAAAAAAACCCAAACCATAAAACCTGGGATCATTTTCCCTTTCTCCAATGCTATAGTACCTCTTCTATTTCCATCATCTTTCAAAGATCAATGACTAGATTTCACTGTCCTAGGATACAATTCATCTGGGCCTGATAAGAGAGAACAGTTTAGAGTGTGGAGGGGGGTACAATATTTATTTCATTATGCTAGGTAATCTCCTTAAAAAGGTAGGAAAACTTTCTTTGAAACTTGGGACTATGAGACTTAAGGCTCAAGCCTTAATATAGTTTTCTGGTTTCCTGGAGAATAGAAGTATGAGCATTTCTCGATCTTAATGGAATACCCACTGCTGTACTAGTCAACACACCTTTCTGGCCAAGTGTTGCAACCATGGCAAATATGGATGCAGAGGGGACCTGTGTCCACCTGAATCAATGTTATTTCCATACTGAATCTCCATTTTATGAAGTAAACTTCTATAAACTATTGTAGGATCAATGAGTATTTGGTGGTGTTCCAAACCCAAGCCTGAATATCAGCCTGGCCCGATATTACTCCAATGGGTTAAAAATTTAAGGATGTTGACTCAGTGAAGATACTACAAGGGATTTTTTCCCCTAATAGTCCTAACTCCTCCCCCCCCCCAAAAAAAAACCCCTAGAATACCTGCATAAGGAAACGAAGGGAAACTGACTTTGTGCATTAACTTGACATTAATATGAATGTACTTGTGAATTTTTAGGAGTATATCTTAAAATCTCAGGGGAAATTTATAGATGTAGTAATAGCACAAATGAAATGAATGATACTGATCAGGGCAAGGACTAATGGCATATGGGAAGTATAGTCTCCAAAAGGAGGTCTTTATAAAAAAAAAAATTGTTTTACATTAACAAAATTTTTCTGCTATCCTTCCTCCTTTTCCTTTCCCAAGAATTATCCTATGTAATAAAGAATATTTTAGGAGAAAAAAAAGAAAAATTAGCAAAACAGAAAAAGATTGAAAATATTTGCATATCCAACACCTGCAGGTATCCCAACTTTGTAAAAGGTAGAGTAGGAGTGACTTGTCATGTCTCTTCTTTGGATCAATGCTGGTTCTTGCTTTGCAATTTTGCTACAGTAAGATTAAGGAAATTATTTTTTTTTCTCTTTTTAAAGATCACCAACATTTTCCTTAGCATCTTTTACAGTCATTCTGTATGACAAAAAATTTTCAAAGACAAAAAGTGATCAGCAAAACTAATTGAAATGATGGCCTTAAAATATGTGCAATGCAACACATTAATGTACCCTATACTCTCTGCAAATGGGTGGGATAGGATTGTGGTCTCATATCCTCTCTTAGGGATGCTTGTTTTTTTGTAATTTTGCAATATTCACTTTTAAATATTTTGTGGTCTTTCTATTTACACAGCTCCCTTCTGCCTCTGCATTACAACAATGGGAATGGGAAGATACCCATTGTTGTGTCAGTCAATACTGCTCAGAAAAGTGTGTTGACTGATACAGCAAGGGGTATCTTCACATTTCCATTGTTGTACTTATTGTGTGTACTGTTTTCTTGGCAGTGCTTGCTGAATTCATGCTGCATCAATTTATTTAACTCTTTCCATGCTTTTCTGTACTCATCTTCATAATTTTTTACGTTATATTCTATTATATTCATATACCAAAATTTAAAACATTTCCTAACTAACTGGCATCTACTTTGTTTACAATTTTTTATCACAAAAATGTGGTTATAAATATTTTGGTGTACATGGGGTCTATCAATGACCATGTTGGGGTATGAGTTATGAATATTTTTTGTCACTTAATTTGAATAATTCCAAATTATTTTCCAAAATGGTTGGAGTGATTCATGGCTCCACTAATAATGCATCCATGTGCCTACCTTCCCACAATGCTTCCATCATTGACTATTCTCATCTTTTACCATCTTTGCCAATTTGTAATGTATGAAGTAAAACCTCAGGTTCAAATCAGAAATCTTGCTGGGAATTGTGCAGAATTACATTGTCATCAAGGGTATGAAAAGAGGCTAGGAGTGAAAGTGAGGATAACTGGGAGAGACTTGGTCGTCTTCAAAAAACTCAGTCTTAACTTGTTACTATCTTAGAGGGGGACTTTTCTGGACAAAGGAATTGCAGGATGGGTGGGATTTCACCACCAAAAGATTTGAAAGATTGCAGAAGTATAAGCAATTTAATGAGTTATTGGAACAGTAATTGACGATTGATAGAATGAGTTAGGGCCAAGGTAGAGCTCCTCTACCCATTGAATTACATCAGCTTAGGGAGGGGTCTTTCTTAATTAAGATTTACTTTGCAAAACCAGGTGAATCAATTAGAGGTCCCAGACAAAACCTATCATTTATCCCTTTTTTTAGTGGCTAATATTGTGAGTTATACATACCCTGCCCCATAAAGAAGAATCCCCTTTGTAATCAGTTCCCCGACAAGAGCCAGCAAGGGTTGAAAATTATTAAGAGAGACATTCTGCTATTTATCAGGAACAAATGGACCTCATCTTCTGGGCAGAGCCCCATTTGAATGCTGTGTTAGTGGTTATCCTATGATACATCACTGTAGAGGGCCGACCTGGGCAGACACCCAACAAGTGAGATTTGAGCGAGACACTAAGTCCCAGTATCTATCTGGGGAAATAGGGCTGTCCACACAAGCTTATTCCAAAAGTGGAGGGTGATATGTCTGTCCTCCCTACTAAGCAGCTTTGGATATACCCCTTGGAACATATGATGGCTGCTTGCAAGTCTATGGGAGCACTAGTAAAACTATATCAGGATATCTGGGACTAGGGGAATAAAAGCCCTTCTGATCCACCCAAGCTTAGATAGGTATCTTTGCTGAGCTGGAGTTGTGTAGTAAGGCTACAGCTGCTTCACAGTGGTGTATAATCCAGATGGGTGCATGTGGGGGAAAAAACATAATGAGTACTTTTCAGTTATTTGTGAGATGAGGATACTCACAGTTACTGTGAGTTGGGTCAAATGTGAATCCTTTGAGTTTCTGGAAATTGTCATCTAGGTAACCTCAAACAATATCAAGTCTTGGGATAGGGGATGGAAGATATTTTCTCCTTAATGATTGAGATAAACAAAACAAACATGGAGCATTTTGCTACACCAAATCCCCTTATACTGTCCCAAATTTACAAATAATATTTGTAAAAAACACTTGGGATAGTGCCTGACATACTGTAGGCACTTAAATGCTTATTCCCTTCCCAGTGTGGTCAGTACAGAAGGTTGGTGACAGAGGCTCCCAGTGAATAAGAGAATTGAATAAAGTTGCTGTGCCTAACACTGTGGCTAATCCTAACCCCAACAACGTAGTAGAGCAGATGACCCAGTTCTCAGAAGCGTAGTATGAAGTTATTATTGTTTTCATACCTTTTTTTCCTCTTCCTGTGACTGACACTGGTTAGGGACTGTTTACTTTTTTCCTGGAAGGAGTCTCCTTGCTGTCCTTCCCCTGAAAGAGAACCTACTTCCCTAGGACAGCAGTGTGAATTATGTGGAACAACATGAAAAAGGGAGAGATGCATAAGGCTGAAAAGGCTGGCTGAGGCCAAGGAGGGCTTTAAAAGCAAGAAGAGTTTATTATATTTGATCCTAGGGGCAATAGGGAGCCATGGTAGTTTAATGAGTGAGGCAATGATATGACTGGAACAAAACTTTAGGAAAATTACTTCTGTAGCTATGTGAAGGATACACTGGAGTGCAAGATAGATGTAAGGCAATGTGACCAAATGAGGAGATTATTGCAATAAATCCACATGAGAAGGGATGAGAACCTGAACAAAAGTGGTGGTTCTTTGATTAATGGGAGCAAACAGAAGTGAGAGATATTAGAGAGGTAAAATTGACAAGATTCATGATTCCAAAAAAAAAAAAAAAGAAGTTATTGCAACTTTAGCTAATATAAGGAGATCCATATCCAGACCAACATATCCCTGGTCAGAGAGGTTCAGCTTTGAACACCATATTACAGAAAGGATACACGGGGGGGGGGGGGGGGGGGGGGGGAAGAGGATAACAGGCTTCAAAATGAATTCCTATGAGAATTAGTTGAAGGAATTGGCAATTTTTGGCTGTAGAAAACTCGGGAGAATCTTATACCTGTTTCTCTCTCAAAGGATAGCAAAGACATCTTATAGACTGTTCTCAGTCCTTAGTGAGCCTTCTTCAAGTCTGTGATGTTGGTTACCCTTCCACTCCTGCATTCTTTTCTCTAGGTTTGGTATGCAGGTTCCTTCTTCTTGGTTCAGGCATGTGGAATAGTGTAAGCGAATGTGAAGGCAGGAAATTTCAAACTGTGTTTCAGGGACAGTGTGTACACTAAATTAGTTTGGCTGGAACAGTGTTCCTGGGAGGAATGAGTAACAGTAACCAAGTAGTGACAGAAACCTTTAAGAAAAGGTGACCATTTCATCCCAGATTTCAAAGTATTGAAGGAAGGAAACACAGGTCATATCCAGGCATGTATGTTATGAGTTCTAAGAAATATCAAATAGTTCCAAGAACTATAAGCACAATCCTAAGACAGCCTAAAAGGGATGGGAGATCATAAAGAACAAAATTCTGACAATATGATCACTAATGATCCAGATGAAAAAGAAAAGGGAGTTAATAGGGTGGATTCTAAAAGGTAAAATCCTAAAAGGCATTTACTATTAGAGGTGATTGGATCAGTCAGTATATAAGAAAGGTAACAGGAATCATAGAGAGTCAACATAATTTCACTGAGACTGAAAACTCTTAAACACTTCATTTTTTTGTTTGCTTGCTTGCATTGTTTTATTTTTACCCTTTTTATCTGATTCGTCTTGTGCAGCATGATAATTGTGTAAATATATATAGAAGAATTGCACATGTTAACCTATATTGGATAACATGCTGTCTAGGGGAGGGGACGAGTAGAAAGGAGATAGAAAAGATTTGGAACACAAGGTTTTGTAAGGATAAATATTGAAAACTATGTATATATTTTGAAAAAGATTTAAAAAAACAGAGGATGGAGTAAAGATGGCTAGTAGAAGACAGATTTTTGTCTGGCTCTTCCTGGTTTCCTGTAGAATTAATACCAGATCAAGCCTCTGACCGGATTTTGGAAGGACAAAACCCACAAATATTTGAAGTGTAACAAATATCCAGCAGAAGATATTTTGGAAGAATTTCAGGAAATTGAGCAGGGGGGATGCAGCCCTGTGCAGGTGCAGCGCAGGAGTAGAGAGGCCTCCATATGCCCAGGAAAATATAGTGGGAGGCTCTTATTCAAAATACAGCAGCATTGAGTATTCTGTTCTGATTCAGAAGCCAGTGGATCAGTAGACAAGCTGTGAGACCTCCAACATAACTACAGAAGGCAAATAATGAGCCCCTGAACCCCAGCATATGTGAGATGTGGCCATGCTTAAGCAGCATGAGAAGGAAGCCAGAAGCACTGGTACCAGGGCAGTGTGAAGCCACTGTCCCCTGTACAGGAAGGTTGGGCCAATCTCCCCTTTTCCCTAAGAGAAGACCTCAACCTTTAAAAATAAGCAAAAAAATCAAAGAGTTCTGACCATAGATGGCTGTTATGGAGACAGAGAAGAATAGACCTCAAACCCTGAGGACACTAAAGGCAAAATGTCTCCAGATGAAGCCCCAAAGAGTGATGTGAGCTGCTCTCCAACTCAAAAGACTCTCTTAGAAGAATTCAAAAAGGATCTTAAAAGAGAGAAGAAAAATGAGGAAACAAGAGCTTTGGAAAAGGAAAAAAAAATTGTCTGAAGAAAGTCACTCCTTAAAAAACAGATTTGACGAAATGAAAAAAAAAAAAACTAAATAATAGAACTGGTGATCTGGAAAGAAAATCCAATGAATAAAACAATTCATTTAAAAGTTCAATTGGTAAAATGCAAAAGAAGGTTAAAAAAGTTAACTGATAAAAACAATTCACTAAAATTTAAAATTCAATAAATGGAAGTGAATGGCTCAACGAGACATTGAAAATCAGGCAAACAAAAAAAAAAAAGATAGAAGAAAATGTAAAATACCTCATAGATTCAAAACAGATATGAGAACTGAATATTGAAGATTGTGCCACAAAAAAATTAGGATACAGATAATTTAGCATTTACAGCCATAAGATAGGAGATGAGTTTTGAATCAAACAAGAGAGAGACAATTTCAAAGGATAACATAGATAATTGATTTTATGAATTGAAAAATTGTTTACATAAACAAAAGAACACATCTAGGATGAGAACAGAAGCAATCAGTTGGGGAAAATTTTTTGCATCAAACATTTCTAACAAGGATTTGATATCCAAAAAATAGACAATGCTCAGAAATATATGATCAAAAGTCATTTCTTAAGTGGTCAAAAGGTATGAAGAAATAGTTCTAAAAAGAATACTCTAGATTACTAATAATAAGAGAAATGCACATGAAAACCACCTAAAAGTTTTATTTCAATCAGATAGATTGACAAAGAGAACAAAAGATGAGTAAATGGAAATTTAGAAACTGGAAAGACTAACAAGGGATAATGAAAAATGACTCTGGCATCTTGAAGCAACTTTCTCCTCTCTTGAACTCAAGGCATTTGAGAATGGCATCAAAGAATAAAGACAAAAGCCTCTAATGGAGGGGATACTTTAACTAATGAATACTTTGAGTAGTACACAGATGTAGGAAAGAGATTCAGATAGAAGTAGCAAAAGAAAACTATACCACACAAGGGACTAAAGTTAATCTACCTCTAGAGTTTAGTGCTCCTTTGGCACCTCAGCAACCTTGCCTCACTCAATTTTCTCTTATCTTTCCACTTCTTTGACTGCATAATCAAGGAAGTAGTATTTTTAAGTGCTTCAGGAAGATGATGACAGTGTCCACTATCTCTAGTAGCAAATAAGACAAGGATGGACGAGATATGGCTTTTTAAATGAAGGAGCAAACTGATAGATGTGAGATGAAATATGCTTGTCATTTTCTTGAACTATGCCATGACGTTAAGCCTATCATGAAAATACTCATTGATATTGAACAGCTGCTTGTAGCACATGTGGGAAGTTGTACCCTCCCTAGGGATTAGTGGGCTCCCCATATGGCTATCCTTAATAGCTTTCACCTGACTCAACCACCTGCTACATTAGAAATAGATTTTGTTGCCAATATTACATTCCAGAATTGCCAAGTCCTTGATATATATCAGGGAGGAATCTGTCCCTTGATCAACAAATTGTGTTGAACTTATATTTTACAACTCTGCAATATATTGCAGATTATTAGATTACAGTATATTAGGAAAAAAATATGTAATAAATAGTTGCCTACGCCCACTTTCCACTGACAGCCAGGTTAACAATATGCTTCAGTTGCTTATAATTATTTTAATCACATTTCTTCTTCTACATCCTCTTTTTAAGCTTCTGAAGTTTCATAGATCCAAAGCTTCTCACCATTCCATTTGCCATGTTATCAGATCCTTGGGGCCAAAAGGGACTCAGACTTTTTTTTTCCAGTTGGCAAGTAAAATCTCTGTAGGACCCATGTGACAGACAGGTCAGTCTATTTCACTGTCACTTCCTGTACAACAAAATATTTAAGGCACTACTAGAAGAGAAATAAGAACAAAGAAGATATTCATTGTTTGAGTAATCACTAAGCAAACTGTAGAACATATGTTACAGTTCTGTAAGGAATACCAAGCATGCTGAATACAGAGAAGCATAGAAAGATTTACATGAAACTAATTCACAGTGAATTGAGCAGGATCAGGAAAATTACACATGTTAATACAATGACTACAACCATGGAAATAAAGAGAAAGATTGATGATTTGATTGCTGCCACACAGCAATCAAAACCAAATGTTTCAGAATTATAAAAAACAGGCTTTGCCTTAGAAACGGATAGGAGAAGTTCCCTTCTCATTCTGCAGAGGTTGAGGGTCCATGGGTATGGAACATAGCATATAAGATCAAATTTTTCCAAGGTGATATGTTTTGAATTTTTTTTTCTTCATCCTTTTTTCTTTTAAAAAATATTCTTTGCGAAGCGGCTAGATGACATAGTGGATAGAGTGCCAGCCCTGAAGACAGTTCAAATCTAGTCTCAGATACTTCATATTTTGTACCTGTGTGACCCTGGGAAAGTCACTAACCTCAGTTGTCTTAGCAAAAAAACAAAAACAAAAACACGTTCTTTGCTACTGAGAGTGGGAAGGGAAAGAATATTATAAGATGGAAAAATCCAGGTGATATAAAAAAATACATGAATAAAATATATTTTAAAAAGACATCTACTCTGGGTTCTGAATTTTGTGTTTTAATTCCATTCTTAATGTTTAAGGGAAATAAAGGAAGGTTAGGTGAATTTTCCTGAAGAATTCTCTTTCCTAGTCCTTATATTTCTTTTTCTTTCCCTTGGGAATGTTGGGTTTCTGCTTAAAAATCCTAGTCTATTAAATACAGCTTCTTTCTACTGAGCATCTATGATAAACTGGGTTCTGAGTCACTATTCTATGTATAGTGCTATGGGTTCAGATATTTTTGTGTGTCAAGTTAACTGATTTAAATAGGGATAAAATACAATACATGCCTTTGGCCAGACTGGTACTGTGAGGTCCCACCATTACATACTTCCGTACTTATTCTAGTCCTTAGGATTCTAATTGAACATGAACACCAATTCCTAAGGACTTGAGAAGTCTATCTCTCTTCCTACTGAGGCCCTCCCACTTTCCACCCGGTACCTTAGTTTCACACACACTCTCTCACACCATATTGCACTGGAATATTATTTATTTTTTTTTTCTTGGCAAAAGTCAAGTGCTACATTTTTAAAAACAGAAAATCCCAAACAATCAAATGCATTACCCATCACAGAAGAGGGTCAGGCAACAGTACAAAATACCGTACTTGATCTTTTTTTTTTTTTTTTTTTTTTTTGGTTACATGTATTTTTTTCCTTTAAAGTGATAGAAGTTCTTTGAGAACTAAGTAATTTACAGCCTGTAGTTTAATACTAGGAGAAAAAACAAATTAAGACAGGTAAAGATTTGTAGCATCTAGCATTTTGCTTAATTCCCTGTTGATAGCACCTATTTCTCTAGGTTACAAAGTGAGAATTCCACAACCATTTTAATGGTGTTTCTGTCATATATCATGAAGTCAAGTGCAGACTTTTAAGCAAATAACTTCATCTTCCAAGCTCCCTGGGCACAGCACAATGCATCTCTACATAGCTTCCTCTCATCAACTTGTTTGATTGAGGGAGAAAAGGGAGATGACAGTTCTTATTCTCAGGGAAGTGTTTCTGGCAATTAATTGGAATAAGTGCTCAAAGGAAAAGAGGAAATCATCAAATCAAGGGAACAGACGTTGTTTGCAACATGATGAGTGTAAGAGCAGGGAACAACAGGATTATATGGCAAGTTTGTCACTGCTACATTCAAAAAACTTGGAGCCCAAACATACAAATTGTTAAGGTGGGGGAATGGAATAGGAAGAATGTTCCTATTTACTAATTACATCAATGCTGCTACATGCACAACACTGCTGGCCTGCTCCTCTGACCCAGGCAAGGATGAGGAGCACTCAAATGAGTAAGACCTCAGCCATGGGATTCTGGGGCCAACACCCTCCCCCACCACACCAAAAGACTAATATTAAAACACACTAGGTACACACTACACACAGATACTCAGTCCCCATCCCCAGACTGAACTTGCTTCTGAAGGGAAATTGAAACCAAACCAAACCAAACCCATCAAGGTAATTAGAAGAGGGAAGGAAAAAAAAATGAGGAGTTTCCCCAAAGCCAAAGGAGACCCCAGGTTCCTTTGGCTGGCTGCAGGTCCCTAATTTGGATTTTTTTTGGAAAGGGAGGAAAGAGGACAGCTATCAGGAGATAGGGAAATATGGCATAATCCAGTACATTAAACTTCTACCCCTTTTCTAAAAGCTCCATCAGAGGCCTTGACATTCTAGAGAAGCAAGAGCAGGCCAAGGGAATGGGAAGTGATACGTGGGCAGAAGCCTTCTCCTTAGGGAGTCATAGGGATAAGAGGAAGGGAAAGGAAAGAAAGCTTTTACCCCCCTGGAAACCTTAGAGGATAGGGGAACCCCAGGAAGGGAGACCCTGACATAGGGCCCCAGGGGATACCTACAAGCTTTCTCAATGGTTTTTCTGGGTGATGGGTTTTTTTCTGTTTTTGTATACAGTGTCATTAGACTTGTACTTTAAAAAATAAGATAAAACCAGTCCCAAAGCTGGATTCTGTGGATAAAGTAGTTTCTTTTATAAATATTTTAATTACAAGTAATCCTCACTCCATGTAATTTCAATGACACACATAGTACCTGTGCGCACACACACCCACACACACACCCACACACACACACAGCCCCCAAACTTTCACAGAAAGTCTGACAGCAACCACATAAGTATAAAGGAATCCTACCTCACAACAGCAAAGTAGGGATGAGTATGACTGTGTCAGCCTAAAGCAGAAGCCAAATAGGGGAAAGTGTGTGTCTCTTAAAAAGGAAATACAATATGGGATTAACAAAAAAATCCTTTGGATAAGAAGCAAATAAAAAGCCAAAAAAAAGTTTTAAAGCAAAATTCTGATTGCCAAAGGGGAAAAAAAAAGAAAAAGCCACTTTAGACCAACGTACGGAGCCTGTGTCAAATGCCCAAGTCAAAAGCAAATTCTGGTGTTCCAATAAGACAAGGGCATCACACAATTGAAAAATGAAAAGAAGAAACAAGGAAACTGAAGATGGAAGTTAGTGTAAATCTCTGCATTTCAGAAGAGTTATTCATTAGCTCCAGAGCCCGGCATAGTTCCCATGGAGCCCTGAAGGAAGGGGACCTCCTGCCACAAAGAGTTTCGTTCCAGACGAGTCGTAGCAGTGGGTGTAAACAGCATTGGGGAAGAAATCAATGTCTGAAAAATAATTCCTCCAAGTTTCATCATGATTCTGTTGGGAAAAGGAAGAGAAAAAGCGGTCTGTTAGCTCCTTTATGCTTTGGTAAGGAAAGGAAAGTCACAGGAGATGTATCATTTTACAATCACAAGTGGAGACAGAAGACTTGGGCTCAGAAGAACGAATCTATGCCACCTGGACACAGGAATATAAATCCCATTCTACTCTGGTTAGGACATGGGTACAAAAATTCAAATGATGGGGCCAATCTATATTAATATTTTACAGCAATATTCAGAATATCTGGCCCTGGGTAAAACATTTAATTTCTCTAAGATTTAATCTTTCCCATATTTATAAAATGGAGATGACAATTTCCACACCTTCCTTGATCACAAATTTGAAAAGGTAAATCAGAGAATAAAGATGAAGGGGTCTAACTCACCTATTTGCTCTTATGTGAAATATAGCCAAAGCATTCAAAAAAGGGAGCTACTTTATTGACTCTTCCCAGGCCTCCCCCCAGTCCAGTTTCCCCCAAATGGAAGGCTCACTCACCAGCCAGCCTTTGCCAGTAGTCAGCTTCAGATTTTCCCCTGCGAGCTTGGGCTTGGACCCATAGCAGGATAAGTGCTTCTCTTCTAGAAACCTCTGGGCCCGGATGTCGTAAAACAACAGGGAGCCCTGCCCTGTGCCCACAGTGATGATGTGCTCGTAGAAGCTCACTGAACGGATGCCTGGGGTCAGGGGAGAGGAGAGTGATCAGAGAGATAAGGAATCATCTTCAAACATGCTGCTGAAAACCTATGTTGATTTTCTCTTGCCTGTTGTATCAAATCTGATATCTTATAATGTGGCATTCTGAGACCATCAGAATGTGCCACTGAGTCAGTTCTAAAGGCCATCCAGCCAATGATGATGCTTCTAATGGGAAACCAAAGGATACTATGTTAAAGAGAATAATGACAGAGACTCTTAAAAAAAAAGTCTCAAAATACAAGTTCCAGGCACAGCTTTAACTTTCCTTAATAACTCTTGAATGGTGGATGAGACCCCTAAGTCCTTAAATCTATATGGTTTCAGGTTTATGAATCACTGCATAAAGCTGATTTTTAATTGCCACAAACTGATTGTCATCACGTTTCTAGGGAGTTATGAATATAAACCAATGAAACTGATTTCTAAAAACAGAGCTTATACATTACTTAAATGAGTATTCTTTAAAAGCATTACTTCTGGAAGGTTAATCATTTATATATCTATTCCAGATATATCTATTATATATCTATTCCTAGTCACAACATTTTTTGGAACTATTCTTTGGGAACTGCTTAGGAGTTCACTTACAAGTCAGGTAGCAAAATCAGATATAAAGATTATGCCTTTTTATTTTTTTAAAAATAATAACAAAAAGGTATTCTCTAGCTCAATTCCCCATTTTGTACAGCAGATAGGGCTATAAATGACTCACAACATTTAGTTAAAAACTGAACACTGTTTCAGATTTGCTGCTACTGAAGTTATTCAGAAGGTTGCCTTCAAAGTCAATTTCCAGTCAGAAAGGTCCCGACTAAGGGCAATAACACTAAATGTAACACTAAGTCTGTGGTCTTCCAAGGAATCAACAAGGGAATTACCTAGATAAAAAAGTTCAACAACAACCCTACAATGACATCACTGTCACACCTCATCTTATATTACATTTTTCATTTAACAATTATTTAATAAATGGCAACCATGTATAAGACATTAAAGAATTAGTACTGAGATACAAAGACAGAAAAAGTCATAATTCCTGACAAGAAATTTACAAATGATTTTTATGATTTGCCATGGCTAAGAATTTATCACCTAGCAGGCCAGATTACTACTGATAAAGCTACTGATACTAAGCTATGCTGGTCCTTATACAACCAACTTAAATCTATTTCTGTGATCACAGGGAAGAAAAATATATAAACAAAGACTAAAATAAAAGGCAATATATAATAAGTGCTGTCAATTATCCTACAAAGCTTAGACTGAGGAGAATACTGATGAATTCAATAAATTCAAGAAGGCTTATAGGATATTAACATTTGAATTGGGTCTTGAAGGTGGAATTTTTAGCAGCTAGAGATGAAAAATAAGGGCATTTATCAGGTAGATGAAATTGCATGAGCCAAAGCACAGAACTAGAGAAACATAAAAAGGGTTTTGGGAAAAATCCAGTCTGGCTACCATGAATAAGTACAAAGAAAAGGCAGGAGATCAAGGCTAGAAAGGAAATTTGGGATCATTTTGTGGAAACCTTTAAATATCAATGTGTACAAGAATGAGATCAACCACAGGTATGAATAGAAAATAAATAGAAGTGATGAAGGAAGGGGGAAAAAAAAGCAAGGAAATGGGACATATCAAAGAGAATTCTCAGGTTTTCAGTCTGGGTAACAGAGAATAGTGGTACCATTGACAGGAGGAAATCAGGAAAGAGAGATGATTTTATGGAAAAAATAAGTTTGGGTTTTAAATAAATTGAAGTTCAGATGCCACATGGATATAAAAAGTAGAAATGTACTTGAAAATGTGAGATTGACAAGCCATTCTCCAATTGATAAATGGTCAAAGGATATGAATAGACAATTTTCAGATTATGAAATTGAAACTATTACCACTCATATGAAAGGTTCCAAATCACTATTGATCAGAGAAATGCAAATTAAGACAACTCTGAGATACCACTACACACCTCTCAGATTGGCTAAGATGACAGGAAAAAATAATGATGAATGTTGGAGGGGATGCGGGAAAACTGGGACACTGATACATTGTTAGTGGAGTTGTGAACGAATCCAACCATTTTGGAGAGCAATCTAGAATTATGCCCAAAAAGTTATCAAACTGTGCATACCCTTTGACCCAGCAGTGCTACTACTGGGCTTATATCCCAAAGAGATACTACAGAAAGGAAAGGGATCTGTATGTACCAAAATGTTTGTGACAGCCCTGTTTGTAGTGGCTAGAAACTGGAAAATGAATGGATGCCTATCAATTGGAGAATGGCTGAACAAATTGTGGTACATGAATGTTATGGAATATTATTGTTCTGTAAGAAATGACCAGCAGGATGAATACAGAGAGGATTGGAGCGACTTAACATGAACTGATGCTGAGTGAAATGAGCAGAACCAGAAGATCATTATATACATCAGCAATGATACTGTATGAAGATGTATTCTGATGGAAGTGGATTTCTTTGACAAAGAGACCTAACTCAGTTTCAATTGATCAATGATGGACAGAAGTAGCTACACCTAAAGAAAGAACACTGGGAAATGAATGTAAACTGTTTGCATTTTTGTTTTTCTTCCCGGGTTATTTCTATCTTCTGAAATCCAATTCTCCCTGTGCAACAAGAGAACTGTTTGGTTCTGCACACATATATTGTATCTAGGATATACTGAGACATATTTAACATATATAGGACTGCTTGCCATCTAGGGGAGGGGGTGGAGGGAGAGAGAGGAAAAATCGGAACAGAAGTGAGTGCAAGGGATAATGTTGTAAAAAACTACCCTGGCATGGGTTCTGTCAATAAAAAGTTATTATAATAAAAAAAAAGTGAGATTGAAACCTGGAAGATGGTTTACTGAAAGATTGATTTATCTTGGGACTTATCCACTAAGGGGGCAATGAAGTTATAGGTATGGATAAAATTAAAGTAGAAAAGACAGAATTTTGGCACTCATAATTTTCAAAATGTAACAAACTGAATGAATTCTCCTCTATTAGCAAGATGATTATCCAGCTTCTATTTGAACACTTGTTCAAATGACAGAATTTGCTAGGTAATATAATAAAATTGATAGTAAAAATAATCCATTTACATAATGCTTTAAAGTTTGCAAAATGCTTTACATACAAAACCACCTCATGTACACTGCTGGACAACTCTGACTATTAGACTAGAGTCCATGATAATCCAAGTTCATATGTACAAGGTAAAAACAGCATAGTATAATAGAAAAATGCTAGACTTAAAGTTAGAAGACAACATAAATTCAAATTCTGATTCTGACATTAATCTGCTTTGAGTTGCTGGGCAAGTCCCAACCTCTCAGCTTTATGTTCCCTATTTGTAAAATGGGGATAAATACCTGTGTAATACACTTCATAGAATGGTTTGGAAAAAAACCCTTTGCATACTCAATATGTGAGTCCCTCTGAAGCACAGAGGTTGGTGCAAGGCTAAGTTATTGTTTGTGGTTCTGTTTCTAAATTTTTTCCAGATAATATTCAGAATCGGGTATTAATAACTGATGACTGTATCAAAACACACAACGCTGAAGTCTTCTGATATAGCAACAATTATGGATTCCCTTTCTGGGCTGTATCTATTATCGTATAAACTACCATCACTACATATTATAACACTTCAAAGAATCTCAAGTTGGAAGAGACACTTTGGAAATCATCTCTCTAATCTTCTGTAGTTTTCCAGATCACCCGATAATTATGTTTATGTCTTCTGTTATACACTAAAATACCTGGTTTGTGAAGATTGAAAGAGTCCTATTTCCCCATGAAACCTAAGATTTAAGACTGAGCAAATCAAAATTAAAAAGATGGGTTAAAAAAAAAAAAAAAGATGGGTTAATCCAAAGGGGAGGAAACTGTGAGAAAGGATAAAAATATAATGTTTGTGTTTTCAGATAAAGATCAGGATTATAAAAATAATAAACTAGCCTTTCAGGCAGTCAGAAGTAGGAAAGTTCAGCTAAAGTGGATGTTGGGGTGGAGGGAGGGAGTGAAATCTGGGGGAATTGGGCAAATTGGACTCAACTAGAGCTAATACAAAGCATATATATGTTCCAATAAGCAAAGTTTGAAAATTGTGCCCTTTGTATTTTACTGTCCAGTTGAGGCTTTAAGCTTTCCCTGCTAGGTGACTTAATATCACAAAATAAGAACCTTTATACTATAGAGAGAAAATTTTTCTGGCATTGAAAAATGCAAATTTTTCTTTCTCTTCTGTCATCCTTGGCCTCATATCACAGACTTACATTCTCCTTTATCTATATGCATTATTCTATGAATAAACTTTCCTTTCCTCTTTGAATCTTTCACCTCACAAACTAGCTCTTAATACTAGTGGAAGCCTGGCTTCCCTCTGAAGATACCATCGAACTCTTCCCTACAATATGATTTTATTAACTAGTCCAAAGCTCTTGCTGAGCAGCTTGGTGGTATAGTGTCGAGAGTGCAGAACCTGGAGTCAGGAAGACTCATTTCCTGAGTTCAAATTTGCCTTCAGACACTTACCAGCTATAGGACCCTTAGCAAGTCATTCAATCCTGTTTGCCCTAAGTTTCCATAACTGTTAAAATGAGCTGAATGACGATGGAAATGGTAAACCACTCCAGTATCTTTGCCAAGAAAATCCTAAATGGAGGTCATGAAGTTGGACACAACTGGAAACAACTCAATAACAACCAAAAAACCCCCCAAAAAATCAAAAACAACAACAAAAAAACTATTGTGGCTATCATTGATTTATCCAATTCCAGAATACCTTTGAACTTTTCTTTAATTACTTTACCATGCAACTAAAAGTTTTCCTCTTTATTCTAACTCTTGTTATTCTCCTTGGTGACTTGATCATGAATTTGTGCTGAAGACAATAATAGCCTGGCTTCTCCATCAGGCACCCATGATCTCTAGCTGCACTCCATTTTAGCCACTCATAAGGGCAAGTTATCCACTTCAGGTCCTTAAAGTCTTATTAAAGTTCCTTCTCTGATCATTACCTCTTACACTTTTACCTTTCCCAGAAGCTCATTCCTGAACTTGTTCTCTGTCCAAACCCTTTTTGACTTTATTTCTCACTCTTAAGGCCTGACTTCTAGTTAGCTATCTCCACAAAGCACTGAGTTCCCTGCCCCAGTATACCTGGGCTATTTCAGGCCTTTTAATACCCAAACTTAGCTCATCCTTTCCAACTTTCTTGAGCCAGTAATAGAAGAAACTAAAATAACCTCTTTCTTGACCAGGTCCACTAAAATTCATTTCTAATAATAGACATAAGAATAATGATAACAGCTAACATTTTTATACAGGCTTTAAAGTTTATAAAACAATTCATATACATCATCTCATTTGATCCTCACAACAATCCTTTAGGGTAGGTACTATTACCTAATTTTTAAGATTTTAAATTTTGAAGAGAAGCAAACAGGTTCAGAGAAGTTCAGTGATCTGTCCAAAGTAATACAGGAGTAAATATTTGAGGTAGGAGGTTCAACCTAAGTCTTCCTGAATCCCATTCTGGCCCTGAATCCCAATCTGACCATCGTTTCAATATATACACTCTGTCAATACTGTTGCATACTTTTATTTATCTCACATCAACTTTCCTGCTCTCATAGCAGCTATTCCAAGTTTTCTCCTGTAGCCTTCAACTCTACTCCATGATCTTAAATCCAAGTGACTAAGATTGATCTTGAAACTCCCTCATCTTCTTTTTATTCATATCTGAGAACCATATCTATTTTTTCTCCTCTGGTATAATCTCGGAGGGTGAAGTGAACTAGTTCCTTGTGAAAAGTATGCCCTCAATCTCAATTTCTGTCTCTGATATTTCAGACCAAATTTCAGAACTATGCTCTGAGCCTGTAATTTATCTAATTTATGTAGTAAGTTTCCTATTACATTTAAGTAACCTGGTCTGAAGACATGCTATCATGTTTCATTTACTGTAAGGTGAGAGACTGGAAATAAGGGAAAGATTATGTTCCTAAGTCTTTAAGCTAAAAAGATGAGATTAGAGTATATCAGTCAAGTACTGTGTCCACACATATAATTTAGGTTATTTTCCTCTTTGATAACACATATCATAACTCTAAGAGTTGAGAAAGACCTGAAAAGGCATAGAAACTAACCGCCTCATTATACAGATAAAGAAACTGAGACAACCTCTGGAGGTAAGTGACTTACTCAAGGTCATAAAAGTAGTGATAGTCAGAGATGGGAACTGCAAATCTTGCCTTCAGAGGCACTGTTCTTTATTCAATATCAAACTATCTTCCTTATCAAGCCTACAGTGAAATTCATCTGCCACTTTTGTGTCTCACAAAGTTTTGAGAAAGCTTCCTACTGTTTTTCCAGTATATCCACCATTTCAGTTTCACTATCCAAAAATTGTGTCATCTGCTATCTTAGAAATTTCACCAGATACTCAATTTTCCAGTGCATTTATAAAAATGCTCATGTATTGCTTCCTAGGGGACTACCACCTCAAAACTGTTAACATTTTTCTGGAGAGAAAATTATCCTTTAATATGATACTTTCCAAAGTTAAGTTCTCTGAACATGAAAAAATTTATCCTATGGTCCTTACAAGTAAGTTAGGATTTCCCCCCTACAATCACCTTTGATGCACAACTTTTGGTGTCATTTTTTTTTTTTTTTTTGTAGTTTATCCCTAGGCTTTAACAATTATTATCATTTACTGACTTAATGGATATAATGTGTGTGACACTCACACACATTATATCCATTAAGTCAGTAAACAGGCTACAAGAAGCATAGATTGCAGAGTCAAAAGGTTATATTTAATTCCAGCTTTTGCTCAAATCATGAGTCCTGTCTTTAACTTTGTTTAAAATTGGTCATATGGATCCTAATTTTAGATTTTCAGTGACTGAAAGGCCAATTAACCTCCAAATTAATCATTCCATGTTTGGCCAGCTATAATTCTTAAGATGTTTATCCTTACATAGAGCCAAAATTTTAGTTCATTAACTTCTTACTACTGGATTTCATTCTATCTTTTGAGGTGAAAAAACAAATCCAATTCCCTTTGCATAAGATCTTTTCAAAGTACTGGAAAAGAGTTATCACTGTGTCCTCTATGTCTTCCTTCCTCTAATTCCCGTATGCCAGAGTTTCAAGTGCTCTTACCATTTTGGTTATCCTCCAGTTTTCCAATATCCCTTCCAAAGGTGGTGCCCAGAACAGTATAGCACTAACAGCCTTGGTCTGACAAGGCCAAAGTACAAAGGGACTAAAACCTCCCTGGCTGGGGATGCACTACCTTTTATCAATTTAGTCTAGACATTACCTCTTTTGATGCCACTTTACAGTGTTGATTTATAGCGAGTTTATAATTTATTAAAATGCCTAGGTCTTTTTCATATGGATATCCAGTGCCATCCTGTATTTGTATGATTTTTAATTTTTTAAAAATACAAATTCAGGATTTTATATTTATCCCTACTAAGTTCTAGCTCAGTTACTTCATTATACAATCCCAGTCTTTGAATCTTAATTTAATTCAATTTATTTAACTATTTCTATCAGCTTCAAGTCATCTGAAATTTTAAAAAATAAACATGCCACTAATGTCATCATCCAAGTCAATGATAAGAACAGGGACAGGGGCAAGTTCCTGGGATAGGATATTCCAACAGGGACCACCATAGAATATGATATCAATCTACTGAATTTATATGGGATATTGGGATGAAGTCTGCTTAGTAAACTCATTCTGAATCCACCTAACTGAGCTATCATCTAGTCCACGTCTCTCCATCTTGTCCACAAGGATATGAGAGACAGGATCAAATGCCTTGCTGAAATCCAGATCTACTGTTTACTGCATTTCCCTTGACAACTAGTATAGTAACCCTGTCAAAAGAGGAAATGGGTTTAGTATGGCATCCCTAGTTCTTAATGAATGCGTACAGGCTTATCACCTATTCCTTAAGAGTTCAGAAATTGTCCTTTCAGTGCCTTGTTCTAGAACTTTTCCTAATTAATATCAAGTTCACTAGTTTGTGTTTTGAAATATTAGAACAATGTTTGCTTGTCTCCATTCCATTGACATATTCCCACTCCACAACTCCCTTTTCTATGTTCTTCAGAACTCTTGAGACTCTAGAGTTTGGCCGTCACACCTGCATGTTACTTCAGTACCTGGTATCTATTTCCAGTCAACCATGGGCACTGTGCTATAGTGCTGACCTCACCAATTTATAAAACTACTAACATCTGAAACAACTTACCTCATACAGGGTTGTTATAACCATCAAATGAGATAACATTTGTAAAAATGTTTTGATAGCTGTAAAATACTATACAAATGTGTGGTAATATTGTACTGCCATTATTGTTTCTAAAATACATTAGATTAGGAAGAGGGAAAATGTGAGAATAATAGAATGGGACGGAAAGACAAAGATAAAAATAGCAGAAAGTGGAGAAGAGAAGACTTGGTTATATTTCACTGAAACTGAGGATATTCTCTGAACAAGAGAGTAGAGGAAGAAGAGGTGTTTATATTACTTGGGGCTTTGAAAACAACAATCAGAAACTGAATTTGTCCTGGTAATCCAGTATCAGTGAGCAGCAATATGGCACAGAGGATAGAGAACTGGCTTCAGAGTTAGGAAGACCCAATTTCAAGTCCACCTTTGACACAAATACAATTGCTGACCCAGAGAAAGCCATTCAAACTGTCAATGTCCAAGGTCACTGTTTAAGATAATACATTGCAGGGTAGGTACAGTTTTGTATTGGTAGAGGGAATTTCCTCACTAGGCACTTCTTATACCAATGAAATCACAGGCCCAATAAAAAAAAAAAAAAAAAAAAAAAAAAAAAAAAGGTCAGTGTCTCAGTTAAGGATGACAACAGTATTTAACCAATACTATTTATTTGTTCTCTGAGGGCAAATACTGAAAACTCACTTACTGGTTGCTAGTTTATAACATGGCCTTGCATATGGCTTTGGATACAATTTACTTAGGATGTTTAGGAGTATACCTCCCCTTGCAGAAGTATATGTTCTCACAGTATAATTCCACCTATTTTACTCACAAAAATAATACATTTCGTGATCTTGAAAACTCAAAACATATCTGCAATATTTCTGCCCAGATGTTTCTTGGCCTTGTGGCTATGCTGGCCAAATAAGATAATGGGCAAAAAGAAGTACATTCAGTTCATTTATATGTGCATGTTGTGAGCAAAACAAGTATGCCCACACTGGAGTTCTCACCACTGCCTCGTTCTCTGGAGCAGACTGATTTAACATTGTGTGACGGTTGTCGTGGGTCCAAGAAGGAAACATGAGCTTGGGAGCCCACTGCATACACAGACCACTCATGGCCATAGGCCAAACACACATTCTCACGACAGTATGGCAGCTTGATGGACAGGAGCTGAAAACCAACAGAAAGAGGATGAGCATATGACAAGGAAGTGGCAGACAACAACCCCCGACCCTAGCATCTTCAAAAGCCAAGATGATCAACAGGTAAAAATATAAACTATCAATGAAATAAACCTATAAATATTCTTTCTTCTGGGTCTCTAGAAAACCACTCCTCAGAGTTGCCAGAAGAAAAAGCATTCTTATCTTTAAGAAATTAAAATAATTGAATATTGTTGAAAATAAAGCAGGAAAGAAAATAATCCTTAAATCCAAGAATCAGAGGATAGTTTAGAAGAACCTGCTTTTCTGCTCAAACAGAGCCACCTTTCTCCTCATTATGGAATAAATGCAGCAATCATTACCTTTGACCAAGTCATTCCATTTAATAGAATTGCTAGCATAAGCTAGACTACAGAAAACAAATCAAAAGGGCAATGTATGCATGAGAGGATGAGAGGGTAAACTATTCTATCTCTTTTACTCTCTAATAAGAAACTCATTGAAATCTCGTTAGATTCATTCATTCATCCACATACAAATTTTTACTGAGTACTTATGTGAAGCACAGTGCTAGCATCTTAAAAAACAAAATCTTGTAAACTTAGGAGGACAAAAAGTGCTTTCTGAAGTGCTGCTTCCTTGTAAGAAATAATTACAACACAGAAGAATTTCAAATATAAGTAAATAGAATTTAATATTTTCAATTCAAATTGCATGTGAACTGAATCCATCTTTCCATCGACTTACACAATCATTTCAGAGATTCTTTATCTTTATATATATATGATTGATAGTCACTTGCCAATGGCTAACACCATTAATTAATTAATTTTATTTGCCCCTACCCCCCAATCTTAATAAAGTAGTTAGCTATTTATAAACACTTAAATAAATAAGGGCTACTATTTAAAAGAATACAGCAATGAAACTTTTTGTAATATTAAAAATTACCTTCTAATTGAACTATCTAAATATCTAGGATTGTCAAAAAGGAGGATACATTTGGATTCTAATGATACAAGAATTAAATTCAAGGGGTTTCTCTGATTTCCTCAAGTTTAGTTGTGGGCAAAAAGGGACTCAAGTTTTCCATAATTGAGTATCTCATAATTGTTTAGTAGACTAGGAAAAAAGTCATGGAGTATCATGACACAAAAGTTAACGAATTTCATGCAAACTCACAAAAGAAGTACTATGCTCACACCTTAGAGAGTGTATGTTCTGCTTTCCAGAGATGAAAGTAGCCATCAAGTGACACTGCTCCAAGCTCCTAAAAGAAAAAATCGAGAAACAGATTAAATATGCCTCATGTTTCACAGTCATTAAAAGCAGAACTGCATGGATAGTGCCTAGAAATAGGCAGTTTCCCATTCTGGTCTTTCCACCTATCTCACCTTACTAAGATCCTTATTTCACTGTGGAGGTAATGTGGTATAGGAGAAAGGGTGGGATTATAGAAGTCAAGAAAAAAATGAACTGGAATCACAGATCTGTGACTATGGGCAAAAATGCCTTTATCTCTAAGTATCATTTTTCTCATTTGGAAAAAAAAGATATCAATAATTCTGTATTTAATAATGTTATATATAACAATTATTTTATATTATATAAATAATAGAACCACTCTGTTAGGGTAGGGTAAAAACATTTTGTAAACTTTAGAGTGCTATAGAAATATAAATTATTATAAAATTATATTATTACTAACTGCTTGATGCCCACTTTTGGAGATATTTGTTCTTATGATTCTTCTATAGCTCAAGTTACCTCCACCTTATTTCACACTTCTAATTTAGAATATCCAACTCAATTTTAGAAAGTAATTGGATAAGGAAGCAAAATATATGCAAGTGACTGCTTTTAGGGTCATAGTAATAAAAATATTAATGTGAAAATATGTCCAAGAATAGAATATAGTACCTGTGGGAGTCTATGTCCACAGCAGATAAATAAACAAGACAAGCATGTACTTGTGCATATACATAAATAAGGCCAAGGGACTCGGGGAAAACAGGCATAAACCAAATATAAAATATCTAAGGCATGGATTGTCTCAGGTAAATAAGAGAGGTACCAATAGAAGTCTTATCTGCTGACTACAAGTTCAATTGCTCCCACCTTTTTAGGCCAGACTCACAACCTTGTTATTGTTTCTGGCAAATATTTTTCTCTACTTTAGGGAGAAAGAACCAAATTGGGCACTGTTGAGATCCAGAAACACTTACATTACTTGATTAGTATTGACTTAAATCCAAGATGTAGACACATCTTCATCATGGAAAAGTTACTAAAGCCTACTTCTAATCTTGTTCACTGAAAGCTCAGAAATAAAGAAAATATTTTCTAAGATGTCTAAAAAAGCAGACTCCAGTAATCAAATTCCTTGATAGTACAGAAATCTTCCTGTGGTTTGTTCCTGTGTATACTCCTCAGACCCTTGGACCCAGCATCAGGTACATGCACATATACTTACTTTGTTTTTATTATTGAAGGCCAGAGCCCGGACCTTGCAATTGTCAGGATTAGTATTCTCTTTAGGGATGTCTTTTAGGGCTCTATGTGTGATGTGAGCATACATAGGAACTCGGGATACATTGTGCCTGGCATCACTTTTGGTTAACACATCTTCTGTTACCTCCCAAAGCCCCATGGAACCATCTCGTGAGCCTGCAGAAGAAACAAGTAATCAGTTTGGACAAACACAAAGCACTGATGAAGCTTTCTCATAACAAAACAGTAGGTTTCATTAGTGCAGTTTTGCATAAATTAGGACAATTTGCTATTCCTCACGTAGATAAGATGTTTCCCTTCTTTTAAGAGATTTTGAGATAGAGTGGATAGAATGCTGAACATCTGAACAAGCCAAGAATCCCTGGATTCAACTCACATCTCAGATACTTCCTAGTTCTGTGACCCTGTGACCTAGTTCTGTGCTTAATGCACAAATCAACTCTGTGAATTAGTTTTTTCTTTTGCAAAATGAGGTGTTAATTCCATAGCTTTTATAATGTCTTACAATTGTAAAAAACTTTCTCTTCTCACACTCACTGAAATCCTACTAAAAATTAGTTACAGACTAGAGGGGGAAAAAGCATCTTTTTAATTTGTGTTATTATACAGGTCTGATTTCCTGTCTGTTTTTCCTTCAAGCCATGAATCTGTGGTAATTATTATAAAGGACTACCCTGGTCTAAATAAGGAACCCCCAAAGAGAAAGCCTTTTTTGTTTTGAGTTTTATCCACTGTTCTATCATATGAATTGATGGTAGAGATTAATCCGAAAGGCCTCACTTCTAAAAGCCCTTAGCAGAAGAGACCAGGAATACCTATAAAACACAAAGTTGATGTGGAAGAGAAGAGTTAGATGTGGGATAGAGAAGATAAAAAACAGTCTCTGAGGGAAGTGCTAGAAGTTTTAATTCACTTCCATTTTTAGAGCCTCATTTCTAGTCACAGGTATCATAAAGAAAAGCAATCAGCTTTGAGTCACGAGGCCTCAGTGTCAATCCTGATTGAGACTTGTTCTTGGGTACAAGTCACAATCTCTCTGATCCTCAGCTTTTCATCTGTATAAAGGAGATGATTTTAAGTAGTAAGTTACCTAACAGATACTGCCAAGAAAAAACTATAAATTATAATTTGTATTATGAGGGTGAGTTGCTTGATAACAAAATACCTTGCATTTTAATAATTGCATTAAGAAATTGCTTTTGAAATAAAAGGCTTTTATCTCAAGAAATTTATTTTTAATAGAGCTTAAAACAGCTAAGCCCAGGGATGGGGTATAGGAAAATGTAAAGATTTAGTTCCATTTTTATTGCTTTTAAAAGTATTACCTTTTTCATAGAAAGGGACCACATCTGACTCACCTCTGAAAGATCATTTGGTTTAGATTATTTTTCCAGTTGCTGGAATGGATACACGTTCATTTTTCTCACTTAAGACCCATTTATGACCATCAGTAGAGTAACTAAATGGATTTAGTGTTACAGTTTTGCTTTATTCCATGGTCATGAAATGCCTTCCAATGCGGTAAAATGTAAATGGTAAAAGTAAATCCTTCTCTTTTTGCTTATCTATTCTTTTTCAGTTTTTGCTGATATCTTCCATCCTCTCCTTAAACTTTGGTTTCCTAAAGCTCAAGCCCTGGGCTCTCTTCTTTCTGTATATTCTCTCTTGTTCATCTTATCAGCTATATCCAGATGATTCACCAAACAATTCAGGCAACCCTAACCTCTATCCTGAATTTCAATCTTGCATAAACCAATTGACTGCTAAATATTTCTAATTAGACAGTGGGATTTCAAACTCTATATGACCAAGCTGAACTCATGTTCTTTACTAAACTGGATACTCCCCAAAATTTTCCTATTTCTGTAACAGTATTTATCATCCTTCCACCTATCTGCTTTCATAACCTTAGATGTAAATTTGACTCTTCTTTTTTGTTTGTCCCCCTGAACATTCAGTTGCCAAGCTTGATGGAAGTGTTGATCCCAAATTCTTTATATCTACCTCCTTTCTCATACTCACATAGCTTGAACATAGTTCAGATTTTTGGACTATTGCAATATAGCTTCCTAATTACTACCTTGGTTCTAGTCTCTCAAACCCTTACTCAAATCTATCCAAATATAGTTGCCAAAATAGTTTTTCTAAGGCATGGGTCTTGACTGCTTCATCTTCTACTTCTTACTGGCATTCTCTTGCCTTTTGGCAGTCTCACCAGCTTGCTATTTAAAGATCTCTATGATCTGGCTCCAATCTACCTTTTTGAATGAATTTCAAATTATTCCTCTCCCTTAACACTATGTTCCAATTTAAGAGGCTTACTAGGTATTTTGTAAACTCTGAACACCATCTCCTATTTTCCATATATTTTTATACTGTTTCCTATGCATGCATGTATTCCCCTGCTCCTACCTCTACTTTTTGGACTTTATATTTATTCAAAGACTAACTCAAGAACTATTCCCTATATAAGGTATACTCAACTTCCCAGTTAGAGATCTTTACCTTCTCAAAATAACATGCTTTTATTCAATTTCCCACAAATAGTAAATCTCCAATAAAGCCCTTGAGGTCAAAGAGTATTTAATTTTTATCTTTATTTTCTTAGTGTGCAGCACAATACTCCCCATAGAGAATTTCAAACAATCACTTGACAAGAACTTTATAGCAAAACTGCCACATGGCAACATTGTTTCTAGTCATTGTCTTATGTCTTTGTATCTTCAAACAGGACTTGACCTAACGGGGTTACATTCTATTGGACGAGAGAAACAACATACACATGTAAGTATATATAAAATAGGGTTAGATAAAGATAAAAGCTCCATTAAGCTTGGCAACTGAATGTTCAGGGATAAAGAAAAAAGAAGAGTCAAAGTTAAATCTAAGGTTATGAAAGGTAGGTGGAAGGATGATTAATACTGTTACACAGGGTCACACAGCTAGGAAGTGTTAAGTGTCTGACACCAGATTTGAACTCAGGTTCTCCTAACTTCAGGGCTGGTGCTTTATCCACTGCGCCACCAGCTGCTCACTGAAAAGTCTTAAAATACCAAACAAAGATGCTTGTATTTGACGTTAAAGGTTAAGAATTAGGTACTGAAGTTTATTGAGTAAGAGAATGGCATGGTTAGATCAATGTTTAGTGGGAGACTTGAATCCAAGTGAGGACCTGAATAAGGGTCATGAGCTAGTAATTAGAGAGACCAGGATATCTGTGAGAGGTATTGTGGAGGCAGAATCAGAAAGACTTGGAAGCTGAGTGGCTATGTAGGGTGAAAAAGAATGAGGAGCTGAGGACATCTTGAGAGTTGTAAATCTGATATTCAGGCAGCATGTCATTTTCCTTCCTTAGTGATAAAGACAATGTAATTCACTTCCTAGTCATCTTAAATATCATCCTTAACACCTAGATTTGTAAGGGACACAGGAAGACAAATAATATTTAAGAAAAATGTTGCATCTCAATAACTCAGCCCTTGATAGGTCCTAGCCTCAGGTAGGATCCCAAAAGAAATGAAGTACTCTTGTATTTGTGTCTATAATTCTTAGCAATCTGGTATAGAACTAGTTTAATGGTTACTGCCAAGCTCAAATGAAAATGTTGCTTTTGGCTAAAAAAAATTTATGTGGGATTGTGGACAGAAAGATAAAATTCAAAGGATCCTTTATTTTACTTTTTTGAGCCTGCTGCTGGCAATATTAAAATAAATACTTGATTAAAACATTTTCTCTACAACATCTTCTCTCCTATATTTAAATCCATAAAAAAAAAAATTCTACAGTTTCCTGAAATAAAAATCTTGTCATACAACCAAGGAAAAGAATAAAGAACTGATCCAAGGGAAATCTTATTTCCAACCTCATTGCACCTTTTTCCTTCTTCCTAGCCAATCCCATTCTGAGTTCCAGCTAGGCCAGCCTTTTTCCTGTTCCTCACTGACAGTGCTCCAGTCCCTATCTCTTAGCTTTGCACTGACTACCCAATATGATAAGAATGTACTCTCTCTCACCTCTACTTCAAAGAATCCTGCAAAAAAAAAAAAAAAATCCTCTTCAAAATGCAGTCAAGCATCACCTTTTGCATGAAGTCTTCCTTGATCCTTTCAGATACTAGTACCTCTCTCTCTCTCAAACCACCTTGTATTTAGAAATTTTGTGTTTATTTGTACTTATTACTTTTATTTTTTTGTGTATATTTGTCATAGGAGCTTGTAGCCATTAAAATGTAAATGCCTTATAAGCAAGGATTATTTTACTCATTGTTTTACTATCATATGGCATATAATAAATATTTAATAAGCACTTGTTGATTATTAATCATGCAAATCTTCTAGTCCCTATTCCTTTATGTTCTTTGTTGCACTGATAATAAAGATAACTCTAAGGAGATGACTTAGATAACTCTAAGGAGAATATACAGAATATATTCTATTATTTTATTTAGGCCTCTAAGCCCTTTTGAATTAAGCATTCTTGGTTCTGTAGTTTCTGTCAAAATTACAGAATTATGTGACTAAGAATTGTGTGATGGGAATCTCTTAACCAGAAAGCTTTATACAACATTGAAATCATCTTAGAATATGATAACTTTACCAGAAACTGCCATGGTATCACTGATCCATGCAATAGAGAATATCCAATCCTTGTGTCCATCCTTGAAGTAGGGGAGAGAAGAAAAAAGAAATCATTAAGAAGGTAAGGCTCATCACATTGATTCCATAATTTTGAGTCTGTGAATCAGCAAAAGAAAACCTACAAATCAATCTGCTAAAATGGTAACTATGATCTATCCCAAAACTTATTTGTAGAAAAAGATAAATGTAATAATATTTTCTATCCAGTGGGGACTGACACAAACATCTCCAGAGATCTAGAGATCGCTCCTGAAGCTGAGAGGAAATCAATTCTCTTCAATAAATGGAATGGGAATCAGTAAATGAGTTCAGCTAACACATTTCAAATCCTTGACTGATTCTCCCTTACATATCGCCAGGAATAGGTTCATGTTTTCCAAGCAAAAACAAACCAAAACACACTGCTTATAGTTTCATCATTCAAAATTAATAATTTAATTTGATCAGACATGTGTGATTCTCAAAACTCTGATCAGTGCAGAACCAAATTAAATGTAATCAGGAAATATTTAACAAAAGAAATAAATCCACAGTACAACAAAGATAATAGTAATTTGTGATTTTCTAAGTCACATGAGGCCCAAGAAGATCTATTTCTAGTTGAGTTTGATACCACTAATTTTGACTATCATTATATTTAATAACCATTTCCATTTTTATTAATACTGCAATTGCTTATTTAAAGTAGAAAATTTGTTTTATATATGGATCTTTTATCCCTCAGGAAAAGCAAAGTTAAAAATAGCAAGATTGTTAATAAAAGCTATCATCCCATCTCAATTCTGACATCCCCACATGACCAAGAATCATCTCATCTTCTTCAAGGGATGTTAATACTGTTTCTAGATTTAATTTTTGGTCATTACTTTCTGAAAATCAAGTTATGTTTAAATAAGATGGGATGGGGAACTTTCCAGAAACTTGGTGGAAAGTGGAGGCAGAAGAGGAGCTGCCACTATTCTAGCTCCATGAAAACGAATTTACCCTGCCTAAATCTTGCCTTTTATTCCACTTGCTCCCCCAATACTCAAAATGATTCATAGCTAGTCCCCTTTCAGCCTCCAGACACTAGTATCTCTATAGTGGCCTTAAGCATCACTTCCCAACTATAGAAAAGTAGGAAGAAAGACTTAAGAGGCAGAACTTTTAAAAAAAAAGGCATAAAGGAAGCTCTAGATAAGAATCTAAATGAAGGAGAAAAATTCAAACAGAATTCTCAGCTTATGAAGTACTTTTTTATGCAATAAAAAAAAAATGACAAGTGAAGGATAAATCCTCAACAAGGGTGGTTCTGGTAGAGGCTTTGGTTCTCCAATCAGAATATTAGATATGTTTTTTGGATGAGGAAGGAAACAAAGGAAACAAGTAAAGATTTTGTTTATCACTTGCCAGCAACCTTACAAGATTTATATAATGGTGCAATAAGAAGACTGGATTTTCAAAGAATTTCATTTGTGATAAATGTGAAGGGAGAGATGGCAAGAAAGAAGCTGTACATGACAAATATGAAAATATTTTTAGAAAAATTATAATTTTAACCTACATTGAATTACTTGCTGTCTTGGGGAAGGGGAAAGAAAGGAAGAAAAATTTTGAACACAAAATTTTACAAAGATGAATGTTGAAAACAAACTTTGCATGCATATGGAAAAATAAAATACTATTTAAAAAAAAAAAAAAAGAAAGGAGCTGTAAAATGCTGTCCCCAATGCAGAGGTATTAGACTAGAATGCAAATAAAAATTCATCAGATAGGATCTAAAATGGTTCAGCAAATTCCATCAATTTTCATGAATATCAAGGGTATGGGGAACAAACCATCCCTAAAGATAGATTTAAATGCAGCAATAGAAGGAAAATTGTTCAAGAAAAAAATTATTTTGGAGGTTCAAAATGAGAAGAGGATGAAAGATGGTCAGAAGATAACATTCCAGGACTTAAGCCAGAAGCCATTAACATTTCTTTGGATCAAAAAAACTTTGCTACATTTACATGATGAAGTGAGGATCTTTTCATGTATCTGGATAGCCACTATGTGGCTTTCAAAAATTAACGATCAACTCTTGACAATAAAACTATATCTCACCTTGATTACATTGTCAAACATGGAAACATCAAATGTATGCTAAAGGTATCCTGATTTACTGTTGATTTTATGAAAAGCGGATTCTAATAAACAAATTTTAGGTAAACTTTCCAGATAATGGCTTTCTTTCATCAGATAAAATATCTTTGCTGGAAAAGTTATTGCTTGGAAGAAAAGAAATAGAGAAGATGGATCAAGTAAAACTAGAATTTTGACTCATCTCAAGAAAGAAGAAAACATTAAAATGAAGACTAAAGGTAGCATTTGTAAGGATGATGAATATGAAGTGGTTTTCAGTGTTAAATCTCATAATGGAAGCTAATAAATATTCTTCCTCGCAATGCTGACTTTGAATGCAATACTGAATGAGTGAAAGACTACAACGATCTTAAAGCACTCACTACTTGTTATTGTTCTGTTGTAATATTTAACTATAATGATGTTCTGTTATGTTCATGTTAACAAATAAAATCAATAATATAAAATGCAGATTTTGCAATTTATAATGTTCAGGATTTAAGACAGTTTAACATTATAAATTATTTCCTTATAGTAGTAAAAGAAGCCCCCAAGCATTTTTTTCCATCACTTGTCTTTTTGTTTCAAAGTGTATTTGCAGTGGCTTAGATTGAGGTTTAATTCTTGATTAAATGTACATAAGCATTTAAAATTGTTAACCTCTGAACTTAAAGTTTTTACTGAATTTTAAAAAAAAGTAGTATGCGATGAGACCTTTAAATCAATTCTTACTAACTCAAATATCTCTCAGGATGTTATCTAGGTCTAATTTAAATGTTCAAATGATTAGATTTGGGATTTGATTACACTATTTTCCACCTGGTGCCACTAAATCAGTTCTGAAGGATTAAGTTTACCTGACCTATTAATCCACAGACTACATACAACTTGAACAAGAAAGTTCTGCTTCCTACAGAAACAATAAAGAAAAGAGTTTGGCTTAAGCTTCAGGTGTCACAACATGACTTTTTTTTTTATTAAATAAGGGGGAGGAGAATATAGACAGGGGAAGGGAAGGTTGAAGTTGACTTATTACAAAGAAGATGGAACACCTTTGTTAGACTTAAACTGAAAGAAGAAAACTAGAAAGGCTGCTTAGAGTTAATTGGGAAGAGGTGAAAAAAGAAAAGGGGAAAAATAGTCTTGTAGAACCACAAGGGCCACTAATGAGATCTATCTTTTTGTTCTCACCAAGAAGCAAGGGGACTATAACTTATATTATTAGGCATAGTCAGTATATTATAGGTTATCTTTGCTTAACTCTTTTTCTTGATTACAAGGCAGAGTTTACTTCTAAGGATAGTTGGTGATTTATATAAAAACAAAAGGTGTCAATAAAGCCATGTTTTTTGAAAAAAGATGACCATCTCTCTTTTCTTATGTAGTTCTGCTATTTTCTCTGCGAATTCCATCTACATTGGGAGAGAAAATTGGGGAAACAAAGGGAAGCGGTCTGCCTGTTGGCATTTCTCGTTCAGTCACCCCTTGGCATTTCTTATTCAGTCACAAAAAACTTAAATAATGTAAATTACATTATATGATGGCTGCATCTGTTTAAGAGGGCACAGAAGCAGACCCATGTTTGAACTTAAAAGTTTAACTCTTCTAAAAAATGAAATTCTGGACATTCTTAGGAAAGCTTGGAGACAGAAAATATAATTATTCCTTTATACAAAATCAGAATTCACCTCCACTTAGAATACAATGTTAATTTTGGTTGCTGACAGATAACAGAGTTTGAGAAGGTTCAAAAAAACAACTAGAATGATCCAGGGGTTGAAGGGCTGGATGAGTTTCTTTAGAAGAAACTAAACACTTTAGAATCTTCAATATAGAACAACAAAGGAGAAGATGAACTAAGTCTACAAAGTTATGAATGGTATGAACAATAAATTCTATCCCCAATGCCAAAATTCTAAGAAATAGCAGCCATATCCACCCTCTCTGAAATGGAAACAAATAAATTTATACTTAATAAAAAAAGGAGAAATTACTTAATGAAGTAGGAAGTTAAATCATGGAATTCATTAAACAAATAGTACTGTCTAAAAACACAAAAGATCCAAGATAGGATTCAATCAACTTCAAAATGAGATATTAAAGGAATGTTTAGGGTTATGCTCCAAACACATTTCAATATTCATTCAGACAAATTTTCAGTATCACTTTATGGTTCCTTAAAAAAAATTTTTTTTGCAAGGTAATTGGGATTAAGTGACTTGCTCAGGGTCATACAACTAGGAAGTGTTAAGTGTCTGAGGCTGGATTTGAACCCAGATCCTCCTGAATTCAGGACGAGTGTTTTATCCACTGTGCAATCTAGCTGCCCCATTCTTTATAGTTCCTTAAGTTTAAAAAAAAAAAAATAGGACAAAAGAAAAAAGTCCACAGCCTGAGCTCTACTAAAGTCAAAAATCAACTGATTATTTAGATGATTCTGAGACTGATTGATCCTGTATCATTTTCTTATTGATTCTATTTACAATTAATTAGCTGTGCTCTGTCAAACAGATTAGGGATTAAAAAAAAAGGGAACACTAGAATTTTTTGTCATTGTTGCTGAGCAGTTGGGGTTAAGTGACTTGTCTAGGGTCACACAGCTAGGAAATATTAAGTGTCTGAGGCTGGATTTGAAGTCAGGTCTCTCTGACTTCAGGGCTGGTACTCTATCTACTGTGCCACCTAGCTCCCTGAACACTAGAGTTTTTGAGTAAATGTGATAACTATGTAGATTTCATTATCTACCATCTATTGTAAGAATATACTTCACTCATCTTTTAAATAGCCTGTGTCAAACATGTAACAGTGGGATTCTTGATCCCAAATAAATTACTGTGCAAAATCATACTGAAATCCCCAAGAAAATAATTATATAAGATTATATTGGAGTTACTGGTTTTCAGCAACAACTGGGGCAAATCCTGACTGTTCTAGGCCCATACTAGGTAATTGGAGTTCAATTCTAATACTAGCTACAGGATTAAAAGGTAAGGAAAGATGGATAGAATACCAAAGATCCAAGCTACAGAAAAACCTTAAAAAAATCTGGATCCTTCATTATGTGGCTATTCTATCTTAGACCACATAGAAGGGAAATTATTTTCTAAATTCAGCAAATAGGAACATGATAAATCACACATACATGATTCATTTCCATATCTCTCTTGGACATTTTAAACCAGGTGCAACAATAAACAAATAGGAATGTTTAAATCCAACTCTGATGTTAAAGTCTAGGTAAATGCAAATAAATGATTATCACAATAATTTTTTCTTCTACCCACTATATATGATGTGAAAATCTAAGTAAATTTCACATAGATGATGATCATAATAGTTGTCATTTCTTCCCACTATATATCCTTAGCTACATTTAGAAACAACTTACATCTCCCACACACACAGGATCTAATGTAGGCAGCCGATAGATTGCAAGGCTGTTGGGGTTGTCTCCTCCAGTGGCCAATAGTGTTCTCGAGGGGTTCAGCTCGATGGCATGGATACCACAGCCCTGCTGGGTCACCACTCCAGGTTCTCGATCTTTCAAAATGGGAATCTTGGTGATCTGGCCTGTCTGGACATCGACCACAAACAACTGAAAGAAAAAAATGGGCAGGGAAACACCATAAAAGAATAACTAAGAAGCTGAGTAAATGTTCCATTTTTTTTTCCCAGGGTTGTGGGTTACAGGATTATAGCTGCATTAGAAAGACCTGATGGATGAAATACTTTTAAATATCGTGATACAAACATTTATAACAGATATTTCTGTGGTGGCAAAACACACACACACACCCACACACTTAGAAATCCTTCAATTAGGGAGTGGCTAAACAAATTATGAAGAAAACATGGAAAGACAAGGTAGAGTGAATATACATTACAATACATGTAATATTTAAAAGATATACAACTTAGAGAGGCTTAAAAATTGACCAATGAATATATTGAGACACCATGACTCCAAATGGCCTTATGATAAAACATGTTACCTCTGTCCTGACAGACAGAGGAATCAGGGTGTAAAAGGAGACATATTTTTGGATACAGTCAATGCTGGAATTACTTTTGGTTGATTATGCTTATTTGTTACAAGGGTTTTGTTGTTGCTTAAATTTGAGGAAGAGAGGCGAAGCCAAGATGTCAGAGAGGACACACACTTCTTTCTGAGCTCTCCTACTACCCTCACATTAATTACAAAATTCAGCCTCTGAAATGGTGCTGGACTGGCAGAATCCACAAATATTGGGAGTGCAGCAAATTAGCAGCAGAAGATAATTTCAAAGATCATTAGAAAAGGTCTGTTTGACTGGACCAGAGTCTGGTAGGAGGCCAGGTGCAGGCAGGGAGACCAGAGCACACTAAACAGACAGGGGTGGGGTGTGGTCTCCATGGGGCGGAGAATCTGCAGGGAGAACTCTACCACAGTGTTGGCTACTCTGCCCTGTTTGCAAGCCAGTAGATTAGCAGAGAAGTTATAAAACATTAAACACAAATACAAAAGGTAAAGAGTGAACCCCAAAGCGCCAGAGTCTCACGGACCTGGCCATACCCACCCAGCACAGGGAGTGACTCAGCCCAATCCAGCACAGCCATTGTTGCTTCCATCTATAGAGGAAACTTTGAACCTCCTAACCTTAAAAGGAGATCCCAACTTTATTTTAAAAAAAGAGTAAAAAGGGAAAGCGAGCTCTATAGAATGCTTCTATAGTGAAAGAGAACAGATTTCAAACCCTGAGGAGACTAAAAGCAGATTGTCTCCAGATGAAGCCCCAAAGGGTGATATATAACCTGGTACCTATCACACAAGGCTCTCCTAGAAGAAATTAAAAAGGATCTTAAAAGATAACTAGAAGAAAGATGGAGTAAGGAAAGGGCTTGGAAAAAGGGTCTGGAAAAGGCATATAATTCATTTAAAGATAGATTGGAAAAAGAAAACAACTCCCTGAAAAACAGAATATGTGAACTGGAAAAGGTAAAGAACTCCCAGGAAAACAAAATTTGTGAATTGGAAAAAGAAAATAACCCCTTAAAAAAATTTTGTGAAATGGAAAAAAATTCCATAGAACAAAATAACTCATTTAAAAATGCAACTGGACAAATACAAAAAGAATTTTAAAAGTAAATGAAGAAAACAATTAATTAAAAATCAGAACTGAACAAATGGAAATGACTTGATGAGACATCAAGAATCAGTCAGGAAAACCAAAAAATTGAAAAAATTGTTAAATGCCTACTTGGGAAAACAACAGACTTGGAAAATAGATCTAGAAGAGATAATCTAAGGATCACTGGATTCCCTGAAAATCATGATGATAAAAAAAAAAAAACAAAACCTAGACACTATTTTCCAGGAAATTATCAAAGAAAATTGCCCAGATGTCATAGAATCAGATGATAAAATAGCCATTGAAAGAATTCATTGAACACCTCCTGAAAGAGACCCCAAAATTAAAACTCCAAGGAATATTGTGGCTACATTCCAGAACTATCAGAATATGTGGCTATATATTCAGAACTATAAGGAAAAAGTATTACAAGCAGCCAGAAAAAAAAAAAATTCAAATACCAAGGAACCACAATAACGATTACTCAGGATCTAGGAGCTTCCACATTAAAGGACTGAAGGGCCTGGAATCTGATATTCCAAAATGCAAAGTAACTTGGAATGTAGTCAAGAATAAACTACTCAGCTAAACTGAGCAATTTCTTTGAGGGAAGAAGATGGACATTCAACGAACCAGGTGAATTCCATTTATTTCTGATGAAAAAACCAGAGCTAAACAAAAAAATTTCATCTCCAAATATAAAACTCAAGAAAAACATAAAAAGATAAAAAAAACTCTTGAGAACTGTATTTCTGTTATGGGCATACATAGAGAGTGCATGTATAATTTGATTTTACTGTCATAATATAAAAAAAAAAAAAAGAACTAGAGGCGAAAAGGGGATTGTACCAGACAAAGGGAAAAGTGGAGGTAAAAAGAGGGAAATTTCATCTCATGTAGAAGCAAAGGAAACCTATTGTATCTGAGAGAATGAAGGAAGGGGGATGAACACTGTGTGAATCTTACTCTCATCAGATTTGGTGCAAAGAGAAAATATTAGACATATGATTTACAGAGAAACTTCTCTCACCTCATTGAAAAGTGGAAGAGGAAAAGGGAAAAGGGAAGGGATAGGCTAAATAGAAGGAAATACAGAAATAGTAGGGGAAAGGTATAAGAAAGGGGGAGAAGCTCTAAGGAGGAGGGATTCCAAAGGGGGGGGGGCTGCTTGAGGCAAGTGGTGCCCCTAAGTTAAATACTGGGGAGGGGGATAAGGGGGAAAAGAAAGAGTGTAGTATAATCTGGGGATAAGAAGATGGCAGGAAATACAGAATTAGTGGTTTTAACCATAAATATGAATGGGGTAAACTCCCCCATAAAGTGGAAGCAGATAGCAGACTGGATTAAAAGCCTTCTCCTACAATATGTTGTTTATAGGAAACACATTTAAAGCAGGATGACACATACAGAGCAAAGGTAAAAGGATGGAGCAGAATCTATTATGTTTCAAGTGAAGTAAAAAAAGCAGCAGTAGCCATCCTGATCTCAGATCAAGTAAAAGCAAAAATTGATCTAATTAAAAGAGATAAGGAAGGAAACTATATGTTGCTAAAGGGTACCATAGATAAAGAAACAATATCAATATTAAACATATATGCACCAAGTGGCATAGCATATAAATTCCTAAAGGAGAAGTTAAGAGAGCTGCAAAAAGAAATAAACAGCAAAACTATAATAATGAGAGATCTCAAACTTGCACTCTCAGAATTAGATAAATCAAACCACAAAATAAATAAGAAAGAAGTTAAAGGGATATATATATATATATATATATATATATATATATATATAAAAATGCTAGAAAAGTTAGATATGATAGATCTTTGGAGAAAACCAAATGGAGACAGAAAGGAGTACATTTTCTTCTCAGCAGTTCATGGAACCTATACAAAAATGTGACTATACATTAGGACATAGGACCTCAAAATTAAATGCAGAAAGGCAAAAATAGTAAACGCATTCTTTTCAGATTACAACACAAAAACTACATACAATAAAAAACCAGGGGAAAATAGACTAAAAAGTAATTGGAAACTAAATAATCTCATATTAAAGAATGAATGGGTAAAACAGCAAATCATAGACACAATAATTTCATTCAAGAGAATGACAATACCAACATACCAAAATTTGTGGGGTGCAGCCAAAGTGGTAATAAAGGGAAATTTTATATCTTTAGAGGCTTATTTGCATAAAATAGAGAAAGAGAAGATCAATGAATTGGGCTTGCAACTAAAAAAGCTAAAAAAAGAGCAAATTAAAAAACCCCAATCAAATACTAAACTTGAAATTCTAAAAATAAAAGATTGAAAAAATTGAAAGAAAAAAATCACTAAATTATTATTAATAATAAATAAAACTAAGAGTTGATTTCATGAAAAAACCAATGAAATAGGATAAACCTGTAGGAAATCTGATTAAAAAAAGGAAAGAGGAAAATCAAATTGTTAGTCTTAAAAATGAAAAGGGAAAACTTTCCACTAATGAAGAGGAAATTAGAACAATAATTAGGAGTTACTTTATGCCAATAAATTCAATAACCTAAGTGAAATGGAAGAATATCTACAAAAATATAGGTTGCCCAGATTAACAGAGGAGGAAGTAAATTGCTTAAATAGTCCCATTTTAGAAAAAGAAATAGAACAAGTTATTAAACAACTCCCTAAGAAAAGAATGCCCAGGACCAGATGGATTTAAATGAATGGATTAACATTTAAAGAACAATTAACTCCAATGTTATATAAACTATCTGAAAAAAATAGGGAATGAAGAACTCCTATCAAATTCCTTTTATGACACAGATATGGGACTGATACCTAAACCAGGTAGGTTGAAAACAGAGGAAAAAAAATTATAGATCAATCTCCCCTATGAATAAATCTTAAAATATCAGCAAAAAGATTACAGAAAATCATCCCCTGGATAATACACCATGACCAAGTAGGATTTATACCAGGAATGCAGGGCTGGTCCAATATTAGTTATTAGCATAATTAACAATATCAATAGCAAAATTAACAAAAACCATATAGATGCAGAAAAAGCATTTGATAAAATCCAACACCCATTCCTATTAAAGACAGTTGAGAATATAGGAATAAATTGACTTTTTCTTAAAATAGTCAGTAGCATCTGTTTAAAACTATCAGTAAGCATCATATGTAATGGGGATAAACTGGAACCATTCCCAAAAGATCAGGAGTGAAACAAAGTTGCCCACTATCACCATTACTATTCAATATTGTATTAGAAATGCTAGCTTTGGCAGTAAGAGATGAAAAAGAGATTAAAGGAATTAGAGTATGTCATGAGGAAACCAAATTATCACTCTTTGCAGATGATATAATGGCTTATTTCCCCGGAGAATTTACTAAAAAGCTGTTAGAAATAATCTACAACTTTAGCAAAGTTGCAAGATACAAAATAAATCTATATAAATCATCAGCCTTTTTATACATCACTAACAAAATCCAACAGGAAGAGATACAAAGAGAAATTCCATTCAAAATAACTGTTGATAGGATAAAATATTTGGGAATCTATCTCCCAAGGGAAAGTCAGGAATTATATGAGAAAAACTATAAAACACTTTCCAGATCTAAACATTTGGAAAAATATTAAGTGCTCTTGGATAGATTGAGCGAATATAATAAAGATGACAATACTATCTACTCTATTTATTTAGCGCTATACCAATCAAACTCTCAAGAAACTATCTTACTGACCCAGAAAAAATAACAAAATTCATTTGGAAGAACAAGAGGTCAAGAATTTCAAGAGAACTTATGAAAAAAAAAAATCAAATGAAGGTGGACTAGCCGTACTAGATCTAAAACTATATTATAAAGCAGCAGTCACCAAAACCATTTGGTATTGGCTAAGAAATAGACTAGTTGATCAGTGTAATAGATTAGGTTAATAGGACAAAATAGTCAATATATCAAAACCCAAAACAAAATAGTCAAATCCCAAAGACCCTAGCTTTTGGGATAAGAATTCACTATCTGACAAAAACTGCTGGGAAAATTGGTTTCCCAGATGGCAGAAAAAATGGCAGAAACTAGGCACCAGCCCACACCTAACACCTAACATACCAAGATAAGGTCAAAATGGGTTGATGATCTAGACATAAAGAATGAGATTATAAATAAATCAGAAGAACACAAGGATAGTTTACCTCTCAGACCTGTGGAAGAGGAATGAATTTGTGACCAAAGAAGAACTAGAACCATTATTGATCACAAAATAGAAAATTTTGATTATATTAAGTTAAAAAGTTTTTGTACAAACAAAACTAATGTAGACAAGATTAGAAGGGAAGCAATAATCTGGGAAAACATTTTTACATTCAAAGGTTCTGATAAAGGCTTCATTTCCAAAATGTTTAATTGGCTCAAATTTATAAGAAATCAAGCCATTCTCCAATTGATAAATGGTCAAAGGATATGAACAATTTTCAAATGAAGAAATTCAAACTATTTCTAGTCACATGAAGAGGTGCTCCAAATCATTACTGATCAGAGAAATGCAAATTAAGACAACTCTGAGATATCACTACACACCTCTCAGATTGGCTAAGATGACAGGAAAAGATAATGACAAATGTTGGAGGACATGTGGGAAAACTGGGACACTGATACATTGTTGGTGAAATTGTGAATGCATCCAACCATTCTGGAGAGCAATTTAGAACTATGCTCAAAAAGTTATCGAACTGTGCATATCAGACAAAAGCAGGCTCAACATTCTGCAAGATGAAAAATTAAGACAATAATACCTTCTCAACATTGCTGTTCCTTCTCTCTCGCTGAAGAGAGTGGGAAGTAGACATTTGAAAGCTCTTTCTTTACCTCATTTAAGCAAAGCAGTCAGGGAATTCTCATCATTTGCCACCTAGCTGCTTTCTTGTCATTTTCAGAAACTCATCATTCTGCAAGATGAAATCAGTTTAGAAATATCTCCTCAGATCATTTCCCTTCCCCACTGTATGACTTTATCCTGCCCTATGACAGGTAACATTCCCTCTTTCCCCCTCAGCTTTTTAGGTATTGTCTTACTCTCTTTACTCTCATTACTTTACTCTCATTAGATTGTGAGCCCCTTGAGGGGAGGGATTATGTCTTTCCTTGTATTCCCAGTGCTTTATCACTGTGTGTGGCACAAAGTAGATACTTAATAATAAATTGACTCTGACTTGAGATTGATCTCTTGGGTTATCATTCGCCATCCCTAATTTTAAAAGGAAATATTAAAAAAAAAAAACCCATATCATATCAAAGATCACGTTGGACAGCAATTATTAGAATAAGTCATAAAGTGGAATGTTATACCACATACCAATTCTATCCCTGCTTCTTTTGTAAATTCTTATCTCATCTCTGCTAAGTTTATATTTTATTAGGAGAAAGTAAAGAACGAATAACAGCATGTTCCAAAAAAAAAAAAAAAAAAAAAATCCACATTTGCTAAATTCAGTGCTATCTTCTGAATGGCTAAATATTTCAATATAGAGATACTAGGTATAACCAAACAGGATGTTTTCTTCTCCTTTGTACCATAAACACATGCCACAAACAAACTTCATATACAGCCAAGAGAAGAGAAACAAATACTTCTAAGCACCAGACATGGTGTATCCTAAGAGTAGGCAAAGGAACCTAAGTATTCAACTAATTTAGGTCATAGAAACTCAAGAATGCTCATAACAAATATACAAGAAAAATACTTTGTAATTACCATTTGCTGAATTCCTTCCACATGATGAAAAGTCAAAGGTAGAAAGTGAGAACTAATTCAACATATATTTAAGCTCCAGCTATGCTAGACACTGAGGAGAGAGGAGCCTATGACATACATATAAAAACTATAATAAACAATATTGCAAAATATAAGATGCAAAACAAAGTATGCTCTGAATTCTATTAAGAACAGGCAGTTATGAAAGCTCAGGTTAAGTATCCATGGAAGTTCATTTCTCTCTAGACTCTTAAGAGTCCTGATTCTAAACTTTCTCAAACATGCTACAATAGCCTTTTCCCCTTGGAAAAACACTCTACTTTTGTGCCCCCTTCTAAATGGTTGATTGCTCCCAGAATGCCTATTTTAGAAAAAATGCTCAGGACAGTTACATCTTTATATATTCCTCTCCAGGTTCCATTCCTAGCTCAGCACACTGCCCCTCCTTCTGGCTTCCTTTTTTATGTGTAGTATCTCCATATTAGAATGTAAGCTCTGAGGGTAAGAATGCATACTAACTAAAGAAAGTACTTAATACATTCTTGTTAACTTGAGGAATCATTAGAAGAGGGAAGCAATTCTAATGGTGATAAGGAAGAAACACTAAATTCTAACACTTAAGAAACTTACTGTCCTTTTAGGAAAAACATACATATCCATAGGTATAAATCACATTAAGAAATGGGTCTCCATCACTTTGCTAGAGTAATTAAAATATCTCAAGGCAGATGAAGAAAGCTCAAGAAAATGGAGTAAAGTCTTTGGTAAGGAATTATACATGGTACCAAGCAAGAAATAGAGGCAATTAATTACAAATGATAAAACAGATCACTTTAATTACACGAAATTGAAAAGCTTCTACATAGGAAAAAACAACAAAACCAGGGAAAGGAAGGCAGAGGATAAATGATGGAAAAAATTCTCAAAAGAATTACAAAGAATTTACAATCATATAAAAGAATGTTCCAAATTGTAATATTTTTTTCTAAAATATAATATTTTCTGGGAGCAGGTTTCTTGGGGGGCTTCTGGGAGCAGCCTTCATTTCAGTTCAGTAATCACCCCAAAAGCAGCCAGGTGTTAAAGCCAAATCCTTTATTGTCTCCTTCAAAGTCTTGTCTCTTTCACTTGGGGCTTGGCTAGTTTTCTGGAGGCCTTCCGGATCTTGGTTCCGAGAGCTTAAGCTGCCTTCTCTGGTGACTGAATCCTGGCTGAAGCTTCAAGAGCTTCTAGTGAGCTTGTCCTTTCTGGCCCTGACAGCTCCTCCTTATATGTTCCACACTGAGTATAAACCCATCATTATAATAAACCATTATTTGTTGTAGGATTAAATCAATGCTAAAGTAGATTTAACCACTGTCTCCTCAATTCCACTTACTTAGCACCTTTTAAGAATCCTAACACCAGTAAGAGAAATAAATATCAAAACAGTCAAAAAATGACAAAGACAAAAGATGGCATGTTAATAACACTGTTGGTGGAGCTGAGGAAAAAGCACAATTACTTTCAAAAGCAAATCTGGCATTGTACAACTAAAGTAACTAAAATGTATATACCTTTAAAAAGTGATTGATTAAAAAAAAAGGTTCCACTAATTCATTGTTGGTGGAGTTCTGAAGTGATCCAACCATCCTGGACAGCAATTTGAAACTATGCCCAAAGGGCTATCAAAATGTACATACCCTCTGATCCACTAATGTTTCTACTTGGCTTATAACCCAAAGAGATCTTAAAAGGAGGGAAAGGGACCACATGTGCAAAAATGTTTGTGGCAGCCCTTTTTGTAGTGGCTAGAAACTGGAAACTGAGTGGATGCCCACCAATTGGAGAATGGCTGAATAAGTTATGGTATATGAAGGTAATGGGATATTATTTTTCTATAAGAAATGACAAGCAGGATAATTTCAGAGAGGCCTGGAGAGACTTACATGAACTAATGCTAAGAGAAATGAGCAGACGCAGGAGACATTGTACACGTTGTCGTACATAACAACAACAAGAAGATTATACTACGATCAGTTCTGATGGACGTGGGCGCTTCTCAACATTGAGATGATTCAGGCCAGTTCCAATGATCCTGTGATGAAGAGAGCCATCTACACCCAGAGAGAGGCCTGTGGGAACTGAGTGTGGACCACAACATAGCATTTTTACTCTTTTTGCTGTTGTTTGCTTGAATTTTATTTTCTTTCTTATTTTTTTCCTTTTTGATTTGGTTTTTCTTGTGTGGCAAGATAATTGTATAAATATGTATGCATGTTTTGGATTTAACAAATTTTTACCTTGTTTAACATATATTGGATTATTTGCCATCTAAGGGAGGAAGTGGGGAGAAGACAGGGAAAATTGGAACAGGTGGTTTTGCAAGAGTTAATGTTAAAAAATTATCCATGCATATGTTTTGAAAATAAAAAGCTTTAATTTAAAAAAATGAAAAGAAACAAGGCCCTACATACATCATAAATATTTGGTAGCAAAGGTTTGGAAACAAGGTAGATGTCCTTGATTGGGAAATGGCTAAACAAAAACATGGATTATGAATGTAATGGAATGCTTCTGTGCTGTAAGAAATGCAGTGTAAGATGCACACAGAGAAGCATGGAAAAGTTCTACATGAATTGATGAAGCAACTACACAATAAATGCAGTGAGATAAATGGAACAACCATACAAATACAAAAATAAAAAGTGCATGTGATAAAATAATAAAAATCAAGTATATATCCAATCCCAAACTACTCCTTTGGGAAAGTGGGAAACAAACATGTGTTACAAAGTGTATCTGTTTTTGGACTTTTTCAATGTATTGATTAGATTTACTCCTGTTTCTATATTGTCTTTAAAAATATTTCTTATGTAGGATGGATCTCTGAGAAAAGAAAGTGAAGAATACCAGGGATAGTTATGATTGTAAATCAAACTTCTTTTTTTGAAACCTATCTATGCATATATTTAAAAAAATAAAAAGCTTTAAGAAAACCGCTTATTTTTATCTTTATAATAGCTTTTTATTTACAAAACATATGCATGGATAATTTTTTCAACACTGATCCTCACAAAACCTTCTATTCCAAATTTTCCCCTCCTTTCCCCTACCTCCTCCCCTAGATGGCAGGTAGTCCAATACATGTTAAATATATTAAAATGAATGTTAAGTCCAATACACGTATACATATTTATACCGTTATCTTGGTGCACAAGAAAAATCAGATCTAGAAAGAAAAAAAAAAAACCTGAGAAGGAAAAAAATATGTAAGCAACAATAACAGAAAGAGTGAAAATGCTATGTTGTGGTCCACACTCAGTTCCCATAGTCCTCTCTCTCTTTGTGTAGATGATTCTCTTCTCCAGATAGAACTGGTTTGAATGATCTCATTGTTGAAGAGAGCCACATCCATCAGAATTGATCATCGTATAGTCTTCTTGTTTTCGTGTATTAATGATCTACTGGTTCTGCTCAATTTACTTAGCATCAGTTCGTGTAAGTCTCTCTAGGCCTCTCTAAAATCGTCCTGCTGATTATTTCTTATAGAACAATAATATTCCATAATATTCATATACCATAACTTATTCAGCCATTCTCCAATTGATGGGCATCCACACTCAGTTTCTAGTTTCTAGCCACTACAAAAGGGGCTGCCACAAACATTTTTGCACATATGAGTCCCTTTTCCTCCTTTAAGATCTCTTTGGGATAAAAGCCCAGTAATAACACTGCTGGGTCAAAGGGTATGCACAGTTTGATAACTTTTTGAACATAGTTCCAAATTGCTATCCAGAATGAAAACCCCTTATTTTTTAAAAAAGAAAGGATATGGTTTGTTGAAGTAAAGGCATATACACTATTAGCAAAACTGTGAATTAGTCCAAGCATTTAAGAAAATAATTTGGAATCATATAAAAGAAATCACAAAATAAAGTACAATGATTCAAGAATTCCCTGATGGCATTAAAGACAGAAATAAAAGTCTCATATTAAAAAAAATTCTTAGCATAACTTTTTATGGTAGCAGAACAAGAAAGTAGGTACATATGAGAGAATGGCTGAAAAAATTGTGGAATATGAATTTTTAAAAATTATGGTATGATCTTTAAATGTGGGGCATTTACCATTTATCTAAAACTTTTCTATGCTATTTTTCCATGTTTTACTTTTGCAAATAAGACTGTGGTTAGAAAAAGATAGCCTTTAAGGTTCTGATTCAAAAGATGACACACACATACATTTAGTATTGATAAAATTTTGTTATTTGTAGTTCCTTTTTATAAATATATGTCCCTTGATATTGTGAATTATTACTTTGCTTTGTCTCATACAGAAATTCTTGGGATGTATGACAATGGGATCTTAAAATATTTTGAAAGCTGTATTTCAGCATTGTTGGTCCCCTATATAATGCTGGTTTTCCTTTATAATGCTATGCATTTTATTTTATGCACAATAATCATTATTCTGATCCATAGATTTCAAGACTGTCAAATATTAAATCTGTGGTCCAATGTGTGCAACTCCTGCTTTAAAAAAAAAATCAAAATACACTTTTGTGGAGTTTTGGTTTTTTTTTTAAATCATTTTTTATTAAAACTTTTTATTTTCAAAACATATGAAGCGATAATTTTTCAACATTAGCCCTTGCAAAATCTCATATTCCAATTTTCCTTCCTCTTCCTCAATCTCACCTAGATGACAAGTATTGCAATATATGTTAAAAATGGTAGAAACATGTTATACCCAATATAAGCATACATATTTATACAATTATCTTACTGCACAAGAAAAATCAAATCAAACAGGAAATAAAAATGAGAAAGAAAATAAAATGCAAACAACAACAAAAAGAGTGAAAATGCTATGTTGTGAATCACACTCAGTTTCCACAGTCCTCTCTCTGGGTATAGATGGCTCTCTTCATCACAAAATCATCGGGAGTGGTCTGAATCCTCTCAATGTTGAAAAGAGCCACATCCGTCAGAATTGATCATCATATAGTCTTGTTGTTGCTGTGTATAATGATCTCCTGGTTCTGCTCATTTCACTTAGCATCAGTTCATGCAAGTCTTTCCAAGCCTCTCTGAAATCATCCTGGTGATCATTTTCCTTTCTTTTCTTTTTTTTTAAATAACTTTTTATTGACAGAACCCATGCCAGGGTAATTTTTTACATTATCCCTTGCACTCACTTCTGTTCCAATTTTTCCCTTCCCTCCCTCCCTCCACACCCTCCCCCAGATGGCAAGCAGTCCTATACATGTTAAATAGGTCACAGTATATCCTAGATACAATATATGTGTGCAGAACCAAACAGTTCTTTTATTGCACAGGGAGAATTGGATTCAGAAGGTAGAGATAACCCGGGAAGAAAAACAAAAATGCAAACAGTTTACATTCATTTCCCAGTGTTTGTTCTTTGGGTATAGCTGCTTCTGTCCATCATTGATCAATTGAGACTGAGTTAGATCTTCTCTTTGTCGATGAAATCCACTTCCATCAGAATACATCCTCATACAGTATCATTGTTGAAAGTATATAATGATCTCCTGGTTCTGCTCATTTCACTCAGCATCAGTTCATGTTAAGTCTCTCCAAGCCTCTCTATATTCATCCTGCTGGTCATTTCTTACAGAGCAATAATATTCCATAACATTCATGTACCACAATTTGTTCAGCCATTCTCCAATTGATGGGCATCCATTCATTTTCCAGTTTCTAGCCACTACAAACAGGACTGCCACAAACATTTTGGCACATACAGGTCCCTTTCCCTTCTTTAGTATCTCTTTGGGTTATAAGCCCAGTAGTAGCACTGCTGGATCAAAGGGTATGCACAGTTTGATAACTTTTTGGGCATAATTCCAGATTGCTCTCCAGAATGGTTGGATTTGTTCACAACTCCATCAACAATGCATCAGTGTCCCAGTTTTCCCACATCCCCTCCAGCATTGATCATTATTTTTTCCTGTCATCTTAGCCAATCTGAGAGGTGTGTAGTGGTATCTCAGAGTTGTCTTAATTTGCATTTCTCTGATCAATAGTGATTTGGAACACTCTTTCATATGAGTGGTAATAGTTTCAATTTCATCATCTGAAAAGTGTCTATTCATATTCTTTGACGATTTATCAATTGGAGAATGGCTTGATTTCTTATAAATTAGAGTCAATTCTCTATATATTTTGGAAATGAGACCTTTATCAGAACCTTTAATTGTGAAGATGTTTTCTCAGTTTGTTGCTTCCCTTCTAATCTTGTTTGCAATAATTTTGTTTGTACAAAGGGTTTTTAATTTGATGTAATCAAAATTTTCTATTTTGTGATCAATAATGGTCTCTAGTTCATCTTTAGTCACAAATTTCTTCCTCCTTCACAAGTCAGAGATAAACTATCTTATGTTCCTCTAATTTATTTATAATCTCGTAACCATGCCTAAATCATGGACTCATTTTGATCTTGTCTTGGTATACGGTGTTAAGTGTGGGTCCATGCCTAATTTCTGCCATACTAATTTCCAGTTATCCCAGCAGTTTTTGTCAAATAATGAATTCTTATCCCAAAAGTGAGAATCTTTGGGTTTGTCAAACATTAGATTGCTATAGTTGACTATTTTGTCTTGTGAACCTAACCTATTCCACTGATCAACTAATCTATTTCTTAGCCAATACCAAATAGTTTTGGTGACTGCTGCTTTATAATACAGTTTTAGATCAGGTACAAGTAGGCCACCTTCATTTGATTTTTTTTTTCTTTTGTTCTTCCATTTGAATTTGGTTGTTATTTTTTTCTAGATCATTAAAATATTTTCTTGGAAGTCTGATTGGTATAGCACTAAATAAACAGATTAGTTTAGGGAGTATTGCCATCTTTATTATATTCGCTCGGTCTATCCAAGAGCACTTAATATTTTTCCAATTTTTTAAATCTGACTTTGTGTGGAAAGTTTTTTGTAATTTTGCTCATATAATATCTGACTTTCCTTTGGTAGATAGATTCCCAAATATTTTATGCTATCAACAGTTATTTTGAATGGAATTTCTCTTTGTATCTTTTGCTGTTGGATTTTGTTGGTGATGTATACAAATGCTGAGGATTTATGGGGATTTATTTTGTATCCTGCAACTTTGCTAAAGTTGTGAATTATTTCTAATAGCTTTTTAGTAGAATCTCTATGGTTCTCTAAGTATACCATCATATCATCTGCAAAGATAGTTTGGTTTCCTCATTCCTACTCTAATTCCTTTAATCTCTTTCTTGACTCTTATTGTCGAGGCTAGTGTTTCTAATACAATATTGAATAATAATGGTGATAGTGGGCACCCTTACTTCACTCCAGATCTTACTGGGAAAGGTTCCAGTTTTTCCCCATTGCATATGATGCTTACTGATGGTTTTAAACAGATGCTCCTGACTATTTTAAGGAAAAGTCCTTTTATTCCGGTATGCTCAAGTGTTTTTATTAGGAATGGATGTTGGGTTTTATCAAATGCTTTTTCTGCATCTATTGAGATGATCATATGGTTTTTTGTTAATTTGGTAATTGATATAGTCAATTATGCTAATAGTTTTCCTAATATTGAGCAAGCCCTGCATTCCTGGTATAAATCCTACTTGGTCATGGTGTATTACCCTGGGGATGATTTTCTAATCTTTTTGCTAATATTTTATTTTATTTTATTTAATAGCCTTTTATTTACAGGTTATATGCATGGGTAACTTTTTAGCGTTAACAATTGCCAAACCTCTTGTTCCAATTTTTCACCTCTTACCCCCACCCCCTCCCCTAGATGGCAGGATGACCAGTAGATGTTAAATACAGCTAATATTTTATTTAAGATTTTAGCATCAATATTCATTAGGAAGATTGATCTATAATTTTCTTTCTCTGTTTTCAACCTACCCGGTTTAGGTATCAGTACCATGTTTGCATTGTAAAAGGAGTTTGGTAGGAGTCCTTCAATCTCCATTTTTTCAAATAGTTTATATAGCATTGGAGTTAATTGTTTAAATGTTTGATAGAATTCACATGTAAATCCATCTGGTTCTGGGGATTTTTTCTTAGGGAGCTAGTTAATAGCTTGTTCTATTTCTTTTTCTAAAATGGGACTGTTTAGGGTATTTACTTCTTCCTCTGTTAATCTGGGCCAGCTATATTTTTGAAGGTATTCTTCCATTTCATTTAAGTTGTCGAATTTATTGGCATAAAGTTGGGCAAAGTAACTCCTAATTATTGCTCTAATTTCCTCTTCATTAGTGGCGCGTTCTCCCTTTTCATTTTTAAGACTAACAATTTGATTTTCCTCTTTCCTTTTTTAAATCAGATTTACTAAGAGTTTGTCTATTTTGTTGGTTTTTTCATAGAACCAACTCTTAGTTTTATTAATTAATTCAATAGTTTGTTTTTTTTTTTACTTTCAATTTTACTGATCTCTTCTTTTATTTTTAGAATTTCAAGTTTAGTGTTTGACTGGGCTTTTTTAATTTATTCCTTTTCTAGCATTTTTAGTTGCAAGCCCAATTGATTGACCTTCTCTTTCTCTATTTTATGCAAGTAGGCATTTAGAAATATGAAATTTCCCCTTATTACCGCTTTGGCAGCATTCCACACATTTTGGTATGACGTCTCATTATTGTCATTTTCTTGAGTGAAGTTATTATGTCTATGATTTGCTGTTTCATCCAATCATTCTTTAGTATGAGATTGTTTAGTTTCCAATTATTTTTTGGTCTATTTTCCCCTGGCTTTTTGTTGAATGTAATTTTCATTGTATTGTGGTCTGAAAAGGATGCATTTACTATTTCCGCCTTACTGCATTTGAGTTTGAGGTTTTTATGTCCTAATAGATGGTTAATTTTTGTAAAGGTTCCATGAACTGCTGAAAAGAAAGTGCACTCCTTTCTGTCTCCAGTTAGTTTTCTCCAGAGATCTATCATATCTAACTTTTCTAGTATTCTATTTACCTCTTTGACTTCTTTCTTACTTATTTTGTGGTTTGATTTATCTAATTCTGAGAGTGCAAGGTTGAGATCTCCCACTATTATAGTTTTGCTGTCTATTTCTTGCAGTTCTCTTAATTTCTCTTTTAGGAATTTAGATGCTACACCACTTGGTGCATATGTATTTAATATTGATATTGCTTCATTATCTATGCTATCCTTTAGCAAGGTATAGTGCCCTTCCTTATCTCTTTAAATTAGATCAATTTTTGGTTTTGCTTGATCCTGAGATCCCTGAGAGGGATAGCTACCCCTGCTTTTGACTTCACCTGAAACATAGTAGATTCTGCTCCAACCTTTTATCTTTACTCTGTATATATCTCCCTGGTTCAGGTGTGTTTCCTGTAAACAACATATTGTAGGATTCTGCCTTTTAATCCATTCTGTTAACCGCTTCCTCTTTATGGGGGAGTTTACCTCATTCACATTTATGGTTAAAAATTACCAAATTCTGTATTGCTTGGCATCTTGTTAACCCTTGTTCATGCTTTTCTCCCTTCTTTCCCCCTTACCCCCTCCCCAGTATTAAACTTGTGAGTACCACTTGCTTCTCACAGCCCTTTTTAGTATCCCTCCCCCCGGCTTAGAGTTCTTCCCCCTATCTTACTCCTTTTCCTCACAGTTTCCGTATTCCCTTCTGCTTGGCTTATTCCTTCCCTTTTCACTTTTCCCTTCCCACTTTTCAATGAGGTGGGAGAAGTTTCACCATAAATTGAGTATGTCTAAAATTTTTTGTTAAAGCCAATTCTGATGGCAGTAAGATATCCACTATATTCATCCCCCTCCATTCTTTCTCTCAGATATAGTAAGTTTCCTTTGCCTCTTTGTGAATGTAGTACCCCCACTTTACCCTTTTCCAGGTACAATGTCCTTTCCACCTCTAGTTTCTAGAACAAGGTATACATGTATTCTTTATACATCTTTATAGCGGAAATATAGTTCCCAAGATTTCTTTTTACCTTTTTAGGTTTCTCTTGAGTTCTATATTTGTAGATCAAACTTTTTGTTAAGTTCTGTTTTTTTTTTTTTTTTTCATCAAAAATAGGTAAAATTCGCTTATTTCGTTGAATGTCCATCTTCTTCCCTGGAAAAGGATACTCATTCTGGCTGGGTAAGTTATTTTTGGTTGCATACTGAGTTCCTTAGCCTTTTGGAACATTATAATTCCAGGCCCTTTGATCTTTTAATGTGGATGCTGCTAGATCCTGAGTAATCCTTATCGTGTGGCTCCTCTATATTTGAATTGGGTTTTTCTAGAAGCTTGCAGTATTTTTTTCCTTTGTCTGAGGGTTCTGGCATTTGGCCACTATATTTCTTGGTGTTTTGATTTTAGGATCCCTTTCAGTATGTGATCGATGAATTCTCTCAATGTTTATTTTACCCTCTGTTTCTATGACTTCTGGGTAGTTCCCTTTGATAATTTCCTGGAAAATAGTGTCCAGACTCTTTTTTTTCCATCATATTTTTCTGGGAGTCCAATAATTCTCTGATTGTCTCTCCTAGATCTATTTTCTAGGTCTGTTGTTTTCCCAAGAAGTTATTTCACATTTTTTTCCCATTGTTTCATTTTTTTGGTTTTGCTTGACTGATTCTTGTTGTCTTCTCGAGTCATTCAATTCCATTTGTTCGATTCTGATTTTCAATGAAGTATTTTCTTCACTCACTTTTTTTTAATATCTTTTTCTAATTGTCCAATTGAGTTTTTAAGTGAGTTGTTTTGTTCTATGGAATTTTTTTCCATTTCACCAATTTTATTTTTTAGAGAGCTATTTTCTATTTCCAGTTCACTAATTTTATTTTTCAACAATTTGATTTCTTTATCCACTCTGTCTTTAAATGATTCTCCCTGCTGATTGTTTCTTACACAACATAATATTCCATAACATTCATATATCAATAATTTATTCTCCAATTGATAGGCATCCACTCAGTTTCCAGTTTCTTGCCGCTCAAAAAAAGGGCTGCCACAAACAGAAAATACACTTTTTTATATCTGTACTTTGCTATTATTTTTATTTCATGTGTCTTTATTTTTAGATATTTTTTGAACAGGTATTTCTAAAAGATATTGTGGGTACTATTCCAGACCACAGCAATAAAGCAATTATCACAATAAAGCAAATCATGAAATTGTTGGTTTCTCAGTACATATAAAAGTTATGTTTATACTATACTGTAGCCTAATAAGTATGTGATAATATTGTGGCGAAGAAAACAATGTACATATTTTATTGCTAAAAAAATGTTAACCATCATCTGAGCCTTAAAAAAGTTCCAAATTGCTGATGAAGAATATTGCCTCAATGTTGATGACTACTGAATGATCAGAATAGGTGGTTACAGAGGGTTGGGGTAGCTGTGGCAATTTCTTAAAAGATGACAACAATGAAGTTTGCTGCATGTACTTATTGATTGTTCTTTTCACTTGAAGACTTATGAGGTCACTGTAAAGTTACTAACTGGCCTAATTTCATTATTTTTGCATCTTAGGGAATATAGGGAAGCCAGAGAGGGAAAGAAACAGGGGATAGCTAGTCAGTGGAGCAGTCAGAACAAGACACAGCATTTATTACATTCACTGTCTTACATAGTCACAGTGTGCAATGCCCCAAGACAATTTAAATAGTAACATCAAAGATCACTTATTATAGATCACCCTAACAAATAAAATAATAATGAAAATATTTGAAATATTATGAGAATTAATTACCAAAATGTGATCCAAAAACATGATGTGAGCACACAAGCTATTTGGAAAAATGGGTACTCGCTTGATGCAAGTTTGCCACAAACCTTCAATTTGTAAAAAATAAAATATCTGTGCAGCTGAGTATAAGAAAGAGCAAAGGCATGCCAAAAAAACATCAAATTGTTGGATTTTCGTTTCTAATCTACAATATCATTTTAATTTTATAGCACTACTTATTAATTTACTCACATTTAATATTATTAATTGTTAGGCTTAGGTGTCTTCCATTTATTTCTTTTATATTAATTTTTAACTTCCTTCCTTTTTATTTTTGGAGGCAATTGGGGTTAAGTGACTTGCCCAAGATCATACAGCTATGATGTGTTAAGTATCTGAGGTCACATTTGAATTCAGGTCCTTCTGACTTCAGGGCTGGTGTTCATCACCCCTTCCTTTTTAGTCAGTATTTTGTCCTGGCAGTTAGCTTTGTTTGCATGATTTTGATTTCACTCAATTTCCAAGGGTTTTCTCCCTTGTTTCCAATTACCTAATTTATCTTAAGTTCCTGGAATTTATGTATACATATTTATTCAGTTATCTTGTTGCAACAAGAAAAATCTGATTTAGAAAGAAGGCAAAAATAACCTGGGAAGAAAAACAAAAATGCAAGCAAAGAACAACAGAAAGAGTGCAAATGCTATGTTGTGGTCCCCACTCATTCATTTCCCAGTTCTTTCGCTGGGTGTTAACTGATTCTGTTCATCACTGATCAATACTGGAAATCAGGAACTGATTTGGATCCTCTCATTGCCAAAGACAGCCACTTCCATTAGAATTGATCTTCATATAGTGTTGTTGGAACTGTTCTTTTATTGATTAAAGTATTTAAAGATATGTTTCCTCCCTAAATACTGTTGTGACTAAATTTCCAAAATTTTAGCAATGTTATTACATTGTTGTCACTATCTTTAATAATGACCTGTTTTCATGACTTGTTCTTTGATACATCTAATCTACTTTTTCTTTAAATATTCTATTTTCCCCAGTTACTTATAAAACATTTTTTTTACATTTGTTCTTAAAATTTCGAGTTCCAGATTCTCCCTCTTCTATCTCTCTTGAGAAGGTCCATGTAATGCTATACAAAACATTTCCATAAAAGTTATGCTGCAAAAGAAAACATATCTCTCCATTCTGCCCCCCCCCCCAAATCCTCAACGAAAAAATAAAAGAAAGTTTTAAAAAAGTATGCTTCAGTCTATATTCAGACTGGGTTCTTTCTCTGGGTATGGATAGCATTTTTCATTCTAAGTCCTACAGAATAGTCTTGGATCATTGTATTGTTGAGAATAGCAAACTCATTCACAGCTGATTATCCCACAACTTTGCTATTACTATGCACACAATACATTTCACTTTGCTTGGGCTCATGGAAAACTTCCCAGTTTTTTTTTTTTCTGATAGCATGATGCTCATCATTTCTTATGGAACAATAATATTCCTTCATAATCCCATAACACAATTTATTCAGCCTTTCCCCAAATGATAGGCATCCCCTCAATTTCCAATTCTTTGTCCTAATCAAAGAGCTGCTATTAATATTTTTATATGGATGGGTTCTTTTTTAAAATCTCTTTTGGGATTCATGCCTAGCAGTGGTATTGTTTTGAACTACCTATTCTTTAGGATTATTATTTAGGTTTTTTTTTTTTGTTTGTTTGTTTTTAATCTTTGTGTCAAAGGCCCTTTACGAATTATGCAATATGGTAGGTAGAACATGCATTTAATATTTCAGCTTTTCTGCATTCATGTGGTCAATTTTTGTCAAGACACTATGCCTGAGTAATGAATTGAACCAGTTACACCTAGTGAAAGAACTCTGCGAGATGACTATGAACCACTACATAGAATTCCCAATCCCTCTATTTTTGTCTGCCAGCATTTTTGATTTCCTTCACAGGTTAATTGTACACTATTTCAAAGTCTGATTCTTTTTGTATACATATGTTGTATTTATCTTATATTTCAACATATTTAACATGTATTGATCAACCTGCTATCTGGGGGAAGGGGTGGGGGAAAGGAGGGGAAAAGTTGGAACAAAAGGTCTTGCAATTGTCAATGTTGAAAAATTACCCATGCATATATCTTGTAAATAAAAAGCTATATTAAAAAAAGGACACTATATCTGGTTGATAAATGCTATTGTACTCCCATCAATATTCTCCAGAGGTCTGTTCTCATACCTTTACTTTTCTAAAATTCTATTCAGGTCCTTCATTTCTCTATTACTTAATATTATATATTAGATTCATCCAGTCAGAGGCAACTTGAGGTTCCTCCATAAGAATTTCACTATTTCTGAATCTAATGTAGCTTTTCTTTTAAGAATTTAGATGTTATGCTATTTGGTGCATATATGTTTAATATTTATAATAATTCATTTTCTGTGACATCTTTTTAGGAAAATGTAGTTCTTCTGTCTCTTCAAAATCTATTTGGACATTAAATAAATAGAAAAAACAGCATATGGATTATGCATGTGAGGCCTGTAATCATGAAGACTCATCTTCTGAGTTCAATCTGGCCACAGACATATATTAGCTATGTAACCCTGGGCAAATCATTTAATCCTGTCTGCTTCAAGTTTCCTCATCTATAAAATGAGCTGGAGAAGGAAATGGCAAAAGATTCCAGTATCTTTGCCAAGAAAATTACAAAAAGGGTCATGAAGAGTTGGACATGACTAAAAACTGAGCAACAACAATGACAACAAAAACAATTTTGCAGGATTGTGGAGATCAAGTAAGATAGTATTTGTAATAATGCATACTTAACACATGGCCTAGCACAAAATAGGTACTATATAAATGCTTATTCCCTTTTCTTCCCCATCTCTATTTCTGCCGTTACTGTGTCTGAGATCATAATTATCCTTACTTTTACAACTTAAGTTGAAGCATAATAGATTCTACTCTTGCCCCTTATTTTAACTCCATATTTATCTTTCTGTTTCAGGTGTGGTTTTTAATATATAACATACTGTTAGATTCTGGTTTCTATTCCATTCAGCTACTCTCTTCCATTTTACAAGTAAGTTCATCTCATCTACATTTAAAGTTCTGATTTAATTATGTTAATCCATCTTATTTTCTTATATTTTTGTTTTCTGCCCCCTCTTCAAGAATATGCTTTGTTTCTGACTAATCTACACACACACATATACATATGTACACACAGACACACCTGCCTTCCCATTTATTCCTTCCATTTGACTAAACACTTTCCCCTCCTTATTTTCCTGTTGGGTAAGATGTGATTTCTGTACTTAACTGTGTGTGTACGTATATTCTACCCTACTTTAACTACTTCACCTTCCTTCCCCCCACCCCCAGTCTCTAGTTGTACTTGCATGCTCCATTTATGTAAGATGAATTCCTCCATTTTTCCTCTCTAAGTGTAGTTCTTTTGAGATCACCAGAACAAGATAGCCTCACTCTCAGGTTTTCTGCCAGATTCCCTCTACGACTTTGATGATGACAGAGTTCTGAAGGGCTACATATATCACCTCCCCATATAAGATTATAAAAAGGGGGCAGCTAGTTGGTGTAGTGGATAGAGCATCAGCCCTGAAGTCAAGAGGACCCGAGTTCAAATCTGGCCTCAAATCTTAATACTTCCTGGTTCTGTGACCCTGGGCAAGTCACTTAATCCCAACTGCCTCACCAAAAGAAAAAAAGAATTTAAAGAGTACAATCTTGTTTAATCTTTTATGCTTGTTTACTCATATTTACCTTTTTTATGTGTCTCTGGGTTTGTATGTCAAATTTTCTACTTAATTACATCAGGAATGCTGGGAAGCCTATTTCATTAAAGATCCATTTCTCTCCTAAAAAATTATTTTCAGTTTTCCTGTGTGAGTTATTTTTCATTATAAGCCTCTATCATTTGTCTTTTAGAGTATCATATTCCAAACTCTCCACCTCCTCAAATGGAGTGGCCACCAAATTTTACATCATTTTTCAATAAAGGTATGTACAGTGGAATAAAGCACCGGCCCTGAAAATAAAGACATGAGTTCACATCTGACCTCATATACTTAATAGTTATGTGACTGTGAGTAAATCACTTTTTTTTTGCTTCAGATTCATTCCTCAACTGTAAAATAGAGATAATAGTACCTACCTCATGGAGCTGTTTTAAGGATCAAAGGAGATATTTATAAAAGCATTTGCTTAGAACATAGTAGATAATGAATAAATGCTCACTGCTTTTTCTTCCCTTCCTGACTGGCTCCTCAGTCCCTAAATGCTTTTTTCCCTAGCTGCTTGTAGTATTTTGCTTTTGAAAAGTTACTAGATTTTGAGTATAATATTTCTGGGGGTTTTCTTTTTCTTTTCTTTTCATTTTTTTTTCTCAAAATGTAACCTGTGGATTCTAACCATTTCTACTTTATCCTTTGGTTCTAAAAGATATGGGAAGTTTTCTTTTACAATTTCTTGTAATGTAACATCTAGGGTCTCTGTTTTTGTAAATTGTTGATGACAATCTTTCTTAGGCAGTCAAATGATTCTTAAGTTCTCTTCTCAATCTCTTTTTGAGGTTAGTTTTTTTGAGCTATAATCCACATTTTATCCTTTTTTCAGTCTTTTGACTATGTTATAATATTCTTGATGTCTCATACATTCATTAGCATTTGTGTATGTATGTGTGTTGCAATCAGGGTTAAGTGACTTGCCTAGGGTCATACAGTTAGTAAGTGTCAAGTTTCTGAGGCTGGATTTGAATTAAGGTCCTCCAAACTCTAGGGCCAGTGCTCTATCCACTGTGTCACCAACTGCCTCCATTCATTAACTTCTATTTAACACGTCCTAATTTTCAAAGAGTTTTTCATTTCTTAGAGAAGATTTTGCATCTCTTGTTCACAAACTATTAATTCTTTTATCATATCTTCCTTCTATAGCTCTTATTTCTTTTCCCATTTTTTTCATTTAATGTTCATTTGGTTTTTATTTCCTTTCCCCATTTTTCTTCTGCTCTCTTTTAAGATCCTTTTTAATTTCTTTCAAGAGAGTCTTGTGAGATGGGGACCAATTTATATCATCCTTTGGGGCTTCACCTGGAGACAATATACTTTTAGTGACCTCAGGGTTTGATTTTTATTTATTTATTATCACACATAATTTTGTTACTGTACATAATCTTCTCTTCATTCTGTTTACTTCTTTCAGCATCAATTCATTTAAGTCTTTCCAGGCCTTTCTGAAACCAGCCTGTTCACCATAAAATTACTTTGGCATCCTTAGCTGAGAGTTTTGCCTCATACAAAAAATAAACCCAGAAACAACTGAGCCCATCACCAAGAACTTCTCTTTTCCCTTCCTCATTTCTTCTATCTTTTCCTCCCATCTCCTCTTTTACTTGTCAGATGAAGAAGAAACCCTTCTCCTTTGCCAAGACAAACTCTTCTATGTATACCCTTAATCCCAACTCCATTTGAACTTCTCCAACAGAATTCTCCATCATCTTTATTTCTTTACTAATCAATTTTCCTTATCTAGTACTTTCTTGTAATTCCAAAGACACTTGTCCCTCTTTTCCTCATTTAGGCATCATCTTTGACTCCTCACTTGCATTTATCCCATATATCCAATCTGCTATCAGATCCTACTTTTTTCCAACTTCTGTAAAATTCTTCATATTCATCCCATTCTTCCATTCACATTGCCACCACTGTGATAAAACCCTCATCATCTTATGCCTGGACTATTGTAATCATTTTCGGGTTAAAATCCTTGTCTCAAATCTCTATCCACTACTCTAGTCCATCTTCTAACCCAGCTGCCCAAAGTGATCTTCCTAAAGTAAAGGTCTCATATCATTTTTCAAATTCAAAAAACTTCAAGGACTCCCTATTACCATCAGCATCAAATATAAAATCTGTTTGGTGTTTAAAATTCTTCAAAACCTGGCCCCTTCCTATCTTTTCAGTCTTCCTTTTCCACTTTCACATATTCTATGATTTAATAATACTGACATATAGCACCTCATTTTTTAACTGTACTTTTTTTTAACTGATACATGACTGGAGTACTTTTTCTTGTTTCCAATTCCTGGCTTTTTTGGCTTTCTTCAATTCTCTGATAAAATCTTATTTTCTGCAAGAGGCCATTCCTAGTCTAGTATCCCCTATCTTATTTCCCAACCCACTTACTGCTTTTCCTCTGAGATACTCTTCAATTTGTACTACATGTATCTTTCAAAATATGAGTTGTTAAGGTCAGGAACTATTTTTATCTCTTTTCTCCTTAGTATACTGCTTGTCACATAGAAAATATTTAACATATTCTTGCTGACTTGTCTATTTTAAAAAGCTTTTGAAAGTTCTATTGAATTTTTTCCCCTATAGTATGGTATACAGGTTTGATTGGTTATACTCTTCTGGTGTATAATGGCTTAAAATAATATCTCTGTGCTATTATTATGGTATAAGAATAATGAACAGAATGATTACATGAACTAATGCAAAGGAAGTGAGCAGAATTAGGAGAACATTTTGCATGGTAACAGCAATAATATAAGATGAACAACTGTGAATGACTTAGCTAATATCAGCAATATATTAATCCAAAAGAATCTCAAAGGATTCAATGAAAAATGCTATCTGCCTCCAGAGAAAGATCCGGTGGTGACTGAATACAGACTAGAGCATGCAAGTTTTCACTTTTTTTTTTTAAATTTGTGTTTTCTTCCAAAAATGACAAATGTAAAATTATTTAAATAACTAATATAAATGGAAAGAACCAAAACCACAGAGCAATCAAAAGTCAATGCTACAAAATTACAAGAAATAAGCATGGTCTCAAAGAAGAGATATAAGTAAAGATATTCCTCTTCCTTGTAAAGGTGGGAAGTCCATGGATGTGGAATGTTGCTTATGCTTTCAGACATTTTCACTATATTAATCTGTCCTGCTGGCTTAATTATCTCTTTTTCTTTAAAAATCTTTTGCTAGATGGGATGGCTCTCTAGGAGAGGAAATGGATACTGAGAGAAATTTTTGTAATGTAAAAACAAAGATATCAATAAAATATTAATTAAAAAATATTTTTCTACTAAATTTTCTTCTATACTTTTCTGTTCTATTTTTAAACTTAGTCTTAAGAACTGAATTATTGATCCAGTTTCTCATCTAATATGTTCTCTTTAACAATTTCAATACTATTTTGAGCCATTTTGGAGTTTCATGCATCACCACCCCTCACCCCATTCCCTCCTTCCTTCCTTTTTTCATAAGTAGTTGAGTCTGAAGAATTTTCTTTGAGGAACTTTAGGTCATTTTCCTTTACAGTATGTATATTTATTCTCGGTGCTCTGGTATATCAGAATTACTTATAACATGAACCTGTTGGTATTTCTGTTTGTGAACTAGCTTAATATTCAATTTTCCTCCCTTGGATTTGTCTTTTTTGGAGTCATTCTAATATTACTAATTACTTGTTTCAAATGTATCTCTACATTCTGTGCTCTTCTCTCCTTTCAATAGTTGCATAAACTCATCAGGACCCTTTTGAAGGATATGGAATTCTGACTAAAATAAGCTCCATAGGAAAGTATGACCCATATTTCCTGATATTAATGACCAACTAAAGTCTCTGTCTCTTCTTCCTTGATCCAGAACAAAATGTCCTGAAATACAACAAAATGACCTCAGACAACTGATCAGTTATGAACCCAATATGATTACATATTTTCTGTATAAGTTTCTATGAAAACTATTTATTGCAAAGACCATTGCTCTATACTTTATTTGTGGACAACTAGGCAGTGCAGTAAATAGAGCACCAGTCCTAAAATCAGGAGAACTTGCATTCAAATTTGGCCACTTAACATTTCTAGCTAACCCCAGTTGCCAATCTCTTTCTCTCCCTCTTTCCCTCCCTCTCCCTCTTTCTGTTTTTTTCTCTCACATACATACTCTTAGTAAAAAAAAAAAAAAAAAAAAAAAAAAGGAGGGAAGGAAGGAAAAGAAAGATTTCAACACCTTGCCAAATATATGGGTAAATGAATGTAATATAACAAGATATCACTGCTCCACAATGAAGAATTCCGAGAAATACAAGAATACTTGTATAAACACTGGAAAGAAAATACAACCAGAAGAACAATACACATAAGGTAGGCTTGAATCACTTGAATCTGGTATCAATATGGCAAGTCCTTAAAATAGGCTACCAGTCTGTCTGGGAAAAGGTGTAATGGCCCTGGTTGGAAATGTGGAATGTCAAAATTTCTGTGTTACCCAAGAGTTAGACTGGGTTTATAAATGACAATTTCACTTCTAAATTGGATGAGAAAGGGAAATCTAATTTCAAAAAGTTCCAACCAATATATAATTACAAAATTATCCCAAATTTATTTTGCATACCTTATTTGCAGCACAGTTGTTTTTCATGTTGTCTCCCCACCACTGTTATGAATGCCAGGAGAAATAGGATTTTTTTTTGTCTTTTTTTTTTTTGCCACTGCTTAATACAAGTGGATAGCATACTTGGTGCTTAATAAATATTTGACTTGACCTGAATTAAAATAATAGAAATGATGACTGCTAGATGGCACAATGGATAGAGCACCGGTCATGAGTTCAAATCCGGCCTCAGACATTTAACTAGTCACTTAACCCCAGACATTTAACTAGTCACTTAACCCTAAATGCTTCAGCAAAATAAAATAAAATAAAATAAAATAATAGAAATGAAAACAATACTAAAAGACATCTGAACTCATATTAAAGAGAGGATCGCAGAGGAAGAAGATTAAATACATTCCACTTCTTTTAGGTGGGAATCCTCATAATACATGAGGATGATAAGAGACTAGAAATGCTAATTGTTATATATACGGTTTGTCAAACAACTTTAGATTTAGAAACTTAATTTTTCTTTTAAAAAACTATAAAATTTTCAATCAACAAATTATATGCTTTTTTTCCCTCCTAAGAATGAAAAACAACAACAACAACAAAAAAACAAAACCCATGTTAGAAAATTTGTAGTCAAGCAATACAAATGTTCACATTCTGAGGAGTCCTTGGACCAATAGTCTATTCAGAGAAACTTCTTTAAAAAATGATGTGGGTGGTCCAAAAAAAAAAAAAAAAAAAGACCAAAGTGGGATATTACCCCAGATTTTTCTGTCAAGAGACAGTTGTTCCAGAAGTAGCCCATTTCCATCTCCTTCTCCAAATTCTACTAGTCTGTAACTCCACTCAGTCTCCCAATACCTGCCTTCCTTCTGAAATCCCAGACCCATAAAACATTTTAAAGCACAAAGATGGTAATTTCTGAACTGCTAAGGAGAGGAAGTTTTCCTCTGGACTCCCAGCTGCCTCATCCTAATTAAGACTTTATTGGGTATCTCTGCTCCAAAGAGGAATCTTGGAAATATTAGCATGAAAGAGAAAATTAGCCTATTTCCATATTGAAAAAATTATTGCAGAGAATATAAAATGTGATACATGTATGATTTAATATTTAATATTAATTGTGAAATAGGAAAATACCACTAGGACTGGAATTTTCTCTTGAGAAAATTCTCTTTTCAACAGAGAATCCAGAAGTCATAGGACAGCAGTTTTGAGAAACACCAGTATACTCTAAATGAAATTCTATATAAATATGAGTCAACATAAGATTAACTATTTTTCAATGGTCCTTTAAGTTATTGTTAAGTTCTTATTACTTTAGTTGTCTTTCATATACAAATCTTTGGACTAGTCATAGTAGAGAAGGGCAAAGAGAGAAAGAGATAACTCCTTGCTCATGGAAGTATTCATAGTTCAAAGAGAAAAAAACACACAGAAAAATTTAACTAATACAAAGATATATATATACATGAATACTTGTATACCTGAAAATTTTGGGGCTAAGTGATTGAAGACAATTTTCATTTATTTACAGAGAATTGGGAGCCAGGACTAAAACTGTGAAACTTTTTATTTTGTTTTAAATTTAAATTTTCATTTTGAACTTGACATACTAAATAGAATAGATATTTACATATGCATAGTTGCACAGAAAAACACTGCATAAGAAAAATCAGATTAAAAAGGGAAAAAATGTTTCTCTGAACTCTTGTTAAAAACTTCAGAGTTTTAAAGATAGTCCTGTTCTTTTCATCAAGAATAATTGGAAGTCTTCTATTTCATTAAAAATCCACTTTCTTCCTACAAGATTATACTAAGTTTTTCTGGTAAGTTATTCTTGGCTGTAGGTTTATATTCTTTGCTTTTTGGAATATCATACTCTGCTTCTTAACAATGAAGGACGCTAAGTCATGTAATCCTGGCTGTAGTTTCTCAGTACTTGAACTTATCCTATCTAATTGACCTGAAAGCTCTGGATTTTAGATATCATGTTCTCAGGAGTTTTCATTTGGAGATTTCTTTCAGGAAGTGATAGGTAAATTCTTTCTAGTTCTATTATACCCTTTAGTTCTAAGAGATCTGGGCAGTTTTCTTTTAAGATATTTTGAAATATCATGTCTAGGCATGTTAGTGGTGGGGAGAAGGGGTGTCATAGTTTTCAAGGTCTAGTAATTGTTAAATTTTTCCCATAATCTTTTTTTCAAGGTAAAAGAAAAAATTTTGGCTATGAAATGAAATGTGTATTTTCTTCTAGTTTTTCATTCTTTTGATTTTATTTTAAGATTTCTTGCCTCATGGGAGTTATTGATTTCTATTTGGTCCATTCAATTTTTAACTTCTTGAGGCAAACTATTAATTCTTTTTCCAATTCTTCCATTGCTCTCATTTCCTTTACAATTTTTTTCCTCTAGCCCCCTCATTTTATTGATAAAACATTTTTAGAAAACTCATTTGTTTCACATCTTCCATGAATTTTAGTAGGATTTATGCCCAAGCTGTCTTTTTCTTTGTAACTTTGTGGATTATGTAAGAAGGTTTCTGGGTTGTTTTTTTTTGTTGTTGTTGTTGCTGTTGTTTTCAGGGTCCCTGCCACCATAAAAAGTGTTTTTTTTTTTTTTTTTTTAATGTCTTTTAGCTCGTTTGATGTTGGTCTTAATATCAACCTTGAGGGAAACTCTGCTAGCTCAAAAAGACAAGGTTATAGCTTCAGGTCTGGGATTCTTGCCCTGATTATTCCTCTGCAGGCTTCAGTTTGGACAACACCCAAGTAAAATTTCTCTTCACCCTGAATTAAATCAGGCAAGATGTAAGATGGCATGGTGTTTCTCTGCTTCCCCAGAAAGGCACTCCTTTGTACTAGTTCCTTCCTCAGTCTGCCCTGGATCTATGCATGTGACTCCTAGCCAGACTTCATGCCCAATGTTCACAGACCATTCTGTTTGTACTAGAAAAATAACTCTTTTGAGAGTTTTTTTTTTTTTTTTTTTTTAATGTACCCATCAAATTTTAGTCTGGTACACATAAGAAGTTGGATTCAATAAGTTGTGATTCTATAAGTGATTCACAGCACATGAAAACAGGAGAAGCTCAGGGAAAATCTGTATAAGTTTCTGATTGTAGAATTGGAACTAGAAGCAGAATGAAGGAATCACTGGCAACTACCCTCAGTTATACTGAGAAAACTGAAGAGCAGGAAGAATAAATCACTGAAGATATAAGAATACAGGGATTGGAGGCAGGTTTAAGAGATTAGTAAATTCAAAACCATCCTTTGATTAAAGGATGAAACTGTGGCTCAAAAGTTATTTTGATAGGATTTCCTATCTTACTAGGCAACAGGCAAATTACTTAAGCTCCTCATCTATAAAATGGGCACCTATTTTACAGATTATTATGAGGATAAAATGAAGTATCTGAAAACCTTAAATCTAGAAATGCTGGATATTGTTGTCATTGTTGCTATATAATGTGAACTAGCTTTGGCATCAAGAACATACTGATTCAAGTACTGTTTCTGGCACATACTATGTGTGGGCAGGTCCCTTAACTTCTCAAGTCTCCTGCCTTCTGCACGAAACAAGAGAAGGGCCATTCCCATCTTATCTGGTCTCCTGTCTGGCTTCTAGCCTTCCTGGGGAAATGAAAAAAACATTATTCCATTGCATACTAGTCTCTAGCCTTTGGAGTAAGGAAATGCCATTACATCACACTAGGTTTCCTTCTTTAGGAATAATCCTGTTTTCCTTCCTGTCTTCCAGGGGAAGGAAAGAAAGATCATCGTATGGAACCCTAACAGATCTCCTATCTTCCATGTAAAAAGAAAAATGTCTCTGCATTGTGCTGAGTTTCTGAGCCTTTCTGGGAAAGTAGAGAAACACCATTTCATCTCATACCATGCCTTTGAATTAAGGGAAAAAAATCATTTAGGAGAAGAGGTGAAATGCCATTCTTTAGTTTTTATTTCAAATGGTCCCTCCCCAGAACTGCCTAAATCCCAGAGAGAACTCACCCTTAGGCCGAAACCCTAAAGATGTTGACAACTTCCCTGAATTCTTTCCTGAAAGCCAAATAAATTATCATTCAGTTAAACCTTTCCCAACTCATTGATGTCAAATCCCTGGATGTCATTATTCACATTTTTTTCTGCCTCCCCACTTCCCAATCCCTAGTTCCTGTTCCCCTCAACCAAAATTTCTCAAATATTCTCATTCTAAAGCTATCACAGTGTTCTCAGTACTTGCTTAATTGTTAACAAACAGGTTTATCTTAAATATTTTTTCTTTCCCACTCTTTCCATCTTCTGACTCTCATAAAGATCTGGTTCCTTTCTGATGACATTACTTCCTTGACCATTCTTTCCAGTACTGAAACCATTCATTGGTTTCATTCATTCATTCCTCCAATTCCTGCTCCTGGTTGAGATGAGGAATCAGAATACTCCATGTTCCCCAATTCTCCTATCAGGTTCTTCCTTTGAGATTCCGTCAATCTATATTTATACCTAGTCAAAATTCTGATACCTTCTGTTTAGAGACCTCCTAGACACTTCCTTTCTTTTAAAAATTTAATGCCTGGAGTTTCCCCAACAGCTACCTTCACATTAAAGAACTGCAACATATATATTGATATTCTCTCAACTATCCTAACTTCCCAGTTCCTCAATTTATTCATTTCACATGGCTTAACTTTCTAACCAATCTCAGTTACACACAAAAATTGTAATAATCTTAATCTTGCCATCTACTATCTTTCATGGCTATGATTTCTGAAATTTCTTTATCTCATCATAATATATTATTTTACTTCTCCTTCTCCCTTGGAATCTCTCATTTTCCCTGAGCCCTTTCATTCCTCAACCCCCCCCCCCCTCCACTTCTTTTCCTAGATCATGACATCTGCACCTTGCTTTCTTTGCCCATCTTAACTCCTTGGTGAATCAATTCAATTCTATACTCTCCTCCTTTCTTGAATTTCTTACCCTCTTATTCTATTACTGATCTTGCCCTTTAGATTATTTCCGCCATCCACCAATTTTGCTCCTATATTCCTCAAACTCAAAAAACTCGTGATCCTTTCATCCCTCTTAGCTATGCTCCCATATCTCTTTTTTCTTTTGTGGCTAAATTCCTTGAGAAGGCAATCTATAATGAATACTCCCACTTCTTTTCCTCTCAATATTTTCTCCCTCTACAATTTTATTTCAGACCTCATCATTCAAACTCTCTTCAAAGGTACCAATGATCTTTTGTTAGATCTAATTGCCTTTTTTCAATTTCTTTCCAGAGAAATGCCTTTGGCACTATAAATCACATACTCCTTCTTGATATTTCTTCTCTCTAGGTTCCTAAGACACTACTACATGCCAGTTCTTCTCCTATCTATCTGATCGCTTCTTAAACTCCTTTGCTTTAGATCATGTCTGCTAAAGATGAGAGACCTGCAGGGCTCTGCGTAGTCTTGGGCCATCTTCTTTTCTTTATAGTACTCCACATGATTTTATCAGTTCCCATGGATTCATTTTTTTTTCATTGCTATTCTCAGATCTACTTATACAGCTGTAGTCTCTCTGTTGACCTACCGCTTTCTACTTTCAATTGTCTATAAGACATCTCAAATTACATGTCCCCAAGACATCTTGAACTCAACATGTTCAAATATAAACTCATCTTTCCCCCTGAATTTCCTTTTTTTTTTTTTTTTTTTTTTTAAAAAAAAAAAAAGGTAAGTGGGATTAAGTGACTTGCCCAGAGTCACACAGCTAGCAAATGTTAAATGTTTGAAGCCAGAGTTGAACTCAGGTTCTCTTGACTCCAGGGTTGATGCTCTATCCACTGTGTCATCTAGCTGCCCTTCATGTCTAGACTAATTCACCAAGTTCCTTTTTCCATCCCATTCTCCACTTCATCTGTCAAATTAATCTTGTAAAAGCACAGATAGATCATATCCAGTCACCCAAACCCCCATTTAATAAATTCTAGTGGCTCCCAATCATTTCCAGGCTCAAGTATACAATCTTCTGTTTTGGGCATACAAAATTCTTCACAATTTTTCATTTCTTCAAAATTCTTTCTCTGACCTTTCCAATCTTCTTATTTATTTTCCTCAATACTTAGTGATCTACTGACACTGGCTTCTTTGCTATTCTTCTCATAAGATACTCGCCATCTTTCATGCCTGGAACATCTCTCTTCACCACGATTTTCTGCTTTTATCTATTATCACCAATTTTTCTTAGATATATCTTGTTTCTACAGATAATTCTTAATGTAAATAGCTACTTAAAATCATCTTTTTCCAAGTGAAAATATAAAAAGAGGGAGGAGAAGACAGGGTAACAGGAGCATGGATTGATACAAATGTGGGTGTGGAAAAAGCCCTCTCTCAGCTGATCAGAAGGTAGTGGAGATCCATAAGCATCCATTCTTTTGCCTTCATTTGGAGGTTTTTTGTTAGAATCCTTACAAAGTGTTAACTCACTGGAATTGATAGCAACAATGCTTAACTTTACACCTTTAAGAGTTCACACATTAGCTCACACATTAGAGTTCACAAGTCCGGGAGATTCACAAGTTACACCTCCCACAATCCCACTCTCAGAGGAGGAGTCAACCTTTGGGTTCACACCTTTAAGAGATCATATATAAGAAACTCTTAGAGCCTTAGTCAGGAGTCAGTAGAGGAGGCAGTTGAGAAGATTCAGAACCAAGATTCAGATAGAGCTGGAGGCTGAAGCTGGCAGAGGCAAAGGACAAGCTGCAAGAGTTCTTGGAACCAAGGAGGGAGATAGTCCTCTAAGAAAACTAACCGGGATATTTTGGAAGAGACAATAAAGGACTGTACTTTAACAGCTGGCTGCATTTGAGGTGATTATTGATTTGAACTGAAACTAAGGCTGCCTCTAGAAGCCCCCCAAGAAGCCTGCTCCCAGAGAATGATTATATTTTAGAAAAGGAGAACACTATAGTTTTTTTAGCTAGGTTTTTTTTTTTTTTTTTTTTTTTTTAGTGTATTTAAAGGTTTTTGAAAGATAGAAGGCCAAGGAGAAAATAAGCATAGTACAGTATGGTAAAAGTAACATTTAAAAAAAAAAAGAATGCAAGATTTCTGGGGGGTGGTGCCAAGATGGAAGAGAGTGGACAGGTCTTTGTCTGGGCTCTTTCTGGCTTCTCTCAAAATTAACACTAGATCAAGCCTCTGACTTGGTTTTGGAAGTTACAGAGCTCACAAAAATTTGGAGTGTAACAAATTTCCAGCAAAAGATATTTTGGAAGAACTTCAGGAAAGGGTTTGTCTTAATTAGGCAGGGGGGAAAGTAACTCAGCACAGACGCAATACAGGGAAGACAAGGACAGCCAAGGACAGCCAAGGACAAAGAGGCCTACATGCACTGAGGGAATCTACTGGGAGATTCTTAGTTGAAATACAGCATCATTGGCTACTCTATTCGGGTCCAGAAGCCAGTGGATCAGCAGACTAACTGTGATACTTCCAACATAACTAGAGAAGGCAAATAATGAGCACCTGAAACCCAGACTACTAAGCAGGACTTGGCCATGCCCACACTACATGGGAAGCAAACCAGCAGCACCAGCCTCAGGGTAACTTAAAACCACTCTTGCCTGTAGAGAAGATTGAGACAATCTCCCCTTTGCCCTAAGAGCAGATCTTAATCTTTAAAAATGAGCAAAAAAATCAGAAAGAGCTCTGACCACAGATAGCTATTATGGAGATAGGGAAGAACAGACCTCAAACCCCGAGGACACTAAAGGCAAAATGTCTCCAGATGAAATCTCAAAGGATGATATGAGTTGCTCTCCAACTCAAAAGGCTGTCTTGAAAGAATTCAAAAAGGATGTTAAAGCAGAATTAGAAGAATAATGGGGAAAGGAAATGAGAGCTTTGGAAAAGGAAACAGAAACTGTCTGAAAAAAATAACTCCTTAAAAATAGATCTGGCAAAATGGAAAAAGAAAACAACTCCTTGAAAAACAGAATTGATGAACTGGAAACTGAGAACAACTCCCTAAAAAATAGAATTGATGAAATGGAAAAAAATCCAATGAACAAAGCAACTCATTAAAAAAATTCAATTGGTCAAATTCAAAATGAGGTAAAAAAGCTAACTGAAGAAAATGATTCACTAAAAATTAGAATTGAACAATTGGAAGCGAATGACTCAATGAGACATCAAGAATCAATCAAACAAAATGAAAAAATGAAAAAAAAATTTAAGAAAGTGTAAAATACTAAAATACCTCACTGGAAAAACAACTTAACTTGGAGAATAGATCCAGGAGAGACAATCTAATCATTATTGGACTACCTGAAAATCATGATGGAAAAAAAAAAGAGCTAAGAGAATATCTTTCAAGAAGTCATCAACAAAAACTGCCCTGATGTCCTAGAACCAAAGGGTAAATAACCATTGAAAGAATCTACTGATCACCTTCTGAAAGAGACCTAAAATTAAAACTCTAAGAAATATCATAGCTAGATTTCAGAATTATAAGATCAAGGAGAAAATCCCACAAGCAAATAGAAAAATTTCAAATATCAGGGAGTCACAATCAGGATTACCTAAGATATAGCAGTTTCCACACTAAAGAACTGAAGAGATTGGAATATGATATTCTCAAGAATCAACTATCCAGCAAAATTAGGCATTATCTTTCAGGGAAAATGATGGACTTTCAATAAAATAGGGGATTTTCATTTATTTTAATGAAAAGACCAGAGCTCAACAAAAAATGTGATCTTCAAATACAGCACTGAAGAGAAGCATAAAAAAGTAAAAAGGAAAGAAAAAAAAAACTGTGCTTTGTTTTTTAAAGATGAAAGTATTTACATACCCATAGCACGAAAATGATACATTTAAGTCTTGAGAACTGTATCTTTGCTAGGGGTATATTTAGAGGGCATAGGTATAATTTGACTCTATTGTGATGATATATAAAAGAAACTAGGGATGGAAAAAGGGATTGTACTGGAAGAAGAAGAAATGAGAGGTAAAATGGAGTAAATTATGTCACATTTAAGAGTCAAAAAAAGACTGCTTACAATTAAGGGAAAGAAGGGGGGAGGGTAAGCATTGGGTGAATCTTAATCTTATTGTATTTGGCTCAAAGAGAGAATATCAGACATATTTACCTTCACAGAGAAATTTGTTTCATGCCATAGGGAAGTAGGAGGGGAAATAGGAAAGGAAAGGGGGAGACTAATAGAAGGGAAGACCAAAGTAGAAGGAGGAAAAAATAAAGAAAGGGGAGGGGCTGTAAAAGAGAAAAGCATATTGAGGGAGATGTTGGTTAGGGGAGAAAGAAAAGGAGAAAAAGAAAGAGAAAAGTGTACCTTGGGGAAAATAAGATGGCAGGAAACAAACTGTGAATGTGAATGAGATGAACTCTCCCATAAAATAGAACTGGATAGCAGGGTAGACTAAAAGCCAGAATTCTACAATATATTATTTATAAGAAACACATTTAAAGCAGAGTGATATACATATAGAGTAAAGGTAAAAGGCTAGAACAGAATCTATTATGTTTCAGCTGAAGTAAAAAAAAAAAAAAAAAAAAAAAAGCAGAGGTAGAGATCCTGATCTCAGATCAAGCAAAAGCAAAAGTTGATCTAATTATTATTTTGTGTGTGTGTGTGTGTTAAGTTAAAAAGATCGATGTTCTTTTTTTTAATTTTTAAAGCTTTTTTATTTTCAAAACATATGCACGGATAATTTAACACTGACCCTTGCATAGCCTTGTGCTTCAGATTTTTTCCTCCTTCCCCTCACATCCTCCCCTAAACGACAAGCAATCCAATATATGTTAAACATGTTAAAATATATGTTAAATCCAATATGTGTAACATTTATACAATTCTCCTGCTGCACAAAAAAAAATCAGATAAAGTAATAAAGTAAATGAGTAAGAGAATAAAATGCAAGTAAACAACAACAAAAAGAGTGAGAATGTTTATGTTGTGATCCACATTCAGTTCCCACAGTCCTCTCTCTGGGTATAGATGGCTCTCTTCATCACAAGATCACAAGATGCCAGTTCTTGGAACTGGCATCAGCCATCAGCGTGATGATCAACATTATCATGTTCATCACAATTAATAGTCATATAATATTGTTGCTGCTATGTACAATGATCTCCTGGTTCTGCTCATTTCACTTATCATCAGTTCATGCAAGTCTCTCCAGGCCTCTCTGAAATCATCCTGCTGGTCATTTCTTACAGAAAATAATATTCCATAACATTCATATACCATAATTTATTCAGCCATTGTCCAATTGGTGGGCATCCATTCAGTTTCCAGTTTTTCGCCAATACGAAAAGGGCTGCCACAAACATTTTTGCATATGTGTGCCCCTTTCCTTCCTTTAAGATCACTTTGGGAGATAGGCCCAATAGAAACCATCAGTAAACATCATATGTAATGGGGATAACCTAGAACCATTCCCAACAAGATCAGGAGATCAAGCAAATGCAAAAATTGATCTAATTAAAAGAGACAAGGAAGGAAACTATATCTTGCCAAAGGGTAGCAAAGATAATGCAACATATATGTAGAGATATTGCATATTAGATAGATAATAAATATATATTAGGTAAATAATAAATATATATTAGGTAAATAATAAACATATATGCCTCAAGTAATATAGCATCTAAATTCTTAAAGGAGAAATTAAGAGAGCTGCAAGAAGAAATAGACAGCAAAACTATAATAGTGAGAAATCTCAACCTTGCACTCTCAGAATTAGATAAATCAAACCACAAAACAAATAAGAAAGAAATTAAAGAGGTAAATAGAATATTAGAAAAGTTAGGTATGATAGGTCTTTAGAGAAAACTGAATGGAGACAGAAAGGAATAAATACACTTTCTTCTCAGCAGTTCATGGAACCTATACAAAAACTGACCCATATATTAGGACATAAAGACCTCAAAATTAAATGCAGAAAAGCAGAAATAGTAGATGCATTCTTTTCAGATCACAATGCAACAAAAACTACATTCAACAAAAAGCTAGGGAAAAAAAGCTAGATCAAAAAGTAATTGGAAACTAAATAATCTCATCCTAAAGAATGAATGGGTGAAACAGCAAATCAACAGCACAATTAATAATTTCACCCAAGAGAATGACAATAATGAGATGACATACCAAAATTTGTGGGATGCAGCCAAAGCAGTAATAAGGGGAAATTTTATATCTCTAGAGGCTTACTTGCATAAAATATAGCAAGAGAAGATCAATGAATTGGGCTTGCAACTTAAAAAAGCTAGAAAAGAGCAAATTAAAACCTCCCAATCAAATACTGAACTTGAAATTCTAAAATTAAAAGGAAAAATTAATAAAATTGAGAGTAAAAAAAACTACTGAATTAATAAAATTAAAAGTTGGTTTTATGAAAACAAACTAACAAAATAAGATAAACCTTGGTAAATTTGATTAGAAAAAGGAAAAGAGGATAAGCAAATTGTTAATCTTAAAAATGAAAAGAACTTTCCACTAATGAGGAGAAAATTAGAATAATTAGGAGTTATTTTATGCCAATAAATTTGATAACCTAAGTGAAATGGATGACTACCTTCGAAAATATAGGCTGCCCAGATCAACAGAGGAAGAAGTAAATTGCTTAAAGAATCCAATTTTAGAGAAAGAAATAGAACGAGCTATTACTCAACTCCCTAAGAAAAACCCCCACCACCAGATGGATTTACATGTGAATTCTACCAAACATTTAAAGAACAATTAACTCCAATGTTATATAAACTATTTGAAAAAACAGGGATTGAAGGAGTCCTACCAAATTCCTTTTATGACACAGACATGGTACTGATACCTAAACCAAGTAGGTTGAAAACAGAGAAAAAAAATCATAGATCAATCTCCCCAAGGAATATTGATTGATGCAAAAATCTTAAAATATTAGCAAAAAGATTACAAAAAATCATCCCCAGGATAATACACCATGACCAAGTAGGATTTATACCAGGAATGCAGGACTGGTTCAATATTAGTTAAACTATTAGCATAATTAAGAATATCAATAGCCAAATTAACAAAAACCATATAGTTGCAGAAAAAGCATTTGATAAAATCCAACATCCATTCCTATTAAAAACACTTGCGAATATAGGAATAAATGGACTTTTTCTTAAAATAGCAGCATCTATTTATAACCATCAGTGAGCATCACATGTAATGGGAATAAACTGGAACCATTCCCAATAAGATCAGGAGTGAAACAAGGTTGCCCACTATTCTATACTATACTAATAGTAATCACCATTACTATTCAATATTATATTAGAAATGCTAGCTTCGACAATAAGAGTTGAGAAAGAGATTAAAGGAATTAAGAGTAGGTAACGAGGAAACCAAATTATCATTCTTTGCAGACAATATGATAGTATACTTAGAGGACCCCAGAGATTCTACTAAAAAGCTATTAGAAATAATTCACAACTTTAGCTAAGTTGCAGGATACAAAATAAATCCACATAAATCATCAGCATTCTTATATATCATTAACAAAATCCAACAACTAGAGATACAAAGAGAAATTCCATTTAAAATAACTGCCAATAGTATAAAATATTTGGGAATCTATCTCCCAAGGGAAAGTCAGGAATTATATGAGCAAAACTACAAACACTCTCCACACAAATAAAGTCAGATCTAACCAATTGGAAAAATATTAAGTGCTCTTGGATAAGTTGAGTGAATATAATAAAGATGACAATACTATCTAATCTATTTATTTAGTGCTATACCAATCAAACTCCCAAGAAACTATCTTACTGACCCAGAAAAAATAACAAAATTCATCTGGAAGAACAAGAGGTCAAGAATTTCAAGAGAACTTATGAAAAAAAAAATCAAATGAAGGTGGACTAGCCGTAGCAGATCTAAAACTATATTGTAAAGCAGCAGTCACCAAAACCATTTGGTATTGGCTAAGAAATAGACTAGTTGATCAGTGGAATAGGTTAGGCTCATAGGACAAAATAGTCAATATAGCAATCTAGTATTTATTTGACAAACCCAAAGACCCTAGCTTTTGGGATAAGAATTCACTATCTGACAAAAACTGCTGGGAAAATTGGTTTCCCAGATGGCAGAAAAAATGGCAGAAACTAGGCATTGACCCACACTTAACACCATACACCAAGAAGGTCAAAATGGATTCATGATTTAGGCATAAAGAATGAGATTATAAATAAATAGAAGAACATAGGATAATTTACTTTTCAGACCTGTGGAGGAAGAAGGAGTTTGTGACTCAAGAAGAACTAGAGATTATTATTGATTACAAAACAGAAAATTTTGATTATATCAAGTTTAAAAGTTTTTGTACAAACAAAACTAATGCAGACAAGATTAAAAGGGAAGCAATAAGCTGGGAAAACATTTTTACAGTCAAAGATTCTGATAAAGGCCTCATTTCCAAAATATATAGAGAATATAAATTTCTAATTTATAAGAAATCAAGCCATTCTCCAAATGATAAATGGTCAAAGGATATGAACAGACAATTTTCAGATGAAGAAGTTGAAACTATTTCTAGCCATATGAAAGATGCTCCAAATCATTATTGATCAGAGAAATGCAAATTAAGATAACTCTGAGATACCACTACACACTTCTCAGATTAGGTAGAATGTAAGGAAAAGGTAATGATGAATGTTGGAGGGATTGTGGGAAAAACTGGGATACTGATATATTGTTGGTGGAATTGTGAATTCATCCAACCATTCTGGAGAGCAATTTGGAAGTATACTCAAAAAATTATTAAAGTGTGCATATCCTTTGATTCAGCAGTGTTACTATTGGACTTATATCCCAAGGAGATCTTAAAGGAAGGAAAGGGACCTATATGTGCAAAAATGTTTGTGGCAACCCTTTTTGTAGTGGCTAGAAATTGAAAATTGAATGGATGCCCATCAATTGGAGAATGACTGAATAAGCTGTGGTATATGATTGTTATGGAATATTACTGTTCTGTAAGAAATGACCAGAAGGATGATTTCAGAAAGGCTTGGAGAGACTTACATGAACTGATGCTGAGTGAAATGAGCAGAACCATGAGATCATTATACACTTCAACAACAATACTGTATGATCAATTCTGATGGACATGGCTCTCTTCAACAATGAGATGAACCAAATCAGTTCGAATTGTGATATGTGATATGTGGTTCTCTTCAATAATGAAGAGAACCAGATACAACCAGCGAAAGAACTATGGGAAATGAGTGTGGACTACAACAAATTATTTCCACTCCTTCTGTCTTTATCCACTGCATTTTTTTTTCCTTAGTTTATTTTTACCTTGTTTCTAAATCTGATTTTTTTTGTGCGGCAAAATAACTATATGGATATGTATACATATGTTGTGTTTAACATATACTTTAACATATTTAACATGTATTGGTCTACCTACCATTTAGGGGAGGGAGTGGAGGTGAGGAGGGAAAAAGTTGGAACAGAAAGTTTTGCAAGGGTCAATGCTGAAAAATTACCCTTGCATATGTGTCTTGTAAATAAAAAGCTATAATAAAAAAAAAGAAAAATGGAAAAAAAACTACCAAAAATTATTTCATAGAGGTAAAATATAATAATAAAATTCATCTGGAAAAACAAAAGGTCGAAGATATCAAGAGAATCATTGAAAAAATGTGAAAGAAGGTAATCTAGCCATACCATATTAATTACCAAAATGGTAATTATTGAAACAATCTGGTACTGGTTAAGAAATAACAGCAACAGATGAATGAAATATATATATATATATATTACATTATAGGAAATGAAGGTTTTGGAACAAAAACTCATTATTTGACAAAAACTTTTGGGAAAACTGGAAAACAGTATAATATCAAATACCAAAATAAGGTCAAAATGAGTACATGATTTACACATAAAGAGTGATAACCATAAACAAATTAGGAGAGAATAGAACAGTTTATTTGTCAGATCTATGGATAAGGGAAGAATATAGAACCAAAGAAAATATAGAGAGCATTAGAAAATACAAAATAGGTCATTTCAATTATATATAATTTAAAAGTTTTTGAAATAAATCATGTCTGATAAAGGCATCATTTCTCAAACATATGGAAAACAGTCAAATTTATAAAAATCCAAGTCATTCTCCAATTGATAAGTAGTTAAAGAATATGAACAAGCAGTTTTCAAAGAAATCAAAATTACCTATAGTCACATTAAAAATCTAAATCACTATCAATTAGAGAAATACAAATTAAAACTCAGAGATACCAACTCACACCTATCAGATTAGACAATGTGATAAAAAAGGAGAATATTGAAGGGAATGTGGAAAAACTGAGACACTCAGGCACTATTTGGTATAGTTATGTATGAACTAATCCAACCATTCTGGAAAACCATTTGGAACTATGCCCAAAGGGCTATAAAACTATGCATACCCTATGATCCAACAATATCACTAGCGGGTATATATGTAAAGACATCTAAAAAAGGAGGAAAGGACTTATTTGTACAAAAAATGTACAAAGTGACTCTTGAAAAATTGGAAATCAAGAGGATGCCCATCAATTGGGGAATGGCCTGCTAAGCTGTTGTATATGATAGAATATGATTGTGCTATAAAAAATGACAAGCAGAATGATTTCAGAAAAACCTGAAATGACTTTACATAAACTGATACACAGTAAAGTGAGCAAAACTAGAACATTGTGCATAGTAACAGTAATATCTTATCTTGAAGAACTGTGAATGACTTAGTTATTTTCACCATCTCAGGGAGAAGACAGGAAGGATAGAGAGAAAAACAGATAGAATTTGGAACTTAAACACATTTTTAAAATGTTTAAAATTGTTTTAACATGCAATTGATGGAAAATAAAATATGTTAAAACAAAAAAGAAAACTCGTGTTAGAAGAAACCAATAAATTGGACAATAAAATAAATTTTAAGGCCAACAAAAATTAATCCAAAACCATAAACACCCCCCATTCTCACCAAAGAGATAAAAATGAAAACAACTAGGAGCTTTAAAAAATTAATACAGAAACCATTAGCTAGGCTGATTCCTATAGGAAAACCAAATTAACAGTATCAAAAATGAAAAAGGAGAAATCACAACAAATAAACTAAAAATAAAGGAAATTTCACATTACCAATGAGACAGAAAACTAGCCATTTCCTCCAGGAAATGCTAGGATCATGTCAAGTTTTCCAAAATAAGAATCATGTGCCAGAGACAAATGATTTTTCATTGTCTTCATGATCTAGGACACCAAGAACCCCCAACAAGGTAAAACTTGATCTAACAGCAGAGGAGGCCAGGTCTTCTTCCCTGAATGTCCTTCATGCACCAGACTGCAAGGCTGGACGTACCAAATCAGAGGCTTACAATATATCTCAAATCTATTCCTAGATTTTTCTTCCCCAAAAGAAACTCCAATAAGCAAAAACTTGCTTAGGCTAGAAAAGTTTTGTTCTACATAAGAGTTTTACAGAAAAAAGCAGAGGTTTAAAGGGAAAGGGGAAAAAACATTATATCCCAGGATGTAACTCATTAACATCCTTCTTCTTCCCAGTGTTTCAGAGATTCAAACTGAAAATAAGAGAAATTTGCTAATCCATGTGATACTTTTATGCTGCAGAGCCAGAGGTAACATGTATCATAGACTGTGGGTCTTCCACTGAACCTGAAAGAACATCCAGAATCTATACAGGGCCACTTTGGTCCCCCAAAAGTCATGTGGGGCAGAGAGTTGGGTTAATGAACTATGGAATACCAGCTTGGGAAGAGAAAGACATTTTAAAATCCAGCTCCCATGAAAACTACCATAAAAGAGGAGGGAGTTTAAAAATGAGCAACAGGATAAAAATAGGAATAAAATCATATGAAAAAGAAAAACTCAAAAAAAAAGAAAACTCAAAGACTATGAACATAAGCACATAAACCAACAAGTAATACATTAACCGAAAAAAGAAATATGGCCTCTGGTATTAAAAGTCAAAAGAAAAAAAAGTCAGGGATCTATAAATAAATAAACATAGAAAGACAAAAGGAAAACAAATCAACAACACCTGATCAGGCAGAGGATCCTGTGGATTCCCAAAAGAGAATGGAAGCATAAGATATTCCTGAATAATTTAAAAGATAAATAAGAATTATAAAGTTGGAATTTATGACCAGTACAGCAAAAATGGAAGAAATAGAAAAATTTTAGTTCACACTGGCAAATCTCATCAAAGGAAAAAAAAAAAGAGGATAAATGATTATTTACAATGAAAATTCACAAAAATGAAAGACAGTATGGAGGAAAAGAAGTAAAAAAATCAATAATAAAAGAATGTTTTCTACATGAGCAAAACATATTGATCTCAAGAAATCAACTTAAAGGATTAAGTCAAACAACTTAAGGATTATGTCTCCCATAAGAACACAGGCTCAAAAATCTGAATACCATAATGCAAGAAATATAAGAAAATTGTTTAGAGTATCTAAACCAAAGAAAAATGCTAATCTAAAAATTCCATTAAAAATCTCTAGGAAAAAAAAAAAAACTGCAAGGTTGTAAACTCCAAAAACAACAGTGGTCAAATTTAACAATACCATTAGGAAATAAAATTTCTGAAAGCAATCTGGAGGAAAAATTCAGGAAAGACTAATATGTTTAGAAGAGCAATGGTGCTCAAGATGCAGACTAAAGTAATCAACCCTCTAAATGTAAGCCTAATCATAAGTGAAAAAAGACTGATGCTCAAATAATAAAGAGAAGTTTAAAACATACTTGGGGGAAAAAAAGCAGATGTGAAGAGCTGTTGCTTCGTAACATAAATAAAAGCAGGATATACAAATAGTGCAACAAAGGACAACAACAATAAAATAACAACAGAGACCCATTGAGATTTATTTTTAAATGTACATAAGGAAATATGGTTGAAAACATAAGTGAAAGAAAAGTGGTGATGGAAAAATAGGCCTAAAACAATAAACCTCATAATATTCTGTCTAAAAGGAAATCAATGCATTTTGCTTAAGATTCATTTACAAAATGAGAGTGGTCATAAAAGGAGAGAGGAGAAGAAAAAGAGGGAAACATATGATATAATTCAATCAAGTTAAAGACTACTGATGAAGGAAAACAACTTTAGATGCTCAGAAAGAATAAAATCTACAAGAAATTGGGCAAAGCAGTAAAAGGGAGAATTGAAAAAAGCAAGAAAAGGGGGGAAACATTGTTATGATGGTGGGAGGGAGTATCAGAGATAAATGCTCCTAAGAGAGAAGACAAATTTTCTATAAAGGGAAAAAGACACTTTAAAATGGGAATAATTTTGGGACTTGTTGATTAGAGGATGAGTTTACAACTCATCCTGCTTCTGTAGAAGAGATATTGGAACTTATGGGAGCAACTAATATCTAGAATTGGGATGGGCACAGACCTAAGGAAAAGTTTAGAAAAAAAAGGGGAAAATCATCAGACTTGACGTAGGTGTGGAGAAAGATCAGTAACAACTGTACAAACAGGGACACAACAATAATTCTACTATGGGACAATATCCTTTTTGCAAGAACTGGTATCTCTAAAAATGAAGCATCATACCCTTTGATCCAGCACTGCCACTACTGGATCTGTATCCCAAAAAATTCAAGTAAGAGGGAAAAGGACCCACATGTACAAAAATATTTATAGCACTTCTTTTTGTGGTAGAAGGAAATGGAACATTAGTAGGTGCCCATCAGTTGGGGAATGGCTGAAAGTTATGGAATATGAAATGAAAGTAATGGAATATTATTGTTCTATAAAATGATGAACAGGATGATTTTAGAAAGGTCTGGAAAGATTTACATGAACTGATACTGAGTGAAACAAGCAGAACCAAGAAAACATTGTACACAGTAAGAGCAAAATTGCACAGTGATTGTTCTCAGCAGTTCTTTTCAGTGGATCAGTGATCCAAAGGAATCCCAATAAACTTTGAATGAAAAATGCCATCCACATCCAAAAATAGAACTAAGAAGGCTTAATGTAGAACAACACATTATTTTCAATTTTATATTCATGTGGTTTTTCCCTTTTTTCCTCCTCTCCCAACAACATGGAGAGAACCTACAAGAAATTGAGCAAAGGAGGAAAGGGGAGAATTGAAAAAAGCAAGAAAAGGGGGGAAACTTTGTTATGATGGTTCTTCCCAACATGGAAATATGTAAAAAATGAATGTACATATATATAACCAGAAAAATGTTGTTTTACATATAACTGGGGAAAATAAAAAGAAAAAAAAAACAAATTAAAAGTGAAGCATAGCAGGAAAAAGTGAGCCACAGAAAAGATCTATAACATAATGACAGAAACTATTAGAGGGAACCTAAAATAAGTGCCTTAAAAGTTTTAATTTCATGAGGAATCTATAGAATAAAGGAGTGAATATAGTCAATCCTCAATATTCAAGCCTTTAATTTTTACAACTTCAAGTATTCATGAAATAGTAATCTTATTTTCAGTTTTCATGTTGGCAATAGTGTGTACTCTGCAGGAGGAAAAAAAATGAGAGGCACAATGTGCACAAGTTTATGGAGGAAAAATATTTGCAAAAATGAATCTAGAATCCAAAAAGTGTTAAAGTTAACTCTAAAGTATGAAATGAAGGAATTAGAAAAATTGTGGGTAAATGAAATGGTAGTAATACTACTCTTTTCTCCAGTACTGCCATGGGGCTCCCTAGTGTTTTGTGAAGTGAACGAAGCTAGTTCCGAGCTCCTACAGCCCAGACATTCAATGGGAGGCAAGTGCTTTACATCAGAAGTTAGCTGAATCTGAGATTAGAGATGACAGATTGTTTTTAAGGTTTTCTCCTGATATTGCTTCTTTGCCTTCCTTTTTCCATCCTGCATTGCCTTTTCTCTTCTCTGAATTTTATGAGTTATTTCAGGTTTATTGTGTTAAGAAAAGTCCATATTATCAAAATTAATGTATTGGTAAAGTATACTGTTATACACAAACATTTATTTTCAGCAATCTCTAGCAAAACTAATCTAATCTAAAACTAATCCCCTATTCTCCCCACAGGTTTAACATATCAACATTCATAATGTTTACTTCTGCATTATTTTCTAGGTATACTTGACCTGGCCCCCCCCCCCCAAAAAAAAAAAAAAAAATTTGACGGCCACGAATCAAAAGAATAAAAGTCTAGATTAGTGAGAAAGGGACAATAATGCAGAGAATGAAGAAAAGGAATCTTAAAATGAAATCTAAAAAGTAAACAAAACAAATTGAAAAGAGAAGGAATTTTGGGAACAGGACAGCCTTAAAATATTAAGCTAAAATAACTGAACAGATATAATAATATTATGTTTAATGAGGAATAGAGAAAAAAATAATTTGGAGGGAAAAACAACATTAGAGACAAATAGAGAAAAACATCAACTTAACTCATAACTTTAAATGAGAATAAATTAAACATATATATGATGAGGTGTGGGAATAGGGGAAGAAATCCCCTCTGCTCGGAGACACAGGTCCAATGAGAAAGAATTCATAAAACCCAAAAATCTGAGTGGCAGAAAAGGGAATTTTATTGTTCACTAAGAAAAAGCTCTCTTAATGGGCAAAACTCCTCATCAGGAATTTGGTAAGATTGTTAACAGACCCCTGGTTACATGGGTAAATGTTGGCCTGGAGCTGGGAGCTGTTTTGTGTAATCAATAGAGGACCATCAGTCAGAGCTCTTCAAATGAATAAATCGCTTAACTGGGAGTTTGAAGGCTTTTCCCAGAGTCTGGATCTCAGTTTCAATAGAGGGTGATTTGACCAAGATCTCCAATTGAATGAAGTCATTTAACTTGGGAAGGGCTTGTCTGGGAAAGGTATGCTTTTCCCAGGGTTTGGGAGTATTCAGTCCCTCTTCCCACCCCCACCCCCCCAAGAAAAAGGTACATCATTTTTCCCTAAAAAGATCTGTTTATGTCATATACAATAAAACAAGAAAGAGTGGCAAACTGGATAAAAAAAAAAAAAAAAAAAAACTCCACAATTTGTTGCTGACAAGAAACACATTTAATGAAGACACGCACACTGAATAAATGTGAGGGGCCAGAGCAAAATTTATCATGAATTAGGTGAATCCAAAAAAGCAAATGCTCCGATCATGATATGAAATAATGTAAAAATCTAACTTTCAAAATATAAAAATGGATAAATAAGGAAACTATAGTATGTCAGAAAGAACCACAGATAACAAATTTAATATCAACATTAAACTTAGATGGCCCAGATAACAGGAAATATTAACTTAGCTATAAGGAATACATAGACAGTAACAGAATAGTAACAAGACATTTTAATGTTTTTTAAATTGAATGGAAATTTTTTAAAAAGAGGAAATATATAGTGCTGGACAAATTACTAGAGAAATTAGAACTAAAAGGCTTATGGTATTTTCTAAATGAGAATGCTAAAGAATATGTTTTTCACTTGGGAATGTACCTGCCAAGATATTCAAAAAAGGAACTATATGAACATAATTATAAAACACTCTGCAAATGAATAAGCAAGCACATCTAAGTCACAGAAGAAATATTAATTGCTCACGGGTAGGCCAGGATAATATAATAAAAAATTACAATGCTAACTAAATTAATTTATTAATTCAATATTATGCCAACCAAACTGATGTAAATGGTGTCCCCTTTAATCTGTGAGAGAAGGGTGATTGGGGTCTCAAGGTCTCCCTTGGGAAAAGCACACCTTTCCCAGACTACACTCCTTCCAAGTTAAGTGTCTCATTCAATTGGAGATTTTAGCTAGAGGCAAAATCACCATCTTCTGTGGAATTGCCTTAAACTGCTCCCAGTGGCTCAAACTCCCAGTTAAATAATCTCATTCAATTTTAGATTGAAGTCCCAAGCCTCAGATAGCTAATAAAAGACAACTCTGAAACCCGAATCTTTGTAGACTCCTAAACAGGATTATGCCTACTGGTGAAGATATCTTCTTCTCAGTGTAACCCACTTTTGTTTATTCCCTGCCCATTAAGAAGGCTGACTTCCTAGCAAGCTGTCTTCTTAGGGAAAATAAAATTCCTTTTGCCACAGATTTCGGGTTTGCGAATTCTTTCGCATAGGATCTGCGGCTCCGACCAGAGGGGATCTCCCACCCCTACTGTCGCACCTCATCAAAACTAAAAAAACAAACAAAAACTTTATAGAGCTAGAAAAAAATAACAGTATTCATCTAGGAGAAAAAAAAGTCAAGAATATCAAGGGAATCAAAGGGGAAAAAATGGAAAAGAAGGAGGTCTAGTAGTACCTCCTTTCAAACTATACTACTACAAACTTATAATTGCAGCTAAAATGAGATATAGATCAAAAAACCAGGAGAAAAAAAATCTTTATGGCAAGTTTCTCTGATACAAGTATCATTTATAAGATATATAGAAAAGTTAGTTAAATTTGCAAGAATAAAAATCAAACTGATAAATGATCAAGAGATGTGAATAGTCAGTTTTCAGAGTAAGAAATCCACTTCATCAATATCCATATAAAAATGCTCTATAATCACTAATAATTAGAAAAATGAAAATTAAAACAACTAAAGTGCTACTTCACACTCATCAGATTGGCTAAAACGATAAAAAAGGAAAATGACAAATGTTGGAGTGGATGTGGGAAAACAGGAACACTAACAAACTGTTGGTAAACTAGTCCAAACACTTTGAAAAACAATTCAGAACTATGATCCCAAAGCTAGAGAAGTATGCATACATTTTGATCCAACAACAATACTTAAGGGTGTCTGTTTGTTTGATTGGTATTTATGCCAAAGAGGTCAAAGAAAGATAAAAAGAAACCATGTGTACAAAAAATACGTACAACAGCTCTTTTTGTTGTGACAATGAATTAGAAAATGAGTGAACAGCTATCAAAGGAATGGATGAACTATATGAATATGATGGAAAACTACTGGGCTCTTAAGAAATGATGAAGAGAATGGCTTCAGAAAACTTGGGAAAACGTATATGAAATGATATTAAATTAAGTGGTTAAAATCAAGCAAATAGCAATATTAGAAAAAACAATAGTGAAAGGCTTAAATAAGTGATTAATATAATGATCCATCACAAAAGAACTCATGATGCAACCTGTCATCCATCTCCAAATAGAGCAAATCAACAACAGCACAAAGTAGAGAATATTTTCTTCTTTTTCTTAAGATATAAGCATTGTCAGAATTTGTTTTAAATGATCACACATTTGTAATGAGTTGTTTTTCTATTCTCAATAGCTGGAGGAAAAGGAGTAGAAGGAATATATTAAGATCTGAAAATAAATTAAAATTGAATTTACACATTTTAAAAATGTATGTCTCAGAACCATATGAACTTTTGCAAAAGCTGACCGTATGTGAGAGCACAGAGATATTGAAAACAAATGTAAAACAAGCAGAAATAGAAAGTTCATACTTCACAAACCATAAAATATTAATCAGTTCAGGGACTACAAACAAAAGATGCAGACCCAAATGATGTACTTAACAATGGAATCCTAAATAATGAGTATGTCAAAGAAGCAATTAATTATGTGAAAGAAATTATAATGATGAAAAAACATACCAAAATTTCTGGGATTCAGCTAAAGCAGTCCTCAGAGGAAAAATCATATCCCTACAAACATACATTAACAAAATAGAAAAAGAAGATTAATGAACTGAATGTGCAGGCAAAAAACTAAATAGTCAATAAATAAGTAAACCTAAAACAAGCACAAGAGGAAACATTAAAATGTAGAGAATAAATTGATAAACTAGAAAAATCCTATAGAAATGAAACTGAAAATGTCTTCTTTGATAAAACTGATAAACCATTATAGCCAATCTAATTTTTAATGAGGGCAGAAAATCAAATCAACAAAATAGTAAATGTATAAAGTAAAATCACAACAAAACCAAAAGAAATAAAAAAGAATAACCAACACCTGTTATTAGTTATATGCTAACAAAACTGAAAACACAAAAGAAATAAAGAGGAATAACTAAAAATATAAAGTACCCAAACTGACAGAAAATCAATTGATATCTTAAGTGGTGTAATTTCAAAAAAGGAAATAGAACTACCCCCCCCCCAAAAAAAAAAAAAGAGAGAGAGAAACATATAAAAAAAACTACTGAAAGAAAGAAAAAAATAACCTTTTCCTGATGAATTTTTTCCAGGAAAATTCTGTCCAACATTTAAAAAAACAACTAGTATCAGTATTACACAAATTATTCTCAAAAAATACCAGAATCCTTTTTGAGGCAAATATAGTCTTAGTACCTAAATCAGGGAAGGATAAAACACAGGAGAACTATTGTCCAATATCACTAACTAATGTCATCCAAAAATTTAATAACTTTCTTAAGTCAAAGAGACCATAGCAATTTATTCAAGAAATCAAATATGACAGTGGGATTTATACTAAGGATGCAAGGACAGCTGAACATTAGGAAAATAATAAACATAAGAATAACTAAAAACAAAAATATCCCAAATCACATGATTATCTTAGTAAAGGTGTAAGACATCTTTGGCAAAGTACAACACTCTTTTATGCTAAAAATCTAATCAAGTATAGGCAAGGAAGAGATCTTTTTTAAAACAAAAAAGTATCTAAAACTAAAAGGAAGCATTATATATATGCAATTGTAATCTTTTCCAATAAATAATAAGAGTAAAGCAAGGATGACCACTTTTACCAATGTGTAAAGAGTTTTCAACTACTTTTTTGTTATCCACTACTACCTGAAGTCCAGAGCTCCTACTTTTGTTATAAAGATCATATAACTGGCTGGCACATAAGATCACATGATTGGCACATATAACAACTGGCCTGAACTAAAATTAACTTAAGACTCTTTCAGTCATTATTTCTTATCCACAATAAGGAATCATACAGAAATCCAAACCTCTTCCTGTTTATGGTAGAATCCACAACTAGGTCAGGTTCAGTACTTACCTTTTGGCATATAAATCTTCCCTTTCAATTAATCCACAGTAAATTCTTGAAATATCATCCCTGAAGTGTAAATATTTCAAGCTTAGCTTTGAAATGTAATTTGCTTAAGTTTTCAGCCAGTCCAAATTTTGTTTTTCTTCCTCTTAAATATATAAAATTTTTAAATAAAAAAATTTATTTAAAAATTGATAAAAATTTTGATTAAAAAGAAACCCGAATTATTCATTTGTGTCTCTGAGGTAACTGAAAACTATCTAAGCTGTATGATCCCTCTAATCAGGATCTGGGTCTATGCTTACATATAATAAAAACCTAGGGTTTGCTTCGTAAATCTCTGGATAGTTTTGATTGACATCAGAATCTCAATGAATTCTTGGGTATTTTCCACAACACCATTTTTAGTTGATATAATTCTGGAAATGCTAACAGCAACAATAAGATGAGAAGAAGAAATTAAATCCATAAACACAGGTAAAGAAAAGATAAAATTATTTTTTCTTTGCTGATGATACAGTAGAATACTTAGAAAACCCTATAACACCTGAGATAATTAATAGCTTTAGCAAAGTTGCAGACTGCAATGCAAAATAAACTATCAAAAATAAATTGCATTTCTAGACAATAACAGAATCTAAAAAGAAATAAAAAGGGGAATTCCATTCCAAATAGCTAAAAAAAATTCACAAAGTACCTAGGAATTAATCTAACAAAAATGCAAGACTTAAATATATTCAATTACAAATATTCCTTAAAGAAATGAAGACCAATTTAAGTAGCATAATATTCAGTAGTCATGGTTAAGCCAAAATAATACAACAACCAAACTTTTTTTATGTTTTTAAATGTATCCTCATCAACTATCAAAGAAATCTTTATAGAACTGAATAAATAAGAAAAATTTACTTGGAAAAATAAAAGATCTAGAATACCAAAGGAAATTATGAAAAGATAAGAAGGGCATTTCTAGACCTCAAATTATATTATAAAACCACCCATTACTGGTTTTTAAAAAGGCAGATCAATGAACAGACTATATAAGAGAGAATCAGAAACAATGGAACTCAATATTCCAAGGATCAATAAAGCATAAACCACAAATTATTTCAAAAATCATTTTCTTTTTGAATTTTTAAAATGCTATAAAAACTGTAAAACAGTCTGGCAGAAATTAGGCTTACACCAACATCTTTCACCATATTCCACAATACTTCCTGTGTGGAAAAATGACCATAATATTAAAGCTTATACTAAAAAAAAATAATCCAAGGGAAACATCATATATCTCTTGTAACTATTCTTAACCAAACAAGGAATAGAGACAATTAGAGAAGATAGATAACTTTGATTATATGAAAATGAAAACTTTTACACAGACAAAATTAACACACCAAGAACAAGGAAATAGTTTTTAATAAAAAAAAAAAACCCTTCATATTACATGTATCTGAGAAAGGTTTGGTATACAAAACAATTCACATATACACACATAATAAACATTCCCCAAAAGACAATTGGTTAAAGGATATAAGCAGTTTTCAAAGGAAGAATGCCATGTATTAACACCACATAAAAGAATTTTCCAAATAATTAATAAGAAGACAAATGTAAACCAAAATATTCCTGGGATTTTACCACAAACCCTAAAAATGAGCTGGGGGAGGCTGTCCAAACCACACTAAGACATAATTGGTGGAGAAATGGTACAACCCTTTTGGAAAGCAATCTGGAATTATACAAATAAAGTAATTAAATGTTCATAGTCTTTGACTCAAAGACTCCATTACTAGGCTTAATACACCAAAGAAGTCATTGATAAGTTAAAAGTATTCATATGCACCAAAATATTTAGAGTAGCATTTCTTGTGACAACAAAGAATTGGAAACAATGTAGATAGCCGCTGATTAAGGAACAGATGAATTGTGGTACATAAAAGTAATAGGATATTACTGTGCTGTTAGGAATGATGGCTACACAAAAGCATGGGAAGATCTTCATGAATAAATACAAAGTGAAGTAACAAGAGGCAAGAAAACAACACACACAATGATTATGACAATGTAAATGGTAAGAACAATACATAAACAAAAAATCAAAAGTGAATATTGTGCAATTGTAAAGAACCAGAATGGCTCAAATAAAGAAATGAAAGGACACTCCCACCACCCCATTCTGGGAAGTGGAGGTCCATAGATGTTGCATATTGTAAGTTTATTTGACTTCTTCCAATGTATCAAACAATTTTTGTGCTGATTTCTTCCTTCTCTTTTTCTTTTTGTTTTGTCTTTTTAAAAAATGTCATTTGTTATATGAAATGGCTCTCAGAGAGAGGGCAAGGATGCAGGGGAAATTCCAGTGATAGTAAAAGATATCAAGAAAAATTTATTTAAAAAAGAAAGGAAATTATTAGAAACAACTTTGCCTAATTACATGCCAATAAACCCAGATGAAAAATAGATTAATATTTATAAAAATAATAAAATGCTCAGATAAAAGTAGAAAACAAGCGTTTTTAAGAACCAATCTCAGAAAGATACCAGACAATCGCAAAGAAACTCCAAAGGAAAAGATCTAGGATTAAACATATTTACAAGTAACACATTGAGAGAACAATTAATTCCAATAGTATATAAACTCCTTGAAGTAATAGGAAAAAGGGAATCTGACTAATATTTTCATGAAACAAATATTGTTATGACACAAAACCAGTGAGAATTATAACAAAAAATTATAGGTCAATTTTTCTAATCAGTATTGACCTCAAAAAATTAAATAGAATATTAGCAAAGAAGTTATAATAATATAAAGATGGCACACTAAGAGCAGGCTGGATTCATGCCACGAATACAGGATTGGGTCAATATTGGGAAAAGCACAGACAGCAGGCCACATTAATAATAAATACCATAAAAACCATGAATATTAGTACATAGGGGAAAAGCAAAATGTAATGCCTTTTTGTGTTAGAAAACATTTAAAAACAATAATAAATGGATAATGCAAGGATGTTCACTGTCATCATTAGTATTTTACGCAGTTATAAAATGATAACTATTACAGTTGGAAAATTAAGTAAAAATTAATTGAAAATCATTTCAGTAAAGTAGTAGTATATAAAATTAAAATCTCAAATCATCAATTTTTCTCTATATATTACCATTAAAATCCACCAGAAAGACAGAAAAAAAATTATATAAAACTACAGAATATAGAAAAGACCTGGTATTTCATCTACTAAAACATCCATGAGAATTACATGAATACAACTGCAAAACACTTTTTATAGCAATATAGAACTAAATATTTGGAGAGATCAGTCAGTTAATAAACATTTGTTAAATGTCTACTATGTGCCAGGCTTTGACTAAGTACCAGGAGAGATATTAATTAATAGTTGCATCATGCCAATTAAGATGACAATATCTAAATTAATTTACAGATTGCTAAACTACCAAAGAGTTATTTTTAGAACTAGAAGAAATACATACTCTGGAGGAAAAAAGGTCACGAATCTGAAGAAAAATAATGGAAAGAGTGAGAAGGAAAGGAACCTTGTACTGCCAGATCTCAAATGATACTACTATAATGCAGTAATCATAAAGATTATTTAGTACTGGTTAAAAATAGAAAAGTTAGTCAATGAGACAGACCAGATTCATAATTTAACATAGTAGGATAGTGTTGAATAAATCCAAAGATTCCAGTTACTAGGATAAAGACTCACTATTGAGAAAACTAGAAAGAAGTCTGGTAATAATTAAATAATTAAAACTGGAAAAGAAAGGAGACCTATGAATAAAAAACTGGAAAGGAATTTAACAACTTGGCACAAAAGGTATAAAACTGTCCAAACAACAATAACATTCATAAAGCAACAAGAAATATTAAAACAAAATAAAAAGTCTGAATAAAATGGCAGGGGGGGAGGGGAAGGGATAGAAAATGTCATAGGAAAAACAAGTGATCTGGAAAACAGATCAAGGGAAAAAAATCAAGAATCACTGGACTTATATGAACATTATAACCAAAAGAACCTTGAAATCCTGAGGCAACTGGGGCTAAGTGACTTGCCCAGGGTCATACAGTTAGGAAGTGTTAAGTGTGAAGCCAGATTTGAACTCAAAAACTCCTGACTTCAGGGCTGGTACTCTATCCACTGTGCCACCTAGCTGCCCCTATTTCAAGAATTCTTAAAACTGTCCAAATCTCTTAAAACCAGAGAGCCAATTCTGAAAGAAACCCCAAAATGGAAACTCTTAAGACTACCAAGGGCAAAATCCAGAAATAGATCAAAGACCAAAACAACAACAACAACAACAACAACAACAACAACAACAACAACAACAACAACAACAACAACAACAACAACAACAACAACAACAACAACAACAACAACAACAACAACAACAACAACAACAACAACAACAACAACAACAACAACAACAACAACAACAACAACAACAACAACAACAACAACAACAACAACAACAACAACAACAACAACAACAACAACAACAACAACAAAACCAACAGCAAGAATCAAGAGAAAAGAATTCAAATACCTAGGAGAGACAGTCAGAATCACCCAAAATTTAGGAGCCACCAGTATAAAGGAGCAGAGAACTCAGAATACAAAACTGCAGAAAGGAAGAGATAGGAGCTTATAGATAAAAAATATAACCTAATCAGCAAGACTGTGCATATTAATCCTGTAGGGGAAATCATGGACCTTTAATGAAAGAGACTTCTAAGTATTCCTGATTAAAAGACCAGAGCTACCAAATAAGAAATTTTGAAACCCAAAGGAAAGACTAATAAAACTGAAATTAAAAAAAAACAAAACAAAACTATTAAACTAATAAATAAAACTAAGGGTTGGTTTTATGAAAAAAATCAACAAACAGATAAACCTTTGGTCAATTTTGATTAGAAAAAGAGAAAAAAACTAAATCACCAGCATCAAAAATGAAAAGGGTGAACTTACTACCAACAATGAAAAAGAAATTAAAGCAATAATCAGGAACTATTTTTCAAAACTGTATAGCAGCAAATCTGAAAATCTAACTGAAATGGATGAATGTTTACAAATTTACAAATGCCCAGATTAACAGAAAAGTAAATAAATTACTTAAATAATCCCATTTTAGAAAAAGAAATTGAACAAGCCATTAATGAACTCCCTAGGAAAAAAATATACAGGGCCAGATGGATTCACAAGTGAATTCTAGCAAACATTTAAAGAACAATTAATTCCAATACTTTGAAAACTATCTGGAAAAACAGATAAAAAAGTCCTGCCAAATTCCTTCTATGACACAAATATGATATTGATACCTAAACTAGGAAGAGTCAAAACAAAGAAAGAAAATAATAGACCAGTCTCCCTATAAATATTGATTCAAAAATTTTAAATAAAATATTAGCAATGAATTTACAGCAACTTATCAACAGGATAATATACTATGACCAAATAGGATTTATACACGAATGCAGGGGTGGTTCAATATCAGGAAAACTATTACCATAATCAACCATATCAATAATAAAATCAATAGAAATTATATGATAATCTCAATAAATGCAGAAAAAGCTTCTGACAAAATACAACCATTTCTACTAAAAACACTGATGAGCATAAGAATAAAGGGAGTTTTCCTTAAAATATTAAGCAGTATCTATTTAAAACCAATAGTAAGAATTATCTGTAATGGAAAGAAGCTGGATGCATTCCCAATAAGATCAGGGGTAAAACAAGGATGCCATTATCACCACTATTATTTAACATTATACTAAAAATGTTGACTTTATCAATAAAAAAAAGAAAAAGAAATTAAAGGAATAAGAATAGGCAATAAGGAAATAAAACTATCAGTCTTTGTAGATAATAGATGATATGCTTAGAGAATTCTAGAAATCATCAAAAACCTGCTGGAAACAACAGCTTTAGCAAACTTGCAGGATATAAAATAGACTCTCCACACAAATCATCAGCATTTCTATTTATTACTGACAAAGCCAAAGCAAGAGAAATTCCATATAAAATAACTAAAGACAAAATAAAATATTTGGATGTTTACCTGCCAAGACAAACCCAAAAAATTTATGAACACAATTACAAAACACTTCTCACACAAATAAAGTCAGATTTAAACAAATGGAAAAATATAAATTGCTCATGGATAAATTGTAAAAAAAAATACAAGAAAAATGACAATTCTATCCAAATTGATCTACTTGTTCAGTGCCATGCCAAACTGCCAAAATATTATTTTAAATAGCTGGAAAAAATAGTAAAAAAAATTCATCTGGAAGAACTAAAGGTCAAGAATATAAAAGGAATTAATAAAAAAATATACAAAGGATGATGGCTTAGCAGCACAAACCTAAAACTATATTATAAAGCAGCTGTCATCAAAACCATTTGGTTTTGGCTAAGAAATAGATTGGTGGATCAGTGGAATTGCTTAGATACATATGACACAATAAGCAAGTCCTATAGCAATATAGTATTTGATAAACCCCTAAACTTCAGCTTCTAGAATAAAAACTCACTATTTGACAAAAGTTGCTGGGAAAACTGGAAAATACTAAGTCAGAAACTCAGCATTGATCTACATCTCATACTGCATACCAAAATAAGGTAAAAATGGGTACATGGTTTAGGCATAAAGAATAATACCATAAACAAATTAGGAGAGCAAAGAATAATATACCTTTCAGATCTTTGGAGAAGGGAGGAATTTATAACCAAAGAAGAACTAGAGAACATTATGAAAGGCAAAATAGACAACTTTGATAACATTAAATTAAAAAGGCTTTGCATAAACAAAACCAACATAAAGTTAGAGAAAAATCTTTACAGTTAGTGTTTCTGATAAAGATCTCATTTCTAAAATATATAAACTGTGTCAAATTTATAAGAATACAAATCATCCCCCAATTAATAAATGATCAAAGGTTATGAACAGACATTTTAGATGAATAAATTAAAATCATTTATAGTCATAGGAAAAAATGCCCTGAATTACTACTGATTAAAGAAATGCAAATTAAAATAATTCTGAGGTACTACCTCACACCTCTCAAATTGGCTAAGATGAGGAAAAGATAATAATAAATGTTGGAAAGAATATGGGAAAACTAGGACACTAATGCATTGATGGTGGAGTTATAAAATGATCAAACCATTCTGGAGAACAATCTGGAACTATACCCAAAGAGCTATCAAATTGTGCATACCCTTTAATCCAGCAATGCCACTATTGGATCTGTATCCCAAGGAAATCATAAAGGAGGGAAAAGGACCCACCTGTGCAATAATGTTTGTAGCAGCTTTTTTGTGGTTACAAAGAATTGAAAAATGAATACATGCCCATCAATTAGGAAATGGCTGAATAAGATGTGGTAGATGAAAGTAATGGAATATTACTGCTCTATAAAAAATTATCAACAAGCTGTTTTTAGAAAGGCCTAGAAAGATTTATATGAACTCATGTTGAATGAAACAAGCGGAACCGGGAATATAACATTGTACACAATAACAGCAAAAATGTGCAATGATCAACTATAAAAACCTTGGTGATTCTCAAGTGGTCCAGTGATCCAAAGCAATCCCACTAAACTTTGGACAGAAAATGCTATCTGCATTCAGAAAAAGCACTGTGGAGATTGAATGTATATCAATGTATGCTATGTTCACTTCTTTTTTCTATTTCTTTTTTCCTCTCCCCTATTTTTCCTTTTTGTTCTGAGTTTCCTCTCCCAACATGATCGATAAAGCAGTATATAATAAATTATTTTAAAAATAAAAATAAAAGATCAGAGCTTTGAAGAAAATTTGAAGTTCAAAAACAGGACTGAAGAGTATTAAAGAGATAAAACATGAATGAATAATGATTAAGGACTAAACAAGGATAAACTGTTTTCATTCAAATATGGGGAAATAATTCATGTGTCTATCCACTTTGAATCTTATCAATAGGGCTTATACGCGAGAGGCTATTTGGAGAAACACCAGCAGTGGTTCTGTTATATCTTGAGGATCTAAAGAATGGAAAGAGAGAGGGGAAAGAATATAGAGGGATGAGAATAAGGGAAGGGAAATTATTTCACATAAACACATACAAGGAGATATCTCTGCAAATAAGGAGGAGACTAGGTGAAGGATGACACTTGAACATCATTCTCATTTGAACTGGTCAAAAGATCCAAGAACAGGGAAACTGCCACATTTGGACCCTAAAAATCAGTCTCAGATGTCCTTATACAGTAAGTGGATTAGGTATCTAAGAAAATAAAGATGGGAAATATGATTGGGTGTTTAACATGATTTTTGGGGGGAAAGTGCCCTTTAAATGCTAACTAGTAAAGGGCAACTTTAAAAGAAGGGATCAGACATGCTTACTAATAATTTCGAAAATCTGGCAATTTCTAGTTTGATCTTAGATTTCTTGGCATCTCAAATATTCTTAGCTAAGCAAACCTATGTAACTTGTCTTATCTGTTAATTTTCTGAGAAAGGTGACTCTTTCATATTGATTCCCTCTTCCGCCTAGTCCAAAGTCTCGATGTTATAGTGGTTGGAGTACTCCCTTCCAGATTCTATAAATGTACTGTTCCCTGGTTTGGATAATCAGTAACTATTCCTAACCTTCCTCACATTTTTTGCTCTGTCAGCTGAGTAATTATAGAATTTGAGAGTTAGATATTAGTTCTGTAGTCTGCAAACTTTTTGGACTCAGTATCCCTTTACATTAAAAAATAATTAAGATCCCAAAGGCTTTTTCTTTATGTAGGTTGTATTTTTTATTTACCATATTAAATAATAAAACTGATAATTTTTAAATTTTTATTCATTTTAAATAACAAAAAAGCTATTACATGTTAATAGAAATATTTTTATGAAAAAAAACTACTTTCCAAAACAAAAAAAAAGTTCTGAGAACAGTATTGATTTATATAATTTCACAAATATCTTTAATGTATGGCTTAATGGAAGAAATTTAGATTCTCATATCTGCTTTTGCTTCCAATCTGTTGTTTTGATTGAAGAATATAAAGAAAATCTGGGCTTACATAGATATGTAGATGGAAAAGGAGAATGTAATAGATAAAACACATGAATATTATAAAAATAATTTTAACCTCATAGAACCCATGAAAGTGTCTCTGGGAATCCCAGGGGAAAGAACCATACGTTGAGATTGTAGCTCATATCCAAAAGACATTTGTATTAAAATATTCTCAACAAGTGATCATCAAGCCCCTCTTCTGAATATCTCTGATGGAGAAGCTGCCATTTCCTGGAGCAAGCCGTCCCACTTTTGGATGGCTTTTATTGTCAAAAAGTGTATATTAGTCATTTATATTTATTATATATTTATTATATATATTATATTTATAATTATATTAGTCATTTTTGTACTATAAATGTATACAGATTACACTCTCAATTAACTAAAATATTACAGTAATCATACACTGAAAATGTATGCAACATCCCACATCTGTAGTATTCATGTCTTATTTTTTAAATTAAAAGAAACCTATTTTTCCCCATTTAAAAAGAAGAAATTTCCTGAGACAAATTTAAACATAAGCAAAACAAAGTCCCTCAATGATTACATACAAACATCTGTGTGTTTGTACACCCATGGCTTCACCTTCCTAATGGCAGGCATGTTTTCATCATTCACCCTCTGAAATCATGAATAATCACTATATTGATCTTAGCCCTTTCAGCTTTTAAAGGGTGATGCAATGGCTAGTGTGTCAGGACTGGGGTCAGGAAGACTCATCTTCAAATCTGGTCTCAACCACTGACTAGCTATGTGACTTTGTACAAGTCTTAAATATTTAACCCAGTTTGCCTCAGTTTCCTTAACTGTAAAATGAGCTGGAGAAGGAAATGGTAAACACCTCTCTATCTTTAAAAAGAAAAAAAGGATTACAGTCAGTCAGACATAACTGAAATGAATGAACAACAAAAGTCTTCCTGGTATAAATCTAACCTATTCGGAAGGAATAATTTTGTGATATGTTATTTTAGTCTCTTTCCTAATATTTTATTTAAATTTTTGTACCTATGGTTCATCAGAGATAAAGAGAGCCATTTACCCCCAGAGAGAGAACTGTGGAAACTAAGTGTGGATCACAACATAACATTTTCACTCTTTTTGTTGTTGTTTGTTTGCATTTTGTTTTCTTTCTTGGTTTTTTTTCTTTCTGATCTATTTTTCACGTGCAACATAATTGCTTGAAATATGTATAGAAAAACTGCACATTTATATAATGCAAAAAATTAAAGATACAAATGTAAACAAAAAAGAAAAATCAATCTCAGCCCTCAAAGAGCTAATTGAGGAAGACAATAAACAGAAGGCAATTAAGTTTATCATAACTACTTTTTCTACAATTCTATTCAGTTCCTTAATTTCTTTTCTTTTTTTTTTTTAATTAGAATTAACTAGTTAACTGAGCAGAGTAAATAAGAGTCCCTCACTATAACAGTTTGTCTATTTTTCTTTATAATTTATTTAGTATTTTAAGTCTTTAGAAGTTATACAACTGAGTACATATATGTTAAATTTTGAAATCGAGTTGTTGACTCTTTTCAGCAAAACATTGTTTTCCTCTTTTAACTCTTTAAGTATTTTTTTGTTATTTTGCTTTGTTTGAAATCGTAACACCTATCCTGATTTTTTTGTGTTCAGCTAAAGCATAGTAAATTTTATTCCAATCTTTTATTTTAATTGTATGATTTAAGTATATGATTCCTTGTTTCAAGTGTGTTTCTTGTAAACAACATATTTTTGGAATTTGCTTTCTAATCCAGAGAGGGAGCCAATGAGTGCTGAGCCTGGAATCAGTAAAATCTGAGTTCAAATCTAATCTCAGACACATACTAGCTGTATTAAGTCTTGGCAACTCACTTTACCTTTATATGCCTCAATTTTCTCAACTGTTAAATGGGGATAATAAAAGCACCTACCTTCCAGGTTTGTTATATCAAATAAGGTAACATTTATAAAATAGTGGTTTTGCACAGTGTCTAGTATATAATAAAATCATAAAAAGAATCAGTAAATATATAACACTAAAATAAAAAGGCCTCCCCCTCTATTTCTATTTGCCATGATGATGACAAATTTCGCCAAAATTGTGCGGCACTAATTCCTCACAGGTTAGAAGTTTGTTGGTTTGGTTTTTTTTTTTTTCCTATCTCAGATGACTTGGCAGATAGGCCAATAGTTTGTTTTTTTTTTTTTTTTTTTTTTTTTAATAATAACATTTTATTGACAGAACCCATGCCAGGGTAATTTTTTACAACATTATCCCTTGCACTCATTTCTATTCCGATTTTTCCCCTCTCTCCCTCCACCCCCTCCCCTAGATGGCAAGCAGTCCTATATATGTTAAATATGTCACATATCCTAGATACAATATATGTGTGTAGAACCAAACAGTTCTCTTGTTACACAGGGAGAATTGGATTCAGAAGGTAAAAATAACCCGGGAAGAAAAACAAAAATGCAAACGGTTTACATTCATTTCCCAGTGTTCTTTCTTTGGGTGTAGCTGCTTCTGTCCATCATTGATCAATTGAAATTGAATTAGGTCTCTTTGTCAAAGAAATCCACTTCCATCAGAATGTATTTTCATACAGTATCATTGTTGAAGTATATAATGATCTCCTGGTTCTGCTCATTTCACTTAGCATCAGTTCGTGTAAGTCTTTCCAAGCCTCTCTGTATTCATCCTGCTAGTCATTTCTTACAGAACAATAATATTCCATAACATTCATATACCACAATTTACCCAACCATTCTCCAATTGATGGTAGGCCAATAGTTTAAATAACCTTTAAAGAAAAACCAATCAAGGCCAAGTAAAACAGATGCTATTCCTACCAGAGACTAGAAACGTGATTTAATAATGGGGGAGAAAGCACTATATTAGTGACTAAAAGTGTCCTCAGGTCACTTTATTCAAAATTTCTTAGAATGCAAAGACTTTTTTTTTTTGGTTGAAACATTTCCTAGAAATGCCTGGTAAATTTATTTTTTTAATCCATGACACTGGAGGCCTTGCTCTTAAGGTTTTATCCTTTGGTGGTCCTGAATGAGGTTTACAAGTGATATATGTAGTCCAGTTATGGGGAAATTTCCATTCATTGATATATAAAAGATTTTTGCCCTTAGAATTGTCCATCTGATACTCAGTCACAAACTAGCTAGTCTAATTTTAGAATCCTCTACCAATAATAATCTCTTAATAATAATAATAATCTCTTGAAGTATCAAATAATTGTGTTTTTTAACAGTAACATAAGTAGTAGATGTATTGGTTAATTTCAATCAATTGCTTTTTTTCTTTCTTTGTTTCTTTTTTATCTTTGGTTAAAAGGAAAGGACTGTCAGGAGTGTTGGGCTGGAAGAAAGGTGGGGCAGAGGGAAGGAAGATATATTTCAGAAATGAAGATGATATAAAATCACTAGATGTCAATTTTCTTAAAAGCAAATTTAATTAAACAAGATATTTAAATAGAGACTTGGATCTGAATTCTTCCTTCTGGGTTCTAAATTTGAATCTTAGTTTTGCCTTGAAGTGATTGTAACAACCATTTCAAATTTGCAAATATTTCATTTAAATCAGAACACAGAAGTGTTGATCTTAAGGCTAATATATTAAAGCTAATTTCACCTGAGACTTCAGTCTTTTTTGCATATTCTAGAGCTCAGTTAAAACTGCTTGGTTAAAGATGGGTCATTTTGCTGAAATGGAAAAGAGAACATTTACCTTACAAAACCCTAATTGTCATTGTGTACCCAATGACTAGCAATCCTTAGACAATGGTCTTCAACCCTGAAAGCCTAACCTTAGGATGCAAAACTGCCAAAGGGCAGAGATGATGTTGAGCATACAGATGCTATGATCTTTTAATATATGAAAATTGTTAACTGGATAATAGTTATTTTAATAATGAATCCTTTCCTTAGATTTTTATTTCCTGAGACATTCCTATCAAGTCTCAGGATATTAAGGCATGCTTAGGGCTTTTTAACAGAACTCATCCTGCCCTCTGCCTCCTACCTCTATCCCCTGGTTAAAATAAATAGGTTCTATTCTTATATCAACTTACTAGATAATTTAGAGAAGGTCAACTATCAAATTACTTGATGCTGATCCTACCATTGTATTTATAATCCAGCTAAATCAATATACTATGAAAATGCCAAAATGTTTCTCAGTAGTCAAGAGAAACCACCAAAAAGGGAAGGGGAAATAGGCAAATTATCTACATAGCATATTTTAAGATCTGATATGCCTACAAAAAAGAATCTATAATACAGCCAATATAAGGACACTTCCTGTCCATTCAAAATTTAACTGGGATGAAAGGAAGGGTATCCAAATTTCAGAATCAAGGACTGGACTCTAAAGCTTTGTTTACAAAGTATACCTTTGTTGATTTATAACTAAAAATATTAAATATCAAAACACTATTCCAGGAGCTAAGAAAAAAAAGACCCTAATAAGTAGCAGACTGATGAAACAGAACCTTTATTGGTGTTAAGAGGCAGAAAATACAGACTTGAATTCTGATTCTGAAGCCTATTCCTTGTGTTATCATGGGCTATTAACTACCCTCTTGGATTCTATTTCTTATCTATTAGATGAAGGGAGTGTGATTGGATATTTTGAGGTTCCTCATTGTTCTAGATTAGATTATTTTTGTCCCTCAAGGAGCTGAAAGTCTAGTAATAGAGATAAAACAAACAAAATGGAATAGAAAGATCATCAATTCAGACAAGTAAACAAAGTTTGAGACCTTTTCCATACAATATGGCACAAAAGAACAGAAAAAAACCTGAGAATAAAAAAGATTTATTATAAATTCATTTCTGTCATTGCTCTATATATATAAACTCTAAATCTTAAGGCACAGATTATTTATGTCACAGGCCCTTTGGCAGTCTGGTGAAGTATTTGGAACTCTTTCCAGAATAATATTTTTATGTAAACAATATACCTAACATTGTAAAAGAAACCAATTATAATGATGTAGTTATCAAAAATTTTAAAACAAAAAAAATGAGTTTAATGAACTCCATGTTAAATCTTACTCTAAAGATAATTCAATGAGTTCCAACATTTAAAAAAAACTTAACAATAGAAATGGAGGAAATCAAATTCATCAAATGAGCGTCACTTTCAAAAGCAAATATGTTTAAGGTTGTCACTATTAATTGGTCAATTCAAAAGACAGATTGGGGTAGAACTGAGTATAATGTTGATTCTAAAAAGCAAAACCGTGTAGCAAAATGTAAAAAGAATTAAATTTTATACAAATGAGGTGCCAGAATAATTAAGATGGTGGAAGAAGGGTGATAGTTCTGGAATCCTATTCACATAACTTAAAAATAAGTAAGAGGGGGAGGGAATAGTGATAAGGGAGGTGTAGAAAGATGTGTACATCAATGGGAATGGGAAAGGTAGGAGGAGAGGATAAAGGAGGAATCTTTGGGGGAGAGGTAGGTTAAGTAATTGCAAAGCAAAGGACTCAGTAGGAATAGGAAATAATACATACAAATAACAATGATGATCAGAAGTAGAACATATTTGAAAAAAGCAGAATTAATAAACATTGATTTCAAAGTTAAAGCTAAAATAGATTTAATCAAAAAAGAAAAATAGGGAAAATATACTAAATGCCAGACATATAAATTTATATTGTTTTAGAATATTTAAAATAATTAGGTAGTATATGGTTGGAATATTACAATGGTGTAGGAAATGACCAATTGATAGTTTTAGGAAAAAATGGAAAGACTTGGACTTATATGTTATCTACCTTCAGAGAAACAGAACAAACAAGCTTAGTATGGCCTATATAGATATACATGAATATATATATGTGCGTGATTATAAATATCTATGTATATACTTGTGTGAATCACATATTAAGTGTTGTATAAAGATATGTTGCATATAGTTGTATATACACATTCAGGTACACATATGTATACATATATGTATATCTCTCTTTTTCATACTTCATTGTATCCTTCCTGAGGGAGGAAAGGGAAAAAAGAATAAAGTAAAGTATACAGCAGAGAACAAAGGAAAACCTACAAGGAAGCAAAGAAAAATTAGACAGATCGGAACACAATGTGTAGTTTTCTTTTCTTTTTTTTGAGCAGTTTTCTTGAAATGGACAGTAATTACTGTCTCATTTTTTGAATCCTCTGTGTTCTGCTATGCATAAAAGCAAATGTTTCTTTTTCTTTTTAAAAAATTGTCCTATTTTGTTTGTTTTTCTATTCTGAAATTTTTAAAAGTTTAAAAAAAGCAAATGGTTTGGGTTAACCAATGTGTCAATAGGAACCTTGTGTGGCAATGTATTTTAAACCTCTTTAATTCACCTAGTATATTACAGTCAAATAAAAAGATAAGATTTAATGAAAGATAAGATAGCTAAACTCCTCGAGGGCAGAAAATGCCTTTAAAACTATTATCTCCTTACACTTACTAAAGTGATCAATTCATGATTATAAAAGTGAATCTTACAGTCTACTTGTAAAAGATGCATATTTTACACACACACACACACAAGAGAGAGAGAGAGAGAGAGAGAGAGAGAAAGAGAGAGAGAGAGAGAGAGATTAAAAGTATGCTATCAGTGAAAGATTTGAATCTTTTGAGGGTTTAAGAATAATGTCATTATTTACCTCAGTAGACCTTACTAACATGAGGCTTTGAGTACAGGAAATGTTCAGTAAGTGTTTACTGAATTTTTTTTTTAAGTTATTATTTGGTTAATAGAACAAAACTAGAAAGGATGTGAATTTCACCTTTCTTTCAGCACAATAATATAATTGAAGTTGCATAATAAAAAATAGCTTAGTAGAAATTTAATGGTATTAGACACAATTTAGATATGCTTATCATAAATTCAACCTCATAAGAAGCAAGACTAAAATGAGCAAATAGCACAGGTGATAGCTTAGTTCAGATTTGACTGACTAAATTTTCTATATGACTATGATATCAAATATTCTGTCTCAATTTTCTCATGTAACAACAGTGTTAAAGTAAGTGTAAAGAGTAATCAAAACTTTTTTTATTTTGTTTTTTGTCTTCTCTCTCTTTTTCAAAATAAGTCACTAGAAAAAGTTTGACATTATTACATCCAGTGAAATCAGGAGACAGGATACAGCCAGCTGATCCTACCTTTGAAAGAAAGAAGTATCCTAAAGAGAGTTATAAGTGGCCCCACCCAATTTGGTATGTCCACATTTCTCTGAGATTTGGCTACTCTGGAACTATAAAAACACATTGGTTGGTGAAACCTAACTGGTTTTTCCAACAGTTTTTAAGCTTAAAAAGTTTAGTGCCTTCATAAAAAAATAATGTTCAGTTATTTCCAACTCTATATGGCTCCATGGATTTTTGTATATAGGGTTTGTTTGGCAAAGATACCAGAGTGATTTGCCATTAATTTTTCTATCATGATCCCATTTTACAGATGAGAAACTGAAGCAAATAGAGGTTAAGTGACTTGCCCAGAATCACTCAGCTAGTAAATGTCAGGTCACATTTGAATTCAGATCTTCCTGATTTCAAGTCCCAAGCTCTAACCACTGCACTCCTAGCTCTTCCACAAAATAATACTAAGTTGATTAAAATTTTTTAACTTTGTTTTTTCTGTGACTTTCTTCCTTCCATCAGGAAGAAACCTAAATGGATTCCCAAATTATCTAGTTCTATGGAATAATGTAAAGTTAGAATCTATAGTTAATTCATTCATCTGGTTTCCAATCTAGTTACCATCTTTAAAAACAGTCACAACAGGGGCTGCTAGGTGGTGCAGCGGATAGAGCACCAGCCCTGAAGTCAGGAGGACCTGAGTTCAAATCTGGTTTCAGACACTTAACACTTCCTAGATGTGTGACCTTGGACAAGTCACTTAACCCCAATTGCCTCAGCAAAAAAAAGTCATAACAACCTAAATGGGAACTTAGCTTTCCTAGATTTCTCTTAATACCATAAGTTAAGAAGTTAGCTTTCCCAGACTATCTTGATTGGTATATCTTCTTTTTAAACTTTTATTTTCAAAACATATGCATAGAAAAAATTCCCAGGACCACATGGATTTACATGTGAATTCTACCAAACATTTAAAGAACAATTAACTCCAATGCTATATAAACTATTTGAAAAAATAGGGATTGAAGGAGTCCTACCAAATTCCTTTTATGACATAGACATGGTACTGATACCTAAACCAGGTAGGTTGAAAACAGAAAAAAAAAATTATAGACCAATCTTCCTAATGAATATTGATGCTAAAATCTTAAATAAAATATTAGCAAAAAGATTACAGAAAATCATCCCTAGGATAATACACCATAACCAAGTAGGATTTATATCAGGAATGCAGGACTGGTTCAATATTAGGAAAACTATTAGCATAATTGACTATATCAATAACCAAATTAACAAAAACCATATGATCCTCTCAAGAGATGGAGAAAAAGCATTTGATAAAATCCAGCATCCATTCCTAATAAAAACACTTGAGAGTATAGGAATAAATGGATTTTTCCTTAAAATAGTCAGGAGCATCTATTTAAAACCATCAGTAAGCATCATATGTAATGGGGATAAACCAGAACCATTCCCAGTAAGATCAGGAGTGAAATAAGGTTGCCCACTATCACCATTATTATTCAATATTGTATTAGAAATGCTACTTTCAGAAATAAGAGTTGAGAAAGAGATTAAAGGAATTAGAGTAGATAATGAGGAAACCAAATTATCACTCTTTGCAGATGATATGATGGTATACTTAGAGAACCCCTGAGATTCTACCAAAAAGCTATTAGAACTAATTTACAACTTTAGCAAAGTTGCAGGATACAAAATAAATCCACATAAATCCTCAGCATTTTTATACATCACAACAAAATCCAACAGCAAGAGATACAAAGAGAAATTCCATTCAAAATAACTGTTGATAGCATAAAATATTTGGGAATCTATCTACCAAAGGAAAATCAGGAATTATATGAGCAAAATTACAAAACACTTTCCACACAAATTAAGTCAGATCTAACCAATTGGAAAAATATTAAGTGTTCTTGGATAGGCTAAGCGAATATAATAAAGATGACAACACTACCTAAACTAATCTAATTATTTAGTGCTATACCAATCAGATTCCCAAGAAACTATTTTAATGACCTAGGAAAAATAACAGTAAAATTCATGTGGAAGAACAAAAGGTCAATAATTTCAAAGGAACTAGTGAAGAAAAAAAAAACACATGAAGGCAGCCTAATTGTACCTTATCTAAAGCTATATTATAAACAGCGATCACCAAAACCATTTGGTATTGGGTAAAAAATAGATTAGTTGACCAGTGAAATAGGTTAGGTTCACAGGGCAAACAAAATAGTCAATAATTATAGCAATCTAGTGTTTGACAAATCCAAAGATCCCAATTTTTGGGATAAGAATTCACTATTTGACAAAAACTGCTGGGAAAACTGGAAATTAGTATGGCAGAAACTAGCATTGACCCACACTTAACACCATACACCAAGATAAGATCAAAATGAGTCCATGATTTAGGCATAAAGAATGAGAATATAAATAAATTAGAGGAACATAGGATAGTTTAGCTCTCAGACTTGTGAAGGAGTAATTTGTGACCAAAGAAGAACTAGAGATCATCATTGATCACAAAATAGAAAATTTTGATTATATCACATTAAAAAGCCTTTATACAAACAGAACTACTGCAAACAAGATTAGAAGGGAAGCAATAAACTGGGAAAACGTTTTAATACTTAAAGGTTCTGTAAAGGCCTCATTTCCAAAATATATAGAGAATTGACACTAATGTGTAAGAAATCAAGCCAATCTCCAATTGATAAATGGTCAAGGGATATGAACAGACAATTTTCAGATGATGAAATTGAAACTATTTCTACTCATATGAAAGAGTGTTCCAAATCACTATTGATCAGAGAAATGCAAATTAAGACAACTCTGAGATACCATTACTGTCAGATTGGCTAAGATGACAGGAAAAAATAATGATCAATGCTGGAGGGGATGTGGGAAAACTGGGACACTGATGCATTGTTGGTGGAGTTGTGAATGAATCCAACCATTCTGGAGAGCAATCTGGAATTATGCCCAAAAAGTTATCAAACTGTGCATACCCTTTGATCCAGCAGTGTTTCTACTGGGCTTACATCTCAAAGAGATATTAAAGAAGGTAAAGAGACCTGTATGTGCCAAAATGTTTGTGGCAGCCCTTTTTGTGGTGGCTAGAAACTGGAAAATCAATGGATGCCCATCAATTGATGGTTGGGAGAATGGTTGGATAAATTGTGGTATATGAATATTATGGCATATTCTTGTTCTGTAAGAAATGACCAGCAGGATGAATATAGAGAGGCTTGGAGAGACTTACATGAACTGATGCTGAGTGAAATGAGCAGAACCAGGAGATCATTATACACTTCAACAATAATACTGTATGAGGATGTATTCTTTTTTCTTTTTTTTTTAAATAACTTTTTATTGCTAGAACCCATGCCAGGGTGAATTTTTTTACAACATCATCCCTTGCACTCACTTCTGTTCCGATTTTTCCCCTCCCTCCCTCTACCCTCTCCCCCAGATGGCAAGCAGTCCTATACATGTTAAAGAGGTTACAATATATCTTAGATACAATATATGTGGGGAGAACTGAACAGTTCTCTTGTTGCTCAGGGAGAACTGGATTCAGAAGGTATAAATAACCCAGGAAGAAAAACAAAAATGCAAGCAGTTTACATTCATTTCCCAGTGTTCCTTCTCTGGGTGTAGCTGCTTCTGTCCATCCTTGATCAATTGAAACTGAGTTAGATCTTCTCTTTGTCAAAGAAATTCACTTCCATCAGTATGAGGATGTATTCTGATGGAAATGGATATCTTTGACAAAGAGAAGATCTAATTCAGTTCCAACTGATCAATGATAGACAGAATCAGCTACATCCAGAGAAGGAACACTGGGAAATGAATGTGGACTACTTGCATTTTTGTTTTTCTTCTCGGGTTATTTTTACCTTCGGAATCCAATTATTTTTGTGCAAAAAGAGAACTGTATGGATCTGCACACACATTTGTATCTAGGACATACTTTAACATATTTAACATGTATAGGAATGCTTGCCCTCTAGGGAAGGGGGTGGAGGGAAGGAAGGGAAAAGTCAAAACAGAAGTGAGTGCAAGGGACAATGTTGTAAAAAATTACCCATGCATATGTTCTGTCAATAAAAAGCTATAATTTAAAACAAAACAAAACATATGCATAGTTTTCAACATTTGCCCTTGCAAAACCTTGTGTTCCAAATGTTTTTCTCCATCCCCTCTTCCCCCCCTTCCTTTAGACAGCGGGTAATCTAATATATATTAAACATGCAATTCTTTTATACATATTTCCACAATTATCAAGCTGCACAAGAAAAATCAAGAACAAAAAGGAAAAAAATAAGAAAGAAAACAAAAAACAAGCAAACAACAATAACAAAAAGTAAAAATACTATGTTATGATCCACATTCAGTTCCCACAATCCTCATTTTGGGTGCAAATGGTTCTCTCCATCACAAGATCATTGGAACTAGCCTGCTGATTGGCATATCTTTAGGCGAGTCTGGGACCTGGTCTGTCACCTGTTTCCTGATTCCTTCCCTCTGACTTATACCTTTTACTTCTCTAATCTCCCTGAGAAACCCTATATATTTCCCCTATTTAAAAAATCTGCTAACGATGAAGATCTCTGCTAAATTCTTTTCAGGATTAAGTCTACTATTAGTTACTTTTGCTTTTCTTCATAGTGCCATATCTCTAATGGGGCCTTTCTTCTTAGTCTAGCTAACTCTGATTAGTCTGCTAAACTCCTATATAATCTGTCAGTCAATGGCTTTCTCCTACCTCATGGAATATTTCCTTTCTCCTGCTATTTGTGAATTTGAGGAACTTGACTTTTTCCTTGGTAACTAAACGTTCTCCCAACTATATTTCATATTTACTATTCCTGGTGTCTATTGTATCCCTTCATTTTTTCTATAACCTCTTTTAAATAAATCTACCTTTTGTCAAAGAGAATGATCATTGTGAATTTGTCATATGTTTATTTCAAACTAGGTATTGCTATTTCAACCACATCATATCTGTAATGCTAAAGAACTGATAAGACAACACTGTGTCTTTAAGCTCCAAGAACAAGATCCACAGACAAAAAAGGCTACTGAGAAGAGACAAAGTTCTAAGGAAAAACATATTTTCATTAAACCTATGCCCTCCAGCAGATTCTAACACAGTATTTTTATTTTTTTTAGTCTTTTTTATTAAAGATTTTTATTTACAAAACATATGCATGGGTAATTTTTCAACACTGACCCTTGCAAAACCTTTTGTTCCAAATTTTCCCCTCCTTTTCTCCACCCCCTCCCTTAGATGGCAGGTAGTCCAATACATGTTAAATATGTTGATATGTCAAATCCAATATATGTATACATAGTTATATAGTTATCTTGCTACACAAGAAAAATCAAATCAAGAAGGAAAAAAACTGAAAAAAAGAAAACAAAATGCAAGCTGACAACAGAAAAAGTAAAAATGCTATGTTATGGTGTACCACATTCAGTTCCCATGGCTCTCTTCATCACTGAACAACTGGAACTGGTTTAATCATCTCATTGTTGAAGAGAACCATGTCCTTCAGAATTGATCATCCTAAAGTCTTGTTGCCATATATAATGATCTCCTGATTCTGCTCATTTCACTTAGCATCAATTCACTTAAATCTCTCCAAGCGTCTCTGAAATCATCCTACTGATCATTTCTTACAGAACAAAAATTTTCCATGACATTCATATAACATAACTTATTCAGCCATTCTCCAACTATGGGCATCCACTCAGTTTCCAGTTTTTTGCCACTACAAAAAGGGCTGCCACAAACATTACACACATGTGTATACCTTTCCCTCCTTTAAGATCACTTTGGGATATAAGCCCAGTAAAACACGACTGGATCAAATGGCATGTACAATTTTATAGCTCTCTGTTCAATTTCAAATTGCTCTCCAGAATGGTTGGATCCTTTCACAATTCCACCAACAATGTATCAGTGTCCCAGTTTTCCCACATCCCCTCCAACATTTGTCTTGTCATCTTAGCCAATCTGACAGGTGTGTAGTAGTATCTCAGAGTTGTCTTAATTTGCATTTCTCTTATCAATAGTGATTTAGAACATCTTTTCATATGACTAGAAAGTTTCAATTTCTTCATCTGAAAATTGTCTTTTCACATCTTTTGACCATTTATCAATTGAAGAATGGCCTGAATTCTTATAAATTTGAGTCAATTCTCTATATAATTTAGAAATGAGGCCTTTATCAGAACCTTTGAATGTAAAAATGTTTTCCCAGTTTGCTTCCCTTCTAATCTTGTCTGCATTAATTTTGTTTGTACAAAAACTTAATATAATCAAAATGACCTATTTTGTGATCAATAATGATCTCTAGTTCTTTTTTGGTCACAAATTCCTTCCTCCTCCACAGATCTGAGAGGTGAACTATACTATGTTACTCTCATTTGTTTATAATATCATTCGTTCTGTCTAGATCATGAACCCATTTCGACCTTATCTTGGTGTTATGTGTGGGTCAATGCCTATTTTTTTGCTGTACTAGTTTCCAATTTTCCCAGCAGCTTTTGCCAAATAGTTGATTCTTATCCCACAAGCTGGAGTTTTTGGGTTTGTCAAACACTAGATCACTATAGTCATTGACTATTTTGTCATGTAATACATAGTATTTTTAAAACAAAAAAGGATTCATAGAGATTCTTGTTTATTATAACAAGGGTTAGAAAAAAAATAAAAGCCTAACATATTGTAATTAAGACATCTAGCAGTTTTTCCATTTGTGGAAAAAACTGGCATACTGCTACAATATTTGCCTTGGGAAAAAATTCTTTCATCCTTTAGAGATATGTGGTAGACAAAAAGTCTTCACTGAACCTGGGCTGGGTCTCATGAGAAAACGATTAAAGGAAAATTGGAAGATGATGATGTCATGTCCCTCAGACCTATCAAATCAGTGGCACATTCAGCATTTCTCAGGGAAGTTATCTCTCAGATTTCATCTGAGTACGCTTGGGATGTTACCAAAGCTCAGAAATTTTGCCAAGCATGTTACTTCCATTTTCTTGAGGAAGGGTTTTATCAAATAGGACAATCATTATTAAATATTCATGTGAAATTCCTAAAGTGGGCTAGGTACAATCAGCCAATGAGAAGAGATAAAAGTTCTTCCCAAAGGACTAATGTTCAAACTCATCAGTTTAGCACAAGGGCTTCTATAGCCTGAATTTAACTCTTTTTTTTTTTCCATCCATATCCTAGAATGGAGCTTTATCAGCCGTCTTCCATCAATTGACGTCTAATCAAATCAATTTACTATAGTGCTATAACTGTACTGATGGGGAAAAAACCCACACTAATAATAAATTCTTCATACATAACTTTATACAGTTATTGTCTCTGGATCTTAAGTTTCTTAATCTTTAAAGGACAAGACTGGATCAGGATCCAGAGATTACTTCCAGCTATAAAATCATTATTTCTTTACACCTCACAGCACCTAACAAAGTGATTTGCATGTAGCAGGCATGCAAATATTTGATTAATAAAGTTAAAAAAACACAAAAACACCATTTCTCATGAAAACCAATGGAATGAGCACATTTTAAAAAAAATTACTATCTTTTTCCTTCAAGAGTTATTAAAAAGAGAGTGCTTCTTTTATCATCTTTTGGGGGACAGATGGCTTTCAGGAATGAATCTGAAGTTACAAATAACTTCTGAGAATAAGCCAATTAAAAAAAATAATAGTGGCCCAAATGTAATCTTGAACTGAATCCATCTTAACAGGCTCAAGTGACAACTGAGCAATTGTAGGTCAATCTCTTCCTCTCACCACTGAGTCTGTAGATACAACATGAATCTTGATGCTTAAGGTGAAGACAAGGGAAAAAAAAAAACATTTCTTTGTGACAAAAAAAAAAAAAAAAAAAAATCAAACTCACTTATTGTCCTAGTCCTTCATCATGGGAACTAGCAGTCATTTTGATTTCAGAAGAAATGGAAGATTCTTGTTCCCAGATTGCCTTTAGTAGGGCACTTAAGTTCTCACTAAAGTCAACATAACATTTCATATACCACCCGACTATTCCTACTTCGTCACTCATTAGAGTGACTTTCTCATAAATTCTATCAAGAAAGGAAAGTAAAACAGCCCTTTTAACATAAAATTTATCAAGCTTCATGTTCATCTGATCATTTCTAATGTATGCAATGCAACATAAGGTAATATAACAGTGTAGCACATAAGGTAACAAAATGTAACACAATATATAAAGAAACACATTGTAGCATAAGGTAGCATAATCCCCTTGATGCTGCTGCTTTCCTTTCATTATTATCTCCAATTTATCCTGAACATACCTAATTAGTACATGTCTGTTTACAAGTTTTCTTTCTCATTTGGCTCTTAGCACTTTGAGAGCTGGCACTGTCTTTTGCTCTTCCCTTTATCTTATAGCATGAAGCAGAGTGCCTGGCACATGATGCTTAATACATGTTTGTTGACTTTGACTTGACACATTGAAGATAGGGGCCTCTTTGTTTCTGGACTGTAATTTCAACACCTTACAAATAGTGGGCAATGAGTAATTTTTATGGAACTGAATTGATTGTTTCCACTTCCTAGGATTCTTATTTATTATTACTCTCACACCATCTTCAACTACTGAGAATTTTTGTCAGCAAGCAGTATATTTACAAAGCATCCTAGATACCTCTACATTCAAGATATAGAATAGAGAGTGGAGGAGAGCAACAGAGGGGAAGGTCAAGAAAAATGTGCTAGGCCTGACATCCTTTATCTCAACTCTTTGTACACAATCGCCACCCTTTGTACCCTAACACCTAAATAAAATTTGGTCAGTGTGGCCAAATGAAATGAAATTTAGTGATATATGCCATACTTAAAGCTGAGAGGAAAAATAAAAATAATTTGCTACTACCCCTTCATTTTCTAAGTAAGAGAACTAAGGTGTGACATCTCCAAGGTCACATATCGGTCATCATAAACATAAAATATCTAAAAGTCACTCCATAGCAAAACTCTCACAAATACTCTGAAACCAGAACAAAGCAGTTTAAAATTTGGAATTCATCTTAAAAAATAGAAACCCAACCCATAAGATATTCCTTAAAAAGGACTGAATAACAAATTTAATTGTGAACTAATTGCTTATCAACCAAACAGGTAACTATCAGCTCACTGGGATAGACAAAATAAACGAGGTAATATGTGATTACCTAAAAAAAGATACTTCATCAGAAACCAGCCAAAGAATTTTTTTTTTTTTGTATTTTAAAGATTAAAATCCAGTTTTCCAAATACCACCTGTTCCTTTAGAAAATTGCAATAGATAAAAATATGATCTTGGCCATTCAAGTTCTTTGACTTAATCTTGCTTCTCAATGAAATTTTTTACCCTGCTTTGCTTCAGGACACTGAAAATAAGTTCAGCGGGTCTCTTATAATGCAGATCTTTTATTCCTTCTTCCTTATTCCTTCCCTACCCCAAGTCAGGTTGCTTCTAATCTTTGTACCTTCCTAAGATCATAGATCATAAAATCATAATTTTAATGATGAAAGGCACCTTGGTTCTCTAGTCCAACAACCCCTTTATTTCACAAATAAGAAAACTTAAGCCTAGAGACATATTGTGACAGAAGCCGGATTGGAGCCCAAGTTCTCCAACTTCAAATCAAGTTCACAAAGTAACAAGCTGCTATTATTTCTTATCTAAAAAAATATAGTGCCTTGACCTTTTCAGTTTTCAATTCCACCTTTACTTCTGATTGTCAAGGCTTTGGACTTAAGAAAAAGAACTAAGACAAGAGGCCTCTCTATAAGTTAAAGACAGCTGATAACTGAATGGGAAAATATCAATCTAACAACTGTGGTTCAGAAAATCTTAGATTAATTATAATACATGCTGCTTTTAAAACTTTTTTTCCTTATTAAAACGTGACAGTCATTTTTTTTAATAAATGAAGAATGAAGAAGAGGACCGTTTATTAAAATGAACTTCTGTTAAACTTTGTTATATTAAATTGTTTTAAAATATTATAGATGACAAATATCAAACATGAAAATTTCTGTAAAGGATACAGAGTATTATATAAAATATAGTAATATTTTATAAAGATGTACATATGAAGTTAAATCTTTTAAAAGACTGAGGTTTTTAATAGGAGCCATTCTTCAACTGATAAATGGGTCAAAGAATATGAACAGATAGTTTTCAGAGAAAAAAAAAAAAGAAAGCTATCAACAATCATATTTAAAAATGCTCCAAATCATTTTTTTCAATTATTAGAAAAAAATGTAAATTAAAATATAACTCTGAAGTACCACTTCATATCCATCAGATCATCTTAGATGACAGAAAAGGAAAATGACAAATGCTTAAAGGGATGTAGAAAAGTGGTATACCAATGGAGTTACTGGTAGAGCTGTGAAATAATTCAACTATTCTGGAGAACAATTTGGAACTATGCCCAAAGAGCTATAAAACTCTGTATACCCGTTAACTCAACAATACTAATTCTATATCCCAAAGAGATCAAAGAAAAAGGAAAAGGATCTATGTTTTTGTGGTGGCAAAGAATTCGAGAATAAGGAGATGTCTATCAATCAAGGTAGTCAAGTCATAGCTCAACAAGCTATGGCATATGAATGTGATAAATGTATTGTATTGCAGGAAATAATAAATGGAATGGTTTTCCAGAAAAACCTGGGAAGACTTATATGAAATAATGCAAAATGAAGTGAAATAGATCCAGGAAAACTATATAATAACAGCAATACTGTGAAAATAATCTACTGTGAAAAACTTAAGTAACTCTACAGTAACTTAGTAACAATACAGTGATCTACCTCAACTCCAAAGGACTCATGATATAATAGTTACCTCCAGATAAAAATTGGATCTACTATGAGAGATGGAAGCATATTTTTCCTTTTTTGTGGGGAAGGAAAAACGAAGGGGAAACAAGGCTAATGCATTTTTAACATGTATTGTATTTCTTCCCTTCTCAATAAAAGTATATACTAAAACTGACACAATAGTAACAAAACTGTTCTGCTTGCCTATATCCCTTTCTGAATTCATGCATAAACAAACATGGTATTAAGAAATTAAAATACTTTGTAAAAATCTTCAATTTCATTTCCACAGCATTAGATAAGCTAAGACTGTGTGGGAAAGGCGTCATTACTTTCATTTTACAAACAAAATTAATGCTCAAAGAAAAGAATATAACATGTGATTTTAAAATTGATAAAAGGAAAGAAGATGCTCACTAAGTATTAAAAAAAAAAAAAAAAGAAAAAAATAAGAATGGTAGAAGGCCACTGTCTCTCCAATATCTTTATGTCTGACAAAAAATCAGAAACAGTAGGTAGGAAATGAAATGGTTATACCTATATTTAGATCAAGTAATTTGTTCTATATAATAACACTTCACAGGGTTGTTATGAGGATCAAATGAGATAATAAATATATGCCAAGTACTTTGCAATTTTAAAACCCTATATAAATGTAAGACATTTTTAATTTTTAAAATATTATTTCCAAATCCAATTCTGTGGCTTTGAAAAAGCAAAAGAATTTGAAAATTTAAGAGGTCAAAAAGGAACTATATGAATAAACTTTCTCAAACATGTGACAACCTTCTCATCAATGACAACAAATGATTTTACGGCAACTATTATTAGCAGGCAACCAGGAAGATATGACCAAAGAAGGTGTTTTATAGAAGCTTATTAATTCTAAAAGACTTCTGTTTGGTTATACATGTATATATTAGTCATAGTCAAGAGGTGAAGTAGGAGTTCACTTCTAATTAATATGGTGTTATTCTCTTCCCTCAAAATTTAAATATTTGCTATAAATAATATTTTTATAGGACAAGTACACTTAGGTCCTTTCTACTTTACATAGTATTCTCTCTTCCTCCTCCTCATCCTGTTCAGTATTAGAATCTATTTACATAACCCTAAAATAACAGAAGGAAATATAAAAAAACCTTAAACCTAGATACAGTTGTCTTTCCAATACACCTTTCATAAAAGCAAGCTGCTTATGATTACCTAACTCCTAGTATCTCCTAGAATTATCTTCTTTTACTACTCTCCTTTCCCATCATACACTTACCTTTTCCTATTTCCACTGTACTTTCAGTCTGACACTTATTAGTACCTACCAACAAACATATAGGGCACATTATAAATGCTAAATAATAAATGCCACTTGCCTTTTTGCCCTCTTCCTGATTCATAATCTAGTGAGAAGAACACTAGTCTACAAACCAAGAAACCAAGGTTCTGGACAAGGCATCTCTATTCTTCTATCTGTATGGCTTTAGAAAGAATCCAAGCTCCTTGAGGGTAGAATTACTTCATTGCCAAACCTGTATTTCCAGTGTCTAGCACACATAATATAGCTTAATTACAGTCCACTAAACTTTGAGTTACTTGAGAGCAGGAACTTTTTTCTTGCTTTTTTTTTTTTTTTTTTTTTTTTTGGTAAACGTGCTTATCACAGTACCTAGCACAGAGTAAAAACTTAATGTTTACTGATTAACTACTGTGTATTAAATGCAATTGGTGCTTAATAAATGTCCTGATTGGCTTTTTACATCTCTAAAGTAGTATAAACTACTTCTGCCCTTCCTATTTCACAAAAGTTGTGATAACAAAATGAGGCAACACACATAAAAATTATGTGTACATCATAAACCCAATAAAAATGTGTTATTATTATAAGATGACCTTGGCTAATCCAAAATCAAACAAACAAGACAGCCTGGGGAAAAAATTATAAGGAATCAAGTATTAGATCTTCAAACTGTAGACAGAAGAAAAAGACGATTTTGCCTTGAACCTTACATTATAATATAGGTCTTATAGGAAAATGGTTGTCCATCCATACAGTGGCAGAAACCATAAGAAACAAGGCATCCTGCTTACCGTGTTGCATTTTGTGCCACACACCACTTGCCGGTGATTCAGCCACTGAGATGCAAATACTTTGTTAAGGGTCCCAAGGTGAAACTCTCTCTCCTTCAGGAGACTGGGAAGGTGTTGTGCTGCATAACCATGCAACACTCGGTAGTAACTGGACTCATTCTGCAACCTGACTTCTCTGCCTTTCAGGTAGTAGACCAAGGACCTCTTCACTGGAGGGAGTCTTTTCCTTTTGTTTAGTGAATGATCCCAGCCAAACTGTGGAAAGCAATATCAGAAATCATAGGCTGCAGCCACTGCCCTTCTGAATATGAAACCCTATAAACATCTATGAAAAATGGTAATCTAAGCTATAGTTTTTTAAGTAATCTGCCTTGAACACAACAGAGGAAGAAACTTGATCCAGAGGCTCTGTTTAATTCATAGTTCCAGTAAAGATGCTTATAGATAGACTGGTGTGTAAGCACCACAGAGGTGAAAGAACAAAAAACAGGGAGAGAAACACATAAAAAAAGGGACAGACAGATTGACAGAGGGGGGAGGAGAGAAAGAGCTAGAGAAAGACAGAGAAAAAGAGGAGGGGAGGGAGGAAAGAAAAAGGGTGGAAGGGGGACAGAGAGAGGGAGGGAAAGAGAAAGTTTATCCCAGAAGTGGCCCGGGGCTGTCTACCACCATCTTCCAGCAAGGCAGAATTGAAAGGCAGAAGAGATTTGGGGGAGAGGAGAAGCACCTTTTCAGCCACAGGAGGAGGCAGGGAGGGGGTGGGTCCCATACCGACCTGGGACACATCTCTGTCCAGCCCCCTCCTCCCTCTACGCTTGCAATCACTACGAAGCATCGAAAGAGTTGTGCTGGACTAGGCAGGCCTAGAAAAGGGCAGGCGATCCTCGGACAGGATGCCTAGGTCCCTAGGCCTTCCCAGCGCCAGGGCAGTCCTAGCTCCCTCGGCCGCGACCCCCGCGCTCCAGACAGTTGCGGGGGTTCGAAAAGTCAAACACAAACACGAGACCGGGAGGGGATCCGGCCAGGAGGCCGCGGGGATAAAGAGACCCGAGTTGGACCCCCAGTTTATATCAATGACCCTCCCCCCAAAGGGACGGCCTTGACTGGGGGCAAAGAGCTAGGGCGAACTTGGCCCCGAGCTGCTTCCCTTGCCTCAGGCCGCAGGTGAGGAAGATCCGGCCCGAGGACAAGGGGTACGGAAGCCCCATTATGTGTTTGGAGGGGGGATCGGGAAGAGGACTTCTCACCGACGTAAGAGGAAAGGCAGGCTTTAGAAGGACGATCTTTTTTGGAGGGGAGGAAGATGAAGGCAGGGCTCGTTTTGCCCTCAATGACAGTCCAGGCCCAGATCCTTGCAGCTCCCCTCTACCCCTTACTTTTCACTGTCCATCCTCCGAAGGCCTGCTCGTTCGCCTTCCCCGGAGAGCCCCGGGCCTAGATCCGCCTCCGGTTGACAACGCTTCGGGCCTGTTCCCGGTTCCTACGCAGCCCCGACATCCCCCTCCCCCGCGGTCCTCGGTACCCTTTGCCAAGCCTCCCCACCTCTCCGTCCCCCGGTTACCTGCTGGCCCTGGGTCCCGCTCCCGGTCCCCGGCGCCGCGGGCGCTTTCCGCTTCCTGCTAACTGTTTTCCGGGCCATAGTGGGAGACGCCGCGGCGGCCCCGCAGCCACATGGGGCGGCAGGACCGGGGGGAGCGGGGGGCGGCCGCGCTGCGGGGCATATACTGGGGGAGGGGGCGGGGAACTGGATAGGGTGAGGGGGGGGAAAGAGACGCAGGAGAAGCGGCGAGGGGGGGAGGAGAGATGCCTGGGACTGGAGGGAGGACTGGGGCAGGGGAGGGGGAGGGAGGAAGCCCGGACTGAGAGGCGCAAGCGACCAGGGAAGAAAAAAGGACGGCGAGCGACAGGCACCAAAACACTCTCCCTCCCCCGTCACCCCGTCTCTCTCGTCACCCCGTCACTTCGTCACCAGCTGCGCAGCCGTGCTTTACGGTGCGTTGCTATGGAGACACCTCCCGGAAGGGTGCATCGGAGGACGCTGGAAAGCGTTCGGGATGGTTGCCTAGATGCCGCTCCGCCTTTTCCAACCACCTCTTTTTTTTCCCCCATCTCCCTCGGGCAATAGCCACACTTCCGCTTCTAGCTTCCTCCACCTTATTTTCTCCCTACACCTTCACTTCCAGTCTCACCTGGGGAGGGGTGGAGGTGGGGTGTATAGGCTAAAAGAGAGAGCACACTCGTACTTGAGTGGGCGCCGCGTTAGCTAGACTGATGGCGGACGGTTGGCCTCCAAAGGCCTGGTCGGACAAAGGCTGTCGGCTTCGTAGTTCTTAACTAACCCCGAGTCAAACTTCTCTTTCACGTCATCATCTCAGAATAGGAACAGCTATGTCACCGAATTGGAGCGAGAAATGACGTAATCACACGGATCCTAATTGATGGAGCACTTAGCTATATAAAGTGGCCTCCCACACACTCTACAGGCCCCAGAGCATCCAATCAGAACCCAACCTGGGAAGTCATTTGGTCTAGAGCCACACAGTACCTAGTAATCAAAGGGATTTGAATCCACATCCTTGCTGACAAATTCAGCACCAAGGGGCTTTTCTTCATTCAGCAAACAAGTGTAATCATTTTCTTTAAGCAAAGCAGTCAGTACCTTAGGTCCAAAGAGAACTGAGTCCCAGTCCCCTCTCTGAAAGAATTTAGTGATCTAGCAAGGAAGCTTCCTACAACATTCTCCAACCCCTTTAGAGCGACTCAACAACCTGCCATATGATATCACCTCCTATTTAGGCTCTCTAATGACTCAAAAGAAGGACGCACAGGAAGGCCAATGCCAGGTTATCATACTTAGGACACTGAATCATTATGATTGGCAGAGGAAAACATCCAACCAAACAACCAGATGCTTACACCCCATCACAAAATCTTATTGGACCTGAAAGAATTTGGGGCCCAGAATTAGAAGCACTGATTCATATTCTAATTCAGATGATTACTGATTCTGGATTCCAACCAAGTTACTTCCCATCTTCCTTAGCCTCTGTTCTCCTATCTGTAAAATGGGGATGCTATTTGCACTATTTCACAGTATTGTGAGAAGAACTTTATAACTATTAATCTATATAAATATAACCTACTATTATTGACAGAATGTCTCAAGCGATAGATATGGTGAAGAATGTTTAATGTTTATTCCAATTGCAGTTCTATGGAGCTTTGAAAGGGTTCTATCAATGCAATTCCCCTACTAACAATCTACGTTTCCTCATACACTATAAACTAATACAGTCTCCTTGGGGCATTCAAAGTCTTCAAAAAATCTACTCCCTCAACATGAACTACTCTCTGCTCCTATTTTCCTACTGCTTCTAATAATCCTGGTCCTTCTACCTCAAATGTTTGTCCTCTTCCCTCATTATCCAAATATTACCTGTATTTTTCTGCCCCAGTGCAAGTGCCATTTCATGCCATCTTTCTTTTCTCCTTTAGCCAATCTGAGGTCTACTAGTTTACCTTTCTATTACATTGATTGTACCTTTGGCATTTAGTCAAATACTGCCTTATGCCATTATTTAACTTTCTGGATTATGTCTATCTAGTTTCTCCACCCTAAATGTAGGTGTGATCTTATGCATTTTTGAATCTTTCACAGGACCTAAGGTAGCATAATTGCTCAATATTGAGTTATTGAATCATTTTAGTTAGGTACTGTTGAATTTTAAGTACCTTAGTGCAGAGGCATAATTAGAAATGTTTTCACTTGGGATAAGAACAATGGAGTGTGGGGTAGGGTGAGTGTGATAGCTGATAAATTTTATAACTTCTATTGGTCCTTTACTATTCTTACATCATTTCCCTCTTCTAGAGTCTCCTGTCCCCTGAAGGCCTGAGGACTTGCAAAAAGTATAGGGTCTTCACACCACAAGGGGAAGAAGTCTATTTTAACTCAAATGTTAATATATGGTACAAAACCCTCTGTCATTTGACTCTTGTTATGGTTTTTCTTAGATGGAGTAAGGAACTCCTAAAGGTCACTTTTTCAGTAATCTTATGTTCTTATGTTTGTGCTTAAGTTCAAAAGCAATCATTCACCCAGTAAAAAAAAAAAAAAAAAAAAAAAAAAAAGGTGAAGGTGTGGGGGAAGAACTCAGAAAGCGATATTATTCTAGAAGTCATTCATTATCTGCCATTTGGTGGTAGCCATAATGGCCCCACTTAGGTGTGATTAAATTACCTGACTGCTAGCTTCAGGCTTCAGGTCCCTTATACTTCCAGGAAGGCTAGCTTGCTCATTTGAAGAATGCCTACATGATGAATTTTTTTTTTCAAAGTGAATAAAAAATAGACTTTCCTATTGTTAAGTCCCCCTCAGGCTGAGCATCTGCTATCCCATAAAACATGGATAATGGAGTTCATCTGTTTGTCACTTCAACCCCTATTTCTACCTCTGGCATAGCTCTGGTAGAAAAGGCAGCTCAGTCTTACTTGGTCAAGGTTTTCCCTCAGAGACATGCACACAGTGACTGGCAAGAGTTCCTCAGCTTCCTTCTTTAAACCTGTCATTCTAGTTCTGTCTTGCCTCACAATGCTCTGTATAGCATATTGAATAGTCCAATAATCATGAAAGAGTTTGGAATGTTGTCAAGAACCCACGAACATAGGCACATAGCTCTACATCATAAGTATCTTGGCTCAATGTTTATCCTCTGTTTTTCATTTACAAAGTCAGATTACAAATACATCCTTTTATTAGTATAAATTTAATGTTCAAACAAGAGCAAAAACAGAGCAAATCTCCAAATAAAATTAAAATATTCTATTTTGATTAAAAATATAGATACCATCACATACAAAATATTCAAAAGACCTAGAGAAAGGCCTTTAATTTTGGGGGAAGATACTCTGTGGAGCACTTATAGAAGCTTGTGGACAAGAATCACACAAGATAGGTTTGCAGAGATATGATTTACATTGGTGGAAGAAGTTTCTACATCAGAGAGAGCATCGATTCATTATCAAAGAAGTATGCATTTTAACACATTAAAAATTTTGCTCTATTTCCTCTTAGAAGGAAAACAAAAATTACATATTGGAATGAAACTGGAAGCCTAGGTCAAAAGATCTGATTTCAGAACAGCTCACATTAACACTATCCACTATCCACTATTCACCAGGTGTGGTATGCTATACCACAATATACCTGTAATACCTGCTATTGGAAAGGCAGAGACAGCAAGATAGTCTTAAATACAAACATACACACACACACACACACACACACACACACACATTCACGAAGGAGAATGAATAAAATATCTTTAAGGTGGAGCTGGGAATTAAGGAGAATCCTTAGTGGGAGAACTCTGGCATGTTCTTGAAGTAGGTGAGTCCACTATACTTTTTTCTGATTAGGAGTCCAGTCAGTCTTATATCTGAAAGGATTCTACAGAAAAAAATTTCTTGTGTTTATATATACATACACACACACACTCACACATATCTGCTTGGAGATGTATAGTTACATAGAGTTGAATAAATGCACAGAATTTTATTTTTCTAATTATTGGGGAACCCACATCTTTCTAGCTCCACAATTTGTCTCCTTTACCACCCACATTCATATTAGCAAGGACAGATGGAGAATTTTTGGCTTTTTTCTCTCTCCAACCAGGCAAACAATGAAAACAAAAAAGGGAATATCTCATTTGTTCAAAATCCTGGCTGATCTAGGGACTGGAGGATGGAATATCTGTCCCACCCAGCTGTCCAGAAAATATTTTATATCATTCACCACCTTCCCCAGTAATTCTAATCTGAGAGCAGTGTGTTTATGTATAGACCCAATTTGGCTGGTGGAGTTTGATTCCCTATCTTTACTTCTTCAGACTACACTGAGCATAAGGCTGAGTCATTAGAGTGAAAACTGCAAGTTTGTGATGAGTTATTAAGCAAGTTATTTTGATTTTATTAAACATCCCAATAATGCAAAATGCCATCTAAAGGCCTATAATAATAATGAATTCTTAATGTGGTAAGTGAACAGTCTAAGATGATAAAACAAGCACTTTGCAAATCTTAAAGCTCTCTATATAAACATTAGCTATTATATATCAGTAAAAAGGTAGGGGCTACTCCTCTAGAATGCTGCATATATTGGTTCGTTTGTCTCAGTTGTGTTTAACTTTGTTATTGTAAGGGTTCAAAGGTTCAAAGAATAAAAATGAAAAAGGCATAAATAGGAAAATTAAAGTAAAATAAAACTGTTCCAAAGGGGAAAATCCTAGAGACTTAAACCTAGAATTAATGTTAGTACAAAGGCAAGAACTCAACACTCTTTGATAACCAATCCAATTTTCATTTTGGTTGTTGAAATTTGACCTCCCTCAGCACATTGGCCCTTTCAGAGCAGCTGTCCCTAATCTGATGGCTCAAGACTAGCAGTTGGTAGGAAGAGAGTAGTAGAAAATTATGCTAAAACAGCTCCTAGAAAAATGCTTTATACGTAGTGGATATTCAAATATCAGGTGCTAGAACAAATAAGGTCTTACCTCAATATGAACTAGTGCAAATATTCCTTAACTATGTGATCCTAGACAAGTTGCTAAATGAGGAGTAGACTTTCATCTCTTACAATTCTAAATCTACACATGACCTATGATTCTAGTTCTTAACTTTGATTATTCAAATGAGAAACTGAGGCCCAGAAAGTAAAAAATTATTCAGTTGTAGGAAGTCTTTCTAGAGGCAACCTGGCCCCAAGTTCTCCTTGCCTCATTTCCAGTCAGCAAGAACTTTTGAAAAGCTATGAAGCCAAAATTTCCAATGTAAGTAAATGGCTAAAAGACTAGCTTCCTCTCAACCTCTCCCTCACTTAAATCCAATTCACTTGTATGTCATGACATCAACTCCTTTTATCATGATCCTCTTCAAGAATGAAGGACAAATAACTTTTTCTCCAGTAACTCTGTCCTACTTCAACCTCCTTAGGAGCCCAAGTGTTATTACCAGGATCTTTTTGTTTATCAATATGTAGACCAAGCTTGACCAAGTCTGGTCTTGGAGTTCAGGCTTGGGATTAGATTTAAATGAAATACTTGACGAAAAAATTTACTTAATAAAACCATAGAGGGAGTGCTTAATAAAAGTGCAACAGAAGTTCAGATAGAAGCAGCATCTTTCATCTCCATCAGGAAATGTCAGCAGAGTGTGTTGAGTCAGATGAGTATTATATCTGTCATGGCAGTGGGATGTCTGCCAATTCTAAGGAGCACTAGGTCCTGGTAGACTGTTTTTGTTTTGTTTTGTCCCAGGCAACTGGGAAACATATCAATCAAATCTCAGGGACAGCTTCCTTGTCATTTCGGGAAACAAACACTTTAGTCTAATTGGCAAAAACCCTTATTTCCTTAACAAATCTATAATGATGAACAAAGCCCAGTTATCTCTGCCTGATTAGAGGTCTATCATTAAAAAAAATTCAACTTTAAGGAAATATAGTATCTTTTTTTATATCACAGTCAGTTTTGAATATACCTCCCTCTTCCATCCATTATTCTACAAAGAAATCTTACTGTAGACAAGCAACTCTGTGATCTCCAATGCAGCACTGTGCATTCAAAGTCCATTTCTCTACCAAAAAGGAGGTGCTTCCTCATGTCTTTTCCAGGTTCACCAAATAATTTTTCAGAATCTATATCCAGAAATGGATAGAAGTTGATACTTTATTTGCTGGAATATGCTTGGTTTTTTTTTTTCATATTCCATATCTCCAAATCATCCTCTAAGTTTCAGAAGTTCATTTCAATTATGATTTTCTATGTGCTTTGTGGCTCAAAAACAACAAATGCATTTATGAATGAAAATAGCACCAGGGAATAAGATAGTCATTTTTTACTCAATTTTTCCTATTGATCTTTTCCTTAAAAAATAAGGAAAAAAGTATAATTAAGCAATATACTAAAAAAAAAATTAAAACATGGAAGCAATACATTAAAAAAAATCTGAAAACATGTGCAATGCATAATACTCATAGGGCTTCTAAAGAGGTGAATTGGGAATATTCTTCATATCTCCTTTTGAGCGATAATTTTTAAAAATAATGTTCAATTTTGATTTCTATATGTGTGGTCTTTTTCCCATTTATATCGTTTTAGTTATTATAAATGTTATCTCTTTAGCTCTGATTAATTCACTCTGCAACAGTTCAAGCTGATCTTTTTATGCTTTCCTATATCTCAACCATCATTAGTTATATCACAATATTTTATTATATACATGTACCAGAATTTGTTTAGCTATTTCCCAACTGAACAGTATTTACTTTATTTCCAATTCTTACTATCACAAAATGTACTATTATAAATATTTTGGTGTTTACACAGACTCTTAGGGCAATGGAATCTCTGAGTCAAAGAGTATTAAACGTTTTAGTCATTTTATTTGAATAATTTCAAATTCCTTTCCAACATGTTGTACCAATTCAGAGCTCAACAAAAAAAATACACTAATTTATCCTCCCATAACTCCAACATTAATTATTGCTATTTTTTTATCTTTGCCAATTTTCAGGGTGTAAGGTGAAACCTTAGGATTTATTTGTTGCTCATTAATAGCGATTTGGAAATTCTTCCCCCCTCCCCCATTTTCATTTTTTTGTCTTTTATTCATGTTTTTGTACAAAATGACCAATATGGAACTGTTTTACATAATTGCACATGTATAACCTAAATTCAGTTGCCTAGGGGTAGGGGGAGAAGGGGATTGCTAACTTAAGTGGGAGGAGGGAAATTTGGAAATTGTTTCATGTGATTATTTAAAACTTTGCAACTTCTTTGAGAACTATTCATATACTTTAACAATTTATCTACTACAGATTGATTATTGGTCTTTGATACATGTTGCTTAATCATATTGGATGCCAAAGATTATCAGAGAAATTAGAATCAAAGATCTTTTTCTTATTCTATGATTTCCCTTTTTTCCCTAAGTCCATTAATAATGTCTTTCAAAAGCTTTTCAGTTTGATGCAGTCAAAATTATATATTTTGTCTTTTGTAATTGCTTCTACCTTTATTTGACTAAGAATTCATTTCCTACAGCAATATCCAGTTGGGAAAGTCAGTCCTTAATTATTTAGTGGAAAGCAAAAAACAGGCTATCCCTCTGGGCAGACAATTTTCTCTAAGGGGGAGGAGGGTTTCTTCCTAATTCAAGTCTTGGAATTCTATAAAATTGAGTGTGAACTAATAAAAATTAGCACTTCCCAAGAAAAGAGTCACCAAAACAAGGCCAGAATAATATTAACTGATATTTTAATTTTTAATCACTTTTTTTAACAATGCCCTAATGTTGTACACAGTAACAGCAATATTGTAAGATGATCAACTGTGAATGATAACTCTTCTAAGTAATACAATACAATACAAGTAATACAATAATACACTAGTATTGCAAATTTCCCATGTGCCCTCCAACATTTGTCATCTTTTTTTTTCCTGTCATATTAATTTGAATGGTGTGAGATGCCAACTTAACTTATTCAACTTAAAACAAATCTGAGATGGCATCTCACACCATTCAAAGTTGAATATCTCAAATCATTAGTGATTTAGAGCATTTTTTTTTTATGGCTTTCACTATCTTCTAAAAACTCCCTGTTCATATCCTTGACCATTTGTCAACTAGGGTTTTACTCTTATTATAAATTTGGCACAGGTTACTATGTATTTGAGAAAAAAGGTCTTTATCAGAAATGCCTGTTAGAAAAATTTTTTCAAACTTTTTTGCTTTTCTTTTAATCTTGGCTACATTGATTTTATTTATGCCAAACCTTTTAAACATAAACATAATATGATCAAAATTATCCATTTTATATCTTGTAGTGTGCTCTATCTCTTGTTTGGTCACAGATCCCCTTATTCCTAGATCTGACAGGTAAACTATCCCATTCTTCCCTGATTTGCTCACAGTACTGTCTTTTGTCTAAAATATAATCCTATTGACTTAATCTTGGTATAGGATATGAGATACTCTTTGATATCTAGTTTCTGCCAAACTACTTTCTAGTTTTCTCATCAACTATTTTTGTCAAATAGTTCTTGTTTCCAAAACTTAGATCTTGATGTTTATCAAATAGTAGATTACTATGCCCATTTCCTACTGTTTATTGCATGCTTAATTTATTCCAATGATCCACCACTCTTCTTAACCAGTACTAAGTTGTTTTGATGATTACTGCTTTGTAACATAGTTTGAAATCTGATATGGCTTTGAAAGGGTTTTAAGATTTTTGAATTTATATTTATAAATTGATAATGGTTAATTAGTTTTTCTTCTTTGTTTAATCCTTACCTAGCTTAAGTATTAGGACTGTATTTGTCTTATTAAAAAGATTTTAATTTTATCATTTTTGAGAATAATTTGCATATTATTTAAAATTTTGATAGAATTTTCCTTTGAATCAGGATGGGTTTTTTTTTCCCCTCAGCAGTTACTTTTGTTTAAAAGTCTATCATTCCTTGCTGAGTATTTGTTTCTCAATAGAATTTTAAAATATAGTCACTTGTGTAAGTTGGAATTTCAGTCATGGGTTTTTCCTAGAGACAATTTATAACTTCTTTAGATTTTAAAGATTCTTTTCCTAATGTTCAGAAATTCTGAGCAATTTTCTTGTATTTTTTCTGCCTTATGATGGTCTTGTTTTTTTAATTTGTTGTGTTCTTCCGGAAGACCTATAATGTTAAAGTAATCTCTATATATTCCATCTTTTTTGTCTGGATGTAAGCATTTAAAAATTATTTTTAATAATATTTTATTTTTTTAAATACATGCAAAGATAGTTTTCAACATTTACCTTTGCAAAACCTTATGTTCCAAATTTTGCTCCCTCTCTTCTTCCCCCTCCCCAAGACAGCAAGCAATCTGATATAGGTTAAATATATGCAATTTTTCTAAACATAGTTCCATATTTGTCATGCTGCACAAGAAAACTCAGATTAAAAGGGAAAAATACAAGAAAGAAAAAAAGACAAGGAAACAAACATATTACAACAAAAATATTATGCTTTGATCCACATTCAGTCTCCATAGTTCTCTCTCTAGATGCAGATGGCAGTTTCCATCACAAGTCTCAAATTATATGTTTTACTTGTATGGAGAGTATGCTTTTAATGTTAATGCTTTTTAGATCTCCTTATTCATATCATCCTTGACTTTTGTGTAATTGCCTTCCCAACCAATTATTGTTTCTTTAGTTTCTTTGATGAGATACGCCTCAGTGGATTCGTTTCTCTACTCAGCTCTTTATTTCTGCTTTGTAGACCATAAATCCTGTTTTCACAGTTTTCTCTTTTTTAAATCTTTCAGGGACAACCTGCTCTAGTTCTGAAATTTCTCTCCCATCCACTGAGAAGACAAGAAAAACCACAGTCATTACAAATATGTATAGTCAAGAAAAACAAACTACTACATTAGACAAGAAAGGAAGGAAGGGACAAAGGGATGAATAAAAGGAAGGAAGAGAAGGATGGAGGGAGGAAAGGAGGAATGAAAGAAAAAAGGAAAGATAGAAAAAAGAAAGAAAAGGAAATGCATTTCAATCTGTTCTCTATCTGGAGGTAGATAGCATGATTCATCATGAGTCCTTCGGAATTGTATTGTTCAGAGTTCCTAAGTCTTTCAAAGTTGTTTATCTTTGCAACATTACTGTTATTGTACAGTTTCCCTTGTCCTGCTCAATTCATTTTGCATCCTGAGTTTTTCTGAAAACATTCTCTTTATAATTTCTTTCAATATAATTCTCTTCCTTTTAAAATATCTCTTCTTTAGTGCTTGTTTAAGGTTTATTTGATGACTTTCCAGTTTTTAAATGCATAGTAAGTTCATTAATCATCACTTTTTCCTATTTTCTTAATGTGACATAATGTTAAAATATAATTCTCCCCTAAAGATTGCTACATCCTGAGATCTTGCATAATTTCATATTTTTTCTTTTCCCTTACTGCTTATTTTTTGACTCCCTCCCCTCTGATGTTGATTTATAAAGAAGTTGGATTTCAAAGCATCTCTGACTCCTCCCAAGGTGAGAAATTCATCAGCTTATAGCTCTGCTCCCCAGTAACTTCCAAGGGTTCATAATTGGTCTCAGTTGAATTTAAGGCTTTTCTCCTCATCCAAAGTAGAACACTATATCCTCCCCTGGTTCTCTCTGTTCTATAATTCTTTTATTGTTCTATATTGTACTATAAAGCACTACCATACTGTGATCCCAAAATAAGTTTCTTCTATCTTTTGGTTTTCCTCAGCACTGGTAGGAAAGAGAGAAAGAAGTAAGTTATTTTGAAATCCTATGGGTCACCTCATGATGCCCTGCTACTGCAGCAGCGTAAATGATCTGGAAGGGCATGCTTTATGAATCTGTTTGGGGTTATGGATTATTGGCTTTTTCTGCTCTTAATTCATTGTATTTTTATCTTGCCTGGAGTCTTAATATCCTAGACTATGGAGCTGAAATTACTTTATCTTTTGTGCATAATTTCTATTTTGGAGAAGTTTGATAATTTGTGAGAATCAGAGAAAATGTCTAGTCTTGTATCTTAGTAGCCACATGATTTAGAAGTTTAACATTTTTGATAATGTCTGTTTTCTATATTTTCTACAACCCTTTCTTAGTCTGCTTAAGTTTAGAGTTTTGCTTCTTAGAATTTTGAAATTGCAAATGCTATTTTTCCTTAGTCTCCAAAATGCAAATTACTATTACCTCCTCTGGAATACATACATACACACATGTTTACATATACACACACATACTCAAACATATAGATTTATAAACAGCTATGTGAATAAATGAGGCATTTTCTCCTTATTGTGATCTTTGTCTGTAAGATGTTTATTCATTCTTTTCTATAGAAATTCAGTTAGCATATTGTGTGTAGAAAAACCAGGTCTTTGATTCCTCACTTGAGAGAATCTGAAGTTCATATTCCTGATATTTTTCAAATAATTCACATGTATTCTCTAAATGGAAATTGTTCCTTGCTTTTTGCTTTTCTTTCTAAAGCCAAACTTTTGCTCTTTTCTCAGTAACCTGGTATATTATTCTTTAACTTGAACCAGATAGCCTTCTAGCTTTTGGGAGCATAGATAAGGACACGTGTGTGCCCGGGCACGCGCATACAAACACACACACACACACACACACACACACACCTCTTGTTATCCTTGAGTAAATCAAAGAACATTCAATTATTTTGCTTTTACCTCCTTCAACCAAATACTGTGCTAAAGGAGACTAAAGCACTAATTTAGAATCAGATTTAAAATGAACACATTTTGCTCTATCAATTATCATGCTAGAATACCCCCCAAACAAAGAAGGATTTATACATGTAACAGACAGATCTTTCATTCAAAAAAGGAAAGGTTTAGATTCATCTTCAGAACTGGCAGACTACCACTCAAATTTGAATGTGGTTTTAGAGAAGTAAATATTCCCCTCTCTTTCCCTAAAGATATCACAGTTACCTGTGCAGAAAATCCTTTAATAAGTGTTTTTTTTTTTTTCATTTTGAGTATGAAATGCTTATACCTGGGTTTCCTTTTTCCTTCCCTGTTGAGGACCCAAGGCTTACTACATATTTTATTTATAAAGATATTTGCATTTTAAAAATTCACTGAATTAAGCAATCCCTAATTCTAGTTGCTACAGTGTATGGTCCAAATTTAGATAGTGAAAGTTCATAGAGAAGCCAAGCTTTCCCATAGTCCAGCAAATCTCTTTTTTTAATGAAGTTTTTATTGTCAAAACACATGCAAGGATAATTTTTCAACACAGACCTTTGAAAAACCTTACGTTCCAATTTTTCCTCCCCTGCTCCCCACCCCCTTCCCTAGATGGCAGGTAATCCAATATATGTTAAACATAGTAAAATTATATATTAAATCCAATATAGGCATACATATTTATACAGTTATCTTTCCAGCAAATATCTTAAAGGGCACCTAAAAGATAATTAGTCAAGAAGACCAAAGAGAAACAGAATTAAGTTGTTCTATGTACTCTGGAAAAAAGACCCCAGAAACCTGTGGATAATTGGATAGAAGTCAGGGAAAGGTAAGCAGAAGATGATGTGAGATCAAGTGAAGTCAAGCAAAGTCAAATCAGCATGTACTATGAGACTTGCCAGGGGAGTTTGAACTCAGTCTAATGCCATAGAACCTGACTCAAAATCATGAGTAGATATGAAGCAGAGAAGATAAGTATAAAACTATCAGAAGAAGGTGGTAAAGAAATAGCCAGTATGTATAAGTCATTGCCTAGAGGACTAGTTGGGACCACACACACCTCAAAGCACTTGGAGCCATAGAAGGAAATATGATCAATTCAACAACTGTGCACTCTTAACTGTAGAGTCATTGGAGGAAGCTGAGATTCAATATCAAATCTCCAATGTTCAGGGCAATAGCAGAATATTACCAATTCCTGGTTAGCAATAGAAAGACAGATACAAAGAAAGTCTATAACATCTATATTAATCTGGCAAATGAGAAGGTAAAAGCCAGGAATATAGGTGAAGGCATGATTTTATTCTTGCCTACCAGAATTTCAGTAACAATGGCAATCAAGCTTTGAAAAAAAAAAAATAGGACCTATCCATACCTGGAGAGCACAGGAGAATACATTTTATAAAAAGAGAGTTAACTCCACAATTAAAAAAAAAAGTGTAGTGCTTTGGAGAAAAAATTGGCCAAAAGGAAAGATAAAATATGAATTATTGGTGAAATAATAATTCTGATACAAATAATGTCAAAAATAATTAATGTAGAAGAGAAGATAGAAAACTTTAGTTTCTAGCAGTTTCCCTAAAAATTAGAATTGAGCAAAGAGAGCTCAGTTATTACAGGAGATAACAAGCAGTATTAGAACAAAACCAAAATACTGAAGGAAAATGTAAGGTATAATTACTATCAAAAAGAACTGACCTGGAAAATAGGTTGAGAGGTAATTTGATAATTATTGAACTTGGAGCAATTAGGTGGTATAATGGATAGGGCATTGGCCCTGGAGTCGAGGACTTGAGTTCAATTCACACTTGTAAGTTACTTAATCTCAATTGCCTCACACACACAAAAAATCACTGAACTCCCTTTAAACTATGATCAAAGAAATTAGATACCAATGGATTTTTAAAAAATCCATGCAAATGTATTAGAATAAAGAAAAAGTGAAAATGGAAAAAATCCACTGGTCTTTTACCTCTTGAATAAAATACAAATGGAAAACAGACATCAAAACCAAATTGAAAACATTGTATTGTGAAAAATATATTTGTTTCTAAGCATCATATGTCACTTTTATAAAAAACTGACCAGGTATTTGGGCATGGAGATGTTGCAAACAAATGTTAAAAATGAAGAAATAGTAAGGATTTTTCTTATAAATACTAAATACAAATAGTAAATATTTATAGAATATAACACAATGAAAATAATCATTGTCTCAGAAATAAGATATTTCATCAATGCAATGACTAACCATAGTTCTATAGCGTTGATGAAATATGCTACCCACTTCTTAACAGAGAGGACTCGAGATGAGGAACAAAATGTGCATTTTCAAACACAGCCAATTTGGGACTCTGTTTTGCTTGACTATGCATATTTGTTTCAAGGGCTATTCTCTTTTTTCTTCCTAATGGAAGAGGTAGAAAGGAAAGAGAGGATAGTAAAAGGGAAGCAAAAAAGAAAGAAGAAAGGAAAGAAAAGAGAATAGTTGAGTCATCTTTTTAAAAAAACACAGGCACACACGTGTAATGATATATCCATGTATATGCATATACTTACACATAAATTGTAAGACCAAGATATACATCAAAAGACTCATTTTTTTCTTTTTTTTGTTGATATTTAAGCTCATAATAAAATTAATTGAAAAGATAGCAAGTTGGATTGTCAAATTTTTAAGAGGTAATAAGACTATAAAATATTTTTTAAATTTCCAAGAGATGAAATACAAACACATCACAAATTTTCAAAACAACAAAGCTGAAAATTTCAATCACTATAGCGAATGAAGAAGTTTGTAGTAATTTTTATTGAGTATGCATTGTTTGTACTTTTATCACAACTGCTGTATTGCTCACAATAAGTCGTTTTCTTTCTTAAGTGTAAAGGTGAAAAGAATGAAGAATTCTGACTTCCTATTCCAGGTTATAAGGGAAAAAGAAGTGTTTGTTTTAAGTAAGGTCATGGTAAACAAATCTAAGACTCAACAACGCCTATAGTCTCAAATGTCTATCCACAAATGCCTGAAATTTAAGGCAACAAACATGGACAACGAGGGGTCTTACCACAAGGAAGCAAGGATTCTGTGTGTGTGTGTGTGTGTGTGTGTGTGTGCGCGCACGCACGTGTGCACGCCGCACGTGTTTTGAAGGATCTGAAATGGTGGAGAGGAAATCTGACTCTCATTAGGGAAACTGGAGTATGGAAGAATGTCATGCAGGACAAGTGTACACTTAGAGCTAAAAAAAGCCCAAAGACAAATCTGAAGCTCTCCCTGAATAGGAGAAAGCTGGATTCTCTGAGGGGACAGCAGCTGTTTGTTCCTAAGGAATGATTTAATAGAGCCAAACAAACTGGTGGCAGATGAAAGATCATTTAGTAAGGACCAGAGGAAGCAAAGAATAATGATGGTTTCTGATTGTCTGTTCACAGATACTAGGGTATCTCTATTGATCTTATTGCAATAATTTGAGAGGTCTGTTGTCTTCTCAGAAAATATATCCAAGAAATATATATAAATATATCTAAAGAATATACTAAGATTTTATCAAAATAGACTTCTATCCACTTCTGGTGATTCATATGGACATAAATGATATTGGCAGAAGGAACAACAAAAGTATTGCCAAAGATTATAAATGCTTAGGCAAACAACTGATGACCTTAGAAAGACAGGCTATGTTTCTCTCACAGATTTTTATTCAAGGCAGGAAATATAAAGGAGAAAACTTGATTTAGGAAGAGAACAGATAGCTAAGAGGGTAATATGCGAGGATTTTCTTTAAAATTCCTGAACTATAGATTAAAAGTAAAGACATGAGAGACTCATGGTGAGAGATAAAATATACTTAATTAATATTGTCTGGGTAAGAGCATAATTGTTGGGTATCTTGCAAATTTAAACAAAAGGGATTGTTGACATTTAACTCCATTTCATCTTGTTTCTTTATTGCTTTCCAAAAAATCAAATGAAGGTGGCCTAGCTGTACCAGATCTAAAATTATATTATAAAGCAGCGGTCACTAAAACCATCTGGTATTGGCTAAGAAATAGACTAGTTGATCAATGGAATAGGTTAGGTTCAAAGGACAAAACAGCCAATAACTTTAATTATCTAGTGTTTGACAAACCCAAAGACCGCAGTTTTTGGGATAAGAATGCATTATTTGACAAAAATTGCTGGGAAAATTGGAAATTAGTATAGCAGAAACTAGGCACTGACCTACACTTAACACTGTACACCAAGATAAGGTCAAAATGGGTTCATGATCTAGGCATAAAGAATGAAATTACAAATAAATTGAAAGAGCATAGGATAGTTTACCTCTCAGACCTGTGGAAGAGGAAGGAATTTATGACCAAAGAAGAACTAGAGATCACTATTGACTACAAAATAGAAAAATTTTGATTATATCTTTATTGCTTTCCTTATTCGAAGCAGCCAAAAGGGTTGAGTGTACCTAAAAATATTCCAGGGTGGTACTTTCCTGATCTGCCTATTAGGCTTTAACCATATTTCTTTTATCTTTTCTGTGATTACTCATGTGATAAAACCCAGGAAGTGAAGGAAGAATCATGAGAGAGAACATTTGGATAAAGATCAAAGGATGGAGAAACATAAGTGATTAGATTGTTAGAGTATACAACAAACTGTCTAGACAGAAAGAAGAAATAAATGAAGAGTTTGGGAAACATCACAATTCTAGCATAGAGATATGATGTAATATTGATTCTAGAATATATTGTTACTCAAAGAGTTCTTCATTGATAAAAAGAAGACAATCATACACCACTACATTTTCAGGGTTATTTTGACCAGTTTGTGAATCAGATAATGCTATATAAATATGGGCTATCACTATTCATAGATAGATACATAGAACATTAGAAATGAAGGAAAACTGAGAGATCATCCATCCCAATGGCTTCACAGTAGAAATAAAGAAATAGCTGGAAAGGAGAAATAACTTCCCTAAGGTTATATCAAACTGGTCAGTGGAAAAGACACTAGACACAGGGAAGTTAACTCCTTATCTAGTAAATGATACTATACTACTTTCCTATAGACAAATTTATGATTAAATCTATAATTATAACCTTAATGGAATTTTGGTGATTATGATGAAAATTTGAGTTAAATACATGTTATTTTATTTTTGTTATTATGTTTATATTTGTTATTATATTTTATAAGTTCTATTGATTCTTTTTTGGGGGGTTATACCTCTATCACTTTCAAAGAAACTATCCCTCTATAGAACTCTTCCCCCCCCCATTTAATAGTACTTTATTTTTTCCAGTTACATGTAAAAATAGCTTTCAACATTCACTTTTATAAGATTTTTAGTTCCAAATTATTTCTTCTTCCCTCCCTTCCTCCTCCTGTTCTCCTTCCCCAAACAATCTGATGTAGATTATAAATGTTCAGTCATATCAAACATATTTCCATATTAGTCATGCTGTGAAAGAAGAATCATAACAAAATGGAAAAAACACAAGAAAAGAAAAAAAAAAAACAAAAAAGAGAGGGGAGGGAATATTGCTTTGGCATTCAGATTCCATAGTTTTTTCTCTGAATGTGGATAAGCATTTTCCATCATGAATTTTTTGGAATTATCTTGGATCACTGTATTGCTCAGAAGAGGTAAATTTATCATAATTGATCATTGCACAGTGTTGTTGTTATTGTATGCAATGTAATCTTTGTTCTGTTCACTTCACTTAGCATCAATTCATGTATGTCTTTCCAGGTTTTTCTGAAGTCTGCCTGCTCATCATTTCTTATAGCACAATGATATTTCATTATATTCATATATGACAACTTGTTCAGCCTTTCCCCAATTGATGGGCAACCCCTCAATTTCCAATTCTTTTGCACCATTAAAAGTGCTGTTATACATATACTTTAACATATTTAACATGTATTGGACTACCTGCCAGCTAGGGGAGGGGGTTGGGGAAAGGAGGGGAAAAGTTGGAACAGAAGGTTTTACAAGGGTCAATGCTGAAAAATTACCCATGTTTATATCTTGTAAATAAAAAAAAGTGCTGTTATAAATATTTTTATACATATGGGTACTTTTTCCTTTTTTATGATCTCTTTGGGATTCAGAACCAGTAGTGGTATTTCTAGGTCAATGAGTTTTATAGTTTTTTGGGCATAATTCCAAATTGCTTTCCAGAATGGTTGAATTAGTTCATACCTCCAAAAATACATTAGTATCCCAGTTTTCTCACATCTTCTCCATTTAGCATTTTCCTTTTCAGATATATTAGCATTTTCTTTTTCAGTTATATTAGCCAATCTGAAAACTGTGATATGGTACCTCAGAGTAACTTTTAAATTTCTATTTCTCTTATCAATAGTGATTTAGAACATTTTTTCATATGACTATAAGTCTTTAATTTTTTCATCTGAAAACTGTCTTTTTAAAATCCTTTCTTTTCATAATGAAAAAAAATTAAACTATCAGCAACTACATCTGATAGCTTATGCAACATTTTGGACATATAATTCATTACTTCTCTACAAGGCAGAAATGATTCTCTTAGATACAAGCTTGGCCATTGCGATTGATGAGCTACACACACGCGTGCGCGCACACACACACACACACATTCTAGTTGCTGTCAAAATATAAAAATATAGGGGCAGATAGGTGGCACAGTGGAGCACCAGCCCTGAAGTCAGGAGGACCAGAGTTCAAAAGTGGCCTCAGACACTTAACACTTCCTAGCTGTGTGACCCTGGCCAAATCACTTAACCCCAATTGCCTCAAAAAATATATATCTACATATCTAGATATTTGTGGCATTGACAAATATCTGAACTGGGATCTGGCCTACCCTTCTTCAAGGAGGACTGAGATTTCTGCCTTTGAAGTGAATAGGAAAGAGAACTGTGGACTAAAGGCTTATTTCTTTCCTTCCTACCTGCCAAGTATGGTGGTAGTGGTGGGGTGATAGACTACAAGTAAATTCATTTACCATATCTCAAACATCTATAAAACGAAGAAAATAACTGGGGTTTTTTTGGTGGGAAGAGGGAAACCAGTATACACACCACTTTCCCTGATCTCTCTTAGGAAGAGAATGATATCATCAAACTGGTTAACATGACAGATTGGGGAAATGACAAATGCAGGAGGAGATATGAAAAATAGTGACACTATTGTACTGTTATCCAACCATTCTGGGACACAAATTCGAGCTATGCTTAAAGGGCCATAAAACTGTGCATGCCCTTTGACTCAAAAATACTGCAACTAGATCTATATCCCAAAGAGATAAAAGAAAAAAGGATGCATATGTACAAAAATACTCTTTTTGTAGCTGCAAGGAAGCTGAGAAAATAACCCCTTGGAGATGGCTGAATAAGTTGTGCATATGATTGTGTTGGAATACAGTTGTGTGGGGATTGTTTCAGAAAAACTTGGGAAGCTGATGTGAAGAGAACAGAACTTAGAAAACATCACACACAGTAACAGTGATACTATAATCAACTGCAAAAAACTTAGCTATACTCATGAATATAATGATGCAAAACAATTCCAAAAAACTTGTGATGAAAATTCTATCCACCTCAAGTGGGAGAACTAATAAACTGTGAAGATCAAAGCATCTTTTTTTTTTTTAAATCCAATATGTTTTATTTTTGAAAACATACACAAAAACGTTCTTTGGCATCTGGAGCATCTCCACCCTTGAGTATATATCACTTGTGCTCTGTGTTTAGAAACTAGCTTGATCAGACCTTTACTGAACAATTCCTAGAGGACTGTCTGGGCTAAAGAAACCCAGATCTTCACTCTTTCTGAGACTACTGAGGGGTGGTTAAGTTTGTAATTGGAGACCTCCTTGCAGTCTGTCATATGCTGCTTTGTCAAACAGAACCAGATTGTTGAGCTTGTCAAGAACTTTTTCTTTTGACCACTTCTTAGCTTTGCCCCCAGATTTGTTCATGGGATCTTTATCCTACTTGGCATATTTGCTGGCATTTTTCTTCTTCCATCTTTGGGTAGCATCATGAGGCTTCAAGAACTCCTGCTGCTGCCACCTTCAAGCCAAAATGAGAGACAGAAACCAAAGCGTATTTTCTTCACTTTCTTCTTGTTCTTGTTTTTCTTTTTCTCCTTCTCTTTCTCCTCCTTTTTATTCCTTATTTCTTTCCTTTTTTCTTCCTTCCTTCCTTTCTTTTTCAACATAGCTGTTGTGGAAATATGTTTTATATTTCATATGAATGATGGATATTGCATTTCTTCCCTTCTCAGTTATGGCAGAGGATGAAGACAGGGAGAAAATTTGAAACTGAAAGAGTTGTGACCAATGGGCTTTGGGAGTAGGGCTCCACCAGTATTTATTGTGAAGCAACTAAGTAGGAATAAATATCTAGCTCTTCTTTTAAAAACAATAGACCTGGGCCTTTAATCTCATGAGCAAACATGTCTTGAGAAGAGTTTCAATACCTTTTCATTCATTTATTTAATTAACTTTTCATGGCATCTGATATTATTACCAGCATACTCTCTCCATTGATGAAAAAGTCCTTAAGGTATTTTCAGCATTTAAATGACTATAAATGATCTACAACTCTGCTATTGGTCAGTTCCAAACTTGGGGATTCAAAATATATGCAGTACCAAAAGCAGGAAAAGAAAACTAAAATTGAAACATAGTAAAAAAAAAAAATCAAAACAATGTAGAAACACAATATATAAGCAGCACTAAAGTAGGAAAAAAAACCTAAAATTGAAACAAATTACAAACAAAACAATGTAACAGTTTCCTGAAGGAATGACTGAACAGAAGAATTAAGAACATAAATGTCATGATTTGCCTCTCACCTTCCCCTCTACTCTCCCCAAACACACACTTTTTTAAGGGACAAATCCTGAATCTAAAATATTATGGATTTGTAGTTCACTGTAGATTTCTTGTCAAGAATTAATCATGAACAGGAATGCTCCAGAAACATCAAGGCTACAGCAAATTAGTTTACACTTCCACCAACAATATATTAGTATCCCAACTTTCCCACATCTTTAACATTTAGCATTTTATTTTTCTATCATATTAGCTATTCTAAAAGCTGAGATGGTACCTCAGTATTAAAAAGTACCTTCCTGTACACCACCAATCCATATCATTGGTCAGAGAGATTTGCTCTTTATCACCATCATCCACCTCTTCTCTTCTGCCTCTAAATACTTTTTTTTATAGGGTTATTTCATCAGCTCCTATGAATAAAAGTATAATTTTTATGCAAATTATCTCAGACCTATTTATTTAGCTCTTATCTCTTTTTTCATCTCCAGTCTTGCTTCTCTAGGGATGTTCTGCTGGCATCTTAAACTCAACATATACAAAATTGCATTTTTCACCTTTCCTCTCCAAACATTCCTCTCTTCAGAACTTCTCTATTATTGTCAGTAAGTGAATAAGCATTTAACAAGTTAGCTACTGTTATGCCAGAAACTGGGAAGATTAATACAAGCAGAAAGAAGCCTCTCCCTGTTTCCAAGGAGTTTAAATTATACATTACTTTAGGAAGTTCAAAAAAAGAAGGTTTAAGGGCATGGTAGAGAAAGCCTAGAATGCAATCTGAGAGGAACGAAGACATGGCTGACATGGATACCTTCCTTAAATGGAAGTTCTTGCAGAAGCCATCTATTTAGAAAAAGAAGTCTCATAGTGATGGAGGGAATTTCCATTGCATGAATTCTTGGGCTGGAAGAAGCATCCAGGATGAAGAGGGTTGAGGCTTGGTAAAGACAGTCCAGAGTTCAGTCTAAAGAAGAATGTGAAAGGCACAAGCATCTTGCCAGTTATTCAGTCTTTTTTTGTTGTTGTTGTTGAGGCAATTGGAGTTAAGTGACTTACCAGGCCATACAACTAGAAAGTGTTAAGTGTCTGAGATCAGATTTGAACTCAGGTCCTCCTGACTTCAAGGCTGGTGAAGTTATTCAGCCTTGAAACTGTACTCTCATTCATTTCTCATATTCAATCTTGTCAAGTCCTAGTTCCTTCTTAATAGTTAGCTTCCCATTATATAGCTTTAAGGTTTGCAAAGCACTTTACAAATATCATATAATTTTATCCTCACAGTAGGTGCTATTGATATCTCCAACAAACAGGGTTATAGATGTCAGTGTCTGAGGCTGGACTTGAACTCGGGTCTTTCTGAGTTTATGTCCAATGCTACAAGAGATACACTTCTCTCTTTTGACACTGCTGGAGAAAGATCTTATCACTTCATGCCTAGACTTTGGATTGATCTCCCTGCTTTCTTTACTTTAGTCCATTCTCCACTCAGCTATCAAACTAGTCTTCTTAAAGCATAATTTTGACTTTGCTCATCACTCCAACTCAATAAAATTCAATGACTCCCTATTACTTCTTGGATATGTTAAAGTTTCTACAGAATTACCAACTAGATCTATTCACCAAATTCAGCCTCCCTAAAAGCAGGGATTACAACATGTGCCACATCTAGTTTATTATTCCTTATGGTATAATGATTTACTTGTAGTTCCATAAACCATTAGTTGTTACTGATAATGGAGTTTGACTGAAGGAGAGCACTAGCTACTCCTTCTGACTCTTCTCCTTTATGTGGGTAAAACATTCTTTCATCACTCCTTCCTATGGATAATTCCATGACTTTTTCTTTATTAAATCCCCTCTATGCCACCTCTCAGAGAGGGAAAATAAGCCCTTTTAACCAACTTTTAAAGAGAATAATTAGTGGGAAGTTGTCTGAGACCATTGCTTCTAAGGGAAGTGACTCAGCTCCCTATTTACCAAGTCTTCTCCTTCTAAAATAAGTGCTGATTCATTTTTGTCTAGGTCTGTCCAGATTTATCTTTTTCCTGATTTGGGGGAAGCTTTAAAAATAGTTATCAATGAAAAAAACAGTGGTTTATTTTAATTCCCTATAGCTGATGAAAATTTTTAGCAAATTAGAAAACAAAAATCCCCCTACTCCTCGCCTTTCCTTCCTTCCCTTTCTTTCCTCTCCCATTCCCTTTCATCTCCTCTTCTCCCCTGCCTTCCTATTGCTGCTCCCCTCCCTCTTTCATTCTTCTTTTCTCCCTCTCTTTCAGTCTCTTCTTTTTTTCTCTCTCATATTATTTTCCTCCTCTTTGAAACAAAAATACCTGGGTTAAAATCCTGCCTCTGGTATTTATTAATTATGAACCCTGAGTAAGTCACACTCTTTGTCTCAGTTTCTTCATCTGGAAAATGAAGGGGTTGGACTTATCAATAAGATCCCTTCTAGCTATAAATCTATGATTCTATGAAATAAAATATATACAAATCAGTAACTTACTTGGGTTAACTTGGGTTACTTTTATCATACACTTTTAGAGACTAGGTGGACAGAAATGCAACATAGACTAAAGAAATAGAAATAATCTTGGAAGGGCTTTTAGAAAAGCTTATTCTACAAGATAGAGGGAGGAGAAGGGAAAAAGATTGCCACGTTTGCCATCCTCAGCAAATCAGGGCAGAAGCAATAGCAATAAGTGTAGCTCTATCCCTCTACCGTCCTCTCTTCCTTATGTGCCACAGAGAGATCTTCCATTCTTTAGAGATTAGTTACTTGGTATGGAGGCTACTTCAGCATGGTTGAGGCCTTTGGGGCAAAGAAAAAAAAAAAACATTTGCAGAGGTCAGTGGTAGCTCCCTTGCCTCCATATACCATCTGATCTTTCTCCTTCAATCTTGGAGCCCTTGACCATCTTTCAATATTGGTGTCTATGTACACTTCTCACCTTTTATGACATTTCAACTCTTCTCTTCCTTCAGTTCAAAGGATGAGAGGAACTTTTTTTTTTTTTTTTTTTTCTTTTTTTTTTTTAAGTAGTAACTGCCCCTGATGGTCTTTGGATCAGAATATCCTCAGGATATCTATCTCAGTTCTACTTTCACTCCTAGGATAAAGGGGGTCAGATCACAATATGTTAATCTATTCTCCTATCAATGACTATGCAGTTTATTCCCACGTTTTTATTTATTTATTATGATTTAAGTTTATTTTAAAAAATCATTTGTACATTACATGCCAAAGTCTTTTCACTCAGTTCAGAAATGTAAACTACCACTGGGGAAGACACAAATAGGGAAATTTATTGGCTGGAGATAACCAAGAATTTGCGTTATCTCTTACTTTTTTTTTTTAAATCAGAAAAGTATTGTTGAATACTCTCTGTAATGCTCAAAACCAGTTGCTTACATATATATATATATATATATATATATATATATATATATATATATATATATAATATGTTGATATGTTTGGGTATATATGTAAGCTCATACCAAAAAAAAAAAAAATCAAAAATAAAAATCTGAGTTGAGCTAAAAAAAGAGGACCCACACATTCCAATAGACTGGAGAAACAAAGAATGAAATCAAAATCCCATATACTGCTTTTAAGTCTAGAAGAAAGCATGTGCCAGTTTCTTGGTGATCTCCCATATCCTTGGAACAGAAAGAATCATGTCTTCTCAGCAAGCTCTCCTCAACTGTTCTGCATATTCATTCTACTATGAAGGAAGTCTTATGCAAATGAATCAAATCTGGACTTTAGGTTACAAGTGAATGTAAAGGAATACACACACACACACGTATTTGCAAACATATTTAATTTTACTAAAACTGATTATATGTTAGGATATAAAAAACTCACAAACAAGTGCAGAAAACCAAAAATAATAAACATATTCTTTATTGACCAAAGAATAACAAAGTTTGTAATCAATGGATCTTTGAGAAAAGGATTCAAACTCAATGAGATATTTAATAATTAATCCTAAAGAATATGTAGGTCAAAGAACAACTCATAGGAACAACAAGTAATTTCAACATAAAAAATGAATGGGAGTAGGCTAGAATATTTCTTAGGGTAAAATTTATAACTATAAATACTTTCATCAACAAAAGAAGAAGTAATTAAATTGAATTAATTAAATTAAATTAATTAAAAAGGTCAATGAACTAGACATGCAGCTAAAGAAAAATCTGGAAAAACAATAAGTAAAAGAATTCCAATGAGACATAAAAATGCAAATTCTGAAAATCACAGAAGAGATAACCAAAACTGAAAGCAAAAGAACTCCCTAAATTGATAAATGAAATTAGGAGGCATTTTAAAAAGGCGAACAGAATAGGTAAATCTTAACTAATCTGATAAAAAGAAAAAACCCAAAAAGACAACATTAAAAATGTACAAGGAAAATTTCAAATAAATGGAGAAGAAATACAAATTATAAGAAATTATTCTAATTACATGTCAACAAAAATGGATAAATATGTACAAAAATATAAAATATTCAGGTTATTAGAATAAGAAATAGAAAATGTTTGTAGATTGAATGATCCATAAAGGTATTCTGAAAGAAAAAAATCCCAGGACCAGATGGATTTATAAGTAGAATCTATTAAATATTATCAAAGAGCAATTAATTCCAATATTCCAGTTTATTAGACATAGACAAATACACCCCTCCTTCATGTGATAAATATTATTTATTCATAACCAAAAGTTATCTATAACTCTATTGGAAAAATGATAGAGGCCTTTCAAAAATGATGAGGGTTACATGAACTGATGCTAAGTGAAATGAGCAGGACCAGGAGATCAGTATATACTTCAACAACAATATTATATAATGATCAATTCTGATGGAAGTGGCCCTCTTCAACAATGTGATGAACCAAATCAGTTCCATTTGTTCGATAATGAAGAGAACCAGTTACACTCAGTGAAAGAACTCTGGGAAATAAGTGTGAACCATAACATAGCACTTCTACTTCCTCTGTTTTTGTCTGCTTGCATTTTTTATTTTCTTCTCAGGTTAATTTTATCTTATTTCTAAGTCCGATTCTTCTTGTGCAGCAAAATAACTATATGGATATATATACATATATTGTATTTAACATATACTTTAACATATTTAACATGTATTGGTTTACCTGCTATCTAGGGGAGGGGATGGGGGGAAGGAGGGGAAAAGTTGGAACAGAAGGTTTTGCAAGAGTCAATGCTGAAAAATTACCCATGCATATATCTTGTAAATAAAAAGCTATAATTAAAAAAAAGAAAGAAAAAAAAAGAATTCCTTTCAAAATGTATATAAAATATCTGGGAGTGCATTTATGAATACCCTCACAAGAATTATAGGAATACAAGTATAAAACACTCTTTACAAAAATAAAGAGACTTTAAAAATGAATTAGTTAATGATTCTGCTCTGCCAATGTAATAAAAATGACAATATCACTTAGATTCTTTTTTTCAGATTTAGTGTTATATTAATTATACTACAAATGGAAACCAATGAAATTATATTGAAACTCATCTAGAGGAACAAAAGGTCAAGGATATCAAGGGAAAAAATGTTAAAAAGTAGAAAGGTAAGGGACATGGTATTACAAGATTTTAAATTATATTACAAAGCAGTAATCTTTAAAACTATTTGATACTGCCTAAAAAATGGAAAAGTCAAACCACTAATAATAAGAGATTATGTACCAAGACTCAGAAGTAATTCAGTATAGTAACACAGTGTTGGAATAAATTAGAGGTCTCTTTCTACTAGGGTAAGTATTCATTATTGAATTAAAACTCTGGATAAATTGAAAAGCAATTTGAAGGCAACTAGGTTTAGATTAACATCTCACACTTTGTACTATAATTAAATCCTAAATAGCTCATAACATAAACATATTAAAGAAACAGGAAAGAATTTTTTTTTTTTGTAACTACAGATAGGTAGAGTATTCTGGACTAAACAAGAGATGGAGATAAAGTGCATAGTTTTGATTGCATAAAAATTTAAAGATTTCTCTCCCACAAACAAAAACAATGCAATTAGAATTACAGGAGAAAAAAATCTTTGCTGCAAATTTCTTTCATAAAGTCCTGATATCCAAGATGTATTGGAAATTCAAATAAATATGTGAGAACAAGAGTCATTCCCCAACAGATAAGGAGTGATAAACAGTTACTTTTCAAAAGAAGAAAAAACAAGTTCTCAACCACTAAAGGAAAAATTTCTCCAAATCATAAATAAACAAAATACAAATTAAATAAATCTGAGGTTCTCCCTTTTACAAAGCAGATAGTCAAAGATGAAAAACAAAGAAAATGATGGATTGTTGAAGGCAATACAAGAGAAATAGGCATGATAATATTTCGCTTTTGGGGCCACAAATTGATTTCAATGTTAATGATTTCTTTAATGGGATTTGGCTTTTAAATGTTTTAAATTTTTTTTGTTATACCATACCTAAGAAATGACAATCAACACAAGCATTTCCATATACAAAAATGAAAACATAGGTCTGTTTCCCAAGGTGATTATGAAAAAAGTAAAAGAACCTGTATGTTCTAAAATATTTATACCAGCTCAATTTGTGGTGTCAAAGAACTGGAAACTAAGGGGATGTCCATCAACTGGGGGATGTCTAAATAAATAATTGTGATGGGATACCACTATGCTGTAAGAAATAATGAGCAAGAGGAGGATTCTGGGAAGATAGCAAAATCAATCAGAATTTCAAGTTCTCTAGATTTCTCCCCAAAACAAAAGAAAATTGTACCTCAGAGTGAACAGAAACCAGTGAAAAACAAATACGACTTAGGACAACTCAATAAGAATCCATGAAAGACCCCAGGAAGGTTTAACTGATGTGAAGTGTAAACACCTCCAGGTTAATAGAGGAGCCCTGACGCTAGTTGGGTTCAAAGGTAGCCTCTGCCCAAAGCTCAGGAACTTTCACCTCCCAGATAGCATGGGGAGACAGAGATCTAAGTGTGGAAAGACCGAGGAAATCTCTCCTGACAAGGAATGCAATGCTCAACTATGCTGCTGAGATACCGACCTGGATAAGAAGAAACCAGCATAGGCTTGGTGAGGGCAGAAGCATTGGGGCAGGGATGCTGCTGGCTGTGGGTACTTAGAGAAGGATGGAGTTCTTGATTTTGGATTCTATGTCAAAGGGGAAAACTGAAGATATCCAGATGCACTACCTCTCCCCCTCCCCCCCCCCTTCCACTCTAGGACTGGAGGTGATTCACTAATTAGTTTGTTTTTTTTTTTTTAAATGAGGAAGCAAAGGAGAAAGAAGATAGAAAGTTACTCTGGAAATAGAAAAGACTGGTATCCAGCTTCAGAGGAGAATACTATAGTTAAAAAAAAAAAAAAAAAAAAAAAAAAAAAAAAAAAAAAGCCTCTCCTATCCCAAAGAGTAATGTTAAATAGTTACTTGCCCAAGAAAAATGTAAAGAACTTAAAGAACATATTAAAAATCAAATGAGATAAATTGAGGAAAAATAAAACAAAACAAGAACAATCCAAGAAAATCAAGATTATGAAAAGAAAGTAGATCAACTAGAAAAGGAGATGCAGTCTTTTAATTAATAACTTTTTATTTTCAAAATAAATGCAAGGTTTTCAACATTCACTTACAAAACTTTGTGTTTCAAATTTTTCTCCCTTTCTTTCCACCTCCTACTCACCTAGACAGCAAGCAAACCAATATAAACATGTGCAGTTCTTCTAGACATATTTCTTTATTTATTATACTGTACAAAAAGATAAGATTAAAAAACAACAAAAAGGTGAAAATACTATATGTTTTGATCTACATTCATTCTCCATAGTTCTCTTTCTGGATGCATATGACTCTCCATCACAAGTCTATTGAAAGTAACTGAATCACCTCGTTGAAAAGAACCAGGTCTATCAGAGTTGATCATCACATAATCTTGTTGTTGCTGTGTACAATGTTCTCTTGGTTCTATGTACTTCACCTAGGATCAGTTCATGTAAGTCTTCTCCAGGCCTATCTGAAATCATCCTGCTGATTGTTTCTTATAGAACAATAATATTCCATAACATTCACATACCATAACTTATTCAGCCATTCCTCTTATTCAGCCATTGATGGGCATCCATCAGTTTCCAGTTCCTTACAAAAGGATGGTTACTATATATATATGTGTGTGTGTGTGTATGTATGTAGGTTTACGTAGATGTGTGTGTATATATATATATGTATGTATGTAGGTTTATGTAGATGTGTATATATATATATATAGTGTGTATATATATATATGTGTGTGTATGTGTGTGTGTGTGTGTGTGTGTGTGTATTGTATGTGTTTATATAGATACGTATACATAAATATATCCATGCTTAACTATAGTATGCTTGGGGGAGGTGGGTGAGAGGAAAGAGGAATAAAAGAATAAAGTAAAAATTATATGGCAGAAAGCAAAAGAAAAGCTACAAGGAAGCAAAGAAAAGATAGTCAGGGGCAGCTAGGTGGTGCAATGGATAGAGCACCAGCCCTGAAGTCAGGAAGATCTGAGTTAAAATTTTGTCTCAGACACTTAATACTTTCTAGTCGTGTAACCCTGGGTAAGTCATTTAACCTTAAATGCCTCAGCAAAAAAAAGTAAAAAAAGATACAATTATGAATACATTGTCTTTTATTTTTATATATGCTTTCTTGAAATGGAAATTTATTGTTACCTATTTTGATGTTGGACAAATGACAATTTTTTCCCCTTCTTTTTCTGTCTTTCTATTTTGTTTTCTCTTATTTTACATTTAAGTTTTAAATTTTGAAAATAAGAATAAATAAATGACAAGGTTTATTTTAGAAAAACATGTGAACACTTGTATGAAGTAATAAAGAATGAAAGGAGCAGAACCAAATAAATGTTGTTTATAGTAACAGGGGTATAGGGTGTGTTCAGGGAAGACTAGTATCTTCGGTGTGAAGGCTGCTGAGCACTTTACAGAGCTACTTTCCATCTTTGGGACCAATCTTATCCACTTAACTCTCAATGAGCATTCCAGGCTTGTAATGGTCTGATCAGCCACAGTCAAACACACTTGACTCTAACATAATGATGTCATTTTGGTCCTCTTCAAGTACAAAGGACAACAATCAACCAACCAACCTACCAACCATATTTGAACAATAATATTGTTCAAAGAATAACTGTGAATAACTAAGTTATTCTGAATATTATAAATATTCAAATCAACTACAAAGGTCCTATGAAGGAAGATGTTAGCCACTTCCATAGAAAGAACAAATAAATAGAATCATGCATAATATACTTTTACATATATCTCTATATATATCTGTGTATATGTATATATTTATATACACATAGTCTTCTATCATATGGGGTAGAAAAGGAGGTAGGGAGACAGTTTAAAACCTAAAATATAATAAAAATATATTTATTTGAATTTTTAAAAAGGACAAATTGATTGCATAGAACTTTCGAATCTATAAATTAAATGTGTTAGTTTCAAAATTGTTTTGTTTGTGTTCCTCTTTGAATATCTCTTCAGTGTTTTTTCTTAATGCTTCCATTATTATTACTTGCTCCTTTCTACCAAATCCTCAAAAATTATCCTACTAATTAATGAAAAAAAATCAAATGAAGGTGGCCTAGCTGTACCTGATCTAAAATATTATAAGCAGCAGTTACCAAAACCATTTGGTATTGGCTAAGAAATAGACTAGTTGGTCAATGGAACAGGTTAGGTTCATAGGACAAAACAGCTAATAACTTTAATAATCTATGTTTGACAAATCCAAAGACCCCAGTTTTTGGGATAAGAACTCTCTATTTGACAAAAATTGCTGGGAAAATTGGAAATTAGTATGACAGAAATTAGGCATTTACCCACACTTAATTAACACTGTACACCAAGATAAGGTCAAAATGGGTTCATGACCTAGGCATAAAGAATGAAATTATAAATAAATTGGAAGACCATAGGATAGTTTACCTCTCAGACCTGTGGAAGAGAAAGGAATTTATGACCAAAGAAGAACTAGAGATCATTATTGATCACAAAATAGAAAATTTTGATTATATCAAATTGAAAAGTTTTTGTACAAACAAAACTAAAGCAGACAAGATTAGAAGGGAAGCAATAAAGTGGGAAAACATTTTTACAGTCAAAGGTTCTGATAAAGGTCTCATTTCCAAAATATATAGAGAATTGACTCTAATTTATAAGAAATCAAGCCATTCTCCAAATGATAAATGGTCAAAGCTGTATGTGCATGAATGTTTGTGGCAGCCCTCTTTGTAGTGGCTATAAACTGGAAACTGAGTGGATGCCCATCAGTTGGAAAATGGCTGAATAAATTGTGGTATATGAATATTATGGAATATTATTGTTCTGTAAGAAATGAGCAACAGGATGATTTCAGAAAGGCCTGGAGAGACTTACACGAACTGATGCTGAGTGAAATGAGCAGGACCAGGAGATCATTATATACTTCAACAATAATACTATATGATGACCAGTTCTGATGGACCTGGCCATCCTCAGCAATGAAATCAACTAAATCATTTCCAATGGAGCAGTAATGAACTGAACCAGCTACGCCCAGAGAAAGAACTCTGGGAGATGACTAAAAACCATTACATTGAATTCCCAATCCCTATATCTATGCCCACCTGCATTTTTGATTTCCTTCACAAGCTAATTGTACAATATTTCAGAGTCTGATTCTTTTTGTACAGCAAAACAATGGTTTGGTCATGTATACTTATTGTGTATCTAATTTATATTTTAATATATTTAACATCTACTGGTCATCCTGCCATCTGGGGGAGGGGTTGGGGGGTAAGAGGTGAAAAATTGGAACAAGAGGTTTGGCAATTGTTAATGCTGTAAAGTTACCCATACATATAACGTGTAAATAAAAGGCTATTAAATAAAAAAAAAAAAGATAAATGGTCAAAGAATATGAACAGACAATTCTCAGATGAAGAAATTGAAACTATTTCTTGCCATATGAAAATATGCTCCAAGTCATTATTAATCAGAGAAATGCAAATTAAGGCAACTCTGAGATACTACTACACACCTGTCAGATTGGCTAGAATGACAGGGAAAGATAATGCGGAATGTTGGAGGGGATGTGGGAAAACAAGGACACTAATACATTGTTGGTGGAATTGTGAATACGTCCAGCCATTCTGGAGAGCAATTTGGAACTATGCTCAAAAAGTTATCAAACTGTGCATACCCTTTGATCCAGCAGTGTTTCTACTGGGCTTATATCTTAAAGAAGGGAAAAGGACCTGTATGTGCACGAATGTTTGTGGCAGGTCTCTTTGTAGTGGCCAGAAACTGGAAACTGAATGGATGTCCATCAATTAGAGAATGGTTGGGTAAATTGTGGTATATGAATATTATGGAATATTATTGTTTGGTAAGAAATGACCAGCAGGATGATTTCAGAAAGGCCTGGAGAGACTTACATGAACTGATGCTGAGTGAAATGAGCAGGACCAGGAGATCATTATATACTTCAACGGCAATACTATATGATGATCAATTCTGATGGACATGGCTCTCTTCAACAATGTGATGAACCAAATCAGTTCCATTTGTTCAATAATGAAGAGAACCAGCTATACCCAGTGAAAGAACTCTGGGAAATGAGTGTGAACCACAACATAGCACTTTCACTCCCTCTGTTTTTGTCTGCTTGCATTTTTTATTTCCTTCTCATGTTAATTTTACCTTATTTCTAAGTTCGATTCTTCTTGTGCAGCAAAATAACTATATGGATATGTATACATATATTGTATTTAACATATACTTTAACATATATAACATGTATTGGTCTACCTGCCATCTAGGGGAGGGGATGGGAGGAAGGAGGGGAAAAATTGGAACAGAAGGTTTTGCAAGAGTCAATGCTGTAAAATTGCCCATGCATATAACTTGTAAATAAAAAGCTATAATAAAAAATATACATATGCTACTAAACTTTTTAAAAAGTCTAATCCCTCCGAACAAAACATAAAACTCTCCTTTGTGTCAAATAAGTCCTATAATAAGACAATTTATATATATATATATATATATATATATATCTTATTTTGCATTCCATCACCTCTGTCAGAAATCAAATAGTATCTTTTATTTCAGGTTCTTTGTAATTAATGGTTGATTCCTAAATTGATCAGATTTCTTTAGTCTTTAAGTTTATATTCTTTACAATGTTACAGTCACTGTATAAATTGTTCTCTTAACTCTGATCATTTTACTCGGCATCATCAGTTCATACAAATATTCTCAGTTTTTTTCTGAACCCTTTCTTATGAAGCAATTAGATGAATAAGACATAATTTGTTCATCCATTAGCCCAAATGAGAGGCACTATTCCCTTGTATTTCCTTCTATTTAAAAAAAAAATTTTTTTTTTAATAATAGCTCTTTATTTTTAAAATACATGCAAAGGTAGTTTTCAATATTCACCCCCACAAAACTTTGTGTCCCAATTTTTTCTCCCTTCCATCCCCTCTTTTCTTCTTCTAGACAGCAAGCAATCCAGTACAGATTAAACATGTGCAATTCTTCTAAACATATTTCCCACATTTATCATGTTACACAAGAAAAACCAGTTCAAAAATAAAAGTGAGAAAGATAAAAAAAGCAAGCAACTCTTAAATATTTGATTCATTTTTCACTATATCATAAATATTAGATTTCTACAGAGTATTTTAGAACTATTTTTTAAAAGTCATTAAAATTTGCTTACTCTTTTACTTAAAGTTAACATTACTAGCATATAAAACAAGGAAATACCAGGAAACACACACAAAAACAGGATGAAGTGACCATTATTTATGGATGGCTGAACAGTTAGGGAATTGCATATAAATGAATAGAATGGAATATTACTGTACTGTTAAAAAATGACAAAAGAGACAGTCAAAAAAATGGAAAGGATTTATTTGAATTAATGCAGAGTGCAGTAGCACCATGAGAAAAAAAAATTGTATACATTGTAAATGAAAACAATTGTAAAGTCATAGGGACTACAATGATTTCCTTGGTACAAGGACATCCTGTGTGAGGATAAACTCCCTCTACCAGTACAAGCCAGCAATTTCTTTGTAATGTTTAATGTCTTAGAAAAATTTACCAATAATAGTGAGGGCTTAAGCATGCCCTGGAGTCACAAAGCCAGTTTATTTTAAAGGCAGGATTTGAAGGCAAAGTTTCTTTATTCGAAGGCTAGCTCTCTATTGAATTTAACTTGCTGTCTTTCCAAAATTTGTCAAAGATTTATTATAATTGATGAAATTGAAGAGGAAACCCCAAAACTGAAAATCCTTAAAGGAGAAAACCTCCTTTGACTCTGCCTCAGTGAGGGCACTCCACTCCAAGCACAAACAGTTTCATCTTTGTTATCTGGGTGGGGTTGGCTCAGTTCCGAAATCCACTGAATTCAATTCAAATTCTAGTCCTAGCTGAAACCCAGGGAGGAGCCAATCTGGGACTCCACCTATGAGCCCCTTCAGTTTGTAGCCAAAGCCCCCTATTATAACAGATCCAAACTAAAACCCTCTCTTTGCAGAGGTTCCAAACATGCCAGCCCTCTTGGTACCCCTAGGAGCTTCTGCCCACTGGAATACTGTTTCCAGTGCCAACCTCTCTTTACCTATTTCCTTAACTAGATTTTAACCTTATTTCCAATCCCCATAATAAACCTCTTTTATCAATCTAGGTTTTTGGGTCTATAAATTCCTTTACAGGGGACTCTTGCGCTGCCAAAAGGGAATCCCAGAACTCCCTACTCTTGCACCGCCACTAGACCTCATTTAGACCTTATTTAACTCCCTGACAACCAGAAATCCTAATTTCATTTGGATACCCCAAATCTAAACCTTATCAAAATGACCATTCAGCAGTCCAGAATAAGGATGAGTTGTTCTTTTCACCTCATCAAACAGGTGATGTTTATAGTCAAATTCTTCTAATGAATGCAATGATCAATCAGGTCTATGCTGGTGCATTGGTGGAATATGTGATTGTGAATAGCCTTTTTCCATTGGCTAGATAGACAGTCTACATTTTGAAAATTGCCTGAATGAACATTATACTGGTCTTTCATGATGAGAGGAGCCCCAAAACTCAATCTCTCTCTCTCTCAATGAGCCATGAAGTAAAGCACTTGAAGCTCCTTGAAGGAGAGATTTTCCTTCAACCCTGCCTCAGTGAGAGACTGCCCTGAGGGAATCAGATAAAGTGGTTTATCTAGGTGGGGCTGGTTGAGTCCTGATCTAAAGAATTCCAATCCTATTCAATTGAAGATCTTCTATTCAATTAAGCTCAAGCTGTACCCAACCCCATCAAGAGCAACCCCCAGCTTGTAGCCAAGGCTTATAAAAACAGCCAATCTTAAACCCTCTCTTTGCAGAGGAGCTAAAATGCCAAGGAAACTCTTTCTTCCTGGCATAGCAAACTCCACTGGAATATTCTCTTGCAGTGCCACCCTCTTTATCTCCCTCACCTATTTCCCTAATGAAACTTTATTTCTCTATTAGAAATTTTACTTCTCTGCCAGGACTACTCCACTAAAGAATTCAGCCTTCCTATTTATGCATAGTAAAGGCTGACTTCCCAATGCCTATAATAAACCTCTTTTATCAGTCTAGCTTTTTTGGGTTCAAAAATTCCTTTTTGAAGAATCTCTGTGCCGCCTGAAGAGGGTTCCCCCAAACTCTCTACCCATGTGCCAAATCCCAAGGGGGTGTAGGGAAGTCAAACCTCTCCATTTGGTTCCCTGAACCCTGAACTTGCCACTAGACCTCATCATTTAACTCCCTGACCATCAGGAACTCTAATCTCATTTTATTTCTCTGAATCTAATCTCCTTATTTGGTTCCCTGACAACCCTAAATCTAGACCTCATCATATTTTGGTTCCCTGACCAAAGAGAACCCCAAAACCTAAACCTCATCATTCACACATTCCCATATGAAGGGGAAAGAATCCTTCAGTCTGACCATGAGATAACCTCAAGAACAAATTCTTCCCTTCCTCCCCACCTCATTCTCCAAGAAATGGGCCTGGTATTTTGACTTTTTCCTTCATCCTTTTCCATTCTGGGTTAGGGATGGAGCTTCCAATATGGGAGCTCTATTCCCCCAGGGGATACAAGAGTCTAGAAATCTAGGCCAATATTGCAGCTAGCCTAGGAGCAAAAGCTTGAGAGAGAGTAGGGATAATAGCTCCCTATACCCTACCTTGGTGCGACCACGGCTATATAGGATTTGAGCTAAACTGCAAACCTAATCCCCCAAACCTACCCTGAGATTTATGAGTAGGGTGATTACACTCCTGAAGTATTGAGATACACTCTTGAAGTATTGAGGAAAACTGTTTGCACATTTATTCTTTCCATATGTTTGAAACAGATTACCTTTTGTAAATGCTAATCTGATGATAAACTGTTAAACAGAATGAGGGTGCTAATCATTAGGCTCTTAAAATGGCAGAAACTCCCTCAAAGTTGAACAGGGGTTCAAGCTGATGGCAGAGGTACAAGAGTATCCTGAGGAATGGATAAACTATAACAGACTTGACTCTGAAAGAGCAGCACAGAGAAGTCACATTTATATAAAGACATATTTCAAATTCATAATAATAATAAAAAAATATAGTGCTGTTGCATGCTTTTGCCTAGATATGCTTTTGGCATATCCATGCAGAGCTACATTTCAGTAATAGGTTTTATTGTACCAGTTTTTTAGTGATTAATATCTATTAGGTCAAATATAGCATTCTTTTATTGCTAAAAAAAAAATAAAAGAATAAGTACAGTAAATGAAGCAAAATTATCTCTGAAGATGTGCTGTCTCACTTAAAGAACATCAATTACTATTTGAAAAAAATTAATCAAAACAATAATCACTAAAGCACCAGGGTAGAAAATGAGCTCACAAAATCATTAGCCTTTCTATATATCACAAACAAGGCACTTGGTAAATGCTGATTTACTGATAGATTCAAATCACTTAAAACTTTTTTTTTCAAAAAAGCATTTTTTTCTCTACCTCCCTCCACTCGGGCAAAAAGAAAAATAAAAACTTTGAAACAAATATGAACTAATTCCCAAGCAAAACAAATTCCCATATTGATCATGTCCAAAAATATGTTTATTCCATATAATTTAATCCATCATTCTCTATCAAGAAGTGGACAACATTCTTCCTCATTCGTCTACTGGGTTCATCCTTGATCATTGTACATATGAGAAATAAGCCTCTTGGACTCAGGAATGGTGAAGTGAAAAGCTCAAATTTATTATGCTGTTGCAAAAGCAGTTGTCCCATGAAACATGTACAGTCCCAGAAGCAAGAGCAAGCTTTATATTTCTAATTCCAACCATAACGTTTGCTGGGTATTACAAGTGTACAACTTCCCTATATGTCTATTACATATTTGCTCTTTGATATGTCACTTCTCCTACCATATGCATTAAAATGAGTCAAAGTTTTACCCAGGGTGGAGAAAATAATATTCAAAAATCTAATAAGTATGTGCAGTTAGCACAAGCCTTAAACTTTGTCTTACACATTTTCTAAGATATGCACATTTCCTAAAATCTGGACCTAGAGGAGACCCACATGTCCTATTTTGACTGGAGTTTAGTGTTAATTAATCTTGTGGCTTTTCTTGTTGTTTCATTATGGAACAAAAGCTTATCATTTTTTCCCTAAGGTATAACAGAATTCTTACACATTTCAAATTATTCATTTTATAATATTATCATCACATAATATATTCTGGTTCTACTCATTTCACTATGAATCAGTTCATCCAAGTGTTCACAAGTTTCTCTGAAACAATACCTTCATTATCTCTTATTCCTATACCATTCAAATACTACACTTTAATCAACCATTTCAACTGATGGGCAGTGCAAAAAGAGTTACTATAAATGTTTTTGTACATATTGATCCTTTTCTTCTCTCTTTGGGATATAGGCCTTGTAAGGATATTTCTGTTTCAAATTATGCATAGTTTGCATAATTCCAAAATACTTTTTAGAATTGCTGCACCAATAAAATACTTTCACAAAAATAAAGGAGAATAAATTGGAAAGGTATTGATTGTTTATACCTAGATCATAGGAATATGGTAAAATGATAATACTGCTTAAATTAATTCAAAGATTTGATAATATTCCAATCAAATTGACAAAATCCTACTTTGTAGAATTAGCCAAAATAATACCAAAACAAATTTATTTGATTTAGAAATTCAAGATCAATAATAAAAAATATTCAAGAATAAAAGAGGCCTAGTATGATCTAATATCAAATTATACTTTAAAGTAGCATTCAACATGATTTGGTATGGGCTAAAACAACAACAGTAACAACTCAAAAGGTAAAATAAGTAAATGAGATCTGGAAAAAACCAACACAGTAATCCAGTAGTCAATAAACCCAAGAATAGAAACTACTCAGGGAAAGGGTACATATTTGACAAAAAGTACTGAGAAACCTGGAAAGCAATTTACTAGAAAATAGATACAGATTGGGACAGCTAGATGGCGCAGTGGATAGAGCACCAGCTCTGAAGTCAGGAGGACCTGAGTTCAAATATGATCTTAGACACTTAACACCTCCTAGTTGTGTGACTCTGGGGCAAATCACTTAACCTTAATTGCCTCAGCAAAAAAAAAAAAAAAAAGGTACAGATCTGCAGGTTATACCACAAGCCACAATAAACTACAAATTGCTATATAACCTACACAGGTAAGATCATAGTATGACAACCCTGAAATAAAGGTATTTTTTACCACTATAGTTAAGAGAGAGAATCTTTAACCAAATAAGGGATTGAAGAAATCATCAAAGGAAAGATAAAATAATCAAATTTGATTATATAAAATAAAAATGTTTTACATTATTGAAATCAGTGCAGTTAAACCAAGAAGAAATGATAGTCAAGGGGAAAAATCTTTTATTAATCTTTGCTTGCATGCTTGGCAGATGAATGAATTAATTCATTCTTCATTTGCCAAATATTTCTTAAAGACCTAAAGTATTTCCAGATGTGAATTAAACTCTATATGGACATTGTTGGTGGGACTGTGAATGGATCCAACCATTCTGGAGAGCAATTTGGAATTGTGCTCAAAAAGTTATCGAACTGTGCATACCCTTTGATCCATCAGTGTTACTACTGGGCTTATATCCCAAAGACATCTTAAAGGAGGGGAAAGGACCTACATGTACAAAAATGTTTGTGGCAGCCTTTTTTGTACTAGGCAAGAAACTAGAAACTCAATAGATGCCCATCAATTGGAGAATGGCTGAATAAATTATGGTATATGAATGTTATGGAATATTATTGTTCTGTAAGAAATGACCAGCAGGATGAATACAGAGAGGCCTGGAGTGAATTACATAAACTGATATCAAGTGAGATGAGCAGAACCAGATCATTAGACACGGCAACAACAAGACTATACAATGATCAATTCTGATGGACATGGCTCTCTTCAACATTGAGATGATTCAAACCAGTTCCAGTTGTTCAGGATGAAAAGAGCCATCTATACCCAGAGAGAGGACCGTGGGAACTGAGTGTGGTGTGGTTTACAACATAGCACTTTTACTCTTTTTGTTGTTTGCTTACATTTTCCTTTGCGTCTCTCTTTTTTTCTTGTGTGGCACCATAATTGTATAAATATGTATGCATATGTTGGATTTAACATATATTTCTACCATGTTTAACATATATTAGGACTATTTGCCATCTAGGGGAGGGCATGGAGGGAAAACTGGTTTTGCAAGGGCTAATGCTGAAGAATTGTGTACTGTTTTGAAAAATAAAAAGCTTTAATTAAAAAAAAAACTCTATATGGAATATAGGGGTAGTAGTGGGGGGGACATAGTCCCTTTCATCATTAAATTTCTAGTATATAAGATATACTCATGAAACAATTTGAAATTGTTATTATGTGCCAGATTAGTGGTATAGACTAAATGGCATAGAAGAACAGAAGAGAGCATCACTGTGCCCTAGGGTGGCTGAGAATGGGAGGAATTGGCTGGGCCAGGAGGGATTGGTAAGAGGTAGGTAAACTGAGGTCAGGTAAAAAGGCAAGTAAGCAGGAAGAATACTGAGAGGAAAGGCACTGAAAGCATGATTGACTCTGGCGTGTTTGTATTTGTGAGTAGCATGGTCTGGAAACATTGAAGAATATATGTGATACGTTGGGGAGTATTATTTTTTTTCAAAGAGTTGCAACTTTGTACAACTCATCAGCTTCACCTCTCTTTCAGAGTCATCAAAATCCAGAGACAAGTTAAGTGAGGATGATTGATGATGGCCCAAGATGTAGTGGATGACTAGTGTCTTTGATGTCTGACCAAGTTGTAAACTCTCTACAATGTAAGTTTCAGCCATTTTCTCAACTGGCAACCTATTAAAGTAATACAGGCACAAAGTGAAAAAGACTTATACCAGAGTAGTGGCAGTGTCAAGAGAGAAGGAGATGTATGCAAGAGATGTTTCAAAGGTGAAATTGAGCATAAGAGACAATAAAGAATGAAGATTGATACCTGAATTACAAGCTTAAATGAATGGTGATGTCATTAATAGCAATTAGCAAACTTAGAAATTGGGGAAACATTTTTAGGAAAAGATAATGTGATGGTAAAATGAGTAATCTGCTGAAGAAGATGGGATGAAATGGGAAAAGATAATATATAAAATGAAACTGAGAATGGAGTAGGGGGAAGAGGCAAAGTTAGTAGACATAGTGCCTCCCTCCCAGAATTGTGAAAGTAAAATGAGATAATAATCTTAAAATAAACTTAAGACAGTGCCTGGCACATAGTGAGTTCTTTATAATTTTCTTTTTCTTGTTCTTCTTGATATTCTTCTTCTACTATTCCTACCATCACTACTACTACAATTATTACATAAGTTTTTTGAGTCATGGACAAAGTTTTATTTGCTTTTGTATCTATTCTCTTTAGGATATAACACAGTATCTAGTACATAAAAACAGTAAATATTTGTTGAATGAATAACTTAGGCTTTTTATGGATTTAGGAAACCTTTGAATGTGAAGTTGACTCCAGAATTTATCTTCTTTATAGCAGGGGTGTCACTGAATATTTTTAAGTCAAGGAGTAACAAGTAAAATGTTTTAGGACAGAATGGTGTGTGGCAGAGTATGTAATATACAAGTCACATGGAAAGGTTCCATGGTCTTTAGGATACAGCAGCAAAGCAGATGTCAATGCCTCCTCTTCTCCTTTAAATATTTATTTAAAACTAAATACAAAATAAGAAAAAAAAAAAAAAAAGAAGGAAACCTCACCCAAACATTGTCATGTGCACAGCAGATTATCAGAAAGAATTCAAAATAGGTAACACTAAATTTCCATTTTAAGAAAACATGCATAATAGAAGACATTATATTGATGACTGTCCATCTTTTCTTTGCTTCCTTGTGGGTTATTCTTTTGTTCTATGCTGTGCATTTTTTATTTTATTCTTTTCCCCTCTCTTTCATCTCCCTTACCTCTTTTCAAGCAGTCAAGCATTCTTTTATCAATTAAATTAAATTAAATTAAAGCAATCAATTAAACACTGATATATTTATGCAAACATGTTTAAACATATTATACACCCCCCACATACATAAATTTATGTACACACACATACATACATACATACACACATTATATATACACAAGTATACACATACATACACACATGCATTTAAAAACAATATTAATATGGCTGACATATTATGTGGATTTCTCTCTTGATTGAATCTTAACTTTGACTTTGTCTGAGATCAATGATTATTACTAGCTCTTTTTTTTTTTTTTAGTAAATTTTACTCCTGATCTTGTTGTAGTGTCCATGCATAATTCTTATTTCTTGTCCCTCTTAACTCTTCTACTTAAGTTCTACTCATTAACTTGCCATGCTAATACTTAACTACCCCCAACCCATGGCTCCCTCATCCTTTCTCTCTCTCTTTATCCTTCTGTCATTAATCTAAATACCCTTATGTACCCTACCTTATTCTGCCACCCTTTCTATCCTCTTTATGCTTTTCCCATTAATTTTCACATCTTGTCCCACTGCCATTCATTTATACATCCTATCTTATTCTATTCCCTCTCTCCTTATTTCTTTATAGATTTTGGAGGATAATATGTCCTTCATGGTATGTATATATATATTGTTCCCTATTTAACCCATGTGAGTGAATTTTCAGAACTACCAGCCTTCTTTCCCCATCTAATGCTTTTGTGTCCATTCTTCCTCTGCATATCATTTGTATAGCATAATTACTATTTTTACCTTTTCCTATACAATTTTGGTTTTGAGGATCAGATCACACTCAGCTCTGCCCCAATCTTTCTTTTGAACTATCCAATTACTAATGTCAATTTTAGACATATGGTTTACATTTCCACATATAAAACAAACTATTTTTATTGGGAGCTTTTAAATTATGCTATATGTAATATTTTCTATTTAGCTCAGATTTGATTGAGACAAAATGTTAAAAATCTGATTCAGTGAATGTCCTCTTTTTTTTCATTCAATATTATGCTTAGTTTTGCTGGCTATATTTTTGGCCACAGGCCTACTTGTTTTGATTGTCAATATATAATATTCCAGGACCTGTAGTCTTTGATTGTAATCATGTGCAATTCTAATTATAGCTCCAGTATATTTGAATTGTGGAGTTTTTTGTTTGTTTCTTGTAAAATTTTTTCTTTGATAAGGGGTTTCAAAGTTTAGTAATGATGCTCCTATGTCTTTTCCTTGTAGGATTCTCTTTAAGGTAGTAAGCAGTAGATTTTTTTTTTTTTCTATTTCTACTTTTCTCCTCATGTTCTATCACTCCAGGACAATTTTCTTTGATTATTTATTGTATTATTATGTCAAGATTCTTTTTTTGGTCACAACTTTCAGGTAATCAATTATTCTTATGTTTTCTCTTCTTGATTTGTTCTCCAAATTTGTTTTTCTCACGTTTCACATTCTGTTCTGTTTTTTTCATTCTTTTTATTTTGTTTTGTTATTTCTTTACTTCTTACAGCTTTACTGGCTTCACCTTCCTTAATTCCAATTTTCAAAGAATTATTTTCTTTTTTAAAACTCTGATCTTTTCTAGTTGGTTGACTTTTAGTAATCTTATTTTTCTTGGATAATTAAAAAAAATTTTTTTTCTTAATTTTTCTCAGTTGGTTTTTAAAATCTTTTTTTGGGGGGGAGGGGCAGCTAGGTAGTGCAGTAGATAGAGCACTAGCCCTGAAGTCAGGAGGACCTGAATTCAAATTTGACCTCAAACACTTAACACTTCCTAGCTGTGTGACCCTGGGCAAATCACATAACCTTAATTGTCTTGGCAAAAAAACAAACAAACAAAACTTTTTTGAATTCTATAAATTATTTCTGGACAGGTAGCCATTTAATATTATTCTTTAGAGTAGAAGAGGCTTTTTTTAAATTTCAGTGTCCTCCTATGCAGATGGACTCCTCTCATCCCTATTCCCAGAGTAACTTTGTTTTCTTTCTCCTTTGCTTGCTAATTTTTTAAAAAATATAAGAACTTATTAGTGAACCACCTATAATCCTGGGAATGGGGAGGAGAGATCTCTTGTTTCACTTCAATTTTCCCCTCTGGTATAGAGTCCAAAACTAAGAACTCCAACCTTCTTTCAGTGCCTACAGCCAGCAGCATTCCTGCCCCATTGCTTCTGCATTCTTTAGGCTTGTGCTAGTTCCTTTTCACCCAAGATGAGTGCCTTAGTACCACAGCTGAGCCTGGCATTCTTTATCAGAAATTCCCTCAGTCTTTCCAAGCTCAGACACCCAACTCCCCATTCTATTGAACCAGAGGAGACAGTTCCTGTGGTTTAGGCTGAGACTACCTTTGAATTTACTAGCTCCATTACTAGCCTGGAGGTGTTTACTTTTCACACAAGTTAAACCTCAATCCTAGGGTCTTTCTTGGGGTCTTCTTGAGTTGTCCTAGGAGGAATATAACTCTGTTTTGTCCAAATCTTTTCACTGGTCTATGTTAACCCTGAAGAACAATTTTGTTTTGTTGGAGAGCTCTGACCTACTCTGCCATCTTCCCATAATCCTCTCAGTGCCTATTCTTTAAATGTCATTTCCACTGGTAAAAATCATATCAGTTTCTGATATTGAATCAAACAAACAACAATAAAAAAAAAGTGAAAATACTATGTTGTGATCCACACTCAGTAACCACTGAGAAGACTTCTCTCTGGGTGTAACTGGCTCTCTCTATCACAAGACTATTGGAACTTTTTTACTAAGAAGAAAATAGTCAAGCAAAATAATGTACATATTGGTTCTCTCTGAAAAGTATGTGTCATTGTATACCTGTAGTTTACTATCTCATTGAATTTGAAAGAGGAATCAGTTATGTTATAAACCATTAATTAGCCTTTTGCAATAATGAAAGTTTTTATGTCTTCCAGAGCTGTTTTTCCTCAAGTTATTGTAGTCATTTCTTAAATTATTCTGTTGGTTCTGCTTACTTTGCTCTACATCAGTTCAAAAAAAAAATCTTGTTTCACTGAATCATTTATCTTATACTACAACTTATTTACCTATACTCAAAATAATGAGTATTTAATCTTTCCACTTTTTTGCTAGCAAAATTAATATTGCTAGAAATTTTTTTATATAGGACTTAATAAATCCTTCTATGTGCATCTTTCATCTCACTACTTCCTAATTTCTCCATTCTCTTATTCTGACTTTAGCCTTCAGTCTCTTTCCATCCATTGGCTCCTTTCTTGTTGTGTACCAACATGTCCTTGTCACTTCCACCTTTTAAAAACATCTTCACTTGGTCTATCTATGATGGCATCTTTAAAAAAAGATTTTTTTTTATTATTATAACTTTTTATTTAGTAGTTATATGCATGGGTAATTTTATAGCATTGACAATTGCCAAACCATTTGTTCCAATTTTTCCCTTCCTCCCCCCACCTCCTCCCCGAGATGGCAGGTTGACCAATACATGTTAAATGTTAAAGTATAAATTAAATAAAAAATAAGTACACATGTCCAAACAGTTATTTTGCTGTACAAAAAGAATTGGACTCTGAAGTAGTGTACAATTAGCCTGTGAAGGAAATCAAAAATGCAGATGGACAAAAATAGAAGTTTTGGAACTTCTATGTAATGGTTTTGATGCTATCTTTTGAGAAAATGCCTCCTTTTCCTAAATCTTCTGCAAATTGGCTTTAAACCTCATCATTAAACTGAATTGCCAATGATCTCTTTAATTTCAATTTGAATGGCTTTTTTTCAGTTGGGATCCTTGACCTCTCTGTAGCTTTTAGCACCGTCAATCACTTTCTACACATTCACTCCTGTTTTGTGTGTCTGCTCTCTTCTAGATCTCCTTTCTATTTGACTACTCTTCAGTTTCCTTTGCTAGTTCTTCCTCCAGATTATGCCATTTGTGAATGTGCATCTCTTACTGCTTTATCCCAGCCTCTTTTCTCTTCTCTCTTTAGACTATGAGCTTCCCCGAGTCTGACTTGGGATACACTGGGGAGTGCTGTGGGCAGCCAAGTATGAAATCTCTTCTGGCCAAAACATTCCATTCTCTGTACCTGGAATGTACTTCCTCCTAAAGGCAAAAGAATTTGCTTTTTAGAAGAGTGTTAGTGCTTTCCCTCTCTGAAATTATCTTGTTAACTCATCTGAATATGTGGTATCTTATCTCTTTGGTACATTTCAGGCTCTTACAGGTCTGTGTGGGTAGGAAAGTGTTTTCATTTTTTGTCTTTGTATCCCCACAAAGTGATTTAGAAATTCTAGAACTGAATTAAAAGAAAGGTAGATTTTTGTTGTGGTTCTTGTTGAGACTGTGTTATAGAGTCAGATCTGGATTTGAATTCTACCTCTGGAATTTATTAGCTAATTGACTTTGGGCACAGCTTCTCTTAACTTTAGGGGTTTTGTTTTTTGGCCTTAAGATATAGATAATATGCCTCAAAGGGCAAATAGTTTAGTTCTAGGATGAATTACATGAGACTGCAAACTAAATCCAGATAGAAATTCATCTAGGCCTTTAGGCAGCTTAGTGTTTTCAGAGGTTTCTAAATTTCCTGGTTTCTCAGGTCTCAACCCATAAGAAATGTTGCTTCCTGATCAACAGGAAATGCTGGAAATCTTCCAGATCAATATGAACCCTGCCCCCAATCAAAACAAAAATGTTCCCATTCCCATGGGAATGCCCAAAGGGCTATCCAAAAGTGCATACTCTTTGCTCCAGCAGTGTCTCTACTGGATCTGTATCTCAAAGAGATCATAAAGGAGGAAAAAGGACCCACATGTTTAAAAAATGTTTGTGGCCACCCTTATTGTAGTGGCAAAGAATTGGAAAATGAGTGGATGCCCATCGATTGGAGAATGCCTGAATAAATTATGGTATATGAATTGTGATGGAATATTATTATTGTATAAGAAACGATCAGCAGAATGATTTCAGAAAGGCCTGGAGAGACTTACATGAACTGATGCTAAGTGAAATGAGTAGAACCAAGAGAATTTTATATTATGTGTTGATCAACTCTGATGGACATGACTCTTCAATAGTGAGGTGATTCAGACCAATTCCAATAGAGTTCTGATGGAGAGAGCCATCTTGAGAGGAACTCTGGAGACTGAATGTGGATCATAACATAGTATTTTCACCTTTTTTGTTTACTTGCCTTTTTTTTCTTATTTTTCCCTTTTTTGATATGATTTTTCTTGTGCAACATGGTAATTATGGAAGTATGTGTATAAGAATTGCATATGTTTAACATATATTGGATTATTTGCCATCTAGGGAGGAGGGATGGGGGAAAGGAGGGAAAAAAATTTGGAATACAAAGATTTGCAGGAGTGAATGTTGAAGACTATCTTTGCATGTATTTTGAAAATGAAGAGCTATTTTTTTAAAAAAATCTGTTAATTTGAATTATTTATTACAGGCTAAATTGAACCAATTGGTTGTTTTTTTTTAAATAGCTTTTTATTTACAAGTTACATGCATGGGTAATTTTACAGCATTGACAATCGCCAAACTTTTTGTTCCAATTTTTCCCCTTCTTCCTCCTTCCCCCTCCCCCAGATGGCAGATTGACCAATATATGTTAAAGTGTAAATTAAATACGATATTAGTATACACGTCCAAACAGTTATTTTGCTGTACAAAAAGAATTGGACTTTGAAATATATACAATTAGCCTGTGAAGGAAATCAAAAATTCAGGTGGACAAAAATAGCCAATTGGTTCTTGAACCAAGAGCAATTAGAGAATTCAAATAACTACATGTAGGTCATATAATACATCAAAAAATCAGTGTAGCAAAGCATCAGATATCCTCTCAAGAGAGAGCCTGTTATGGTTTGCAAAGGGATGCAGATTTGAAAAAATGAGAAATGATAGAGGACTGAGACTAAATTAATATAATTCTTTTGGCTGAAGTTCAGGTCACCAAGATTTCCATTCACCTAGAATGAAGATAGTCTGTCAAAAATTTTCTTCTGCCTACTATGTATCACTGTATCACATAGTATAAAGCACAACCGTGAAATATGCAGTTCTGGCCACAGCCATAAATCAAATTCAAATGAATATATTATGGACTATACATATTCAGAACAAAGTGTACAGTGGCCCAGAGTGATTTTAGGTAGGAAAAATAAGATTTCTTGAAATTATGGTTTCAAGGTAGTAAACAAGGTACCCAAGACTTTTAGAATCACAGATCTCAGAAATGGATCAAAAAAATTCATGTAATGTGGTCCAACTGCCTCACCTTTGGAAACACTTTAGTTTCATCCTAGGTGGTACCTAGGTGGTATAATCTTGGAGCCTTAGGTGTTTCACCTGTAAGGTGGAGAGGATACCTATTAGCACTTACCTCACTGGGATGTCATGAAGCAACAGATATAAATGCTCTTTAATGTCAGATATGATAAACATTATTTTTGGGTAGAAAGAATGGCACATTCAAAAGACAGGAAGGACTAAGTTGTGTGGAAGATCCAAAATCAGCTTGCTGAGTGGATGGTCTGAATAAGGAGACAACAAGAAATGAGGCTGGTGAAAAGTACTGATGAATGATGGGGGGCTTTGAAGGAGAGGTTATGTTTCAATTGTGACTGCTAGAATCTTGAGCAAGGCAGTCTGTGACATGATGAAAACCTTTTTTGAGGAATACTGAAGGAGTGCTATTTGTAGGGTAGAATGAGAGGGGAAAGAGGAAATCCCAGAGGTGTGAAGTCCAACTAGGAACTATGACAGGCAGTAGCCTAGACATGAGGGTGAAAATTAAGAGGGTTGTCCTTCTGCGAATGATGATTTTTATTAGCCTATAACACTTACATATTTACCTTCAAAAAAAGAAAATCTCATGCTTATACAGATGATACAATTTTATTGGCAACAAAGACTTCTACACACATTATTGCACAAATTATAAATGGATGAACAAAATAATATTAATTACACAAGTTGTTACTAGCACTTACATAATATTACTTTTCAAAGTTTTGTGCGTGTTGTGCATCAGGTTCCTATGAACAGGATGCAAGTGAGCAGGATATGAACATGACAATCATATTTAAAGGAACTCAAAAACTACTTCATTTCTGACAGTGTTAACTTTCAAACATGAAGCATAGATACTACCACACAAAACAAAGCATTCAATGTGTCAAACCCTGCAGAATCAAGAACTAGGATATAAAATGAACACTGTCAGAGAAAATTGTGGGGAAGAATATTAACTTACGTTCATTTTTTTAAAAAGGCTATTCCTTTAATTTTCCAGCAATACAAATTAGGATTCAGAAATGAAATTTTAAACTTTAGAAAAGACAGCCATATTCTACTGAAAGGAAGCACAACAGCTATAATTACACTATTTTTTAAAAAAAGAATATTCAGATTGCTCCATTGTTCACCCTCCTTGACTTTTTGAATTGTGGTTATACAGATATAAAGAAAAAATGCAATTTAAAACAGCTTTCTCACCAAATTCTGTCACTTGAGGAAAATACAGCACTCCAATGAAGTGAAGGACTAAGGAATTCAGTTAACATACCAACCAACTAAAAAGGTAACTTTGTTCTTTTTACAATCAAGACAAACAGATCCTTACTTCCCTCTACTGCTTAAGAACAAAGATGCAGACAATCGCATTGTGACAAAGTAAAAAACCTGCTTTTGAGTTAAGAAACTTCAGGTCCTGACTTTGCCATTAGCTAGTTCCATGATCTCAAGGCCATGATCCTGGGGAGGTCACCCTACCTTATCAGGCCTTTTGCGGGCTGGACTAGGTGACCTATGAGATTCCATTGAAGAATAAAATTCTAAATGAGCTCAGGACTCATGCTTTAGCAATACAACCAGAATGAAAGAAACAAGGAGTTAAAATTTAGAGACCTTAGATTTTTACTTTTAGAAAGCATCGTTACCTAGAAATTCTTTGCAGTGTTCCTAAAAATTCTTATCTACACAGAGTGACCATGACTATTACAAGTTAAGGTCTCCTGATGAAGAAAATTTTGATAAACATTTTAAAAGACACTGAACAAATTTGGTTAGGTGAACGATCTCCAAAGTCCTTTGCCACCAGGAGCCAGATTTTTCTGCCTCTAAATTTTGAGAGCCCCAAATCAAGGATTAAAATGCAGAAATGATGAAAACATTCCACAATTATGCCTGCTTATCAGATATCCACTACATGCACAACTATGTGAAATGTAAGACTGATCTAATCAATAAGACAAAGATAATGAAAATTTGTTCTAAAAGAAAAAACAAATGGAGATATAAACTCAGAATAAGAATTTTTTTTTCTTTACAGAATAGGAATATAGTGCTCCTCAAAAATTTTCTAGAATTCAATCTGTCACCTAAAAGATGGTACAAAGACCACTTTTTTTCTGGAATTTAACACAATGGTTTCATTTTCAAAATGCATTAACTTTATTTTCCTCATAAGGCAGCCATACATTACAAGGCCCAGAACCTGAAAGAAACATGATTTCTTTAGAAAGCCACATCGTTGAAAACGAGCATTCTTGGTATTTAATGACAAAGTAGTCCTGAGTTTTCAAATGTTAAAGCTTTCTCCACAGCCACAAGTTCCTTTGATGTTTGGGTTATTGAAAACAAATTCACTGGACAATTTGTCTTCTACATAGTCCATTTCTGTTCCTAAAAGTGTTAGTTGTGCTTTCTTTTCGATGAACACTCTAATTCCTTAAGGAAAACAAAACATAAGTTACACAATGCCTGAACATCCTTGTAGAGCTTGCCAAACCAAAGCAGAAGTGAACTTCAAACAGAAGCTACAAAGCTAAACAGGAAGTCAGTGTATGTTTTAGAAATTCTGTTAGTTTCCTTTTTTTTTTTTTTCTTGTACCAATATTACAACTCATATATAAAAGCAATTACAATAGGGTGCTAGAGTTCTGCATAAGAGCAAATCAATGAAGTTTCCAGGTAAAACTTGGATTTACTTTAATTGCATTCAACTGATGCTAAAAATGAACAGAATCTAATAATTTTATAAAGATTGAAGGTTGTACCTACCAAAAGCACCAAAATTATTCCCAGGAAACAAGTATCATGTCCTTTTTATTATTATTTTTTCAAAACAGATTTGGCTATTCCATTGTTTGATTTTGAGCCATGCACAATGACTGTTAAACTAATATTTACTATTTTAACAATACTGGTAATTATCATGGAACTGTAATGAAACAACAGCATATATAAAATAGAAAGTCTGGCCTAATTTGACACCACCAATATTTGGTAGAAAATCTGGATTAAAAAAGCCACCAAAGAATGGTTGCTTTTCTCTTTGTAAAAGAATAAATTGTATTTAAGCATAAATCTTATTTATAAAATCTTGTTTGTTTCAAGAAAGTTCTTTTAAGTGAATTAAATTTTAGAAGTAATTTTTTCAAAACAGCTTTCATTAACAGACTCAGAAACCTGTTACTCCCTAGGCTTTAAAGGAAGAAAAAAAAACCCAAGAAGGGTATGTGGCAAGAGATTATTAGCATTCCTCAGATAAAGGGAACAAGCAAATGAAGCCAAATTTCAGCATCTAAGGTATAATCATGTTCAATCCAGGGCACTTCATACCATGTGTTCCACACTAGAATTGGGAAGTTTTCCATAAGGTGAATTATTCAGTTCTCTTTCAAAGGAACTTTTATGAGATCGTGGCCAGCTAGCTGGGAGATAAAACATTCCAGGCAAAACACAATTCTTAGTTATAAAAGCCTAGAAGTAAGGCCAAGAAAAAAGATAAGAATTTCCTCAAAGCACAGACTAGCACCAATCATTTGAATAGTTGTGGGGCTGCTGCTTCAACTAAAAAAACAAGGTTGTTTGGGGGCACAAGGAGAAGCATTAGCTTCCTGTAAATTGTCTAAGAAAAGCAGACAAATGCAGATGAATGAAATGACTTTTTATTATTTAAAAAGCTCAACAATGCTGGCTCACTAGATGAAGTAGCATATGCTTCATGCAGTGAAGAAGGATAAGATTTGGGGACATCAAATTGCCAAGTATTTTTAAGAAATGACTTACCATCCTGAACAACTTCTTCATCAGACTCTCCTTTTGTCTTGGTATATTCTAAAGTATAAGAAAGTCCATTACAGCCTCTGGTTCGGACACCAACTTTCAGACCTACCTGAAAGAGAATTGAAAATGCTTTTTCTTAGACATAAATTTTGCTCTCATGTTAAGATAACAATAACAAACTCAAAACTCAGCTATTAATCTCTATCCATCTGTAAACTAGAAAATGTGGATAATTATTTTTCTGATTAAAATGGCTCTGTGAGTTTGTCAATTGTTAATGCTGTAAAGTTACCCATGCATATAACCTGTAAATAAAAGGCTATTAAAAAAAAATCCTTAGTGCTTCTCTGAAATTTTAAAATACCACAAGCGTTAACAAAGAGATCCAAAATAAAACATTCTATGGCACTGAAAAAAAAAAAAAATAAAATGGCTCTGTGTAAAGATTAAGCAGAAATAAGCTTCTTTTCATTAAGTTTATCATATTCTGTTCACTAAGGAAAAGCACTTAAGATAGACTATCTTTCTCTATTACAAAAAGACCTTTTAAACCCCCAAACATTTTAATATTTCTTTTCCTCTTAATTTTACGTTAGTCATATATTGGATTGCTTGCCATCTAGGGGATGGGGTGGGGGAAAGGAGAAAATTTGAAACACACAGTTATGCAAGGATCAATATTGAAAAATTATCTGTGCTTATGTTTTAAAAATAAAAAGCTTAAAAAATTAAAAAAAAATTAAGTTTCAGTATAAACATTTACACCTAGGCAACTGGCAAATGTTAAATATGGAGAATTATAAATTATTGTTGGACTGTATAAATTTAAACTGATGGAGAAAGTTTTAATAATGCTGTTTAAACTTAAAAGTCTATTAGTGAATTTTTTTTGAACTGATTATTAAACATTTGTCATCAGAAAAAAAAAATTATGTTAGTATAACATGTCTGCTGAAGCTATAAAAATTTTACTTGTATCTACAAAACACAGAGCACTTGAAGCATAACAATTTTACTCTATGAAGTTTGAATCTCTATGGAGAGACCTAAGACAATTAATAGTGAAGGTCTGAGTGAAACTGGACAAAATAGAAGAAAAAGTTTTCTTGGGAAAACTCCTTAAACTTACATGGTGAAAAACATTATAAAGAGTACTTTGTGAGAAGTCATCTTTGAAGAGACAGAATAAAGTACAGAGGAAAAAGATGAAAAAGATTCTTGAGATGAGGCTTGTTATCTGGAGTTAATTGAAATGGTAGAACCATGTTATATAAATGAGAAGCCAAACTATAGTGATAGTCAGAAGCAACTCCAATGTCTTTATACATTGTAAATAATAATTCATGTCTTTATATGTTATTAACTTATTAAAATATTGTATGGCCAGTAACTTTAACATTTAAACCGGAGATTAAGGGTATTAATATATAGATACAAGCAACTGTTTATGGGGAAAGAGGTATAGTTGGGCCAAATGCTAGCTGAATGAAAGAAATGACAATTAATGAAGAAATATCTACTCATATGCCCTGGATTATTTTAGAACTTGGTTATGAATTCTAAAGAGCAAGTGGAGGGGTCCCCAACACAAATGGGCCACAAGAGAGTGTTATAGACCCCAGACTCCCATTACATTAGTATCTAAGCTCTCATTAAAAACAAATAAGCAAACAATAAACAAAAAAAAAAATCCTGAGACCCAGAAAGATGAAGTCTGTTCAAAGTTACTCATCAAATTAGTAGCAGAATCAGGGTTAGACTCTCCTGATGTCTACTCCAATGGTCTCTGCACTAAAATAATCTCCCAAACAAACCTGAGATCAGAAGTCCTAAAAGATTCCCTAGGATGCCAAGGACTACTTGTCTCTTTCTATTAATCCACCTTTACAGAACAGAATGCTGTTGGTACTAGGAAACATATACCAATTCCAGAACTCTATATTCTGTACACCTTTTGGACTGTTGCTCTAAAGGGCCACTTCCTTTTTAAATTTAAAAATAAATAAACAAACAACTTTGACTTTAATGAAACTAAGAATAAGTTTATAAAGATTTACAATTAAAAATGAAATTTTAAATATAATGCACATCCATAAGTTTATCAGTTGTTTTCTCTGTATATTCTGTTTATTCACTTCTACATTTGTGCACATAATTTTCTTTTTATATAATATATAATCCTAAGGAGGATGCATACTATTCCTCTGGTTTTGTTTTCATTTTCAAAAACTGGTAAGTCCTACACCACCTCCCCCAAATCTGATATTTTTCTTAACCTTTCTAGTTTTATTAATGGCATCACAACCTTTACCATAACTCAGGATTAAGACCTGTTTTTGAATGCTCTTCCCTTTCCCCCAACAGGCAAACAGTTGTTACATTTTATCACTACATCTCCTTCCACCTGTCTCCTTTTCTTCATTACCACCCCAGTTCAGGACCTAATATTTCTTATTGAATTTACTTCAACAGGTTTATAAACTGTTCTGCAGTCTTTCCTCTCTCCAGTCTATCCTATAAACCTATACCTTTGTTCATTTCACCCCACTTCTCAAAAACTTTCATTCATATCTATTGTGTAGGCAGAATAAAATTTTCTTAGAAATCAAGATTTTGTCTCAACCTAGTTCTCTAGTTTCCTGGTCAACTATTTTTTCTGAATTCATTTGCCCCACATTCCAGCCAGATTAGACCTTGACGGTGTTTCACAAGCACAGCTTCCTCTCTTCTGCCCCTATTCTTCAAGAAAATCTGAAGGACAATTCATGTTCACACTGGAAAGGTTCTGAAACCAAAGTTTGCATCACACAAGGGAAGACATAACCAAGCAGAAAATAACTATTAGGAATGGATGTGAACATTTAAAATAATGTTGTACAGCATATTGCCACAGAATATAATCTTATATGAAAATCTTTGCCTATGTATGTGTAATTGTTTTCTGAAACTAGGTCTTCCCCGTTTTATCCAGGCTGTAAGTGTGGTGGTTATTCATGGGTTAGAGCCTAATTCTATTGCATTTTTTACCTGGACTGTTTTGCCCATCTTTATGCAGCCTAGAGGCCCTCCACTCTTGGGTATTTACCATACTCAATTTATGAGTATTCAATGTAGACACTTGATTGGCATTACCCTTCTAAGTGTTCAGAATTTCCAAACTCAACTTTCACCAACTTCAGTCTTCCCCCCCATAGCAGGGATTACAAATGTACCCTAGTCTGATGGTACTACTTTTATTTCACTGGAAAGCAAACAAACAAACAATCCTAAAGTTTGAGGCATCACATACAATTTTTTTTTATTGGTATGATAAAATGACTCACTGTACATTTCTTATTATCTCCAGTTTGACACTTTCTATAAATAGGAAATCAGATATAGTAAAACATTAGTCTTTTCAAAACTCTGAAGCATAGTATTATCAGAACTAAATGTAAAGTTCCTTCTATGGGCCTTAAGATGATATTGCAGTTTACAATGTCTTAATTTTCATAAATGACTGTTTCCTCATGGTTTTGGCTTTCTCCTCTTCCTCTATCCCTCAATCCTAATTGAATAGAAAATAATCAAAAGCATGCTTACATTTTTTGAAAAAGAACAATTCCTGTTCTTTTTCAAGAATATCACTGGAGGATGGCAAACTTTAGTGACTATGTATTTTTAGGTTTATATATTAAGTATATTGCTACTTAAAATTTGAAAGGAAAGAACAAAATAAATGTTTTATTCATACTTAGGAGAACATGTTTGGGGAAACATAATATGATGGGGTTAAACTAAGTGTATTCTTCAAAGAAAGTGACTGAAAAGTAGTAATTATTCAAGTCTGCCCCCTTACTTCTCCACTTGTAGGGACTGGAATGATGCAGAAGAATTAAGGTCTTTTAAGCATCTTAAAAAACAACAACCAACTTGTTGTAGTTGTTTTAGATGTGTAAAGTAAATTTAACATAGCACAGAATGAAAAAAAAAAATCAGCATTAAAAAAAAAGATTCACTGAGGGCAATAGCTAATCAGACAGAGTCAGACTTAAAACCCAGGTCTCCTGACTTTCAGGAACATGTTCTGCTATGTCTGCTATTCATTTTATATTTGTGAAGATTCAGAAGCAAATGAACTGCATCAAGGTCATTTAAAAGGGCAGGTACAAAAGATAAGTCTGATTTTTACTTTTTCTAGATATGTATTATTTAATAGCAATAACATATAAATAAACCCATTCATTATCTTTTGCTCCATAACCTTTTGAAAGTTTAATTGATTTTAAATGGAATGACAATCCAAATTGGAAATGTATCTGGAAATCACCTCTAACTTGGTAGTTTCTTTCTCCCTCTGGTCAATCAATAACTATTAAGTTCCTACTAAGTCTCAGACACTGCTAAGTTCTGGGGATGGGAATAATAAAAACATCTCCTACTCTTAAGGAATTTGCATTCTAATGTGTGAGACAACAAGTAAATGATGAAATACAAAATATATTCAGGGGATAGACAAGACACAAATCTGGACATATATCACTTGTTCTAGATAAAGAAATTATAGATTTCAGTTGTGAGGAGACCCTTGATTATTTATTCCAACTCCGTCTTTTTTATAGATGAGAAAAATGGGAGGCCTAGAAAGAATGCTCTCCATAAAATCTAGAATTCTTCCTACTATGTATTGTCCTATGTAGTCTAAGTGTAAACTAATTTCCCAACATAGTCTGTATTTCATGATTATACATTATTTCCTACTTACATTTTCAGGTTTATCTTTAAGAAGCTGTTTTATCTTATTCACAGCTGCTGGTGTCTGAAAAATAAAAGAAAATTAAATAGTTAGATGTCTACCTGCTGCGCAGATTTAGTGTGTTTCTCAATAAGACTCATAATAATAGCTCATCTTTTACAGAGGAGTTGACAATTTATAAAATCACTTTCCTTCGTACAGAAGTGAAACAAGTTGCCCAAGGGTAAGCAGAGCTACTAAGTTGCACAATGGGGAACAATAACTCAAGTCTGAACCTCTTTCCCCTCCTGGGCATCATACACAAAAACTTGGTTACATTCCAGTTTTCACATTTTGTGCTTAAATATTTTAAAGTACTGTATCCATTGCTTGGATCTACTTTATTTTATTTTTTGAAAAAAGTCTATTAGCAACAATGTATCACCTACTAATTTGGTATTCACAAGTAAAAATTGTCGAAGTCTGCCCCCATTCTCCCCCACTGTTAGGCACTGGATTAGTAGCACAAGGATTGAGGTCTTTTAAGCATCTTAAAAAACAACTACTAACTTTTAAAAAATTATGAGATTAACATTAATTTACAGAAGGTTATATATGAAACTATTTAAGAAGCATTAATGAAACTATTCAGAAGCTACCCTTTTGAAATGAAACATCTTTTTTGAAAGGGCTCTGAAATAAAAGATATAATACATATTATCTGACAAACCAAGCTTCAGGCCTGCTGGTGGTTGTTGCTAGACCACTAGTTTTGTTGCTCAGTCAAAAAATCCTGGATTCAAAAAGCACAAATGCTTTGGTCCAATAGAAGAATGTGTGGACTAAGAAGTATCCCACTATGTTCATGTCTGTCACTCTTCTCCCCCAACATTTTTAATAGAGGTGAAATCTGATAAAAATAAAGAATAACATGTTTGGATCAATAGAATACATTTCTAAATTTAGGAAATAGAAAATATGTTCAGAAATTTGTATTTGAATGATGTCTTTTTATAGTTTTTGGATTTGGGAAAGGCACGGTCCAAATCTAAATTTTGCAACTCTATTAAAAGCAGCAGTGGGGAGATATGTGTTAAGAGGCATTAATATCTTAAAGGAGTTATAAGGGGAAGAAGAAAAAAGGAAAAGTGGATCATTGACAAATAGAACAAGTTAAGGAAGAAATCTGAGGGGAAAAAAGCAAGGTTATATGAAATGGGTCATCCTTTTTAGGTATTAAAATTTCTACCAGTTATCACTTTCATCTCTGTAGCCAATCCAATACTAACATTTAGGACAGCAAATGAGATGAAAACTGATTCATTATGAAGTCATTTTTAAGCAGGAAAACTGCTAGAGCTGTGAAGTAGTCCAGCTTCTCTAGGAAGTAATTTTTAATGATTTCCCCAAAGTCACTAAATTGTACACGCTGTGATCCAACACCAAACTTATTCTCTAAAGAAATCAGAGAGAAGAGACTTACATGTAGAACTTTCTCTTGTAGTAAAGAATAGGAAATAAATTCAACGGCTCCTTAACGGCTGAACAAAATTAAAAGTATGTGAATGTAGTAGAATATTATTGCTAAAAAATGTTATTTTAAAAAGGTAGATTCAGAAAACGGGGAAGATCTGTATTAACTGAGGCAGACGGAAGTTAATATAACTATATAAATGACCACAATGTTGTAAAATCAGGCCAACAAGTCAGATAACCATTTATTAAAACATCTCTCATGCACTAGGCACTGTAATAAGCACCTGGGTTACAAGCAAAAAAGCAAAAAGTGTCTCTCCTCAAGGAGTTTGTAATCAGAAATTGAGAGACAACATGAAATCAATTGTGTACAAGAAAGGATAGATGGAGATATTCTCAAAGAGAAGACAAGAAAATAGGAAAGGCTTCTTGCAGAAATTAAGATTTCAGCTGAGACATGAAGGAAGAAAGGAGAGGCATAGTTTTATAGGCAGTAAAAATGTTTGGAGCTAGGAGATTAAGTGTTTTGTGGAAAGAATATTAAGGACAGTCACTGAATTAAAAAGCAGATGGAGGAAAATGATGTATAAAACAACTGGAAAAGGAGGTCAGTTGATGAAAAACTTTAAAAAGAAAACATAGTTTCATACTTAATCTAGAGGTAATAAGGAACCATTGGAAGTTAATGAATAGGGGAGTGACCTGGTCAAAATTGTGTAGCACAGGAGGGTGACCATGAAAGACTTATCTCATTTGAGGGCGACCATGAAAGACTTATCTCATTTGATCCTTACAACAACCTTGTGAAATAAGTGCTATTATCTCCATTTTACAGATGAGGAAAGTGAAGCTGAGAGAAGTAAAGTAACTTGTCTGGGATCACAGAGCTAAAAAGTATCAAAAGAAAGGATTTGAATTTAGGTCTTCCTGACTCCAATCCCTGCTTTTCTATCCTTTATCTGACTCTATACAGCCACATTCCGATGACTTTTTAAGGTCTATGATCCATATAAAGCTCAATCACATCTCTAAAAGACTTTTAAAAGACTTCATGTGTTCGGCCTTTTAGCAGGGAGGTGATGAAATAGAGAAATAGAATGAGAAATATATTTTCAGACATCTGTGAATTTTTCATGATTATATTTGTTAAAAGGCAAAGTTTTTATTTAGTCAGGAAGGATGTTTAGGAAGGGGAAATGGAAAAAAAAATACAGGATAGTAATAGTGATAATAAAAAAAGAAAGAAAACATCAATCATTTTAAATCATTTTAAAATACCAAAAGAAGAGCGCATAAGAAAGTTCAGAAATGGGTAGACACAACAGAACATTATTGTAATTATCATGTTAAATTTGAAATATAAAGCAAACCCCCTCCCCCCTCCCCAAGCTATGTATAATGGAAATTTATGGCTATCAAATCTTTTTCTGTTCAGAGAAATGTTTATGTTTGTGGATATTTGTTGTATTTGTGATAAAAGGAATATTGACAAGAAAATAAAAATTAAAAGCAGGCAAAGGCTTCAGTATAGGTATAGATATCGAATGTGGCATACATTTATGGATGAGCCACTTTTTATTTTGCCAGTATATGCTTATTTATTACAAGGAAGTGAGTCCTTAAGGATGTATTAGGTGGGAGGAAAAAAAGAATCAATTGCATTAAAAAGAAAAAACCAGGAATTTAGTGTGAATTTAGAGAGAACACTGGAACCGGAGTTAAGAAACAAGCCAGGGACAAGTGCATTACCTTGTCTATGATGATCTAGAAGGTCCTTTCCAGATTTAAATTTATGATATTATGTATGAGTGAGGAAGGAAATCCATATTTATATAGCGCTTATTATATGCCAGGCCCTGGTTTAGGTTTTTAACAAATATTATTCCATTTGATCCTTAAAGTTACTTTCAATTTTAACACTTAAAAATTCGGTTCTGTAGTTATCCTTCTTTAGTCACTTATTTTCAGAGTTAATGTGTGTCAAAGAAGCAGAGTCTATAGAAGCTCTTTATTAATCAAAGGGGAAAAATAAGAGAAAAAGAATGCTCCCAAAACAGTAATGTGCTTCTTACTGTAATTACCATCAACCAAAGTCACAAATTCTGGATGTTTGATTATATCTACGTTTAGCCATATTTGATGTTTACTTCTTTTTGTGGTGTGTATTCTTAAGCTTTCAAGACACTGATAAATAGGTTAAACCCCCTGAGGGAGTTTAAGATCCGATCTTTCTAGTTAAGTCAAAGGAGCACATTCAGTAAAGGAAGCAGCTAGCTGTAGCTGAAGTAATGATCGATGGTCTTGGAAGTCATTAGTCTGGATTGAAACCTGGCTCTCCAACTTTCTATCTGTGGGGCTGCAGAACACCTTTACCTCCTAGACCTTTTTTTTTTTTTTTTCCTGTAAGGATCAAGCTTTGGAGTAGATGATCTCTACAGTCGCTTAGTTTCATGTGATCTTCAAAATTTAGATCCTTTAGGAGCCGAAAGGGGAGAGAAGGGAAGGGAATAACCCCTCTGATCTTTCCTTTGTGCCTTTGATGAGTCACTATTCTTGTTTAACACATTTTTCAGACATGGTCAAAGCAATTTGTTTAATTGACTGTACTTACCATCATTATTATACAAAGTGTTCCGTGGTTGTGGGTGAAAATTAATCAATGACAATGTTTTAAAAGAGCATCGATAAATTATTAAAAACAACAACAAAAACGCTGCCCCACGCACGGCTCCGCAGAGTTCTGGATCACCAACACAAACAGCCTTGGGGCCCCACCCCTTGCCTGGCTGGGTTAAGGGTTCGGAGGCTGCGCGGGTTGCTGGGAAATGTAGTTCGTTCTCAGAGCCGCTTTAACCCTTCAGATTCAGGACACGACACTTGTTTACCTAGCTCGTTCCGAAATCCAAGAAATCCCAATTGCTCCAGATGGCAAGTTTTCCCTCTCCCCAGCCCGAGGAACCCGAATGGCTCCGGAGTCATTCCCTTCATCACCGAGACCTCTCCTATAACCCGGAGAAATGGAGGTGAAATGAATGTCAAGGGCCATAAGGAGCCCGGATGGGACCTAGTCTCCGCGCACACACTCAACTCACCAGGGTCAGGGCTGCCCGGGTGGGCTGCAGCTTCCTCTTGCTCACTGCCCGGACTGTGGCTCGCACCAATGAAGCAGACATCTTTCCCCGCTTCGCCTCCTCCGCCTCTCCTCCCCTCCCTTTCCCTTCTCAGGGAGGTCCCGCCGCAGCTCAGCGGCTCTCCATGGACACGGCCGGCGGGCGCGCTGACGCCACAAGCTGCCGCACGCGGCACGACGTGTACCATGCCCCTCCTTTCCTTCCGGCTCCTATTGGACAAAAGTTAGTGACTGACAGGAAAGGAAGGACCTGTAGAGATGAGAGGGAGTTTCGAGAAACCCGAGCCGTCAATTAGTGTTTCCTGTGTGTGACGTAGGGCGTGACCGCGCAACGAAGAAAACGTACTCTTGCGTCAGGACGCTGAAAAGGAATATATGCGAGCAAAGCTCGGGGATTTGGTCCCTGGTGGGGGTGGGGAGGGGGGGGGTAACTTGATTCGTGAAACTTCATTGGGGAAGATGATATTTTCCACTTCTTTGGAGCCAATCAGGCAGAATGAGATCGTATTGCCCACAGATAGGACAACCACCCCCCACCCCCCATCCTAAGTTTAGCAATATTTATCTAAGGTGTGCTGGTAAATGTTTAACGACCGGCTTACTGAGGGGAAAAATGACTACAGTCTGCAGGATTCTTGTCTTTTCTCCATCATTTTCTAAAGTTTAGACAGTCAACAGAATAGTCAGGCCCTGACAGATTTCCAATGCTGTAAATGTAAATGCTGGGGCTGAAAATTGAGCAATCTAGTAATAGGTTCCGTTGCCTCCAGCAGGCATCTCATTATAGCACTTTTCTGGGGCCTAATGGCTTATAAAATGCTTTTTTTTCATGACAATCCTTTGTCGATCATGCAAGTGTTTTACCGATCTAGAAGCTGAGGAGATAGAGAAAATGGTTAATTGTCCGTGGTCATGATTTTTCCTTCCTTCCTTTCCTTCCTTCCTTCCTTCCTTCCTTCCTTCCTTCCTTCCTTCCTTCCTTCCTTCCTTCCTTCCTTCCTTCCTTCCTTCCTTCCTTCCTTCCTTCCTTCCTTCCTTCCTTCCTTCCTTCCTTCCTTCCTCTCTTTCCTTCCTCTCTTTCCTTCCTCTCTTTCCTTCCTCTCTTTCCTTCCTCTCTTTCCTTCCTCCCTCCCTCCCTTCCTTCCCTCTCTTTCCTTCCTCCTTCCTTCCTTCCTTCCTTCCTTCCTTCCTTCCTTCCTTCCTTCCTTCCTTCCTTCCTTCCTTCCTTCCTTCCTTCCTCTCTTTCACTTCCTCTCTTTCCTTCCACCTCCTCCTCCTTCCTTCCTCTCTTCCCTCCTCCTTCCTTCCTTCTTCCTTCCCTTCCTTCCTTCCTCTCTTCCTTCTTCCTTCCTTCCTCTCTTTCCTTCCTCTCTTTCCTTCCTCTCTTTCCTTCCTCTCTCCTTCCTCCCTCCCTTCCTCCCTCCCTTCCTCCTTCCTCCTCCCTTCCTCTCTTCCTTCCTTCCCTCCCTTCCTTCCCTTCCTTCCCTTCCTTCCTTCCTTCCTTCCTTCCTTCCTTCCTTCCTTCCTTCCTTCCTTCCCTCCCTCCTTCCCTCCTTCCCTCCTTCCTTTTCTTTTCCTTCTTTCTTTCTGATTTTTAAAAATAGTATATTATTCTTAAAATTAGCTGTAAAGCTAGTTTTCAACATTCATTTTTATAAAACTTGTGAGTTCCAAATTTTTTTCTCCCTTCTTCTCTTACCTCTCCTCTCCCTAAGACAGCAAGCAATCTGATAGAGATTATACATATACAATCATTTTTAACATTTCCATCTGAGTCTTGTTGGGAAAGAAAAGTCAAAACAAAAGGGAAAACCTAGGAAAAATAACAACCAAAAAAAGTGAAAACAGTGTGCTTCGATCTATATTCAGTATCCATAGTTCTTTCTTTGAATGTGGATGGAATTTTCCATTCCAAGTTTATTGGAATTGTCTTGGATCATTGTATTGCTGAGAAGAGCTAAGTTTTTCATGGTTGATCATGGTTGCTGTGACTGTGTATGATGTTCTCTGTGGAGCTCTTTCTTGTCATGCTGCTGCTGCTGCTATAGGCCACACAATCAAGGTCCCTTCAAAATATTGCCTGGATAAATTAAATTATATAATCAATGGCTTGATTGGAATCTTAGCTGCTGCCCAGCCATAGTAATTCTGCTCTCTCTCCTAGACTTCATTTGAACAAAATGGCCTTTTACCTTTTCTATGTATACCTTAATCCAACCAGACTTTTCTGAGATTGTCCAAACATATCCCCAAAATTCTCCGAGATCATCCAATTTGCCTGCTCTGTCTTAATTCTGTTTTGTTTTTTGTTTTTTGTTTTTTTAACCTTTCCCTTCTATATAAACCCTCTTTTCATTCTGCTGGGTTACTCCTCTATCTTAAGGAGGAGGCCCACAGGGTGTGTCTTCTCTTACCCCAAGTAAAGTTCCAGATAAATACCCTTGCTTGATTTGGAGATGAAGCCCGAATTCTTTCAGAAACCAAACCACAATTCAAGCCTCTGTACTCTTAACATCTTTGGCACACTCCAATAAGCTCACATTTTTGTATGTGGTCAAAATACTACCTACACCAAAGCAATTAGATTTTGTTGTTGAATTAGTGAATGGATTATATAATTTATATATAAATTTAAATTTAAATTATACAATTTAATTTATATTGGGGGGATCTTGATTGTGTGGCCTACTACTGAATTAATGTTTGTTGTTGCTCAGTTGTGTATGATTATATTGACCCCATTTGGAGTTTTCTTGGCAAAGATACTGGAGCAGTTTTCTATTTCCTTCTCCAGCTCATTCAAATGAGGAAACTAAGGCAAACAGGGCTAAATGACTTGTATCACACATCTATTAAGTGTCTGAGTTCGGATTTACCAGGCCCACTGATCTATTCACTGTACCACCTAGTTGCATCTCTCTTAGTGTTTATTAGGCAATGAACACTGTGCAAAGCATTGTGCTAAGGACTGAAGACAGAAATGGAAAAGTGAAACTGTTCTGTTCTCAGAGGACTCATTCTAATGAGGAAGAGAACACATATGAATGGTTTCAGTGGCATGTCAAATGGAAATGTCTCAGAATCCTTAAGGTCTAGTAGCAAAACAAATATTAATTTCTCTTCTTTAATGTCATTTTCACTGATAATATCATGTCAGTTATGATGTTGAACCATTTGACAATACAAAAGACTTCTGTGATAAGATGTATATTATTTTTTGGGTCTTCAATAGATACAGCCAATTGCCAAGTTGCATCTCATCAAGCAGGCCTGTTTCCCAGGATGAAGCCTGAAGGCACTCAGCTGGAAGTATTACTATTCCCAGGTTTTTCGGTTCAGAAAACTGAATTCTCTCCATCAGGATCTGAGGGGAAATGGTGATCAAAGTAATAGTGGTGGCTTGACTTGCCTGGCACATTGTACCTCTTCTCTCCCTCCCCTAGATTGACTTGTTTTAGCAACAACTGGCTTGACAGACATAGGTAATTGGTAGGTTTTGATGATACTTGGCACCTTTTTTCACAGAAAATGCTTACTGAGATGATGGCTAGTTAGAGTAGAGTGGAAGTAGGACTGTTGGTCTGGGAGATGCTGCCACTCCCAGGGATTCTGTGCTCATTTTCCAGAGAATGCCAGTTAGTCACCTGTTGCTGGTAGTTATGAGGAAAGTGGTTCCCTTCTCCACAATTATTTTCCCCCTCATTGATATATTGTTGGGGCTGGGTTGGGAGGAGGTCTGATGGTTTGGGGGGGACACTACTATTTGCAAGGTTTTTGGGCTCAGTGTCCTGGGTTGCCTCCATCAGGGTCTAAAGAGAGATGGAAGTAAAAGTATTAATTTGATTTGCAAGGCACATAATATTGCCTCCTCTCTCTCCTGCAGGGTGTCTTGCTGCTTCAACTATCTTGATATCTTGATATATATGAAAGACAGGTATAGATGAAGAATAGTGTCCTGATCTTTCTGTATTTCCTTTTGTCCTGGCTCAAATTCATTTGCAACTTAGCTAGAGATGTTAGTGGAATATGTAAGAGTGATTAATGAGACTAACAGTAAATATTTGTCTGAAACAAAAAGCTCATTCTTTGGCTAAGATGTAGAAAAAACAAACTCTAATCTTGGCCTGGGAGCTATCTGCCTGGCTTTTGTTTGCTGGGTGTATTTTCAGGCCAAAGAGCTGTTTGTCTTCCCTTACCTCTGTATCCCAAGAGAAAAATGGCTCAGAAAGGCAAAAATTATTCTAGCAGACACACGACAGAATCCAGTGAGAAGCAGAAGTTAGAGGGAATGGTGTGGAGATGCTGTTGTGTCCAATAAGCAGGAACAGCTAAGGTACCACTCTGCCCAGCAAGGAGCAAGCTCAACAAAGACATTAACAATTCTGGCGGGGAGCAAGTTCATCAAGGTCAGTGGAACTACCATTTCATTGGAGATACCATGCTCAATGAAGAGCATGCTTATTGTGGACAGTGCAATAATGTTACTTAACATCATCCTGTAGTAAGTTGACCCTTCATATTCTTCACTTGTATCGTTCTCTCTCAAATGTGACTCTTATGCAGGGATGTATTGGAGCCTACTTTTAATGATTTATTCGAATATCTAGTGTGCACATATACACCTAAGAAAGCAAACACTATAAATCAGAACCTGATGTGTTATTTTATTGCTAGATTTAAGAAAGGGATCAATAAGGGCAGTTAGGTGGTGCAGTGGTTAAAGTACCAGCCCTGAAGTCGGGAGGACCTGAGTTCAAATTTGATCTCAGATACTTAACATTGCCTAGCTGTGTGACCCTGGGCAAGTCACTTAACCCCAATTGTCTCAGCCAAAAAAAAAAAAAAAAAAAAGGATGGAGAAAATGTCAATAATACAGATTAAAGTTAAATGTTGTGCATATATTTTTTTTGCCTTTCTGTATGCCATTATGTATAGATAATCCTGTCCTGTAATGCTCCTGGCTCAACCATGTCCCAAGAATCAATATTGCTATTTGTCTTTTTTTTTTGTAGACATTGTCTGGCAAGTTGCCTCACAGTGACTTATTTCTTTTATTTCCCTATCAGGTTTCAGTTTGGTATGTTTCTAGATCTCTTTGAAGGAATCTTATTAGGGGAAACTTTCTATATTTCTTCCTGCTACTTTACCATCTTAGCTATGCCTCTGACCCAAAAAGATTTTAGATAGCTAGAACATTGAATTAAATTTTCATTGGTGATAAATGTGAAGCCTTGTACTTGAGTATAAAAAACAACTTCACAAGTATAATATGGGGGAGACATAGTGTTGTGAAAAAGGTCTAGGGGTCTTAGAGCATTGGAAGGTGCCCTTGTAATTGCATTGTAACATGTAGCCATAAAAAATGAAAGGGATCTTGGGCTGGATCAAGAAGCATAGAACTTTTAGGAATAAGGAGGAAATGGTCCCACTGTACTCTATCCCTGTCAAATTTCATCTTAAGTATTACATTTGTTTTTGTACATAAGGCTTCATTAAATAGCTGAAGAATGTCCAACCAGTTTGGTTCACTACCTTGAATCAATATCATATAAGAATTGGTTGAAGAAAGTGGTCATGTTTAACCTGGAGAAGAAAAGACTTGGTGGAGCAGTGATGAGGAAACATGATAGCTTTCTGTAGGCTTGCTATATGGATAGGTGAATATTCTCTGTGTCTCCAAAAGACAAAATGAGGAGATGGAAGTTGCAGAGACTAATTTAGGCTTGATGTTGAGAAAAACTTTCTAAATTAAAAGTAGAAAGGGCTGTTTTGAGAGGCAGTAGCTTCATAGTCCTTAGGGATCTTCACTCTGAAGCTGGATATCTACTTGTAAGGCATCATAGTGGGAATTAAATGTTGCTTTCAGCTCTCAACTTTAATGACTCAGTGACTGCATTAGTGAAGGCTTGTGAGTGGTGGGTTAGAGTGGACATTGACTTACAGAGGACCTGAACCTGGGGTGGTTATTCTGCAGATATCATGGGTAAAGGGGGAAAGAGGTGCCACAGGTACTACATTTATATGACATTTTTAAGGTTTGCAAAATGCTTTGTATGCATTATTTCTTTTGATCCTCATAGCAGCCCTGTGAGGTGGGTGTTTTGGAGGTTAAGTGACTTGCCCAGAATCATATCTGAACTTGAGTCTTCCTGACAGAAGACCATGGCACCTCCTAGCTTGCCATGAATGAAATAGGCAAATGATTGAGAAAGGGTGCTAAATTTGGAGAGTTCTGCTGATTAATAGCTGTGTAGTGTTGGGCAGATCACATAGGTAAGACTATGTGTGAAAAGGGGATATGAGGTGCTACATTTACATGAGGGCATATAAGGTGGCCAGGGAGGCTTAGTACCTCTGGTACAAAGACTTGCTGAGCCCTTTTCATAGACTGATTATCCACCTTTGGTGTCCACCTTTCATGCAACTTTTACCAGTGACTTCAAGAAGCTGTAACATGTGCAGTGGCACACATTGGTAAAATCATCCTGACAGAGTAAACCAGGTGGAGGGTAACCGACAGACTCAAACCCTTCCATGATTTAGGGGGATGTTCAACTCAAGCATGTGAAGGCTTGCCAGGGCAGAATGAGCAGATGAGAACAATTTGTTCCCAATGACCATGAAGGTGGCTGAAGCAGATATTGTAGAGCTTGGCCAGACATTGGACACGAAGGTCATCCACTGCATCTGGGGCTTTTGTCTTGACTTTTGTCCTGTACCTAGACTTTGAAAATTCTGAATGAGTGACTTCATTTATTTTTTATTTTTTATCTTTATTTCCATTCATTCATTCATTTATTTATTGCTGAGGCAATTGGGGTTAAGTGACTTGCCCAGTGTGACACAGTTAGGAATTGTTAAGTGTCTGAGATCACATTTGAACTCAGGTTCCTCCTGACTTCAGGGTTGATACTCTATCCACTGCACCATTTAGCTGCCCCCTAGCTGCCCCCTAGCTGCCCCCCTAGAGAGAGTGACTTCATTTAAATCTCATTCATGTGCAAATTAAGACATTGCCCTTGTGATGTCATTTGTCCTTGTCAAAAACAAAGGACAAACAACATTTATGTGGCATTTTTAAAGTCTGAAAAATGTTGCATATTTAAACACATACATATAGAAGGCAATGGGAAAGGAGAAAGCCGGAGGAAATGGCACTAAACAGCAAAATAAATTATTCTGTCAAGTTAATATTTTAAGGATGTAATAACCAGGAGCAAGTTACAAAAGGATAAGTTTCACATGGAGCTAGTTATGAAGCAGAGCAATGACATTTCTTAAAAGTTCTTAAAAAAGGAATACATTTTTAAAAAAAGGTTAATAAAGGTAGTTGTCATTGTGCCTAAATATTAAAGAAATTACATTTATAATTTTAATTTACTCACTCAACAACCATCAACCCCAGCCTATGTCCAAAGCATCTAGACAATTAAATGAAGTTTCTTTATAATCCACATTGCTTGTCTCACTGCCTTGCATATAGAAGATAGTGCCACAACAAGGTAACTGTCCAAAACTTCACGTACAGTTTTTTTCTTCCAACTACTTTTTGGAATAAATTTATGGAATGAAAGGATGCCCTCCCTTTTTTAGTAGAATATTAAAAGATACTCCCCAATTCTTTCAGAACCACATGCATGATAAATAAATCACAGTAACCATCCATCTATTCATCTATATTTCTATCTATTTTTGGTGCATAAAAAAGAGTTTAAGCTTATATTAAGCTTATGTATTGCATAAGACTCTTTTCACTAGTGGAGAATGTGATTCTGGATGCTGTTTACCTATGTGAGGAATGGAATTGTGGAGAAAGCTTAGGAGAAGAGAAATTTTCTTGGTTTTCTCCAAGGAAAATCCCAGAGGCAGAGAACTGATCTGGGAAGGAAACATGTAGAGGAGCTGGTATTTCAACATGTCTCTGATTTACAATTTGACTTTTTAAAGACTTAAGAGAATTTTGCTTTGGGTAAGATCAGGGATTTTTTCTATTTCTCTCCCTCATCTCTGCCTGTTTCTATTATCTTGCTGATTATATATAAATATAATGCATTTATATTTATATATAAATATATAATAACATCTAATATATGTATGTATATATATACATCCATGTATACATGCATATGCATGTATATATAAATATTGTTCCAATGAGAAAGCTCATTCATTCTGTGTATTATCTGATCTATTATAATTTTTATAACTTCCCTGATTTCTGTTTGCTATCTTCTTGAATAAATAGGTTTATTTGCTACTCATTATTTGTGGTAATCTTTTTAATAACTAGCATTTTGTAGGGAGTCAATCCTTAGGATATAAGCTTGGAGTACTCCTTCCTCTTTAAGGGACAGCAACACAGGAAGGCAACTTGAACTCAGGAACAAAATAATTTTCTCCTAGACTAATAATAAATTATTATTAAATATAAACATTAAAATATATATTAATATTTAATACATTAAATTTAAATATAAATTATTTAGGTGAACTTTCAGCGACATCTTTTCATAACTCCCTGTGAACTGCATTTGAAAAACTCAAAAACAGCACCTATATGAATAACACATACATATTAAAGATGCATTTAACATTCAATGAACTGTTTTGTGTATAAACTCTCAGTTCAAGTAAATAGGTACTACCTAGCATCAGCAGCAAAAAGAATGGAAGTTACAGCTCCCTAGTTTCCAACATTTGGGTCTCAGAAATCTAGTTCTTCCCTGTTAGTAAGAATCACCAGAAGACAATTTCCCCTTCTTGGTTCCTCCACTTTTTGAAGGATGAAACCATCACTAAGGCAACTCAAGAAGTTACTAGCTGTTCTGCAGAGAGAAGGCTCTGACATATAATTATAATCTTAATTACTACTATAATCATACTTCTTATCAGACTTTTGACCTGTTTCCCAAATTGAAATAGTTTTTCTTTTTGTACTCTATATTTTACTCTAATGACAAAGTCATTTCTTGATATTCCCATTCCAGCCCCCTTTACCTACCCTATTTCTTTTGACTAAGGTGTACCTATCAGAGTCATAGTCCAATTATGGGCTTCAATCCCACCAAATGTTTGTTTCCTTTTCTTGCCTAAATTTTGGCCATTTGAACATAGACAATGAAAGACATAGGTTTGATTAATAACTTTATCCTTGGAGTTTGTCTTCTGTGAACTTCTGGATGTCTCAGTTGTTATTCTTCCTTCTTTGTGGTTACATTTATAGTATCTAACAAGGGAGATACATGTGGATTTTTTTTTTTTTTTAGTTTATATCAGTTTTGGTTTTTTGCATAGCACTTGACAAATGCATTCCTATCAGCCTTTGTTAGATGTACTTTATCTCTAGCCAAGACTATGTGTCATTTCTATGTTGTAAGTCATGGTCTAGAAATCTGTATTTTAATTCTTAAGATACCACCTTCATAGATTTTATTTAGTTTATTTTTTTCTATCTATCTCTTGCCTGCAATGGACTAAAATAAGGGGAAAAAAATCTATCCCCAGTTGTTTTCATTTTCCTACTCAAGATTTCACAATTTTGTAAACACTTTTTAGGTTCTTGGTGGAAATGTCATCTGTGCTTATATGAATCACCAGAAGTGGATAGTTGTCATACATTTTTATAAGTCTTGGGAGGTTTTTTATTAAATGTCTTTAATATATGACCGGACAAAACAGTAGACATTCCTTCTATTGTGATCAGAACAACAAATAGCTTTCTCACTACCCTAGAGGAGGGAGTAATTAGCTACTACTCTTCTAGTGATTCTTACTGGATGATCTCTCACTTGAGAGTTTCTTTGGCACTATATCATTCTTTGGAGGATAAACAGCTTCTCTTAAAGCATCTAGTTCTTTTCTTCAAAAGTCTCAGTTCTTCTGAGTTCTAAATAAATGTCCAGCTGTCTTTTTCCTTCCTTTTTCCCTTTATTACATTCTCCATTTACCTCACACACATTGATGATTCATTTTGGATTTTTATATTATGAGCAACTCACAAGTTCAAATTTTCTGGTAGTAGATATCTTTTCCTACAAGATGGTAGGGACATGATGAGCAACTGGCACTCAACTCATTAACTTCTAACATCTTCAGCTCATGAGGTTACCAACAGGAGTGGAAATATTTCTCAGGTTTGCTATTTGGTGACCTGAGTCCTGGTGAAGAAACTTAAAACAGAAGAGATAGCCAGAGATTTGAGGTCCAGTGTCAGGCTCATCAAAGTAAGTACATGTTATGGTTACCATGTGCTCTCATCTTTCATATCTGCTGGGGGTGAGAAGAGAAACCTCCCCTATACCCTTTGTTGAAAGTCAGAGATATGTCCCAAACTTGGCAGGACTCCAAAAGAGAGGGAAGTGGAGCTATTCTATAGTTCTTCTAGTCTGATGAAGAGGTGACTTCCTGATAATTGCCTTTGTGACAATCTCCAGCCATAGGATCATGTGATTACCAAGTAAGAATCACTGATTTGGCCTCTAAAAATATCAGATCATAAGGTTCAGTAGAAGAGGTCAGAGGACTTGCTCAGTAATATGGGAAGTTTTGAATTCAGTCAGGGAAATTAGAGAGGAGGGATGTCTCCTGATTTACCCTCTTACATGAAGATAAAATTGTTTTCATTCCTGAAAAATCAGCATCTGAATGATGGTGACAGAATGGTAGAAAAGGAACTGAAGATACTAAGAAATATGGAGTTTTTAGGCTGCCTATAGACTTTAACTTGGCTTTTGGTATTCTAAATGTGAAATTCTTGTCCATTAAATAATGTGTACCCACTTTTAGAGAACTTAGTCATTCAATTTTTACATTCTCATTATGAACAAAACCAAGAGAAATGAGGAAGTTGTAAGTAAATGGAAAGTTAGATGGTGGAGACTCTGGACAGGCAAGTAATGAAATTAGTAGTTTTACTGTGAACTCAAAGGCAAGAAGGAACACCATTTCAAGGGATATTTTGTTATGGTTAAATATTCACAAAAAGTCTACAATGAAATAATTGTAGCTTATGTATCAACATCTGTTGCAGAAGATGAGGTAGAGAAATTCTTTGGAGTTGATAAGAACCTTCAAAGCAAATCAATGTATTCAATGTATACTTTTAATGCTTGGTGATTTCATTGCAAGGGTAGATATAGATAAGCAAGGAGAGAAATATATTGATCCAGGAATAAAGGATAAGAGAGGCCAAAGTTTTGTATACTACTTAGAAACCTCATGTGTGGATTCTTTTTTCAAGAAAAGATTTGGGAGGCAGTAGACTTGATGAATACCTAATATCACACACACACACACAAATGGAATTGATTATACTTTAGTAGTAGACACACTTGTTACTGTGAGTCATTCCCGTATAGCTATGTACAGTCAATCTACCAATTTACAGATTTTCACTGATTCAAATTTGTATAAAATTAGAAAATAAAAAAAAAGGGGAAATCTCTGATTGAAACAACTCAATCCTCACCTATTAAAACAAATTACAACTAAAATGGATAATAAATGGAAGAAAGGTAATCAGTAATAATTATCATTTCATATAGAAGTTTAACTAAGTCCTTCACCATCTAGTTCCAGTCTTCCAGGTCCATTCACTCTATATTCAAATCAATTATTATTAAGTACCTATTATGGATTAGGCACTATGCAAAGTGCTATGAATTAAAAAAAAACCCAAACAGGAAAAACAGTCCTCCTCTACTTAAGAAGTTTTTATCTTTTGAAACAATGTGTACAAATATAAGTAAAATAGGGATAGAGGCTTAGTTATATAGCTAATAATGTGTCAAGAGGCAGGATTTAAGCCTAGGTCTTTCTGGCTCCTAAACCAGCTTCTATTTACTATATCACAGTGCCTTAGGTTCTCTATCTAATCATCCATCCATCCATTTGTCTACCTACTATCTATAAACATATAAAGATATATATATATATATATATATATATATATTAAGGTACTATATATATACACATACACACAAGGTGCTTTTTATTTCACTTTTTCAATTAACAAGTACTCAATTTCTTCACTTCCCACATTTCCAATGGAAAAACTCCCCATAAAACCAATGTATCAAACATACAAACAAAAAAAAATTCTTGTACTGGCCTTGTCCACTAATATATGTCTCATTCTGCATTTAGAATTCAGCACCTATTAAGATATATTTGTCCTGGTTAGTCATTGCATTGATCAAAAGTTCTCAAGGCTTTCAAATTGTTTATCTTTACAATGTTGTTACATTTGAGGGGAAAAGCCCTAGGAAGTTGGGAAACTGGAAAAGGCTTCATATAGAAGGTTATGTTGAACTTTGAAGTAAACTATGGATCCTAGGAAGTTGAAGTGGAGAAAGGAGTACATTCTAGGCATATGAGATAGCTTGTTAAAGGGCATGGAGATGGGAGACAAAATATTATCAGGATCAATGAGAGGGAAAGTTTATCTGGACATTTAATATAAAGGCAAATAATATGTACTAAGACTAGAATCAATACTAGCCTATTTGCTGTTTTCCATTTGGGATATTCCATTTGTGACCTTATGCCTTTCTGCATACCATTCCCATTCATGTCTGGAATGCTTTTTCCTCTACCTCTTAGAAACTCTTGCTTCTTCTTCTCTCTGAGAGGCCTTTTTCTGATCACCTCATTTAAGTATTCCATCCCCCCCCCTTCCCACCAGAGATTATTTATTTTTTTCTGTATATAAGGTGACATTAGCAAGGATATATTTTGTATTTATCTTTAATGTATATGTGTTACTTCCCTTTGGTAGAATGTAAGCTCTTTCAAGGCAATCAGGGACCTGATATACATCAGGAACTTCAAATATGCACTTGAGAGGTCCTTCACCGAAGCTTATTGCATTGGATAGCATCAGCCTTTTCTCAATCTGCCTGGTTCAAAAGTTCTAATTGAAGAGATCTGAGAGGTTCCATCCTTGCTTATCTTCCCTTAAACCAGCACGGTATTCCTGACAGGGACATCTTGCATAGGGGGAATAAAAAATAGAGAGCTGGGCCTATAGCAGGAAGTGCTCCATGTATGATATGGAGCAAATCACTTAAGATTCTCTTTGCCTTAGTTTTGTCAGTTATAAAATGAAGGATACTAATAGTACCCATCTTCTAAGATTATTGTGAAGATCAAATTAATAATTTTAAAGGTGTTTAGCATAGTGCCTGGCATATAGAATCGAATAAATGTAGCTGTTGTTACTGTTATATTTTCATTACTTTGGAACTAGTATGGTACATAATTCAGAACACAGTGGAAAGAATATAAGTCTAAAATCAAAGGACCTGGGTCCAAACCCTGTTTCTGAGATGAGTGTGACCTTGGGAGGTCACAGTCTGTCTGACCCTGTTTCCTCATCTATAAAATGATTAGACTACTTCTGAGGTCCCTTCAGTCTATATCTAGGATTCTACAATCTGTCAATGAAGCCTGCTCATTTATTGGGTAACTTCATATCCCATGTTCAGCCAGCATCTGGTCATTTCTTTCTTTTAGCAAATTGTTGTATTTACTACCTACTCTCTTCTCAATGCCAAAATTGTACTCTAGGTCCTGCTTGGTTTACATTTTGAATGACTGCAATTAATTTAGTTGTTTTTTGCTTTTTGTCCTTCATCTGTGTAATACACTTCCAGCAAATTAATCATCATAAAATCCTGCAGGTCCAGTGTCACTAACAAACATAACTAAGAAATAAGATGTAGACTTCTGGGTATGTCATATGTCATCCCTGCCATATCTGATAATCTTTTTTTCTCACACCATATATAGACATGTCACGATCATTTTAGCTTTCATTAATGTTTGTACTACTTGGAATGTCCTCCTGTGACTTTTTCTTTTTCTTAATCTTACTCAAGTTTCAAAACCCAGTTCAAAGCCCATCTGCTCCACAAAGCTTTATACTTCCAGTTTGTTTGCCTTCATCTCCATCCTGCTTTAAATTAAAAAAAAAATATGAACTTAACATTTTCACAAACAGAAAAATGATTGTATTGTCTTGTAAATAGGACTGTGAATATTATGCATTGTTTTAAAAAATATATATATCATATATATTAAATTTAGTATGAAGTATTAACATTATTCAGTTTGTGTCCCTGTCTGAACTTTTTATTCTTTATTTTAAAAAAAAGTTTCATTGGTTTAAAAAAAAAAATCACAATTGCTCTATACCTACTCCCCACAACTCCCTTCCAATATAAGTCCATTCTAGTAATAATTACATAAAGCCAGCAACTTCACATTATTTGTGTCTGAAAATGTCTTTTTCTACATTTCTGCCATTATGTGGGAAGCATATTTCACCATTAGCCTTCTGAAGTTGGGACTAGTCATCGCAATTGATCAAAAATGTTTTCCTTTACATTTCTGTATATATGGATCTTTGTCATCTTTTTGTTTCTTTAGAGTAGCACAGCCCCTTCCACCACCACACCACCCCTGCAATTGATATTTTCCTTTTTTGCCATCTTTGTTTCTGAGAGGTAGAAGCTCAGCATAACTTTGGCTTTCTTACTTTTTAAAATTAGTGATCTGGAACACCTTTCATATGTTGACATTTTATATAATTTCGTTTGCAAATTGTTCATCCAAATTCTTTGGCCATTTATTGGGAATGGCTCTCATTCTCCTTTGTCAATTTGCTGTGTGTGTACACACACACACATATATTAGAACTTCATTAGAGACATTGTTCCTCCCCAGTTCACTATTTCTTTTCCAAATAATTGATTGTGCAAAATTGTTTTTGGTATGTAATTAAAATTATCCATTAAACTTTAGTGATCACATTTAGTAATCTCTTTTGGTAAGTACTCCTATTTTCTTCCATTTTTCTCTAATTTGTTTATGATGTAACCTTTTATATCTAATTCACATATATATATTTAGGGCTTATGTTACATGTTTTAAGATGCCAGTCCAAACCTAACTTCTGCAATCAGATTTCTTTTTAACTTTCTTGTAAATTAAGGCATTCAATGTTGGTGTCCTTGGGTTTATTGAACATGTATGATATGTTTGATTACTTCTATTATTACCTTATGTGTTTTTTCTGTTTATTAACCACCAGGAAAATTTTGGTGATTACTGCTTTGTAACAAAGCTACACATCTGGTATTTTTAGCCCTCCTTCCTTCCTTTCCCCCATTATTTCCCCTGAGAGTCTAGATCTTTTGTTATTCCAGATAAATTATTTTGGGTAGTTGTAGAAAGTTATTTATTGTTGTGTAATTGATGTTGCACTGCCTTTGTTACTTTTATTAATGAGATCTAATCATGCTCAATTTCCCTCCAATTTTTTCATTTTTGTTAATAAGCATGGTTTGCAATTATATTTGTAGAATTATTATGTCTTAGTAGATATTTACTGTAATTATTTTGAATGGAATTAATTTTACCATTTCTTATGCAGAAAGATTGATGTTATGGGTTTATTTCATTGTTTGCTGCATTACTAGTTATTCAGTGTATCTTTTGGTTGAATTATTCTTCATCTCACATCCCTCAGATGCCTTCAGCCATTATCTCTTCCTTCACCCTTTCATAAGAAGAATGTTTTTTCTTTCCAGCACAAACTTTTCTACATGCACCCTTGAATGCTTTCCATCCTGTCCTTTCCAGCAGATTGACTCCCCCTTCATCATCCCAGCTCTCAACTTCACTCTCACTCTTTATGGATTGCTTCATTTATTCTGACACACACATATCTTTTTCTCAACCATATTAGGTCATAATTCCTTCTTGCTTCTCTCTTTTCTGGCTAAACTTCCTGAAAAAGCCATGCCTTTAATTTCCTTTCCTATCTTAATTCTGCAGTGTCTTCCAACCCTGTCCTTCAAAGAAATCACATTCTCCAAAGTTATGAATTTACTTATTTGCCTAATGCAAAAGATATATTGAATTTTTAAAAAATCCTGATCTTTTTGGATTACTTTATAGATTTTGAAACCATTGATCATCTTCTCCTTGATACTGTCTACGTTTCCATGATACTGCTCTTTCTAGATTTTCCTTCTACTAAATTGCTGCTTCTCTTTACTGGGTTTTCATTCAGATTATAGCAATTCACCAGAGGTGTCCTCCATGGTTTTATCCTGAGCCTTTTTTTCTTCTTCCTCTATATTTTTTCTGTTTGGTGATTTCATCAACTCTCAAGGATTCAATTATCGTTTTTATGTATTTCATTTACATATTTCTTGCATTAACTTCTTTCCTGACCTGTAGCTTCACATCTCCAACTATTGGACTTCATAAATTAAGTCCAAACCTGAACTTGTTTTTTTCCCATCAGTTCTCCCCTTTAGCTTCTCTATTACCATTACCAGTCCCACATTTTGCAGTCACTTATGTTTGAAACCATGATGTCATCCTTCACACTTAACTGTTTCTCAACCCCCCATATCCAATCAGTTGCTAAGTCCAGTTATTTTTACCTTTGTAATATTTCTTAAAAATGCCTCCTTCTCTCCTAGATAGTGCCTGGTATATAATAGGTACTTAACAAGTGCTTTTTCTTTTTCTTTTTTCATTGTCTTCCTATGCCTAATTTTTCAAGTCACTAAAAAGTGTCTCAGTGTGTGTGAACACAATGTTTTGAAGTTTTTGAGTTCTTAGTACAATGTCTCTTTATTCTCAGCTATAGATGTTCATACATAACTTACTATTGTCTTCATTGTAGTCTTATGTTCATCACGAGAACTCAGGAAATAATGTGTATACTTTCTTTGAGTTTGTGAAGAAAACAATCAATTCCGCAACTCCTTTATTTGCTTTTCCAAAGAGGACTTAAGAACCATCCTTCCATTAAGTTACAACTTCTTGATTTCTAGCAAGAATGACAATATTGCTCTTCTATTAGTATATTGACATGATAACCGAAATAAAATTTCACAGGGTGAAACTCAGAATAAAAAATTTAAATTAATGTTTAGAAAATCTAAAAACTTTGATTCTTAGCCACTTTACTTCCACATTACAAAAATGGAAAGGAGAGATCATTCACTGAATGCCATGGTCCAGGAATTTATCAAGTACATACTCTATCACAGAAACTGTATCTGATGTTGTGAACCAAGAATTACCAGTGGGTTACGATGCAATTAAGGTCTCTATTAAGTTAGACTTAAAAATTAGAGTCTGAAAAAGTACATTCATTTACATTTAAAAATGTAAAAGGGAAAATTAAAGTGAATTTTGGAAAGAATCATAGAATCATGAGATGCTAAAGTCTTAGAGGTCATCTAGATCAAACTACTTATTTTAAACATGGGATTCAACACGTTCATTAACATTTCCTCAGGATTTCCCAGTCCATCTGTATTTAATAGTATATATCTCTTCCTAACATATTGGAAAAGCAACTGGCAACTCTGGGCTGAAGAACAAAAAAGTTTAATTAAGAACATCAAGAAAGTTGGATATGGGTTATATATAGTTTTCTTTTTAAAAGGAACCAAAAATATTATGGCTCACTTTTAAATTTATTTTGCTATTCTGTTAAGCAATTTAGAAACATTAGAAAAAATGTTAGAAAACTAAAGATTGAAAATTTGCTTTTTATTTCAAAATCATAAATAATGGAAGCATAGTTTGGACCATTTACTAGATATATTATTTTTCAGTGACTTGTGAAGTTAAAGATTATATATCTCTGAAGGTCTCTAAAGAGCCCAAGATGATATTGAGATCTTGATTGGCAGGTATGGCCTCTTCAATTTGTAGAGCATTAGAAATCCACAGTGAAAGAACTTATATTTCTCTGACATGTTTTACAGATCGTAGATGTATATTCTTAGCAGCATCAAATAGGACAACTTGTTTCACATCTCCATTTTTACATAAGTGCAGCAAGTATGTCAACTCATATTTAAAGAGAAGGGGAAACAAAACAAAACAAAAAAACATTCAATGGCATTCCTTGTCCATAGAAATTTCACATAAAAGTTTACTACTGTCCATGTTACCAAATTTTCAACAGATGTCTTTAAATTATTTTTGTGGATACAGTGGAGGTAGTCCAGTTCTGAAACTCTTTTACACAAGGATTCAGTAAACATCAATAAATACCATTTACCCTTTTCAAAACAAAAAGCACATTTGCAGGGGAGGGAAGAAAGCTAATTTCTACATCATGTTTTTAGTATGTTTTGAAGGGATTAAAAACCATGGGGAGTATGTTTATTATGTACTAGGTCCTAACTACACATTTTTAAACCTAGTTATCAAAGACAAACAAAATGGAGTTCAATTAAATTGCTCAAATTCAGTAAGAGCAGGTGCCTGTGGCAGTTGGACAATATTAAAATTTGTTTAAAAAATTAGCAATTTCATTAAATAAAAAACAAGATCAACTGCCATTTTCCTTAAATGTTAAGGTGAAGCCTGATACGTGCTGCCATGTCCTGTATACTTGAGCTGCTTTAGGTAAAATAGCCTCATTTGCAGAGTTTATGTGAATGCCATTAATGGTGCTCTGTTCCCTCACGATTCTTGTTGGGTCCTCTTCTGTGAGGCTTTTCCCTGAGTCATGTATTTATTGGAAAGGCTGCCTAGAGAAAAACACAAAAAAGTAACAAACCTCAAATTATTCACTTTGCAATTAGCAAAATTACTTTCTATTTTTAATTAATTTCATCAGAGAGTTTAGCTTTCATTTCACATCATTACATGATTAGAATTACGTTTCAAATAAGAAAGGTTAACTATAATGAAAACAGACTCCTTTCAAAATGAAGTTAGGTTGGCACACTAGCACAATTTTATTAAATTCCTAATTATTTTGTTGTGGAGGGACAAATGTGAGCTCTAATGGTTAAGTACAAATAGATTTGTACAGACTGGCATCTAAGGAGAGAGCAAAGAAATGGAAAATGTTCATTTTGCTTGAAATCAATATTCTACCCTACAACTTTTCAGAAAAAGGCTAAAAGAACAGATAACTCACTATGAAATGGGTGGGAACAAAAAAAGATTTTTGTTGCTTACTATGAACCTGTAAGGATGATTCCTAATTTCATCTTTATAATACTACAGAAAAGGAAAGGGAAGCATAAAGCACTAAAAATCTCAGTTGTGATATAAATTTTAAGAATTATAATACTCATTTGCAAGAAGTTCTTAATCTTTCTTGAAGACCTAATCATGTGTTCCAGTTAAGGAATTGGAGGAGTTTAAGTAATTCAAAATAGTACTTAACAGTACTTAGTTTCTAAGGGTAGATGAAAGGACTGGACTGTGCTTATACATAGTATTATTAATATTTGCTTTTTGATTAAAGATGAATTGTTAGAGGTAGGTTTGTGGTGGTCAGACTAAGAGTGGGAATGTCTTTTTGTTCATCAGAGATGTCCTTTTAATTTATCATTAATCAGCCTCAAAGCGGGAACAGTCATTGAAAGTCATCTTTTCCAAAGGTATTTATTGGTTAATCAATACTGGTCTCTGTGTAGGAATTCTAGAAACTCTGAAACTATCTTTTTGTTCACCATTGCTATACAGTTTCATCTTTTATTTCATAATTTCTCTGTACAGTTTTTATATTATCAGATACGAACAGGAGTCTAGTAAGGTTGCCCTCTATCTTCTACTATAATTTCTTTTTCTTTTTTGGGGGGTAGGGGGAGGAGGGATTGGACTTGCATTTCTTTGACTTGCTCTTATGAATACCTTGAAATGCAGCACAATCCATTTCAGGTATCATCTGACCATGGTAAAGCAGAATTGAAACCATTATATTCCTGTCAACACCCGGCCTCTCTTAATTTAGTCCAAGACCTTTTTGGGTCCTGCATCCCATTCTTGATTCTTTCATGAAGACTAAGTGCAATTTTTTTTTTTTGAACAGAAGAGAGGCATACAAAAGGATGCTTTAATTCAAGTTAAGTCCCTCATTGTGGATGAATCACCACATTCTTTCTTGGCTTCTTTACCCTTGGCAAAAGATTCCTAGGCCAAGGAAGAAATTAAGGCTCAAGTGTGATTATGAATAAGATGCCCAGAATACTTTATTTCTATTTCAGCTAAACATCCATAGTAAAATGAGAAATGATTTACTAATCATTTAAAAATTAGTCTGGCCTTATTTTAGTGACTTAGACTTTTGGAAGATGGTAGAATGAAAAGCTGCTAGGAAGCCAGTCTCCTCACACCCTCCTAAAAAAAAAAAAACAAAACAAGAAGAAGTGGCTATAAAAATATAAAATAGATAAAAATGAAACAATATACCAAACCAGAGAGCAGTAGATGCAAACAACGAAAAAAGAATTTCATCTTGTAAAATATTTTAAGAGATATTCTCAAATCAATAAATAAAAATTTAATAAAAAATTGCCATTAGCAAGAAAATCATACCAGGAAATAAAAGGACCTTGAAGAAATCAAAATATCTCTGGAGGAACTAAGTGGTAGAATAGAATGATGCTTAAAAATAATAGGGGTTAAGAAGAGACAGAGAGATGATCAATATGAAGACTACAAGAGGATTTGGAAAACATCAGGATGAAGAGCACAGAATTACAGATTAAGTATTGAAAGGGATCTCAGAGCCATTTTATGGATGATTAAAACAGTTCAGGATGATATGCTCAGGGTCATATAGCTAGTAAATTTATGAGATAGGATCTACCCATTAGATCTGAGGTATCAAACATGTGGCTCACAGTTCTATATGTGGGCTGAATCGGATTACAATATAATTGGGAAATATTTAACAAAATAAAGATACAATAAAACATATATTACATTTCAAAACTAAATATGCATCCTGCCTGGATTCTTATGTGTAGGAAGCCCCCATTACTGAATGAGGTTGACATCACTGTACTGGACCAGACTGAAGGAAATACATGGGGTAAATTTGGAAAACAGATCAAAAGCCTGTCTCAGAAGCATAGTAGAGCAGTGACTGAGGACTTAAATTAGCCACATATCATAGCACACTTTTCCAACTAGTATCTTTAACAGCAAAGACTGTCAATTCCTAACTTTCCTCACTCCTTTATCAATTTATATTTTACCCTCTGGTTTTAGAATATCAGGACAGTTTTCCTTGTTAATTTTTAGAAAAGTTGGTGACCAGGCTCTCTCTCTTTTTTTGATCATGACTTTCAGATAGGCCAATAATTTTTAAATTCTCTCTCCTGGATATATTTTCCAGGTCATTTGTTTTTCCAATGAGATATTTCACTTTTTTCCCCTTATTTTTCATTTGTTTTTGGTTTTGCTCTATTGTTTCTTGGTTTCTCATAAAGTCATTAGCTTCCCTTTGCTCAATTCTATTTTTTTAAGGAATGATTTTCTTCAGTGAGCTTTTCTATCTCCTTTCCCATTTGGCCAATTTTGCATTTTAAAGCATTTTTCTCATTAGCTTTTTGCATTTCCCTTTGAACCACTCTCAATTCTTTTCCTTATTTTTGCTCCACCCATTTCTCTTACTTGATTTTCAAAATTCCTTTTGAGCTCTTCCGTGGCTTGAGACCAATTCTTATTTTTCTTGGAAGCTTTGGATGTAGGAACTTTTGACTTTGCTATCATCTTTTGAGTATATTTTGATCTTCCTTGTCATCATAATAACTTTCAAGGGTCAGGAAATTTTTCTGTTATCTGCTCATTTTCCTAGCCTATTATTTGGCTTTTAGCTCTTTAAGTAGGACTCTATTTCCACTGTCCCAAGCTTCAGGGGTTTTGTGCAGTTACGCCATCCTTCTAGGAACTTGACCACAAGCACTCTTTTCTGCCCTGGAGCTGTTAAGAGAGTTGGTGGTCCACTGTAACTTTAAAATCCAGTGCTAAAGCAACAGAGTTCTGCTTTGCTGATGCTTGGGACTTGGGCTGTGTTGGCTGTACTAGTACTACACACTAGATCCCTACCCTATTACACAGACCCTCTCTACTGATCTTTCAGGTGCTCCCTGGCGTTCCTAGGTTGAGATGTCCAGAAGCCTTCAGCACTATTTGCTGATTCAGAGGTTCTGCCATTCTGATGCTGGGGTCTGGGCAGGGGCCAGGGCTGCATCTCCCCTGGAATTATGCACTAGTCTCCCACTTCCACAGACCTTTTCTGCTGACCTTCCAAATCCTCTTTGCTGTCTTTGAGCTGAAAGATATGGAAGCTACCAGTACTGTTGAGATTCAGAGGTCTAGCTGGGGCCAGATCAGGATCTGGGATCTGCTCTGGTACAGCTTGCACTGAAGACTACATGGTGAACTCCCAACCCTGGTATGACAAACCATTTCTGCTCAGTTTCTAAGTTGCCTTCAGTTGGAAAATGTTCTACTCTGACTCTTTGAGTGTTCTGATACACTAAAATTTATTTAGTCATTATTTAAAGGAATTTGATGTAGTTTGAGGGAGAGGTTGGGTGAGTTCCTGCCTTTATTCTGACATCTTAGTCTCTGTCTGTCTCTCTGGCTAGGACTGTAATATAGCAGTGCTCTGTGCTACAAGAATTTTGAGTTACAGAAGTGAGGAAGAAAGGGAACAGAGACAAAACACCAGTGTGTGTGGAATGGAAAGTACTCCACTAAACTTGAGAAAAAGTAAACTGGAATTTAGATGGGTCTTGTTCTGTCCTTCCCAAAGTTACTTAAGGCAGACAATGAGGTTATTAAACAAAATTACTCATGTCTGAGAAATTTGAGATAATTTTGGGATCTGGCCTCAAGGGAAACTGCAAAAAAGGGGGAAGGAGTCAGAAAATGATCAATAAGGAATTACGAGGAAAAAAAAGATTGAAATTACCCAAGATCTGAGGAGGTAGAGAACCCAGTTAAAGACGTTCTTCATCTCAAATCTGATGGAAGTGGCTCTCCAATAATGAGATGATTCAAATCAGTTCCAATTGTTAAATAATGAAGAGAACCAGCTACACCCAGCGAAAGAACTTTGGAAAATGAATGTGGACCACAACATAGCATTTCTACTCTATCTGTTATTGTTTGCTTGCATTTTTATTTTCCTTCTCAGGTTATTTTTACATTCTTTCTAAATCTGATTTTTCTTGTGCAGCAAGATAATTGTATAACTATGTACACATATATTGTATTTTACATATACTTTAACATATTTAACATGTATTGGACTGCCTGCCATCTAGGGGAGGAGATGAGGAGAAGGAAGGTATAAGTTAGGAACAGAAGGTTTCGCAAGAGTCAATGATGAAAAATTACCTATGCATATATTTTATAAATAAAAAGCTATTAAAAAAAGTTCTTCATCCTCTCTGATGTTTTCCAGATCTTATTATTATTTATCACAATAGCCACCTTTTTCTTTCCCTCACACTCCCATTATTTCTTGATTATTTTTGAGCACCATTTTTGTGCTACCTTTAGTTCCTTCAGATATATTTTGAATTCTTCAGGGTTCTTTTATTTCTTGGAATGATTTTCTTGCTACTGTAATTCTTGATTAAATTTTTCTAAACACATCATTCATTGATTTGAGAATATCTTTTGCAATATCTTGCAATGTGAGATGCTTTTTTCCATCTTAACTTTAAATTTGAGCATAAATAGATAAATTAATGGGAAAAGGAAAATAAATACCTAATAATGAAGTAGAGGCTTCTGTGGATTCCCAAAAGAGCATAGATGTTTCCAAGTGTTTAAAAAAAAATAAGTTCTTGAAATCACAATGGTGAAATTGACCATAGAAACAAAAAGGAGACAACTGATTGGGAATGAAAACACACAGATGTGAAGGACTATGTGGAATAAAGAGAAGCAAAATAACATAACATTCAAAGACTTTACGATCTTCATATGTATTGTATTTCTTGTCTTCTTCCCACATAGGGAAGTAGAAGAAAGGAAAGAATTTGGAACTGAAAACAAAATTAAAAAATAAAAAGAATATAGGATCTTTATGCAAGCTGAGCATATTGACTTCAAGGAGAGAACACACAGAAACCATTTAAGAGGTCATAGGTCTCCCAGAAGAAAACACTACAAATTAAAAAAACCTGAACATGGCAATAAAGAAAAAAATATATCTAGAATTTCTGAACACAGAAAAGCAAGTATAACTGAAAGAATCCACAGATTTCCCCAGAAAAATATCAATGTTGAAAACTTCAAGAAACATGATTAAATTGAATGATTCCACTGACAAAAAATAAATTCTGCAAGAGACCAAGAAAAAGGTCTTTAAATATAAAGGAAAGGAAACTTGAATAAGACTATTTTGAACCCACTAGAAACTACAAGAGGACTGTTATAATGGCATATAAAGAGCAAAGGTTAAAGAAGCAACTGTAGATGGCCACAAATCTGAGCCTAACCATAAATTTAAAAGAGGTGAACAGTCCTAGAAAGAAAACCAGGCATGATCAAACCATTTGCTTTTCAAACATCCTAGAAAGCAGAAATACAAGAAAGGTAATCAAATACAAGTAAGAATGAAGAAGGAGAAAAGAATAAGAGATAATTGTTAAGCTTCTTTCTAAAATATAGAAAAAGGTGAAAGCAGAAGTCACAGAGAAGATGAAATGGTGGAAAAACAGATGTGAAACATCTTGGACTAAAATTTAAAACACTGACCCTATAGGTGACACAAAGATTTTTGTGGGACTAAACTGAAGAATGGAAGAGTTATGTAAAAGGGGAAAGGAAGGTTTAAAAAAAAAAAGAACACATTATAAATCCTAATCAAGCCCAAAGTTAAAAACAAAGGGAAAATATACATTCTGTAATCTCCCAGGAAGAAGGAAAACCAGGAGGAAAATAGGTGAAAAGATGAAGAAAATGACTGAAACAGGGAAAAGGGGGACAGGGGGAATGTTGTTTTAGTAGTAGGAGAAAGCCCACCAAAGAACATTGTTTTGGGGGAATAGAGATAATATTTTATGGAAATGGAGACTTTACAGTGAGTATAATTGCAAAGATATGGTGCTTTAGTGCCTTTCTCATCTAGGAGGGGCAACTAACACCCATTATAGAGAGTGCATGAAACCAGAGAGGAACTTTTATAATAAATGGGAAAAGCATAAACATAAGGATGCTAAAAAGGTAGTAGTGAACTACGAGTCATGGACATAGGAAAATTTCTACCATGGTGAGAGTTTGTAACTCTTTATCACTTGTCAGAATTATGCTAAGAGTTAGACACAGTAAAAAGAGAGTATGTATGGGAAACAAGCTCTATAAAGCAATAACAAAGAAAATAGAAGGAACCCAAAATAGGCACATTAAAAATGTTAATTCCATGGAGTACAGAGATCAAAGAAGGATTAAATAAATGAAAGGGCCATGAATTAAAGAATAAAAGTCTAGATGAATAGTCCAAAATAATAAAGACTGAAAGAATGGATTTTTTAAAAAGACAATTCACCATCTGTTGCTTATAAAAAAACAACTACTAAGAAAACAAAGATATACATAAAATGGAAGAGACCAGAAAAAAATTTACTCTGCATCATATGAATCCAGAAAAATCAGGAGTTGCAGTCATGTTATAGACAAAGCAAAAACATAATATTCAAAATATAAAAATGGATAAGGAAACAAAATTTTATGTTGAAAGAAACAAAAGACAACAAACCAATATCAGCATTAAACTTATGTACTTCAAATAACAGAATTTCAATTTATAAAATAAAAATTAATTGAATTACGAGAAGTAATAGACAGTGGCAGGACATTTAATGCCCCTCCCCTGGTTTTGCACAAATCTAATAGAATGATAAGCAAAAGGAAAAATAAAGAACCCCCCCCCCAAAAAAAAAAACAAAAAAAACTAGAGAAACTAGAGCTAAAAGACTTATGGTATCTTCTAAACAGAACAGATTAGGAGGCGAAGTTCAAGATGGAGGAGTGAAGGTAGGGACTTGCCTGAATTCTACTCTAAACTCCTCCAAAAACCTTTTAAATAATGACTCTAAACAAATTTTAGATCATCAGAACCAACAAAAAGATGGAGTGGTAATGGGCTGGGAAAATGAGCAAAGAACAGCAAAAATTCTGACCATATAAAATTACTATGGTAACAAATTAGATCAAAGCACAAATTTAGAAGATAACTAAATCAAAGCTCCTATATCCAAAGCCTCTAAGAAATAAGAATTGGTCTCAGACCATGGAAGAACTCAAAAGTGATTTTGAAAATCAAGTAAGGGAGGTAGAGGAAAAATTGGAAAGAGATAGAGAATGCAAAAGGAAATACAAAAATCTTTAAAAAGCAAAACTGGCAAAATGGGAAAGGAGGTATAAAAACTCATTGAGGAAAATAATTCCTTAAAAAAAATAAGAATTGAGCAAATGGAAGCTAATGACTTCATGAGAAATCAAGATACAACAAAACAAAACCAAAAGAAAGGAAAAATAGAAAAAAATTGGAAAAACAACTGACCTTGGAAATAGATTCAGGAAAAATAATTTAAAAATTGTTGATCTGGAAGCCATGATCAAAAAAAGAGCCTGGACATCATGTTTCAAGAAATTCAAGGAAAACTGTCCTGATATTCTAGAATCAAGAGGATAAAACAGAAACTGAAAATCTACTGCTTACCTCCTGAAAGCAATATTACAGCCAAATTCCAGAAATCCTAGGGTAAAGGAGAAAATACTGCAGGTATTCGGAATGACACAATTCAAGTCTAACAGAGCCAGAGCTATCATAAGATAACATAAGCTTCTACATTAAAGGATCGAAGTGCTTGGAACATGATATTCTGGAGAACAATGAAGTGTAGGAATTCAACCAAGAATCACCTACTCAGCAAAAATGAGTATAATCTTTCAAAGGAAAAGGTGGATATTCCATGAAATAGAGGATTTACAGGCATTCACGATGAAAATACCAGAGATGAATAGAAAATCTAATTTTCAAATACAGGACTCAAGAAAAGCATAAGGAAGTAATCAGGAAAGGGAAATCATAAAGGACTTAAGATTTATCTATTTACAGTCCTACAGAGTAAGATATTTGTAACTCGTAAGAACTTTCTCATTATTATGGTAATTAAAAGGAGCATATAAAGAGACAAGTGTGAATTGAATATGAAAACATAATATCGAAAAATAAAATTAAGGAGGTGAGAAAGGAATAAAGGGGTAAATTATCTGCCATAAAAGAGGCAAGAAAAAGTTTTTACAATGGAGGGGAATGATTGAACCTTGTTTTCCTCAAAACTGCCTCAGAGAAGAAATAACATACACATTCAATATGGGTATAGAAATCTATCTTACCCTACAGGAAAGTAGGAGAGAAAGGGGATAAGAAAAGGAGAAGGAAGAATGATTAAAGAGAGGGCATACTGAAGGAGAGGCTGGTCAGAAACAAAACACTTTTGAGAAAGAACAGGGTGAAAGGAGATAGAGAATAGAAAAATGGGGGAAATGAAGTTAGCAATGGTAATTATGAAAAGAATTTTGAAGCAAGTTTCTCTGATGGTCTTATTTCAGAAATGTAAAGGGAACTCAGTCAAATTTATATAAAAAAAGGGGAGGTATTCCCTAACTGATAAGTGATCAAAAGATGATCTATATCCAAAGATCTATGCCCATAAAATCATATCTTTTGATTTAACAATACCATCATTAGGCATGAATTCGAAAAGAGATGAAAAAGAAAAAGAACGTTTCCGAATAAAAATATTTATGGCAGCTCTTTTCTCAGGGTAAAGAGTTGGAAATTGAGGGGATGCCCATTAACTGGAAAATGGCTGAATAAATGAATAAATAGGACAGATTAAATAATATGTGTATTTCTAGGCACCACATGGATTTTTAACAAAAAACTGACCATGTATTATGGCACAGAGAGATTACAAATCAATGTAAAAAGGCAATATCATTAAATATATCTTTTATAAACTACAATTCAATAAAAATAGTAATCAGTTTTGGGAGCATAAACAAAAGACCCAGGTACAGAGACTTAATGATGAAATCTTTACTGCATTGGTTAAAAAAAAAAAAAAAAAAAAATCATAAAAACAGCTATGTAAAAGAAAATGATAAGAAACAACATACCAAAATTTCTGGAATGCAGCTAAAACAGTCCTCAGGAGAAAAATCATTTCCCTACAAAAATACATTAACAGAATAGAAAAGGAAAGGATTAATGAACAGATTATGCATTCTAAAAAACAGAAAGCTACAAATAAGCCCCAAAGAAGATAATTAAATTAGAAGAGAAATGGACAAAATGGAAACCAAAGAACTATAGAAATGATAAATAAAACTGAAAGCTGGTTCTTTGAAAAGGCTAATATAATTGATAAAAACTTTAGTTAATCTGATATTAAAAGATGGTAGAAAAATCAAAAGAAAATAGCAAATAAGCATAAAGAAATCACAACAGAACCAGTGTACAGTAATATGTTAGCAAAACTGAGAATGCAAAATAAAAGAGGAGTAGTTTCAAAACTATAAAATATCTGTAAGATGACAAAATAGATTCTTAAATCGCAGAAAAAGAAAAAGAACTAGAACTAGGAGTGAAGGATCAAAGGAAAATACGTTCTATCCTGATGGAGTACCAGGAGAATTCTATAAAACTTTTAAATAAGTACCAATACTATAGAAATAATCTCACATACTAAGCTAGAACCTTTATCCAAGAGTTAAAAAAAAGAATTTTAATTGGAAACTAGGAAACCAAGAGCACTATAGACCAAAATCATTAATGAACAAAATTTAAAAAATTTTAAGGATAATTCTGTCAGCAATAAAAATTATTTTAAAAAATCCAAAAGCAAATGATTACACATCTCAATATATACATGAAAATCCTTTGAAAATGTACAACATAGGGCAGCTAGGTGGTACAGTGGATAGAGCACCAGCCCTGAAGTCTGGAGGACCTGAGTTCCTAGCTGTGTGACCCTAGGCAAGTCACTTAACTCCAACTGCCTCAGCCAAAAAAAAAAAAAAAAAAAAAAAAAAAGCACAACACACATTTATGCTAAAAATCCCACAAAGTACAGGTGCAGAGGCACCTTGTTTTAATATCATAAAAAGTATCTAAAACTAAAAGCAAGCATCATGTACAACCGAAAACAAAGCAATAAATTTTACAGAACTCAATAAGCTAGTAATAAAAATCATTTGAAAAAATTAATGATATAAAGGGGAATGATGACAAGAAAACAGCACTTTAAGACCTTGGTTATATTATAAAGTATCAGTCTTTAAAACCATATGATAATGGTTTAAAAAAAAAAGGGGTGTAACAATGGAACACACTAAACAAGGTAGTATCTGAAATACTGGAACTTAATGACCTAGTTATTGATAAACTGGAAAACAAATTATTTAGGAAACAACTCTCTTATTTGATAAAAGCTGTTGGGAAAATTGAAATGCAACCTGGTAGAAACCAGGCATGGAGCAATACTCTAAAAATATTACAAAAAACATTACATAATACACCACAGATATGAACTTAATATTAAAAAGACCACATTAAAAAAGAAATTAGAAGAGAAGTACGTCCTACACATTTCATAGCTATTGAAAGGAGATGTATTCTTAACTAACCAAGGAACAGAGGCATTCACAAAAGACAAACTAGATAACTTTTATCACATGAAGGTGAAAAGCTTCTGCAGACACACAAAAAAATTAATTCACTAGGAAAATGGAAATGGCTGAATGGGAAAAAAAAAATCTTTTTACCAAATTTCCATTAGAGTTTTTTATTTTATCTCTCTGTATGCTATCACACAACACACACGCACAATGTGTGCATAAACAGTGCATACATGTATATGACTAAAAGTCACTCTCCAATAGATAAGTGATCAGAGGACACGAACAAAGTTCTCAAGAATTGTCAACTATCAATACTCACATGAAACAATGATTCAAATCACTAATATGAGAAATAAAAATAAAAACCACCTGGAGATTTTTATCTCATACCCTGAAAACTGGCAAAAAGATCAAATAGTCAAAGTTGGAGGGGTTGTAGGAAGACAGGAACACTAATACATTGATGGTAGAACTGTGAATTAGTACCTCCATTCCAGAAAATAATTTGTAATTATTCAAATTAAGTGACTAAAATGTCCATACCCTTTTACCCAGAGATGACATTTGGGACTTATAACCCAGCTAAGAACAAAGTCCCTGTATATACATATATACCAAAATATTTATAGCAGCATCTTTTGGGTTGCAAAGAATTAAAACAAAATCAATGCTTATCAATTGGACATGGCTAAACAAATCATGGTATGTGAATGTAATGGAATATATATATATATATGCATCATCTCTTAAGTGTATATATGAGAGTGTGTGTGTGTATTTATATATATATATAAATACACACATACACTTAAGAATTGATGTAATGTGAAATAGAGTGAAACACATAATATAATGTATTTGACTATAATAATAATGACTATAACAATGTAAATGAAAAGAATCCAAAATTCAAAAGGGACAATCATATAAAATTACAAAGAACAAGCATGATTCCAAAGAAGAAACAGGAGAAGATAGCCATCTTTACCTACTTATTTGTAAACACAGAAGGTCCATGAGTGTGACACATTTTACATATTTTCAGACTTTTTCAAGGTAGAGATCTATTATATTGATTTTTAACCCTTCCTTGCTTTTTATTTTTGTCTTTAAAATATTTGTTATATAGGATGGCTCTTTGGGAGGGGGAGAGGATACTGGGTAAAATTATGGTGATGTTAAAAAAAAGAATCAAAAGGCATCAATAGAAAAGCATAAGGAGTTTCCTACTGCTCCTCCCCCAATCCACCAAAGCAGTAATAAGTTTTTAAAAAGGAAGAAACATTGAGAAAAATCATTTGTGACAAATATGCATGATAAAGATTGAATAAATATATAAAATATAAGGGATTGCTGTATATCTATTAAGATTAATCATTTTCCCATTGAGAAATGGAAAGATAGACACTTTAAAATACAACTACTTATTGTTTCTGACTGTTAATTGTCTGAGTGTGGTATAATTTTTACATGAAATAAGCATAATTATGCTTATGATTATGTAACAGAATGTGGGTTCATGTATTTCTGCTATGAGTTATATATGAAATTATAACTACATAACTTGTTTAACTTCTTTTGCAGAAATAAATAAAATAATAAAAAAATCAAATAAATAAAAATAATAAATAATAATAAATAAAATAAAAAACCAAAACAACTTTTAAGATATATTAAACTGAATTGGGAAAAATGGCAAAATTAAAATAATGCTGGAGCTGCAGGAATTATGCAATGCAGGAATGCAGGAGCTCTTATTATACTGCTGTTGATAAAGTGGTGCAAGTGCTTTGGATAAGAATCTGGCAAAATATAGTAAATGACAGATCATTATGAGCTGTACAAAAATATCTAAAACTTCTTTATTTCACTATGAAATGAAAAACTCTTAACAATGATTACAAAATGGCTACAGGTAAATTATACAATATTAATGTACATGAATGCTACTGTGCCATAAAAATGACGAATGTAAAATAATAAAGACCTCTATAAAATACAAAAAAAGATCAGAAGAATAAGATTGCCAGACAGATTATAACCATATTTTCAAAAACTCACAAAGTTATAGTAATGTTAAGATAGATTTGTAAAGTGGAAGAGGACAAGTATTTTATTACTTTCACAGAAAGAATGTGGGTATATTGTATAGAGTGATTGGAGACTAGGTCTTAGATCCTAACGTAGATATGTTGAAATGCAGATACGTGAAAATACATGGACTTAAAGAAGGTAGATAATAAGGCTTGTACTGCTTACTATACATAGCTGTGAAGACAATATTCTGCAAACTTTAAGAAGTTATGTCAAATTGTTCTAATTAAAATGCAAATAGTTTAAATTTTACAATTCTATCTGTATTATTTAATGTTTAACAATTTTAAATTTTTTGACATTTCAATAGTATTTGATGAAGTACCTAATTAAAATTCTTTTTTTCTCAACTCTTACTGATTAAAACCTAAAAACATAGGCAATTCCAAAAAATAAAAGATGACAAATATCAACTTTTAAGCCTGCAGATCCATGTACACACAGTGAAGCATAAACAAGTACAGAGATCCCCTCATCAGTACAGTATTTATCAGGGAAGATTTCTACCAGCATCCAACATATATATTAATTTTAAACTACTCCTTTTAAAACATTCTGGACATAGACTTGTGATGGAAATTATCATCTGTGTCCAGAGAGAACTATGGAGACTGAATGTGGGTCAAAGCACTGTATTTACTTTTTTTTAATGTTGTTTGCTTGTTTTTTATCCTTTTTGTTCTAATTTTTTTTTTTTTTTTTTGCACATGTTTAAGTTATTTTGAATTGCTTGGGAAGGGGGAAGGAGAAAGCAAGGGAGTAAAATTTAGATGTGAAGTGCATATATTCGCATATATTTGGAAAAATGAAGTACTACTAAAAAAAATTCTGGATTCCTATGTAAGTTATTATGCTTCTACTTTTTATCCAATCTAATCTATTTCTGTTGGTAATGTGACCTGGTTAACAATGGATGCCTTTGCTACAAAGTGATCTTAGTCCCCTAAAACAATGATTACAATCTAAATGTTACAGAATAAGGAGAGTTTTCCTCTTAGTATATGATAGAAAAAAATTATGTTTTATATACAGTATTTGCTAATAATGACTTTTGCCCCAAACACTTTATAAACTTCCCCAATGGGAATTTTAATTAGGCAACTTTGCTCAAAGGCATCTATATTGTACAAATGCAAAATAATTTATGGATAAATGTTTTGTATTTTCAACTCAATAATGAATATATTCCAGTGATCAGGCAGCCACACACAGGTCAAAATCAGATTTAACTTAACAGAATATCAAAACAGTAAAGGACTTTCGAGTACATTTAGTTAAAACCAAACCTGAATAGGAAATCATTCCTCTACAACACACCTCATCAAATTATTATCTAGCCTCAGAGGTTTCTAACAAATAGAAACCTAGTATCTCCCCAAGACAGTTCATTCTATTTCTGCATATAGCTCTAATAAAGATGTTTTTTTCTAATAAAAATATTCTTTTTTTCTTTTTTTATCATAGCTTTTTATTTACAAGATATATGCATGGGTAATTTTTCAGCACTGACAATTCCAAAACCCTTTGTTCCAATTTTTCCCCTTCTTCCCCTCACCCCTTCCCCCCAGATGGCAGGTAGACCAATACATGTTAAATACGTTAAAATATATGTTAAATACAATATATATACACACATCCGTAGTTATTTTGCACAAGAAGAATTAGACTTTGAAACAATGTACAATTAGCCTGTGAAGGAAATCAAAAATGCAGGTGGACAAAAACAGAGGGATTGGAAATGCTATGTAGTGGTTCACACTCATTTCACAGAGTTCTTTCACTGTGTGTAGCTGGTTCTATTCATTATTGAACAAATGGAACTGATTTGGTTCATCTCATTGTTGAAGAGAACCACGTCCTATTAGAATTGATCATATAGTACCATTGTTGAAGTATATGATATTCTTTTTTTAAAACCTAAATTTACTGCTTTTTAACTTGTATCCATTGCTCCTAGTTATATCCTCAAGGGTCAAGTAAAAAAATTCACTGCCTCTTCCAATGCTAGTCCTTCAAATGGGAAATGTTTATTATATTATATGAAACATAAATATTCTCTTCTTCACCCTAGCAGTCCCAGATATTTTCAGATAAACTGATATGGACAAAGCTCAGTACCTTTTGAAATATCTACTTTTCTCTTTTAGTATAAATAGCAAAGTCACACTGCTTCAAGAAAGTTTACAAATTTTAAGAAATTTTTAAAAAGTATGCATTTAGATTTAAGAAGATCAAAATTTGGGCTGTACATTTTAAATCAAGTTACTATAAAAGCAGAGACCATATGCTATATTTGCTTGCAAAATTTTCCTCTTCCTTTCCATCTTATGAAGATAGTAGGGAAGGAGATTATATAAGCACCTGATAAGCTAGCCTGATGCCAGCCTTTGTAACTTTTCTGAAATCTTTGAGAATCTCATCCATTCTAACTAAAAAAGAAAGGACAACATTAATTGGAATCAGTCCTGTGAGAATTTCTTCATTTTTTTTTTTCAAGACAGATTTAACATTTAAATTTAATATTAACGTTTGAACAAAGACTTAATTAACTACCTTTGATTCCCATCACAGAACTCCCACTGCAGAAGTAGTTCCAGCTCATGGCTGGCTTCTCCCCACAGTTTGAAAACACACTCTCTAGAGGGCCTGATATCCTTGAGCAAGTTCACTTCAAGAGATTTAGTGGAAAGATAATAAAGAACTGATATTATTTCTCTTTCTTCATAAAAGAAATCTAAAAAAGCAAGCAAACTACTCTTTCCTTTAGTTAAATTATTTGTCTTGGCAAGTATATAAGTTTATAATGACGCCAACAACTGTTTTTTCAGAAGCAGGAGAAAAAAGGGAAGAAATAGCACAATAGGAAAAAAGTGGGGAAGCAGAAGGGAAAAATAATATTATGTATGTGTTAGTATAAAATAAATTATTATAAAAATCCACATACCTGATTGGGGACTCAAAAATATCTTTCCTTTTTGTTTCTTTTTTTCTTCATGTAGATGAATTGCCTAAAAAATAAGCAAGGTGGATTGATCATATACATAAGAAAAGCTCATTGAAAGAATCAATATTTAAACTTCATAAGAAAATGGTTGAAATAGATGATTTAGTGTCATGATGATGATGATGTTCATTAAATGTTTAATGTTTAGCAAGTTCTATAATTTTCTTTTTCTTTCTTTTTTTTTTTTTTTGATGAGGCAACTGGGGTTAAGTGACTTGCCCAGGGTCATATAACTGTAAGTATTAAGTATCTGAGACCGGATTTGAATTCATGTCCTCCTGACTTCAGGACTGGCACTCTATCCATTGCACCATCTAGCTATCCCAACAAGTTCTGTAATTTTCATTTCCTTCCCTTTCTACCAGATGGTACAATGCCAAAGAAAATAAAGAACCATAAGCTACAATTTGTACTTGGAAGGCAAAACGTAGAGATATAAAATAAAAGAACATATTAAAGCAAGTAATTTTTAAAATGTGTTAAATTTGAAATTTGTATAAATATGTAAATACTAACAAATTATTTTTATGTTGATAAATTCAGTTACTTTTCAGTTACATTAATGTTTAATGAGTTTATTATTGTTATTTTAAAAGGAATCAAAAAAACTTGAAAGATTTATAAGTTTTAATTTCTAATATGGTAAATATTGATACAGACCACATAGTCAGATTTAGACGATTTAGACCATTGGGGTCCTCAAAATTTTTTAAACCTGTAAACAAGATCTGGAGACCAAAATATTTGATAATTGCTACATTAAAATCATGATGTCATTTTTCTACTAAAGCTCCCTTATAATTTTTCATCATGGTATAGAAAGGAAGCTTGGTTACTAAAGACCAGGGCAATAGAAAGCAAGTTTTGCTATTCTCTTATATTATGCTGAAAAATATTTGGTATGTATCCTCTTACCAGAGGAATAGGCTTGCTATTGTTGGGACCAACTTTTTTGGTTAGAGTATCTTCTGAGTTATAAAGGAGTTGTGATCTTTAGTGCAAAAGATACTCACAGGAATGTAACTGTGGGTTCCTTGTTTCATTGAAACATAAAAGTTTCTGATAAGTAACTACAAAGTGAAATGAAATACTGAGGAGATACAGTGGCTTCTTGTTGAGTTTTGACTGAGGCTTACCTGATTGAGTTTGCCAGTTTGTTTCAAGGGACCAGGGGAAGGAGACCCAAATACACCATCTGATTTAGACACACCTTCAAAATAAAGAGTATGTTATGATTCTACTTTAAATAAAAGCAGCATCTCTGTTAAAAATTTTGCATAACCAAAGAAAAATTATCTTTTGCCTTGGGTGCATAAGTGATATTTAGAAAGAAGATATCACTTTGTGATAAGCTAATTAATTACTTTAAAATTAAAATATTTTATTAATTCATTTTGTTACTTCATTACATTAGATTCTGAATATAATCTTTCCCTTTTTCACTCAGTAAGCCATTCTTGGTAACAAAGACTTAAAAGAAAAAAATAAGTGAGTCAGCAAAACCAATTATCAGTCAACCATATCTCCCACTATATGCAATATTGCCCATAATCCCTCACACCTCTCCAGGAGGTGTATTTCTCAACTTCTCTTGACTTGGTCATTATAATTAGTTTTCAATTTTGTTATTTTTGTTCCATTTAAAATTAATTTCTAATGAATCTCCATAGAATCCTAATTAATTCCCCATCCTTGTTCTCCCCCTACTTCCTGCCCCTGAATTACTTAACTGTAATTTAGTATTAGAGATGAAAATTATTTGGCTTAATTTAAAATTAAACAATTCATATGGACTATGTATATTTTCCACAAAGATTCATGAAATAAATTAGAAAACCTCTACAACACTGGATAAATGATTTATGAAAAAGAAAACACGCAGAATAAGAATATTCTGGAAGGTTGTGATCTGAACTGCTGTAGGTAATATATACAGCAATAACAGATCTTATTCCTAAGAGTAAATATTCTAATCTGAACTTCTAGATTGTATGCTCTTAATCAACAATGGTGATAAAAAAAGATGAGGGAAAACATCAAATAGATGAAAGATACTTTTTCATTTCTAATCTAGGAAAAATAGGAATATAAATTGAAATTGATTCTGTTTCCATGTATACCTAGTTCTATGAAAATTCAGTAAGGGAAACTGTTAATATATGGTATCAATGAAGTAAGCAACTATTTGTTTCGTACAAGATAAAGAACCAGACTTTGGAATGTTTCCCAATTATGACATCTACTGATATATTTTTCTTCATGTTTTAATAGACTATTTAAATGTATACTACCATTGTAAAAGCTGTTTATCTTAAGTTTTTTGTAATTACTAAAGCAAACAAAAAAACTTTCCTCAACCCCCCACCCTGCCCCATGCCCCTTCTGTCTCTTAAATCTCCCTTATTTACTGATCTGTTTTCCATTGCCTACAAATACACTCCAGATTCCATCATTAACTTAAAAAGTAAATTAAAAAAATACCTCCTACTCTTTACCTCTAACCTCCCTCCCCCCCCAACTATTTTCTTATACTTCTCCTCTCTTTGATAACCAAGTTCCTAATAAAACTTATATATCCTCTTCCTCTTTTCTCAACTTAATGAACTTGTCACTGGTATAACTGATTTATTTCACTTCCAGGCTAAATATAAACCAAATACCTGAGTTTGAAAATTTCTAAAAAACTAATCAGGACAATAATATAATTGTGACTTTACTATTACAATGTGATGCAGCAAGCAGGCAAAATGAAGCATATACACACAATATAAATAAAAAGAGGTTTGTATTCTTCTGTAAGAAATTCACCCAGCCAGAGGGTGAGGGAGACATACTAAGGAGGGAACTCTCTCAGAGTTGAAATTCAGTGGCAAGGTTATATAGCATAAGAAAGCACAATGTTTGTGATTATCACTGTATAATTTTTTCCCCAAAAAACATTTCACATATTATCTCCCTTTTTACATATAAAATTAAAAAGATACTTGAAATTGGGGAAAAAAATCTTAACTAAGTCAAATTTATGAAAATAAAAATCATTTCCCAGTTGATAAATGATCAAGTGAATGGGCTATTTTGAGAGGAAGAAATACAAGCTATCAATGGCCAATAAAAAAATGCTATATATTATTAGAGAAATGCAAAAAGAAGGCCAATAATTAGTTCTACTTCATATGTAGGTGACTCATATAGCCTACAGGTAAAGGAGCATTTATTAAGCACCTACTACATGCCAAGCACTGTGCTGAATGCCTACAGAAAATTTAAGTAAAAATTTTCATACAAGTGAAAAAAGTTTATTTTCATTTGTATGAAAATCACACATCAATAGGCTGTGCAAGATAATTGTATAAATATGTATGTATATATTGGATTTAACATATATTTCTACCATGTTTAACATATATTGAACTACCTGTTATCTAGTGGAGAGAGGTGAGAGAAGAAGGGGAAAACCTGGAACACAAGGTTTTGCAAGATTGCAGAATTATCTATACATATGCTTTGAAAAATAAAAAGCTTTAATAAAATAAATAAATATAATACAACATAAGAAAAAAAATAGGCTGTGTATGTGTGTGTGAACATACATCAAAACACCCACATATACCCTTCTATTTATCTTTGGGCTTTTCCTCAAAGGGCATTGTTCTAATGGTTCTAAGAAGTGTATAAAAAGGTACAATGGAAAAAAAAAGTTAAAACAGTTAAGAAATACTACATTATTTTTCTTTTCCACTTCCAGTTATGTTATTTTTTTTCTTACTGGGCTTACAAAACAGAATAGAATTTGTCTTTTGAACAGAATGGTAAGGATAGATAGAGCTTTGGATACAATTACTTTTATTGTTATTTAGTAATTACTTCAGTATTTTTAAATTTTATTTTATAGTGGTTATTTTTATAGTAGGTCCTTTATGTTAATATGGAAAATTCACAGTACCAACATTTTTTTTCCTGTAGTCCCTAAAAATGTAGAATTATGACAGCCTTCTATTTCAATTCAGAGTCTTTATTCAGAAATAAAAAGAATACTTTCAAGGGGGATGGCTTTATTTCCCCCCTTTAAGTTTACCAAGTCTCTTGATACTTTTGGTAACTAAAAAGAAACTAAATATAGAAATCTGACCTTTAATGGAGATAATCAACACATTAAAAAAAACAAAACAAAACTGGGAATGAATTTGAGTTACTTCATTATTAGCAACAATACTTGCTACATGCCCCAAGTCCCAAGTAGATTTCTAGATAGTTATTTTAAATTGCTGAGAATGAGTTGAGTAAATCTCATAAGGCCCCCCCTCCCTCTAATATAAAAGCTGTTCAACAACACTACATTTTTAGGCATGGAAGAATGACTGAGCAACTTGTCATCTATGACATCAAACCGGCCTTTACAAACCCTTCTACTCTGCCTCCCGCCCCCCACCCCCCAAAAAATCAAGAGATCCAACAGTCATAAGAAGAGAAGATTAATTTGACTTTTAAAACTAATTTCTTCATTCAATCAACAAACATTTATTGTCTACTATAAACCTTGTGCTGGGATGGAAAGAAAAATGAAAGATCTTATGTAGAAGAATAAGCATGAAAGCTGAGTTCTGAAGGAAATTAAAGCTTTTACAAGGCTGAGATGAGAATGGAGTGGACCAGGGAGACAGTTTTGTTGGACCACAGAATGCATGAAGAGGTATAATAAACAGAGAGAATGAAAAGGCAGGTTGGGATCAAGTTAGAAAACATCCTAAATGCCAAACAGGGAAATTTGTATTTTGTATAAGACATATTAGAAAGCCAATGGAGGAACCTGGTCACACCTATGTTTTAGGTATGTTACTTTGGCACTTTTGTGTGGTAGATGAAGAAAAAACAGACTTGAGTAAAGGAAATAAATGAAGAAGTTACAGCCATAGTCCAAGAGATGGTCATGGGAGTAGAGAGACTGGTCAATTAGCTATGAAAGAAAAAGGATGAAGAGTGGAAGATGACTCCCAGCTCACAACTTGGGTGACTGAAAGAAAAGGTGAGTATCCTCAACAGAAAAGGAGTTTTATTTTGGACATGTTGAGTTTGAGATGTTTCTGGGACATCGTGTTCAAATAAGGCAACAAAAGCAAATGGAGATGCAGGTTAAGAGTTCAGAAGTTGGACTAGGGTGCTATATATATATGTATAGGTTCATTTTGCATAAAGATAATTAAATTCATGGGAGCTGCTAAGATAAAAGAGAGTCTGGACTATACCCACAGTTAAAGAGCACCACATGGATGATCATCTACCAAAGAAGACTAAGATGATGAGATAGGTAGAAGAATCAAGAGAACAGTCATAAAACACAGAGCACAGAGTATTCAGGAAGAGGGAGTGGTTAATAGGAAGCATTGCTAACCTTTTGGTTGATAGCCATCTCAAGCCTTTCCTCAGCCAAGTCCAGCCTCTACTAAGTTGCCACTTTTAGGAAATGATTCTCCTAAGTACAGGCCTGGCCATGTTATATCTCTAGTCAATAAATACCAAAAGCTCCAGGATCAAATAGAAAATCATTTATTTTTAGATCCTTAGTAACTCTTCAGTCTTTTTATACTTCCCTTTCCTCATGTACTCCATGATTTAGTGACACTAGTCACACCTTGCGGTTCCTCCCAAAAGATATTCAATTTCCTGATTCTGCTATTTCTACTTGGTTGTCTCTCATGTTTATAATTATCTTCTTTCTCATCAATCCTTTTGACTTCTTTGAAGGCTCAGCTAAAATCCTATCTTCTGTAAGAAGTCTTTCCCATTCCTCCTCTTTTAGTTTAGTTGTTTCAATGATGTCTCCCCTCTTTAGAATGTGAGGTCACTAAGGGTAAGGATTTTTGATTTTTATTGTATTCCGACTGGCATTGGCACTAAGTAGGCACTTAATAAATGCTTGTTGAAGGATAAAAATTGAGAAAAAGCCATTAGAGTCAGCAATTAAGAAATCATTGATAACTTTAAGAGAGAATGGTTTTAGTTGAAAGATGATATCAGAAGCCATACTGGAATGAACAAATAAAGAGAAGATAGCTTTGTCTAGAAACTGAGTTTCAAATGGGAGAGCATATTATATAATTGCTTCAGGAGATATAGGGATCAAATGAGAGGTTTTTTAAGGTTGGGGAGGCATGTTGGTAGGTAATGAAGAATAAATGAATTGAGAGAGATGTGACGATTGCAGAGACCTTTAGTTAGAAGAAACTGGAAGAGATAAAAGATTTGCCTTGGTAAGAAAAAAGGATCAATTCTTATTTCTGGAATAAGCATGCTTGTTCAATTAAACAAATAAAAATACTAAAGAATTCTTAAAATGGAGATTTCCAAAATGAAAATATCAAGTTATTACCATACCTGTAGCTCCTTTATACTGAGGACAATCTTTTTTAATATGTCCTTCTCTTCCACAAATAAAACAACGTTTTTCTCTTAAATCTTTTTCATCTTGACGCTTCCATTTTTCTAATGATTGCCTGGAAACTTTGTCTCTTCCCATTTCCAGTACTACTCCTCTTCCTTGTTTGTTTTTCTGAGGTGTACTCTGCAACTTCCCCTCTTTTACTAACATTTCTCTTTCTGTGCTTTTATTTTGAATTTCTTTGTCATCTTTGTTTCTTTTTTCATTGTTTTCAGGATATCTTTGGTTTTTAATATCTTCATGATCATGCCGGCGCCTCACTCTGTATAAAAGTTATTATAACAGCATAAATTATACTATGAAAAACTTTGGCATTAATCTTAACCCCTCCCCTCAACAATTTTTTATTTTTTTATACTTTATACTAAAAAAATAAATATTTTTATTAAGCATTTTAAGTTGCACTCAAGAGCCTTCAAATACACCATTCTGCAATCCCTCTACAATCAATCAAACCCAACAGTAGCTCATTCTTGCACAATCTATGAATTAGGGCAGAACTCCCTTCAACTTACATTAAAATACCTACTTAGTTCTTCATTTGATTTTTTTTTTCATTAATTCCCTGAGATTCTCAACCTTTTGTTCTTCCATATGAATTTTGTTATTTTTTCTAGATCATTAAAATAGTTTCTTGGGAGTCTGATTGGTATAGCCCTAAATAAATAGATTAGTTTAGGGAGTATTGTCATCTTTATTATATTCGCTTGGCCTATCCAAGAGCACTTAATATTTTTCCAATTATTTAAATCTGACTTTATTTGTGTGGAAGGTGTTTTGTAATTTTGCTCATATAATTCCTGACTTTCCTTTGATAGATTCCCAAATATTTTATGCTATCGATGGTTATTTTGAATGGAATTTCTCTTTGTATCTGATACCTACTTAGTTCTAAACACAAGTACTTTGGAGAAAAAGATGGAATCAGAGAAACTGGGGGGAGATTTCATGAATGAGATAGCGTGAACAGAACTTGGAAAATATCTTTATATAAAACAATTTATATAATAACTATAACACTGAAAAGGAAAACAACCATGAAGGACTTTATAAGAGCCCTGATTAATGTAATGATCAACCATAATTCTAGAGGGCTGATAAGAAAACCTACAATCAAATTTATGTGAATTACCCAAGGTGAATGTGCCAGACATGGTGTTAAGTACTTTACAAATATTACATCTTATTTGCTCTTAACAACTCTGTGAGGTAAATACTATTACCATTCCTACTTTATAGTTGAGAAAACTGAGGCAACTAGAGGTTAAGTGATTTATTCAGGGTCACATAATTAATTTCTGAGATTGGATTTGAACTCAGGATATCCTGACTCCAGATCCATTGCTCGCTCCACTATGGACCTGGACTGTCAATAGTTAAAGAAATATGGGGCATATGAATTTCTCAAAAAGTCATTTCTTACAGGTACTTATGCAGAAATCATATATAACTATACTGAAATTATATATTGGATTCATAAATGATCAGATACTTGGGGCATTTTGTTGTGTTTCAACAGAAGAGACAAGTCTTTAGTCTGCTCCTCTGCAACTGTTTTCTTTTCTTTCTTTTTTTTTTTTTTAATTTTTATTTAATAGCCTTTTATTTACAGGTTATATGTATGGGTAACTTTACATCATTAACAATTGCCAAACCTCTTGTTCCAATTTTTCACCTCTTACTCCCCACCCCCTCCCCAAGATGGCAGGATGACCAGTAGATGTTAAATATATTAAAATATAAATCAGATACATAATAAGTATACATGACCAAAACGTTATTTTTCTACAACTGTTTTCAACACTGACCTCTGCATTTTGGTTAGCCTTGCAAAAGAAATAGGGTAAAGGGAGGTAAAATTTATATGAAAAAGGGGAAAATACAGTTCTGAATCCAAATGGTATGAGAGTAAATAACAAATTCTCCTGATAATACTTAATAGGGTTTTGACCTATGATGGGGAAAACTGTGAGGCTGGTAATAAAAATAAGTGACCTGGGCTTCTTTCAACTGAATAATGAGAAGTGACTGAATTATTTTCAAGCAGTTATAATGGATCTATTTTAACTAAGAATATAATTTTAAAGTATATCTTATTCTCCCCTAAATGTTAACATAATTTATAGTACTAGGATTTTTTCCAGTTCTCTTTTTTTGTGGGGAAGAGGGGAATACATACACATATACATACACACACACATATATAAACCTTTTCAATTAACAATTATTCTTCCTCCCCATCTCTACATTTATAAAAACATGAATAATCAAAACAAATTCCTCCAGAGGCCATTTCTAAAAATATATTTCTCATTTGATATCCTAATCCAATTCACCATTGGTCCTCTGGAACTGTGAACCGTGACCACACTGGCCAGAGTCTCTAAGTTTTTCAAGATTGTTTTTCTTTCCAATATTGCACTTTATTGTGGAAATTGTTCTTTTGGTTCTGCTTATTTCATTTTATATCAGTTCACAGATGACTTCCCAGGCGTATCTGAAATTATACCTTTAATAATTTCTTACAAGGAAACAGTATTCCATTTAATTCATATTATCAATTTGTTCACTCATACTCCAACTGATGGGCATCATCTTTGTTTATAGATTTTGCCACTGCGAAAAGTACGTGCCTGTATAGCATACATATATACACACTATATATATTATTACAATATAGCTTTAATGTATCTGTGTGTACACACACATACTGTGATATATACATAATAATATTAAGACATGATAAAAAGTTTTGTTCTCATGGATCTTTTTAGTTTTTTACCAAAGCAGGTCAGTTATCTGTGCTGGTGTGTGTCTGTCTATATATTTATATTTATATTTGAATATATGGATCTTTTTCCTTTTTCTTTGATCTCTTTGGAGTACAGGCCTAGTAATGGTATCAAGGTGTCAAAGGATATAAGTAATTTAGTGACTTTATGGGAACAATTTCATATCACTTTCCAGAATAGCTAAATCAATTTCCAGAACATCTACATCAATTCACAGCCCAGTTTACCAACAGTGCATTAATGTGCCCATTTTCTGGAAGCTTCTCTAAAAACTGTAATTTTACCTTTGGGGAGGGGGTCATCAATTGCTTCAATTTGCATTTCTTTAATTATTAGTGACTTGGAGCATTTTTTCATATGGCTACTGAGGGAAGCAGCTAGGCAGTACAATGGAAAAATCACTGAACCTGGAGTCAGGAAGACTCGAATTCAAATCTGACCTTAGACACTTACTAGCTATGTGTAAGCCACTTAGTCCTCTTTACCTCAGCTTCCTCAACTAGAAAATGAATTGGAGAAGGAATGGGAACCCCTTCCAATATCTTTGCCAAGAAAACAAAACAGGGTCACTAAGAATCAGAAACGACTGAACAACAACTAATGGCCTGAATTTCTCATCTTGGACTTAGCTCATTTATAAAAGTGAATAAAGGGAAACCCCCGCTTTGTAAAACAATAACTTACTTTCTTCGCATGGGACAGTCTTTCATAAAATGTCCAATTTTACCACAAATTCTGCAACATCTGTCATTTGGTGCCAATTCTCCTTCTGTTAATACTTCTGGGTCAAAAAAATATTCCTAAAAGAATATAACTTAGTGAAATTCTGGATTAGGATCAATTTGAAAAACCAAGGGTCTTGGATATTATTTAGCCGCATGCATTTCTATTTTCAGTAGCAATAAGCATTCATATTAAATACCTTTTTGTTTTAGGTGCTATTATTCTAAGTACTAGGAATGAAAATAGAAAGAAAATAATCTTTCCTCTCAATGACTTCATAATATTTTGATGAAGCATTAGGTTGAAAAAACTCATAAAGGGATTCTCATAGCCATAAGGAGTCCTTTATTCTGTGAAAAGCACATGGGCTAACCAAAAGAGTCTAATGGAGAGCTGAGAGTGAAGAGACACTACTTAAAAAGTCAGAGGTGGTGAGGGACAAGGAAAGCAAGGGCAGGATCTAGAGAGGTAGGGAGGAGGCAGAGGAGGGTCCTTTGGGAGAGAAAACTCCCATGGATATTATATCAGCAAGTACATTATGGGAACCCAGGAAAAAGGTTATTATCAGGCAAGAGTAGGACCTTCAACTGCAAGATTCTTGAAACTAAGGAGTATTCATTATTTAGGTCCAGGTACAAGATAGTAGCTGAAATTTTTTGATGACAAGTCAGATATTCTTGAAGGATAGCTTAGTGAAATAAAGACATCAGACCTAACTCCTTCCCCCCATTTTCCAAGATTACATCCCAGGATCAAATGGCCTGGGTTTCTTGAAAAGCACTGGAGTCTCTACTGCTGTGGGAGTTTTGAAAAAGATATGTGTATGAAGGTGATAAATATTAAGGAAAATGCAAATAAATATTTAAATATAAGATAACTTAGGGTGGGGAAGAGGTTAAGGGAAAAAGCATTTATATAGCATCTACTACATGCTAGGCACTGTGTGAATTTGTTTACACATAAATTATCTCATTTGATCCTTTCAACAACTCTGGGAGGTTTTGCTGTCATTATTCCCATTTTACAGTTGAGGAATCTGAGGCAAATAAAATGATTTGCCTGGAGTCACATAGCTCATAAATGTCTAGGGATGCATTTAAACTGATTATCTCCTGAAAGAAACCTGAGAAAAGCCTTAGGAAAATCAAAATTCAGAGCTTCCATATCAAAGAAAAATATTGCAAATATCTAATCAACAGTAAGCAGTATGGGAGAAATTCAAGATTTCAGGTATAATTCTCTTTGTGTTTTATACTGTCTATCAGGGTAGGTAACATTCTGCCCATTGGCCACATAAGGCCTATGAAATTTATTAACTGAAACTAGGTATAACAACCTCCCACTGCTTGAGTTTTATGAGTTGATAATTTTGTATAGTCCATGAATGATTATAAATATCTAACTGGCCCTTGGCAGAAAAAATGTTCCTCACTTTTGTGGTACATGGAGATGCAGTGCTAAAATTATAATAAATAATAAACAAATTTAAGATTGCACAAATAAAACATTATGCTTTTATTTTCTTTAACCACAAAAGTTATCATTTAATAAAAGAAGATATTAATGCTTAACTACCCTTCTAAAGTTTGTAAGTCTAAATCTTCATTAGCTGGTTCCTCACAGTTTAGATGAAATTCTATCAGATCATTTGCTCTGAACAGGTGACAGTGCAACAATCATAATAGTGTAAAAGGGCCTAACCCTATCATGACAATATAGGAAATGAAACTTGGTATATTCATGTGTATAAATGAAGCTCTTCATATCTTCAGGCATTATCTCCTCATCACTGCATGTAAAAAAACTGACATTGGATCTGGCAAGACTGAACATGAAAGGAAGAGATGGACATATAAGACTGTCCCCATCACCACATAATTTGAGAAAAGTGATACAGACTTAATGATCAAGAGACTAAGATGTTGATGACCACTTATTCACACCTTAAAATTTTGACTCCTGAGAACAAGCAATAATTACAGTCTACCATCCTATTAATCATAAACAAATGGTGCAAAAATTCCTTTGGGGATAAATTTCTACTTTAAGTAAGTTAAATATAAAAATTAGGCTTTCAGAGCATTCAACCATTACGATCAATAAGAATTTAAAAAACATTAAAAAAAAATTCTAGTTATTTTCATTATTTCCAAAACTGACACTTACCATTTTTGAAGGATACTCTTTAGGGAATCCTTTTACTGGGATACCAAATACTCTTCTACCATTGATAAAAGCCTTCATTATAAAATTTGTCACTAAGAAGAAATAAGAAAAAATTGGGTTAAACATATTAAAAGAAATACAGAATTTAATATATTTCCAAGCAAAGTAACTTACTTTTTCTTGATAATCCAGCACCAAGATTATGATTCAAATCAAAGGGATCTAAGTGAAGAAAAATTTTTGATAAAAGTTACTTCACAAAATTGAGGTTTCTATTAACACTGATAATTCCATTATCAGAATTTGTAATTCAAAAGAAAAAAAAAAGAACAAATATAGAGAGAAGTAGTAGGCAAAATATATCAACTCAATTAACAAGAAAAATATAAAGTTATTTTCTTTTCTTCCTCATTTCATTTGCTATTTATAATTTGAGAATACACATAGATCAATTTGCTTTCATCTTAATAACAAATAAAATTATTCTCCTCCCTCAGAAAAAAATCTCTCCCATAAAAATGTCTCTCTGTTATACAATTTGATTTTAGTTTTAAGTTCCCCATTTTCCATTTCAGATCTGTTATTGGAAGATAATTGAGAGAAATGAGAGCTCAAAGTATATAGTTCTATATTATGAAAAATTAGAAGATTATTAAATTAATAATGAGGGTTCAATTCTAGATTAAAGTGTAACAGAAATGTGAACTATTATTAGTATAATTTTGGTACCTAAGTTTGAGAGTTTTGAACTATCATTATTAAATACTCAGTGGTGGAAGAATATTGTGAAAAATATATGGTTTCATGTATCCTTAATTCTTCTACCTTTTTCTTAAGTCTACTATATTAAACAAATCAAAGTTTCTAAGCAGAAAAATCTGTTCATATTAACAAAATCCATATACTATACATAAATTTGGGATTGAAGAATTCTCTTATAAAATCTATTTCTTCTAATTTTAGACAAAATCCTACCAAATTTGTTTAATTAAGCTATTTGATGAATCACAGTTATTACTGTAAATGTCAATTACTTAAAGGATGGTAAGGGAATAATATCTTCAAGTTTTTATTTTTAACATGTCTATTATCTCCCTTAAAGATTTGTTTTTAATATTACAAAAACCAGTAGTTACCTGCTCTAAGGAATGGTCACTCATTTCAGTAAAAACATAAAGCAACATAAATTGTCTTGTTCCTTTCCAGTACTAGCATAAAACCGGCATGTAATTTTGCTTATGTTATAGATTTCAACTATGATGCCCTGGTTGTTTCAGCAAACAACAATGGAAAATCAGTCACTATGTGTTATTGTTTATATTTTGTGTTTAGAGGAATAAATAACTTTCCAATGTACTCTTAATAATATATTAATAATAAAACTGATGCATGCAAAGTAAATCCCAACATAATGTTGAAAGTGAAAAAACCTGAAGTATCAAACTCCCTTGTTATCTAATTACCTGTATCACCTATTGTGTGCACACTACAGAGGAAGACTGACGATTTGGTTAAAGTTTTGGTCAACCAAAAAATAGTTTCATGCATCTAATAATTTTATAATTTTTTCTATATGTTCCCTGTTTCCCATCTTTCCTCACATCATTGCCCAGTAAAACGGGCACGGATTCATTACAGCACACTTAAATGAGGTAAGAGTAGCACACAAAGCTAAGGACTTAAATGTTCCATTTTAAACAACCTGTTTGCACAGAATGAAGAGAATGTTAGAAGAGGAAAAGGCCTTAAAGATCAATGAAAAATTTTTTAATTTTAGAAATATGAGACTAGATAGCAAACAACAAACATCCAAATTCTCTAAATATGAGGTATGCAATTTTTGAAAGTGAATACATGTAGTACATCCTTAAGTTTTCACTATATTAAAACTATATTAAACTATATTAAAACAGATACCTATCCAAATAGGTAAGATGTGTTAACAGTCATTACAATTTGTATTCTCTTCACAGATTTTTGCGGTCAATTTTATACAGTTTTGATGCATACCTTCAATAACAATGTATTTTGAAGTCCATTGCTTCTTGAAAGTTGTAAGTAGACTTCTTCTCCTGATACAAATAACATGTTCTTTAAAATCAAATTCTTCTGTATAAAATCGAAGGAGCCCCAGCCATAGTTCCCCAACAGATTCTGTATTTTTTCCATGTTCTGGCCAAAAGGCTGGCTAGAAATCACCAAGAAGAATATGTCATGTTCTTTTAAGGTATTAAATACAAATAGTTCACAACTTTATCCATAATCTCTTTAGTCCAAATGTAGGAGACTTTTCCTACAAAATTTTCATTAATTGAAGCTTTTCTTTCATGTTTTTGAAGACAGATTTCAATTATTTATTAATTTCTATACAGTCCCTTTGAGGTACTAAAGAAAACTCACTTTTAAGACTATATTCTATAACTTAATGGTGAAAAAACTAGAAATATATTTCAAGCAATTTTATATAATATATACCAATATTATATAAACTTTTAAAATTTTTAGTCTATAAAATGAAACTCTATGCTTCAAAGTAGGTTTTCCTAAATGCTGAAAAAAAATTTGAGACAATATGTTTACCTAAGCTTTAATCCATATAGAATGGCTTGGCTATATAGCATTAAAACAGCTCTCTCTTTTTCTTGTTAGTGTTCCCTGAGCCAAAGTAAAATAATTTAATTTCTAAATAAAGAATTCATTCTGTAACAATTGTATAGTTAAGCTATTAGGCCATTTACCCAAAATAGTTAGTTCATGTTTTAAAATATTTACATTAGCTTTATTATACTAGCAAAATACAAGAAAAAAAAATAACCCTGAAAATACATACCAATTCACTTATTCGATCAAAAAAATAAGTATTCCAACCATCGACAATTATTTCAGGTCTTTTTTCCTCTTCATATATCTAAAATTGATACAAATTAAAATGACACATTCATAGAAGTCAAATAGATTATTATCAAAGATGTGAAGAATGTGAAATCACTTTTGGTTAGGAAGAGCCTTAAAGGGCTGGTGAATGTTTTATGGAAGAGGTACAACCTGAATTTGTCCTTAAAGGAAGGGAAAAACTGTTTTTATTCCTTTACCAGTATGGAGGAATATCACAGAATACTTCAATGAAAATGAAATGTGGAAGGAATCTTATCGAGGACATTTCTACCTCTCCCATGTTACATAAGTGGTAAGTAAAGCACAGAAATCAATAATCACTGAGCACTTTGAGGTTTCACAGTGCCAGACAGGAACGATCTCATTTGACTTTCACAATTATTATTGAGAGAAAAGCACTCATTCTTATTTTGCAAAGGGGACTGAGAATCACGGAATTTTAAAGACTTGTTCATGGTCATTTATCTGCTAAGAGGAGGTAGTATTTAAACTTCTGTTTTTCCGGACACCAATCTATGCCCTTTCTACTCCTTCCCCAATGATAGAAATCAGTAGATTATGAAGGGGCCTTGTGTCTTTTATCTTTGAGGCAACGGGAAATGACAAAATCTTGAACAAGATGAAGAGACAGTATTAGATTGGAAGATGACTTGGGCAGTGGTGTTAAGGATAGATTTTATTACTGCTCTTGTCCATCCTTGGTTCTTAAAAGGATAAAACCTCCATGAATGAAATTCAAAATCTGAACCATGTCTTTCAGGAAAATTATATTAAAAAGTTAACTACAGAACCAGGGAATTTTATATGATTAAATAGTCCCACAGTACTTCCCTCGCCCACCTCTTGAAGAACTGGAATAACTGGTGGATTTCTTTGTTGTAGAAAGTAAAGCACCATAAGAGTATATGCATATGATGACAAACTTCCTCTCGATGCATCGCCAATATCACACATCTACAAGGAATGGAAAAGGAAAAATGGAATTAACAGCCTTCTTTTTTTTTTTTTAATTAAACCAACATCTTCTATTTTACTTCATCATAAATCATAACCAAAGCAGTAAAATATAGAAAAAAAGAATCTTATGTGAGTTTTGCAAAAGTCTGTGAGGTATCTTCATTTTACAAATGAGGGAATCAGCAATGATATACCCAAGATTTTATAACTAGCAAGAAGCACTTAAGACGAGGTGGTCTTAATCTAGTTCGGTTTTTCCCATGCAACCACTCTATAATAAATTGAATCTATTTAAAGGAAAATAAGCTAACATCAGTTCTGAAATTTAAAAAAAATTATAACGGTCACAAAAGTTATTTAAAAGACTAAGACAATTTTATTTCTTAATAAATCATAATGGGTATTCTTTTATATTGCTCACCTTTGTAAACACCTTCATAGTATAGCACAAATATTTCACTCTGGGATCAATGGCAGAATAAGCAGCTAAAAGCTTGGTATTATGAAGGGCCTGTTAAAATAGGAAAAGAAACTGTACTGAAAGGCAATCATACATTCGAAGGAAAAAAAAAAGTTGCAATAGAGGAGGTAATGTTATTCATTTCAGAATTAAAAGGAGACATAAAACTGTGCGTTATTGGGGAAAAACTTGTTTAATACACAAGATGAAATGTAAAGGAAAAAATGATTAAGAATTAGGGAAATGCCTTAGTATTGCTCTTTTATAAGAAGTATTTTGTTGATTTGTTTTATTTTAAACATGTAATTTAAAATATGGGCTGGCATAATCATTACACTTTTCCATTTAAATAGCAGAAATACTTCAAGAAATGGCAGTGTTTTAAATTGATGCTAATATGAACAAAAACAAAATTTAAAAACCTAAGGAAATGAAGTCTTACTTGTCTACAAATTAAGGAAAATATTTGCTCAGAATCTTACCAATGTGTTATACAAACTAATATCCACTTCAAGACCACTTCTCACATGGAAAAATTTGACAATGGGTACTTTGGCTGTAGTAATAGGCAAGACATTTCTGAGTCCTACGATGAAAAATTTAACTATCATTTAATATTATCATTCAACATCATTTAATATAATAACATCAAACAGTCCATAGACAGAAATTCATTTTAATAACATAGTATTGTTCTGTAATTAAACCTGACCCCCTACTATATTACTTTATTTACCTTGGTTAAAGATCGAAAATGTGGAGCACAACAATTAGGAAAAGTCTTGTGTTTAATTTTGTTTATTGCCCCAATATAAAACTTTCAAATATATTAGAGAAGTCCATTTTAAACACAGATTTAAGTTTTACTTGCTTTTAAAAAATGATTAAAGATAGGAAAGAAAATAAAAAGAAAGCTAGTTGAAAATAAACAAATTTAATCATTTGGTGATACCTGGTTTCCCTCACCTAGAAAAGCAAACATGAGGGAAGAAGTAAATTCCCCTGTTTGAGAACATTCATCTCTCTTTGAAGAATGTCAAAGAAAATGCCAACTGTGATGATATCTGGGCAGATATGGGAACTGATTGAGAGCACCAATTCAATTCATTTGCTCCCATACTTATCCCTTTTTCTTCTAGTATGCATGTTTAATCCTTTCCTTTCCATTGACTCCATTTCCTTTTTAATTTTTCTGCCTTAGAATACAAGGCAGAATTCTCTCCTATTCTGCTGGGGAAAAAAAAAAAAAAATTCTTATCTTCTTTTGATCCTGCTGCCCTTTCTGGCTATTAATAGATTTTATCTCTCACTTTCCTTTTATTGTCAGACTTCAAAGAGTGGTTATTTCTTGATTCTTCTCTCCCTTCCCCCTCTAGATTTTCTATCATTTGACTATCCCTGCCACTCTAACAGAATTAACTATCACAAATTATTAGTGACCTCTTTAACTGTTAGTGATTTTTCTCTGTCCTCACTATTTGTGACCAAAGGTATCGAAATCCTTTCCTCCCTTTACTTTCATAACACTGCACAAAATCTTTCCAATACCTTCCTTAGTTTTTCTCCCTAACCACCTTCTTCCTACTATCATAGAGAATGTTAGTCCAGGCTCACCAAAGATTTTTCTGTCTTGATACTCTTCAAGGCTCCAACTATCATTCTTATTTACATGAATTCTCCCTCTTCAGTCCAAATTCTAGTACTGTGCCTCCAACTGCCTAGTGGAAATATAACATAGATGTTATATTTTTTTTTTTTTACCATAAACTCTTATCCAAATTAAAGCTCCTTTACAGCTTTCATTTGGTCAAAACACTACCAGTTAATCATTTATCAGCTTGGACACACCTTTTCTTTATTTCCTACAATTACAACCAATTTGTAGCTTTTAGGATCTTTTTAATTATTCCTTCATTGCTAAAGCAACAACTCTAATTTCTATACCCATTAACTTTTGTAAGGATTACTGTATAGTCTTCTATCAATCTAATTCATCCTTATCTCTGTAAGATGAATTTTCTTTAAACACTCTGCTTTGTAAAACTTTTCAATAGCTGTTAATCACGTTTCTATAAAATTTTAAATAACTATCTAAGATTTTACGGATTAAGTTCAAATTACTTAATCTGATCAGAAAATCTATAGTAACAGTCAGAGGCGATCACAGAGGTGATTTAGATCAACTGTTACTTTAAATATATTTTTCCTATGTAACTTCATTTAATCTCTTCAAAAAACATCTTAGTGATTGGGATGAACTATCCTACCAGATAGCTCATTTCACTTTTACACAGCTCTAATGACTATTAAATTCTTCCTTATACTAGGTCAAAATCTACTCCCCTAAAACTTCTCTGTACTAACCCTAATATTCCCTCCTAGAGCCACATTGACTAAGTTTAGCTTCTTTTGAAATAAGAACTTTGTGGAAGAGCCAAAAGAGAGAAAGAAAATTATCTATCAATCTCTTCAATGAATACAGATGCAAAAATCTTAAGTAAAATATTAGCAATGAGTAAAAAATTAGCAAAACAACAACTTATCACCAGGATAATACACTATGACCAAGTGGGATTTGTACCAGGAATTCAGGGCTGGTTCAATATCAGGAAAACTATCAACGTAATTGACCATATCAATAATAAAATTCACAGAGATCATATGATTATCTTAATAGATGCAGAAAAAACATTTGACAAAATATAACACCCATTCCTAATAAAAACACTAGAGAGCATAGGAATAAATGGAATTTTCCTTAAAATGATAAGTAGCATCTATTTAAAACTATCAGCAAATATTATATATAATGAGGATAAGCTAGAAACATTCCCAGTAAGATCAGGGATGAAACAAGATTGCACATTACACTACTATTATTCAGCTACCATGGAAGGAATTAGAGTAGATATTGAGGAGACAAAACTATCACTCTTTGCAGATGACATGATGGTATATTTAGAGAATCAACTAAAAAACTACTAGAAACAATCAACAACTTTAGTAATGATGTAGAATATAAAATAAACCCACATAAATCACTAGCAATTCTATATGTTACCAATAAAGCCCAGCAGAGCAAAAGAGAAACCCCATTTAAAAATAATTATATAAAATAATAAAATATAAAATATTTGGGAGTTAATTATGAAATATTTGCCAGGACAAAGCCAGAAACTACATGAACATAATTACAAAATACCTTTCACTCAAATCAAGTTATATCTAAACAATTTGAAGGATATCAAGTGTTCATAGATAGGCTGAACTAATATAATAAAAATGATAATTCTACCTAAATTAACCTACTTATTTAGTGCCATACCAATCAAGCCACTAAGAAGTTATTTTATAGAGCTAGAAAAAAAAAATAACAAAATTCATCTGGAAGAACAAAAGGCCAAGACTTTCAAGGGAATTAATGAAAAAAAAAGATGCAAAGGAAATGGTTTAGATGTACCAGACCTAAAACTGTATTATAAAGCAATGAAAGTATAAGCAGACTTGGAGAAAAAGAGATAGTCTATGTCTCATTTCAAACGGCTTGCTTTAGATATCATTTAATTGCAAAATTTAATGGTCTTCTCAATTCTCATCCTCCTTGATTTTTGTAGTTTTTGACACTATTGATCATTTTTTCCTCTTGGATATTCTTTTCACTCTGGGTTTTTTGTGACATCATTCTCTTTTACTTCTCCTGTCTGATTACTCCTTTATTAAATCTACTTTATCCGTGTTTTGCTCAGTAACTGTGAGTGTCCATCAAGGCTCTAGGCTAGATCCTCTTCTCTTTTCTCTCTATGCAATATTATTTGTTGGTCTTTTGACTTTCCTGGGTTCTACTAACACAATATGCAGAAGATTGCCAGATTTAGTTTCTTTTCTGAACTCCAATCCCAACTGCTTGGTGGACACATTTTGAACTCAATGTCCTGTGGATACCTCAAACTCAACATTTCTAAAACAGAACTTAATATCTTATTTAAGTTTTTTTTTTTTGAAATATAGTTTTTCTTTTTAAAATACTTATTTTCAAAACACATGCATGGATAGTTTTTAACATTCATCTTTGCAAAACCTTGTGTTCCAGTTTTTCTCTTCCCCTCCCCCCTTTAGACAACAAGTAATCCAATATAAACACGTACAATTCTTCTATATATATTTCCACAACTGTCAAGCTGCACAAGAAAAATAAGAGCAAAAAGAAAGAAAATAAGAAAACAAAATGCAAGCAAATAATAACAAAAAAAAAAATGAGAATACTATGTTGTGATCCACACTCAGTCTCCACAGTTCTCTCTCTGGGTGAAGATGGCTCTTTCCATCACAAGACCATTGGAACTGGCCCGAATCATCTCATTGTTGAGAAAAGCTGCATCCATCAGAATTGATCATCATATAATCTTCTTGTTGCTATGTACAATAGAACGTAATACCTTTCAAAAGAAACTATACCCTTTTCTATTTTCTCCTGTTATCTACTGTCCAGGGCACTTCCATTCTCCCAGTGACACAAGTTTGCCATCTTATTGTCATCCTCAACTCATTCCTCTCTATATCTAATTAGTTATCAAATCCTGTCTTTTTAACCTACAATGGTGTCTCTGGTATTTTCCTCTTCTTGTCCACTGAGAATTACCACTCTTAACTCAAGCCCTCATCAACTCCTGAAAAAGTGTTGGTTTCCCTGCTTCAAGGCTCTCCCTCTTGCAGTTCATTCATTCAGCTGCCAAAGGGATTTTCCTAAAGCATAAGTCATTCACTTCTATTCAATATATCGCAGTAGCTACCTATTACCTCTCCTGGATCAAACAAACTTAGTTTAATATTTTAGAACTTTTTAATCTTATCCAAATTTGTAGTCTTCTAAAACGTTACTCCCCTTCTACAGATTCTATGATCTAGTTATACTATCCTACTTGTTATTCCTCAAATACTTCATGCCTCCATGTCTCTTCAATTGTCCTGATGCCCAGGATGCTTGCTCTCTCTTCCTCATCTGTCTCAGGATTTTCAGTTGCTTTCAAAACTTACTTCAAATGTTACTTTTTGTAATACATATTTTCTGATCCATTGAGATCCTAGAAGCTTTCCCTCTAAGATTATGTTCCATCTATGTTATCTCTCCTTTTATAATGTAAGCTCTTTGAAGACAACATAATGATTTTGTCTTTCTTCATATTCCCAAAATCCAGTTGATATCTAATATTTAATAAATGTGTGTTAAGGCAATCATTCTTGTTCCACTCACCCTGGAATACTCTCCTTTAAATCTCTCTAAATCTTTTCATTTCAAGCTCCATCACTTCTATAACTATGGAGTTTCATTCCATAATGAGAGTGCTTTTCTTGTTTGAATTCTTATTGATATAACTGCCCACTGACTGATGCTCATTTTTTAATGTGCCTTACTTTCTCAATGAGACTGTTAAAATGACCAAGTGAGAGGAAGGACTGTGCTGCTATTTATTTTGTAGCACCTTCTTACTCTGGTTATTATTTTCAAGACTTATACTTGTATAGTTTTGTATACTTGTATAGTCTATAAGTATAGACTTATAGTAGGTCTTCAAAAATATTGAATTCAATACAAATGGTTATTTAGTTCTTTTGAACCCATCTCTTCTTGCATCCTACAAAACTTTGATCGAGTCTGACCATCTATTTCTGATCAAAAATTTTTAATGGCTCTCCATTGCCTGTATTTTTTTTTAATATCACAGGAAGAGTATAATCGGTCCTTAATCTACTTACTCCCTATGGTTCACTCTACTCCACATAAAAATCTGGCTAAAATAGATTATTAGCTATTAAACTATTGGCCTCACTTACCTTCTTTCCCCTTTTGCCTTGGTATACAAGCTGTCCCTTTTACTTTGGAAAATCCTCTTCATCTCTCTACCTTTAGAAATTCTCTTCCTTCAAGGCCTAACTCCTCCAATAGCATCCCTCCATAAAGCCTATCTTGACCACTGTCACTAAAAGTGACTTTTCTGTCTTCATATTTTTAGCAGAACCATTTGGATGATTGACTCCTTTGCTCTTATTAAAAAAAAAAAAGCACACAAGTCTAACTTGTACACTACTTAGCTGTGTACATATTATATCCTCACTATTCAAGTTTTCTCGAATTTCTTAAGGAAAATAATTCTCCCATTTCAGAAACTGACTAGTCAAATAAGTCTCTGTGCCTTAGTTGTCTTCACTATAAAATAAGGGAGCTTTGAGGATTCTCCTAGCTCTAAATTTGTGATCCTATGATTGTCTCTCTGCATATATTTCTAGGGCTTTTGCACATAACAGGTGTATTATAATTATTTGTATTAAGAATGAATGTTATAAACTTAATAGTAGGGAAAAAAACTATTTTTTGCCAAAATTCTGTAGCCATCATCATATTCCTGATTTATCCAAAACTTTGCATACATCCTTAATTTTTAACATTAAATATTGCATAAGAAATTCTTATTTCTTATGGTTACAGGTCATGGTTCACATTAAATTATTTAATGCAAAATTTATTGATTTATTTGCAAAGTTAAGTTGATACTCCCAGTCAGTTGCCTAGTCTAACTTTACAAATGCCATTTTTCAAGAGCTTAATAAATTTGGAAGAGGAAACTTTTTATAATTTGTTCTTCTGGGATGGGGAAATTTTTGTAATTTCATCAATTGTTTTACTGGAAAACATAACCCTATAGAATTTGTATACACTATCTGGAAATAAAAATATTCTCCCACTTGAAATAAATTCTTGGTTCCCCAATGATCATACTTAAGTATGTCTGTGTACATATATGAAAAACCAACTGACACTCACGCTAACTTTCAATTCCACTAGAAACTTGGGGAGGAAAAGATTTAAGATTTGTCCAGTTACCCCAATGACAGGTAAAGTCTTTATTCAAACTCCTAGAAATAAAGAATACAAAGGAAAAGAAGACTTTAACTCAAAGCAGGTGTATGCACTATGAATTTAAGCATTACAGCCATGCCTGTCTTTAACTAAAAGTCTGAAAAACAATTCAAATGTTCTTTTATGAAGGGGAGAAAAGAGTTTACCAATGTTGTTTATAACAATAGTGGTAATTTTAAAATGATGCTAAATATTTAAGGACAAAGAGACTACTTTAAACCAATTTAAGATTAATAAATTCCATTCTATGTTTATCCCCATGTAGGTAAAAGCATAAGCTTTTCCAAACTAAAATGCCATACCTTTCTGGTACCTGTTTTCTAACTGAAACACAAGTCAGTGAAAGATGCACACAAAATATTAGAAGAGCCTTTATGGTTTCCTGTTCTCTCTTAAAACAGGTCAAAACCATTTTCTTTTTTTGCATAAATAAATGAAATATTTTTGCAAAAAAGCATCAAGATGGCAAATTTAAAATAATAAAAATATTTTGATTCAATTACAATGCTATATAGCTGAATTTTTAGATAATTCAGAGGCTTAATAAAGAGAAGGCAAAATCCAATTAGCTTATAGAGTACCTGAATGTTTTTTGAGGACTCTTGAAAGTTCTTCAATCATTCTTATGCAATCTAACCCCTGAAATAAAAGTAGCAAATCATTACATAAATATTAAAGAGCTTTTCTTAAAATGCTAGCATAAATACAAGTTTCCATTACCTTCAGAAATTCCCAAATTCATTTCAGTTCAGAAACAGTGTGTTTTTGTGGAGATATGAATTTGGAGTCAGAAGACCAGAGTTTGAATGAGAGAACCATGATAAGATATAAGCACTTTGAGGTCAAAGACTGTTTAATTTTTTCTTTGTATCCCTAGCACATAATAGGTACTTAATAAATGTCTGTTGGATCAGTAAGATAAAAAAAAAAATGAGGATTAGAAAAATCAGTGTGAACATCTTATTATCTTATACCATTGTTGTTGTTCTTCCTTCTTTCTTGAAGAGGACCAATGACTTGATGAATGCAGAGTCTTGACTGCTGCATGAACTGGATTTAAGTGAGACAGAACTGCACAAAGTCACAAGCTCTATTGTCTCCTCCAGAGTCATCAAAGTCCAGTGACCAGACAATGGCAATGGTCTGGGATTTTATTTTGTGAGATAATTTGGGATTTGGGGGCTAGATTGTTTATTTTATTTTAATCATCCATCCATCTTATCCTTTTCAAAAAGCTATGACAATTTACTTTTTGGTTTGTGCAGTTTTCATTCATGATTTCTTGAAATATAGCTCTGAAAAATATAGACTTTTAAAAAAGCCCACTGTGTTTCAAATGGAGTTAACATCTTGTTCAGTCACTGCATCTTTTCCAACTCTTTTTGACCTCATTTGGGATTTTCTTGGCAAAGATAATGGAACGGTTTGCCATTTCCTTCTCTAGCTCATTTTAAAGATGAGGAACTGAGGCAAACTGGTTTAAATTTTAGCCCTGGGTCACACTGCCAGTAAGTGTATAAGGCTAGATTTGAATTCAGGAAGATGAGTCTTCCTGACTCTACACCTATCTAGAGTCTCTCTATCTCTATCTATTGCACTGTCTAAGTGTCTATGTCTTTAAATCCAAATCATATTGGCTTTCATTGAATGACCAATAATAACTTGGCGCCTTCAGAAATTCTGAGGATGTGAACAATTCAAGATGATTAAGCACTACTCAACTTTGAATTTTATGGGAAAATATCATACTAGAGTATCCAGTAGTTTCAAAAACTCACTGACTCACATTACCAATAACAAATACAAATTATATATGACCATCCATGGACATATAGTATAAAAGAATATAATGGGTCAGTTCTCAGGAGAGAACTGAATTTGAATCCTGGTTCTTGTCATACTAGCTGTGTGACCTTGGCCTCTGAGACTTGGGTTTCCTCACCTATAAATTGGGAATGACATTCTTTTTCCTGCCTACCTCACAAGGTTATCATGAGGGAAGTGCTCTGTAAGTCAAAAAATAATATATAATTGTGATTCCATCATCATCATCATCATCATCATCATCATCACCACCACCACCACCACCACCACCACCACCACCACCACCACCACCACCACCACCACCACCACCATCATCATCACCACCACCACCCACCACCACCATCACTATCATCCTCATTATCATCACCACCACCACCATCATCATCACTCTACCTCAGCAGTTTCTAGTCCATCAATTGTCATACAGATGTCCAGATCACTCTGTTTGAACCCAAATCCATTTTTGGAGGAACCAAATAAGCTCAACTTGGTGCCTATTAGAAATGCATTATAAATAGTAATTAATTTTTTTGAGGGAATTTTATTTTCAAACAGGCAGTCTTAAGAATGGTCAACTGAGTTAGATACTTCTGAAAACAGAAAATTAAATATATTATTTTGTGTAAAAAAAAAAAAGCTAAGTTTAGAAGTAAAGCTTTTAAAATACAAAGTAAGTTCCCAACTTATTAACAATCTCACTGAAAACAAATATAGATCTCACTTAATTTCTGGTTTATTTTAGAATCCCATCTCTTATTTACCTCAAAGTTTTCTTTTATTAAAGACAAATTACATAAAGCAAGAAAAATGTACATTTGTGTCATTGTCAAAGTTTTAGGACATGAATTTCAAGGTAAAATCTACAGCATCTCCTTATATCTACAGTTATTAAGTTTATTACTTCTTTGAAAAAATTTTTGAGATGTAATTTTAAATTTCAGTTAAATCTTCAAGTGGAAATAAAATACATGCATGGCATTTGTTAGTAAAAACAATATTTCAATATTTAATCGATGGTGTACTATTATAATTTTCTATATTAATCACAATACCAAACAATCATCATTTATTTTTCTTTATGTCAATAAGTTTAGAACAAAATTATTGTTCTTCTAGAAATGGTAAGCTAAGAAAAAAATGTGATATAAATAATCTTACCTGGAAACTCCTGTCTTATGAAACTTTCTAGGTTTTGTCGAATATGTTCACGAGCCTGATCTTCTAAAGCAGTTGCAGAAAAATCCTCTGTTTAAAATAACGAGAAATACTTTTGGTCAAATAGCTTTCAAAGTTTGTCCAAGAACTAAAAGAACCAAGCTTTATTAGAAAACAATTTTCTCTATTTCCAAATTTTTAAGCATCTCCTATGTGTAGAACACTACTATAGAAACAAAATAATCACAAAGTTAAAACAGTATGATCTCAAGAAGGAACAATAACTCTTATCTTATCTAAAGAAACTACTTTTTGGTATTATTAACAATAAAAGGACTTTTATATATCAGCCTGAAACGTTATAAAACATAATTTTGTTAAAATAGTCTGTTTTGAACAGTTTTGAAAGACTTAAGAGCTCTGAATAACCTTCTATGATTTCAGGGGACTGATGATGAAGACCACTACCCATTCTCTTTCAGAAATTCAAGAGTACAAAATAAGACATATATTTTTTTTGGAAATATCCAATGTGGGCATTTGTTTGGCTTGATTATACATATCTGTTACAAGGGTTTTTTTCTTATTTCAGAGGCAGGAGGGAGGGGTAAGTATACAGTGGGATAAGAGGGAGATAAAACAGATTTTGGTTACTTAACAAATACTGGTAAAGCAAAGAGACTACTCTTTTATTTATAATGCTTAAAATGAAAATATTAAAAGTTTTTCCGTATTTTACTTCTCTCAGTTGGAACTTAGAAACTTAAAGAAAAAATGAATCCTTATAATGAACACATTACTGGAACAGTTAGAAATTAAAAGAAGTAAAGATTGATACACAGATATGGTTATTTCTCAAAATCTTAAGCTATCACTTAGGTTGGCAATTTTTTGAAGCCTATTTTAAAGTTTCTAGAAATCAGTAAAAAATGTTGATAACTTACTGTAACACTGGATGCAAACTTGGTCTAATATATTTGAAAATCTGGGTGTTAAAGGTGGCAAAGGATCCAGTTCAATTTTTTTGAAGTCTTCAGGGCAATCCTTTTTTAAGTGACCCTCTCGCTTGCACAAACTACATACTACAGTAGGAGGCTACATGAAAGGGAAAGGCAAAAAAACTTAAAAGGCAGTTTTCAAATATCAGAGTTTTTAATCTCTTCCCACAAAATATTCTACTTTTAACTTCTTCAAAGAGAAACTATCATCAAGAGTAGAGTATGATATGATATAGCTGGAATACTTAGCAACTTTTAATAGTTTTGAGCAGGAAATTGGAGGAATGTTAAAACCTAGAAAGAAGTCTGGTTAATCAATTTGAGCTTAAAAATCAAATGAATAATCATTATTAATCATTTCAGTAAGCCTGTTCTATTAAATGAAAAATAAATTTATATACACAAAATTAAAAATAAACAAAGAAACATCCAAGCTATTGATTTGGCAATTAAATTTTTTACCTTGCCCTTGGTGAAGACAGGTTTGCTAAATTCGTAGAATAGGTCCAAATGATCTAAAGCTGAATCTTCCTCACATATATTTTCTTCCATAAGAGGATACTTTTCATTTAATTCCATTAGCAAGGGTTCATCTACAGTTTTTCCAACTTCTTTCAAATCTTCATATTTATCAGGAACAATTAATTCATCCTCTTCAGAGAGGGCATCCTCATCTCCATATCCAGTATATGAGTCTAACTCACCTTGTACAATAACACTCTCTCTTTCATTGATGGTATGCCTAGCTTCTTCTTCATCCTCTTCCTCATCATCGGAATTAATGATTTCTGATGTCTGTCCCTGTACTGAATGTGTAACCTTGTTTGAGTCTTCTAATTCATCTGTACCTTCTGTACTTTCCTCATCTATGTCAACTTTGTCATCTACAGTAACAAAATCATCCCTTTCAGTTATTGTAATGTTTTGGAAACTCTCTAAATCTGAAATGCTGTCAGTCTCCATGTCAAGATCATTGGTATGGGCAAGTAGTTCTCCATTTTCACTGTCATCATCTAATTCTTGATCCATAGTTGTCAAATTTTTCTCCCAGTCTTGTCTGTCAGGTTCCTCTTCTTCCTCCTCATCTTCATCATTTCCACTTTCTGTTTCCTCATAGTGTGGTTTGAAATCCTCAGAATCATCAAAAATTACTTCTTCAATGATACAATCTAAGTCTCCTTGGTTGATTCCTACTTGAACATCTCCTAACTCTTCTGTTGGGCTTTCAAAACCATCAAATACCTTTATAGTATTTCTTTGATGTGCCTTGAAGTTTTCTGCAGTATTAGTAGCATCAATATAGTCACTCACAACCACAATTTTGTTATTTATTACTTGTACCTCAGGGTCATGCTTTACATCATCTTTTAGATTTTTGGATGTTTGAGATGCATCTATATTTATATTCATAGGCTTTTTGGGAGTGGTCTTTATTGCTTTTTTGTGGAGGATAGCAAAATACTTATATGTTGCTCTTAAACAATGAAGTATATATTCATAAACCAGTTGACTGTTCAAAGTTCTTGCCACATTCCTCTTAACGGAGTATGGATCTGTAACAACACAAAAATGCAACATCTTTATATTTTACTTTGAAAACAATCAATATATTTTACATTAAAAAGGAACAGTAATTCAGATAAAATGAATCTTATTTCTTAAGTGTGGCTATTTTTATTTGGGAGTCAAGATAGAGGAGGGAAAATATCTTTTATATGATGAAATCTCTCATATGAAGAAACTCTAAATGTCAAATATTTCTTATAACCAACCCACTTGCACAACACCAGTATCCCTTCCTTATCTAGTTATGTGATAGTGGCAATGGAAAATAAACTATCAATCTGGCTCTTAAGCTTTTTGGGACTGCATCCTACACTGAAAGGCTCTGCTGAGTGCTTTGCCTCCCCCACTCAGCCAGTCTTTGTAAAGCTTACCTCTACTCTTCCGCCCTGTGAAGCCCCATCACTGAACTGGCTGGACTGAATTCCAGGGGTGAGAGGGAGGCACGAGGAGGAAACACCACTTCTCACAATTCGCTCTCCTCCCCTAAAACTCCAGCAGGGTAGGCAATTGGCCAGAAGAGCTGAGCCAGAGAAACTGCAGGGGAGGGTTTAAAAATGTGAGATCCCCATGACTGCACACAGAATTTTATGCAAAATGCAAAAAACCCTCTTATGCAACATAAAGCTTGAAAAAAAAAATCAAGCAAAAATAAGGGAATTCCATACTGAAGATTCCTTCAGCTACAATTATGAGGAAATTCTTAAAAATGTTTTCAAAGGGGAAAAATTTAGATTTCTATGTTAAGTTTCAGTTATGGAACAACCTAACTTCTAAAAGCTGAAAATGGCTTAAGAGGCCAGTCCACTTTCCAATGCCGACTGAATAATATATCAGTGTATTTCATTGCAATGTAGATCTGGTTTTAATGAGCCCTATGCAAAGGAATATATGTATACATTTTAAATATCATTGGAGGCTTCATAACAATACAACATATCTGCAAATTGCTGGAGTCCATGAAACTAATCAATTAATAGAAAATGGATATAACAGAACCTAGAAGTAAAGATTTATAATCAGGGTTTTTTTTTTTTTTTTTTTTTAAACTTTTAGGGAATCATTTAAATTTAATGAATGTGTAATTAGGATATTGCTTATACTACAGTTGTTTAAATTGAGTTCCAAGTATGACACTGTACTGAGCTGAATGACACGTACAGACTTAGTACAAGGACTATCCCGATTGTTTACTTTACTGCTTGGTTCTGGTACACCTTGTATGAAGGTGATGAAAGAAGACTGAAATACATGCTGTTAGACTGAAATACATGCTGTTAGATCTGCATTTGTTTTTAGTTTTTTTTGTGTGTGTGTGTGAAAAATCTGGATACCTTCCACAGCAATGCGCTTTTTGGGCCAATCTTTTGCTTCACGAGATATAGCTTCTTTGGCACGTATACTGATGACCAAATCACCCAAATTAAATTCTAAAGCATAGAAACGAAGTAATTCTACCCAGAGCTGCCCAACTGGTGCAGAACATTGGTTTTCTAAATCAAATACCAATGGAACCTATTAATTAAAAAAAAAAAAAAAAAAAGAAAAAAATTTCAGCATTATATGTGTTCAAACAATCAGATAAATAAAATTATACAGATTCTGTTTTAACAAAATGAAACGTAAGGACAGGTCTGAATGTGAAAATCTTTTCACATGGAGCTTAAACTGACCACAAAAAAAATTAAGTTTTATTTATCAGCAATTGTTTTTATTATACTTTAGATAGGACTGGGATCTAACCGAGAGAACATGGAGTACTGGGAAGGAAACTGGAACCGGAGTTAAGAGAGATACAGCTTGATAATCCTGCCTTTGATATTTACTTGTCTTGTTAATATAAGAAAATTCTCTCAGTCTCAATTTTCTAACTATAAAATGAGAATACTATTAATGATAATACTCTTGCCTCACAGGATTATAGTAAGGATTCAATGAGAAATGTGAAGTGTGTGTAAAGTTTTTTGTAAATACTAAATTGCTACTACTAGGTCAACTACCATGTGATCAGTCTCTCAACAACATCTCTTTCTGTGTCATTCCTGACTGAAGTGTGAAAAAGCAGTTACTGATACATTAGGCATATGTTATGACTTCCAATTTATGAAATGTAGTGAATACAATAAGGATTATATAAAAGATACAAAGATTCTCAGTCCTGCTCCCTACTAATAACACCCTTGAAGTGGATACTGAAAAAAAAATAAAGAGAACAGGATCCTAGGCTACCAAGATTTATAAGGACAATGTATTTATGACTGGATATTTAATTTTGATGTCAGTTAATTTCTGATGTAAAAGGTTTGGATTTTAAAACATTCATATGTTTGGATATTTTCATTTGAAGAAAATACAAGTATTTTCTATCATAGACTTTAAAGTTACAAGGTACATTAGAAATTATTCCAGCTTTATGGATGAAGAAACCAAAGTACAGAAATATGAAATGCTTGTCCAGAGACCAAGAAGCATGTCTGTTAACTTTCAAGCCATTACTTTTATTATGCTAGGCAGTCTCAAGAATACAAAATTCTGATTTTATATTAAGAAATAAAGCCATAATTTGGCTAATTTATACAAATCTCCCAAATTTAAGTATTTGTTTAGGTTTTTTATCATTATTGGACTTTTTGCTTTTTTCAAATATTCGAAGAATCATCTCATTGGGAAGAACTAGGGTCAATAAGTAGAAGTTACATGTAGGCAAATTTTGGATCAATGTAAGGAAAAATTTCCTAAGAATTACAACTACTTAGAAATGGAATGGACCGTCTTATGAGTTAAATTTACTATTAATAGAGGTCTTCAAGCAGAAAGTGAAAGACTATATTCACGATGTTATAAAAGGGGATGGATTCTTTTAGCATGCTTTAGATTAGGTGACCTTGGGAATCCTTTGCAATTAGAAACTCTAAGTCTCTTCATATAATACTTCTGGTGTTTTGGGTCAAGGTTTGTAATTTCATCAATACAGAAATAGCTAATGCAGAAATTAACTATGTACATCATTAAGTTCTCTGTGACTTAGAGAGTTGCCTTTAGCACTGACAAGTTATGTGACTTGCTCATGATTATACAGGCATTTTTATGTATTATCAGATGTGGGACTTAAATCCAAGTTTTTTATGACCCCAAGTTCACAGTTGTGATAATTCATAGCATACTTTCTCTTTGTTTCTGTGTTCCCAAACCTCTTCTTGTTATATAGAGTAACTATAAACATGTCAAAAAAGAATTATACTTTGATATTCAAGAAACATTATGGAAAATTATTTCAAATTTGAAAGACCATTTTAGTAGGTGAAAAAATTAAATGATAGAAAACTATATAAGCCACAAATATCATATACTTAGGGATCTGAATAACAAGTAATATTTTTCTTAATATTTTTCATCTCATTTTACACAAATCTTTATTAAAATCTTATTAAATACTAGGGCTGAAAGGACAGATATAAGCTCCTCTCAGGAAAGTTTTTTCGTTGATATGGGGGATTCTCTCTGAGGGAAGACTGGTAGTACTACCTCTGTAAGTTAAGTCTTTGCACATTATCTGGGTCATTCAAAAGTTTAAACTAACTTGCTCAGGGATATATATATAATTTATGTCACAAATGATTTTTGAACAGAGGCTTTCCTAATTTTGAAATGGAAGCTCTACCCATTATGCCATGCTTTTCAGAAAGTTTCTTCAAAGGATGCTTTAAGTATTTCATTATTATCATTTATGGAATTTATTACTAGAGGTCAAGAATTTTGCCGATAGGTAATCTCATTTCAACCCTGGAAAACTAAGGAGCTTTAACAGAGTTCAAGTAACCAAACTGGGCTTGGAGCCTAGAATTTCCCTGAATTCTATTTACTTGAAAATCATCTTAGTCTTGATTGTAAATCCAAATGAATGTTGTATGTTAGCCATTACATTATATGGGAAATGTAAGAAAATTAATCTTGAATTCCCTTGTGACATTTTTTGCACTGCTGTCTTAAATATGGTGGTTTATTACATGAATTTTACCTCTGCTGCTCATTCTCTATAAAAAATGGCAAGCAATAAGATGAGAAAGTAAGTGGGCACATGTCCTCTTTTTCCTTTAAGAATAGTAAACAGTTTTACTATTCCTAAGAGAATTTTGTAGATCCATAAAATGTGAAGTCAAATGAAGACAGATTTATCAAAATGTTATTTTGTACAGAAATACATAGAAATAAGTAATAAAGGAATATGAAAGAAACATGAAAAATCCTATAAAATCAATGCAATTTTCCTTGGATTGAATCAAAATTATCAATAATAAATCAATTAACCCAATCTTGAGTAATTAAAAACTGACCAAGTTTTTCAGTTTAATTATGAAAGCAGATAAAAATAAGTTCAGACCTTTCCTCTTTTAAAAGATGTTTCCTTAGATGATTCATCATCTCTCGTAGTAATCTGTTCCCAAACCACCAAATCATTTTCAACTTCTTTAAGGTTAAAATTTACTAATTTATTCAATGAGAATCCGTCAATCTAGGAAAACAGGACAAATTCAATCTTGATAAATTAAAAACAGTATTTAATGTTATATCAATGGTTATCAATCTTAAATAAATTGCTAGATTTCATCCCATAGAAAATTCCATTATAGAATATATTAAACTGAGTCCTAAGGAATCTTATTGAGCTATCTACAAAGTTTTGTTTTAAATGTGTGAAAAAAAATTGGCTCTCAGTGCACTACTTTCTTACTTGAAGTATTTTTTTAAAGGCACCAACTAAAAATATTAGTTGTATACAGGAGACTGATTTCCCACAAATCCCAGCTAAAAAAAATTAAGATTGAAAGGACTAATAAAAGAAGACTCATAAAGATGTACAACTTTTTGTCTTCATTGTGTCAACCTATGTCTAACACAGGGTAATGACACTTAAAAAAAATATGGAGAATTCTTTGTAAAAATAACTGAGAGTAGCATTTGGAAATGTCAAAGTAGTTAACCCTTCCACATTGTGACTTTCTCCATTGTGGTTTTGCTATGTATCAAGGTCAGAATAAAAGGTATCATAAACATCCCAAAAAAGAAAAAGAAGAAAATTCAGGCTTTTTCTCTGGTATAAAGATATTATAGTCACAAAAGCTGGGAAAGACCTGAGAAAAGTTCGAATTAATTCCAAAAGCAATTCCAGTAACATTGAGTTGGTAAATTAACATGGCATCTGGTATGAAAACAGGAACAGCTCTTTATCAAATATAGTGTTTTTTACACTTATCCAAATTGAGTTCAAATGAGCAGGATTAGTTCTGGAAGGCTGCAAACCTCAGAACCTTCCCCAATGAAAGCGAATTCAGTCTTTTGCAAACCAACATCTCTAATTCATTTCAGCTTTTTTCTTTTCTTTCACAATTCCCCAATGGGAAGAGGGGATGAAAGGAAAAGAAAAAAGAAAGAAAAAGTTGAAGTGGATACTTGTCCTCTTTTCCCTTTAAGTATAGTAAACAGTTTTACTATTCCTAAAAGAATTTTGTAGATCTATAAAATGTGAAGCCACATGAAGACAGATTTATCAAAATATTATTTTGTATAGAAATACACAGAAAGCATTTTTCTTTAAATAACAGAAACCAGAATGGTCAAAAGAGAGAACACTGGGTATAAAATCAGAAGACCCAAGTTTGAAACATGGTCTGTCAAGATAATTTCATCAGTGCAATCTCAAGAGAAACAATGATGAATAACTTGTAAGTTAAGAACAGAGAGGATTCCTGAGGATAACCAAATTACTATTTTTTGTAATTATTGATATTGTTGCACTGTCATTGTTTCAAAATAGTTCAAATGGCAAAATTTAAGAATTTACAAGTAAATTCAAGCGGTAGATGTATTTATTTAATACAAATATTGTATATTTTCTCTACATTGTGTATATATGTATATTTAGGGTTGAGTGTACTTTTCTTTCAAGAATACACTCACATACACACCCCTTCGATTTTATTGCATAGAAAACTCTTCCTGATAAGGAGAAATTGCTTCTCCCAATTCATAAGACAACCTTTTTACAACCTAGTCTTAAGAGTTTCTAAGACAAGGCCAAATGATTGACCAGGTTTACATGGCCAGAATGTATCTGATGCAGAACTGGAAACAGGTCCAGACTCACAGATCATCTCTCTATCTACTGTGTTTTCCTCTAGCTTACAATGTCTCAAAAAAAAAAAAAAAATTAACACTTAAAATGCTCGTATTTCTTTTTGGGGAAAAAAAGTCAGGCACCTAAGAGATGTACTACACAGAATGTAACAAATTAGTCCTCAGTCTCTTAACAATTCTTCCTGCTTCTATTCTCCAACCAACTCTTCTAATCCATTTTTATGCAATGGTCTAGTCATGTCACTCCTTTGCTCAAAAATATTTAGTGATTCCATATTGCCAACTATGCCTAGTTCAAACTGCTTTTTGTGGCATTCAAGGCCATTTACAATCTGGCACCACTCAACTTTTAAACCATAACTCACATCACTCTCTAACAAATATGCTATTTTTCAGAAAAATTATTCTATTTCCTATATACCCAATGAACTCGTCCAATTCTGTGCTTTTGCTTTTATCACTTCCTGTGCTTTGAATATCCTCTTTTCTTCTTTGTCAATTCCTACCCATCCTTTAAAGAGCAACTCTTTATTATGAGTTGCTTTCCCTCTTTCCCTCTCACTCAACACTCAATCTTTAATGCACCTGATAATTTTATAAGGCCGTCTTGTTTACAATTTGAATGTTTCCCAGGGCCTAAACATAATTAATTGAACTGAATTATCCTGACTAGCAAGGAAATAGGAATTCAATGGTAAAACTGAGAAAATTCTGCTTTGAAGCAAATATATTTATTGTAAAAGATACAATTTCATAGTTTAAAAAAAAGTGAAATTTACCCATGATCCTAGATATACAGGAAGAACTGGTTCTTTTCTTTGCTGAAGAAAGAAAATGGCCATTAGGGCAAATACGTAGGATGGTAAGCCTCCTTCTTCAGGATGATCTGCACAACAAAGCTAAAAATAAAAGAGGGAAAAGTGGATGAGTTTATTTCCCCTAACTTTTCGTTCTCCAAGATTGGTTATATATAAAAAATAACCATTACTTTGAACCACCTGTTAAGAAAACTATGTAAGTAAAATGTGACACAACACACTGGCTCCTCAAGAAATAAGTGTTCAGTAATCTTGTTGATTTGATCTGCTTTAAGGTCCAACGTTCAGGTGGGTTACAACAGCAAGTCATTGATTTATATCGTTACTGTGGGCATGGTTGACTTTCCCTTGTTAATAATAATAATAGCTAGTATTTAGATCATGTTAAGTTTTGCAAATCTCTTCAAAGTTGTATCATTTTCTTCTCACAATTATCCCGAGGTGGAAGCTATCAATTTTACATTTTTCAGATGAGGAAACCGAGTCAGAGAGATGTTATTTGACTTATCAAGTTCACACAACCAACAAACATGGTTGCTAGACTTAAACTTTTTGACTCCAGGTCCAGTGCTCTATCCATTGTGCCACCAACTGCCTTCAGCTGTACACCCAATTTGGTTATTACAAAAGAAACTAATTGCTGTTGTTTGTGCTTCATTCTTGAAGAAAAACAATGACATTATGAGATAGTGTCTTGATTTGTGCATGAGCTGAATTTAAATGAGGTAGGGCAGCACAAAGTCATCAGCCCCACTCTCTCTCTCTTCTAGAGTCATCAAAGTCCAGTGGCAAGACAAAAGTCAAGATGACTGATGCTATTTGAGAAGCTTATATTTTATAAAATATTTTGGGGTTTGGGAGCTAGGTTGTTTATTTTATTTTAATCACCCACCCACCTATCATTTTCAAAAAGTGAAGATTTATTTTTTGACTTGTGTAATTTTAATTTCCAATTTCTTGAAAATAAAGCTCTGAAATACCCCCCCCCCCAAAAAAAAACAAAAACAAAAAACCAGGCTTTAAAAAAGCCCATTGTGTTTCAAATGGAGTTAATTTGTTTCAGTCATTTTTGACTCTTTGTGATCTAATTTGGGGTTTTTCTTGGCAAAGATAATGGAATGGTATGCCATTTCCTTCTCTAGTTCATTTTATAAATGAGGAAATTGAGGCAAATAGGATTGCTTTACACCCCAGGTCACACTGGTAATAAGTGTTTGAGGCCAGATTTGAACTCAGGAAAATGAGTCTTTCTAATTCCAAGTCTAGTACTCTTTCTATTGCACCATCTAGCTTGACTATGAAATCACTTTGGCTTTCATTAGATGACCAATAATAATTTGGTGCCTTTAGAATTCTGAGGATGTGATCAATTCAAGGTGATTAAGTACTATTCAATTCTAATTACATAGGAAAATACTACCCTGAAGTATAGTATTTAGTTGAAAAAAACACGACTCATATTGCCAATAATAAATGTAAATTATGTATGATGATCCAGGGGCATGTAGTTTAGGAATAAAACCCACTGTGCCAGGACTGAAAACTGAATTTGAACCCTGGTTTTTATCATACTAGTTATGTGACCTTGAGCAAGCTTTGCCTTTAAGACTTGGTTTCCTCAACTATAAATTGGGGATGACAATTTTTTCCCTGCCTTCCTCACAGGGTTATCAGGAGGGGAGGTAAAAAGATAATATACAATTGTGATTCCTTTACATTATCATCATCACTCTACTGTTGCAACTTCAAGTCCATCAATTGTCCAGGTCATTCTATTTGAACTCAAATTCATTTTTGGAAGAACCAAGTAAGTTCAATTTACTGCCTGGAAACTCTTAGAACACCAGTGGATTCAAGTATATGTACTCTACTACAATTATGAACACAATTCAAATTCATGAGTCATTTATTGCTAATCTGATGGCTGAGTACAAAATACAAAGATACTGCTTTAATATTTCTGCCAATTATACCAGAGAAAAAACTTTGATATTCTTGCTATTCAGTATATAATCATCTATACTTCTAAATGTTAAAAGACAAATTGTACTACCATCTCAATTTAATTTTAAAATTTTGCAGCATTCTTCTAATCAGTATTTCAATTACACTAACTTTAAAATTTCAGATAAAGACATTCAGAATGCATCCTGTCCCTGTTTGGGTCCCAAATCAAGAAAATATAATTAAAATGTAATATTTTGATTAATTTTTTTTAAAGGGAGGCCACTCAAAGTTTAGAGTATACTGAAAGATTTTTAAGGAAATGAAAATATCAAAATTTCCATTACTCCTTCAGATTTCAAGATTTTTTTCATTTGCCCAGAAAATAATAATGTCTTAGATTCTGATATACATCCATAATTTAAAAAATAAAAATAAAGAGGCTACAAATGAAGCTTAATGAATGTGTAAATTTATCCTCATATAAAGACATATGATTGTATTTAGAGTGCCCATACTTACCTTTGCCCAATATCTGAAGGCTATTACCAGAGGCACCAGTTTAGGTTCTAGTTTTCCAAGAGCAGCTAAATGATTTGTAGTCAGACAAGCATTTTCATTTCCTGCACTCACTTTACAAATGAGGCCACTAAAACAATGAAAAAACAAACCAATTAGGATCTAAGATAATCATAAAAATATGAAAATTTAATTTAGTGTTTTAAAAAAGATTTACTAAGCTGAAACTATTTCATAGTTCAACTTATGAAAAATGTTTCTAAGAAACAGGAACAATAATGAAAAAGCTAACTTCTATTAAAAACACATACAGTAGAACTGTGCATTACATAAAATGGGAGGAATACGTCCAGGGAAAAGCAGGCATTCATACCTACTGAGGAATCAAGTGTTACTTTTTATGTGACATATTCATGCTAAACACATCACTACATCCAAAAATGCATCCAAAAATGGAGTGATGGAAAATTTAGTGGCCAATGTTTTAGTCATGTATTGAAATTGGTGAAAAATGTTTTCCCCCAACAGTGTTTTCTTTGATTGGCTTTAAAAAAAAAAAAGAGGACTTTTACCAGAATTACCCAAAATACAGTAAATGTCAATAGTAAATTTGTGAAATACTAATGTATGCATCAATTTATTTTGGCAACTGAATCATTTAGACAATTACATACATCTCCCTGTTGATTTATGTGACCTTAATGCCTATAAACAGTAAATACAAACTGAGACCTTTGTTTTTCTCGACACACCACCACTGGCACTCTAGCATGGAAATCTGCATCAATATCAATGAAAGATTCTGAGGAAAGAAAAAGTAGTATGCATGTTAATAAAATTTTTTGTAAAAACAGAACTTGATAAGAGTATTAGAAGAGGCTTTTTTGATTTGGTCTTTTAAAAGAGAACTATAGAAAAAAGAACTTCTAACCTATGTGTAATAACGAAAGATATAAGTACTAGGGTCCAAGGATTCACATGATTTGTACAATTTCCTTTTTAAGACTGGGTTTCCCCATTTCACCCAAAATCTAATTGTAGCAACAACTGAAGGTTCCAAAGCAGTTGTTAACTGATATGAAAACTTTGATCTGTCTATTTTTGACCTAGGAACACTCTTGTTTTCATAGGAAACCAGCTGAGCCACTGTTTCTTCCTTCCATGATATTAGTGCCAGACACAATGCTGACACCCAATCAACTTTAGTCCTACTTCAACTTGGAATTCCTGAATTAAGGGACCCAACAAGCCTCACTCCTCAGTAACTGTTTATTGGAGAGATACTTTTCAACTCATTTTTAAAATGCCATGGAAAAAGTTGATGGTTGGTTAGTAAAGCATGTGGTACAAATTAGATTACACTACTTATGTTTAAAGGTGTAACAGGCTAAGAGATATTGAGAACATAGAAATACTATAAACATTACTAAAATTTGTTCTACTATTCTATAACAATTAACTTTCTTAACCATTTTTAAATTATAGCTTTTTATTTACAAGATATATGCATGGGTAATTTTCCAGCATTGACAACTGCAAAACCTTTTGTTCCAATTTTTCTCCTTTTTCTCCCCACCTCCTTCCCCCATATGGCATATGTCAAAGTATATGCTTATCCATTCTTATAAGGAAGTTTTTAGATGTTTACACTAATAGCCTCTCTCCTTAATTATTAGTATTGATTTTGTATTTAATTATATAAGAGAGGAAGCAAGTCTGGAGTAGTGGAGATAGAACTGGTCCAGGAGCCAGAAGACCTGACCATCAAGTCCTGTACCTGTGCTACATCCTGTCCTGTGTGTGACCCTGAACAGATGGATCAGCCTGGCACCCCTCAAAGCTCTAAGCTGTTTTGTCATTGAGGAGTTCTCTCTGTATGAGTCCCAATTATCATCCCCATCCCAGTAGTTCCATGGAATATATGTATTTGTAGTTTTTCCTGCAAGCCCCTTAAGAGCAGGGATTATTTTATTTTTTTGTCTTTGTATGATGGCTGAAACAGAATGGATTTTTAAACCTTGTTGATTGATGAATTTTAGGCAAAATCAAAATGAGAAATGAAAAAGACCAACTTCAATAATAGTTATATTTCTACATTTTTTACAACTCGCACAAAGGTAGTAAATTAGTAGAGATAGCATCTAAATCCAGCTCTTCTGACTTCCAAACCAGTGTTCTTTACATTATACCAACATAACTTAACTGTCTTATCAATATAAATTTTCACATCTATCGCAACTGATATTCTACTCTGACCATAATAAACAGAAAAATGTTTTGCAACTTTTATCAACAGCGGTCAAAATGATAGATGATGCATAGATTGACCCTTATGCTTATTTAAAATTTGGCTGCCAACTTTTCTCCTTTAGGGAATTTTAATTATAAAAACAGAGTAAACTGCTTATGTCTACCTTTACTTCCTGGGCTCAATACCGAAAGCTTTATTAAGAATATCTTTTTGATATGCTAAGAGTCAGAAAATTAATTATTAGACAATGGTTCCCTTTACTTAGGATACTGAAGAACATAAAATAAAATATTCCACTGAGAATAATAGAAATATAAATAGTTACTGGTGGACACTGCATTAACCAACCGATAAACTTTAACTTGACTATAGACCACTTAAGGCTTGAAGCCAAGATGTGATTATGTAATATATGTGCATGTATGTTAAGGCTTTAACAGTTGTTAAAGGGAGCAGACATTGTACACATTTAAAAAAATCTCAAGTCCATCAGTTATTTATTTCAGCTGAAGCTTAACTTATTTTACTCATTACTATAAGAGTTAGGGAGCTTGAAGATGTATGGTACAATAGAAAGAACACTTATATGGGAGTCAAGAAGCTTGAGCTGAGTTAGTCTCCTTAGGTCTCAATCTTTTCTTGCAGAAAATGAATGGGGTGGAGGGTAGAGTATTTGGACTAGATTATTTACAGTCTCTAAAACTCCATTATCTTTTATCCTTTTCTAACTTTATTAGGATGTATGATTTATAAGTCTTATTATGTTCATTAGGATCTCACCTATTATATTAGGTCAAATATATTATGATACAATCTAATTCTGTATTTTTATGTAGGAATAAGTTTCATTCATAAATAAAATCATACTTAACAGACTATTCACAATAGAGCTATTAGCAGGACTGGCAGAATAAAAGAATACTACGTTTGGAGTATAGTGGATTTAGTTTTAAATCCTATCTAGCTTACGTGACTTGGGAGAATAACGTCATATTTGAGGTCTCAAATGAAATGAGATAAAATAATAAGACTGTATGATCTGAATGATACAGAAGAGTTATTCTCCAGCTCTAAATCCTTTAATTTCCTATGAAATCAGAAATTTCTATAATTCACTGTCTATCTTTTCATACATATATTCAAATACTATACAACATCTTTTTTCCCTTTCAAAATGTCAGATTTAAATAGACAATTTAAACACAAAGGAATGATTTTATGAGTATAAATGAAAAATATCTTACCACTGCTCTTTAAAATTTCTTGAATAAGTAAAAGCACATCTGGTTGAGTCATCTATGAAATAATTGAAATACATAAAAAATGAGACAGCTCAATCCACAAGTGTTTTTTTCTTCTTTTTTAAAATCTTAAGTGTGACGATATATAGCTCAAAACAGAAATGTACATATTGGGATCGAAACAATAAGTTGAATAATTACAAAGTCATACGTGCATTAGATATTTATTCTTTAGGACACAAAACTTTCCCCTTTAAACTATGATGAAGGTATCCAGAAGAACAACTATTACATAGTTACACTTTGGAAAGCTGGCATCTAGGCAACTGGAATATTAAGTAACTAATAGTACCTCACCTGTGGAAGACTTTGGGGAAGAGCTGATACAAAGACACAAGGATCAACTAAGTAGTATTACGATTGGGTGGATAACTGATCAGAATATTCGAAGGTTAAAGGCTTCCAATTTTCAATTTATGATTGGTTGGTGAGTTGCCCAAGTAGCCATAAAAACCAATCCCCATGGGTATGCAGAAAACTAGGGAAGCTAAAGTGAACAGAGCATTAGCAGGACAGGGGTAAAGGGAGGGAAATTAGTGAAATACAGCAGGCAAGGGGAAGACTTCAATATTGGCATCAATCTGCATTTCCATTTCTGTTCTCTAGAACAACCAGTTCCTCTACTGTGCTAGGTAAACAAAGATAATATGATTAAAAGAGGGGCTTTTCAGTTTTTACTCAGAGATACAACAATACAAAGAAAAACTTAGCAAAGTTCCTGAGTGCATTTGTGTATTCTAAATTGCAAAAAATTACCTGCTACAGAATAAATGTCTAACATATTCTGTGGTTTTGGGATAGTTTTTCCAATTATGAGCAATAAAAAGAAGAGGCTACTGAAGATTGAGGTAAGCATAAAAGGGATTAAATTAGATAATTGGGGAGGGAGGTCCCTTCTAGCTTTTAATCATGTTTGCTATGTAGAAAAATCTGCATGAATCAGAAGTCCTGAGTACCAGGCTCAGCTCTCTTGCTACCTCCAGGCGTGAATGAGTAAATTAACCTCTTTGGGTCTTAGTCTCCTCACCTGTAAATGAGGAGAAAGGGTGGTAGTGAACTAGTGCTATCTAAGGTTCCTTCCTGTTCTAAAATTCTAACATCAGAATCTTTATAAACTATATAAATACATGGTAAATATTAGTCCTTAAAACTTTAGATAAGTGATCCACAACTATTACCAAATGGCACATAATTAAAAAGAACAACTGGACTCAAATGGCAGTTTTAAAAATATGGCCCATGAATTCCTAGGGGTTCCCAGGTTAAAACTTTTTTGCAACAATATTAAGGCATTATTTGTCTATTAAAATGCTATTTTAATACTAAATAATACTTTAATATATAATAATAATAGTAAAAATACTTTAACACTAAATACTAAAATATTAAAAATAGTTTTCCAACTATCTGTGTGAGGCTGGATTTTCTTCTTTTACTTCAACCAAAACAACATGTAGCAATAGATTGAATACAGAAGCAGAGATAAAAATGCAGTTGTGTTCTATTAAATCAGACATTAGAGTGATTTGCAAAAATATGTAAAATTATATCACTTCTCACTAAATATTTTTGTTGGTAAAGTTATTTTTCATATAAATGTTATGTTAACATGTAATGAGTTTATTACTGTTTTTTAAGTGAATTAAAAAATTTATTTAAAAATTTCAGTTTCAATTTCTAATATGGTAAAAATCAGTAGATAATAGCCTCATTTAAACAAAAAGTTTTGAGGGCCTTAATGATTTTTCAGAATGTAAAAAGATCCTGTGACTAAAAAGTTTAATAACCATTAGACTAGAAAACGAAAGAACATTGGACTGTTTGATATATACACTCCCTGTAAGCAAAATTTATAGATCTTTATAGCCATAATTATAACTTATTCAGCAGAATAGCAGCTAAGTAGCTATCTGTAGAAACTATTAAGAATGTAAATTTAAAAATAAAATTTCATTAAATCAAAGAATATAAGTTGGAGCAAACAGCTACCACAAAAGATAAGGTGAAATGTCTGAGAAAGCGGGCACAATTTTATATAATGCTAATATTTATCTGAAACCACTCCAAAGAGAATGCACAAAAAAAGTTAAGAATATATTCTTATAGAACTCATATTCATAAATATTTCACCACAATTTGCTTTGGTTTTAGATAAAAAAAAAAAAAAAAAAAAACTTATACTCACAGTGGCTGGAAACTGAACATCAATGTTTAAGTCCGAATTTTTGAAACCAAATCTGCTATAAGATGACCCATACAATCTTAAAGAACAATCTAAAAATAAAAATACTCCTATCAGCAAAATTTATAAAACCTTACTGACAAAGGAGACAAGTTTTTATTTTTCCTCCCCATAAAAAGAATGAAATTAAATAGATTTGCATATAAAAATTACATTAAATTTCAGGACAAATAAGGAGGAAGTATCCAAGTGCAGGTAGTTTAATTTCATCCCTAAAGTATATAACAATACTAATAAGCCAAGAAATTGCCTTTTCAATTAATTTACATTTCATGCAGAAAATTTCATAGACGCCCAATTTTCAGAAAATATTAGTAAATAAAAAATGTGACTAGAGATTCAAATACAGTGTATTTTTAAATATTTTAAAAATCCACCATTATTTTTAAATAAGAGAAGTTAAAATCTAATTTTGGTTTAATATTTGAAACCTTCCTTAAAAAGATGGGACACAAATATAAATAGTACTTTTCATTCTAACCCCACATTTATTTTCTTCTTTTATTCATTTTTTTAAAAAATTTTTTAAAGATCCTGCCAATTAACCATTTAGAGGCATTGTGGTGAAGTGGAAAGAGTAGCAGACTTGGAGTCAGAGGACCTGAGTTTTAATCCTGCCTCTTACTAGTTAGTTATGTGACTCTTCCTCTGGGATTTTAAGGTGAGGGGCTAACCTAAATGATCTCCAGGGCTAAATCCTATAATACTATTGTCTCTGAGGGTTGTTGTGAGGAAGGTGGTTTGCAAACTTTCAAGCCTTGTAAAAATGTGCACCATTACAATTTTGGGAAATAAATCATGGAAAGGATTCTTTTGTATCTGAACCATTCAAGTAATACCTCATAAAGTACACAAACATGTCACAAAAATATTTACACAAAATAATCACTTTAGAGACAACAACTCTTTAAGAATACTTACAATGGTATAGATTGAATTTAAAAGACTATACAAGACAGGACACATTCCCCTTTCCAGTAGATCGAGCCTCAAGGAAATGCAGTTTCTGGCAAAATATTTTAAGTTTATATTCTTTATTTGTACTGTGCAACTTAATTTTGAGATTACTACTTTTCTGTCAGAAAATTAGTTTTTTCTTCATGTAATTAAAAAAATTTTTTTATTGTTTTCATGTGACATTATTTCTTGGGACTACATTTTTCCATTACATGCCCATCCAATTTAATAATTGGAGAATAATTTATGTTACAGCCAACTTTTCAGAAAAGCATTTATTGCAGAAAGCAAGGCATATGATAGATATACCAAGAAGGAAAAAAGTTTCCCTTATTTCTAGACAAGTATGCATAAACCTTATAGTACTGTTAAAGATATAAAAGAATTAACAGTACTTTGAGACATAATCGGTGATTTTTTTGATAATGCTGTGACAACTACACCCATAAACCATTTGTCTAAACTATCACAGGAAAAACAAAACACACTGAAAAAAAAAATGAAAAATCTAAAACAGGAGAGGTTACATAACACTGCTGACAACTTGAGAAACCAGTTTTTACAATATGCTCACAGAAAAATTTTTTTTTCTAAATTCATTTCCAATTGTTTCTAAAAGAATTAGTTCATAAGATTTAAAGATCATTTAATACAACCAAATTTACAAATGAGAACTCAATTTACAAACTGAGATCCAAAGAGGAAAAATGAATCCCTCTAAGTCATACAGTTAATATTGGAGAACCAGGATTTGAACTCAGAGCCTGAGACTCCAAATCCAGTGATCTTTCCATTTCACCATATTGCCTCTGTAGCTTGGTAAACTTACTTTTGCATATGGAAAAAATCAAAGTGATCAAAGATCTACCTTTATTCTATACTAGATAAATCTTTGATCTCATGGATTACAATGCTCTTTCCAGCAGTGAAGAACACAACATACCCATGTCTACTAACCTTTTTGGTTACTGTCCAAGACCTCCATTGTGAATTCACACAACTTTTGAAGTCTTTATTCTAGGCTCTAAATGACCTTACATTATGTCAGCACCAACAAAGTATGCAAGTTGTCCTCTCTCATTATTAACTAGTATTCCTCCTTTTCCAGTTATTATTTAATATAATCTTGTATACATTATTTTATTGATAATTTGTTGTAGCCTATTCATGCCAGATATATACCTCTCTCCATTGCCCTTTGGTTAATTCCCAACTCTAATGTTTTGGAGGAATGTGGTTTCCCATGATTTGCAGTCATATAATACCAATAGAAGAATACCAGTATAAAAAATATGGGCTTATTTCAGAGAAAAGTTTGGGGACAATGTAAAGTTTCCCAAATGCAATCCAGCTAGCTATCTTCCTGCTTTTCAATTCGGTGTTCAATTTACTGTCCTTTTGCAGACCATGTTTCATTAATAACTGAAGGATTAGTTCTATGTACTGACCACATTTTTTTGATAAATGCTAGTTTCTTCATGTTTGGTTCAATCTTTTGATTAAATTTGGATTTTTATTTAGGAGGCTGTAATATTAGGGTTGTGATGCAAATAATGCAATAAGAACCATAAACAGAAACATCTGGAGGTCTTCACTATCTAAAAAAAACCAATAGATTTCTTCAATTTGGAATTTACACTGGAAATCCTTCATAACAGTAGCTAGCAAACACTTGTTTTTATACATTGTTTGATATTATTAAGTAGGTAATCAAATTCAATAGATACTTTTGTAATAAAAGGCTGCTGAACCCAATTTTAAAACTCTAATATATGCACAGGAGATATCTTCTTAGAGCTCTTTTACAGGAACATTATTCTTTATCTTTAAAAAAAAAGGTAATAAGCACATACCGAGATTTTTTATTCTGGAGGCTGCATGGATATAAATAAGACATGATATGCCATAGAATATAATTTGCAAAATCCTGCTCATTTCTCTCATACCTTCACCAAAGATGCTCTCAATTTTTTGTAGGCCACTTTCATATTTTATATAGATAGGGGAAACAGATATACGATTCAGGAGTTGCTATTTTCCCAATTACCTTTTTTGAGTAGTAATAATGGCCATGATCGTTTCCCCCCTTCAAAATATTACTTTATTGACATTCTTTCCTTTTTATTACATTGTAATTTCCCCAAAATACCTTCCTGTGCTACACAAATTAATACATTGGTTGAATCTGAAAATGTATTCCTTATTCTTTTCTCTTTCCACTTAATCTTATTTTATTTTTTCCAATGTATCCTTATTCTTATAGTTCATCATGTGTCTGTCAAAAAAAAACTGAGGTATACACATCTTCTGTCTTCTGAAGCCTACCAGTAATCACTGAGGATTCTGAAGTGTTTCAAGGTGGTGTTTTTTGGTGTTTTACATTATTATTATTGCTCATCATATAAATAATTCTTCTGATTCTGCTTTTATTTTACTCTGCATCACTTCATACAAATCTTCTTAATTTTCTCTGAATTCTTCATATTAGTTATTTCTTCTGGCATAGTAATCAATTATATTTATATATTACAACTTGTTCAGCTATTCTCCAATCAATAAGCACCCATTTTTACTTTTTTGCTACTACAAAAAATGTTGCTATAAATATTTGTGTAAGTGTGAGATGTTTCATCTCCTTGGAATATATGCTTATTAGCAGTTATACTGTGTCAAAAGATACATAAAGTTGAGTAACTTTAGTATAATTTTAAAACATTTTCCAGAAAAATTTTTAGTTCTACCAGTAATGCATGAATGTACCTGAATTTCCACAAGCTTTATTTACCATTTTCTTTATCACTTTTAAATATTTAGTAGCTTCCTCTTTTTGAAGTATTCAACTTGTCATTTCTCATATAGATTTCTTTTGCATATGCTTGGTCTGGTGCAATTCTTCTTCTCATCTTTATTTTCTTCAATGCCACTATAAATTTTCTAATATAATACATTGCTAACTGTTATTTTAAGAGTTCCAGAATGGAGATTTTACATGTCCTTAAAGGTGAAAATAACTTGTCACAGAAATCTTGACATCTTATTCATCCTCTAGAATCCTCTCATCTGATGTCTTTGTTCTAATTTCATCCTTAAATGTTTTTAGTTAAATAGGTTTCTTGCCAAATGTTATCTTGTTTCCTCCATCATTGTAGTTCCCTGTTTTATAAAGTAAAATAACCTCCTGCTATTCTCATTTATAGTATTCTTAAAATGTTTTTTATATTCTAAAGTGGTTCTACCATATCTTTCTGTTCAGAGAGGAGATTGCTGGCTAAGGGTTTTTAGGCTCTTTTGATTTTCTCCTTATGGACAACAGTTTATAACAATTAAACTTTAAGAAATAGTCAGTCTGTGTCAATGTCTGTTTATTTACCCATTTCCTATTTTTTTGTATCAAAATCATTCAGATTTTAACTTCAATATGTCATATTGGAGCTGTTTTAATTATATGTCATGTTTTCTTAATTTCAGTCATTTTTCTGACAAGGCATTATTTCTGAGTTTTGCTCTAATAAGTTAATGGTCTGAATGGAAAGAGACAGCTTATTTGGTAACAGGTTCCAATATGAATAAATTAGTTGTTCACTGTTATATGTTAACAGATTTTTTTTATTATGCTATTAGGTGGTTAAATGCTCAGTCTCCCAACTTTCTTCCCCCCAAAAGTATTTATGATATGTAGCAGTGAGACTTTTGTGTAATCTGTAAACCAGCGGTTCTCTTATCATTTTTAAAATCTGTATTTTGTTCTCCATACCATTTTTGCACTGAAGTTAACTGTCAATGTTTTATATTGACTTAATTTGGAGGGTCTTCAAAATTCTTTGTTTGCTTTTGATTAGAAAAATGAGATAAAACCAATTTTTATCAACTCTTCTATTTGTCTTTTCAAGAACGCAGGAATTATTCTTCTATTTTGCTATAACTTCATTTTATCTTGTTACAGTTTGTCACGAAATTATCAATAGTATTAAGATTCAGTTCATTTAGCAATGTCTCCATTCACACATTCCTGGATGATGATTTTATAGCTTTATAGAGGGCCTAAAACTGTGATTACAATACTATGCTATTAGAGAAAGGGCTTATATATAACTAAGGATCATTTTGTGTTTTAATTTCACAGATTGCCATAACTGGAGAATTCATCACCTATCAGCCAGTTTACTAGTGATGAGCCTCTTCTATTTAGCTAGGCTTGTCTTAAAAAAAAAAAAAAAAAAAAAAAAAAAAAGCAGGTTCCCAGGAACACAGTCAAAATCTTTCTAGAATGGTAGAAGCCTCCAAAGTTTGTACCCCAATGGCATACAGCCTTTGAGAACCCAGGCTCTATGTAATAAAGAGATATTAGATTAGTATTTTTGTCCAATGACAAAAATTTTGGCTTTTACAATTTATAGACATTTTATATGTCCATATTTAAATTTAACATAAGAGATATAAAACATGAGAACTTTGTGTTGACAATCAAAGATGGAAAAATGGCGTGTGTGATTTTAAAAAAAGTCTTAAAGAACCACCCTTAACTGTAGCTTGCACAAGTAATTTCACCTTGGATGTGGACAATATATAGAAAGAGCTTCAGAACAGATCATGTCCATTTCCCTTAATGGTAAAAAAATCACCACCAGTGAGGAATGCAAGAAAGCTATTTTTACTATATAAATCAAAAAGCAAGTCTAGAGAATACCTGGTAACTTCTGATGGAACAGTTTTTCCATGGTTTGTTTTATTTCAAGTCTTTGTTCTAAGTCTTCATTATTTAAGCCAAACTCCTCTACCACTTTGTCAATGGCAACACCAATAGCTTTTATCTGGGAGGGTGTTGGTGGAGGCAAGGTAGTAAGCAGCTGTTCTTCATGTTTTTCCTTAAGATAAATTGTTAGATTAAGCACTTAGAAAGAACAATTAAACACATACTAATTCATTCTAATACTTCACTGAGGCAAAGCCCAAGAGAGGTTTTTGAAATTCCCTTTAATATTCCCTCACCCTTTACCCAGCTTTGTTTCAGCTTTAATGTGTGTTTTACCTGGATGTGATAGGAGGAAGAAATAAAGAGAAAAATTATAGGAATACTTTAAAAGTGGTAAATATATAATGATAGCCTTCATTACTGATGTGGTCTAAATATACATATGCAATTCTTTAAATATATATATGTCTAGTACCTGACTGATGGAATTTCATACATAACAAGAAATTATGTTAGAGCCTACTGGGCAGTACCTTCATACTTACTCTGATGGATCCAATTTCTTAAATAGTGTAGGGATCAGCTCTCAATGAGGATAGCAAGGTATAAATGACCTCCCATCCTGTGATTCTTATATATTATAAGACTAGTCAGTCAACTTGATTCTTTATGCTTTTTGCACTAACTTTTTGCACACAAATCACTCATTAGTTGTAATATGTTGCTGCTGCCTACTTGGCCCCGCTGTATGTCTTTCCATTTTATTTTGGGTCACTTGTAATTATGAAGTCCATAATCTGTGGCCATGTGATGTTATGCAAAGATTATTTATGGTGAAAAGATAATCTGTGTGTCAAAGAGAAGCCTGGGATCACCGAAAGTACTGTATTGTTTGTTACTTTTGCAGGTTATTTTTTCTCTCCTCATTTGAAAATTCTTTATTATAAGGGATGGCTTTCTAAGAGGGAGATAGAGAGATGGGATTAAAAAAAAAAGGGAAATATAAATGATATGACAACAAGATGCATCAATAACATTTTATATTAAAAAAAATACTATATAATTTTCCAAATGGAATAATGTCAATCCTTTTCAATTGTAAGTTTAGCTCACTGTTCATCTAAATTATGTACCACACATAGATCAGACAGATTAGCTCAACAGATTGCCAATCCTATGTCTGGATAATAAATATTGCTCATCTAATTTAGGGAAGGGTTGGGTACAAGTTAATAGGCTTATCTCACTTGAGAAATCATAGATCCCAATAGAAGAGTTCTCATAGTATTTACTTGCAATCAGCAGTAATCCTCAAACAGAGCTTTTAGTTTCAAATCACTAAAGAATGAAAAAGAATTCTAAAGGGAATGGAGAATTTTGGTAAAGTGATTTTGAATTGCTTGAGGGAGATCTTGGAAAGATCTTTGTCAAAGGAGGAGAAATTGAGCTGAAAGAGTAAAAGGACCTAAAGGGAAGAACTCAAGAAGACCCAGGTTAGAATGAGCCTTGAGTAAAAATTAGCAGAAAGTTGATAAAAAGGTAAATTGGTGATACAACTAAGTGGCAAGGGTGATAAATTGGTAAAGTAAAGGAAAAAAAGTTAGATGTGAATGTCAAGGGGGCAATCAAGGTGATAAGAAAAAGTGACAAATGTAGAGCTAAAGGTCCTCATAAACAAAACTTCTGGTTGCCACAAGAGTTCTCCAGAACAGCAGATAGTCAGAATGACAAAGAGTGGCATTTCTTATAATGATATGGCTAGATTAGGATCTATCCTAGAAGACAAAGTAAATTATACCTTTTCACATTCCAGGCCAGTGCTCTTTAAAAAACAAAACAAAAAAACAATTGAAGAAGTTTCAATGTGAAAACAAAAGAAATAGGAAGATACAGAGGAAAATTCTGACAGGAGCCAGAAAAAAGTCATGATCTAGAAAGTAACAGAGAAAAAAGCCACAGTGCCCTTAGGGCTATACTAAACTGGATAAGGAGTAAATAGCTACTTATAATTCTAGGAATGATGATATGTGAACACAGATAGTGCCAGGTGTGAGAGTATCCAGTAAAGGTTCAAGGAAAAAGATATGAGAGGAGGAGGTTAGTAACCATCTGCTGATAGGTAATAAGGCAATCATTTGTCAGCTTAACTATAATAGAGATGTCAGATGTCTTCCTAAGGTATTTATCCAGAACATAAAAAGACTTGTATAAAACTAGATGACAATTAACAACTTATACTGAATTATATAGGAACAAATGATAGTGCCAAAATGAATCTAGAAAGCATTGCTAAAAATTATTTAGCCTTTTTCAAGAAACTAAAATCCTTATAGAGATGGTGTTTTCATCAACACTAGAGGCTAGAACTTCTGTAAGAGATTAAAATACAGAAATAACTTCCTCCTAGAGAATGGTAAACTGTATCTTACAAAGGAATAATAAAAACTTACATTCTTGGAGTTTTACAAATCTATTTGAAATGGTCTTAAACAGAAAAACGGTGAAGAAATCTGCTTATATACAGCTATAGAGTACAGCTACAACATTATAAGGAGATAGAAATTCACAAGAGACAAAATCCAAGAAAGAAGACAGGAATAAAATCCATAGTCCCAGTAGTCTGTGCATAGATGTGCAGCATGCCTGTGTGTATGAAGTAAACAAAACTAGAGAGCCAAAGGCAAGAAAACAAATGAGACTTAACAGACATCACTGAGAATTGGTAGAATGAGATCTGTGACTAGAGCTTGGTCTGAATGGGCATAACTTGTTCAAAAGGAACAGGATAAGAAAATGAGGGGACATATGTTGAACTGGAACATGGAAGTCTGGTAAAGAACATCTAGATGAAAACCAGTTAAGGCAAAAACAGAAATAATATCAGGAAATACTACATTCTTGCTGGACAGAAGGAGAAAACAAGTGAATTTGGAAAAAAAGATTATCTGAACATGATATAATGGGCAACTTCAATTACATATTTATCTAATGGAGTTTCCTCTCTGCCAAAAGTAGAACAGCTAATAAATTTTCAAAGAATTTTAAAGAGAATTTCTTCCTTTGAATGGAGAATCCAATCCTGTGACTGATTCTCATGAACAAGTAGGAACTGGCTACTAGGGGTAGAAATGATGGAAAATTTATGAAATGACCACTCCACATTAGAATCTGTGATAGAGAAGAAAATGAAAGTTGAGCATAGTATGATATGTACCCCAGATTCTTAGAGAGATTTTAAAGAAAGGCCATTAATGTAGATGCCCAGGTAAGAAACAACTCAGTAATTTTTAAAAGTATAGAAAATGGAAGCAAGAGCAGTAACAGAGAATAAATAAAGTGCCCTATGAGAATAGTATCAGGAATGGTGAAACTCAGAATAAGCTGAGGCTTAAGACCTTTAGGTTTTAAGCTATATTGAGGGGGAAAAAAAGGTGATTAGAAAAAGTAGGGAAAAAATGGTGGAACTGATCCCTAGATAGTGAGATAGTAAAGATCCCAAATAGATATGCTTAATAAATTTAAGTCCCCAGATCCAGACTAGTAGTTATTGATTGTAATTTGTACAAGATCATGGAGAATAGGAAAGCAGGAGAGGTGAGGGGTGAATGTTCTCATTTTTGAAAATGGGAACAGAATTTGTAAACTCTACCTTGATTTCAAATACTGGCAAAAAATGTTAAAGTATTACTAAAGGCACAGTTGGTGAACATCCAAAGGAGACAGTAATTACAAAGAGCCAGTGCTGATTTGTCAAGGACAGGTTATACCAGTCTAACCTTATTTATTTTTGACAGTATTACTAGACTGACAGGATACAATTTAACTTAAGTCAATCAATCAAAAAGCACTTATCAACCACTATACGCGGAGCTTTATGCAAGGTACTGAGGATAGAAAAACAGAAAGAATGTCTCTCATAATATTCTAGGGGAAAAGATGTGGGCTGTGGAATGTCAGAGATTTGTGAGGGCATAGCTAACCTGATGGATTAGTCAAAATTTGATGAGCCTCTTGACAGGCCAGAATGCTGAGCCAAATCTAGTCAGATGAAGTTCAATGGGGAATATGTAAACATATCAAGGTTAATATATACATGTAGGTATGCATATGTATATTCATATACATATATATATATATATATATATATATATATATATATATATATGTAATTTAAGTTACGCATTTATCAATGTTAAGATTAGCATTCTATCCTAACACAAAAATAGCACTTGCCCCTCTGCTTGGTACTTCACATTCCCTCATCCAAAAAAGTGTTAAAAAAAAAAAAAATCTCCAAGTGAAAGCAGAATAGATTCCTGGAGAATGCCTTGGATGGGGCTTTGTTTCAGACCTTCAGGGTGGACAGGGGAGACTTCTGCCCTGATCAACCCATTTATCTGTGTGTCTGGCCTGCAAATCTGTACCTGCTTACCCTGCATGCCCCACTTTTTGCTATCATATGTCTTTGAACATTGTTACCTACCCTCTCTCCCCCTCCCTCCACTGACCCATGGTACTCATCCTGTATTTGTTCCTTCCCTTCTTTTCCCAGGTCCTCTGGCAGATTCATATTACCTAAAAACTGCTTTAAGTTGCTATCAGCGGAACAGTCCATTTATATAAAGTAAAAACCGTCTATATCTAGGCAAGAGTTCATGTGAAAAATATATGAGGGTTTTAGTTGATAGAAATCTTAGGCTATATATCAAGAGAGACAAAAGGTGCTGGGCTAGGGAGGCAGCAGACCCACTGCACTTTGCCCTGGTTAGATCATAACTAGAGCAACTGAGAAACCTGGAAGCTTTCAAAGAATAGTAACTTAGATCATGATGACTATTTAATCCAACCTTTTATTTTACAAAAGAGGAAAATGAGGATGAGACAAAGAAATGACTTAACCAAGGACATGGGAGGATTCATATTAAGGTAACTGCTCTAAATCTAGGCCTTTCTGACCATATCATCTGCAAGATCTAGATTTAGAGCTAGTTATCTTAATATGAATCCTCCCTTATGAAGTTCTGACTGAAAGATATGAGAATGTTTAGAAGACTTAGGACTAACATGGCAGCTATCTTCAAATATCAGGACTGTCATGGAAAGGACTATACATGCCGTCTGGCTCTAAAAGTCAGAATAAGGAGTAGTGGAGTGCAAGCTTCTAAGACACAAATTTAGGCTTGATATAACGGAAAGAATTGGAACCATCTACAAGTGAACGAGCTGCCTTGGGACAAAGGATTCTCCTCTTCACCAGAGATCTTGAATCAAAAGCTATCTAGATGATCCCTTAAGATTCTTCTTCAGGTTTAGGCTGGATTAGAGGCCCTACAGAGCTCCTTCCAATTCAGAAACCTGATGACATGTCTTCTAAACAGAATCCCTATTACACAAGACACTTTGGCACAATGATGAATACTTTTGGTAAGCATATGCTCATGAAAATGACCATCAGAGATTAATTTAGCAATGTCATCTTTGTGGCATACATCAAAGAACTGTGTGACACTTATACCTGGGGGATATACCTTGTTGGAAGATTGTCCTAAACCATACTGAGTCTCATTTTCTCTCTCTCTATATTGTGTGACTGTGAAGATGTGGTTGTTTGTAAAGCACAGTCAACGAATCTTGCCTACTCCTTTATATTTTCATCAACAATAGTCTCTGTATGTGTAAAGTTTATTCTTAGCAAATTTTATAGAAATGAGGATAGGCACGTGGGTTGGTATTTATTGATGTATTCTTGGTTACCTTTTATTGGTAATAATGCCATCTTTAATTTTTTGGAATCATCTTTTTGGAGATATTAGAAATGGATCTGACTTTAAAACTGTTCTGCCATCTGTATGTATTTGGTCTGTCCAGATGCTTTTCTTGACTTCATTTTTTGAGTGCCATTTCTATTTCCTCCTCAACTATTAATAGGCCAAATGTGTTGGTTCTTCTCTCACTATTAATATAAAATGCTGGTAGATTTTTTTTTATTACACTGATTTATTGTTTTTGTCTATAAATGCTCTGGGGATAATCCTATTTAGCTCGGTTTTATGCTAAATCTTCTGCAGAATTGTTCCTTCCTATACTTTTCATCATTTTGTGAAGCAAAACTACTCACAATCTTTCCATCTTCACCTCCACAATTTTTAGAAAATGAGTTAGTATTCTATACTGATGATGTGCTTGGCTAGCATCTCTCCACTGAGCAAAGATTTTAAGTGTTTCCTGGTTGAAACAATATTTAAATTCTTCTGGCCGCCTTGCTGTGGTAATCTGAATGCTGGTAAAACTCTCTTAAGAAATAGTGATAATCAGAATTAATATCTTTATTATTATTATCCATTTTTCATAGCTTGTTCAAATATGTTAGGTAAGAGCTACTGCAATTACATTACTGTTATCTTTATCCTGTTTTTCTAATTTACTAATTTTTATTTTTGCTATAATAATAATAATCATTGCATTTACATAGTACTTTGAAATTCATAAAACACTTTTCTCACAACAACCCTGTGAACTAGGTGATAGGATTATCTCCATTTTATAGACAAGTAAACTAAAGCTCTGAGAGATTGAATTACTTGCCCATGAACACAGCTAGCAAGTATCTGAGGCAGGATTTGAATGCAGGTTTCCTCATTCAAGTCCAAAGCTACACCACACTACCTCCATGAAGTCAATGATCTGAACATCATGCTGACATAATGCTGAAAGGAGTCCCGTTTTAGTAACCAGACATTTCTTTTGTATTAAGACATAGTAAATTTCATTAAAAAAAAAACTGATTATTATTTAGTGGTTGCCCTGCCCAATGCCTTCTGATGCTTTCTGAAACAAGTATTGGTGATACATACGTGAGGCTTCTGAGTAATTTATATGCCTCTGGTCTCTTTAATTTCTTAATCCTGAACCATATTTTCCAACACATTTTTTGGCTGTTTTCCCTGTGCCCACCTTCATACTGAAGCCACTGAGTATCAAGGTATATGTTCACTTGGTTTTGAGGAACTTGTGAAGTTCTTCGTACTTTCTCTTCTGCAAGAAATGTTAGCACATATGCTATAATTATTGTCATGGCAGTCCCCTTTGTCTATGTTTATCAGGAGATTTGGCCAAGATGTGATGATCAAGTATTTCATGAAATGACATTTTTTTGTTGCCCTCTGAACAAAACCAGCCCTATCAACTCCTTTACTCATTTCTACAAAGAGAACCTGAGTCTAAGTCATTCTTCTATTTAATTTCAATAGCGATGTGGTTCAGTTTCTCCAATACCATATCAACTACCTGGATTACTGGACAAAGGTTTTAGACTTAAGAGTAGATAAAAGACTTATCAGTAGCAACAAGTAAACAGTCTGTAGTTGGCCTATACAGATGCTTTCTTTCCTGCTACTTTGCTACCACTGAATACTAGCAGAAGGGAGTTTCACAGGCCTGGGGGCCAATGTTTATCTAATACATGTCAGGTATAGAATAATGGAGAGAACTGGCCTTGAAGTCAATAAGCCCTGGGTTCAAGTTCTGTCTTTGACACATACTGGCTGTGTGACTCTGGACAAGTCCATTACCCTTTTAATGCTCTATGCAACTTTCTAAGACTACAAGTTGCAGGGAAGGTGCCCATCTGTATCGTAAAAGGGAGGTTCCTCATCTAGGGGAGTTCCCTATATCAATGAAATCATAGGTTCAGTCTCTCTCACTAGCCTATGTATTAGTACCCTAACTGAAGACTTTATCACTGAGTGGCCAGTGTGCAGGTGATGAATTTCTTCATACTTAACTAGACTAGTCATTAAGCAGTAGGCACAGTCTCCTACCATGGCCCTAGCAAAGGTTTCAGATTGGGTACTAATGTAGAAAAAGATATGAATATCAAAATGATTACTGATAAAATATAAATTTCTATGCATATTAAATAAATTATGTGACATATTAACTTACCTTTATGTTTTTCTTGTGCCTCTTCTCTTTGATGTGCTTATGAGCAGATGCAATGGAATCAACTAAGACATCACAGAGTTTGCATATGTATTTTGCTGTGGGGTAGTTTCGTGAGCGCTGAAATTTAGAAAGATATAAATATTCCCACTTGTAAATTGGCCCCAAAGTTAGTCCCTATGTATTTCCTGAAGCATAGCATCATAAATTAACTTTATTTACCATTACCATCACTAATTTTAAATCTCTGAATATTAATTCCAGAAATTTTGTAAAAACAGTTGCATTTACATGAAATATATAATTGTGTCACTTAATTCTACTGAATGAGGTCTAAGATGTAGTTTGACCCTTAATAATAAAAAAAGTAACATTTAAATAGTTCCAACATCAAAAATATTGCCTATTGTTAATGAAAGTGAGAAAACATTACCTTTCTTAGTCTGTCAATGCAATCTCTCTTTAATCGTTCTTCAGCCTGTCTTAAGCCCAGTAATTCTTTTACTGACAGCACTGACTCATCTATAACAGGCCCATCCATGTCTTCTTCTTGATCATGCTCTTCTTTTCTAGTTCTCCTTGATTTTCTGGGTTTCTTTGGCTTCTTGTTTTCTTAAGTTAAAATGAATTTCATTAGCAGTATTCCACTTAAAAAGTGTTAGGTGTGTCTACTTATCCATTTTAGCTGAAAAAACTGGACTGTTAAATTGACCAACAGCAAAGATCATGGCTTTTCTGTAGTCAGTTAACTTGAACATTTAATTACCTCACTCTGGATAATTCAATCCTTCATAATTCCTGAAATTTTAATTTCATTGATTTCTAAATTTCTCCATCCCTTACTGAATAAGCCATTCCTTAATAACAAAGAAAAAGAGGGAGAGAAAAAAACCCCAAATAGTTCAGTCAAACCAACTAACACAACTCAATCTAATAAGCATATTCAATATACTCCATATCCATAGTCTTCCACCTTTACAAAGAAAAGATGTGCTTTCTGAATTCTTCTGCAGGGCCAAGTTTCTTGGAAATTATAATCACACAACATTCAGCTTTTTGTTTTTGTTGCTCATGAATTTTTATGACATGTTTAGAAAATGAAAAGCCTTAAGTAAGAAAATCTACTTTAGTCAGTATTTTTTATTTTTTCCTTGTAGTTCAATGGACAACAAATTGAATGACAAAGATTATGAAAGCAAGTCTGTATGTACTGTTCAGATAAAAGTCAACTTCTCAATTGTAAGCTCTTTTTGAGTAAAGGAAGTTTAAAATTTAAAATTTTAAAATATTTATGACTTTGGCACCTCACAGTATCCTTCACGTAAGAGGTGCTTTAAACATTTTTTAAAAATTAAATTCAGACAAGCTTTCATTTTTACTCAACAGAATAAAAAATAAAACAGATAAAAAACCCCAAATCACATAATCATAAATAAAACACACTACCCAAAGGAAACCCAATAATGGACTATTAAAACTTTCAGCAAAAAGCAATTTATGAAATACCCCCAAATCCTTGGGCTAAAAAAGTCAGAAGTTTTACTAATACTTAACAGCATTAAACTATTTCCTATTTTCTTCAAACTTTTACTTTTTTCTATCCATCATTACCTTTTTAGGTATATTTTAAGTAATGTGAGAAAGGAGAAGAGTTTAATCAAAATAAAATTTTGTTCCAAAAATAAGTTTTTTTTTTGTTTTTTTTTTTATGAACTGTTTGGTTCTCATTGTTTCCTCTTACTAAATGTAAATATGCTGTCCTCAAATACCAAAACAAGGACTTTACGGTTTAATTTTGAAAAATTATTTGATTGTATGCAGCTCTGGATGAATCCCTGCACAGTTCTAAAAATGATGCTACTTGAATGGCATTTGAATCTCAAGTTTAAGTTTTGATTCTAATGATTCAAAAAGTAGTTTAAAATTATTCTTTGGAAATGTAAACCAATAAAAAAAAATGTTTCTAAGTGAAGTAAGAGGCATAATTCAGCACATACAGTCCTATTGTATATGCAGGACTAGCAATGAGTCAATTAAAAGAAAAATTTTGTGGTAGTTGGGGGGGGGGCTATATTTTTCAATCAAACGAAAATAAACAAAGAAACAAAAATATTGACAAGAGCTTTAATACTAAACAACACTCTGCTTATACCATCATATAATAAACATAAATTATGTTTTTTGAGAAACTCCTAAAAATACTATCCCTGGCTGTTGGGACAAAAAAGTAAAAAATGTAATAGTTGGTGAATATGCAATTGAATAGTATAAATGGAAAGTCTCCAACAAAAATCTTTAAAGGACAGTGATATAAAGATAACAGTTTTAGGGAAAGAATTGAAGAGAGAAAAAAACCCCTTTTTACTTTAGAAAATGAAGTATCTTATTTATGATATTCCAAAATAAGTTAATTATCCTGGAATCAGGAAGATCTAGGTTCAAATGCAGCCTCAAGTCACTTATAGGTTATATAAAACTGAGCAAGTCATAATGCTGGTCTGCCTCAATTTCTTCAACTGTAAAATGGGGATAATAACAGCACCAACCTCCCAACATGGTTACTGTGAAGACTAGAAAGTTGCTATTGTGTACTTTCAAGTGATTATCTCTGCAAGATTTCTAGATAAAAAGTTGCTATTAGTGCATTTTCAAGTGGTTTCCCAACTTCATAAAATCAATCTAAATTATCTCAACAATAGGAAGCAAAGAGTGTAAACTAAGATGAAGCTATGATGATATAGAGCTTTATGAATAACTTTAAAAGTAACCTCTTTATATTTTTGTGAATAATTTTAAGTGGACATATTGCCTTAATGAAAATGTCTATACAACCCAACAATTATTACTCATATATTAAACTGAATTACACTTCTTTCATTTCTCCTAAAAATTAAAACAAACAAACAACCAACTGATTTGGTTAAGAATTTAAGACAAAGCTGAAATTTTTTGGTAAATATTCCAAAGGAATTTGTACTGGTACAGTCAAATGTTTTAAAATTATGTCAAAATGTTTGTTCCAAAGTGGCTATCTCAGACCAAATTTGCAAGATACATTATTATCAAAAACTTCTCAAAACATATCAAAAAAGATTTTTAATTTAGTTATACCTCCATTTCTATTTGAGCCACTTTTTAATAATGTATTCTTCCCTCAATGATTATGTCTGAACATTTTCTTCATCACAAAGGGATTTTTTTAAACTTGAGACTAGGTAACAATAAAGATTTATATTAATGCAGTTTTTATGATTAGCCATAATATCCAATAAAAGGAATTTGCTAGGGTGGGGAGGAGTCAACAACATAATAAAAATTATCCACTGGCTTTGCTTCTTTGAGCTTTATCATGTAGAAAGATGTGGCAGAACTCTGAGAACCACTTAATTTTCACATGGAACCAAATGGAATCAAATTTCTTTATGCCTATATTGTTCCTATCTTTTTCAAGGTCATTTGGATTACCAGCATATTAATACTATTATCTTCAGTAACTCACTCAATATATCCAAACAATTTTTTTCTGGACACTAGTACCTTCTTTAACAGTGACTTAACATTAATACCACATTGTCTACATACAGTGGAAGAAAACTTGATGACTGCTCTTACTTAGTCAGAATTCAGTTACATGGGGGGGAAACACTGAAGCACAATCATGAAAAGTAGTCAGAAAACTTTTGCCTATATAAGAACTACTCAAAAAGGACAAACCTAGAATGAATGCAGAGTGAATCAGAGTCACAAATTTTCATAGTTGTCAAATCTCATTAAGCTTCCTCTCAACATTTTATTCTCTCTTTTTCCCTCTGCAAACTGGGGTTAAGTGACTTGTTGAGTCACACAGCTAGGAAGTGTTAAGTGTCTTGAGGCTAGATTTGAACTTAGGTCCTACTAACTTCAGGGCTGGTGCTCTATCCACTGTGCCAACCTAGTTGCCCCTCAACATTTTATTCTTAAAATGTAAGCAGCCCTGCCCAGGGCTAGACTGTGTATAAGTCAAGGACATACAGACAGGAAAAGCAACTGGTAACAGAACCACATGTTACAGAAGAAGAAATTACTAATGTGTGCTTTCCACACACATAGGTTGCTTAAAGGAATCACAGATCTCATCCCAAAAATGTTCTTTCTATATGAAAAGAATCTGTTTTATTTATCTTAACAGGATGTACCTCTTTATTTCTTACAAGTACATGTACTTACAAGTACATTTAAGACATGAATTAATTTGGTATAGGGAAAGGACCTCTGATTTCACTGGTATACAAAGTTTCCACTACCTCCACAAAGGCAGGGCAGTATTTCTTTCAAAAGTTACTGAGCATTGAGAAGTTCAGTGACTTGCCCAGGGTCACACAGCCAGGACATCAGAGATGTATTTTGCATACAGATCTTCCTAGGGTTTGAGAATACATTTGAGGGGATTTATGTTAAGCAATTATCATTGATAGAGCTAGCATTCAATTCTTACACAAAACTAGTATCTGGTAGATTTCTTTTGGACAAAAGGCTAAAAAAAAATGGAAAATTTACAGGAGAGATATAATAAGTCCCACATTTTCACAATGCTTTAAATAGAAAAGATTTTTAAAAAAACCCATGATATTTAATACATGTTTACTATGCAATCAGAGCCTCTCTATAAAGTGCTTAAAAGTCTATGGTATAGAATCATCTCACAGGGTTCTATCTTTAACAATATTTTGATAATTAGGTGACTAAATTTTTTCTATTCAATAGTTTTTAAGTTATTGTGATAGTTAATTCTTTCTTTAGTGTCTTGTAACTATATACAAATATATGCTATCTACCTACTTCTATATCCCCACCCTCCCCTCTTCCCCCAAGAGTAGCAGAACTAGTAGTAGTCCTAACAGGCTATGTGATTCTGCATAATGTCATAAGTAACTTTCTCATGGTATAAGAATTTTTTTCTGCATTGGAAACAGATTTTTAACAGGGGAGTTCTTATTTCAGAGTTGATGAATTCAGAGGACCAGGACAAATCCTCTTCCAAAACAGTTAAAATTACAGAGATAATAACAGGGGAGTTCTTATTTCAGAGTTGATGAATTCAGAGGACCAGGACAAATCCTCTTCCAAAACAGTTAAAATTACAGAGATAAACAAAAGAGTTGTTCAGTCAGAATACTCTTCTCTAGCAATGTCCTTAAATATTATTATTGTCTCAAACGTGTAAGTTGCTTAAGACTATAAATATGAATGGCAACTTGTGTTATTCAACTGTAACTTTAAAAAAGTTCTCTTTGTTATCTTGTTTCTTTCTTAAAGCTCCAACTACAGATTTCTAATAAACTTTGCTGGTCCTTTCTTTTCTGCACAAAAATATCACCCACAACTCCTGTCTGAAGGTGGAAGTAACAGAAACATTAATTTTTTTTAAAACATGGTAAGATGAAAAATCCCTTACTTTAAAAAACAAAATAATTTCATCTTTCCCAATGTGTACGTATACACACACACACACACACACAAAATTAACCAACAGACTTTAGTTTGCTCTCTGACTTCAGACAATTAGACTTTGGTTTCTTCATTTGTACAACAGGTATTTAAATTAACTCTTAAATAACTATGTATATATTTTTCTTGATGTTCCCATTAAAAAAGGAAACTAAAACTCATTACAACTTAATACAATTTTATGTACTGGTGCATGTGACCATGGTGCAACAGACATTCTGAATAGATTTTTCTTACGCCGATATTTTAACATTAGCTGATGATACCCCAACTAATTTCAAATAGTTAGGAGACTTGTTCTTATTCTTAATCACTTGTAAGAGACTCAGCTTTTTAATCTAATTCAAGATTTTTCATATATTGTTGATTTACTGATAAAGATATATCTGTAACTATTGTGTATATGAAAAAAATTATGATTTAAATGACTATAGAAATAGTTAAAACATGTAAGAAAATTACCTATATTTCACTTTTTGAAAAAACTTATAATAACTAATGGGTCTTTCTAAATAACTTGTAAAGAACAGGGTTCTTTAATACAGGTTTCAGTGTTTCAAAAAACTAAGCATTCAAAACTTTTATCTATATTTTTGACTTTCTAAACGAATTCACAGAAACAAAATTATTACCATAACATATTACATTCTAATAGGACCGAGAAATGAACTATTTGCTGAACTCCAAGTTTCATGATTATATTTCTGAAAATAATGCTTTAAGTAAGTGACTCCTTTTTTAAAAACAGAACTGAAACGGGAAAAATGGAACTGCATTGCTGAAAGCAATAAAAATTCATTTAGATAAGAAAATACTAGATGAAAAGACATTCTTTCCCTGGGGTTTTAACTGCAGAAGTTGGGGTATATTACCAAAGCTTCCTGTCTGCATTTCTGAAATTTCTATGTTTGTTAGGTCTTTCTGAAGTTGCCATCTTACACTTCTGCTTCCTCTTCCATCTTGCCATCTATGGCCATCTTCACTTTCCTGAAATAGGTCTTTTCTTGGTCGGCTCATAACAGAAATCCTAGAGCCAGTTTTGAAATCTAACCAGTTGTCTGTTTCATTCAATTCATCAGTAAGCCATCTCCTAATTTTATCTTTGTGGCTGTCATTTATTCTTCCTCCTTGACCGTGACCCATGTTTTTAGGTGCATTTGGGCTGCTTGAAATAGCATGCGGTCCTTTCCTGGGGCTATTCCCATGGTTCCCTGGTGTTCCTTTTTTGGGGGGAAGGCCTTTTTCTGCTTTACTGCTATGTCCATTACCAGAATCATCCATTATTAAACAGTCTGGTTGTGGAGAAACCCTCTTGAAATCATCATCTATAATTCCACGTTCTTTATTTCGCTTGAAAAAACAAGGTTTTGCTGCATCTCCCATTGTCTGTGCTCTTCAAGTTTTCTTTGTAGGTACCTGAAAAAAATTTTTTAGCTGTTTATGTTAACAACTATAAATATTATATTATACTACTTTTAGAAACTGAATGTATTTATTACACAAGTACCAGAAAGTTTTTCTTTGTTTAATAAAATTAGAAATATAACATGTCAAAGTTAGGTTTGGGTATTATTTATCATTTTTATAATACTGTCTGTAAAACTGGATAAAACATTTAGAATCATGAGAACTTGGTGCCTCAGAATTATGTGACTAATAATGATTTTTCAAGATTGTGAGGAAATAAGGTTTTTAGTAAAATAAGTTGCATCTTTATAAAATTTGTATCACAGCATTCAAAACCTTTTCTGTATTTCTGACTTTCTAAATGAAAACATGGAACAAAATGATCACCATAATAATAATAATCAATATTTGAATCAATTATGTTTCAAATAGAGTAGTTTAACCAGAGGATATTATTTTTACCACAACAGTATACTATATTTGCTGTCAAAGAGAATTTCATTTCAAGGTGATATCATTTACATTATAAAAACAAAGTATTCTCTTATAAAGAATGCTTGAAATTTAGTTTAAATTAATTTTAACTTCCTGACAATATATAAATGGTGAAAGGCTCTGAAAATTATTTGTCCTGCCTCCCCCCTCCCCATACTCCTTTTAACACACCAGAAGAAATAGAACAATGACGTGTAATCATATTTATTGCTTTCTTAACGCTTGCCCACACTTGTTTGGGATGCACTCTTCTAGTTTAATCTGTTCCTTATTACCTCTGACAGCAGTTCAGGGAGCAGAATAACATATGGTAAAGAGCCAGACTAGGTATCTGGATGGCATACTTCCCATACTTATGTCTTAGCAACCCTAAAAAAGTGTTTTATATATATAAATATTTCAGTGATAAGAAATGCTTACTTCCTAAGTCAAATGACAGTAGGACTGAGATGGGGAACGAAAGGAGTTACATTCAATTAGTCTACTGTTCTTCAGGATTTAGAACTCTGGTGGTTGATACCAGTTATTTGAAAATTATCATTAATTATAAGTTTTTTTCAAAAAAATGAAATGCAGATAATTTTCCTACATGTTGTAACTATTTCTATAAATAGTCACTTAAATCATAATTAAGAGGTTACTTAATCTAAATCCTTTACTTTGCAAAATTATGGAAACTATCAACAAATACAAACATTATCACACATCAAAAATGTCAGAAAAATAGAATTGTATCTAAAACACTGAATCTATTACATATAGCTTTTTAAATACACAGTAAAATTTAATGTGGTAGTGTACTGCACTGATTATTTCTGACTTTCTCTTATATGTTTAAAAAAAAGTTTTACTGATGTTTTCTTCTGTTTTTTGAATCATCATCAAATAAAACCCCTCCCTTGCAGCGAATATGCCTGAAAAAAATAAGCATTATTCTACATCTAACCAACACTTCCTAAACAAGAGGTGGGAGGCAAATCTCATCTACAGCAGGGTCTTTAATACTACAATCCAAAAATTAGTTTTTCAAAAATATTTGGATAACTGTGTTCAATATTGTAATCCTACTGTATATTTTGCATTTAAAAACACTTCTTGGAATGGGTTAATCAAGTTACACTAAAATGCCACTTCCCCACTTCAAACACTAGGCAAGTTAAGATCTATAGACTTCTGGATTCAATGTTTTATTTTTTTTTGGGGGGGGGATTAAGTTTTTCAAAGCTGTTTTTATTTACAATATTGTCATCATTATATATGTATACGTATATATATATATATAGATAGATAGATAGATCTGGCTCTACTCACGTCACTGTGCTTGAATTCATAGAAGTCTTCTCAGGATTCTCTGAATTAGTCTCTTTCACCATTTCTTAGGGCACATGAATCTCTCTTACATTCAAAATACCATAATCCACTCATCCATTTCCTAACTGAAGGATATCCCATTTTGTTTCCAGTTCTTTTGCAACAATAAAAAATGCTAGACTTCAGTACCTACAGATCCTTTAGCAGTCTTGGATCTCTTTGAAAGGTAGCTTTCTTAGGAATGCTAATACTGAGTAAAAGTCTGCAATTTGCCGACTTTGCCAAACCTCTCGTTTTACACAGGAGGAAACCAAAGTTCAGCAAAGTTAAAGAACTCGTTCAAGGTCCCACATAAAGTAAGTAGCATAGCCTAAACTCGAACCCAGATGCGCTTGACTTGAAATGCAGCGCTCCTTGAACTACGAACACCAGTCTCCCTTAGATCCTAGTCTACCTCCGAATGCAGCACTGGAAGAGAGGATGGGGGGGGGGGGGGGAAAGAAACCTGCCCGTGCTGCACTCCCCACCAGACACTACAAGAGGGGCGGTGGAACCCGGGACCCCCCACCCCAAATCCTGGGAAAGAGCCTCATCCTGGATCTTCCACCCCGTCCCGTTCCGTCCCCCACGAACAAAGAGGAACGGAACAGGCTCAGCCCCGACCGGTCCTGAGAAAGCGCCCCAGTGCGAGAGGCTGCCCGGGGGGTGGGGGAGAGAGAGCGAGGACGGGGCCAACTGTACGCCCGACCCGGCCTTGCCCCGCCGGGGCTCTCGGGCTCCGCGGCAGCAGCGCAAACAGAACCCGAGAGGCGAAGGCAAGGACCGAGGGCAGGAGCGGGGAGCGGGTGGGGATAGAAGAGAGAAGAGACAGACCTCTTGCCCCCCCCACTACCATCCCCCTCAGCTACACACTCACCGCCTCCGTCGCGAACCCCCACCTCTTCCGGCCTCGGTCCCTGCTCGGTCTTGTTTTCTTTCGGCCCCACTTCCGGCGCTCAGCTACGCTTCATTGTGAGCGATTGGGAGCCGAGGGTGTAACAGCCCGAGACGTCCGCCGCACTCGCGGGAAACAAGTGCTGAGCAAACCGAGGACCCAGAGATTTCCCTAAACTCCAGTCGGGCTCCCTCAGAGTCTCAGCCCCCTTTCTCTAAGTTCCGTACCTCCCGTACCCTCAGCCCTGACTTGCCAGGGCTACCACCCAGGCGGGAATTTCCCTCCGTCCTCGAGCAAAGTAGGAAAGTGTTTAAGACTCCCACCCGCTTCCCTACCTAGTGCTGGGTCTGACTCAGGGATCCGGTCTGGGTCTTCTATTACTTCATCCTGGGGTGGGGAGCTGCGTGCCAGAAGTATTGAAGGTCGTCGTCACAATCTCTCCATTCTCTTTTTGCCTTAGTCTCTGGCTCTCAGTCTGTCCAGCCTAGTCGCCTGATAATAGTGGGGGTCCCAAGAATGCTAGACCTTCTCCTTCCCCCACTCCTACTCTGCTCTAAATCGGAGGAAGACCTTGAGCTTTCGAAGGGTGGTATGGGTGGGTAACTCCTCCACTAGAAATAACTTCAACTCTATACCAGCATCTCTAAAATTACTGTTGCATCTATCAATTGAATCTTACTTTCTATTTTCTATATACATGTTAGATGCAGGAAAGTCTTGTATCTTTTCTTGTAGAGCCTTGCATCCATTCATTCTTCCTCCCTTCCTTCCCTCCCTCTCTCCCTCCTTTCCCTCCCTCTCTCTTTACCTCCCTCCCTTCCTTCCTTCCTTCTTTCCTTCCTCTTCCACCTTCTTCTCTTCTTCCTCCTCCTCCATCTTCTTTTTCTCCTCCTCCTCTCTCTGTCTCTGTCTGTCTTTGCCCCTTCCCACCAAGCAGATCTGCAATTGTAGAGGAGGCAGGGATTTTTTTTTTTTTTTAATCTCCGACGCTTAGCAAATAGCTTGGCACCTAGTAGGTACTTAATACATGTTTATTGATTGATTATCTAATTGTACAGTCTCTTACTGGATAATTTATAATTTATGGTCCCTGAATCTAGAGTATTTCCCAGAGCAATGAACGTCTCAATTCAATTCAATTCAATTCAATTACCTTTCCTTAAATACCCACTACAGCAAAATTCTGAGGGGTACCAAAAAAAAAAAAAAAAAAAAAAAAAAAAAAAAAGGCAGTTTTTGTTCTCTAGAAGTTTTCATTCCTTGGGGTGGATGTAGCTGGAACAATACATACACAGATAAATAAATACAAAAAATATCTGCAAAGTCAGTTTACTTGGGAGAACACCGGAGTTTTGTACCGGAGTGGAAGTGAGGTTTAGGGATCAGATGGTCCTCAAGTAGGAGGTGGTAGAATCTTGAATGAAGCCATAGATTCTAAGAGTTGGACGTGAAGAATGCCTACATTTCGGGTAATGAACAGCATTTGAAAAAGTCGAGAGGTGGGAGACAAAGAGTTTTGTGTGTGAAGAATAGTGAGAAGGCAAGTTCGGCTGAAGATCTGAACATGAATGGATTGAAATGTAAACAAGCATTTATTAATTACTATGTGGCCGGTACAGTCTTAAAGATAGGTTAGACACAAACTCACGTATTTGCTGTTTCCCGTAAGTGATATTTTAGACGCATCTTCCTCCCTAGGTGCAAAAACGACTCAAAAACTCTGGTCTTGGCTGGCTACCTTTAAGGTTCAACTCAAGTGCCACAAGTTTCTAGACGACTTTCCAATTCCCTTGGCTGTTAGTAGCTGTTGTAGCTGTTGTAGCTGTTGTAGCTGTTGTAGCTGTTGGTTACTTTGTAATTCTTGGGATGCATGTATGCTGTTTTATTACTTTGTATATGTTGTTTCTCTTTTGATGATGTAAACTCTTTAGGACACGGATTGTTTTATTTTTGTGTCTTCAGCACCTAGTGGGGTAATTACTGTGTGTGCTTGGGAGATGGAGGTTGGGTAGGACAAAGGATAATAAACTATGTTTATACTGTTGCCTTATAGAATTTTATCGGAATTTAAATTCGAAAGATTGTAAAAATAATCAAGCTAACAATCCACTTAACTAACACAGACAGTGCCCTTTAATAAAGATTCATCAGGGTATGGTGGGTTATACTTTGGTTTCTTACATTCTATTATTGAAGTTATTATTACAGCACAGTCACCACACCCGGGTCAGCAATGTTACTGGCTTAGATGAAATCTATTTCGAAAGCTCAAGGTTTGAGGAAAAGATCACCTTTAGTATTAAAATTTTAGTATTTTGCATTTTCTAAAAAATTGTATTTGCTATTTCTTAAAGCCTAGTTTCTAATAGACCAAAGGACTACTTTTGAAATTCTGGTACTTAAGAAAGATACGGTTTTAAAATACAATAGTGTTAAAGAAAAAGTTGGGCAATGTTATAATTGTTATACTTTTCCTTCAGATCATACTTGATAGAATAAAAAAAGAAAATAGTTTTACTGGAGTTTTTTAGCATCTGATGGAAATTTAAAATTTTTTTCTGAACTTAACAGCAAAATGAATCCATCATTTCCATTTATTAAGTAAAACTAAAAATTATATATAAAACTGTAGCTCTATTATAGAATTTGTTTTTAAATATATTATAAATTTAGAATATTTTTCAAAGTTATGTTATTGTGTTTCCTTTTGTTCTCTTCTGTATATTTAAAAAGAATGCTTCAGTGAATTATCTCTTCTTATTTCCTTTCTTGCTTATTTCCCATTTGCCCTATAAATCACATATTCCTTCCCTATTCTTATTCTCCCTCTTGTTCTCATACCTTTCCCCCCAATTAAAAAAAAAGAAAAACAAATCTCTTAGAAATTTTAAAGTCATATATGGGAAATTTTATTGAAAAGAGAATTTTTTTCTTGGGCTTTTACCCTGATTAAGAGGCAAAACTCAGGACAAAGAGTATTAAAAGTAGTTTATTTATTAGAATATAAAGGTAGCAATTTTTCTAATCAATGGGTGTAAGTGATGACTTCAGAGTGGGGCTACCTTTTATTGGTGAGTTTCATAATGAGATATAGAGAATTCATATAGGTCCATATAAGTAATTGGGGCAGCTACATGGCATAGTGGATAAATACTAAGCCTGAAGTCAGGAAGACTGGAGTTCACATCTGAACTCAGATACTTGTTAATTGTATGATCCTAGGCATGTCACTTAAGCCTGTTTATCTCAACTTCCTCATCTGTCAAATGGGTTGCAGAAAGAAATGGTGAGCCATTCTAGTATCCTTGCCAAGAAAACCCCAAATGGGATCACAAAGAGTCCCAAATGATTGAAAAATAGAAAATTTATCCTAGATATAGCTCCTCCTTTGTCTTTTTATATTCTCAGTGCTTGGAACACTACTTAACTGCACACTACTACAACTTAATAAATGTTGATTGAGTTTGCCTGGTGTGAAGTGAAACCTCTGGGTTTTTATTTGTATTTCTCTTATTAATAATTATTTGGAACATTCATATGGTTTGTAATTTTTCACAATTCATTTGAGAACTGTTTGCTTACATTCTTTGACTACTTTATTGGGGAATGGCTTTTTTGCTTCTCTTTTATTATTATTTTTAAAAATAGTATGATCTTTAATATTACAGTCTATATTTTCATGTAGAATGTATTGTGTAATAAGGTGTAAAGTGTTGTTCTAAGCCTAATTTCCCCAGACTGCTTTCCACGTTTCCCAAAAGTTGTTTTTAATCAAATGAAGAATTGTAACAAAAGTAGCTAATGTTTTCTGGTTGGTCTAACATTGATTTCCTGAGTCTATTTCTTACTCTACCTGTCTAATCGATTCTATTAATCTGTCTGCTCTCCCCCCTTTTAAATTGATAGTAATGATTTTTATGACTACTACTTTATAATGAAGTTTTGAGGTCTAGAAGTTCATCTTTACCTTTTTCATTATTTCCCTCAATATTCTAAAATTTTAATTTTTCCAAATGAATTTTATTATCAAGTTCAATAATGCATCCCTTTGATAATTTAATTAGTATAAGATTAAAAGTGTAAATTAACTTTGGCAGTATTGTCATTTTTATTATATTGGCATTGTCTACCCATGAGAACTGCATATTACTCCTCCAGCTATTTAAGTTCTCTTCATGTTTTTAAGGAATATTTTGTAATTGAATATATTCAAGTATCTTGCGTGCTTTGATACAACAAAATGTAGCAGCATTTTTTGTAATTGTAAAGAATTGGAAACACAGTAGATATCCATTGATTCAAGCATAGCTAAACAAATTGTGATACATGAAAGCAATGGAATACTAATATGCTATAAGCAATGAAAATATGATGAATACATAGAAGCATGGAAAGAATTACATTAACTAATGCAGAATGAAGTAAGCAGGACAACATATTCACTGACTATAAGAGTATAAATGGAAACAATGACCACCAAATGATAAAAAACCAGAATGTTATAAAATTACAAAGCATAAGCATAGCTCCAAGTGTAATGCCAAAGAAACTGAGGCAAGATAGAGATTAGAGAGTTTTTAATATTTTATTAATTGGAGAGTATAATTGACTGGACAGGACTCTCGTCTCAAAGTTTCCAGTGGTGAATGTGTGTTCTCAATGACATATATATGCACATGGCTCAGCTAGAAGGGTAGACCAAGGCAGAGGTGGAGTCAGAACTGTGAGAGTGGGAAGTTTCAGGGCCATAAATTTGGTTCTAGCAGGATAGGGGGGAAACTGGAAGCCAGAGTCAGGATATCTGAATAAACAGAAGTAAAGATGTCAATGAGGTATCCAGATAGACTTATCTTTTGGAATATTTACAGGGGGTTAGTGCCATAAATTCTTGAGGATAGAAGGAGTTAGGAGCCAGGAAGTCTGAACTCCCCCCATCTTGAGTCTTACATTAACAATTTATAACCTTAGAGCAAATGCCCTCATTCTTAATGAAGGGGGGGAGGGGTTGGTAACTAAGGGGACTGAAGCAGAACAGTTAAGGAAACTGAGGCAGAACAATTCAGGGAAATTGAGGCAGAACCAATTAGGGAAACTGAGTCTAGAACAATAAAAGAGAACTGTGGTATAACATAAGCAAGAGACAGTAAAATATACTGTGTATAACCTCTTTATAGAGGTTGGTGGTTCACAGATATGATATACTATATATATTTCAGACTTTCTGTTTTATTGATCACTTTTTTCCTTCCCAAATATTATTTATTTTATCAATTAGCCCTCTGGGAAGGGGAACAGAAGGGATACTGAAGGTAAATATTGGTGATGCAAAATATAAAAGCTATCAATAAAACCTATTAAATAAAAGACATTTTAATCTAATCATAGGAAAATTTAAAATCTAGTTACCACATTATATTTGGTTTTCTTTGAATATATTAGTAGAAGGGATCACTTAAAAAAATCTCTTAGTGATTAGTTCAGTGCTTCTCCTTGTGACTTGAAAAGAGAGTTCATGAATCTAGCTGAACCACTTATGTCAAAAAAAGGATTGTAAATTTACTAGGCAGTATGATGCTGGAATTTAGTCTTCTACAAGAGAAGGGAGTTTTCTACTAGAGCTTTGGGGTGTATCTTAAGAGTAATATAGGATGAGTAGGATGCTTTCAGAAAAACCTGGAAAGGCTTACATGAACTGATACAAAGTGAAGTGAGCAGAATCAAGAGAATATCGAATATAGTAACAGCAACATTGTATGACAATCAGCTGTGAATGCTTTAACTATTCTTAGCAATAAAAATGATCTAATATATGTCTCATGAGGAAAAAAAGCTATCCATCTTCAGAGAAAGAACAGATAAAATCTGAATGCAGATCAAAACATACTTAAAACATTTCTTCATTTTTGGGGGGGGGGTTGGTCTGTAATTTCTTTTACAATATGACTAATGTGGAAATATGTTTGTATGACTACACATGTATAACCTTAAAATTACTTCCCTTCTCAGAGAGGGAGGAGGGAAAGAAGTGAAACTTTGGAGTTCAAAATTTCAAAAACGATTTTAAATTTTTTTACATGTTATTGGAAAAAAATAAGAAAATTAAAAGAGTAACATAGGAAATTAGTAAATGGTTTTTGAAAAAATGAATGTATTTAATCTAGGATTTTTTTAAAATGTGAAGTTGGTTCCAAAGTCTAGAGGCAAGTACACAATTTATTGCATATACTTCATCAGGGATGATGCATCTAAAACAGGTAAAACCTGAAACAACGCAATGCTCTCTTCTGTAGAGCCTTGGAGTCAGCAATTACCGACTAAATCAGATCCAATTTTTTTTGTTTGTTTTCTATTAGTCAAATTTCCTAGCATGTTTCTTCCATATTCCTAGAAAGGAAGCATGATAATTTTGAAAGAGAATTGGAAGGTCGGGTGAGGAAGACTTTAGAAACATAAGATTTGGAGCTGTAAAAGGACTTTAAAGAGAATTTGGTCCAATTCTAATTTAACAAATGAGGAGAATAAGGCTCAGAAGGGTTATATGACTTGCTTATTGTTACATAAATATCAGAAACAGTAGCTTCTGGATCTGCTACTCTGTGACCTTGAGCAGTTCAATCCACTTTCAGTTTAATATGTATTTCAAGGGATAATGATACTAGTACTATGCACATCATAGATTTAGGAAAGTATTTTACTTCTACACAAAGAATTATGTAACTGTGAATTTTGACATACTATGTCAAGGACAGCTTATTAGGGGAATGCTAATCAACCTAAAATGTTCTCCCTTAAGCATGTCTCTTAAACATGCTCATTTCGAACCTTTTAAAGAAGACTGATAAGTAGCAAGCATTATTTGTTGTGGGAATAAACTGGAAGTCTTCCCAATAATATCAGAGGTGAAGCAAAGGCGCCCATTATTGTCACTACTATTCAATATTGTACTAAAAATGTTAGCTAGAGCAATAAAACAAGAAAAAGAAATCAAAGGAATTAGAATAGAAAACAAGGAAATAAAACTATCACTCTTTGCAGATAATATACTGGTAGAATCCTAGAGAATCAAAGAAAAAACTAGTTGAAATAATTAACAACTTAAGCACAGTTGCAGGATATAAAATAAATCCATATAAATCATCAGCATTTCTATATATTACCAACAGAATCCAGCAGTAAGAGATTAAAAGAGAAATTCCATTCAAAATAACTGTAGACAAAATAAAATACATGGGATTCTATCTGTCAAGAGAAACCCAGAAACTATATCAACATAATTACAAAATACTTTTCATGCAAATAAAGTCAAATCTGAACAATTGGAAAAATATTAATTACTTATAGATGGGCTGAGCCAATCAAAAATGACAATTTTACCTGAATTAATTTACTTAGTGTCATACCAATTAACTACTAAAAATTATGTTATAAGCTAGAAAAGAATTACAAAATTCATCTGGAATAAAAAGTCAAGAATATCAAGGAAATTAATGAAAAAAAAATGTGAAGGAAGGTTGGCCTAGTAGTTCCAGACTTCAAACTATATTACAAAGCAGTAATCATCAAAACAGTCTGGTACTCATACCAGAGAGAGTTAGTGGATAAGTTAAGAGAGAGTGATAAGTTGGTGGAATAGATTGGATATAATACAAAATAGCATCATATAGCGTTTGATAAGTGCAAAGATCCAAACTTTTGGATTTGATTTGACAAAAATTTCTAGGAAAACTGGAATGCAGTTGGGAAGAAATTAGGTATAAATGCCTTACACCATATACCATGCTAAGGTCAAAATGGGTACATGATTTAGACATAAAGGGTGATTCATTTAAATCATTTTTCAGTCAAGTCCAACTCTTCTGAATACCTTTTGAGATTTTCTTGGCAAAGATATTGAAATTATTTATTTCCTTCTCCATCCCATTTTTAGATGAGGAAACTGAAGCAAATGGAGTTAAGTGACATGTTTAGGATCACATAGCAAATAAGTATCTGAGGCCAAATGAGAACTCAGGAAAGGAAGTCTTTGTCTTGGCCTAGAACTATCCACTTTGTCACTTAGCTACCTATTTATCATAAAAGGTGATACCATAAGGAAATTAGGGAAGCATGGAATAATTTACTTCTCAGTCCTGTACACAATGGAAGAATTTATGATTAAATAAAAGATAGAGTACATTACAATATGTAATATGGATACTTCTGATTACATTAAATTAAAAAGGTTTTGCATAAATAAAAACAATGCTGCCAAGAGTAAAAGGAAAACAGAAAACTGGAGAAAATTTTTATAGGAAATTTCTCTGATAAAGGCCTCATTTTCCACCATATATAGAGAAATGAGTCAAAATTTTTGGAATGAGGCTTCCCCAATTGATAAATGTCAAAGGATTTGAATGGGCAGTTTTTAGGAGAAAAAATCCTATATAGTTATGTGAAAACATGCTCTCAATCACTGTTGATTAGAGAAATGTAAATTAAAACAACTCTGAGGTACTACCTTATACCTATAAGATTGGCTAATAGAAAGGATAAATATAAATGTTGGAAGAGATATGGGAAAATTAGGATACTAATGTACTGTTGGTAGAGTTGTGAATGGATCCAACAATTTGGAAGAACAATTTGGAACTATGCCCAAATGACTTTTAGCCTTTGATTTAACAATTCCACTACTAGGTCTATATCCCAAAGAAATAAAAAAAAGTGAAAGGATATACATAGGCAAAAATATTCATAGCATCTCTTTTTTTGGGTGACAAAGAATTAGAAATCAAAGAGATGCTCATTGAATGGGAAATGGCTGAACAAGTTGTGGTACATGGTTATAATGGAATACTATTATACTATAAAAATGATGAGCAGGATGCTTCAGAAAAAAGCTACAGGAACCGATGTAAAGTGAAATAAAAGAGACCCAGGAAAACATTGTATATGATGACAGCAGTATTGTATAATGATGTATGTAAATGTAAATGATTGTAAAGAACTTAGCTATTTTCAGCAATACAAAGATCTAAGACAATTCTCAAGAACTTGTGATGAAAAATGATATCTACTTCCAGAAAAAAAAACTGATGGAATCTGTATGTAGATTAAAGCATACTATTTTTTACTTTATTTTTAGTGGTTTATTTTTTTTGAGGGAATAGGGTTGTACAGCTACACCCAAAGAAAAAAAACACTGGGAAATAAATATAAACTGTTTGCATTTTTGTTTTTCTTCCTGGGTTATTTTTACCTTCTGAATCCAATTCTCCCTGTGCAACAAGAAAACTGTTTGGTTCTGCACACATATATTGTATCTAGGATATACTACAACATATTCAACATATATAGGACTGCTTGCCATCTAGGGGAGGGGGTGGAGGGTGGGAGGGAAAAATCGGAACAGAAGTGAGTGTAAGGGATAATGTTGTAAAAAATTACCCTGGCATGGGTTCTGTCAATAAAAAGTTATTATAATTAAAAAAATAGTTTTCTCAACTACAGGAAAAAAAACAATAGAGAAAGCTCTTCATGCCAATTAAATTGGCATCTGGTTGATTTATTCTCAAATCCTAACCAGAACAGGGTGAGTATAATAAGGTTTAGATTTAGGGAACCAAAATAAGATTAGGGTTTCTGGTGGTCAGGGAGTTAAATGATAAAGTCTAGTGGCAGGTTCGGGATTCAGGAAACCAAATGGAAAGGTTTGGCTCCACTGCAACCCCTTGGGATTCGGCACGAGAGTAGGGAATTTGGGGACTCCTTTCTGGTGGCGCAGAGGTTCTCTGTAAAAGAATTTGTAGACCTGAAAACATAGATTGAAAAAAGGTTTATTATGGGGGTTGGAAGTAAGGTTAGAAATCCTAAAAAGTTTATTATGGGGATTGGAAATAAGATTAGAAATCCTGACAGAGAGGCATAAAGTCTGGTTAGGGAAATAGGTGAGGGTAAAGAGAGGATAACACTGGAAAAGAATATTCCAGTGGACAGAGGCTTCTTGGCATCCCAAGCATGGCATAGCAAGCATGTTTGGAACCTCTGCAAAAAGAGGGTTTTAGTTTGGCTCTTTTATAATGGGAGCTTTAGCTGAAGGGAACTCGTGGGTGGAGTCCCAAGTTGGCTCATTTCTGGGTTTCAGCTTCAGCTGGATTTGAATTGAATTCAATGAGTTACAGGACCCACCTAAATGATAAGGATGAAACTGTTTGTTCCTTGGAGCGGGGTCCCTCACTGAGGTAGAGTTGAAGGAGATTTTCTCCTTTAAGGATTTTTAGAGTTTTGGGGTCCTCTCTTCAAGTGGGCCTTTGTTTTTGATGGTGGTCTGTGGCTTTTCCCCTTGAAATTCTATGGTATGAATACTAACTTAGATTCTATAAGAGAGAGAATACAATTCCAATGCATATAGATTCCAAGATGAAGAAAAATTAATATGATTACTGTATACATAAATGTGTATATACATATACATATATTTTTTTTTCCAGCAAGCAATATAAATCCTTTGTATTCCTCAGAAGGATGACACTGTTTAAGCAAACATATCCTTTTTACATATAAACAAAAGTCAAAGAAATTGTAAATTAGACACTTTGAAAAGAAATCTGTAAGTTGTAGGAGAATGGGTTATTCTTCACCCAGCATGAAGATATCCCATCAGAAAGGACTGAAGCCTGTGTTCCAATGGAAATGAAAGTGAAAGTCTTCTAATTTTGGCCAAGGTGGGATGCTGAGATCTTCTTACACTACAGATAAACTCCTCTCTGGTCTGGCCCTCTTCCCTTCTTCAGTGGCAGTCTTCTCATCAACAGACTCAAGGAGATCTAGGATCTTAATTTCTTCAACTTGGACATTGTCCCAGGGTCCTTGATCCTACATGACCGTTAGTCCCAAGGAAATTATCTTCCCACAGTCTTTCCACACTTTTTTCTCCACATTTGTCCCAGATGTCGGGGTCACTTAATCTATAGCTCTATCATTTCTGAGATTTGACTGTAGGAAATAATTAAGAGTGGATGAAACAACTTTCAAAACTTGAAATTGATATTGATGTTCTTTTTATTTGTTGTTCTGGAAGAATCCCCATTAGAGTTCCCCTTCAGTGCTAAAGCTCCTGAGGTGTTTTTCAGGTGTTCCTCTTGCCAATATCCTAGGGGATATATTGGATAGACAACTGGTCCCAGAGCAGGAAGACATTAGTCCAGGTTTGATCTCTGACACTTACTATTCTGTGAAAGTTATTTAACTGTTTTCTGCCTCAATTTCCTTATCTATAAAATGAGGATAATAATAGTCCTTACTTGGAAGGATTGTTGCAAGGATGAAATGAAAAAATATTTATAAAGCACTTAGCATAGTGTCTGGCACCTAGTAGGTACTATATAAATAGTGGTTATTATCGTTACTTAGACTTTACTATTATTATTATTATTATCATCATCATCACCATTTGTTTTTATATTTTTTGGGCTGCTTTTAAGGTAATGTATGAAAATGTAAAAGGTCTAAATTGTATAGATGATTTATTAGAAGAGAAAGATACTATTTGTGTCACAGAGAAGACGGGGAATGAAATAATTACTTCTGTGCTCAAGAATATGGTAGGAAACTGTCTATTTCTCAGAAAATTAAATGAATTCAGCTGATCAGAAAAACCAGGAAATGAGAGAATTGTAATATAACTTTTTTCATTGTATGCATAAATGAGGGCATGAGAGTTAGCAAGGCTCAAGATTGCAAACATAAACATTTAATTAAAAGCACTAATTAGACAGATAAATTAGAGAAAAATGAATTTCAAGTTGCTCCTCAAGTTCCTGAAGAAAAAAATAACTTGAATGTTCATATTAATATATGTTGTCATTTCTCTCTTTAGTGGGGAGCTAGGTAGTACAGTGAGTGGATAGAGTACGGGGTCTGGAGTTAGGAAACTCTAAGTCAAATGTGGCTTCAGATACTTATTAGTTATGTGATCTTGGACAAGTCATTTAATTTGTTTGCTTCAACTTCTTCAAATGTAAAATATTTTCCTCATCTTTATATTAAGGGCCATTTTTAAATTAATAACTTTTTATTGACAGAACCCATGCTAGGGTAATTTTTTACAACATTATCCCTTGCATTCACTTCTGTCCCGATTTTCCCCTTCCTCCTTCCATCCCCTCCCCCAGATGGCCTCCTATACATGTTAAATAGGTTACAGAATATCTTATATACAATATATGTGTGCAGAACTGAACAGTTCTCTTGTTGCTCAGGGAGAATTGGATTCAGAAGGTATAAATAACCCAGGAAGAAAAACAAAAATGCAAGCAGTTTACATTCATTTCCCAGTGTTCTTTCTTTGGGTGTAGCTGCTTCTGTCCATGCTTGATCAATTAAAACTAAGTTAGATCTTCTCTGTCGAAGAAATCCACTTCCATCAGAATACATCTTCATACAGTATCGTTGTTGAGGTATATAATGATCTCCTGGTTCTTCTCATTTCACTCAGCATCAGTTCATGTAGGTCTTACCAGTCCTCTTTGTATTCATCCTACTGGTCATTTCTTACAGAACAATAATATTCCATAACATTCATATACCACAATTTACTCAACCATTCTCCAATTGATGGGCATCCATTCATTTTCCAGCTTCTAGTCACTACAAACAGGGCTGCCACAAACATTTTGGCACATACAGGTCCCTTTCCCTTCCTGAGTATTTCTTTGGGGTATAAGCTCAGTAGAAACACTGCTGGATCAAAGGGTATGCACAATTTGATAACTTTTTGGGCATAGTTCCAAATTGCTCTCCAGAATGGCTGGATGTGTTCACAATTCCATCAACAATGTATCAATGTCCCTGTTTTCCCACATCCCCTCCAATATTCTGCATTATCTTTCCCTGTCATTCTAGCCAATCTGACAGGTGTGTAGTGGTATCTCAGAGTTGTCTTATTTCTCTGATTAATAATGACTTGGAGCATATTTTCATATGGCTAGAAATATTTTTAATTTCATTATCTGAAAATTGTCTGTTTATATCCTTTGACCATTTATCAATTGGAGAATGGCTTGATTTCTTATAAATTAGAGTCAATTCTCTATTTTGGAAATGAGGCCTTTATCAGAACCTTTGACTGTAAAAATGTTTTCCTGGTTTATGTTTCCCTTCTAATCTTGTCTGCATTAGTTTTGTTTGTACAAAAACTTTTCAGTTTGATATAATCAAAATTTTCTATTTTATAGGCAATAGTGATCTCTAGTTCTTCTTGGGCCATAAATTCCTTCCTCTTCCACAAGTCTGAGAGGTAAACTATCCTATGCTCTTCCCATTTTTTTATAATCTCATTCTTTATGCCTAGGTCATGAACCCATTTTGACCTTATCTTGGTGTACAGTGTTAAGTTTCCCAAGTTTCCCAGCAATTTTTGTCAAATAATGCATTCTTATCCCAAAAACATTAAGGGCCATTCTTGGAATGAGATCTAAGGTATTCTATGAGTTCATATAGTGCATATCTCCTGTGCCATTGTGTTTACTTTTGCTACTTAACTAGAAGCCATAAATAGTTCAAAGCAATGGAATTTACCTGGAAAGATATACATGAACAGTGAAATGAGCAGCACTAGGAGAATGTTGTATATAGTTAATTTCTTCCTTCCTTCCTTCCTTCCTTCCTTCCTTCCTTCCTTCCTTCCTTCCTTCCTTCCTTCCTTCCTTCCTTCCTTCCTCTCTCTCTCCCTCCCTTCCTCCTCTTCTTCTTTCCTTCCTTCTTTTTATTCTTTTTTAATTTGAATCTTCTTGTACAAAATGACTAATGTGGAAATGTCTTATATCCTTGCACATGTAAAAACCATTTTATATTGCTCACCATCTTAGAGAGGAGGGAGAGAAGGGAGGGATAGAATTTGCATTTCAAAACTTTTAAAAGTGCTTTAAAATTGTTTTAACATGTAGTTGGGAAAAATAAAATATATTTAAAATGCTTTGAATCACTAATAATAAGTGCAAATAAAACAAAATTCTGATGTATCACATTGAGCTCATCAAAAAAAAAAAAAAAGAAAAAGAAAAGAAGTAGTATAAGTAGAAAAACTTGGAGCATATTGGCCTTTAATTACACACATCATCGTAGGAATAGGAGGTATATATAGGAATTATGCAAGAGGAACACATAGGGAACATATATGGCCAAAGTACATGCAGAGGCAAACATAGATATGAAATAGATGTGATTGGAGTGGCAACTCATAACTTTCTGGTATAGCAGAGTTTCTGCTTTTCACTGGTGATATCATCATACTATTTTTTGCTACTTGTTGCTAAATATGTCTGTTCTCCAGTTTCATAATTGTTTCACTAATCACTGCTGGGCTTGTGATTGCAGAGCTTCTCCCTGATACCAGCATCTAGTCTTTGTCTCTACATGACTATTTTTGTTTTAACATTTTTATTTAAAGTTTTGGGTTCCAAATTCTGGCCCTTCCTTCCTCTTTCCTGAGATGGTAAGCAATCAGATCTTGCAAAACATTTCCATATTAGTCAATTTGAATAAGAAGACTCGAAGAAAAGAAAAAGAATGAAAGAAAGAAAGCGAAAAGTAGTATGTTTTAGTCTATATCCAAATTATATCAGTTTTTTCTCTGGAGGCGGATAGTATGCTTCATCATTAGTACTTTGAGATTGTTTTGGATCATTTTATTGCTGAGAATAGTTAAGCTATTCATAATTCTTCATTCTACAATATTGCTGTTGTGATGTACAACTTTCTTCTGCTTCTTTTCATTTCACTTTGCATCAGTTCATGTGAGTAATAGTTCAGATAAGTCTTTCCAGGAATAGAGGAGGCACTAGGGATAAAGAGAATGAGTTTAATTTTGAACATAATGAGTTTAAGGTATATTGAAACATCCAATTTCAGATGCCTGAAAGGCAGTTGGAAATGTGAGACTGGAGTAAGGAGTGAGGCTAGGGCTGGATAAATTATATATCTATGTAAATATATAAATCTCTCTCTCTCTATATATATATATCTACATAGAGATGATAACTGAATTCATAGGATCTGATGAGATCTCCAAATGAAATAATATAGAGGAAGAACGGAAGAACCAGACCAGAGCTTTAGAAGATGACTATTGTAAGTAGATGAAACCTGGATGAAGATGCAGAAAAGAGGACTGAGGAGTGGTCAGACATGTGGGAGGAGAGGGCAGTGTCATGAAAACCTAGAGAGAAGAGAACATCAAGGAGGAAAAGTCAAAGACAGTGTCAGAGACTACAGAGAGGTCAAGAAGGATGAGGACTGCAAAAAGGCAGATTTTGCAATTAAGAGATCTTTGGTAATTTTGGAGAGAGCAATTTCAGTTTAATGATGAACCTGGAAGCCAGATTGCCTAGAGTTTAAAAGTGAAAGGAAAGGATGTAGAGATCTTATTACAGATAATGGAGTTTGCCCTGGAAAGGGAGGAGATAGGACAATAGTTAGAAAGATTCACAGATGAGATGAGGGCTTTTTGAAGGATGGGAGCAACATAGGGATAATGGAGAAAGTAGAGAAACATTCAGTAGAAAGAAAGAGAACAAAGAATTAGTGAAAATAAAGACTTGGGAAGTTGGGATGGCAAAGCATCTGAACAAGAAATTTGAAATTCTTATATAAAACTTAGGTAAGTTCATTCCAGCCTGTATGAGAATGTGACCATTACCTGACCCTAGCCCATGAGTGTGCGATGTTCTCCTAATGAACTTAGTCCTTAAAACATACCACCTGTGCTTTGGCTGCTTTCCTAAGAGTTCAAGGAACTAGCCACTCCTTGGAGCACATGTGGCTCAGTGAGGGTTGGCTTCCTTCCTCATGTCAATTACTGATAATCTCAAAGCCTTCTTTGTTCTCCCACTATAAAGTTCGGCCGCTCCTGAGCCTCTTGGGAATCTCACCCATGGAGATGACGATCTGCCTGGGACTTTCCCATTTGGGACTCAGCCAAGACAATTTAGAGTTGGTGCTTCCCCGAATTGGTGATGTTTTCTTCATTTTTCTTTGCTGCTTTAATTATTATCCTTATTATTCTCTGTTTGCTTTGTATTATTTGCTGTATTAGATGTCATTATAAATAATCTATCCCATGTATTGTATAATTAAAATTTTAGTTTCGTTTTGATTGAATCTGAGAGCATCATTTATAGGAGCGAATCCGAACTTTTCCCTAAAATCACAAAACAGCATCATTTGTGCTTGTAGAGAGATTTGCCTTGGTAAGAAGAACTTCTTCATGTGAAGACAAGGATGAAGATAGAGATAGTGGTGGAAATTTTCTGGATGATGTAAAATGAGGAGGGAATAAAAAGGATCTCTTGGCAAATAACTATTTTTTTCAGTGAAATATGAGTCAAATTTCTCAGCTGAGAGAATTGAATGAGAAGGAATATGGAGATATTTAAGAAGGGCTGAAAAAAATCTGGGAAAACCCTTGTGATGAATAAAATAATGAATTGATTAGAGAAACATAAAAAGACCACATTGGTGTAGCAAGAACTCATTTCAGATTATACAACATAACTTTTTAGTGGACCTACTCAACACAATTTCATTTAGCAAGTTATGAATAGAAGCAAAGGCAGTAGATGGTAGGAGCAATCCAAAATTGGAATTTGGCAGAGTTTAATAAGTGATAGGAAAAGGGAGTAGAGAATAGAGAATAAAGGATAATTGAACTTCAATTTGACAGCAAGAGACAAAGAAGGGTAAGTAAGGAGAGGGTTGCTGTGCATAAGTGACAACTTGGGGAAAAAACTGAGTTATGGAGGGTTTGGAAGTCATAATGGGAATAAAGAATAGAATTAGTGACTGTAAGGCAGAGAGGAAGTGGAAAATAGATTGTGATCAGAGAAATGAATTCCCAAATTCATGAACATGAGAAATGGAACACTTTTGGGTGATGACAAGATCAAGAATATGTCTGTAGCTGAAGTGGGATGAAGAAGTAGGTAATAGGAAATGAGTAAATTGAGACAATGAAAAATTAGGATATTTGACAGAATATCAATATATATTTTGAAGACTCCTAATATGAGGACAGGGATTGGGAAGAAGCGAAAGACCATGAGCCCAGGCATTGAACTCATTGATGGAGGAAGGAAGGAGAGTTTTCAGGTCAGTAGATAAGTTACCAGAATATTGTTTGTGATAAATATAGATTGAATGAATCTCAAAATAGGAGAGATTACCAGTGATGGCATAAGAGGGAGATTTTGGAAGTAGTAAAGAGAATCAAGGAGTATTTCCATTTCTGCACTACAGCCAGTGAATTGGGGTTATGAACGAGTATACCTATGCAACATACTTATGAAACAGTCAGGGGATGATGTAGGGCTGGAGCTCAGGAAGGAGACTAGGACTGGAAACATACTAGAAATCAGATATTTAGAGATGATAGTTGAACATATAGGAGCTTACAATATAAACAATTGAGATAAAATAAAGCAGAATGGGAAAGGCCTGGAATAGTCTTGGGAGACACTTACAATTAGTGGGTGTGACATAAATATCCAACAAAAGAATCTGAGAAAAAATAATCAGGGAGGAGGAAAATTGAGAAGGAACAGAGTCACAAACACCAAGAGACAAGATAATATCTGGGAGAAAATGATCAACAGGTCAAATGTTGCAGAAAAGTCAAGGAGTATAACGATTGAGAAGACCCTATTAGATTTGACAATTAAGAGATCATTGTTAATTTTGGATAAAGCAGTTTCTTTTAATTGAATAATGAATCGAGAAGCCAAATTGCAAAGGGTTTAGATGAGACTAAAAAGAGAGGGAGTAAAGGCAATGCTTATAGTTTTTTCCAGGAGATTAACTAAGAAAGTGGTGAGAGATGTAAATGGCATTGTAGGATCAAATGAGTTTTTTTAAGGATAGGAAAAAGTCATATTTACACAAAGCAGAGTAGGAGTCAATAATTAAGAAAAGATTGAATATTAGAGAGTATGGATCATTATGAAGACAATCTGCTGGAGAAGATAGGATGAATATTCAAGGATACTTGTGGAAGGTTTGGCTTTGGTAAGGAAAATTACTACCTCATCAGAGAAAGTAATGGCAGAATCAGTGACATGAGGAAGAGGGGAGAAAAGGAACCTCTCAGAAAATGGTGTTATTTTTTTAAGTAAGGTCCTAAACTTAGAGGATATGGAAAGGAAATGGTATGAGGAGCTTGAGAGGAGAAAAGTTTTAGATAGTTACTATTGTGAGTGAAATAGGAAATCAATTAAGAAGGGAGATGAGGACTGCTTTGCTGCAGTGATGTCTCAGTTGAGATTATTTAGCATAAATTTATACTGAATCTAGTCAGCAAGTTTTAATGATTTCTTCTTGTTCTGTTCATTAGGACATGAATAAGACTGAAGGAGGTCAATGGTAAAAGTAATCTAGGTCTGAGATTTATTAAGGTAATATTGATGTTAGAACAAAGGATCAAGGTTTTCAGAAATGCAAGATAGAGTTGAGTTGCTTGTCAGAAGGATCAAGATTGAGAAAGGAGGAGAGTATAGCCAAAACAAAGATGATAGCCTGGGATAGTACTGAGGGATAGAAGGACTGAAGGTCATAGAGAGGATAAAGAGTAAATTTGTGGGTAAAGATTATAAGAAAATGATTTCCCAGGACAATAGTGGAGAAATACCCTTTGGCTATGTGAGTTATCTATATCAGGGCTTCTTAAACTTTTTCCACTTGTGACCCCTTTTTGCCTAAGAAATTTTTATGTGACTCTGGGTACCTAGGTAAATAAAACAGGTATACTAATAAAACATTTAATAATAATAAATCATAACAAAATTTATTTTAAAACCGTTCTTTGGTATAGATATTATTTTACCATTTATTAAAGATAAAATAAATTTGTATACTAATGAGAGGGATGTGCTTGTTTATTTTTACATAAAGAATTAAATCTTGGAGGAATATGTGATACTTTTTACTGTTGCCAAATTTTTCTTTAAGCTTCTACCTATTCTTTTCCCGCTACTTATTTAAATCTTCTTTCTTGAAATTAATCTTTTATTTTCCATGCTTCATTCCTCATTTCTTTTTTCTTTTCTTTTTAATTTTCACCAATTTTTAAAGCATAGTAGGTGCTTACTACTTTCTTAATTGTAGCATAGTGGGGTATAGAGCCTGTTTAAAGGCCTTATACATCTTGAGTTCATGTTCTGCCCCTGACATATATTAACTCTATGATCCTGGACAAGTTATTTAACTTTCTAGTACTTTGGGCATTTAAGACTATATAATGTAGAGAAGCTACTGACATTCAATTAATAGAGTATTTTTTTATCTGCTAATTTTCTGTCCCAATAAAATCATAGCACCAGTCTATATTCATATATATATATATATATATATATATATATATATTCAATAGATAGGACCACTAGCATGAAGGGTACTTTTAAATCAACTAGATGAGATACATTCATCTGGAGGAAGGTTGATCATTTTATCATGGGGGTAAATGGGATGAGGGTGGGTAGAGCTCATGAGGGAAATGCTTTACCTAGTAACTTCTGATTTTAACCAGTTATTCTTGTTAACTATATGATGAATTCTGCTTTGTTAATGTTAGACATGAAATGTATGTGCTTTCTGGACCCTCTAAATTTTAGTGCCAATTCAATCTCTCTATGACCCCGTTTGGGTTTTCTTGGCAAAGATACTGGAGTAGTTTGCCATGTCATTCTCCAATTCATTCTATAAATGAGGAAACTGAGGCTAAGGTTTCAATGACTTGCCCAGGGTCACATAGCTAGTAAGTGTCTCCAGTTAAATTTAAACTCAGTTCTTCCTGACTCCAAGGCTAATGTTCTATACATTCCCATCTATCTGCTGAGATATGGAGGGTGTTCAGGGGCACTGCCCCTCCCCTTTCCTTGCCATTAGGACTGGAAATTGAGTTTTACATACCATTGTGACACAATGAAGGATAGAAAAGAAAAACAATATCCAGGTGCCCACCACTCTGACTCCATCCTTGTCCAAAACTACCCTGGAATAGAATTGTTATCTTGCCTCCTGCCTAAAAAACCTAAGTTATAGTCCCTATCTATCCAAGAATGGTTTTCCTCCCTCAATTGATATGGCCTGAGCCACAATCCAAAGCTGTAAATAGCAAGTTAACTCCTCTCTCTCGGCTCTCTCTCTGAAGTAAAGACAACAGCGGCAAAAGGTTAGATTAATCACGTTCTTGGCTTTTGTATCCTGCTTGCAAACCCTAATTAGCTAAAACCCTATATAAGTTCCCTGCCTCAGTTCCTAGGACCGAATGATTTTGGACATGAGTCCCATCTAGTCAGCTAGCCTTAAACTCTCCACATTAAAAGGTTAAAAACTAATCTCTGTCTTGCCTCAATTTCCCTGGCATTACAGAGGGAGGATGAATATCTCTGATGTGAGATCTTGCCTAGCCCTTTTCAGTGTTGCTCATCCTCCTTTGGTGTTCATCTTCATCTAACTCTCATCATTTAAATCTAATTCATGTATAAGCCAAGATGTTATCCTTGTGATGTCATTGGTTCTCTTTGAGATAGAAGGATGAACAACACCACCAGTGGCTCCAAAAAATTAGCATCTCTAAGGGCTGTGTTCTGGTAAAACTATTTTTGTAGGTGGGTTAAAGCAGATTGATAATAACCAACAGCTTTCCTATTGGTTAATTAGGATGTCTACCCAAAGCATTTTGAAGATTTCCTCTAGCAGAATGGGCAGATGAGAACAATTTGTTCCAATGGACATGAAAGTGGTAGATACAGGTCCTGTGGAATGCTTAGAGCTTGGCTAGATATTGATGTTGACAAGGTTGTTCACTGCATCCTGGAACATCATTGGTCATCCTGACTTTTGTCTTGCCACTGGACTTCAACAACTCTGGGAGGGGGAGTGAGGCTGACAACTCTGCTTCACCTAAATTCAATTTACATTTAACTCAAAATATCATCTCGTGATGTCCTCTTCAAAAGTGAAGGATGAACAACAAGAAATTTTAGTGCCCATAGTTATAAGCAGTACATGAGGAATTTATGAAAACTTCTACAGTAACTTTAGCTCAGTATGTTTCAAGTTGAAACCTGACACTTTGATAGTCTGGTCTTAGCATTCTATAAAAATTAGAATCTAAAAGTCTTTGTTTTATATATCCAGGAGTTGGATAATGAAACATATATTATTTTCTCCACATTTCATACCAATAAACCAAACAGCAACACATAATTGTAGGTCTGGCAGGGATCATAAGAACTCATTTAATCCATTACTCTGTCTCTGGGAAGGAACACACAAATGTGTCAGAGAAATTGAAGTCTGCAGAATGGAGGGAAAAGGAGAAAGAAATATTATTTTAGATTTCAAAGTAAAGTGATTATGGAAAACAATGCTTGAAAAGAAAGATTGAAACTTTAAAATTTTGACTGAGGATTTTGGGAAAAATATACTTGTTTCTCTTGGGAATTTTTCTGTAAACATTTCATTTTCTTTGGGATATGAGTCATGTGTTGGACTCTCCTCATGAGACTGGGGAAGATTTGGGGCTTATTCTGGTTTTAAAATTCTTCTCTCTCTCTCAGTTATGAATATGGTTAAAGGAGATTCATGTATTGAAAAAGAAATCTGTGTTTCAGAACTTCAGTAGCTTGGAAACCATAGCTTTGTGTAAATTCATCTTTCATTTTGTCTGAGGCATAATGTTATGTCTACTTTAACCACAGTTCTAGATATATATGTATGTGTCTGGTGTCTATATCTGTCTCCATCTGAATGTGTCTGTATATTTCTGTGTCTGTATAGATGTGTGTTTTTGGGTGAATGAGTGTGTGTGTGTGTGTGTGTGTGTGTGTGTGTGTGTGTAAGGATGAGAGTGTTTCTGTGCTTGAAAGTGTGAGCATTTATTTTTCCATGTATTTATATGTATTCAATTGTCTGTCCATATGATATCTGTTAATTTCTTTCTGTGTGTAATAAGCATTTTTTAATGCTTCTGGGTGTTTTTATGTATGAATGCTCATGTATGTGAATGCCCAATTCTGTGTAAATTTTCATACATAAATGTATATGTATCTGTATGTTTGCATGTGTATTTATATATGTGTCTATGTGCATAGATGTCTGTGTGTATGAGTATTTACAGCTGTGTAAGCATCAGTCTTTGTATGTCTACATGAGTACATAAATGCCTTGTTCTGTATGTCTTACTATGTTAATACATATAAATGCTTGAGTATGCTTTTCTGAGCATATATCTATATGTTTATTGTTCTGTATGTAAGCACATGTATCTACATATGAGTCTTAGTCTATAAATGCTTTTATGTCTATTTTTTCAAGTGTGTTGACATATGTCTGTCTTCATGTAGGTGAAAATCAATGTGTATAATAAGTTGTGCCTATATGAGCAAACATTATATATTTGAGTCTCTCTATTTGTGTTGTTTGTCCTTCATTCTTGAAGAGGACCATGGCATGAGACAGGTGATGTCATGACATGCAAGAAATTGGATTTAAATGAGGAAGGGCTGTACAAAATCACCAGCCTTACTTTATCCTCTGGAGAATCTGGGTTCAGTGGAAAGATATAGATCAGAATGACTGGAGATGGCACTAGATACAGTGAGAGACCTTGATATGTTACACAGCTCACTTTGTTTGTTTTTTCCTTCCTTCCTTCCTTCCTTCCTTCCTTCCTTCCTTCCTTCCTTCCTTCCTTCCTTCCTTCCTTCCTTCCTTAGTTGGTGATTATGGAATCTATGGTATAACTAACTTCATTAGTTATCTTGAGAAATTAGAGAAAATTAGAAAAAAAGAAAAAAGGAAGGAAGTGATTTTTTTTAAAGGTAAACTATCATGTCAACTACAAGGAATGATCATTTAGAATTAGTTATTTGAATGTTTTGTTAAAAGGAAAATACTTTGTTCTGGTTTTTGCTCTTATTAACAAGGCAAAACTCAGGAAAGACAGAATTAAGAAAATTTTATTAAAGGTACATCAAGGTAGCAACACATTGAAAGTCTAATCATTAGAGACAAGAAGAAATTCAAGATGAAGCCAGATTTTATTGATAACTTTTGTAATGAGATAATGACATTTTGGAAATATCCATGTCAGCAAAGTGGAATGGCCTAATGTGTCTTTACCAATTGGCTATATATGCTGTTTAATATATAGGAAATGACCTTTATATGATGGATAGCAGGTAATACAAAAGATGCTGACTCAGCAATTCTTCTCCCACTATTGATTGACAAGCAGAATTGAGAACAATGGATCACTGAATCAGCTTAATTTTCAATAGTTTTATAATATTTACTTGTAGCTCCATCTGATCTTGATTTTTTTCTTTCAGAAATTCTTTTCGAATTCTTTTTCTGAGATTATTTAAATTCTCTCTTTTTCTGTCTGAATGTTTCTCTTTCTTTTATACAATTTTTTTTACTTCCTGTTCTAAGCGATTTATTCTTTTTTTCAATTTCCCCTTGAACTTTCATTTCATTTATAATTTCACTTAATTTCTTGATTCATTTCTTATAATCACTCTTGTAGTCTTTGTAGTCAAGGGAGCTTTTTTTTTTTTTTTTTTTTTTTTTTTTTAATGGTGTTAGGCTCTGCTTGAGGTGTTGGGTGAATTTCTCTCTCTTTATGGTGTTCCCTCTTGGGATTCCTTTCTTGTATTCATTGTTTTTGTTGTTTTCTTCAGTTACTTCATATTTGCAGGTTAAGTTATTGTTTTGGGATTTTGTGCTTGGCCCATTCCCTTGGATGGCTTAGGTAAAATTTATTTGCTCCTCTTCATATAGACTGGATGTTGCTACCATTGCTGATAGAGATGAAGTGGTTGGTATTAGACCCCATCCTCTTGCCTCAGTTCTCAGCTCCTATCTAGTCCATTTGTTAGTTCAGTCCTGGTTCTTGCCTTGACTGGACTCTATCTTCTTCTCCTTGTATTATCCCCTCCAAGGATTTGATACCATTCCCAGGTGTAGTGCTGATAAACTTCAGGAGAATGTTTGAGATTATACCTATTTATTTAACTTATTTTTAGGGAGATATAATAATTTTTAAATGACTTGCTCAGGGTGACATAGCTAATAAGTGTCTGAAGACTGATTTGAACTCAAATTCTGATTCTGGGGCCAAATGCTCTGTCCACTGCACTACCTCGCTGCCCCAGAATGTTCTGTCTGGAACCTCCTATTGCAGGCACCCAGAAATTAAACTGACTCTTCCTAGGACTACTAGTGATCATAAAAATGTATGACTATCTCCCTGCACAGTGACTTTTAGAGGTTAGTTCTGTTCTAGCTTTTTTTCTGAAAGATTAGTGTCAGGATCTACCTCCAGATTTACCATTTTTAGAGTTCATGATCATTTTCAGTCTCCCTGTGCAGGCTTCTCCATCTCTACCACTTTTTGGCTTCTTTACTTTGGCTTCCATGTTTAGCTTCTCTTTCTGGATCTGTGGATTTGGGGTTGGTTTACCTGAATTCCAGGTGGTTCCTTTTTGTTTTCTTTTAAATATTTTATTTTTCCCTGTTATGTGTAAAACAATTTTTTACACTTGTTTTTAAAATCTTGAATTCCAGATTCTTCCTCTTCCTCCCCATTACACCCCCACTGAGAAGGCTCATGTGAAATGCAAAACATTTCCATAAAAGTCATGTTGCAAAAGAAAACATTGATCTCTCCTACTCCCCAAAAAACTTCAAAGAAAAAAAAGAAAGTAAAAAAAATTATGCTTTAGCCTGTATTTAGGCACAATTACTTTTTTCTAGGTATGGATAACATTTTTTGTCTTAAATCCTTCAGCGTAATCTTGGATCATTGTGTTGCTGAAAATAGCAAAGTCATTCACAGCTGACCATCCCGCAATGTATTCCACAATGTACACCACAATGTACACAGTACATTTCACTTTGCTTGAGTTCATGGAAGATTTTCCAGGTTTTTCTGAAAACATCCTGCTTATCATTTTTTATAGAGCAATAATATTCCTTCATAACTCCATACCATAATTCATTCAGTCAATCCCCAATTGATCAACCTCTCAAAGAATTTCCAATTCTTTGCTCACGTGGTTTCTTTAGTACAATATCTCTCTTACTTTTCAACTTCTACCTCTCCACTTACTTATGCTATCTTCCATAATGATATCCCTAGAGAAATCCCAAAAGCAAAGGCTTCTGGAAGCTTTCTATGATCTCCTGGACTGAATGGGACAGCATGTTTCTGTTGCTTTTTGGTTTTCTTTATCATTGGAGTTTCTGGGGTCATTGAAAAATATTTTTTGAGAGTAATGTGACAGAACTGGGCTTCTCTAAATTCTTAGATATAAGTTCTTGCTCCAACAGGGGCACAATATCTCCTCTTTTGCTTTTCAGCTTTGACCTCTCTACTTACTCATGCTATCTTCCATAATGATATCCCTAGAGGGGATATCTAAGATATCTAACTAAAAGTTCTAAGCTTATTTCTGAAGGGATTTTTAAGAAGGCAAGGCCTCAAGAGAAAGGAAAGTCCTAGGGATGGAGATCAATCACAGTTTCCCTTGTCCCTTTGCCTTGCCTGGACGATGGCCCTCCCTTCCCACTGAGCTTGGGTTCTGATTATTATTAGCTAATATTAGCAACTCCCTCAGAAGGTTGTTATGAGGATCAAATGAAATAATCGGTGTCTGACACATAATAGATGCTATATAAATGTTTATTCCCTTCCTTTCCCATAAATATAATATAGTTCCTCCCCCAAAGAATTTGCATTTTAATAAGACCTACCTCCCAGAGTTGTTATAAGTATAAAATTAGATATTCATAAAGTGCTTTGCTAACCTTAAAATGCTATATAATTGCTAGTTTAAAAAAATCCCTTGAAAAGGCCTCAAAGCTCATCTCTAGAGCAAAGAGACTTTTGAAAATTCCTTGGCTTGGGGAAGTATTTCCTCCTTTCTTAGATAGCCCAGCCCTAAAAAGTCCTTTCAGTATTCTACCATGAGATATATTTTTCATCCTTGGGCAATTGTCCATTTTTGAGCAAATCAACTATTTTGCCTAGTTTAGATTTTAGGCTAACCAAGCAACAGCTATGTGAACTGCAAAAAGGAATATATTTTATAAAATAGATCCAGATATCAAAATAATTCTAATTTGTTCGCCTCAAAAGAGACAAAATGACTATCTGTGTCTGAAAAGAAAGAAAGGGAGCAAGAAAGAAGGATAGCTCACAAGAAAGAAACATGCTATAAAAAACTGACAATAATTATATAATCTTATTTATTAGAGAAAATGCCGAGGAAAATTTGGAAAAGAATTCCAAGGTGTTCTTTGGGCTTATTTATGGTTTATTATATTTATTATAGAACTTAAAGGTAAAAAATATGCTTTTTCAGAACTAAAAGGTAAGCGATTACTTTTGTTGTTCAGTTGTTTTCTGTCATGTCTGCCTCTCAATGATCCCATTTGGATATTCTTTGGTAAAATTACTAGAATGGTTTGTCATTTCCTTCTCCAGATCATTTTACAGAGTAGGAAACTGAGGTAAACAGGGACTTGTTCAGGGTTACATTAGCTAGTATCTGAGTCTAGATTTGAATTCTGAAAGATGAATCTTGATTCCAGGCCTTGCTCTCTATTCATTGCAACATATGACTGCCCAATTGATTAATTACTGAATGTTTTCATATTGGAAAATTGGACACATTTAAATTTTAATAACTTCACTGGTATTTAAATAACAAAAAGGAATTGATTTTCACTGAGATGACTTTTCAGTGTAAAGATTTCTTCATTCCAATGATTCTTCTTGTATTTAGATTATGAGTATTTATTGACTATCTCCCTTTAGTGTCCTCATTATTTGCTATTTGGGAATCTATTAATATAATATTTAATTTTGTCAAATCAACATAGGATCTTATTAATATATAATACTGCATTAACTGCATATGTATGCTTTATTATGTCCAGTCTCAAACATGTATTTTTGTTTCATTTTCAAGTAAAATGTGAATTGTTTAGTTTAAATTTCTTCAGTTTGATAAATACAAGTAAGGGTCTTTATGACTGAGTACTGAATAAAAGTTTGTTTAAAAGAAAAATCTTTGGATACACATCCACATGCAATGTTCTATGAACATCTATCATTTATTGATTATTCCATGTATGTGTTATATGTGACCTTTTTCCTAATAAAATTTAAGCTTTTAAGGAGGGCAAAAATTCAATCTTAGACCTGCAGTGTTAGAACAGGAAAGCATTTTAGTTATCATCAGTTTATTTCAAATTCCTTATTTTATAGCAAAAGAAACTGGGATTCAGAAAACTGAAAAGAGTGGTCCAAAGTAATCTAAAGTGTTAATAGAAAACCTGCAATTTCAAACCAGATCTCCCATTGTATTTTCTACTGTGCTTTATTTTGTGTACAGTCTACTACAGCATGGGCATGTGACAGGTATTCACTAAAAACTGACTGATGTGATAAATTTCATAATGAAGGATATATAGTTTTCCTATAAGGATTTTTAGAATTGTAAATTTTTTTGCTGAGTTACATATACTTACATAATATAAAGTACAGTTTTAAGATTGTATTTCTACAGCAACCGAACAAAAAATGTATAGTCTAAGAATGATATACCCTCATCCAGATAAGGAGTAAAAATAATGAGAGAGGAAGTATAGGAGAAAAGAGATATAAATCTAAGACAAATGCAAGAGAGAAACAAGGAAGTGGTAAAGAGATAAAAGAAAGTTTCAAAATGCAAAAAAGTTATGACAAAGTTCTTTTGAAGAAGCAGAGATTGGAATGGAAAGAGAGTGATAAAAAGAATAAAAATCATCAAGGGAAGATAGGAAAATACAGGGAAAACATAGAAGAATGAATATGAGAATTTTGGAAGCACATTTAAAAATTTCCTTTTTAGTTCCACTGAAAATATTAAGAAATAATATTTTCTCTAATCCAAAAAAACTCTTTCCAGATGTGTCTCCTTACATAGCTTAAATGGTAGCAATCAAAATGTCATTCTTAAGAAAATGGATTGAGTGATAACCAAATTTTGAACTAAGGGTAAGAAGATGAATTAAAGTTGAAGAGTTTTGCCTTCTTCATTCCTTGAAAGAATTGGCTTGATAACCTACTCATCTTCATTGAAAAAGGATTTAGATATTGATCCCAGGTAGAACTTTTGATTAAAGAAATAGCTAGTATTTTAACTTTTGCAAAGCACTTATGCTTATAACAACTCTGAGAAGTAGGTGCTATTAGAATATAAATTTCTTGAGGGTAGGGATTCTTTTTTGTTAGCTATATTTATGGGAAGAAAAAGGAATAAGCATTTAGTAAGTACTTATTATGTGTCAAGCACTCTTTCTTTCATTTGATTTTCACAACAACCCTGTCAGGTAGGTATTAATATTATCTACATTTTATAGATGAGGAAACTGAGGCATAAGACAGAGCTTGAATGACTTCCCCAAGATCTCACAGCTAGTAAATATTTGAGGCAGGATTTGAATCCAGGACTTCTCAGGACTCTTGATCAATCTGTAAGGAATATCCAAGTTCCTTAATTTAATAGAAACTTGTTTTGGAATGCTAATCCAAAGCTGTATTTTAATGTATTATAATCTTTTCCTTTTTCAAGATTCTTATAAATGTAACCTCAAATCATCTTGGCAAAGAATATTTATACAAAGACATGTTAATGTGGGAGCCACTATGCTGGTTTAGTTATCTCTTTCATTAAACTAGAAAATGATTGGATAGTGGATTAATGTTAAATAAAATGATTTTGGCAGACCTCTGTGTAAAACTCAGAGTAAAATATAATTTTTTTCTTTGAAAAAAAAAAGGTGCTGAGATAGAACAAAGGCAAAATGTTCTTTTTCAAGACAGGAGAGGGATATTTTGTTTTCATAGAGCAGTGTCAGCTAAAGACTCAATTCCAAAAAAGGTAAACAGTACATCAAATCTCATGGAAAATGAATAAACAACCAGCTAGAGCTTTCCAAACACTTGGAAGTATTGTGGCAGTTCTTGCCTGTTTTAAATTTCTGACCTATTAATTTAAAGGAGCCAATGGATTAACCTAGTAATTATGAATGCCTATATATGAGAGACTCATTCTAGCAATGAAGCTATACAATGTGTATCCATCTGGAGACCTGGCATGTGAGACTTCTCATTAAATCAGTGTTGGCAAAGAAGTGGCATATCTAAATGGGAAAGGAACAAGCATTTTTAAAGAATCTACTATGTGCCAGGCACTGTATTAAGTACTTTATAAATATTATATTTGATCTTCACAATAATCCCTGGGAAGTAGGTGTTGTTATTATCTCAGTTTTACAGTTGTGGAAACTGAGATAGAAGACAGAGAGGTTAAGTGACTTGACAAAGATTATGAGTTGGGATTTAAACTCAGATTTCCTTACTCTAGGTCCAATGTTTTTATCCTTGAGCTACTATTTGTCCCAAGAAATCAAGTAGGGGATTATTTTATTTGATCCTCACAACAACCTGTTGTAGAAATATCAGTATATTTATATAACATTTGTATATATAGAATTATTAATCTACTGATCAATTATGTTCATGTTTAACATTATGTAATTATATATTTAATATTATATGATCACTATTATTAATGCCATGTTTATATTAAATATATTAATATTATGTTTATATAATATATATTTGATTTTACATATACATGTGTGTATGTATGTGTATATATACACATATATATTTGTACATATATTTATATTTATAATAATCTTAATTAATAAACTAACCCAGTATAGTAGTAGGGTAACAGATGGACTCAGTGGACTTTTAGTTATGTGACCCAAATCACTTCACCCTGTTTGCCTCAGTTTCCTCATCTGTAAAATAAGATGGAGAAGAAAATACCAAATCACTTCAGTATCTCTGCCTAGAAAACTCCAAATGGAGTTATGAAGAGTCAGACGTGGGTAAAATAACTGAATAACAACAACATTGGTGGTAGATGTTTCCTCACTAGAAGTTCCTTTTACCAATGTAGATGTGGTACCACAAAAATGAAAGTATCTTATAATAGTGCTTTATGATCTGTATTGGTAGAGGAATATTCCACACTAGCTGTTCACTGTGGTGATGAAATCACAGATCCCTCATATATTAGCATATAATACTGTTATGAAAGTAGAATCAATTGGACTTGATAGCTCATTGAATATGAATGGTGAGAAAGTGATGATTCCTATGTTGCAAACTAAGGTGACTAGGAGGGAGGTGGCCACAAAAATAATGGGGAAGTTAGAAGAAGGAAGGCTATGGGGAGAAAGATAATGAGTTTAGTTTTGGACAGTTTAAGTGTCTATGGGCATCCAATTCAAGATACACAATAGACAGCAAAACTGGATCTAATGTAAGAGTTTTGCACAAGATAAATAGACTTGCAAATTATCATGATGATGTTGATAATTGATCTATGGGAACTGATGAGATCTCTAAGTGAAATAGTATAAAAGGAGATGAAAAGAGAGTATAAGATAGAACCTTTGGAGAGATTCACTGTGTAAAGGGCCAGAACCCTGGAGAAATGTACTTGAAACAAGGATTCTTACAACAAGGTGTTAACTCAGTGGAATTGATAAGACAATGGTTATCTAGTTTAGCATGTGAGTTCTCTAGTTCAGCATGGTCGATTTAATCCTACAACAAGGTGTTAACTCAGTGGAATTGATAAGACAATGATTATCTAGTTTACATATACTTAATACTTAGCATGTTGATATAATAGTTCTACAGTTGATGTAATTGCAATAGAATATTTAAACTGAGGAGAAAGTTAGCCACAGAGATTCTATCTTGGATCAGCCTTGTGGTGGCTCTCCTGCCTCCTGCACTTTGGCAGAGAAGACTTGACCAGCCTCTGGTGGCTCTCCTGCCTGCTGAATTCCTCTACTGAGACAAAGATCCATCTGAAGGTCTCCCAGAAAGCTAGCGGGGCCCCAGGCGAAGGTGACACACTGTGAAGGAGACAATAAAGACTTTGGACTTTATTCCTGACTGTTCTTGTGGTGCTTATTCTGCTGAAACCAAGGCCTATTTGGAGGACCTCCATAAAGCAAAACCAGAACATTACACACTGTTAGAAGAAAAGGAGGTCCAGAAAAGCAGACAAAAAAGGAGTGACCAGATAGGTAAGAGAAGAACCTGGAGAGAGCAGTGTCATGAATACCAAGGGAGAAGAGAGTATTAAGATGAAGAAGGTGACAGTATTAAAGACTACTGAGATATCAAGAAGGATCAAGATTGAGTAAAGATTGTTAAAGCTGTCAATTAAGACATCATTGGTAATTTTGGAGAAAGAGGATTTTATTGAGTGATGAAATCAGAAGTCAAGATCATACAAAAACAATGAGAAAGAAGAATAATATCTTTTTTAACAAGATATATTCCTATTTTCAACTCCAGCCTGGTCAGTAGAAGTTAGTATGTCATACAGTTCCCTACTCCATTGAATCAATCAATCAACCAATCAATTAAGTTTTTATTTACTACTTCTAAGGACACAGCTTAGCACTAAATGTGTGAAATAAAAAGACCTAGTGGAGCTTACAGTCTAAATGAAGAGTGAATCATAAAGTGAAGAGCTAAAAAGCAATTTATCAATATATCAATACATCAATATTTGTTATTATATATTTCATATCTGACACTTTTGAGCTATGTGATCATGAGCAAGATATGTCTTTTAGCCTATAAAATAAGAATTATAAAATGGGGATGATAATGCCTGTCATTTTGGTAGGGGACAGAAAATTAGCCAATATCCTCCTCCCCACTCATAAAATAATTGAAATACAATCCTCTAGAGTTGTTTGTTTTGGCTTTTTCTGACATATAATGGGCATAGGTATAAGGCTGCTAAAAATAAACTCATTGGCTTATATATATCAGCATTTCTGTCTGTTTGTTTTGTGGATTAAGCTTTACTCTATTTTGCTTTTTCTAACATTTTTTAGGTTGGGGAAGTTTGTGCAAAAATGACTACTCCATCAATTTGCTTCCTGACGTTAAAATCCTCATCTTCCCTTTTTTCTCTTTGTAACATTCCATTGTACTTATCCTGCTTATATATTCACCTTCTATATATGGTTACCTAAACTGGTATGTACTGGGCTCACAGACAGATGGATGCAGCCTGTGTTCTGAGTATAATTGCATTTTCCTATCTTAGCATTGATTAGTTATTGGAAGCAGTACCTACTCTTTGGATTCCCAGATAATTTTTGTCACACTTCCCTTCTTGTTTCTTACACTTCATTTTCATCCAGATACTTTGTAATTCAGTGACACGGACCTCCTTGTTATTCCTCATATAAGACACTCCTGATTCTGTGTTTTTACCGGTTGCTTGTTCTGGAATGCTGTCTATTTTCATCTCCATCTCTTGACTTTCCTGATTTCCATTAAATCCCATTTAAAATTTCACTATCTGCAAGAAACCTTTCTCACTCTTCCTTAATGCAAGTATCTTCCCTCTGTTGAAATCTCCAGTTTATATTGTTTGTATATCTCCCTCATTAAATGGGGAGCTGGTTGGGGAGCAGGGACTTGCTTGTACCTGTAGTGATTAGCACAGTGCTTGTCATGTAGTAGACACTTAATACATGCTTGTTGATTTGACAACTTAATTTAATTTTTTGTGTTTTAAAAATAACCCTAGAGCTATGAATAAATGTTGCACTTTTAAAATAGAATAAAACTTTTTTTTAAAATGTAAAAGCCATTCTTATTGGTCTGCTTTACATCTCTCTCCTTATTTTGTTCTAACTGTATATTCTTTGGTCAATGACAATGCAGGTGAATGGATGGAGAAGATTCAGAACTTGAAGATTACAGCTGGTGACATTGTTTTTTTGTAAAGAAGGAGACCAGGATACTGCTTGTTATGATGAATTTATAGAATGATGCCTTTAATTTGTAACTTTGATATCTACATAAGTTCCCTATCATCACTTCATTTGAGTCACATTTGGTCACATTTACTAGATGGAAATGCTGTATATTCTTGGACTGAGAATTTGTTTACTTAAGTCTTGGGGTCTGATTTGCTTAAATTTGGTTATCTTGGATTTGAACTGCAATTTGAGGATTCATTTCTAAAAATGGGAGCTAAGTAGAGAGATTTCTAAAAGGACTAAATAGTGAAACAATGAGATGAATATAGTCATAGGTCAGGTCCTTCCCAACTCCAAACCTAGCCAAATAATCCCCAAAGATTGTATCCATGAAGAAGCAGGGATTGAATCTGTTAGCAGTTTACCAAGAGGCCACAGGGGATGAGGGAACCATTTGATTTGAGAGGTGGTAGTAACTGGAGGCAATGAATGATCAGGGAGAACTTCTGGGCTCAGCTATCTAGACAAATAGCTAGCATCCCTGGAAAGAAAAGAAGCTATAGTGATAAGGTAGTAGTAGCAAGGACAGGGACAAAATGTGGAGGAGCAAACATGGTTTTTCTTTTCTTTGTATGTCTAGTGCTTAGCACACTCAATTTTGCCTTCTAGTACTAGCCTGAAAGGTAGTAACCTAAAGGTCAAAATTTTTCTTTTTAGAGATGCCCTAAATCCTTAAGGTAAGAAGAATTATCCAGTGGTATGCTGATAAAGGAGCTGGAAAAAGGCTCACTAGAAGGTAAAGAGTTTGTAACCTTTGTTCCAAACTCATTGGAATGAAACTCTTTCCTTATTGGTAGAAATGAAGGCCCTGCTCTGCGATAAGCAAGGCAAAACTAGGAAGATGAGAACTTTAGATTCTCAGCTATCCTGGAGTAGATTTAGGTACTCCTGGGCAGGACAGATAGGACATTATGTATAAAAATCCATGCACATTGCATATTAACTTAGTTTTAAAATATAATACTACCTATCTTTTATTGTGTTTTTATTTATTTTATTAAATATTTCTTGACTCTATTTTTATCTGGTTTTAGCTGCATTCAGAAGTGTTGTGGGCAGAATGTGGTTTACTTGCTCATCTTTGACATCTTTGCTCTGGGCAATTCACTAAGATTATAAATTGCAGAAGTATTGACTTTCAATGGTAGAAAAAACTTAGTAGGAGACCCAATAAAAATGAAATTCTAAATGTAGTGCCTTTTTCTATGGGCTCTTTTTTGGTTTTCATCACCAGTAGGATGTTTTGTTAACATTGGTATTTTTAAGGGTAGCATAGGTACCTTTTAAGGTGATCTTTTATTTATATCTGTAGAAATCTAGACTACATAGAAGTTTCCAAGAAAGTAGAACCACAGAGAAGTGTGTAGATATGCATATGTTTAACCATGACAGAAAAATAGGCTGGCAAGGATATTTGGGAAAATTGGCAAAAAACATAGATAGAAAAATAGGGGAAAAGAAAGAGGGTACTTTGGATGGGGAAGGCTTAAAACTGATAATTTTTCTTTATCTTTTTCTATGTATGGATCAATGCAGTCAGCTGACAGGAAATTTGCATAGTTTGTTTCTAGCAAGTATAAAATGAACAAAATTTAATTAAAATATATTTGACATTTTTAATGTGATGTTTTTCCAAAGAGTATGTAAATTTTTCATTTCTTTGAAAGCAATCTCTGTTTCTTCCTTTGGTTATTTGAAAACTAAATAAATGAACCCAATCATGTCTGTAGAGTTTATTCCAACTCTGACAATGACAATGCTGAGAATAGTAGGTTAAATTCTTATTTAACTATGGCTGCTAAGCCAGCAGAGGGAGCAGTATGAACATTATTAAGTCCAAATAAATCCTTTACATTCTGGAACTCCAATGATCTGCACAAACAAGGCAATACCCATGCACTTTAGATAGTAGGATTTCATTTCTTTGGGATCAATAGACATGTGACCAGATGGTACCTTAGAAATCATTTGCTACCTGGCCACTTATGCCTTAAGTGGCGGGGCTTGGATTTGAACCTAAAATCTTCTGACTCCAAATCCTTTGCCTTTTAAGCACAGTTAGATAAAAATTTGGAACTACAGTTTAGCTTTCTTAAACTGTGATTTCATGCAATAACATTAGAAATCATAAGGTTGCAGGGACCTTAAAGATCCTCTGATCATTGATATATCTCTTTGTCTGAGGCCAAATGCAAGCTGGCCCACAGTGAAAATTCTGATTATGGAGAGATGAATCAGTGAGAAAACTTTAAAACACAATAATATCTTTGAACTAATTGTTTTGAGGTTAAATTGGCCTATAGGAGCCATTCCAAGGATTGTTCACTGAGAGCTCTCTTGAAAACTTCTAGGTACATGGAATTTCAACATTTGTTCCTCTGTTTCTGGCCATATGGTGACATAGTCCTGAAAAGCCTTGTCCACTTGATATGGTACAGAAAATTCTTAGTGCTTCTTTATTCCTCTATAATCCTGTGACTATGGTAGGGGGTGGGGAGATCAGTTCTGTTTGCTTCTCTTCAAACTCCAGAGGGCATCATGGTCTCCCAGTCTTCCAGTGATAGGTAGGACATAGACTTGTCCTTTCCATCTTAAATGCAACTCTTTTCATGTGACACCTAGAATTGGAGATCCCACCAGGTAAGTTGCAATTAGACCTGGCTTCCTTTTTTGTTTTATGTTTTCTTTCTTCAGTAAATGACTTTGAGTGAAGTAATCAAACATTGATTGCATCGTTGATTGTGCTAAGCACTAGACATACAAAGAAAGGAAAAAACATTTCTTGTCTTCCAGATGCTCACTTTCTAATGATGGAGCCAACAGATAAACAACTATGTAAACAGGATATACTTTTGGAGAACAAAGATTTTAGACTAGGATATTGCTGTAGCATTTTCTCCCTTAATATTTCCTAAAATAAAAAGGTCCAAATGAATATACTCCCATATTTCCTGCTCTACTTTTCCTCCCATTCTGTGCTGAGCACAAACTAATCTCAAACATAATCTGTTAATTCTAGAATCTCACGTTGTGATTGGTTTTCTTGTTCTTACAACTTAAATTTTGCTTACCTCTCTAAGCAGTGAAGATTACCATTTATACTTAAGGATCTAAGTTGTACTACTTGTCCTCTTAGAAAAATGAGAATATTTAGAAACAACAAGCTGTTATTGAAAAGGAGTATTTATTTTTGTAACCCTTGACATAGTAATCCATCTTCTTCTTTTCCAATTTTGGATTCTCCAATAATATATCAATAAGAGCCCCATTTCCAATTTGATTGCTAGTACCAAGAACCATGGTTATATCTATTCCCCTACAAAAAGCTTCATTTATAATAAACAGCATGGCTATCAGTGGTAACAAGTTGTACAGCAATAATTATGGGCATTTGGATCAGTATGCATACCTATTAGATCACTTCTTTGAGAAAACATTTGTGATTATAGAGGTAGGAAGGGACAGGCAAAGGTAGATGGCAGCAGTTAAGCCTTTCCCAGTATTCACTAGCAAATTAGCCATCCAAACTAACCACAAGAGGTTAATTTACCTTATTTTTAATCCTGGCAGTAGTTTTCTGCTCTGAAGTGGAAGACCTTCTCTGAGATGTTGGTAGTATAGTTTCCCTGATTTTTTGTTTCAAAGTTTTAAAACAAAAGTTATTTTAAAGTGGGATCCAGATTGTTTGAAGACTTTGACTTTAGTAGCAGTTTTGGTGTTTAACAGAATCTGGTTACAAAGTAGGCAGTTTGTGTGTGTGTGTGTGTGTGTGTGTGTGTGTGTGCTCGTGCATGTGTGTCTTTGATTGCTTTGGAGTTTTCTTTGGTAGTAAGGTAAGCTTGAACTCATTCTGAAAGCATATCTACCCTAACAAGAACATCATTATAATTACAGCATTTGGTCATGTGAATAAAATCAACCTGTTTGTTAACAAAAGGACTCATTATGTTTGCTGCCATCTTCATCTTGATGGGTTTCCCAACATTATGTACCTGTCAGATGAGGCAGGTATAGCAATTTTGTGGGGTTATTAATGGAAAATTTAGAACTTAGCAACCAGTTTTGGAATGCAGCAACACTAGTTTCCCTGTTGCTCATGTGCATTATGCCCTGAAGCACAGAAGCAAAGTAAGAAAGGATTACTTTAGGGGTAAATGGTCTGGTCTTGTAGAAAAGCCAGGACTTGTAAACTGGCTGATAGATATAGCCTTCTGCTCTGGCACTGAACCTTCTGGGTCTCTGGACTTCAATCCTTCTGCCTTGAGGAACTTTTTCCACCCAGTTTTGAAACTCCGGTCTTAGTGACAATCTATTCTTTATTGGATCAATGATTGCAAATTCAAGTAGTCTACTGTTATAGTTAGACTCAAATCAGGTAAAATAAAAAGGGACCTTAGTGAATATATTTATAAGAATCCACTCTAGTCATCCTCTTTCTAGTTGCAAATGCCTAAATCTAAAAGTGAATAGGATCAGGTTAGGGGCAGTAGTACCACTTGGTAGTTAAACATGTCAAATTATTTTAATGATAGTAGGTTTGCTTGATTTATATGTCTCTTCTAGTATTTTTCTATTATAAATACTATCTTGATTTTTAGATAAATGCTTTTGATAGCATCAGGGAAAGGTTCTTTCACTGCTGTGCTGTTCAATTTTTTAAAATAACGAATATATGCTATACTTTATCAAAGACCTTTCTACATCTATTGATTCATATGTATTTTGACACTGCTTAATATTTGTTCTAATGTTGTTAGATTTTATTGTGCTAAGTTTTAAATTATTTTTCTAGCGTTGAATCAATCATGTGTCCCTGGTATAAACTCTACATGATCATGATGAATAATGTTTTGGTGTACTCCAATAATTTATTTGCAAGAATATTATTTTACATTTTTATATTGATATTAGTAACATTGCTATCTATTATAGTATACAAACTCATGGTATTTTAAAAATCCAGTTTTTTGTTTTGCTTGTTAGTTTTATTTTTATTTATTTATACTTTCAATAGTATTTTATTTTTCTTATTGCATATAAAGATAGTTTGCAACATTCATTTTTGTAACATTTTGAGTTTTTTTCTTCCTCCCTTCTTCCCTTACTTTGCCCCTATCCAAGATAGCAAGCAATTTGATATAAATTATATATGTATAATCATTTTAAACATATTTCCATATTAATCATATTGTGGTTAGTTCAATTTCTAAACACAGTGCTGTTGGTTTTCTGTCCCTGTTATGCCTACTTTTCCTTCTTCTAATAAAGAAAAATTGAGAATGGACTAGGCTACAACCTTGTGAGATCTCAAGAGATTCGAGGAGCCTCCAGAGATCTAATGAAGGAATTCCTTGGCTGAGTGAGTAGCTGAGCTCACTGTTCTAATATAATCTGAAGAAATGACCTGTTTGATTCAATCTCCAAATGGATTAAACAAATGTTTTCTGTACATTGCTTTAAAAGTTGGAGCTCATCTTGGATTGGGTGAGCAAATATAATAAAGATGACAATACTACCTAAACTAATCTATTTATTTAGCGCTATACCAATCAGTATCCCCCAAAACTATTTTGATGACCTAGAAAAAATAACAACAAAGTTCATATGGAAAAAACAAAAAGTCAAGAATTTCAAGGGAATTAATGAAAAAAAAAATCAAATGAAGGTGGCCTAGCTGTACCAGATCTAAAATTATATTATAAAGCAGCGGTTACTAAAACCATTTGGTATTGGCTAAGAAATAGACTAGTTGATCAATGAAATAGGTTAGGTTCAAAGGACAAAACAGCCAGTAACTTTAATTATCTAGTGTTTGACAAACCCAAAGACTCCAGTTTTTGGGATAAGAACACATTATTTGACAAAAATTGCTGGGAAAATTGGAAATTAGTATGGCAGAAACTAGGCATTGGCCCACACTTAACACCCTACACCAAGATAAGGTCAAAATGGGTTCATGATCTAGGCAAAAAGAATGAGATTATAAATACATAAATTGGAAGCGCATAGGATAGTTTACCTCTCAAACCTGTGGAAGAGGAAGGAATTTATGACCGAAGAAGAACTCGAGATCATTATTGACTACAAAATATAAAGTTTTGATTATATCAAATTGAAAAGTTTTTGTACAAACAAAACTAATGCAAGCAAGATTAGAAGGGAAACAATAAACTGGGAAAACATTTTTACAGTCAAAGGTTCTGATAAAGGCCTCGTTTCCAAAATATATAGAGAATTGACTCTAATTTATAAGAAATCAAGCCATTCTCCAATTGATAAATGGTCAAAGGATATGAACAGACAATTCTCAAAGAAATTAAAACTATTTCTAGCCATATGAAAATATGCTCCAAATCATTATTATCAGAGAAATGCAAATTAAGACAACTCTGAGATACTACTACACACCTGTCAGATTGGCTAGAATGACAGGGAAAGATAATGCGGAATGTTGGAGGAGATGTGGGAAAACGGGGACATTGATACATTGTTGGTGGAATTGTGAACACATCCAGCCATTCTGGAGAGCAATTTGGAACTATGCCCAAAAAGTTATCAAACTGTGTATAGCCTTTGATCTAGCAGTGTTTCCACTGGGCTTATACCCCAAAGAGATACTAAAGAAGGGAAAGGGATCTGTACGTGCCAAAATGTTTGTGGCAGCTTTGTTTATAGTGGCTAGAAGCTGGAAAATGAATGGATGCCCATCAATTGGTGAATGGTTGAGTAAATTGTGGTATATGAATGTTATGGAATATTATTGTTCTGTAAGAAATGACCAGCAGGATGAATACAGAGAGGCTTGGCGAGACTTACATGAACTGATGCTGAGTGAAATGAGCAGAACCAGGAGATCATTATATACCTCAACAACGATACTGTATGAGGATGTATTCTGATGGAAGTGGATTTCTTCGACAAAGAGAAGATGTACCTCAGTTTCAATTGATCAAGGATGAACAGAAGCAGCTACACTCAAAGAAAGAAGACTAGGAAATGAATGTAAACTGCTTGCATTTTTGTTTTTCCTCCCGGGTTATTTATACCTTCTGAATCCACTTCTCCCTGAGCAACAAGAGAACTGTTCAGTTCTGCACACATATATTGTATCTAGGATATACTGTAACCTATTTAACATGTATAGGACTGCTTGCCATCTAGGGGAGGGGGTGGAGGGAGGGAGGGGAAAAATCAGAACAGAAGTGAGTGCAAGGGACAATGTAAAAAATTACCCTGACATGGGTTCTGGCAATAAAAAGTTATTAAAAAAAAGAGTTGGAGCTCATTCTTCACAGGGTTTGGGGTAACAAACACAGGGAGAGGAGGACACTATGACTCATTTTAGGGAAGGGAGTGTTTTTGATCTTTGGTTCTTGCTTAATTTTTCAGCTTTATAAAAGCTAATTATATCATTTAGTTAATTAATGTATAGGAGATTTCAATTGGAAAGTAGTGGTATCTGTAATATTGAGATGATATTAATTGGCACTGGATAAAATGATATTGAAGAGAATAGTGGAGAATGGAGATGGTGGAGGATTTGAACTGTTAGTATTAGTAAAAACACTCTGATCACTCAGGAGTATTCTGAGAACCTGAGGGTATGTTATATCCATTTGTTGTCTGGTACCACAGCCTCATAATTAGGATTGGAAGAATCAGTATAGAGTCCTTTATGCATACAAATAAAACATAAAAAAAATGCAAGATATTTTAGAAAGGAGAGCATCAACTGTTGGAGTGGATTAGGAAATCCTATCTAGAAGCCATTGCTTGAACTAAGTCTCAAAGGAAGAGAGGGATTTGATCTTTGACCTACTCATTATTTAGAATTTAATTTTTTTAGCCACCAATTAGGTCTGCATCTTTTGTTCATATTTTATTTATTAATTGCAATTTTATTGCATTACAGTCTGGAAGTTGGTTGAGTTTCTGCACTTCTTTTGTGTTCTTTATGCCTTTGCTTATAATTGATATTTTTGTGTGTAAATCTCACACAAGCCTAAGAAATATGTATTGTCCAAGATGCCTCCTCAAAAACCCATTAAATCTAGCTTTCCCAACATTTTGTTCAAGTCTATAATTTCTTTCTTATTTATCTTTCTTTTCTGTTTCTTAAGAGAAAGAGAGAAAAGCATTAAGGTCTTAAAGATTTTATGTTTTCTATCTAATCTTTTAAAAGAGCAGCTTAAGAAAACAATGGAAATTGTATTGATGTCAGGAGGCAATGGTATATTTGAACAGAATTGTTGAGTTGTTTAAATTGTGTCTGACTCTTTGCAACCTCATTGAGGTTTTCTTGGCAAAGATATTAGAGTGATACAGAAGTGAGTGCAAGGGATAATGTTGTAAAAAAAATTACCCTGGCATGGATTCTGTCAATAAAAAGTTACTATAATAAAAAAAAAATAAAATAAATGAGAAAAGGTTTTGGCAAGGAAAAAAAAAGATATTAGAGTGATTAGTTCATTTTACAGATGAGGAAACTGAGGCAAAATGAGATTAAATGACTTGCTTCAGGGTCACACAGCTAAAAAGTGTTTGAAAGCAGATTTGAATTTAGGAAGACTCATTTTCCTGACTTCTGACCTGGAACTCAATCCACTGTGCCACCTAGCTGCTTGTATTTGCATAGAATGAATATTTAATTGTCTAGGTATGCATTGTTCTAAACTTTTTTTCTGGACTCCTTATTGCTAAATGACCTGAGAACAGAAACAGAGAAACAGAGACCCCAGAAAAAACCAGAAAATTATAAGATTTACAATTCATTTTACAGATAGGGAAAAATAAGGTTCAGTCTTATCCAAGGTCACACAGAAGATTTGTGATTTAATTCCATGTTCTCTGACTACAAGCCCAGTGGATTACTTCTGTGTTGATGCTCTCTTGGATATTGATGAAAGTTTGTGGAGGTTGATTTTTCCAGTTGTAGAGGTGTAGAGAATAGAGAATGGGTGGAGTGATTAGGAATATTGTCCTGAATTCTAGAGCTTAATACAATGAGATATTTGGCTATTCATTTTGTTGAGGTTGGGAAGGGACCTCAAAAAGTTGGGGGTCACAGAGTTGTGAGGTGTCTCAAAAGAATTTGCAAGCTTGAACCCATATCCAAGTCAAGGGGCAAAGTTTTTTGTAATTGTAATGCCAATTGAAGTGGGCTAAAATCCATAGATTTTAGCAAAGAACCTGGAGGAAGGAGACAAATTTATCCAGTTCATATCATTGATATGCTAATTTTATGGCGTAGATAGACCTGAGGAGTGGTCTCTGGAATTTGGTTATCAGTGGCCAGCAGACCTAGAACTATCCTAAAGCCACAAGACCTTAGAATCATTGACAGACAAGATTGTGAAAATAACAGCATCCTAAGATTAGAGAGTCTCGGGATGACTAATATATCTTCCCTAAAATTTAAAGGAAGAAATATTATTATAGGCAAGAAGACTTTTACAATCATTGACAGAACAATAGCATTCTTAGATCAGAGGACCTCATGAGATCATAGATTCCAAAGCCAGAAGATTAGAATCACTGACAGATTGTTAGAACAGAAGCCCTTTAAGATCAGGGAACCTTAAAATTATAGCTGTCTCCCCTAGAAGTTATAATACATCATTTCCCCTCTCAAGCAATTTACAACCTCAAATTTATTTAGGACAAAGGGACAGAGATCTCATCTTTTGGAGCTGCTTCATGCTAATAAGGGGCTGTTCTTGACTAGTGGGGTGCAGACTTAGGAGAGGAGGCACACAACTTGAAAATGGCAGCAGCAGCATTCAGGGGTCGGAATTGGAGTGTCAGAATTAGTGGATGATATTCAGGGTGAATAAATAGTTGGAAGTTCATAGCTTGGGGTCTGGAGTCTGGAGGAAAAAACAAGGAAGGTGATGTAGAAGCATCAGGAGTGAGTTTGCTAGAATAACTTTGGAATAGATATCCTACAATGGAGGAAACAAATCTACCAATTGGAATATTAGTTCTCTGGAGGTTATGAAGAAGCTTCAAGGAAGATGGTGTAGTTTACTAGAATAATTTTGGAATGGATATCCTACAATTAACATGTGAGTAAGAGATCCTTTCTGGCAAAAAAATAGGTTAAAATCAGATTAAACTTATTGGGGGGGGTAGCTAGTACAAATGGGATGGCATCCAGGGTGGGGATGGTGGCATTTGGGAATGGGTCCTTTGCAAATAATGCATCAGGTCACATATGTGGACTGACTTGAGGATGCTGATGACATACCCAACAATCTTGAAAGATCTGTTTGTTTCTCCTAACCTTTGAACAATAGAGATTGGTTTCACAAGAGATTGGAGAGTATTTTTTCCCAAGTGGTATAGGTCAAAAAGAAGTTTCTACTGATTTGCCTTTGGGATTAGAAGCTGGCCTGAAGGTGTTTGAAACTACCCATAAGAGAAACCACCCACTTTCTTTAGCAAAGGACCTATTCCTGGAAGCTACATGAAGGGGTGTAAGAGTCAGGGAGCTGGGGAATTAAAGGTGCCATTGTCAGGGGTAAATGGGCATCAGCAAGCCTTTTCCCTTTGGCTTGAAGTGAATCCCCCTTCTGGTGTCCTTTACAATCCATAAAAGAAACCTCTCTGGGTTCATGGACAACTTGCAATAGCTGTAGAATTTCCCTTGCATATTTAATAGAGGAATTTCTTGCTGTCAAAAGTCCCCTTTTTTCCCATATAACCCCATGAGCATGCAAAATATGAAAAGCATATTTGGAGTCTATATAGATGTTCACTCTCCTTTTCTCAGTTCCAAAGCCCTAGTAAGGACAATGAGTTCAGTTTTCTGGGCAGATGTCCCAGGGGGAAGCGGCTTGGCCACCAAGTTGCTCTTGAGGGTCGCCATAGAATAACCTGCCTTCCTTTCCCCATTTTCAAAAAAAGTGGATCCATCTGTAAACCATTCACCATCTGGGCTGTCAAGAGGAATGTTCCTCAAGTCAGGTGGGATGGAGTAGACAAAATCTAACGCTTCCTCACAATTATGAATGATGTCATCCGACTGAGTATTGTCAGGGAAGAGAGTGTTAGGGTTAAGAATGTGTCACACCCAGAGTATCAAGTCAGGGGTGTCTAGCAGGAGAGCCTGATATAAAGCCTCCCACTAGCAAGTCACTGATGCTCTTTGGCTTCCAAAATGCTCTGAACCCGATGGGGAGATAGAACCTCCAATGGTTGACCTAGGGTGAGCTTGGAGGCTTCCTCAATTAGAAGGGCTGTGGCAGCTATCTCTAAGGCAGGAAGGCTGCCCCAAAGACACCCAGTTTCTTAGAGAAGTAAGCAAGGGGTCTGGGATAGGGTTCCAGAGACCCTAGTCAAGTAGAGACTCCTAGGACCTGATCCTGCCTTCCATCATTGTACAATGTGAAAGACTTTAGGTAGGGCTAAGGCCGGGGCAAGAGATTAGTTTAGCTTTCAGGGTCTTAACAGACTGATAAAACTGTGGGTCTTTACACAAAAAACTTCATAGCTCTAGGTGGGAAGAGCCGGCCTGGAAGTTAAGGGTTTGTATGGCTGCAGCCAGAGAAGCTTCTCAGATGGGGCTGCAGATTAAGATATCATCCACATACTGGATAGCCAGGGCCTGTCCAAATATGTGGGGGCTGTCACAGAAACCCTGAGTTACCTCCATGTTAGGGACATGAATGCTCATGTTAATTGATAGGGGTTATGTTTCCCTGGATTTGCCCCTTCAAGGCAAAAAGAAATTGTGAGTCTCTATGTAATGCAAAAGAAAGCATCTTTAAGATCTAAGAAAGAAAACCATTTTGTCCCCTGGGATACTTGTACTGAGCTCATGGCTTCTATTGACCATTTGCTCTGATTATAGAAATTTGCCAAAAGTCATAAAATTTTGTCAGAAGTAATTTTATAGCGCCTCGTCTCCTCTGCTATCCCAGAGAAGGTGAAAAGGTGGCAAAGATTCCCTAGAAACTTTGCCAAAAATTGCAAGAATTTCCAAATCTGGCCATCCTCAGTCAAGGAAAATTTGCTGAGGGTGGAGCTCATGATGACCCAGACAAGCCTTCTCCTAGTGGCTTGGGGTGTCCCAGCTAGAGGACTGAGAGAGAAAAAAAATGGGGGGCTTACCTTGATAAGAAGGGAATCAAGCTAAGGAAGGCCAGACTCTCCCTGTACCAGGCCACTAAATGTCAAGGTTGGGAAGGGACCCCAAAAAGTTGGGGGTTGCAGACCGGAGTCATGAGGTATCTCAAAAGAATTTGCAGGTTTGAACCCATATCCAAGTCAAGGGGCAAAGTTTATTGTAATTGTAATGCCAATTGAAGTGGGCTAACGTCCACAGATTTTAGCAAAGAACCTGGAGCAAGGAGACAAATTTATCCAGTTCATATCACTGATATTCTAATTTTATGCCCTAGAGGTAGAAATGAGGAGTGATCTCTGGAATTTGGTTATCACTGGCCAGCCTGCCTATCCGAAAACAGAAAACTTTAGAATCATCGACAGACAAGATTGTAGGAACAATAGCATCCTATGGTTAGAGAGAATTGAAGTTTAAAGGAAGAAATATTATGTTTCTAGTCCAGAAGGCTTTTACATCATTGACAGAACAATAGCATTCTTAGATCAGAGAACCTCAGGATCACACATTCCAAAGCCAGAAGATTTAGAATCATTGACAGATTGTTAGGACAGAAGTCCTTTAAGATCAGGGCAACTTAAAATTATTACTCTCTCCCCTAGAAGCTATGTTACATTAATTCCAGGTTGGGAGGAAACCCAATGTGCCTAAGATGGGAGTGGCAGAGTTAAGCAGATCTTGAATATATTGAGTATATTTTTTCTCTCTCCAGTTTCCATTCATAACTTTTCAGTCACTTTCCCCACCATGTCACAACAGCCTTCTCTCCCTAGAAGTTCATTTTGCCCCTTGCCCTCTTATACCAGAAGTACACTCTGCCCCTCTGATTGCTTGTTTCTTCCCAGAACCTCCATTTGATGGAAAGTATTCAGACCAGCTATATCTTTATTTCTCCTGACTCCATGAACATTTTCTCCATTATGAAGAGAATATGTAGAGAATTTTCACCCTGAAAGGTCACCATACTTCAGGTATCCCTTAATCTTCATCCTCACCCTTTTTTCAGCTTCCTTATATGTATTCTCTTCCTCTATCAGTGGTACAGCAAACAGAAAGTTGGGCCAGATTCAGTAAAATCTGAGTTCAGATCTGGCTTCAGATCTAATTCTGATTATCTGATTACTAATAAGACACTTATTAGTCTTACTAGCTGCATGATCCTGGACAAATCACTGAACTATTTTTTATCTCAACTTCCTCAACTATTAAAATAATGACAATAATAACACCTACCTTCCAGTGTGGATATGAGGGTCAAATCAAATATTTGTAAAGCTCTTAGCTCAGTGCCTGGAACATAATAGAAATTGAATGGATTCTTATTTCCTTCTTTTGTGAGAAGTAATTCAGTTGGACCCCTCTTCTGTTTCAATCGGTATTAATCAATTTGATAGAATCATATTCTGTTCTGTATGTGAGATCCCAGAGCTGTGAGCTGCAGATTTTAAGTTTAGTTGCTTAACTATAGGAAGTTAGCCTAAAGGCCCTCCACCCCATAAGTTTCTTTATTTTTTTCTTATTTCACAGCTTTTTGTTTTTCCAAACACATGCAAAGATACTTTTCAACATTCACCTTTGCAAAACCTTGCATTTCAAATTTTTCTCATTCCTTCCCCAGACAGCAAGCAATCTAATATAAATTAAACGTGCAATTCTTCTAAACATATTTCCATATTTGTCATACTGTGCAAGAAAAATCATATCAAAAGGGGAAAAAAAGACAGGAAAGAAAAAACACCCAAGCAAGCAAACAAACAAACAACAACAACAACAAAGGTGAAAATACTTTACTTTGATACACATTAACTTTCCATAGTTCTCTTTCTCTATGTGGATGGCACTTTCTATCACAAGTCTTTTGGAACTGCCTTGAATCACCTCATTGTTGAGAAGAACCAAGTCCATCACAGTCCATACACTGGCTTTAAATTGCACATGTTAGGCAGCATTCAATTAGTTATACCCCAAAAATGTGCATTAATACAATTTTATCATTCATCTGTAATCCTTAATAGTTTCTTCAGGATGCAAATTAAATATCTTTCGCTATTTGGAGGTTTATTTTATTTTCTAGGAAATAGCTTTGCCAAATGCATTTTAACTGTAAGCAAAATGTTGATATTTTTTGTTTAAGTGCTTTATTTTTTTGTGATGCTTTATGTACACTTCTACAGTGAATGGGAAAATACATATTCCATCAAGACTTTAGTATATCCTATGTTTGGCTTCAAACATCATAATGAAGGGATTATCATGAGAGAAGCAGTATGGCTTAGTGGAAAGAGCATGAAACTTGGAGTCAAGAACTGGGTTCAAGCCTGACTCTGATGTTTATTAGTTGAACAATCTTAGAAAATTAATCACTATCTCTGGGCCTTAGGTTCCTCTAATAAATGACCTTAAAGGTCCCTTTGAGTTTTAAAATTCTATTATTCTATGTGAATTATAGAACTGTGAGATAATTTTTTTTTCATGAAAAGAATTTCATCTTTCAAAATATAGAGGACCCAATGGGGGAGGGAGTACTTTTATTTTAGATCTAATTCTCACCAATGAAGAGGAACTTCTTATTGAAGTAAAATAATGGCAATTAGTTAATCTAACTTAGAATTTGCAATAGAAAATTAGAGGAAAGCCAGGTCTAATCCAAAGTTATTTTGAGAAAGTAGATTACAGAAGATTCCAAAAAATAACAGGTAGTGGTGTCAAACATTAAAATCCTACACAGGAAGCCAAACAGAGAGGGAAGTTAAATTCTTAAGAATGAAATTCTGAAGCATTAATAAAAATAATTCTAATGAGGAGGAAGAAAAGGGAGAGTTGTTTAATGAGACCAGTGAATTCTCTTTGAATAAATTAATAAGTGTCTGAGGCCAGATTTAAATTTGGATCCTCTTGATTCCAGATTAATCCTGTGGAGTCTGATTTTAAAGAAAATGTTGGGTTCTCTTTGGCTTAAGTCTCCTGGTCTGGGACCTTATAGTGGAGCTCAAGTTTCTTTTGATTCTAAATCATTGCATTTTTTTTTTATCATACTTAGACCTCATGCACATCAGAATAAAATAAATGTTTTTCTCCACTTTGAGAAAAAGTAGCAAGTTAGAACACTTTTCAATTGGAAAGACTGAAAAATTAGGTTTCAAAGCATTTCCAAAATGATGCATCATATATAACAAATTTTGGAATGTTTATTTCTCTTTATTAACTGGAATGATTTCCTTATCCCCAGTTCCCCATTCTCCCCAACAACTCACTCCTTCCTTACTTCCAACAAAAATCTAATCCAAACCAAGTAGAATCAACATCAGAAATGTTGTTCACAGAGAAATGTTGTCCATAATGAAAGACTCTTAATTTACATATGTGGTTCTTTTAAGAGAATTTCTGAATCATCAAAGAAAGATTAAATTATGATCAGTATACTAAATAATGAGGTAACAAAGTATAATGGACAGAAAGCTAGTTTCAGATTTTGCAAGACCTGGATGTGAGTCTAACCTTTGACATATACTAGTTACGATAACTTTGACCAAGTCACTTAAAATTTTTTTTTTGTTTTTTTTTTTTTTGTTTATCTGGGCTACTCTCTGCTCATTGTAGAATTGTTGATCTGTATTTGTAATGGGGATTCCCAATGGGGAATCCTCTATACTAGTGAAATCATAGAGGGGATAAAGGAGGCTACAATAAAAATCCCCTCAAACTGTATTAATGTTAAGTACCCTCTACCAATCTATCTCTCTGGTTTCTTAAGTCCCAATTAAAATCCCTTTTCTTCCTAGAAGCTTTTTTCAACCCTTCTTAATTTTAATGCCTTCCCTATGTTAATTATTTTCTATTTATCCTGTAAATAGCTTATTTGTACACATTTGTTTGCATGTTGTTTACCCCATTAGGTTGTAAGCTCCCTGAGGGCAGGGACTGACTTTTTCTTGTATTCTCAATGCATAGACCAGTGACACATTATAGCTTAATAAACGTTTATTGATTGATTGACAATGAGCAACTTTTGTATATTTTTGCATGTGATGCGTTGAATTATAGACCAAATATGTATAGAGATAGTTCTCTTTTAGCCAGGATTCCTTTTTAAAAAACTATTTTTATTTCCAGTTTTAAATTCTCTTCCTCCCCCAAACATTGACAGAAAAGGCAAGAAATCTGATATCCATTACACATATAAAGTCATGCAAAGTATATTTCTGCATTAGCCATGCTTCAGTTTAAAAAAAAAAAAGGCAAGAAAAACAAAGAGAAAAATATGATTTAATATACATTCTTAAGCAGGATACTAAAACAAAGCAGAACATTTTATGACAGAAACAGAATGTGGAGGAAAGAAATTGAACTTTGGTTTCTAATAATTTAATTTTGTCATTTTCTAACTATTTAATCCAATTTACCAAGCATTCTTTTAAACACTTACTGTGTTAAAGGCTCCTGTAGGTACAAAGACTATATACAAAGGCAAAGAAGCAAACATTCCTGCCCTTCAGCAGTTTATATTGTACTCAAGAAGTGCATTTACACAATAAAGTAAATATTTATTTGAGGAGGAAAGAATACTAAGTAATTAAGAGGAGCATCAGAAAGAAGTTTTGGTAGAAGGTGACATTTGAGCTTATCCTTGAAGGAAGCTAGGGGATTGAAAAGCTGGAGGACAGTAGAATTCATGCTGAGTAGGAGTGGGTGCCATCTTGTAGATAGTCATGGAAGTGATAACAGCAAGCTTTCCCAGTGTTGTCATTGGATTGTGTGTGATAAAGATAAAGATAAAGATATAACATAGTTTCAGTTATAAAGAACTTACAATTTGCTAGCTGAGTCAATGATTAGAGCTGCAGGTTATCAATCAAATTGTTATTTGGAAAGAGGATGTGATAAGCTTTCAGGAAGGCATATACTATAACTAACTTGAGCCATATATTTCCACTGAGTCAAAAAGAAGTATCCATCCTAGGTAGGACTTTAGGTGGGATAGATGCTGATGGGAATGAATCCTGCTTTCTAGAAAATCGGTATGGTATAATAGATGTGAATCTCACCTTTAAGGTTAATATTGGTATTCAAAGGTTCTCATGGGGAAAGTGTTTTGTAAATAATAAAGTTGTTGGTTATTTGGTTGTGTCTGACTCTTTGTGATCCCATTTGGAGTGTGGTGCTTCTCAGCAGGGACCCTTAGGGCATTTCCCATCTCCTGACCCTCCCCCCTCAATTTCACCTTCATGGGTGGAGGGAGGAGGAGGAATAGGAGGGGCAGTGACACCATCAGCACCACTCATGCAACAGCTTTGTCCACCCCTATGACATGATTAAAAAAGGCATTAGTTAAAGCTAAAGAGGAAGGACAAGATACCTCTGATTTGAGAATAGAAGCATACCCTGTGATTGAAGAGTTGGACTCTTCAGGTCAAGAAAGAAAAAGATACACTCCTTTTAATCTGGAAATTATCAAAGATTTTAAAAAGGCTTGCACTCTTTATGGGTCTACATCATCTTATGTTAAGATGGTATTAGAGAATTTGGCTTTTGAAATATTAACCCCTAATGATTGGAAATCAATAGCAAAGACATATTTAGAACCTGGACAAAACTTGTTGTGGTTTTCTGAGTATAGTGAACTCTGTAGCATACAAGTCCAATGAAATAGGTAACCTGGAGTTAATATACCAGTCACCTTTGACTAACTAGCAGGTTTAGGTCCTTATGCATAAGAACCTATATGCAGACACTTTAGGGCAGATTAATTACCCTGTAGCAGTATATGAGCAAATTGCTTCTGCTGCTATCAAAGCATGGGGTACCCTCCCAGGAAGACAAGATAGAGGGAAATCCTTCACGAAAATAGTGCAAGGTCCAAATGAACCGTTAGCTGATTCTGTGGGATGTGTGCAGACAGCTGTCATATGAACTATTGGTGAAAATGCAGCAACAGAAATTATGATAAGAAAACTTGCTAAAGAAAATGCTAAAGAGGTTTGTAGAAGAATTATGACTACACAAGGATGCTCCTTTAAAGGATTTCATAAGACACTGTGCCACAGTGGGCACAAATATCTTTTATACCCAAGCTATGATGCAGACTTTTCAAGATCTGAACATGGGAAGACAGGGTCTCTTTTGGCAATGGACTTCCAGAGAGACTTGTCAGTGCTTTCAATGTGGTAAAGTAGAGCATCTGAAAGCTCAATGTTGGCATAAAAAACAGGGTGGGAAAACAAAACCTATGTCCAAAATGCAACAAAGGCTTCCATTGGGCATCTGAATGTAGGTTGACTCACGGAAAGGGGAGGTGGGGATTGGCTTTAGGGGAAAAACACTTGGGGCATGATGGCATATTATACCCAGAGAGTCTTTAGAAATTCAGTACTCCAACATGATCAGTCAGCTGAGAAGCAACCTGATAGGAGAAAGGAATTACAATTGGGTAAAATAGAGTTATATGCAGCTGGGACAACTGAGATACCCCTTGGAGAGGTGAAATCTGTCCCTTTCTGGCCTATAGGTCCTTTGCCTCCAGACACAGCAGACTTGACCATTTCACCTCCTGAGAGTGCTTACAAAACAGTGTTCATCCATATACCGATGTGGGAAACTGTGGAATGTATAGCTAATATCTCAGTTACTAATACAGGTAGAAAATATGTGACTTATCAATCAATCAGGAGAAGTAGTAGCATCAGGTTTACTGATACAGACTTCTAATAGGCAATCTGGTGATATTTACCCAGATTTTGACTCTCAGCAACAGAATCCAAGAATATTCTGGACTGCAGTTGTTATGGCTGATCATCCTATGCTCACTATCTATATAAATGGCATACTATTAAAAGGGTTGGTTGACACAGGTGCAGATCATACAGTCATTAGAGGTGATAATTGGCCCAGTCATTGGCCAATTTGATTTCTTTTGCTATCTTTTTAATTCTCTGGTTTTCAATAATGGCTATTATTCCAAGGAAACATACCCAAGTTGTAGGAGATACTTCACTGATTGTTAGAGATACTACAATAGCTATTGGTGTGGGGAACAGACCTTTAACAAGGGTTTTAAAGATCACTCAAGCCCACAATGAAACAGTATCAATCACATCAAAGTGCAAGCAAAAGTCTTAAATAAGAAACAATGCCAAGAACTGACACACTATTGCAATGAAACAACCCAATGAATTCTCAGAAAATAAGCAAAGACCATCATATGCATTTGGCTGGACCATAGAGTGACTTTTTGATTTTGTGAAAATAATTTAATTTATCTTATCCTCAGCCCTTTCATCTGTAAAATGGATATAGGCAAAAATTCCTCATAGAATGGTTGTGAGACTTGAGATAATAGATATAAAAGTACTCTATAAACTATAAAATGCTCTACAAATGTAAGGGATTATTATGCTTTTAACAGGGAGTTTACTGTAATCATCCTTCAGTTCCTTGGCTCTTTTCCACCTCATTCTCTCACAAAAAGGAGGCACTTGATGCCATGAATGACAATCAGACATTAAATAAGTTTTCTTTTATCTTCTGCTTTTTTTTTTTTTTTTTGGCAACAGCTGATGCCAACAACACTCACCTTTCATTATTAGTACTTTGAATTGAAGGCAAGAAGAAGAGCAATCCACTAACCACAGTCATATAAGGACTATACACAGCTGCAGCAGCCACCATGTAATTATTTAATTTGTTTTTTTTGACAGCTTTCATTCGCAGAGCTAAAAGAAATAATAAATCTCATGTGGGCACCTGCCTGTAGAGATTTTACACAGGCCAGGGAATGCTTTAGGTTGAATGCTCACATCTTTTTGGGGGGTTGAAGGGAAAGGCTAGATAAAGTATAAGGCATAGCAACAGCCTAATCTTAATCCGACTCCTTTGGGGTAAGGGAACAGTCCAAACTATTTACTTTGCATTAAATCCTTACTGGACAAACTCAGCCTGGGTTAATTTTGTTGCCAAAGAAGAGAGGAGGCAGTAGATTAGCAATAGTTTCTCAGTTTGTGGTTCTGAGGCAGTGAAATGAATTGGGAATGTGGGTGTAGTTTTATACTCAGAAAACACCTGGCTCATTGAGTAAATCACACATAGACATTTGTCCCATGAGAAATTTCCCAGTCTCTTTTTCATGTTATGGTAGAATGTAACCAAAGGTTATAGAAACAAGAGCAATTATGAAATGGAATGCAGGCTCCTTTTTGGTTCTGATGTTATCCAATTTTCCTTCTTAGTGTCAGCCATCAAAATGTCACACATTTAATCTGTGTTAGCAAATAAGCAAAGCGATAATTATGAAGTTCTGTGTCCAGAACATAAGGTGAGTCATCATGTTATCAGGTGAGGAGAGAAGAGTAAGATTAAGAAGAGGGAGTCTGCATTATGGTAGTTTCTTATTTTTAACTGTTTATTCTTGTTAATTAAATGTTAAGTCCTACTATTTATCTATAACTGAAAGGTTATAGATACTGCCAGTATCACCTAAATTTGGCTCCCTTTCAGCTCAATGTCCTGATACAAAGCTTTGGTTTCCTCGTTGCAGCTACCTACTTTATCAAGTAGGTACCTGAAGTACCTACCTTATCAACCCTGAATATTACATGTTTAAATCTCTTGACACCTATGAAATGTACATTGCAACTTTTTCATTAGGCACAGCATAGACTTTATGTGTTCCATCTAAAGTTATATATTTAGCTGTATGCTAGACTCAGAAACTCACTAGCTGTGAGTTCCTGGGCAAGTAACTTAACCAATTTGTCTCAGTTTCCCCATTTATAAAATGAGCTGGAAAAGGAAATATCAAACCACTCCTGAATCTTTTCCAAGAAAATCCCAAAAGGGGTCACAAAGACATTACTTAAAGCAACTGAACTGAAGGCAGCATGATATGTTTAGTGGAAAGGCCACTGGAGATAATGGTTTCTAAATCTGTCTCTATCACACTGTTCTTGAGCACTTGTTCAAGTCACTACATCTTTTTTTTATTTGTTTGTTTCAGTTCTATAAAACCGATAAAATGAGTTGACAAAACCAGATTATAATTAAGGTTCTGTCTGACTATAGAATTTTTGTGGTTTAATAATAATTTACATTTCTATAATACTTTAAGACATGTGAAGCACTTTCCTTCTCTGATTTTTGTTATATTATCTTCTTTGTTAATCAGATTAGGGAAGTGAGACCTGGTCATGGTCATAAAGCTAGTAATGGTTTGAAGCTGGGGTCTCTTATCTTAAATTAAATACTTTTTACAGTACAGAGTTATGAGAGAACTCCTATTTAAGAAACATCTTTTTTTCCTTCACAAGCTAATTGTACAATAATTCAGAGTCTGATTCTTTTTGTACAGCAAAATAATGTTTTGGTCATGTATACTTATTGTGTATCTAAGTTATATTTTAATATATTTAACATCTACTGGTCATCCTGCCATTTAGGGGAGGGGGTGGGGGGGGTAAGAGGTGAAAAATTGGAACAAGAGGTTTGGCAATTGTTAATGCTGTAAAGTTACCCATGTATATATCCTGTAAATAAAAGGCTATTAAATAAAAAAAAAAAAAAAAAAGTAAGAAACATCTTTTAACAATGTCATTCAGCAATTTACAATCTTAGAGAGTAGCCTGGAACAATACAAAGCTAATTTGACTTTTCTAGGGTCTCACAGTCAGGATGTATCAAATATAACATTTGAACTTCAGGTGTTTTTGACCCTGAATCTGGCCCTCTATCCTTATGATACACCACTTTATAGACATAATTATTGATTAAAACATTTTGAAAGTGTTTTTACTGATGTTTCTTTTTTATTTCACTTTGGCTTCCCGATAATGTTTCTTTAATGCCATCCTGTGTGTTGAAAAATTGCAATAAAGAGAAAAATCCAACCCATTAATCATATCTGATAGTGCAGAAAATGTTTTATGGCAGTAATCTTTTATTACACCATAGTTAGGAAGGGGATATATCTTCTGAAATGAACATCTAAGTTCTGATACATTTAGTGCTGTTTCCTTTTACATGACTGTGGTCAATGAGCATATCATTCTTCTGGTTCTGCTAGCTTTGCCCTATATCAGTTTATACAAGTCTTCCCAAGTTTTTCCTAATTCCTCATTGTATCACTTTTTCCAAGATCCTATTATTTGCACATAGCATACCATTCTCCAATTTAAGATTACTGATTTTCTTTCTTTCTTTCTTTCTTTCTTTTTTTTTTTTTTTTGCTACCATAAAAAGCATTATAATTTTGACATATGGGGACCTTTTTTCTTTGTCTTTGTATAAAACCATTGTAGTGGTATTCTGGATCAAAAAGAATGAACAGTTTTGTGACTTTTCCTTAATTATTGGACTGAATTCATAGCTTCATTAGAGATATATTGCTGTTGTTTAGTTATTCCTGACTCTTGTGACCGAGTCATGCCAATATTGTCCATGGGGTTTTCTTGTCAAGGACAATATAGTGGTTTGCCATTTCCTTCTCCAGAGGCAAACAGAAGTCAAATAATTTACTCAGGGTCACATAGCTAATAAGTGCCTGAGACTGGATTTGAATTCTGATCTTATTGAATCTTGGCCTAGCATTTTATCCACTGAGCCATCTTAGCTACCTCATAGAGATGTATTAGTGTTCTGGTTTTCTTACAACTTCTTCATTAATTATTTTCACCTTTTAACACCTTTTCCACATTTCAAGATATGAGGTAACATCTCAGAATTGTTTTATTTTGCATTATTGTGAGTGATTTGGAGTATTTTTCATATGATTGTTTATCAATTTTTCATATCCTTGATTTGGGAATGAGTTGTGTATGTATTTATATCAATTATATATATATATATATGTATTAAATTCATTATATGTCTCACAGAGTTGATATGAAGAAAGAGCTTTGTAAACTATTTTTAATGAGATCATCATTGTCAATATTTCCTCTCTGGTGTAAATCATAATCATTCCATAACTTCTCATATAATGAAATTCTTGCCCATATCTTTCTGTAAATTATGCATAGAGCTTCTATTTAGTGTGTTATAGCTCCTCTGGTTCATTTTATGATAAAATGTAAAGTGTTATATAAAAGTGGGTTGTCATCATTGTAGTAGGTCTGCACGTATGCCACATTATAGCTCAATTAATTAATTAATTTGTTCATTTTTGATGGTAAGCTAAAGGACATAGTTTCAAAAAGATGTTTAATGAAATAGTATAGTAAAAAAAAACCAGAAAAAATATAAATACCATGAAATTGGATGAGTTCTCTTCTACAAATCATATATTATCATTAAGAAGAGTAAAAACACATGAGGAACATCTGTGTCTAGGATACGAATGTATAAGGACATATATGTAGGGAATAGATAGGTCAAGATATATGTAGAGAGAGTTAAGCAAAGGATACACATATGAAGGGTATGCATATGAAATCTATTCATAGGGGAGATGTGGCCAGAGAACATAAATGAACAAGCAATTCATGTCTCCATTGCAGCAGGTCCACTATATGCCTTTGATAATGTCATTTTGCTATTCTAGCTGGGCCCATTTACTTCCAGTTTTTGCTTAGCATGTTACCTTCATTAGATATTACTCTACTCACCACCCTGCAGTACCCTCTGTACTTTGTCAGATACTGCTAGACCTGACTTAACTGGGCATGTGGTTATGGAGTATTTCTCTACTTCCAGCTTCTGGCTTCAGCTGAAGTCCTTTATTAAAAGTGTGAGTTCTTTTTCATAAGGAATAATCTTTTCCCTGATCAAAAAATGGCTGCCACTTGTGTCAGCTATTGGATCGCCATTAGCAATCTCTATGAACAAACCTTCTTGGCTTTTTTTTCCCCTCTTTACAAAATGACCTATTCATTTCTAGTGTCATGTATAGAAGGCCTTCCCTTTCCAGCAGATTATTTACCTTAAGCACCAGTTTTAATTGGAATATATTTTATAATTCTCTTACTTAGCTTGTGTCCTTTTTTGAACTTAGCTTCTTGATCTAGGGTCTTGGAACTCTTTCCTTCAGGTTTATAGTTATTGTTCCCTATTCCATATGTAGGATTGTCTCATAATATTTATAGAGCACTTAACAGTGCCTGACACATAAAAGGTGCTATATGTTATCTGTTATTATTATTATTACTAAAAAAGGTGGCTGCAGGAGGAAAGGAAATTGGGATAAAGTTTCAATTATATCAGAACAATTTAGAATAAGTATCTCAGAAGCCCTTTAGATCAATGTTAAGGTTTTAATGATAAAAGGGCTATTTTGCTTTTATCATGTCATGTCTTGTCTTTATCTATTGATGCCATGAAAGCATCCAAAACCTTTGAGCTATAAAGAATTGGACATCTAGATCAGTAGTCCTTTGGGACTGTCCCCTCTTCTTCAACTTGTACCATTCCTAACTACACTAATGGTGTATGATCCCACTGAGGTTGGATTAGGTTTCACTGAGGGATCATGGGTCCTACCCTCTGTTCAAATATAATAGTTTAAAATATTTCTAAAATTTGATAAACCTCTGAATTTTCCAAGACAAAAAAGAAGAATCTTGGCAAAACTATTTTAGGCCATTCCTGAATATGAGAAAAGCCAAATTACCCTTGGGAAGTCAGGGCAAACTTGAAGTACAATAACTAACATTGTTCTTAAAGCTATTTTGCAAGTGAAGGTGAGGAACTGGAGGGAGAACTTGGATTTTATCCAGGTTTGGATCATAGAGAATTGATTATAAAAGGCATTTTAAAAATATGTGTATACTTTCCCCACCTGAGCAAGGAAAGCTCAGGGAGTATGACTGAGCTAGTGCAGAATAGATTTAGATTTTTTCAAACTGTATGCATTTAAAAAATTCTCTTAAAAAATCTTTATATTTTAATTCAAGATTCTTTTGGGAACTGTGCAAGTATTACATTACCAAGAAAAGATTGATGAGAACTTGACAAAAATTACACTGATCTTTTCCCTATAAAGGAACAGAGAACTAAGGGGAAAAAATAGAACTTCTGCTGTTTTTTCAGTGGGAAATGTGTTCACATAAGTTGAATTAGTCAAGCTGTTCTAGCATTGCTTTTTGGCAGTGCTCTGGCGATGTAATTCCCAGGTTTAGGACTGTTAGAGGAAAACAAGAAATCTTATTGTTAAACTGTATTTAATCATTAGAGTAGCTCCAGTTCACTTTTAAGAAAAGTGTATTTCCAAGCAGGAAAGGACCCTGAAAACACAGGGGTGATTCGAAACAGAAGGCAGTCATTACAGTTAGCTAAATATAGAGAGTGGAAAATGTTCTAGAGGCAAGGAAAATGACATGAGTGAGGGCACAGAAGTGGCATTAAAAAATAGCTTTCCAGAGGAAGTAGAAGACTTACATAGTTTTCCTCCTTGCTGTACTTGACTAACCTCCTAGTGGAAGGGATTCAGGCTTTCCTTACTGAATCTGGTAAGGATGAAATTAACATCAATCAAGGTATGATAGTCCAGGCACCATATTCTCTGACTGGATTAAAAGAACAGATCAGGATTTGAAATGAATTAAACAGAATAATGTAATGTGGATATCAAATTCTCATACAACATAATGAATGAGGGGCCTGGTTTCTGGGACCTAATAGGCTTGGGTTTCTCAAAAGACTCTCAGGTCCCATGCAAGCACCAGAGTAACAAGTTCATTAAACATGGAACAAATTTATTTGTTTTTTGAAGACGTTCATGAATGCATATAGGACTTTTTTTCTAGATTCTTAGCAAGTAAAAAAAGAGTTTTTGTTGAATTCTATTTCATTTTTGAAATTCAATTAATAGCATCTTCAGACTCACCACAAGCATTTTGTGAAGTCAATCATGATCCCATTTCAAGTATAGATTCAATATTTCTAATGTAACTACAGTTTCACCAAATAGTCTCAATTGCTGCTGAGTTAACATGTTTATGGATAACTCTCATGAAACCCTTATTCTGGTCATTATCTCTTAGTATACCAACAGTATTCAGGTGCAGGTTACTAAAACCAGTTTATGACCTGCCACACTCACTACTACATTCTCTTAGTATGATACCAGTGTAAGTGGTGGTTGCTTTTCCCTTTTCCCTGTGATTTCTCCATCTTGTTTGATTTGCTAGGCTAGAAGAATCCTCTTAGAGCTTTTTGTATATATGTGCTTAAGCTTTTTCTCTATCCCATGAGAGGATGTAGTGAGTAATGAGGGCCTTAACTCCTGCTGGCACATGCCTCCTATAAGAACAAAGTTAACACCATGAAGATTGGAATAGGATTGCTGTTTCAATCCTGCTATCAGGAAAAATACAGAAAATGCAGAGACTCAGGCTTATGGGAAGGAACTAGGTAGAACTGATATTTGAACATATTTGAACAGATTCTCTCATAGACCAGGAAAAAGTGCAACAAGTCCAGATTTGTCTAACAAGATAGTATTCTTTCTTTTTTGAGAGATTGGAAATATATAATCTGAATTGGTGAATAGTCATATCATACTGCATGTTTGCTCTAGAGATGTATACCCTTCTCCTGTCTGGTACTACATCTCTGCTCCTCTCTTTCTGGTCTTTCTCTACAAAGCCATGGAAAACTCTTCACACATGAAGTTCCTTCCACACTTGGACTTCACACATTGCCCCTGAGGCCTCTCCTTTTGATTGACTTATTTCTCCCAGGACTTCCTTTTTAAAGAGGATTCTCAGCTCAGCCATGTCCTTCATTCCTCTCCAAGTTGTACTCCTGGACTCTCTGGACTTTTTCTACCATTCTCCTATGCTAGGCACTGTCATCTCTGAAAAGCACACAGCCAAGTGAATCCAGGAAACCGAGTCTTTCTGGATGGCCTGAAGATATTAGGGAACTGCTGGGTTTTATATGAGAGTTGACAAATGGAACTGTTGCACCAGGCTGAAATGAACAAAACCCAGTTGTGAGCAGGGAAGCTACCTATAAACATAAATGTTTGTAGAATTTCTTTGGAGTCAGGGTTATAACCAGTGGATATTCATCTAACTATATCTGTATCTCCTTCCTCTTGATCTGATTGAAGGGTGTGATGTTTAAAAAGTTTGAAAGACACAATTTCTAAATAATTTAATCATTTTCTTAATAATGCCAGCATTTTAAATAAAAATGACCTTTTATTAAATGCTAATGGCAATGAATACTAAAGGCAATCATGGTGGTAGGTTCATGGCTTTTAGAAGATGCTTCAACAGCATCTTTGGCAAACTTCTTCCCTATAAGGAGGCATACTGGTACCTTAATCATCCCCATTTCAATATCTCTACTTGTCCAAGATACAGGAATTATTAGTTATGACTCTGAAATACAACCTACCTTGTCTTACTACAAATTATTGATGTTCAGTGCCTATTAAGAAAGTCCTTGGAAGAGCAGTCTTTCTGAGAGTGGCAATCAATTTTGATTGGTTGACAATCCTTAAGAGAATGAATATTACAATGAGGGTCTGGGTCCATTCAAATGAACCTTGATTATGTAAATTTTTTCTAAGTTACACCCTCTCCCAATTTATTAAAATAATTTTTATTCCCCCTACCCCATCCTAAACCTTAGTTAGCTGGGTGGAATAGTAATACCCAGACTGAGGAGAATGTTAAATCTATTTTCCATCGGTCCTATTCTTGAAAAATTGGACAAGGAAATAGAACAGGATAAAAAAGGGTAGGTGTCTTCAATTTTAATAATTGACTTAATATAAAAGAAAAATATTCATTTCTCTCAAGGAGCAGTTTTAATCAGCTTATATCAGTAGTCATTTATTTTTAAATTTTTAGTTTATTTTTGAACTTTAGGCTCTTGTAAAAAGTGGGCAAGAATCCATCTCCTCCAATTAGTGGCTGTAGAGACAAGAGTTAGTCACAGCTGAATCTCTAATGAGATATGTTTGCATATTAAGAGAGACTGTTTTTTGTTTTGTTTTGTTTTGTTTTGTTTTGTTTTGTTTTACCTTTCTTTGTATTCCTAACTGCTTCTCAGAGTACTGGTATAGAGTGGGTGCTTAATAAATGATTATTGGCTTGACTTGAAAATGAAGGGTTAAAAATAAGACATTTTTCACACTTTCCAGGAATCTACCTATTGTATTTCTCCTTGTCCGTTAACCCTTCAAGACCTTATCAAGTACTTACTCCATCAAGCTTCTAGAGACAAATAAGATGGTTTGTGAATCAAATAGATGATACAGAGAAGTTGTACTCTTGGCAGACTGATTCAAATTTTGTCATCCCACAAAATATTAATCTCTCTTCCCCACATTTGCCAATGCAATAAGAATGACTTACTCAATAGGCACCGAACATCAATAATTTGTAGTAAGACAAAGTAGGTTGTATTTCAGAGTCATAACTAGCAATTCATGTATCTTGGACAAGTAGAGATATTGAAATGAGAATGAGGTACCAAGTATGCCTCTTTATAGGGAGGAAGTTTGCCAAGAATGCTGTTGAAGCATCTTCTAAATTCCCTTCCCTGAGACAAAGCTTCAGTTGCCCCATCCTAGTGATCCTGTTCTACTGTTAATTTTTATTTTAAATCATAGCCTTAGCCTGATTTTTTTTTTTAGCATCCACATTCATGGATCTATATATCTGTGGAGCATCTTACTGAATTGTAAACTTTTCAAGGGTCAGGTTCATGGAGTATAATTAGAGAACCTGGGAGTACTTTTTATATGATCTTAAAAAAGAATGGACAGGGAAGGGAAGATAAACATACTGGAAAAGGATGAAGAAAGAAGAGGAAATAAAGGAAAAATTCTTTCACATAATTAGAATGTAGAAGTATCTATACGTATAAGGAGAAGAGATTGTAGGAATAACCTGATACTTTAACTTTACTCTCATCTGAACTGGTCAAAAGAAGGATGAATGCACACCCCCACTCCCCAAGTTGAGTACAAAAAATACATTTCACTCAATAGAGAAATAAGAGGAAAAGAATAGAGGAAGGAAGAAGAAATAGAGGGAGAACATTTTGAGGGAAGGATCAGACCTAAGTAAAACTAACTCTAAGGATGTACAAAAATATTTTTAGTTATTCTTTTTGCAATATTAAAGAATTGGAAAATTGAGAGGGGTGTCTACTAACAGGGGAATGGTTGAACAAATTATGGCATTTAAATGTAATTGAATACTACCGTATTTTTAAGAAATGATGAAGAGGATTTTTTTCAGAGAAACCTGGAAATATGTATATGAAATGATGCAGTGAAATGAGAAGAATGAGAATAATTTTTGCAGTGACAATAATATAATAAAAACAAAAATTTCTGATATATGTAGTGGTTAACCACTATTCTAAGGGATCAATAATGAAATATGTTACCTATCTTCTGATAGAGAGGCAATGGACTCAGAATGCCAATTGAGAATTTTTTTGGACATGGACAATGTGGAACTTTTTTCTTTATTTCACACGAATGTAACAGGTTTTTGGTTTTCTTTCTTCCTAGATTAGGGGAAGGAAATAGGAGATAGTGAAAGCAGATTGCTGTTGATGGAAAAAAAAATTAAAAATAAGATGTTAGCAAAGACATTTACTGAATATAGCATACTAAAAATGGCTACTAAAAATCCCCTACATAAATCTGTTATGCATCTCCTACAAACATAAAATGTCCATTAGAAGAATACAATGTTCATTAGAAGAGCGGACTCAAATTTAGAATATAAGGATAGTGAGTCATATGTGTAGAATACATACATACATACAATACTCATGGCAAAAGCAGCTCTCAATTCCTCCTCATCTTGTCTCACAACAAAATGATATTCTTTCTCTTTTTGTAGAGTTCTAATACAGCTAAATCTCTTCAGGTGCTATATTTCTCATTTGGGCTCTTATGGTGATTCCAACTCAACAACTAATTGTCTTTTGAATCCATAGTGGGCTTGCTTCTTTGGTAGGATCCTACTCCTCAAAGCTGCTCCCTCCTTTGAGTGGATGCCTATCTGTATTTATATCTGAAGTGTTTATGACTATGCTCCATTAATCATGCTTTAAAGTTTCTTGAAATTGTTGCCTTGAATTGTTGGATGGGCCATCACTGAGAAAGTCACTGCTAGCCCGTTAAGTGAGGGGGAGGGAGGAGAAAAGAACTCTATCCTTTTACCTTCTCCACAGAGAAATCCTGGAATTGTACTCTGAAACTTCTCATAGCTTAGATAAATAGTTTCTAAATATAAGCCAATTATCTTTGCTTTTTTTAAAAATGATATTATTGTCACTGTAAAAATTATTCTCATTCTTCTCACTGCATCATTTCATACACATATTTCCAGATTTCTCTGAAAAAAAATCCCCTTCATCATTTCTTAAAAATACAGTAGTATTCAATTACATTTAAATGCCATAATTTGTTCAATACTTTACTTACTTACTTAATTGTGTTATTTCTTACTGACTCAATTAGAGATATGTTCATACTTTGTCAAGGGATCACTGGTCTGGCCACAGTTTTACAGTTATTTTCCTTATTATCTCCCAGCTCTTTGCACAATAAATTACATAAGTGTTTGCTGAATTTTCCCTTTTTGGATTAGACCTGTGATTTCATTGATACAGGGAGCTCCTAATGAGGTAACTATCTCTTCCCATGCAGTTTGGCACTTCCTTTGCAACTTAGTTTCACAGTTATGTAGGATGCTGAAAAGTTCAAGATTCACACAGCCAGTATGTGTCAAAGGTAGCACTCAGATTTCTGATTCCAAGGTGCTCAACACTAATTTGAGAATTCCTTCCAGCTCTCTCTCCACTATGTCTCATAGCTTCTCTTGAATATTATTGAACAATAATGGAAAATATCTCAGAATCCATTCTCTTTTCTGGTCAAAGATTACTTTGAAGAAATGAGCAGCTCCTGGGTTCCTTTATAGTCTCTTTGTTTGGTTTATTCTCGGGCTCCACTGTCAGAAAATCTGGGTTAAATTCTTAATTCTTCCTGTTTTTTTAACATTATTTTGTATGCAGAAGAGGTGGAAAAATCTCTTGCCATGTAAATACTTGCCTGGATTAAGTAAACAAGGCAACTGTCATTCCCCACAGAAGATCTTGAAGTTAATAATAATGTTATAAAGTGGAGATCCAAGGTATCATTACAGCACTATTTTTGGGAACTGATATTTTAAAATAATTCCCTGTTGGTTCAGTATATACTTTTTCTGTTTATATTCCACATGTAGCAAACAAGTTTTTCTTACTTTGGATAATGGCACTTGAAATTCAATTTATCTCACTTTTAATGTTTTGGAAATGACTTTCATTTTTCCTGAAATGTTTAACAAAGGGCCATTTTTGGAATATGTTTTATAACTTGTACTGAAGCAGAGGTAGGTGATTTCCTTATTTCATAATGTGATCACCAGAAAGTGGCATATTATTAGAACAAAAATAGACTCATTAAGTCATAGTAGATATGCAAGGAGAGAGAGGTTTATGATAACCAAGACTCATGGTAATTAGATCACATTTATATACTGTAGAGGTTGAAACTCCAAAAAGGTATGCTTGAATCAGATAACCAAGTACTTAAGGCTAATTACCTATTCTATGTGAGACAATGACTCTATTAGCATATATTTGGATAAATGGCTTTTCTCACCTTTGGTGCTTGCTGAATGTTTGGTGTTAAGATAATCATAGGCAAGGATTAGAGGGCAAGGGAGAGAGGCCAGAGGATTTGGCGGCAGGATGAGGAGGAGAGACTGGTGATTCTGGACTCCAGAATCCAGGATTTTGCTTTACTGCCTCCTTCTCTTCTCCCCTTAAAGACCAAGAAGTTTAATATATGCTGACTCTGGCTGACCCCGAGGTCCTCCAGGGAGCTAGCCCATACTCTATAATATAGTATAGTTGTATTCTAAAATTGTACCTTGTTCTGGTCCCTCTTGTCAACAATGAGATGATTCAGGCCAGTTCCAATGGTCTTGTGATGGAGAAAGCCATCTGCACCCAGAGAAAAGACCATGGTAACTGAATGTGAACCACAATATAGTATTTAAACTCTTTTTGTTGTTGTTTGTTTGCATTGTTTTCTTTCTCATTTTCCCCTCTTTTGTTCTGATTTTTATTGTACAGCATGATATTTGTGGAAATACGTATAGAAAAATTGCATGTGTTTAGCATATATTGTATCACTTGCTGTCTAGAAGAGAAGGTGGGGGGAAGGATAGGAAAAAATTAGAACACAAGCTTTTGTAAGGGTGAATGTTAAAAATTATCCATGTATATATTTTGAACATACACAACTTTAATTAAAAAAAAGAAAAAAACAACATACAGTGTTTTCCTGGTTCTGTTCATTTTGCTTTTGCTTCAGTTTATGTAGGTCTTTTTTTGTTTTTCTAAAGGCATCCTGCTTGCCTTTTCTTATGGCACAGTGGTATTCCTTCACAATCATATACTATAGCTTATTTAGCCATTTCCAATTTCATGGGCAACCCCTCAACTTCCAATTGTTTGGCACTACTTAAAATGCTACAAATCGGCTCTTTTCTTTTTCCTTTAATTTGTTTGAGATACAAAGTCATGCAAACAGTGTTTTTCATATTAGCCACCTTATAAAGAAAAATGCAAACAAAATAAAACAATTTTTAAAAAGATAAGGAAATGAAAGCCACTTCAGTATCTTTGCCAAGAAAACCCCAAATGGGACTGTTGGACATGACTGAACAACAACCTATGAGAAAGCAGGCTAGGTGACTTTCCTAGTATTTGAGGCCATATTCATATTTGAGGCCACATCATCTTGACTCCACTGTGCAAATAGCAAAGAATTCATAAAAGAAAAGGAAAAGAAAAAAAACAGAAAAAAACATAATAGCTAAGTTTTTCCCTTCAGAAGAAAAGTCTAATCTTAGATGAGTTCCCAAGACATAATTTTTTTGCTTATATTCAGTTTCATTCATGCAGTTTTGAAAAATATCCCCAACTCTAACATGTGGATGGGATTACAAGTTTGATTCTCAGTGAATTGTCTCCTAACAAATATAACAAACTTTTGGTGATTATTATTTTCTTAATACTTTCTAAAAATTTCTAGGCTGATACCAGTGTATAAAATAGTTTATTGAATCTTCAAAAGCAAATCCTGGCCCATGTATGAGATGGTTAATCTAATCTTTAATGGTTTGCTCATTTGTCTTTTTTCTACGATCATTTTACAGTTCTACAGATAGAAGAGTCAGGGTAGATTGCCTTTTTGCTCTTCTATTTTTGACCCATATTAAACATGTCTAGAACTTTTGCAGTGGTGGCAAAGTTCATCACAGATTTTTGATTGTGTCATTGAATTCTAGCAACATCCACTCTTGACAATTCTGTGAAGCTGGCCAATGCTCTTTACTGGTTTAGTATTTTCTCCTTGTTGGAATATTATGCCATCTGTGCAATTAATTGGAAGATTCTACAGAATCAACACTGATAGGTTGACAGCTTTAGACTACCAACTTCTATTATAATGGGGATATAAATTAATGCTTACTTCTATTTTTGAGACAAACAATTATAGCTCTTGAGGAGTTTACATTTTTCATCAGGAAAGACAGCAGGAGAATAGGAAAGATAAGAGTATCTATGCATAGTGACATTGTTAGAGTTGACTAGGAAGTGCTATAGAAGCCTAGAATCAAGCAAGAGAAGATCAAAGACCACAGAAGTTCCAGAGGATGTCTAATTTTCCAGTGGGAAATCATGGGACAAGTTGAGTCAAATGGAGATGGCATAACTGAAGCTGTCTGGGAAGTAGCTAGAAGCCTAGATAAGGCCAAGATGGCTTATCAAGACCTAAGATAGTTCCAGGGGGCAGAATCCACTTTTCTGGTGGGGAGGGATTAGAAAGTGTAGTACAGAGACAACATGGCTGGAGACATTTGGGGAATAATATTCCTCATACCTGTAATTCAAAGTCAACATACATCCTGTGTTGGATGGCTGATTTCACATGATTTCACATAATGAGATCTTCCATCCTTTAGGTTATTCATTTCTAAAGTGACGCTTCAAAATAATTGGGAACTATTGAGTTGATTTGTGTGCTTTGCTTTTTTGACCACATTCTTCTTCTTTTTTTAAAATAGTATTTTATTTTCCCAAATAAACAAATAAACATTTTCCCAAATATATGCAAAGATAATTTTCAGCATTCATCTTTGCAAAATCTTGTGTTCCAATTTTTTCTCCCTTCCTTCTCCACTCCTCCTCAAGACACCAAGCAATATGATATAGATTAAACATGTGCAATTCTTCTAAACATATTTCCATATTTGTCATGCTGCACAAAGAAAATCAGATCAAAATGGAAAAAAAAACACGAGAAAGAAAAACCAAGCAAACAATAAAACAACAAAAAAGTGAAAATATTATGCTTTGATCCATATTCAGTCTTACTAGTTCTCTCTCTGGATGCAGATGGTACTTTCTAGTCTACTGGAATCACAAGTCTATTGGAATTGCCTTGAATCACTTCATTGTTGAAAAGAGCCAAATGACCACATTCTAGGAATACTAACTCATATATTCTATTTCTTCCTTAGAGAATTCCTTTTTCTCAGGTGCTAAAGAGTATCCAATTGTGAAACTCTCTTGGATTCATCCTTGAACTAGGGGATGGTTTGGAAGGGTAGAGTGAGTGTGGCACTAGCTTCCACATTAGAGATAGGGCTCATTTAAGTATTTAGGGATTAAGTTTCAGATTAATGCCTGCAGAATTCTGATTAGGCTTTGAATAGGCTATAGTTGATTCAAATCAATACTGAAATCATAGACTGGTTTGCTTGAGTGATGCAGGTCAATTAGACCACACCCTTGTTTGCTCAAAAGCAGTATAATAGATTCCAGTAGGAGTGACAGGTGAATAAGTATAGTCCCAGACTCCAGAGGAATTGTAGCAACCTTGTATTAACCTTTATTTGCTTATCATTAAAAATGGTATCTCTAAGACATTACAGATCTCTTTGTTTAAGAGCTCAGTATAAAATTTTGTTAATCTGGTTCCCTCTTTTTAAAGTATTTATACTTTATTCATTCAACTTTTGGATGCTTACTCACTCTTCTTTGTACAACATTCCATCTCCTGATGTATCTTTTAATGAGTTATTCCTCATGCCCAGAATACTCTTTTTCTTCACCTCCACCTCCTGGTTTCTCTTCAAGACTCAACTTGAATTTCATCTTTTGCAAGAGTTCTTCCTTGGTCACCCTCACACTAGGTAGGGCCTTATCCTATTAGTCTAAACTTCCCTTTGTACTGAAAAGATCTTATATGTATAAGGACAGCATACTAAAAAGCAGTGACATAACCTTGCTGACAAAGGTCCATATAATCAAAGCTATATTTTTTTCAGTAGCAATGTGTGGCTGTAAGAATTCGAGTATGAGGGAAACTGAGTGCCACAGAATTGATGCTTTCAAGTTGTGGTGTTGGAGGATTCTTTTCCGTCCCTCTTTTAAAAATTTTATTTTCAAAATATATGCAAAGATTGGAGGATGCTTTTGGGAATTGCTTCACAGTAAAGAGATCAAATCAGTCAATATTTAAAGAAATTAATTCCTCTTTGATTCAGAAATTCCACCACTATATATACCCCCAATAAAGTTATTGATAAAGAGAAAGGCCTCACATAAAACAAAATATTTATTGCAACACTTTTATTTTAGTAAACAACAACAATAACAATGTAACAGATCATTATTATGCTATAAGAAATAACAGGTATACTTAATACAGAGCAGCATGGAAAGATTATATGAACTGATACAAATTGAAGAAATCAGACCCTGAAAAACAATATATGCAAGAGGTACAACAATGTAAATGAAAAGAACAACCAGCACAAAAGAACCAAAAGTGAATATTACAAAATTACAAAGAATAGGTTTGGTCCCAGAGAACTATAAGAATTTGCCTTAGCAGAAGTGAGGGTCCATGGATATGGAAAATTGTATGTTTGAAGATTTTTTTCAATGTTTTGAACAGTTTTGCTGACTTTTTTTTTCTTAAAAAAATCTTTGTTATATGAATGGATAGTGGAAGCCTGGTATGCTATTGTCCATGGAATTGTAAAGAATTGGACATGACTGCACGACTGAACAACAATAAAAAAAGGAGGCACATTGTCTCCTATTAGAATGTGAGCTCTTTGAGGATAGAGACTATTTTTGCCTTTCTTTGTATACCCTGCACTTATCTCAATGTCTGGTGTAGCGTAAACACTTAACAAGTGCTTGTTTTTGTAAAACCTTTTAACATCTGCAGACCATTCAGAACCACTTGGATATTGAATTGAACTGGGATTCACCTACCTATGAATTCAGTTTTGCTTTGCTGAATCTAGCCAAAATGAGAACCCTGGGATGCCAATAACAATCCATGTCTTGCATGCATAGATTTTTTTTTTTTTGGTAGGAGTGATTATGCTCACAGAAGTAGTCTTTTCCCATTGCCTGTATAGCTAGAATTCTCTGCTTCTTTAAATCTGACAGTCACAATTTTTCTCTTTGTAGAAGTACCTCTGGGTGAAGATCTCATTTACCCTTAGCAGGGGCACTATTCAGGAAGCTGATTAGAGGAAGGGCCACTGTCCCTTTTCCCTTAGGTCATATAGTCCTGAGAAATGGGCTTGAGATTTTGGTCTTGTTTAATTTTTCCTTTTCAGTTCTGGGAATATGGAGTGAAGTTCCAGATATTTGAATTTGAGTCATAAGGAGCTCAAAGTCCAAGACTCCAGGCTAGAAGTCACAAGAAGTTAAGTAGCGAAGATCTGAGAAGCTGAGCCCCAGCACACCAATTTAGGAGATTACTTGGGACATGGAATTTGGGGAGACTAATGCTATGGGAGGAACTGAGTCAAGCTGTGAACCTAATGTCTTTTCCATTCCTAGGAGCTGAGGAACAATAAGATAAATGATACTCCTCAGGTTTTTGAGGAAAAGTTTGTTCTTTCTATACCTTTGAAGTAAATATTTGTTTGTAAAAGCAAATCTGACTATTAAAAGGTAAAATTAAACTGGGGTACCTGTATCCTTGAAATTAGGGATCATGACAGTAGGGGTTTCAGCCAATGGCAGAATAAGATCTTACCCCAACTCTCCATGTATACTAGAGAACTCTAAGGGAAAGGTGAAATGTAATATGCCTGGCCTTCAATCAGTGGAGCCAGAGAATTACTATGACACATACATCTGAGTATATTCCTTAGAAGAAACATGGTGGATATCAAGAAGCATAGTATATGGCACTTTTCATCTAAACAAAGGCAACATTTTTTTGTTGACTGGGAAGCTAACTTTCTGGTTTCAGATGGTTCATCTTTTGTTATTATAGTTCTCACTCCAATATCTAATAAAGACACTGAGTTTTGTATTATGGATAATTATAGTTATCTTCCTGTACTCCTTAGAATGAGTCAGGTCTGGAACTATGAAATTAAGTAACACAACAAGAAGGCTAAATGTCTAGCCAGAATTTAGGGGAAAAGATTGAAGATGCCTTCAACAGTAGAGTATCATCATCATCATCATCATCATTATTATTATTATTATTTGTGGTGGTGGTGGTGGTGATGTGGTGGTGGTGACAGCAGTGAATTGATATTGATAGTAGTGGTAGTGGGTGACTGTTTTTGTTGGTAGTAGCAGTAATGGTGATAATAGAGGTGGTGGTGGTAGTGGTTGTGCATAGTGGTCATTGATGGTCATGGTAGTGGTGATAGTATTGATGGGTGGTGGTAGGTGGTGAAGATCCTAAAAGTGAAGGTGGTTTATGTGATTGTTGTTGGTAGTGGCAGATGGTTTTTCTTGGTGGTGAATGTTAGTGATGATGGTGGAGATAGCGGTGATTGATAGTTATAGGAGTGGTTTTGGTAGAGGTTGTGATAATGGTGATGGTTGGTAGTGATAATGGTGTTTTGTAGTGTGTGATTTTAGTGGCAATGATGGTAGAGATAGAGCAGCAGTGGAATAGCAGAAGTGGCTATACCACCATGAATCTACTAAGTTTTAGTTGAATGTGCCCTGAATATATAGTTAGAAAGTGTGCGGTTAAATTGAAACTTTAAAAAAACCAGTTTGGTTTTGGGCAAATCGTGTCATTATTCTCATTTTCTTTATCTACACAATGAGAGTTGGACTAGATGAGATGAAACTGGTTCTCAATCTTATAATTCTTTGGAATATTATGAGAAAGAGGTTAATTCAGAATAAGATAATTTCATCAGACTGCTCAGTGTTGGAAAAAATATTTATTCAGCTTGATATAAAGTGGTATATGAATTCACAAAAGATTTGGGATTTTATTACTTTGGGAATTCCAGATATGGCAACTCCCTCCATCAAAGCAGAATGCCATCTAAGTCCTAAAGAGTTACTTCAGTCACATACATGTGAAACAATTTGCTAAAGGTTACATAGCTAAGAGTCATTAAGAAATGGGATTTAAACACAGGTCTTCCAGACTTCAAGCCTAGGATTTTAGTTGTTATTCTGTGCTGCCTCAATTAAAGTATAAATTTGATCTTTGATCAAAAAATTTGCTATTCCAGACATTGCAAAAAATAAAAAAAGTTCTTTAATGGACAATGTTCCTATTTAGGCAGCATCAATATGATTCCTTCAACTTAATACTTAATATGTTATTTGAGATGGGGATGGTGTTTAGCCAGGAAAATATGAATAAAGGACTTGGTGTCAGGAGTTGTCATCAGTGAGTAATTGGTTGGCAATATACTTATTATTATTTTTAACAAAAACCACATAGAACAACCTGGTGAGGTGATGATAGTTTAAGATGCAGTAAAGCTCAGTAAAAGCTTTGTGGATCAGTATGGGTGCATATCACACTTGAAATGCATTTGCTTCACATTCCATTTTAAATATATTCACTTATAAAGTATGAGTTTGCATCCTCTTTCAGAGTGATCTTTTGTAGCCATAGTAAAGCTTTTCGATTTAAATCCTTTAATAAAGCATAAAATGAGGAAACAGAAAAGATTTAGAGCAGAGCTAATTTCCTATACCAGAATTGCAGGAAGAGATCAGTTTTGAATGACTTCTCTAAAGAAATGCAAATCTTCTGACCATATGGATTTTTGTAAAGCTCAGAGGAATAAATCCTGGTGAACATATTCATGTATATTTCTGTCCCCTGTGCTTTGAAAATGAGTGACAAGGAATATATTGAATCATATATACTTACTTTGATTTCCTTTAAAAATAAACATTTCAAGTTAATATATTGTTAGTAAAACTGTAAATTGGCCCAGCAGTTCAGGAAAAAGATTGGAATTTATATGAGAAAAATTATTGAACTGTTTATAATCTTTGACTCATGATTCCATAATTTGATCTGAAAAAGCCCTGTATCTACCAAAATATTTATAATAGCATTTTTATGATAGCAAAAGACTACAAACTGGGTGCTCATCAATTGAATAACTGAACAAATTATAGTCTATAAATATAATGAAATATTGTTATACCATAAGAAAAAAATGACTATTAGGAATTCGGAGAAAGAAAAACATTTGAATATTTAATTTTTCTGGGCTGAATTATCTTCACTTATAAAATGAGGAAATTAGACTAGAATCCTTTTAGCTCTGTAATTCTATTATTGACTTTGGGATAATACTGAAGAAAAATTAGAAATGTTCTTTGGGGAAGGAACTTACCTCCCAAAGTCACTCTTAAGTTACTATTTTTAAACTCGTATTTATATGATGCTTTACACATGTAAAGGGAATTTAACTTCTTTATTAGTCAGAGCAGGTCATTATTGGGCTGTGCTGTTGAGTTGGGTCTAGAAGGTTGTTCAGGACTACTGGATTCTTTTCAGGATTACTGGATTCTTTTCAGGATGTGGCATTTTTGCCACATTTTGTCAATTTATTTAAGTACTCTTTGATGGATAATTGAAGTTTTTATTTAAAATTTTTCTTTTCTTTCTTCCCTTCTTTTCCTTCCCTTCCTTTCCTTTCCCTTCCCTTTTCCTTCCTTCCTTTCCTTTCCTTCCCCTTCCCTTTTCCTTCTTTCCTTTCTTCCTTCCTTCCTTCCTTCCTTCCTTCTTTCCTTCCTTCCTTCCTTCCTTCCTTCCTTCCTTCCTTCCTTCCTTCCTCTCTCTGTCACCCTGTCTCTGTCTGTCTGTTCGTCTGTCTCTTCCCTTCCCTCTCCCCCTTTTAAACTATATTCTGCTATCTGGCTTGACTGGATGGTTCTGTACTTTCTTCATGTGGAATATGACAATTGTTATTTCATTCAGAGTCTTACCATGTGTTTTCAGCTAAGACAGTGATCCTTAAATTAGAATTAGAAGAAGCATCTTCTCTTTGACTCTCTTAACCTTAGTTCTGAGTCTTGTCATTGCCAAGCAGGAGGTAGGAGAGGCTGAGGAAATGTAATGCCAGAGAAACTGAAGCAAGACAAAGATTAGGTTTTTAATATTTTAATAGTGGAGAATTTAGACTAGCCAAAGCCAGCCTGCTGAACAGACTCTTGTCTCAAAACATTCAGCAGCAAGCAATTAATTCAAGAGACTTTTATAAGGCTCCAACTCTCAGGGAAACAAAGGCAAGGGTGGGGGGGGGAGGGGAGCAGAACACTGGGTGATTGGATTAGCCATCATAATTTTAGTTCTGACAGAACTAAAGGGTCAAGAAGGTTGTCGAGCAGGAGACAGAGAGTCTGAGCAAGAGACAGCGAGCAATACCCAGACATTTGAAACTCCATCTGGAGTTTTATGATTCACTGGAATGTGAGAGTGACCAGAGCTTAATGAGCTAAGGAAAAGGAGGGATGGCCATAATATTTTTATTCAGGGTATTGCATAATAATTCAGGGAAACTGAGGTATTATAATTCAGGGAAACTGAGATAGGGAAACTGAGGCATTACAGGATCTGCCCCTTCTTTCAGAGTCAGTTTCTTCAACCAGGGACTCAGTCCTCCCTTAAATCCAATTCATTTGCAAATGATAATATTATCTTCCTGATGTGATAGTCTTCTTTGAGAACAAAGGAAAAATAACAACCTACCTCCACTAATGATTCCTGTCCTGATTCAGTCAGTTATATTTTCCAGATTTCTTTTGAGGTCTCTTACAGATGAGTGAATAGGGAAAAGGCAAAGTGTAAAATTTTGTGGCAAATTCATTGTTTATGCTGGCTTTTTCATATACAATCAAGCTATTCAAGCTTCATACCATTTCTACAATGCAAAATACTTCTATTGCAACTGACAGGATTTTTATATTTCAATGTCTACATCTTTTTTTCTCTTTTGATTTCAGCTTTGCTTAAAGTGTCCCTGGGTCATATTTGACCATCCCATATATCTGATCACTGAACTAGTATCTAGGGGAACCAGAAAACTGAAACATTATGAATATATAACAGAAGTGGAAATTTCTTTTTGTATAAAAAGGAAAACTTCATGAGCCCTTTAATCACACGAGATTAAACTATGATGCTTTTATTCCCTAACCCTTCACTAGCTGATCTGGGACTGCAGGTCTTTTCATTATCCAGATTAGTAGAACATCATCTTTGGTGTGGTTGCCTGATCTCCTATTTACTGATCTGGGACTGGAGTCTGCACTGTCCAGATAATAGATAGAAAAAGACCCTTTATTGCTGCCACACAATCTGAATTGTTGCAATACTTCCAATTATGAATTGAGGAACTGCATCACTCCATCCCATCCCATTCATTTTCCTACTAGTTCATCTAAGACCACAGACATCTGCAGTGCTCTGATTGTGGGTAAAGATCCAACTCCTAAGACGTTTAGTGGCTACAAAAATAACCTTTATTAAACTTTTTTAGAGTATAGAGTTCATTGCATGTGACCTTCTTTCTATGTGATAGTTAGCTTATCACAAAATCATACTAGAGGACAATTTCTACTAAATTTAAGAAGGAAAGAAATAGGAGAATCAAATCAAGTTTCAAAATTTCATTTGTTTTTATAGACTCCAACAGTAACCCCATCTCATTGGGAAAAGGAATAGGGAACTGAAACTAGAACATATAATAACATATACCTTCCTTCTTTTGGCTTTAAAGATTAAAAGGGTTATATGGGAATTCTAAACAGTATGATCACAATGTTTGTGTTTGTCAGCAAATTATCCCCATAATTGAGGCTGCGCAACAAAAATGAAGCAAAGATTGGGCTACTTTCCAGGTAATTTGAAAAATGTAGTTATCTAAACCACACACTTCATTTCAGATAATGGTTGTGTGTGTGTGTGTGTGTGTGTGTGTGTGTGTGAATTTTGTATATTGATCACATTAATTTTGCTTAGTGCATACAGTTCCAGGGCAATACATTTGTATTTTGAATAAAACAAGCACAACTAGTAATCTGGAAAGAAATCTAAGAAAACTGGAACCCAAGACAACAGAGTAAATTTCATACTTCAAGTTAAATTTCCAGAGATATGGGTTTTGGTACTGCACAAAACATTAAGCATTATATAAAGGCATAGAATAATTTGAGATCTACATGGTCAATACATTTAAAAAATAAATCCAATCTAGCAGACACTTATATAATGATGGAATCCTATGGAATTATCTATGAGATCTGTGTGGGACACAGTAGAACAATAAATTAAGTCCTGATTTATAATAACATTTGCTGATTTCTGAGGCACTTATATTAAAATGACATTACCATGTCAGGGACAATGTTGGATACACTTGTACACTGTCATGACATAGTGATATCATTTTGGTCCTTTTTGAGTATGAGGGATAACAATCATTACTACCATTGCTGAAGTAATTAATTATTAAATTTTCAATTGTCTTAAGATTTTGAAGATTGGCTAGCAAGATAAAGTACTGGATGCTTAGGTTCTTTCTCCAGATAAATTGCCTGAGTCTATCACTGAGAGTCTAAGTCTGATGGGCTATCATTGTCATTCAAATAACAAACATACATTTGCTTAAAAGACTATTTTATGGCAAGCTCCCAAAAGGCAACCATTTTGGGAGGGGGGGGAAGAAGGTCAGAAGAAGCAGTACAAGAACATTCTTAAGGTCACTTTGAAAACCTGATATATCTTTTGATATATATTGTGAGACAGAGAGACACTGGCTCAGGACTGCCCAGCATGGTATCCCTGTATCAAAGAAGGCACTGTACTTTTTAAGCAAAGCAGAGTTGCAGTAACTCAGAAGAAATTTGAGATGTACAAATTTAGAGATAACTTTCTCAGTTGTTCACATGGAGTATTAATGCCTGACTTTGACAAAACAAATCATAAAGTATTGACTTAAGTTCTAAAGTATTGATTTTAAAGAGGAAGAGGGGGAAAAAACTTTTTAGAAAAAGCAATAATGTTTTCCAGTACTCTTCTTCCAACAAGGTGGGGAACTTGACATTTTCTCTCATCCTCATTGATGTAATAGGACTCTTTGGTATCCTTGATTTTTGTGGGGGGCCTGGGTCAGAAAACCCTGAATCTTCTGGTTCTGGCCCTTCACCCTCCACCCCCATCCTTATTTCACCTAAAGATTATTTCCTTAGCTTCTAGCCTCAGGAAATTCCTAAAATAATCACCACCCTTAATTCACCTGAATTAATATTAATATTAATATTAGGAAATTCCTAAAATAATCACCACCCTTAATTCACCTGAATTAATATTAATATTAATATCAGGAAATTCCTAAAATTAATATTAATTAATATTAATATTAGGAAATTCCTAAAATAATCGCCACCCTTAATTCACCTGAATTAATATTTATATTCTCTTTTAGCTCATCACCCTCCACCCTTAATTCATCTGGAGATCGCTACCTAACCCTAGGCTACAGAAGACTAAATAAAACTGAACTCTGTCTCTCAGTGCTCTGCTGCTATTCCAACCAGGAATCCAGCCAATTGAGAACTCTCAGTGTCACAATAAATCCTCTTTTACCAACCTTAAGGTGGAGAATGGGGCTATGACACCAGCCTGGGCACCCCCAAATGCTGTTAACATTAAACCTTTTAAACTTCTTTCTCCAAAAGAAGAATTATGTATGAAGTAAAGCAGCTGTGTCTGAATTCTAGAATACCAAGAACCCAAATGAGGTAGCAGTTTAATTTCTAATCCCTAAAATGTTGATTAAGCGTTACCTCTGCCACCGTCTACCATGCTATAAGTACTAGATCTATGTAAGCTGGTCATGGAATTTAATTCTAACTCCTTCTCCTCCTTTCAGTATTGCACAAATCCAAAAGGCTGAAGTTTGCTCAGATTGTAACAACAGTATAATGGAATTTGATGAGGTATAGATTTGGGTACCCAAATGAAAATGGGGTCTAGTGACAGGTTCAGGATTCAGGGAGTCAAATGGAGCTCCCCTGCAACCCCTCAGGATTCAGGGCAAGGATAGGGAGTTAAATGAGGTCTAGTGGCGGGGCAAGAGTCCCCTGTAAAGGAATTTACAGACCCTAAAACCTAGTTTGATAAAAGAGGTTTATTATGGGGATTGGAAGTAAGGTTTAAGTCTAGTTAGTAAAAGATGTTAAGTAAAGAGAAGAGGACATCAGAAACAGTATTCCAGTGGGCAGAGAGTCCTTGGTGCCAGGCATGGTGCTGGCATGTTTTGGCCCTCTGAAAAGAGAGGACTCCAGTTTGGCTCTTTTGTAATGAGAGTTTTAGCTAAAGGGGCCCGTGGGTGGAGTTCCAAGTTGGCTCAGATCTGATGGAGGTAGTGAGTGACCAAGTTGGCTCAGATCTAGTGGGGACTGGGACAAGCCTGGATCTCCTATTGGAATTCAAAGGGATGCTTTTGACCAGGATTTGTGAATCAAAGGTCCTAGCTTCTTGAATTGATAATGCATCAGCTAGGAGGGGTTGGGAATCAGAAAGGAATAAATAAATCTGAAAGGACTAGTTTTTTAAAGGGACCACAACCCGCTTCAAATTCTGTGCTGCTTCAATTTTTAGTTATATAACTGAGAAAGAAGAAATTGGGGCAAGACATGTATAAAATTGTGGCACTCCACTGAATCTGAGGAAAAGAGTCTAACTTCAAGTTGGGGTTATTTCTATACCCTCAGAAGTCACTTAAAGCAGAAATTGAGACTAGTGAACTATGAATTGTCCAGTATGGGAATAGGTTCAGAAAGCTTTGAGATCCAGCCCTCAGGGAAACCACACTCAAAAGGGAAAGGACTTATGAAGTGAGGAATAGAGTACTTTAAGAAAAGATAAGGAGCAAAATCACCAAAGATACAAGAAAACTCAATTAAAAATCCTAAGCATTAGCAACTTAATCAGTAGTAAATATGCTAATAACAGAAAAGAACATATTCTCCAAATCTGATAAAAAAGCCCAGAAATCTAGAAATAAGTATTACAAGACAAAGGAAATGTAATGCTGGAGAAACTGAGTCAAGATAGAGATTAGAGAGTATTTAATAATTTCTTTAAAAGGGAGAGATCCAAATGGATCCATGGTTTGGTCCAGGGCTGAATGAAACTATCCTTTCCAAGAATCCAGCAACAAGTTCCAATGATATATATATATATATATATATATATATATATATATATATATACATACACATGTGGCTCAGAGTCAGGGGGTAGACTGAGGCAGGGACAGAGTCAGGGTGCTGAGAGCAGGAACAGGACTCTGACAAGGTGAAGTGAACCTCTGTAGAGAGGGATAATATAATAGGGGGAGGCACCCTGGACATGGGTTAGAGGCATCTTGATAAGATGGTATCTGACATTCTGATAGCTTGGGATGGGGAGAGGCATTCTGATATTCTAAAACATAAGATCTTTTATCCTTATCAAATATTCTGATAAAGAGGAAGGGAAGGTTTTGCAGGACTAAGCTTTGAGCTGATAATCATAAACTGAAGCAGAACAATTAGAGAAACTGAGTCAGGACTGGGTCAGGATAATTAGGGAAACTGAGTTAGGACATTAAAAGAGAACTGTGGCATAACAGAAACTAATTCAATACCTGTTGAAGTAGAGAACCCTGTAGATGACCAAAAAACACAAGAAAACACAATAGGCTATTTCTGAATGGTCTAAAATATAAAGAGGAATTGTGAAAACAGAATTTACCATTCTGCACAGCAGAAATAATTGGCAGATTAGAAAAACAGGAATCCACTGTGTCCAGTCTCATCAAAGAAACAAAAGAAAGAACTGATTGGGAATGAGAATACCCAGAAGTGAAGATGACTTGGAAGAAGAGAAGCAAAAACCTGCAACATTAAAAAACACATTATCTTCATAAAAGAAAAACATATTGATCTGGAAAGACAAGTTTCATGGAGACAAATTAAGGATTATAGTGTTCCCAGAACATGACAAGTCAAAAAATTTAAACACCATAATGCTAATCTAGAAAACAAAATGTCAATCAAAAGTTTGCAGATTGCTGCCAGAAAAAGAAAATCCTGTGAAGCAAACTCTAAGATATAGTGGTTACATTGAATAAATTCAGTGACAAATAACAAATACTGCAAATGATCAGGAAAACACCTGCAAATATAAAAGGGATAATGTGTTCTGAAAAAGCACAGGAGCTGGAAATCCAAAGTGAACTATTAGGCAAATCTGAGAATTACTGTTACTGGGGGAAAAAAAAAGATGGACATTCAATAAATAGACATTCAAAACATTCTGAGAAAGAAAACCAGACCTGAACGTTGTTTTTCAAACAACTCAGATCCCAGAAATATAAGGATAAACAAATATAGCAATCAAGTACAACAACAAAATAATTGAGATCATTAATAGATATTTTTTTTCCAAATTCAACTGAGACACGAGTGAAAATAGAAGTAATAATAGAAAAAACAGGCCTGAAACATCATGGAAATATATTTGTAACAGCCTATTGACAGGTGAATCAATTATTTCTTTTTTGTAGAACAAAATTACAAAATGAGAAAGTATCTAAAAAGGGAATATAATGGGAAATGTGTGACATATCCTAATCAAATCAAATGCTTACAATGAAGGGAAAATAGTTCCTAGTGTCAGGAAGAAGAGACTCCAAAGAAGAATGGGGAAAGAGGCAAAGGGAAGGAACAGAAAGGGGGTGGGGGGGGAGAAAAACAGGGAAATCTTATTTCATTGATGTGAGAAGTATTACTGATGATTGCTCCCATGGGAAAGGGAAATTACTCCATAAAAATTTAAGGGGACTTTAATGAGTATAATTTGTAGGTATTTGATACTGAGATTACTCATCCTGCCTCAGGAGAAGAGGGGATCCTGGGGATAATGGATGCTCAGAAGACTGGCAATACATAGATCCAGAGAGGAGATTTCTTGGCAAATAGGAAAAAATTATTAGAGGGAGGGTAAAAATCAATAACGAATTGTAAAATCAGAGACAAAGGAAAATTCCTGCTATGGGGCAATATTATTTTTCTATGTATGAAGCAGAACTGAAAGAAGAGAGCCAGGAGGCAAGCACTCTAATGCAATAACCTGGAAATTATTTTGAAAAAAGTAACCTGGAATAGGTACTTTAGAAACATTCTAAAAATAAGAAAAGATTAATCATCTGAATATGAATATTTAAAATCAGAAGTGAATAGAAAAAAAATAAAAGATATTAAAAATCGGGAGAAATAGATTAACTTAAAATTAAAAAACTAGAAATGATAAATAAAAGTAAAAGCTGTTTTTTTGAAAAGACTAATAAAATTGATAAGTGATTAGCCAATCTGATTAAAAAGAAGAAAAATCAAATGAACAAAATAGCAAAGAAAATGAAATTTTAATAAAGAAATGGAAACGCCAGATGAGGCATAAATATAATCCCAACTACTGGGAAAGACTGATTTCTTGAGTTCCTGTGTTCTGAACTTTTGTAGGTTAAGCCAATCAGAAGTCTACACTAATTTTGGAATTGATATGGTGAGGCCATGAAAATGGGGTGGGAGTGGGGAAGGTATGGTGATGTCTAGGAAGTAGAGAATGGGCCCAGGTCATAAATAGAGTAGCTCAAAATTCTCATGCCAATAAGCAAGTAGAATTTAGATTGTGAATGGCACCTACATTTACAGCCTGGGAGAGAAAAATAGATCCTGCCCTATTTTTTTTTAATTAAAAAGAAGTAACACTAGAGACATAAATGAAGGAAAACATAAACCTAACTTTAATATCTTTAAATATAAATAGATTAAACAATTTAATAAAACTAATGGGAACTTCTAAGATAACAAAACCTCAAAATCTGATGTTTAAAACCAAAGCAAAAAAATCAAGAGTAAAGGCTGGAATAAAATTTTTCTATTTATCATGTAAATCCAAAAAAGCAGGAATGGTATGCTATCAGACAAAGAAAACGTTAAAATTCATAATATCAATGAGGCAAGGAAGGAAAATAATCATTAATTAATAGATAATAGATCAATATCAATATGAAACATATGCCAAATGACATAGCATTTACATTCATGTAAGTTAACTTGCAAAAAGAAATAGATCCAAAAGGTATAGGCATGCTTATTTTAGGAGAATTTAATGTCCCTCTGTTAGAGATTGAAAAATTTAGCAGAAAGATACAAAAAAGTAAAAACTTAAAAAGCATTCTCTGTTGGAGATTTTAAGACTAAAATATTTGTAGTGCTTTCTGAATGAGGCCATTTAAAATAGTGCATATTTCTCAGTATTACATGATTTTTATATTGAAAAGACACCAAATATTAGGGCGCAAAGAAATTGCAAATAAATGTAAAAAATAGATTTTCCAGATGTAGCCTTTATAGACTGATAATAATAATGATAATAGCGATCAATTCAGGATTTACAGCTAGTTACGTCTATATAAATCATAGCTAAACATATGAAAGCACATTTAAAGAGTTTGTTATATAGACATATAAATATATACATAATATTCTGGAAATCTATAGACCATTTTATGTTATGCATACACTTATATATACATGTTATCTTCTCCATTAGAATGTAAACTCTTTGAGGACAGGGATTGTTTAACTTTTGTCTTTTTATCACCAGGACATCATCATCATCATCATCATCATCATCATCATCATCATGACAATAATAATAATCATTAAACAGAAAGAACATTAAGGTTTTCTAGACATTTTACAAATATTTAAATAGAAGATAAATTGGTAGATATTTATTTCCAATGGGTTGGTTGTTTTCCTTCATTCTTGAAGAGAACCATGATATCATTATGATATAATGATATCATTATGTTAGAGTGCAGTTACAATGTGTCTGACTATGGTTGATTGTACCAATATGAACTTGGAGTGTTCTACCACAGGTCAGACACAAATAGTCCATGTTCATATGGACATTTAGGGTAGCTTCTCTAATTTTGTGCATCTCACATTTCTTTTGGGCTAATTCAATTCTGCTTTGCTCATAGGGCACAGCACCTTCTCTGATGAAGGCACACTATGTTGGGTGATCCTGGGTCAATTTCTCTCATTTCATACAATCAATTCTAAAGTTCTTAAGAAATACCTTGAGAGTGTTCTTATATCCCTTTTTCTGATCATCTTGCGAGGAACTAGGCGTGATTTCATTGCTATAGGAAGTTCCCAGGTGAGGAAACTACAAATTTGGTACTTCTATTTGTTACTTTCTCTGCAATTTGTTGTTGTTTGTCATTTGTTCTTGAAGAGGACCATGATATCAGGGAGATGATGGCATGACATGCAAGTGAGATGATTTATATAAGGGACGACAGTGCAAGATCACCTGCCTGACTTTCCCCTCCAGAGTCATCTGGGTCTAGAGTTTCAGAGAATAGCCTACAACCTTGAGAGGTTGAATATCTTGTTCCTAGATTACAATATTGTAGGCAGGTTTTGACTGTAGGCCCTTCTCTGCTGTATTTTTTTTTTTGCATTGGAAAACATAAAGATAAATAGACATAAATGAAATACAGAAAATTTTTAAAATGTGTGCTTATCAAAGACTAAGTTTTCCATAGATATGAAGATAGATATATTGAATATAAAAACAGACAAAATGGATATTCAACCAAAGGGTAAAATTAGATGTATTTTTAGGGGAAATTATTTTCTTTATCATATATATGTACTGATCTACAGTTATTTATCAGAGAGGTTAGGGACAGGCCATTTCTTGTAAATGCTATTATCTGGGATTACATTTTCATTCCTGGAACTGTCAGTGAGGTTTAAAAACTTTCTAGGGACTGGAAATTTTTGATCTGAGTATTTTAGACTTTTAGATTCTAGAATAGGAAATCAACCTTAGAAATCATCCTGTTGAATCTCCTTGTTTTACAGATGGGAAAATGAAGACCCAGAAAGGATAAGCCATTAATAAACTTACACTGGTGGAGCTGGTATTTGAACTCTGGGCTTTTTCCTCTAAATCTATTACCCTTCAAAACCAAGTTAGAACTCCCAGGCTCAAATATGACACAAATTGACTGTCACACTAGGAGGGTCATATTTCCTACAAACAAATTTGAAGTTTTCATATGGTCATAATAGTCTCAGTTTACTTAAAAGAAAAGTTACTTAAAACAATGATTAAGTTTGAGAAAAGGTCAAGTGGGAAGGAAATTGGCTAAGGTATGCCTGTGGTTCCTAGTAGCAGTTATCAAATTTGACTTCTTTCCACAAGGTGGCAGTCAATGACTTTCTAAGTAATCATTTCTCTCCCTGAAAGACCCCCAAAGTTAGATTTCATGCCTATGCTGTAGGGACCAATGCTATAGAAATCAGTGCAAACAAATTTAAAGTCTGGGCCAATGTTACTCATTAGCATCTCCCACAAAACTCTTCTTTAACCCATAAGTGGTGAAATGCAAACAAGGTACAGAAGTAGCAACTTCCTCACTGACAACTTGAAGTCACTTGGCTTTTCTGAAGTCTTGCCGTCCACCAGCAAATAGACCCTTGAGCCTAAGACCACAGGACTTATTTTCTCTGTACCACAGGTTTGTGGTTTTATTGAAGGGAGCAAATCCACAAGCCATCCTGTTGGCATCTAGCCTTGGAAACTAGCAGTTCATGACTTAGCTTAATGGACAAGGAGAAATCACTAGGATTTTATTTTCATAGGGTAACACCATGGCTATGGCATCCAGAGGATTTTCATTATTGATTAATTTTTTTTTCTTGTTCAAAGATAAGAAACAGCATGTAACAGCTGCCTTTTCTGGCAGGATCATTGCTTTAGAGCTGGGAGGGATCATTGTTGTTCAGTTCTTTTCCAGTCAGGTCTGGCTTTTAATGACCTCATTTGGGGTTTTCTTGGCAAAGATACTGGAGTGCTTTGCCATTTCTTTCTCCAGCTCATTTTACAGATGAGGAAACTGAGACAAACAGGATTAAGTGACTTGCCCAGAGTCACATAGTTAGCAAGTGTTTGGGGTCAAATTTGAATTCAGGTCTTCCTGGCTCATATTGCTTCACTTTAAAACCTAACTTAGGTAAACTTGAGGAAAAAGTAAGCTGAGTGAAGGCAGCCATCTTGAAATGACACAAAAAAAAGATTGCTACCATAGAAGGAAATAGCCATTTGCTTTCCATTTCTCCTTATGTTAATTGCTCTCAGATTTGTCTTCTTTTCTCACACTGTCATCATCCTCATTACTTTTCCTCAGGTCCTACAATTTTCTAATTATTTTCCTTGTTTCCATTTTCTTCCTTTTTTGATCCATTCTCCACAAATAGCTGCTAAATTATTCTATATAAGAGCATATATTTGTCTGTGTCATATCGAGGCTCAAAAATCTCTAATGTCTACTTTTTGCTTATTTAAATGAGAAATATCCATTTATTTCCTAGCGTTTTAAGATCTTGACAATTGGATGCTCACTGACCTTTGCTACCTTAGTTTACATTACTATTCCTTTCCCACTCTATGTTCCAGTCCAACTAGACTACTACCTTTCAACTGAATTCAGCATGCTATTTTCTGCCTTTGTGCAATGGCATAGTTTATCTATTCCCCTTCTTCTCTCCACCCATGCCTAGAATGTATTTCTTTCTTATCTCTGCTTCTTAGAATGCTGATCTAAAAATCAGACTTGATCAAAATGGAGGCTGAGCTTTTAGGGTAAGAAGGTTCTTGAAAGGAAACTTTGCTTTCAAAGTACAAAGTCCTAGAATCATCTTAAGTGGCTCTTTCTAAAATTTTTTACTTTTCTTTGACCATTTCTTTAGGCTATTTTGGATTCTTTTTATTCATAATTCTAATATGATTCCAGAAGGGTATATTCTCACTGATGGAATTGGCTTGTTCTGAAGAACAGGTGGGAGGGGCGCCAGTTTTAGAATAATGAAAAGATTCTGTGTAGCAAGAAACCCAATCCTAGGGATTGGTCTGGAGCATGACCTGCTCTGCTCTAGCTTCTGAATTTTGACACACAGGATTTTTATTGCACAGATGGTTTACACGGTAATGCTGGTCAATAGACTCCTGCTGCTATAAAATTTTAATGACTGTCTCTTGGCAATAAGTCACTGAGCGACCCTGAAGGAAAGCCTGGGCTCATGAAGGATTCTCCAGATGCAGAAGAAATTTGTCCCTGAGTGGTAGCCACAAAGGAAATGGGAGAACATAAGCAGTAAGTGAAGAGTTTGCTGGTGTCCTCAGTTACATAGCTTTGCGTTCAACACTTCAACCATAAGAATGATCCTTTGATTGTGACAAATCAGCTGATGGTAGATGTTGATATAATAGTTCTTATTCATTTGTCTCTTTCCTATCTTTCCCTTCTGCCCTCAAACCAGTTTTTAAAAAATGTCCCTGGGTGTTATGGGAACTAATTCTGAAGAAGGCTAGAATTGGACTGAGGGGACTAGCTCCCTGAAGCTTTTTTCTCCCTTGGGTGACTGCTTCTTATGTTTTTGTCTATCTGGATTGTGTATCTCTTCTCCTCAGTAGATAAAGTTCCTCCCAGTTATTCAGAAGACCTTCTTTGCAGTTTCATGGATGTTTAGGAAAGGGAGGGGAAAGAATTTCCCTTCTTTTCCCCATACAAGGTTTTCACTCCACAATTCTTCTGAATCTTGACTTCTTTGAGCATCTTTGGACTGAACAATTTAAATCCCCCAGAAGCATGACTATTTCATTTTCTCAGAGATTTTGTTTCCTTGACTTAATAGGAGATGTGCCATATCTTCATAAAGGAATAAGGTTGTACATTATGTGACTGCTTCAATTAAGGGGCTGGGGAATTGACTAATATCTCCCCTCCCTTACACTAAAAAAAGATAGAACACATCATAAATCTATCAATTGTTAAACCTTATATTACTCATATTATTTACTTATTTGTATTATATAATTTATTTATATGTTTCCATAATTATATAATTTATTTACTTATTTTGTATAATTATTTACTCATTCATGCTCTTTTGGTGATTGAATCAATATCAGGGGTTCTAAAATTTGAAGTTTATTTACTCCCAAGACATCCAAGGTCCATGAACTTGGATGAGAAAAAATAACATTTTATTTTTACTCATCTTTAACTGAAATTTAGCATTATTTTAATTATTTAATTATTAAATATTTAAATAGTAATCATTTAGTTTATTTTTAAAATATTTTAAGGTGTCTACAGGCTTTACCAGACTGCAAAAAGGAAGATATCAAAAAAGGGCTAAGAATTTGTGTCTTAGGAAACTGGTGTTTCCTAAGTTTTTCTCTTTACATTGGCATACTCCAAGATCAGAGATGCTGCAATTAACTCAACATAGTGACATTGTTCTCATGCTTGTTTCCCTTCCATAAAACCATTTCCCAAATGCTGCTTTGTTGTATACTTAGAGACTTTACTTGAATTTTTTTTCTGTCTGCAATCTAGAAACCTTTTCTGAAGAATAGGCCACACCTAATTTATTATTATTATTATTATTTTTACAATTCTTGTAGTGACTTAAAACTAGTAACATCCTGACCTAAACTAAGTGGTCAGAAACTCATCTGAGTCTGTCTAAAGATAATATGTTTTTTACCCTTGTAATGTTAATGCTTTTTTAAAAAAAATAGTCATCATGGAGGGAGATGGATGGATATTCAACACCAATTTTGTTGACTTCAAAATTTTGCTTAGAGTTGGCTCTCATAGAAAATAAAAAACCTATGATATCATTGAATACTATTGCTAAGGAAAAGCCATAGATTATTTAAATTTGTTTTACTAGATTAAAAAAAATAAAAATGGAATAATGTTACTGAAAAACAGACAAAGACAAATGAAGAGCTAGAGATTTTTATGTGTCAAAAATGAACTACAATGGAGAAAGTTATTTCTTTGGAAAAAAAATCTCAAAATATTTGCAGTGAAAACACTTAATTCATACTTTAAAGTTTAATTTTGCCAACCTAAGGCTAAATGGGAGATAGATTTTCTTTCAAATATGTGGGCCTTGGGCCTAATGTTCCCCACCTTGGGAAATATTCAAGGATATGATTATAGTGTCCTAGTAATATCATTATAAGAGAGAGGAAGAATAGATGAGGTGTTAACTCAGAAGCCAAATCAATTCAGCACCTTATACTAAATGGCTAATAGGTTTAGAGTGGAGTAAAGAGTGAGGACTAAGGGTCAGTCATATCCAGTGGACGGAGGAAAGGAAGCACAGAAGAAGAAAGAGCTGGAAAAAACTGTAGAAACCCTCCAAGATTGAGGACCAATAAAGAGGTACTATTAGTCTTTTGCTACCTCAGTACATCCAAATCCAGACCTGCTATAACCGAAACTGCTATTAATCCTAGTCTGAGTCACTCTTGAGTCTTTGCTCTCACTTTCTACCCTGCCAGAAATTGTCTGCCTTTTAAACAGTGTAGATCGTGCCATTTTCTTCCCCCAATTTTAGAGGTTTTCTCACTGACTAAATCCAGTCAGTGAATAAAATCCATACTCCATAGGCTGGCATTCAAAGGTCTTTGCAATCTTCTTTTAGCTTACTTATTCAACCTCATTTCCCATGATGACTGTTACAAATTCTGTAGTTCTATTGATTTTTTACTACTAATTGTTGTCTATATTTCTCACATTTTTAGGGAACTGACATCTTTTCCCATAGGTTTTGGTAATTTAGGTTGTATTTTCTCCTTTAAAATAGATTGTGGTCTTTTACTATTGTTCAGTTATGGAATGTGTGTTAATTTTGTAGCTATGTTTGTATCTTTTTTTAGCTCCCATGTGTTAGATTTTCAAATGGATAATATAACCTGTAAATATTTTCTTCTAATCTGTTTCTTTTCTGCATTTTTCCTGTTTATAAAATCTGTATATATTAAAATTACCAATTTAATTTTTAATAATTCCTTCCAATTATATTTATTAAAATGTTTCTCTTCTCCATAGTTGAGGAAATATATCCTTTTCCCTCCTAAATTAAAAAAAAAATTTACACCATTTATATCTAGCTTTATAATTGCAAAGTTTGGCTTTTTATCAGTAATCTCATTGGAAGCCAATATTTCTCATTCTTATTGTATTTATTGTTAATTCAAATAATAAAAACACTTTAGATAACTGATTATTAATTACATTAATAACTAATTTTAATTATGTAATAATGATAATTAAAATTTTTGTGTAGTGGGAATTTTGCTTTAAGTTGGTGGGATTTCCCTCCCCCCCTTCTTTTTACAACAGAAGATCAGCTCTATTTCAAGAACAAGCATTTTACCTCCAACAGCTTTCCTTTTGTTATAAATTAAAAGAATAGTATACTTTCATTTTATGTTTTGAAGTATATATTTTATCAGTTCTTCTGGGTAATATAAATATAATATAACTTTAGATCATCATTTTGTAACAATTTAATAATACTCATAACAATTTATATATATTTACATCTATTATTTTTACATCATTATGTTGTAAGCAATTATTGTTTAAAAGAAATCATTGTAATTGAAATAGATGAGCTACCTCTTTTCATAGTTTTCTTTTAATATTTAAACATTTTATTTTCTAAGGTACACATTAATGAAGAAATCTAAAGGAATGGAATATCCTACATAAGAGTTCAATAAAAATGGATAACTCATAAGAAATGAATAACTAGTAACCAAGTTTAAAAGTAGTAGACTTCCCTCTTTATCAGAAATTAGAACTTTATTATCTTATCATCACTTTTTGCACTTTGTATTCTCTCCTCACCCTTCTTTGCTTTCTGTTTTTCTCTGAAATAGTCTTCTGAAACATTTAATAATTTAGCAATATGATATTCTGAAGGTTACTACATTATTAGCAACTGGTTTATCTTGATTCTAAAAGTACAGTTGTTTTAAGTACTTATGTTTTCCTTTGCGAAAATTAACTATTTTACTAATTCCCTAAAGTGTTTTTATTTTCCCCTGGTAGCTTGTGAGCTTCTTATAGCACTTTCCTCATAACAACCCTGTTAAAAATATGTAATATTCTCCTTATTTTAAAGATGGAGAGATTGAGTCTTTGAGAGGTGATTTGATTTACTCAAGGTCACAAGATTGGGAAGTATAAGAGCCTGAATATGAACTTAAGTTATAGATTATTATGAAAATCAAGCAACTGGTCAGAAGGAGGTATTGTTTCACTTTGGTCTTGGCAAATAGTAGAAACTTAATAAATTCTTGTAGATTGATAGATCTCAGGCTGTTAGAGAACATAGACACCATCTAATTTGCTCTCTTTAGAAATATGAAAATGAGGAAACTGAGTGCAGAGAGATTTTATGACTTGCCCAAGTTCACTTCCATTGCAAGTAGCAGGATGGAATTTGTTTTGGTGTCTCCAAGTTCAGTGTTCTTTTCACTATGGTGTAAAGATCTACCCTTCTTATCCCAGTATCCTAATGGTCTTTCCATTGTGCCAGGTTGCTTCTTCAGATACAAGAAATTAATTGACACAGTCACACTAATGGAGAAAGCCTTATGTCCATTAGCACTCTGTATGACAATGGCTCACTTTGGCTCTCTGCTTTTAAGGTAGATGTTCTACTCCCTCCCTGTTGCTCTCACATGTTTGTGAGTACTGGTGTTTTGATAAGTCTCTTTCTCTGATGTCAACTCCACTATTTCATCTAAATTTGGCAAATACAGAAGGAGTATCACATGTTCATGTTGATTATGAAAAATGAAACATTAAGTAGAAAAATTCTTTGCATTAAAAAATGTTTCCTTTAGTGACAAGTTTAGTGGGATTTGAAGCAATGTATACTAGTGATGCTAAACTAAAATAGAAATAGATACTTATGGGAGGAATATTGATTTAGAAAACCACAAATGAGCATTATTTATGTTGCATTGAATTTTTATTTCTTCTGTTATACCTTTCTCAATTACATTTTAATCTAGTTCAGCTGTACTAGGGAGTTTTTTGTGGGTTGGTATGGGCCTTGAGTTTGACACCTCTGATGTAGACTACTATTTATGTTCTTAAATGTATAGCCAAAGAAATAATTATAGAAAGAATGATTTAAAGAAACAGGCCAGGGACTCAGATCCAAAGCTTGTAGCAGACTTAAAGCAAATGTTTGTTAGAGTGTTTTCTTGGAAATGGCTTCAAAATGAATCTAGAGAGGATGAATGTAATCCACTTAGCTCACACATGTCTTAGAATCTCTAAGCTAATACTGTTATCTCCTATTTCATATCTCCCTGAAATACCCCTGAATTTCTGGCTTCAGACATTTTCACAAACAGTGCTTTTTTTTAGGTCAAATGATCACCCTTCATACATACCTTTATTATAGGTATTAGGAAGCCATTTTTATTTTACTTTCCTGTGAGTGGCCATTGAGAAAGTCCTAGAGCCATATCTAATTCCATTTTTTCTGCTGATATTTTAGTACATGCTGACTGTACATATTTAAGCCACCTGTCAAAACCATTGTGTGGGAAAGATTGCTGAAAGGAAGCTAAATTGTAAGTAATTGAAAAGCTAATAATGGTGCTATAGATTAGAGTTTTTTAAACTTTTCCCAGTTGTGACCCATTTTGCCCAATTTTTATGCAACCACAGCTATAGAGATATATAAAACAGGCATACAAATCAAACATTTACTGATAACAAATAAAAAAGGAATGTATGTTAAAACAATTTTCTGATATGTATGTATATATATATATATACACACATATAATTTTATCATTTATTAAGGACAAAAGAAAATTTGCATACTAATATGATGGATGTGCTTATTTATTTATTTACTTAAATAATCAAATCTTGGTGAATATTTGATACCTTTACTGTTGCCAATTTTTTTTTTTTGAAATCCCACATTCAATTATGTATCTCCATTTAGGGTTGTGACTCACACTTTAAGCAGATTTGGAATATGAAACATTCTTCCTCTCGTCAAGGAGGTAGAGAATTATTATGACAAAATAATATGAATATGCATCTTTAGATGTGGTCACGGTTTTGGGTGTTTACGCTTAAATTTTTTTCTTTGTCATAGGAGAGAAGGTTTAATTTTTTTTCCTAAATATTTATTTTTAACATTCATTTAAATTTTTTTAAAATTTCAATTTCTTTCTCTTCCTTCAGCTCCTCTCCCACCCACTGAAAACGCAAGCAATATGATATCAATTATACAGACATATGTGGAGGCATGAAAAATACATTTTCATATTAGGATATTGTTAAGAAAACTCAAAATCAAAAAGAAAACAATGACAAGAAAAATGAAGAAAGTGAAAAAAGTATGCTTCAATTCATAGTTGAATTTTTAGTTCATCAGTTCTTTCTCTGAAAGTGAATAGTAATTTTCACCATGGGGATTTAGAATTGTCTAGGATCATTGTATTTATCAGACTAGTTAAGTCTTTCATGGTTGATCATTGTTACAGTATTACTCTTACTATATATGATGTTCTGCTGACTTTCCATTAGTTCATATGTCTTTGCAGATTTTTCTTAAATAATTTCCCTTGTGATTTCTTATAGCACAACAGTATTTCATTACAATCATATATCACACTTTGTTCAACCATTCTCCAATTGATGGGCATCACCTCAATTTCAAATTCTTGGCCTCCACAAAAAAGAACAGCTACAGATTTCTTTTTGGTATAAATAGGTCTTTTTCCCCTTAAAAGGGGGATCTGTTTGGTGTATAGACCTAGTAGTGTTATTTCTGGGTCAAAAGATATGCAGAGTTTTAGTGCCCTGTGGACTTAGTTCCAAATTGTTCTCTAAAATGATTGGACCAGTTCATGTCTCCACTAATATTGCATTAGTTTTACTAATTTTTTGCATCTTCAGCATTTTTTTTTTGTTTTCCTTTTTTGTCATGTTAGCCAAACTGTTAGGTGTGAGGTGGTACCTCAAAATTGTTTTAATTTATATTTCTCTAGTGATTTAGAGCATTTTGAAGTGACTATTGGTAGCTTTGATATCTTCTTTTGAAAACTGTTTATATTCTTTGATAAATTGGGGAATGGATCTTAGTTTAATAAATTTTAGTTCAATTTCCTAAATATTTAAGAAATGAAGTCTTTGTCAAAGAAATATGTTGTGAAATGTTTTCTCCTAGTTTCCTACCTTCCTTTTAATTTTGGCTGCATTACTTTTGTTTGTGCAAAATCTTTTTTATTTCATGTAATCAAAATTATTCCTTTTACTTCCTATGATCCTCTCTATCTCTTGTTTGGCCATAAACTTGAGAAGATTCAATTTAAATGGACAGAAGAATGGGAGGAGAGATATTTCCAGAGATGACTGTGATGCAAAAATCGAAAGATATCAATATAACTTATTCTTACAACAAAAAAATTATAGTATATTCTATTATGAAAAATTTAGACTTTAATTAAGACTGTGAATTCAGTTCATTCAGAGTCCCTCTAAAGTTTTACTTGTCTAATTACTCTCTTTTCTTTTTCATTATCAAGATAGAAATCACTAAAACAAACAACCAGTCTGGTCCCAAGACATTATCAGCATACCTATGTAGATTGGCAGCTATTTTGAAATTTGGAGAATTGCCTGGATCATTGAGGGGTTAAATTATTTGTTTATGGTCACACAACCTGATCAGAACACAGATTTTCCTGATTCTGAGAGATTGGCAATCTATCCACTACTCCATGCTACCTCTCTTACCATTCACATCTTTAATAATATTAACAATATTAACCATCCACATAATTACTAGGCTTTTACATTTTAAAGAGCACTTTCCTCATGATAATGCTGGACATAGGTAGTCCAAGTATGATAATCCCCATTTTATAGATGAGGAAATTGAGATTTGCCTGTGGTCACACAGATAGATAGATTTGCATAGGAATTCTGATATTTCTTTCTGAATACTTAAAATGACATTTTGGGGAATTTGTAGTTGAAAACGCTATGTAAAAATTTGGTATTTTATATGTCAAGTTACACATAAAAAAGATATGTATTATCATGTCCATTAAGCACGTCCCCCTCCCATTTTAAAAAATTCATTTTAATGTTGAAATACATCTGTAAATTCAGAAGATTTACATTAACATTTTCTATTTATTACCTTATTTCCAACTTATAATCAAGGACTGAGGGAGTAAGATTGGATTGAAATAAAGGAAAAAGTCTAACTCTCTCCTCCTACTTTTAAAATTTCATCATCATTATTTTTTTAACCAGAAAATGTCAGTAGGGTGGTTCTTTCTGTGAGACCTGTAAATGCCTTTTCATTAAAATGCTGCGTATATGGTGGTCCCCAGTCTCTTTGGTTGACATGGCCTGCCTCCTGTTTGATATGCCCACTAGGTATTCAGAAAGTTGAGAGGAATTAGCGCCAAGCTTAACACAGCTTGGAAAGGAAGTCTTGGGCCTCTTAGATGGAATGGCCCATCTTCCCACTGTGTTAATTCCCAAGGCCATAACAAAAGAAAGAACCACAGTTCTTTCTCCTTTCTGAAATCTTATAAGAGGGGTCTGTGGATAGTGGATTAATGTCTAAATCTCTTAGCTAATTAATGTGAAGTACAATCATCCTTATATAACTAAGCTTGACAATAAAAGGTGAAGCTAAAGCAAATGTCATAAGTGAGTTTCCCTCTCCCTTCCCTACTCCCACCTCCCACCCCACCATTAGAAATCTTTTGACAAGGCCTAAAAACATTTGTTGTATTTGATGGTGCACAGCCTATTAGCTTCTGTTTTGCAAATTGCTAGTTGTATTCTGCAAAATGAATTAATTTCACATCAAAATCTGATGGTAATTTTACACATTCAGTCTGCTTCCCAGTGATCTGGTGATTTAATTTGAAGTGAAAAATAAAGCTTCAACAGCTAGATGACATTCTTCAATGAATTTTTAGGCAGTTTTGGTGGTTGGAAAAATCTGATTTGACTGGTAAAGAGACAGGTAGTGCTCAAGCTGCAAATGCAGATGAAAATCAAATCATGCGGTGGCATAGTGGATACTAGCTATTTCATAAATGCTATTTCCTTCCTGTTTTTTTTTTTAGAAGACCTAAGTGGAAGTCCCACCTCTGACACATATCTTAGTCTCTCAGAGTTCTGGGTAGGTCTCTAAGACTATAAGCTGTAGAGAGATGCTGACCTACTTTGGTAGAAGGAGTTGCCTCACCTAATAGTTCCAATAACATTACAGGACCAGTTGCTATTCTATCTCCTATTTTTGGTATGCATTCTGTATTTATAGTGCTACCTTGGTACTTGTCATTAATTGGTTCCACAAGGCATGAAAAGTAACAAAAATGATGAGTAAGAAATGAATTTTTCCCATAAGGAGTATGTCTTCAGTCCATAGCCTAACCATCCCTTTCCACCTGATTCTCTGAAGGGCCAAGAGGGGCTTACAACTGTGGAGAAACAAGGCAGCCCTGCCAAACCCAGCTCAGTTCAACTGGTGTCCTTTCTTCTTGACCCAACTCACTTTCTGAGAGGAACCACAACTTTTATACTCTTCTCCTACCCCATGATGTCCAGGCTTTCTGGTGGGGGGGAGGCTGGATGTGGAGATAAAAGCTATGGTCTCATGCCAACCAGGGTTCTGGTCTCTTCCTGGGGCTGGGGCTGCCAGGAATCCTGGGTCATTCATTACCTCTGCCATGACTGCTTAGGCCCCCATCACTGTTTTTCCAGCCACGGCTATTACTCCAGCTCCAGCAGCTTTTTCTCTTGTTAAGCACACTGGCCATGGTGGGCTCCTTCTAATACTACTGCTTTGGGGACTGGAAGACTATATGCTACAGGCACATTATCCTGAAAGCACTTCCCTACCACCTATTCTTTGAGACATGCACAAGTTCAATATTGCTGGCTTCAACCTAACAGTCTTGTGCAACACCATTTTGGCTGGGGAGGACCTGCTCACTGCTGGGGACAATAGTATCACTGACAGGTGCTGGGTGGTATATCTGACAAATCTCAAAATCTACTGTTCAACTAAGACAATAGTCAAGTGTACCAAGTGCTGAGCAAGCCTCACATGCTAAAGCATTTTTTCTTTGCTGAAATTCACTGAATGCTGAATTTGATGTTTTGAAGCAGACAAGTACCAACATATCATTGTACTTATCTGTATATGTTATTTATAAATTATTAAAAAAAGCTATCCTTAAAAAATCTCTTTCAATAATGTGTCTTATGCGTATGTTATATCCATACAAGATTCATAGTTTTGGTCAATGATCTTTTGGGTTCCCATCTCAAACAAGAAACAAAACACAGAGATTATAGGCTCCCCCCCCCCCCCGAAGCATTCATTCTTCAGTGTTGTAGAAGGATTCTTGTGCAAAGACCAAGTGGAAGATGAATTCAGAAGATAAGAATGAGTTACCCAGATATCCCAGTTTGTAGATGATATCACAGGATATGATTGCATCAATTCCCCTAATTCTTACAGGGACTTAGAAAAATAAACTTAATTTTAAAAAGTCTACCTTCTCTCCTATGCCCCTGATGAGAAAAAAAACACATCAAAATTCTTGTAACAAAAGTATAGTAAAAGAAAACAAATTTCGGCATTAGAGATGTCTAAAATATATGTCTCACTTTTCACTCTGGGTCCCATCATTTCATTTTCAGGAAGTGGGTAAAATGTTTTATCATGAATTCTTTAGAATTGTGATTTTTATACTGATCTCCCAGTGAAGCTACACAGTGGTGAATCATGAATACTATATATTCTCAGAATAATCAGTATTGATTATTAAATCATATTCAATATGATTGAAGATGATCCAAAAGGTAATGGAGAGAGTCAAGATAGGTATAAGTAGATTGTAGCATAGCACTAATAACTACTTCTGTATAAATAGTGTCATAAGAGTTGGCTGGTCATATGGTTATAAGTGAGAAGTAACAAATGAATAGATTGAGTATTACACTGGCATCTGAAAAATCTTATAACATATGAAATGCGTCGGGAGATATTTTATGGAGGTAATGAACAAAAATTGTTTTAGATAAGAAGACATAGATAAGTTACCTACAAAACTGGAGAAGATAAAATACTGTCTTTTTTTTAAAAGGAAGAAAACAGTTTGAAAACTCAGTGAGCTTGCCTTTAATAATTGTGAAAATTTAAAAATGGATCAATAAAAAGATATTGGTGAACCATTAAAAGTCAGCATGGCTTCATCAAGAAGAGACTAGGTTAACCTCATTTCATTCTTTATTAATCTAGTAGATGAGGAGAATGTTGTGCATAGAGTTACCTAGATTTTAACTAAGCTTTTGATAATACTAATACTCTTGTGGAGAAAATGCAAAGAAATAGATTAGATGATAATATAATTACATCAATTCAGAAGTAGCTATATGGCTAAACTTAAAGAGATTTAAAAATTAAACTTAAATTTCACATTTAAATTTTAAAAATCTATTTCATTTATTTTCAGATCTACATTCTCTCACTCTTACCTCTCTTTTCCCCCTTTGAGAAAGCAGGAAAAACAAAACCTGCTTAAAAACATGTATAGTCAAAACAAATTCTCACACTGAACATTCCAAAAATATGCCCCAATCTATCCTTTGTATCTCTCAGATGAGTAAGCATGCTTCATCATGGTTTCTCTGAAATTATGGTTGATTGATCAAAATTTCTAAATCCTAAATTGTTCTTTGCTAACTATTGTATTTTCCTGGTTCTGCTTACTTCACTTTGTATCAGTTTATATGACTCTTCCCAGGCTTTTCTGAAATCATTTCCTTACTTTCTTATGGTAAAATAGTATTCAATTACATTTTATACCATAATTTATTTAGCCATTCCCCAATTGATGAATACCCCTTCAGTTTCTAATTCTTTGCCAACATGAAAAGGGCTGCTATAAATATTTTTTATACATATTGAGTCTCTCAAAGAATAGTTGTTAACTCATCAATGTAAACATAGCAAATCTCCATTGATATAACCCAGGTATCGCAGCTGGACCCTGTCCCCTCAACATCTTTATTAGTGACACACTGTATACTCATCAAATTTGTAGTTAACTCAAGTTGGGAGAGACTGCTAACAGTGGATAATAAAATTGGAACCAAAAAGAGGTATATAAACTGTTCTATTTTATGTAAATTCTATGCAAATTTGACTTTACATTAAAGAACTATGAAAAAAATCCACATTCTGAAACCCCCTATCTATTTGAACTTATAATGTTCTACTATGTTCTCTCTCTCTGCTCCTGCCCCTTACTTTGCACTCCATGGTTTCCTCTCTCCCCACCTTCAACCAACCAACAAACTGACAAATAAAAAAACAAGTGAAAACAGAAGAACAGATGTCCTAGGAGATCTCCAGTGGCTTGAGGAGCCTGGCTTGAGACTACAACACTAGAAAGAGTCCATTTGCCCCTCATGTCCAGCCCCTTACCTGAATGTCTTTCTTTTGTCCATCTGTATTCCACCCCTAATGTTGCCTGTCCTTTCCTGTCTATGTTCATGTCTGACCTCTCACATCTCCTTAAGCCCCTCTCTCCACACACACCCCTTCCTCCTTTCTGTTACAATCAGGGCTTCTTGGGTCTGGCCTATATTTGCTTGTTCATCCTCCTCCTTTTGCTTCTCTGACCTCACCCAGGTCTCATCCTTGGACTATCGTGAAGCCTCCTTCCACAGCAAGTGACCCACTTCTTGCTTTCCTCCTTTCCTTCCCTACATCTACAGGAAAATTCCTATTGCTTAAAAATCGCTTTAAGTAGAGGTCTGCAGAAAGATAAGATAAGAATGGTCTGTACTAGAACCAACTCGTACTGGCTTGTTGAGAGCAGATCCTTAAATTTTCAGTGAGCATTTACATTTTAGAAATCTCTCTGTTGGTTAATGTTGAAAAATCATCCATGCATATATTTTGAAAATTAAAAAGCTTTAATAAAAAATAAAAAACCCAGTGTGATTTCCCTAAAATTCATTCTCCTACTCAATAAACTCAGTAGTTCTTTATCTTCTCTCTAAGGCTGAAATATGAAATCCTTTTGACAATGAAAGATCTTCATAACTTAGCACATCACCAACATTGCAGTCTTTTTATACATTGTACTCTACCATGTAAGCTTCAATCCAGTGGCATTTGCCTTCTAACTGTTCACTGAGCAAGATTGTCCATCTCTCAGTTCTGGTTTCTCTGACTGTCTCACATAGCTGGAATGTTCTCTTTCTCATTCCTACTTATTTGGCTTCCTTCAAATCTCTACTAAAATCCTACCTTTTACAGGAACCTTTTTACCAAATCCATCTTAATTATAGTGCCTCTCCCCTGCCTTTGATTATTTCTAGTTTACACCATATATAGCTTATTTGCATATAATTATTTGCATGTTGTTTTCCACATTAAATTATAAGCTCCTGGTTTTTGCTTTTCTTTGTAACCCTGTATTTACTACAGTGTCTAGCTTCATAGTAAGCATTTAATAAATGCTTTCTAATTGAATGACTGACTTAGTTTTAAATCCCAATTCTGCTATTTGCTATCTATATATCTTGGTTAATTTGTCAATCTGCTAACTTTTCAATCTTATGATCACATAAAAATGCATTTATCTATGGACTTCCTTATCCTTCCATTTAATGAAGGATTTGACTTTGGCTAAAAAATCATTGTTATCTTTCATTGCTTGTACCTTTATATCCTTTGTCATTCCCCTTTTAAACACTCATTTGTCTAATTCTGAATAAATGTGAAAAACAAAAAAAAAATCCCTTTGTTTTTATTGAAACAGAAATCCCTCAGAAATTTATTGTTTTGTTGATTGTCTAGATTTTTAAAAATTGTTAAGATAAACTATAAACACAATAGATTAAACATAAAAGTGTGTGTAGATACATTCCTCTTCCCAGGATGACCTCTCCCTGTCCTGAAGCTGGGTTGTAAAAAATTTACTAGCATGTCCCTGTACTGTTCTATAAACATTGCTTGGGCTCATCAAGAATACTGTAGAGCCTCAGGGAATGAAGTTATCACCATACTGCAGGTGACAGTAGGTTAATAATAATAATAGGCTTATTATAATTAATGATTATTATTAATAACTATCATTATAAAATTATTATAGAGTATATTAAAATATAAATAATAATTATTAATAATAATACTGACATTTACATAGCACTTTAAGTTCTGCCAAGTGCTTTATAGATTTCATTTGAGCCTCAGAAATCCCTTATTACTTCTTACATTGGAAATATTTTCCTACCCTTGTGATATCTTCTTTTCATGGGCAGGTTCCCTCCAGAACCTCCATTTTAAGCCTAGGCAAGACAAATTTTCATTCCTCTCCATGTTATATTGTTAACTTTTTTAGACTTGCTCTATCATGCCTTCATCCTTTATATTTTTTGTTCCTCTGTCTCTCCCTACCCTCATTAGTACCTCTTTGAGAGTAGGAGCTGTTTTCCTATCTATATTTGTATTCCTAGCAATTAGCTCAGTTCCTTTTTTTAAAGTAAGTCCTTGAACTCTTCTGGTTGCTGACTCAGTAAGCATTTAGCAAAAGTCCTTCGATGGCCAGATGGCTTCTATACATGTTCCCAGTGGCAGTGTGCGTAGAAGAGATAGTCTAAATCTGCAACATCTCCATCTCCTTCTTTCTATGGAACATAAAGATATCACATCCATATTTCCTTTTTCATTTGGACTTTGCACAGCACCTTCTAATTCAGTCTTGCTCATCTCCTATACATCTTTTAGGTATGAACCTTCTTTCAAAAAAACCCCAAAACCACCTCCTAAAGCACAAACCTGATCATGTCCCTCCGCATTGGTGATTTCCAAGGGTAATTATCTTGGAATAATGAATACATGTCAGGATTGATTGTGAATTTGTTTTAAAATATTTTGATTATTATATTTCACTATCATTTATTTTTATTTCATGTAATTTGTTTTCTGTAATTAAAAACATTATTCTTAGAAGAGTTCTATAGACTTCACCAGGCTACCAAAGAGGGATCTATGACAAAATAGGTTAAGAAACCCTATAAAAATACATACTCTTCAGCTTGGTATTTGAAGTCCTTCACATTCTATCTTCATTCTATCTTTCTAATGTCATTTCACATAAATCCCATTAGTATACTCTATGTTTGAGCTGAACTAATCATGAACTTCACATTCCATCTCTTGCTACTGTGTCTTTGCAAATGCCTGGGTTGTATATTCTTGACTTTTTTCGAGTTCACATGCTACCTATGATAGGAAACCCTCTCCACCCTTCTTCCTTTCTTAGTTGTTAATGCCTGTTTTCTCCTCAAAATTTTATGCATACAATCATGTTGTATTTTCTCCAGTAGAATGGAAGCTCTTAAGTCATTTGGACTGTTTTCCTCTAAAACTCCAGTACTTAGCACAGTGTTTTGTAAGTTGTTGATACTTAATAAATGCATGTCTTGCATTGCATTATATAATATGATACTACAGTCACTAAGAAGTCTGTTGATACCCCCGAGATACCAAAACAAAAGAAAAAAGATTAAACAGATATTTTATATAGGATATGTGGGAAAATATGTAAGAATCATTGGATATAAAATTTAACCTTCATGTGTAAATAGAATACTTAAAATAGTGAATTCACAAATCTTTCATAGTATCAAAATATGAAGATAAAAATATGGAGGTTATTTTTTTGACTCAAATATTCAGAAAAATTTCCAATTTGTTCATTTTTCTTTGTAAGTAGAAATGCTACTTTACAGTGATCAAATCTAGTGTGATGACTGGAAAGAATGTGAGTTTAAAGTCAGAGGACTTTGAAGCAAATGCCTTTTCTATCATTTTACTAGTTATGATTTGAGGCAAGTTACTTATGTCTCAAGGGCTCTCTTATCTGCAAAATGTGAGAGAGTTGCATTAGAGAAATTCTAAACCTATAGTACTATGAGTTAGACATTAAATTTAAATACAAATTATTTCTAATCCCTTAGCTTCCAAATCTTTCCCAGAAAACTTGCTTCAAATTTAAAAAGTAAAATAAAGTTTAGCAAATTATCTGATGAATTTTCCCAGTGTATAGATATCTATTCTAATTTTTCTAATTTTCTCAAAGAAAACTCCCCTATTCCCCCTAAGTATCAGGCTTTTAAGGCCTGATTATTCTAACAATTGTTGCCTTAGTTCTACCATATATGGTGTGATTAGATAATTTTTCTGTTTAGCCTTTATGAACATACTTTCCTTAAAACAAGTCACATAATTAACTGAAGCTTGCAGAATTAGTTGACATAAAATTTTAGCTTCAATGATTAATTTGTTAGTGATAAGAGAATTCTGGCTAAGCTATATTACCTCTGTTTACTTAAGATGAATATGCCAAGTAACAAAGTATAGTTCCAATGTTAATGGTTAGTCTGCCATTTCCAGCTTTATCCTTAGTGTTTACTGACTAGTTTCTAAATTTACCTAATGCATACTTGTCTTTTCTATTTTCTCTTCTTTGATATGCAAATCTTTTCTCTTCTGCCCTCTATAAAATTTGATTGTAGCTATTCTTCCTGATGTAACTTAAAACCTACGTAAAGTTACTGAAATTTATGATTGAGGTTCACTGTTTTTTGTATCCTGTGGGCCTATGAGGAGAATATAATAAACTGTTTCTTAAAATATCTTTGTTTGTTGGCAAGTATGATTGGCAACAGTACCTACTAACAAATCCTTCGACAATTTTGAGAGCCTTGAAAGCTAAAACTGTGTTTTGTTCTTGGCTTTTTGTTTGGTTTTGGTTTTGTATCCCCAGTGCCCAACAAAGTGTCTGGCACATTTGTTACTCAGTCATGCCTAACTCTTCATAACCCCATTTAGGGCTTTCTTGCCAAAGATACTGGAGTAATTTGCATTTTCTTCTCCGGCTTATTTTATAGATAAGGAAACTAAGACAAGCAGAGTGCATTGCCCAGGCTCACACTTTTAGTAAATGTCTGAGGTTGAATTCAGATTTTCTTGATTCTAGACAAGTGCTCTATCTATTGTACCCACCTGGCACTTAGTGGGTACTTAATAAATATTTAATGATGGACTGGCTAACTGGTGGTACCAAGCAGCCCAGTTCCAGAATTTTTAACTCTCCTATTCATGGTGAAAATTGCAGAAGAGAATCATTACTTTAATTTTTCTGAATACTTCCTTCCATTCCAATGCATAGAAACCAGATGAATGTGAAGAACAAGATGAATGGACCTATCAGGGGGTCCTCAAACTATGGCCCATGGGCCAGATGTGGCAGCTGAGGATGATTATCCCCCTCACCCCGGGCTATGAAGTTTCTTTATTTAAAGGCCCACAAAACAAAATTTTTGTTTTTACTATAGTCCATCCCTCCAACAGTCTGAGGGACAGTGGACTGGCCCCCTATTTAAAAAGTCTGAGGACTCCTGAGTAATTGCTACATTTCTGTGGCAATCATGCATTCATCTGCCTCTCCTGAGTTTGTAACAGTTTCTGGATGATTATCAGAGTCATAGGATCATTTTCTTGGTTTAAGAGTATTATGGGAGAAAAGAAAAAAAGGAAAGGGGTGTAAGTATTCATCACCAGTCTTAAAGACATTCAATGGAAGTCACTATGTGGAATCAATACTCTTTCCAAACCCTAATGTATAGAAAGGAAAAGAATTAACTCATGCTGACTCAGCTAAGGGGCAGTTAGATGGCACAGTGGATAGAGCTCAAGGCCTGGAATCAGTTACATCTGAGTTCAAAATCAGCCTTAGATACTTATTAGTACTGTGATATTGGCCAAGTCACTTAATCTTATTTGTTTCAGTTCTTCATTTGTAAAATGAGCTAGAGAAGAAAATAGCAAATTACTCCAGTATCTTTGCCAAGAAAACCCCAAAGTAGGTCGCAGTCAGACATGACTGAAACAACCAACATCAACTCAGCTAAAATCAAGACCTGATAACTTTCCCTTAGGAATAGTGATTATGGCAGTTTCACATTTGCCTGAATAGCTTTTCCATGGGTCAGCAGGGATGTGGTTATGTGACATGTGTTGAAGATGTATTCATTAGCTAAAGGCACATTATAATCAATGAGTAAAAAAGATTCCACTGAGGTAGCAGTAAAAATAGGAGCAGAGGGAAGAAGAAATGGTATTAAGCCTCCACAAATGATAATGTAATGGAGAGCTAACACATGCAGGATGGCCCAGTGGATAGGGCTAAGGAGCATGCTTCTTGGAGAGTCTCGGAGAGACCTTGTAGAGACATTGGAACAGTAATTGCAACTGGGTAGGTAGCTGACCATACAGTGAAGAGGGGGCTCTTTGATGGGCTGCAAAGGCATTCAAATCAAGACAACATCACCACACTTATTAAATAAGGGGAGAGGCCTTGGGATCTTGTCCCATCATGGCACATGACCCTGAAAAATAAAAGTCCAGGTCTTGAATTCTGAATATAGCTAGTTGATAAGATGGATAGAATGATGAACTTGAAGTCAGAAAGAACTTACTTTAAATCCTTCTTCAGAAAATTACTAGCTTGTTACTCTGGACAAGTATCAGCCTCAGTCTTTTCATCTTTAAAATAGGGATAATAAAATTTATAATGGATTTAAAGTTTGGTTATAGTGAAGATCCAATGATATATAAAGCTCTTTGTAAACTTTAAAGCACTATATGAATGCTAAAGGTAATAGAGCTTCTGACCTTGGGAGTTTTGAAAGAATACCTAGTACCCCAGCATTACGAGGACTGGATTCAGAACTAATGAAGCATTGATTTCCCAATGCGCAAGGAGTGCTCCTCCTTTGGCAGTGATCTTCTATAGCTGAGACCATGATTCAACCAGCTGAAATACCATCTTTGACTATAAACTTAGTAGGACCAGTGCCATGTAGGGAAGGAGCTAAGTTGAGCCTACTTCTCCCACTCCCCAACTCTGATTTCAAGATTCCAGGTAACTCTTCATGGTCCATCTCTTCATCAGAAACTTTTCTTGTTTTATACTTCATGGAATATGGTAGTCTATACATATATGTACATATATGTGCACACATACATGTGTGCATGGATTGAATTGTATATAATTATGTACACATATACATGTATATACATATATATCATGATATATTATAATATATAGCCGTCTTCTCTCTCCCTGCTTTTTGGCTTCCTCTTTCATATCATTTTCCACCATGAGATTGTGAATTTCTTAAAGATGGGGACTGAATCTTTTTCTTTTTGTATTCCCAGCATGTAGCATTAAAGTGCCCGGCACATAGTAGACACTTAAAAAATTTTTATTAAATTGAGTTGAGATGGTACAGGAAAAAGCATACTCCACAGATATAGATGTTTGTATATTTGTTTTTGCTTTAACTGAATTAAATATGGCTTTGTAAAAGTTAATTGATCTTAAGAGATTAAATGGAACTGAGGTGCTATTTACTGATCCCTAACACTATGGGGAGAGGAACTTCCACATAGTTGGTGGGGGTTTAAGCCAGTGGCAGAAGAAAAATGAAATCTCATAAGCCCTTCAGAATATCCTAAAATCCTGAAAGTACAGGTGGTAGCTTGGCTCTAAGGGAGAGAACTAGAGTGGACTTCCTACAAAAAATAGGAGGCCCAATGGGAAGCAGTCACAGAAAACAGTTTCAATGGATGACAACTATAGCAATGGAGTCCAGCAGCAGATCAGGGAACTTTCCAGCCTCAATGGTGATAGATGCTAGAAAGAGCTAAGACATGGATCATGTCAAGAAGCTTCAAGGTAACAAACTTAATTAGGAGAAATTCTCTAATTTTAGAAGAGACAAAAGACAGGCTCTAGTCATACACAAGACTGATGGCCAAAAAACTTTAAGGCTGAAAAACCTTTCTACATCCTGAAATGTGAATTTTTCAAGGCTGTATTTCTTCCCTGGCATGTGAGTCAGTGGGAGATGGTACCCATTTGTGTATGGGAGGCTGGAGAGAATGAGGAAAATGTTGCTTGGTTTCTCCCTACTAGTCGTTTTGATATCCTATCCCAGTATTTACTTCATTTGATTTATAATCCCTGCTTGGTTCACTGCTAGAGAATGTATTGGATGGGTGCACAAAACCAATATGGTCCCCACATCAAACACAGGTAGGGGTTTGATTTCACAATAGAGTCAAAAATTCATTACAAATGAGGGACTTTAATTAGCTGAATTTTAAGGCTCCTTCCAACTCTAAATCTGCAATGAAATAGATAGGTAGCTAGGTGGCAAGTAAATAGAGCATTGAGCTGAGAATCAAGAAGACTCATCTTCCTGAGTTCAAATTCTGCCTCAGACATCGTGTGTATGTGTGTGTGTGTGTGTGTGACCCTGGATAAATCATTTAACTCTGTTTGCTTCAATTTCCTGACTTGTAAGATGAGTTAGAGAAGGAAATGGCAAACCATTCCAGTATCTTTGCCAAGAAAACCCACAATGGGGGACTCAAAGAGCCAGATGATTGAAGTGACTCAACAAGAACAAAAAATGAAAAAATGGAATTATCTTCCTACAAGGGAGAAGGGAAAGAAAGGAAATAAGCATTTATATAGCATTTTCTATGTGCCAGGCATTATGCTAAACACTTTACAATGAGATCGTATTTTCAAAGTATTTAGCAGAGCCAGGAAAAAAAATGTACATAGAAACATCAATATTGTAAATATGATCAACTAACTGTGAAAGATTTATCTCACATTTTATTAGTTGAAAAAAAAATTGAGCAGCAACTGCAGTACATGTATGTTGACAGGGATAACTGTTGGCTCCAGTATAAATTTCTCTGTTTAAGCCTTTCACAACCTGGCCACAACCTATTTTCCCATCTTTATTGTACATCCCTCCTTCTTCAGAATCCTGCAATCCTTGATCCTGCCTAACCTTCTTTCTGTTCTTCACATAAGGCACTCCATCTCCCATTTCTGCTCTGTTCCCTGCCTGCTACATATTTTCTCTTCATCTCCACTTCATAGAATTCTCTCTTCCTTCAAGATGTAACTCAATTTCCATCTTCTATATGAAGCTTTATGATTTCCCCCCCACCAACTAACCCTCCCTCTGAAACAATTTTGTATTTGTAGGAGTTTCAGAACTAACATTTTAGGATTTATAGTTGTCAAGGACAAGAATTCTGCTCTTATCACTGAGAAGTGATGTCAGACAGTCAGGATCTTTGAGCCAGATGGTAGAATTGAGTCACAGCCTGAAGTTCTTAAAGAGACACACATAATCTGCATTTTACATATATGCACACATGCAAATATAAGTATATATACACATATATGTATACATGTATGTAATATATTCTATATAATTGATATACCTAGATATAGAATGTTATTATTTAGTCATTTTAATCACGTCTGATTCTTTGTGACCCTATTGGAGGTTTCTTTGATAAAGATTCTGAAATGGTTTGCCATCTCCTTCTCTAACTCATTTTATGGATGAGGAAATTGAAACAAAGAAGATTGATGTGCCGAGGGTCACACAGTTTAGTGAGTGTCTGAGGTCAGATTTGGATTCAGGTCTTTCTGACTCCAGACCCAGTGTTTTACACATTGTTCTACATATCTGTGAAAGAAAGGAAGAAAGAAAAAAAGAAAGAAACAAAAAGAAAGAAAGAAAGAAAGAAAAAAGGAGATAAAGAAAGGAAGAAAGGAAGGAAGGGAGAAAGAAAGAAAGAAGAAAAAAAAGAAAGAAAGAAGAAACAAAGAAGGAAGAAGGAAGGAAGAAAAAAGAAAAAAAAGAAATATAGATATGTGTGTACATATATGTATATGTCATAGATATATTCTATTTGATAAAGAAAGAAAGGAAGGAAGAAAGGAAAGAAGGAAGGAAGAAAAAAAGAAATATAGATATGTGTGTACATATATGTATATGTCATAGATATATTCTATTTGATAAAATATATCTATTGATAGATATCTATAGCTATATAGATACATATAGAAATAGATGGATAGATAAGAGTTGTGGTAGTGGGTAGCTAGGTGGCACAGTGGATAGAATTCTGGGACTGAAGTCAGGAAGACTCACTATTAAACTGTGGCACATTACATAGAGCACTTAGTCTAGAATCAGGAAGATCTGCGTTCAGCCTCAGGCATTTATTTGCAGTGTGACCCTGGGCAAGGCACTTAACTCTGCTTGCCTCAGTTTCCTTATCTGAAAATGAGCTGGAGAAGAAAATGCAAATTATTCCAATATCTTTGGCAAGAAAACCCTAAATGGGATTATGAAGAGTAAGACATGACTGAAATGATGAGTAACAAATGTATCAGACACTTTGTTAGGCACTGGGGATAGAAAACCAAAATCAAACAAAAAGCCAAGAACAAAATATAGTTTTAGCTTTTAAGGCTCTCAGTTTAATGGTATGTGTGTGTGAGTGTGTGTGTGTGGGTTAAGAGTGGGGAGGAGGGAAGGGAAGAGAGAATATGTTAACATCTACGTACAAATAAAAGATCTATTGAATAAATTGGAAATAATCAACTGAGTTACTAATGCCCTGGAAAGGCATACCCAGGCACCAAACTAGGCAGCACTGGGATGTCAGAAAGAAGCTGCATGGAGCATAGAGATGAATTTGCATTGTGAGTTCATAGAATGTTAGGCTACAGGGCAGTGTGGGGGGATCTCTGTGATCATCAGGCCCCAGAGTTTGCCTAATGATCAGCCAGAGAGCAATTGTTACCTCTATAGGCATCTTACTAGGTCTGATGTTAATCCAGTCTTTAATTTTCCAGGGGACTAGGGGGAGAGAATAAATGATCTTACAACTTTTGCAATGATTCAAGTTATTTGCAGCAATGTGCTTACTAAATGTTTAACAACTGGTCCTCTAAAAAAAGTAGACTGGATATACTTTTAAGTTTAATGTACATTACTAAAATTTTCTTAAGTCTAAAAAATCAGCAAAACAATAAATAAAACCTTATTTCATAGCATTTGCTAATTTCTAAGGTATAAATGATCAAGCTGAAAATTAAACAATTTTTTTTCCTAAGTCAGCTTCAAGCCCTTTATCCCTCCAACATATCATTTTAGTTCTTCAGAGATGTTAGTATTCTTTTTCTGCCATAAGATCATGGGGTGGGCCTAAGGCCAATCCTATAGTAGTTTAGGCTTGAAAATGGTATAAAATAAAATACTTGGTAATCCATTTGGAGTATCCTGGTGATAAAGTGGATAGAATGCCACAGCTGTAGTCAGGAGAATCTGAGTTCAAATCCAGACACAAACACTTACCAGCTGTGTATCCCTAAACAAATCACTTAACCCTGTTGGTCTCAGTTTCCTCATCTGCAAAATAAACTGGAGAAGGAAATGGCAAATCACCCTAGTATTTTTGTCACGAAAACCCCAAAGAGGGTTATAAAGAGTCAGACATAATTGAAATGACTCAATAATAATAAATCCATCTAACCTTTCACAAAAGGATGTTTATTTAGCCATAGCAGGGCAAGGTCGTTCAGAGCAAGGAAGGGATATTTTTCTAAGATAAAGCACCAAGCACAACTTCTCACTGTTCAAGCTGCTCATTTAAAGTCATGAGCCTGAGGGAGGAGCTCCAACCCTATGTGTCCAGGTTATTTTGTACCCAGGTGAACAGGAAGTTTATTTCAGAGGCCTGAACCTTATTCCCCTGAGTTCATCAATTCTTGAGCCCAGTTTCAATGCCTTTTAAGGGAAAACAACTGTAATTTGCATTGGAGTTGGAACTGAATTATTGCTGCCACCATAGCAACATTAACTTTAAGGAGAGGGATTTTTGCAGAGGCAAGCAGTGGAGGAATAAGGAAGTTTTCTATATGTGGTCCAATCTGACATTGTAGGCCAGTTCATTACTCGTATGAAATATTTGTCCAAGATCCACATAGTTCTGATGGACCAATTGTAGCTAATATTTATATGGTGCCTTAAAGTTTTCAAAGTACTTTACAAATATTAACTCACCTCATCCTCATAGCAACCTTGGGAAGTAGTATTATTATTTGTATTTTACAGATGAGGAAGTTGAGATATAGAGGAGTTAAGTGATTTGCCTAGGGTCACACTGCTAGTAATTTTCTGGGGTCAGATTTGAACACAGATTTTGTCTCTAGTTCCAGTGCTCAACTAATGTGTTACCTAGTTACCTTCAACTTGATAAATGTTGTATCTGGTCTTTGATGGTCTGGGAAACACATATTTTTCATTTATTTATTTTTTGCTTTCAGTTTGGTTAAATGAACTTATGTTTTTCCCTACAGTGGATTTTGATGAGTAATAGTGACAAGCTTGATTCAAATAACATGGTGGTGGTTGCAAGTTAGAGCATTTAGAGAACCTTAATATCAAATTACTCAGTTTAAAATGATTTTTACCATAAATCAGGAAATTAGGCAGTGTGGTGTAATGGATAGAGCATCACTCTTGGAATCAAGAAGATCTGAATTTGAATTCCACTTTTCATAATTACCGTAGAATGACCGTGGGGCAACATATCCTCTCTGAGTTTCAGTTTCTTATTTTGAATTTTAAGTGAGGGGAATCCTTCCCTCTTATAACTCTCTTCAGTTTATATTGCAACTGAAAGCCCAGAATATAATCCTGGGAAGTGATCAGTGGAGATACATCTTGGTAATTGTTATAGGTAGTGCAGTCACAGTTACTGAAGACCTAGAAAAGAAAGTTCTTGTCACCAAGGATCTTGCTTTCTTTTAGAAACTGATTTCATTTCATCAGTGGAAATGATAATAAAAAAGCATTAACATCTGTTTTGCTGCTGAACTCTTTAAGAATCACTGGATCTTTCAATTCAACTTTTAGCTGAAACCTTCCATATGTTCTTTCTCCTCTATTGAAATGTGAACTCTTGAGAGAAAGAACTGTATTTAAAAAAATATTTTCTTAAAACACAGTGCTTTGTACATAGTAAGGGTTTAATAAATGTTTTTTCACTTTTTTTACTCATTCATGTCTTATATTTAGGTATTGTACCAACAAGCATTTAATAACCAATTCTCCAGAAAAAAATAACACGCTTTTAAATTCAACATGCAGTATTAATATTTTCTCTTTCATTTTCTCAAGTCCCACAACCAACAAAACAGTAAATCAAGTCCTGATTCATAGTCTTTATTCATTTTTGAGATATAAATGCAAATTCAGAAATTTTAATAGTACCCTTTCATGGCATAAGCTGACTCTAGCACATACCTGGAAGGCCATCATGTTACAAATGTGTTTTAAAACAAGCATCCCCAAACCTAAGCACCTTTTCTTGCTGTAAAGGAAAACTTGTAGAGGAACAAGGAATCTCATATCAGCCTTTATAATTCAGTCTATTGTGGGGGTTTATTTGAAGAAAGCTGTGAATTTGCCTCATTTTTAAGGGTAGAAAAACCAGGTAGGAGTTACATGGATGAAGCTTAACATTTCTAAAACCCACTTGGTTAAATGATAGTTAAAACCTTCGAGTCTTGCACAAACTGCTAAACAATGTCTCCTCCCATTATGAAACATGCACCTGACACCTTTGATGGATGATCCTCTGCATGAGTATTGTGTATGATGGAGCTATTCCTGATTAAATCACAGGTTTCCCATAACAGATTTATTAGTTCTGTGGAGCAGTTCTTTGACATGACAGCTGTACAATGGTGCCTCATGAACTTTTCCTGTTTTCCTGCCAGAAAACTTATCATTTAACTCTTTAGCACCCCTCCCTTAACCTCTAATGCAACTGAAAAAGAAAGAAAAGAGTGTTTTGAAAAAAAAAATCAAGATCTGTCAGCTAAAAGGTTTTTACGATATATATTCCTGTCTCTCCTTCCTGGCAGTTTAGTCTGTCATGTTTGGTATTAAGGCATTATGGGAGCTGGTGAAGGAACTGATGTACAATATAGTGCTTTAAAACAAAAAATAATTTGAAATTTATTGAGCACTTCTAAAAAAAAGAAATATTCAACTCAGCACTCAGCAAGAGTGATGAGAGGCAGGTAGGTTTGATGCCTCCACTTTATGGCTAGATAAAATGGCCCCTGGTATGTCTTGAGGGAACAAAGCATCATAGCGATAGTGAAAAGAGCCCTGGACTGGGAGTTGGGACATCAGGTTTTGAATTTTAGCCCTGATAATTACTTGTTATATGTGACCATGAACTTGTCTTTTCTCCCTCTCATGGTGATTTTGTCCTTTTTTAATTGATAGCACCTTTTAAATGATTGCACCTCTCAATTCATAAATATGTTTCTCAAACAAGGTTATCCCAAGTTCAAGGCATTTTGTGGGTCCACAATTATTTAAGATCACAGTTTATAAGACCCCAACAATATGTTTACCTTTACAAGTATAATCTGGGTCTCAAGCTTAGATATTTGAATAAGAGTCTTTTCATTGGTAGAAAAAATGATATCTCAGTTTTTTAGATCTGTGTGGATGGAGTTGATCAGAGCTTCTTTTGACTTCCAGTTTCTAGGGAGGACATTCACAGTTCTAGGTTCTCTTCACAAAGAGGTTCCTGGAAGAAGAGAAAGACTTTGGTAGAGGAGCTTGAGCCTTGAATGCCCCTCTGTTTGCAATAGATTTGGGTAATTTTTCCTTAGATGAGACTGAGGACTTTATCATTCAGTTGAGGAGAGATATCTTTTCCTAGTGGTAGAATTTAATTCACTCTGTTTATTGTCTGGTAGATTATTATCTATATAATTTCTTTGATTATTGTTAGCTTAGATGATTGACTTTATTCATTATTCAGTATATGTGATGGTCTTTATATAACTGTTACTTTGTCAAGAGTTAAGCTTGTAGCATTCTTCCCTGATAGTAACTAATAAAAGCAGTTTGAATCTAAAAAAGATTTTCCTTAAATTAATAATATTTAGGGAGACATATAGATGTAGGTTTAGTCTGATATCTGTGACTGAGAACAGAGTTCTCACCTCACTCGCCTCAAGAATTCAATCTCTTGCTTCACTCCAGGCAGAAATCAGTCTCTTTTGCAGATGGATTGGTGAAATTCTTAAGGTAACTGTCTATTCACCACCTCCTAATTCAGCCACATTTAGATAAACACACAAGAACATGTACCTAACCCATATGAGCAGTACATATACCTTGTACTACTCAGTTGGACATTTCAATTAGTTTAAATAAAAGATGCTTAATGAGGTAAGAAACATTTTTTAAAAAACCCCAGCAAGAAAAGAAGAAAACATCTCTTCTATGAATCTGGTGAATTTGCTCAGTTTCAGTCATGTCTAATGATTCTTCATTACCCCATTTTGGGGATTTCTTGGCAAAGATACTGGAATGGTTCACCATTTCCTTCTCCAGCTCATTTTACAAATGAGGAAATTGAGGCAAACAAGGTTAAGTGATTTGGTCACTAGGGAGTTTCTGAGGCCAGATTTGAACTGGAAGATAAATATTCCTGATTTCAAGCCCAGTAATCTATTGCCTACATCTATTCTGGTGAATCTTTCCTACAAATACACATACAATCAGTGGAAAGAGCAGACACATATAGGAAACATACATGGAGAACTGCATATTTAGGGATATGGATGGCCAGATATGCATTACCATATGCTTTGGGACCAGATATGGCTAAGTGAACATGAGTCTGGATCTCAGGAAATCTCAGTTTCAGTTGGCATTTTCAGAGTTGGTAATCAAGGCTAAAAACACACAAGACTTGTGATAGTTTATTTGTGCTCAGAAAAGGAATGTCTCTCATTGGTATATATTTTTGTTTTGAATCACCATTGTTATAGGGTGTTGGAGAAGGAAGAAAAATCTCCTTCCCCACTTGCTGTATTCTGGGCTAGTAGATCAAAGGAAAACAAACTAGAGAAAAGTTTTCAACAGCAGAGCTGTTTTCACAGTTTGTAAATCAAGAAGGGGAGAGTTCCTCTGATAAGTTTCCCTTGACTCCCTGTTGCCAACTGTCTTCCATTCCACTGGTACCAGGGAACCAATAAAGATAAACAATATCTTTCTAGAAAGGATCTAGTATGTATATTTTTCATCAAAGGACCTGAAAATTCATCCTACTTCTTGGGAGAATCCTTTTTGACAAAGACCCGTGCCACATAATTTCATCCAGCTGATAGAATGCAATAGATTTATCACAGATTTTTGTCATCACCCCAATACATAAAATAATATTACTAGCTGGTGGAAATTAGGAAGTATAGAAAACATACAAATAATTATTTAAAGTGCTTATTATGATGTGTACTAGGTGCTGAGGGAAAAAACAAAGTTTAGATAAAATATAATTATTGACTTCAAGGAACTTACAATCCAGTAGAAAGATAAGAAGTCCACTCATAACTGTAATATTTGAGAATTATATCAGACAGTTATAAATTGAAGTGTTTTGTTCAGGGTGTATAGTTAGTAAGAGTGTCTTCAGGTTCATAGATTACAGATTTATAGCTAAAAAGAATCTTTAAAAAGTCAGAGTATATTATTAATATATTAATATAATAGTAATATTAATTAATAATATATTAATTTATATACTATATTTAATTATATAACATAATTTAAGGATGGGGAAATGTGAAGTTTTGAAAAGTTGTGATATACCTATGATCACAGTAAGGAGCAGAGGCAGGATTTGAACTCATGTCTTCTTGATTTTAGGTCCATTCTATCTATTGTTCCACCTATTGTGCACAAGGTATAAAGAACAGTAGATTTGTAATCAGAATACCTGAGTTCTAATTTTGGCTCTGCTACTTAATAGTGGTATGAAATTAGATAATAATAATAATAGCAATAACTTGTACTTAGTGCTTTAAGGAGTACAGAGTATCTTATATATATTATTTCAACTCTCTCTGCACTTCATTTGTAAAATCAGGACATGGGACTCAATGCTTTCTAAGTTCTATTACAACTCTTGAACCTATGATTCTCTCACAAAGAAGGCATTAATTCCATAGACCTTGGAGGATATGATAACTTAGTGATATGTGGAAACTTCATTTGTAATTCCTATTCATTTTAATTCCTAAATACCCCTTTGAAAATGTGCCGTTAGTATCTATGACAGCAGTGGCTGCCCAATATTGAAAGCCCTATTCAGTAGTCTTTGTGCACAGATACTCTGGCAGGAAACTGGTATTAGTGTGGATGATGGTTGGTGATTAGTCTTATATAGTGCTTTCTTTCTTAAAAGGATTATGGTTTCCACTTTCTACGATTTTTTTAAAAGAAGGGAATTTTTCTGTCACGCTCAAATTCCTTGAGCTGAGATTTATCAACAAGCTTCAGTGATAGCAAAGTACTTTTCATCAGAGAAAAAGTTGGTTTGACAGACAAACATAGTATGTAATTAAAAGATTAACAACATTTCCCCTGAAATTGATTTAGGAGGAGACAACTTTTGTGCTAACTTGTTTATGATTAGATTATTTGTCATAATTTCTGAAGGACCAAAAATCAGCCTGTGATGGATTTTGTCAGTTTTAATATTTAAGCTCATGGACCATTTATTCCACAGAGCCAGTGGCACATACCTGAAAAATTTCCAGCATGTCAAATACAAGTCCTTTTCATTTAATGAGTAAATGTGAGTACCTCTCTGCATTCCAGCCGACACTTGTTTTTCTTTTCTTTTTTTTAAAGGATGAAAACCAATATTTTAACTTTAAAAGGTATTCTGTAAGCAGGAATGATCTTAGGATTATAGAGAAGGCAAGGTTTTCTATTTACCATGATCTGAAGGAATTTAGGAAGGTCCTCTTGTCTGGGGATATCTCTGAACTGTACCACAGTGGAAATGGGATGAAGGTCATGAATCATGAAGATGGTTACTGAAAAGGGGAGGGGAGGGGAGAGGACTTGGAAAAGGAAAACTTGAAGACTTATTTTTCCTCTTTCACAATTTTGTCAAAAACTAGCCCCACCTGTAAATTTGCCATATTTAGCTTTTAATGAACTTGGATAGGGTGGGGTTTCCTTATCTCAGCTCTCACTTTCATTGCTATAGTGACAGCTAGCTACATCTTTCCCTGAGAGTTCTAGGGGTACTCCTAAGGTTGTAAGTTATCGTGCAGTGAGAGTGAGGAATAGCAAGGTGAATGTTGCCTTAAGCATTTGCAAAATATTAAAAGACCCAGAGAAAGACCTGAAACACATTGGGTGGATCCTTTATAGAACATTTTTGGGAGGGGTCCAGGCATGTGGTTTCCTCAATGTTGGGAATTCCAGTGTCTATCCACTAATGTTCTATAGCTTGTGATCCTAAATGTTGCTTGGGGGTACTGAGAGGTTATTGCCTATAACCCATATAGTCAATATTTTTCAGAGGTGGGCCATGAATACAGATTTTTCCTGACTCTCTCTATGCCATAGATATCTATGTCACACTGCTTTTCAGAGGGCAACTGTGGAAAAGCAAAGACAAGAATGACCCAAAATTCCAAAGGGTGGCTAAGTGGTAATCTACCTGCCTGGAGGGAGTACATCGATGATGATGCATGAATCTTTCATTTATAGTTATACTGAAGTATAGAAGTATGGAAATGCATCTTCAAGGTGCATTTTGAAAACAAGCAATTTTGGGTACCATCAACTTTTTTTTTATTCCAGTATTTTTTGGGAATGCTTGCTTTATTTTTTAAGCTCAGAATAAAATTTAAAAAAATGAAAATGTAAGCATATACTTCATCAGATTGTTCATCAGTGTGTTCTTTGACACACTTTTTAATAAGGGATTTGATTCCAGAAAAGTTTAGGTACTTGTTAAGTCAGACTATGTGGAAAGAAATTCTCTTAAGGTGCAAACTAGGCTCTGAGTGTTGTCTGGTCAGTTTGGGGCTTTGTGTTAATTTTTTCAAGTCCATTTATTATCTAGTGGCAAGAGCTAAAGTAGTTTCTGAAATAAAGTCTGTCTCAGAGAGATGGTAGCTGTTTACTTACTGGAGATCATGTCTGCATAGGAATTACAAGCTCTCCTTCATGTTAATAAACTCCTCGTTCACTTCACAGTATTTTCTTGTTTGAAAGAGGGATCTCGCCAGAAGGACATATCTCAGGCCACTCTATTATATACTGCTACTTCTTTTCTCCTCATTCTGACAAAGCCAGGAGGAGGGGCTGACTTGGTTTTTTCTCCTCACAGTCATGTCCAAACTAAAACCTTCTGCAGGCATCACTCTGAATCTTTTTTCCCTCTGTCCATATCTCTTTGTTACCCTGTCTAGAGCCTCAGCAATGTTTCTGTTTTCTTGATCAAGGTGTTTAATGTCTTGATCAAGGAATTCAATGTTTAGATCAAGTTTTTCCTCCATCCCTGTCCTTATATTTGGAGATTTCAATATACATGTTGATGTCCACTAAAACACCATATCCTTATAGATCATCAACTTCTCCAGCTTCCTTAATCTATATGTCTCAATACTGTATATCCATTCTTTGTCTTCTAATAATCAAATTTCTGATTCTAATATTCTATGGAAACTTCTCTTTCCAGAAATCTCTGCACAGCTCATTCTAATGACTTCTTAGTTCAAATCATTCTTAACATCTTTGCAGTTTGTGATCCAATGACCTCCTTATTCTCTTTTATATTCTCTTTTTCTCTCAGCAGAACCTTTAGTCCTCCTATTCTTCTCTTTTCTGCCATTTTATCTTCCCTGCTCTGATCCCTCTTTCATCAAGGTCTTGACCGTATAGTTGACCAGTTTCAATTGTACAGCTAGGTCCCAACTAGTGTAAAAAGTAAATCCCATAAGGTGACCATATGTATTCAAATTTGTATTATTTGAAATTATAATTATGTAAAATATGGTAATGGGTTCTAGCTCAATGGAAATATACAGTGTAAATTTGAATAATATTGTATAAATTATATATAACACTTCAATGAGATTTATTATTTTCACTAATTGGGAACTTGGCTATATATTTTCCTCTCCTTAAATTCTGTGTCTTTTGTCCTGATGTTCTTTATGCCCTGCCAATCTTCAACTCGGAGTCACTCCAACTGTCTGTCTTCTCTGCTCTTACTCCTATGTTGCTGAATGAAGTTACAGGAAGTCATGCATTTGTGCTGCCTGGCTTCACTACAATGAATGTTTATCTAATTTCACCTGAGCTTTCATTTCTACACAGCTGCTTTAGTTAATTTTGACTATTGCACTCCCTGAAGCAGCTGTTTCAAAATTTTCTCTTTATTCAAGTTGCTTGTGCCTTTCCTACCAACTGATGGATTCACATTCTAGTTTTACTGAGACATCTGTCCTGAGTTCCTCCAATTTTCCTATTCCATACATCAAAATCCTGTGACATTTTCACTTGTCTCCTACTTTGTTCTCCCAGGACTTGTGCCCATGGATCTTGTAGAAATCATCCCCTTTCTCCCTCTTCTCTTTAATCTCTATTTTTCTGCTGGCTCATTTTTTGTGCTCAGATGCTCTCTTCCCTTTTCATTATTTAGCATTTTATTTTTCCCTAGTTACACTTGAAAACAATTTTTAAACATTTGTTTTTAAAACATTGACTTCCAGATTCTTTCCCTTCCATCCTCCCCACTTCCCCATTGAGAAAGCACAGATGTAATCAGGCAAAACATTTCCATATAAGTCAAGTTGTGAAAAAAAAAAACATAGACCATCCCCCAAAAAACCCTTAAAAAAATAAAGTAAAAAAAAACTATGCTTCAATTTGTATTCAGACATAAGAAGTTCCTTTTCTGGGGATGTTTAACATTTTTCATCATAAGTGTTTCATAGTTGTCTTAGATTATTGTTGTCCTCCATCCCTAAAAGACCTTCTCTTTCCTTGCTACTCCCTCAAGTTATCATCCTATATTTCTCCTTTCTTTCACTGCCAAACTCCTAAAAGGATTCATATATTCTTGTTTCTCCCTATTTTGTTACCAGCCAATCATATCTCAACTTTTTATAATCATATTTCTGATCCCAATACTCTACTGAAACTCCTTGTCATGTCATTGGTCCTCTGAGAACAAAGGAGAAACAACATCAGAGATGGTGAAGCAAACTAGCATCAGAGTAAAAACATTTGATGAAAATTGCCTAGAGTGGGGTGGAGAGAAACCTCAGTTTTCACCTTCGCCTAGGACTCTGCCTTTATTAATCTCTCCTCTAGTACCTTTTAAGCAGGGGAGGGCCATGAGAAGTTCTGGAGGATTTTGGACTTCCTATCTTACCATTGGTCTTACAGAACCAGTTGACAATAGTGTCTGCACTGGAAGCCATGAATGGATTTGCTGTAGATGCATGACTTTACCAAGAGTCTGATAAAGAAGCTACACTATATTTAAGGGGGATTTTTTGAGTATGCTGTGAATGGGAGAAAAAAATTTATAGTACCCAGGACCTTTCAATTACTCTTTTGTCACATATTTTCTTAAAATATGAACCCACTTTTCCTTGGATTTTGTATGTACTTGTGAGAGAATATGCCAACGATTTTTTGAGGGTCCATTTTACATTTAGTACAATATCCCTTTCTAAAAGCTATTTATGACCATCAGATGAAATGATTCTCAACTAATAATCTTGTAGTTAAGGGAAAGGAAAAGAAAAGAAGCATTTATCAACCACATACTATATACCAGGTCCTGTACTAAGCACAAGTGCAATTATTATCCCCATTTACAATTAAGAAAAGTGAGGCAGACAGAAGTTAAGGCCACACAGATTTTAAAGTATCCGAGGCCATATTTGAACTCAAATCTTCTTGTCTCCAACTCTCTATTACACCACCTAGCTCTGAGGAAGCACACTGCTGGGGGCTTAAGCTACTGGCAATAGAGAATCACTCACAATGCCTCATGGGTACCTCTAGAACCTTAAGGGGGAGATGTAGCCTTGCCCTAACACCTGAGATTCATCTCTTAGACGGAGAATTGAGATAAAGATCTTCAGAGATTATATGGGCAAGAAAAAATACCATAAATTCATTTTCTGATCTTTAGGGGTAAGAAATACAGGCACAGAAAGGCCATGGCTCAAGAGTGAACAGCTGTTTTTCATCTTCTGGGCTCTGGTTGAATTAATCTTCTTCAATGGCTTCTAGTGGGCACTTCAAAAGAAATGTAATCTTAGAAGAGGAGGATGAACAAGGACTTCTGCCAATAGCTAGTAACTGAGCTGAAGGGTTTTAACTCTATATGTGCTTTTGGCTTAGTAACTGGCCAGTGAGCTCCCCTTAGGTAATTAGATTTACATTTCAGTTACCTCAGGAACTCTAAGAGACTCTCTGTTAATGGTGAGAGCTTCATTCACTAGCTCTTTCATGTGAATTGACTTGAGGAGCAGAGTAATTAATACTAAAGTGTGAAACCACTATTGGATATAAAACTTTGTCTCTTTAACAAGTGTTACAACTTGCAAGAGTTAACTGTTCTCTCCAGACAGAAGGAAAGTTATAGATGTAGGAAGGTCACTTTCCCCATACTAGATCCAGAAGAAGCAAAGGAAGACCTTTCCAAAGGATATTAAAGGGGATTTAAACTAATTTATCTGTTCCCTTCTTAGAAAGACAGAAGAGTCAAGAAAACTTTTCTTCTTTATCTCAATTTATGAGCAAATATGACTTCTCAGGGAGTATAGGCCCATTCTTATGTACTGTCAACAGTCTGATTGTTACACTCTCCAGCTGCCCAGAGAGTTCTATTGATTATCTCTGAGCAAGCTTGGACAAAAGGTGGATTATAGTAACACCTATGAGGAAGGTCAAAGGGGTCTGGATTATAGGGAGGGAGTCTAGACTTTTCTTACTAAAGAGAACCAGAGATTGAGGTTTTGAGGCACAAATTAGAAGACTCATCCAAAATAATACTTCATTTCCAAGGATGTGTGTCCCAGGATCTTCTTATCAGACCTGGAAATCTGGTGAGGCCTTTCTGTCAAATGACATTGCAGTTCAGCAAGGTATACTAATAATTTTTGGATTGAAGTTTGTTCTCCATGGAGAAAAATGGAGGCAAAAAAGTTTCAATTCCACCCTCTAAACCTGACCACCTTGTTTTCTAGGTCTGTTGCAAGGCCTAAAGACCTCTTCTTTAATTTTCAAGTCTTCTAAGGGTCATGACCCTCATCATTTATGGTCAAAAAAATGTTCCTTAAGCAGTAAGGTTGATACAGACTCAATCTTATTTTTCTTTCCACTTTATGGAGTCCTACATTGAGAGACAGATCAGAGAGGTAAAGAGAGACAGACAGACAGACACATAAAGAGAGAGAAGAAAGGAGGGAGAATGAGAGAGAGACAGATGGACAGACAGACATAGGAACAAAGAGACACAAAGAGACACAGAGAGACAAGACACAGAGAGAAATAGTGACAGAAAAAACCAGACAGGAAAGGGGAAGTGCAAGACAGGAGAAAAGAGGTGCAAAGGTGGAGAATCATTTGTGCTTGTGGGATAAAGAATGAAGTAGGAAGGAAACTTTATCTGATCTTTTACAAAACATATTAGAGACAGGGAATTCAACTGCCTTTGAAGAATTAAAAATAAGTATCATACAGAGGGTAATAGAGGTTGTGTGGTGGATGTAAGCAGGCTGCAACATAAAACTACTAAAGAATGCTGAGAACCAGGAATAAAAGATCAAGAAATTGTGAGAAGCAGCAATAGCTAGAACATGGCCATAAGTCAGGAGGACCTGATTTCAAATGTGGCCTCAGACACTTGACAATTACTAACTGTGTGACCTTGGCCAAGTCATTTAACCCCAATTGCCTGTGCATCAAAGTCCTGACTTTAGGGCCAATGCTCACAAATGAATTAAAAACAACAATAGATTAAAGAAAACTCTTTGGTAACAAATTTTTTTTTAAAGAATTGTAATAAAGAGAGAGAAGTTGGGCTGCCAAGGATGAGGAATGACAGACACTCATCCAGGTGCTCCATTGGAATTCTTGGAATGTTAGGTGAAAGAAAGGTTTCCAGTGGGGTGGGTGAATTTTTTGTGGTACTTCTGGGAGAATCTGATCAACAATCCTATGGAATGGGCAGTAGTGATGGGATGGGATGTTCATCATTAGGGAAATGATAGAATCATCCAGGATCCTGAACTGATGAGATCATATGTCAGTTAGAGTACTAGTATATTAATTACCCCATCTGGGATTATATCCTAGTAATTTCAATCATTTGGGAAATTAAGAGAGGTTTCATGAAAGGGATGGGTTTATATTTTGATGCATTTAAACTCCCATAAAGGAAGGTTTAAATTGTCATTTACAGAAAGAACCATCATTTCAGGAAAGAAGCATACCAATTTTTCAAATCAAGGCATCAGCTATCAGCTCTTCAACAGTACATTGATATCACAGGCAGGAAGATGCTGAGGATTGACTGTGAAGACAATTTCCAGAAAAAGGAGGGAGGAGAGGGAAAAGATGGTAAAGGGGTACTACACAGGAGGAGAAAATGTATCTAGAACACAGATAGCTGATATATGTCTGTTATCTAACAGACCCCAAAGTGGAGAGGTGTTTTATTTTTTATCACAGATTGTATAATCAATTTATGACTTGTAGTATATTATCATATCATTCTTCAGAAAGTCTGTGGCAACCAATAACAATCTGCCTCTTTTTCAACCTCCTTGCCAAAATAAATACTATTATTTTCTTTTTCTATTTTTGCCATTCTAGTTTGTTTTTAAGACATTGTATTGATGCTTTGTTTTTACATTACAAACATTTGTACATTGTTCACATTCCCTAAGATGTCTGTTGTAATAAAATAAAACCATTAAGCAGAACATAAAAAACCCTCAGTAACTTCATCTGAAAGTGAATGTAACATTCCACATCTGTAGTACTTCCCCCCTCTCTATTTTTAAAAATTGCTTTTTTTTTTTTTTTTTTGGAAAAAATTGTTTTGCCACCAAAGGCTTTTCTTTTTTCTCCCTCCCACTCCCACCTCATTAAAAAAAAGATAAATCAAATTCCTTATAACAAAAATGCTTAGTAAGCAGAACAAATTTCCTCTTTGTCTATATGCAAAAATATGTCTTATTATGCCCCCTAACTCTTATCAAATCTCTTTCAAGAGGTGAGAGTATGTTTCAGCATTAGTCTTATAGAATCATGAATAGTCATAGTATTGGTCATAGTTTATACAACTTTCAAAGTTCTTTGTCTTTTTAGTGTCATTTTATAAATTGCTTTTCTGGTTCTGCTCATTTCATTCTTCATCAGTTTACAAAACTAATGGCAAAAATAAATATAATATAATAAAAATAAATAATAATAATTTAAAACTTTATGTCAAAATTGTCATTAATTTTGAAAATATTGATAATATGGTATCAACTGGTCTTTTGCATCTACTTCACTGTGTATAAGATTATCTGAGTCCATGTCTCTTTGAAATTATCTATTTCCTCATTTTTACAGGATAATAATATAATAATTATATTCATATTTCATAATTTATTTATCCAGTCCTCAATTGATGGGCATGCCCTAATTTTCTAGTTCTTTGTTACTTCAAAAAAAGCTACTATAAATATTTTTGTGAATATAAGACCTTTTCTTCTTTTTGTATTTTTTTTTTGGGGGGGAGAAGGAATAGTGGTATAGCTGGGTCAAAGGACACACAGTATTTTATAACCCTTGGTGTATATTTTCAAGCTGCTTTCCAGAATAGTTGTACCAATACAGAGAGGTCCATCAACAGTTCTTGTTTTGCCATAGCTCCTTCAACATTTATCATTTTCCTTTTTTTGTCATCTTTGCCACTCTGATAGACGTGAAGTTGAATCTCAAAATCAATTCAATTTGTAATTCCCTAATTAGTAGTAATTCGTAACAGTTTTTCAAAAGATTATTAGTAGATTGGGTTTCTTACCTTGAGAATTGCTTTGTTTACATGCTTAGAACATTTAGCAATTAGAGAATGACTTACTTTTTTGCATGTTTGAGTCAGCTTTTTACATACCTTGGAAATAAGGCCATTATTAGAGAAACTTATGGCAATGATTTTTTACCAATTGTTTCTTTTAAAATCTTAGCATTATTGTATTTGTTTGTGCAACGTATTTTTAACTTTATATTGTTGGAATTACCCCTTTAAGTATTAGAAATGCTAGGTTTAGCGATAAAACAAGAAAAAGAAATCGAAGGAATTAGTATAGGTTAGAGGAAATAAATTATCACTTTTTAAAGGTAGTATAATTAAAGAATAATGCAGAATCAACTAAAATATAATTAAAAAAATTCATTACTTTAGAAAACTAAATCCATACAAATCATCACCATTTCTATATAATACCCACAAAAATAGAGACTGAAAGAAAAATTCCATTTAAAACTATCACACAATGTTTAAAATATTTGGCAATCTATTTATCAATATGGGTAGCTAGGTGGCACAGTAGATAGAGCCCAATCCTTGGAGTCAAGATTTGAGTTCAAATCCATTCTCAGATACTTCCTGGCTGTGTGAACCAGCAAAGTCACTTAACCCTGTTTTTCTCAAAATGAGATGGAGAAAAAATGACAAACTGCTCCAGTATCTTTGCCAAGAAAACCTCAAATGAGAGCATGAATTATAGGACAAAACCTGAATGACTGAATAATAATATCTACCAATATAACATTAGAGTCAAATAAATACAACTGAATCTACTTTTGGAAGATATAAAGTTAGAACTAAATTACCGGAAAAATTCATTATTCTTGGATAGGATGAGTCAGTATAACAAAAATGACAGTATTAATTAAATTAACTAAATTATTTAACACCATCCCAAACTAGCAAAGGATAACTTTATAGAATTAGAAAACAGAATAACAAATGAATATAAAGGCAAAAAAATCCCTAGAATCTCAAGAGGAAATAATGAAAAGAAGAAATGGCTAAGCAGGCCATGTTTGAAACTATACTATAAAACAGTTATGGTTAAAAAATAGAGACATTGTTCAGTGGAACATATTAGGTACACAAAATGCAGAAAAATCTAGTTCCCTAGTATTTGATTAACATAAAGATCTTAGATTCTGGGATAAGAACTTACTATTTGACAAAAAATGTTGGGGAAACTGGACAGTATTGTGGAAGAAATTAACAATTTTTTTACACCTTACACTAAGATAAGCTCAAATGGATACATGACCATGATATAAACAAATGAGAGAATATGAAAAAAAATTACCTATCAGATATGTATGTATATATATCTATAATATAATATAATAATTACATATAATATAATAAATATAATAATATAATATAGTGGTTTATTTTGGTTATACAATCCTTAAAAGTTTTTGATAAAACAAATCCAATAAAGTTGAATTTAAAAGGGAAATAACTGGGAAAAAAATCATAGATGTAATGTAGCATCGTAAAATTATCTTAATTTATATTTCTCAGGATCACTGGATCCTAGATTACAGTTGGAAGTCTGTTTTGAATTCTAGAACAACCCCCCAATTTTATATACGAGAAAACTGAGATCCAGAAAGTTTATGTGATTTATTGACAATTACACAGTGGGGTTATATCAAAAAAGAATTCTAAAACTGTACACTGTAATCCTGCATCTGCCAGAAACAATTTTTATTAATTTTAATCCTATTCCAAGCATCATTTTGGAGAAATATCCAAAGTGTCCCCTCATGCTCTCACGACATTCTCTCTAGTAAAGACATTTTTGAAGTAACTTTTATAAGAATCCTAAATGGGGAAAATATGATCAAACATAGTTATAAGACATTTAGGGTGAGGTAAGGTTAACATCTTGCAGCAAAACAACACAATGATCCTTTATTATTTTTGGGCATATCCTTCTACAATCATTTCCCTAAAATCATTTCTGTCTGCGAGTACTTCCCTCAAGAATTCTTCCTCTCAGCTGATCTCTGATGACATTCAAATAATCAAAGAGAACTCTTACTTCTTTAACTGGCTCATTATCCTAATCCCTTAGGACTCTGGGAAAGAGGCTGCTATTTTTAGATGGGTCAAATCAAGAGCCTCAAGCCCCAGTGCTTGATGGGTCACTACCCTAATTACTTTAAAAGAGGAGTCCTTCTTGAGCTATTGTGAGAGAAAGGACCAAACCATTGTTTCAGAACTGACAAAGAAAAATTGTCAAAAGTTTCTTTTTTAGCTTAATCCAATACTTTACCTAGGTAAGTCACAGTGGCTGACTCTGAGCAAGTCACAACCTTAATTTTCTCATCTGTAAAATGGAGAGGATAATAGAATCTATTTCATAAGGTTGCTGTGAGGAGCAGTTGAAATAACAAGTGTAAAGTAATTTTAAACCTTAATGTCTGATATAGCACATGTCAGATGAGGATAATTTTAAATGTTCTTATTTCTAAAAGTGGGATTTGGGATTAATAAGATTTTGGTCTGCTTTGAACTCAGGCCCTTAAACTCAAGACTCAAAATTCAATTTTCTTTCTACTCTACCACTCTTTCTTCCTTATTAATAGTGAATTTGAGCATTGTTTCATGTTGTTATTAAAATTCATATTTTATACTTCAAAAATGTTCATGTCTTTTGAGCATTGCTTGATTGGATATTATTATGAATTTTATGAATTTGGGATGTCAGATTTTATCTAATCTATTTACTATGTATATTTCTCTTTTGCCCATCTGTTTTTTGTTAGTCATTTTTTTATTGTGCAAAACTTTTTCATCTCTGAAAAATCAAATCTATCAATTTCATCTCTAATGATTTCTTTCACTTGTCATGTGCAATTCTTCTAAACATATTTCCACAATTATCATGCTACACAAGAAAAATCAGATCAAAAAGGATAAAGTATGAAAAAGAAAACAAAATGCAAGCAAACAACAAAACATGGTATTGATCCACACTCAGTCCCCACAGTCTTCTCTCTAGATGCAGATGGCTTTCTCCATCATAAGACCATTGGAACTGGCCTGAATCACCTTGCTGTTGAAAAGAGCCAAGTCCACCAGAACTGATCATCATATAATCTTATTGCTATTTACAATGTTCTTTTGGTTCTATTCACTTCACTTAGTGTCAGTTCATATAAATCTCTACAGGCCTTTCTGAAATCATTCTGTTGATAATTTATTTTTATTTTTATTTTTATTTTTATTTAATTTACAGGAAATATACATGGGTAACTTTACAGCATTAACAATTGCCAAACCTCTTGTTCCAATTTTTCACCTCTTACCCCCCCCCCACCCCCTCCCCTAGATGGCAGGATGACCAGTAGATGTTAAATATATTAAAATATAACTTAGATACACAATAAGTATACATGACCAAAACATTATTTTGCTGTACAAAAAGAATCAGACTCTGAATTATTGTACAATTAGCTTGTGGGAAAGCAAAAATGCAGGTGTGCATAAATATAGGGATTGGGAATTCAATGTAATGGTTTTTAGTCATCTCCCAGAGTTCTTTTTCTGGGTATAGCTAGTTCAGTTCATTACTGCTCCATTAGAAATGATTTGGTTGATCTCGTTGCTGAGGATGGCCAGGTCCATCAGAACTGGTCATCATATAGTATTGTTGTTGAAGTATATAATGATCTCCTGGTCCTGCTCATTTCACTCAGCATCAGTTCGTGTAAGTCTCTCCAGGCCTTTCTGAAATCATCCTGTTGGTCATTTCTTACAGAACAGTAATATTCCATAATATTCATATACCACAATTTATTCAGCCATTCTCCAACTGATGGACATCCATTCAGTTTCCAGTTTCTAGCCACTACAAAAAGGGGCTGCCACAAACATTCGTGCACATACAGGTCCCTTTCCCTTCTTTATAATCTCTTTGGGATATAATCCCAGTAGTAACACTGCTGGATCAAAGGGTATGCACAGTTTGATAACTTTTTGAGCATAGTTCCAAACTACTCTCCAAAATGGTTGGATTCGTTCACAACTCCACCCAACAATGCATCAATGTCCCAGTTTTCCCGCATCCCCTCCAACAATCATCATTATTTTTTCCTGTCATCTTAGCCAATCTGACAGGTGTGTAGTGGTATCTTAGAGTTGTCTGTTGATAATTTCTTATAAACCAGTAATATTCTATAACATTCATATACCATAACTTATTCAGCCATTCACCAACTGATGGACATCGACTCAGTTTCCAGTTTCTTGCCACTACAAAAAGGGCTGCTACAAATATTTTTGCACATGTGGATTTCTTTCTCTCCGTTTAATGCTCTCTTTGGGATACAGGCCCAGTAGAGATACTAATGGATCAAAAGGTATGCACAGTTTGATAGCCTTTTGGGTATAGTTCCATATTAAAAGTTCCATATTGCTCTCCAGAATTGTTAGATCTGTTCACAACTCCAGCAACAACGTATTAGTGTCCCAGTTTGCCCTTCCAACATTCATCATTATCTTATCCTATCATCTTAGCCAATCTAAGAGATGTATTGTGGTACTTCAGAGATGCCTTAATTTGCATTTCTCTGATCAATAGTGATTTAGAGAATTTTTTCATATGACTAGAAATGATTTTAATTTCTTCATCTGAAAATTGTCTGTTCATATCCTTTGATTATCAATTGGAGAATGACTTGTATTCTTATAAAATTTGAATCAATTCTCTATATATTTTAGAAATGAGGCCTTTATCAGAACCCTTGGAGGTAAAATTTCTTCCCCAGTTTACTGCTTCCCTTATAATCTTGTCTGCATTAGTTTTATTTGTACAAAACCTTTTAAAATTAATATAATCAAAATTATCCATTTTGCATTCCATAATATACTCTAGTTCTTCTTTGGCTACAAATTTCTTCCTTTTCTACAGATCTGAGAGGTAAACTATTCTTTGTCCTTCTAATTTGTTTATAGTATCACTCTTTATGTCTAATCATGTTCATTTTGCTAGTGAGCTCACTGTATTTTCTGCTAGTTCTGCTCCCTACTGGTCTCCATTGGGTTATGTTGCTCAAGCATCCCTATCTAATTGTATATGCCTCCCCTGGATGTTTTTCCTATGGACTTTGCTCTTTGGACATCTTTGATGCCTCAATGGGTGCTCCTCTGCTTGTTACTCTTCTACTGAATATGTTATTCTTCTACTGGTCACTACAGCATGCTATACAATCCTGCTATAAGGAATGATCATCTCAGGATGGTGGTTGGCGTTGAGAGGTTCTTTGCTTTCAACTTTTGCCTTCTTCAGCTGTACTTAATTATAGTGCCTTTTCATCCTCAGAAGAAGAGTAGGGACTGTGGTACCATTTTATATCAAAAGCCAGACAGTTATAAAAGTATTTTCAGAAAAGTCACTAATCCAGCGATAGACTAGCCAAAATCATATGGGTAAAGCCTTAGATTCTTTTCATCATGGCTTAGATTGATGAGAAGTCTTTGATCTGTACCTAGATTCTTCTAAAGAGATACAGATCAGAGACTTCTCTTCAATCTAAGAATGGAAATATTTCTACCTAAGTTGTAAATGTCTTCAGATTCAAATCTGCTTTTTCTTTGTGCTAAAATTCCTGAATATTGTGCTTGATGTGTTGGTGAGAACTTCACTCTAGCTCATGGTGAGCATTTTGTATATCTTCTAATTTTAATCTCTGAAGTCTAGACTATACCTTGTAATTAACCTTGTAAAGACTATTCTAATAATTACCAAATAGCTCTGGGGTTTGGGGTGCCACAGTCTTTTTTTCCCTACTCTAAAGCTTTTGTGTTCTTCCATATAGATGAATGTGGGGAGGTGGGGGTGGGAAGGAGGCACAGAAGCAAAAAATAAGCCCAGGGGGCAAGATTGCCTCCTTTACTTGTCTAGCCACATTCCTGTCTTTTCATATGTAGTTATGGCCAGCAAAGCACTAAAGGGTTTTGAGCTCATCCTAACAATCCTATAGGCAATGAGGTTCTATTGAATGCTATGGGACAAGGGGATGACTTGATCAGATTTGTCCTTTAGGAACAGTATTTAGCAGCTATTTGAAGGATAGACTTTGAAGGAAGGAAAGAGGCTAGAAGCAGGGAGATCTGATTTGTTACCTGGACTACATCTGGGCTTCAGAATTTACTTTCTTGATTATTTCAACATCATGAATTTAGTAACTTGGGAGGGAACAAGCTTTTATATAGTGCCTACTCTGTGTTTTCATAACTCATCTCATTCAATTCTCACAACAGTCCTGGGAGGTAAAATGTTGATATGACCCTCATTTTACCATTGAGGAAACTGAAGCAGATGGAAGTCAATTGATTTGCCCAAGATCAAACATCTCATAAGTATTTGAGGCTAGATTTGAATTCAAGTCTTTCTGATTCCAGGTCCTGGGAAGGGAAGGAAAGGGAAAATAAGAGAAGGGAAGTAAAAGAAGGTAAGGGAAGAGAAGGGCAGGGCAGGGAATAGGAGGGAAGGGAAGGGAAGGGAAGGAAAGTGAAGGAAAAGAAGGGGAAGGCAAGGGCAGGGAAGAGAAATGGAAGGACAGGGAAGGGAAGGGAAAGAAAGGGAAGAGAAGGATTTATTATGCCAAAAAATCTAGTCCTAACTTAGCTTGCCTTTTGGCTTATTACTTGTCTGGTTTCCTACTCAAACTCTCTTCTGGTCTTGGTGTTTGTTTCACAAGCATATAGCAGACCGTTTTTAGGCTGAATATATAGGACTACCTATATAGTCCTGCTGTAAGATCCAAATCAGTCTAAATATCAAAGTAGTATTATAGTTGATAGCTAGTGTTAACATACATTTCCCCTACCCTACCTTCTAGGTCCTGTATTTCAGGTAAAAACTAACATATATATAATACTTTATAGTTTGTAAAACAATTTATGTATAGTATCTTAGTTTATCCTTAAAACAACTTTGTAAGGTAGGTGCTATTATCATTCCTGTGTTACAGATGGAACTGAGGCTGAGAAGGGTCAAAGAGACTTGTTTGGTATCATACTACATTAAGTGTCTGAAGAGGGATTCTAACATAGGACTTTTAGACTCCAAGTTTGTTACTATTTGTTTTTACCAAATTGTCTTTCAAATAAACAAATTGATAAATTTCTGGAATCTTAATGGGACAGATTTTGAATACTATTTTTCCCTTTAGGAATAATTCTTTTAAAATAAAATTATATATATCTAACAATTTTTACCTTGACGTCCCTCCCAAGTGTTCGCTGGTATCTTTAAAGGAGGTTTGGAGGCATATAGGCTCTGCCACTGACTCAAGCCGATGGTGTTCCTCCAATTTTAATCTAGCCCCATAATCCAAATTTCATTAAGTCATTTAACAGTGAGATTTGTTTTTATAAAGAAATATTTACTTCAATGATTGTTGTTGTTTGCCTTCATTTTTGATAAGAACCAATGCCATCATTAGGTGATGGTTTGACTTGCATGTGAATTGGATTTAAGTGGGACATAGTTGCACAGTGTTGTCAGCCTTACTCTTTCTTCAAGAGTCATCAAAGACCAGTAGCAATACAAAAGTCAAGATGATTGGCAATGCAATAGATGACTTGTTTCTTCCATGTCTGATTAAGCCCTAATAGTTCCACAATGCTGGCTTCAGCCACCTTTGTGGTCATTGGAAGAAATTGTTTTTATCTACTCATTCTAATGAGGGAAGCTTTCCCATGCTTGGGATAGACAACTCCCTAACTCACCAAAGGGTTTTTGGCCTGTTGATTATCCTTGAGAACACAGAAACATTTCTCCCTGTTGAGGAATTCCCTCTCCCCCAAACCACTTCAGTTTCTGGAGGGGAAGGGGATTAAATTCACAGTTTAGTTCAGTTCCTATATGTCATAGTCCCACCAAATTTCAAGTTCAAAGGCCTCTTCAACTTACAATTCAGAGGTCTGATTTCTCAGAATTTCCCTTCCAAGAATGGCAGTACTAACTGGCCTGTATTCCTAATGCTAAGGTCACTATGACGTGCTCCTGGGTTTCTGGACTTCAATTTCTGTTTCTAGAACTGAAAAGCATAAATGAATCAGCCCCAAATCCCCAGTTCCTTTCTCAGGGCTATAGGGCCTAAAGGGGAAGGGAGAGCTGAATCTTGACCTTACTTCTTGTTTAGTTCATGGTATCCATGTATGGAGTGAACAGGACTTTTACATTTTGGGAATAATGAGCAATATTGTCCCAGTCTAATAGATTAATGATGTGACCATTGCTTTTGAAGTCAGTGGAAAGAGACCAATCCCACCTGCTCGATAAGGAAAAAAAGAATGTCTTTTTTGGCAGAAAATCTTTATCATTTTCCATGTAGGTACCTGAATCTTATGTAATCTGGACATATACAAAGCCCAGTTGCATGTAGATTGATATTATTTTAATATGTAGCAGTTATTTCTTTTTTCAAGAAAGATAATTAATTTTCTTTCTAAAATAAGTTTTTTTTTTACATCACCATAATTTCTCTCAGTATACCTTTCTTCTCCCTCCCAGAGAATCATCCCATATAACATATATAACAAATAATATGCTTTAAAGATATAAAAAAGAGAAAAAACATCTGATCAACACCTCAAAAAAAAAAAAAACCAACTCTGAAAATGTGTACATTGTATGACTAACTAGGACCTTCTATCTCTGTAGAAGGATGTTTTCTTTTATCTCTTTTTTGGAGCCATGCTTATTTTTTGTAATTTTGTAACATTCAGTGTTGACATTTTTGTCGTTCTTTCCATTTACATTGTTATGATAGCTGAGTATATTTTTTCGTGGCTTTGTTCACTTTGCATCAGTTCATGTACCTCCTTCTGTGCTTCCCTGTATTCATCATATTCATCATTTCTTTTATAGCACAGTAATAATCCCTTATATTGATGTACCACAATTTATTTAGCCATTCTTAAATTAACGTATATTTGTATTATTCCCAATGTTTTGCTATTACAAAAAGTCTATAATTATTTTGATGTACATAGGGACTTTCTTCTTGACAATGGACTTCTGGAATATGAATCTAGTAGTAGATTTTTTGGATCAAAAATATAGATAATTTAGTCACTGTATTTACAAAATTCCAAATAGCTTCCAGAATGAATACATTAATTCACAGCTTTGCCAAAAGTGTATTCATGTGCTTATTTTCCCACAATCCCTCCAACATTATTGCTGTCTTTTGTGATCTTTGGCAGTATTTAGAGTTTGAGATGATTGAGGGAAAGGGAAGGAAATAAGTCTTTATATAGTGCCTACTATGTGTCAGACACAGCATTAAGTATTTTTTGAACAAATACTATCTCATTTTAAATCTTGGGGTTATTTTAATTTGCATTTATCTTATTAATGATTTGGAGCATTCTATCATGTGGTTATTAGTTTTCAATTCTTCTTTTGAAAATTGTTACTATCCTTTGACCACTTAATGTTAGGGAAGTGGCTTGTAATCTCACATATGTAGTATAATGTGTGATATAATATAACTATATGGTGCACGAGATATAACATATAGAATATAAATATATATATAAAATTATAAATATTTTATAACATTAAATATTGCAGAACTTGATGGTTGGTATTTATTTATTATAAAATAATATATAAACTAAATATGTAATATTTATATCACATGCAAATATATCACACTTTATAAAGCATGATATACATTTATATATCTTATAAATACAGTTAATAGATATATGTTAATTGCTTATAAAGTTTGTATGCAAACCCTAATCAGAAAAAACTTGATAAAATATTTTCCCCCATTTGACTACTTGTTCTCCCTTCTTGACATAGTTGAATTTTTTTTATTTGTACTGAAACTTTTCAGTTTTATATAATCAAAGATATATTTTCTTTTGTAATTACCACTATAATAAACTAATAGCATCTTTTTAGAATTTCAGACACTTTGCTAAGAACTAAGAACTTATTATCTCATTTGATCTTTACAACAATCTTGGGAGATAGATGCTATTTTTACAGATGAAGAAACTGAAGTTAAATGACTTGTCTAGTGACACAGCTAGTAGATGTATGAGGCTGGATTTGAACTCAAATCTTTCTACTCCAAACCTACAGCTCTGTCCATTCTATCCATGTATGGATATAATGTCTTAACCCTTGTTTGGTTAAGAATATTTCTCTATCGATAGCTATGAGATGTATATATAATCTGTTTCTCTTTTAATTTTATTTATAATGTGATATTTAATGTTAAGTTTCCACAATCATTTAGAATGTATTGTAGGATATGGTATAAGGTATTAGTTAAAGTTCGATTTATACAAAACTGTCTTGTAGTTTTCCCAGAAGATTTATCAAATAGGAAATAATTCTCTAAATAGTTTGTGTTTTTCAATTTACTCAAAAAAAAAAAAAAAGAATTTATCAAATTCCATTGTTTCTGATCCCCCATTGTCTACTCTGTTGCATTGATCTACCTTCCTGTTTTTTTTTTTAAACCAATGCTAGATAGTTCTGATGTCTGATGCTTTGTAATATAGTTTGAGATTTGAAAATGCTATTTATTTCCCATTTGTCCCTACTTTTTTATGGTTTCCTTCATAGCTTAGTTTTTTGTTTTTGTTTTTTGCTTTTTAAAACAAAATTTGTTATTGAGTTCTGTAAAATATTTCCTTGACAATTTGACTGATATAGAATTAAGTAACTTTGGTAGCATTGTCATTTTTATTATATTGGCACAGTCTAGTCATGACCACTGACTATTCTTTCAGCTACTTAAATTGTAATTTATTTCTTTTAAAAATATTTCATACAGATACTTAACACTTCCTAGCTGTGTGACCCTGGGCTAGTCACTTAACACCAATTGCTTCAAAACAACAACAACAACAAAACATTTTATAGTTGAAATTATATAAGTATTTTGTATACTTTGGTAGATTAATCCCCATATAGTTATGCATTTGAAATGGGATGTATCTTTCCTTTCCTTTTCTTTATTTTAATTTCTTTAACTACTCTCTCCCCTGTCATATTGTTATCACTAGCATTTCTAGAACTATATCAGATAATAGTGAGAAGAATGGTCCTGATTTATTTACTCTCATTTTATGGGGAGGGAGATTCTAGTGTATCTCCATTGCATATAATGCTTTTGGTTTTAGATAGATACTTTTTGTGATATTAAAAACAGTTCCTCCATGCTAATACTTTTAGCATAAATGAATATTTTGTCAGACAACTTTTGAGTCTATTGAGATAATCATATGGTTTGGATGTTCTAAAAATCAGATTATTTTAAGGTTTATCAATTTTATGTGTCTTTTTAAAGAAATAATTTTTAGTTTTATTTATTATTTATATTTTTGGTTTCCAGAGTATTTATTTCTCCTCCAAATTTTAATATCTCCTTTTTGTGATTATTTTAGATTTTTAAATTTCTAATTTTAAAATGATTATTCAATTAATTAATCATCTCTTTCCATTTTGTAATTTATGTTTGGGTTTTGTTTTCTTATCTAATCTGTTACTCATTTTCATATTATTGGAGAATTTAATCTATTCATACTTAAAAGTTGTGAAAGTTAAGTTTATATTTTTCTCCATCTTGTCTTTAATATAGGTTTCTAAAAATTCATTTTTTCAATCTTCCTCTGTAATAATAGTATTTTGTTTCTTCAATTAGTTTAGCTTAACATAATTTAAGGCAACCCTTTTCCTATTAGCTCTTTCCTGTACCTGTTAGACCCTTTCTCTCCCTTATTTGTTGCCTTTTTCTCTGGTTTTGGAGTTTTGCTGAACTTAATAGTTCCTTTTTTTCCCCTCCCTTTTATCTAGTTCTTTCTCTTTCTTTTTTCTTCCTTCAAATTAAGTCAAATAAAATACTGTCTCCTCTCTTTCCCTTCAAATTGCTTATTTGTTAGTTTTTAAATTTCATTTCCTGCATTTATTTTCTTAAAAAAGGATCTCTTTCCTCCATTGTCTTAATTATTCATCTTTCTTTTCTGTCTATTCTAGACTTTTATTCTTAGATTCATGGCCTTTATACTAATTTAGGCCTTTATTCTTTTTTATTCATCAAGGAATTAAAAGTTTTTAGGTACCTATCGGTTTATTGAATGATGTTGAAAGTTCTTTTCATTGGCTGCTAAGCCAGAAACAAGTGTACATACAAAAGACCATAACAGAAAGAAATTTTGACAGAGACAAATTTTTCAATTAATATCTTGTAGGTAGATAATGATTAATATTCAAACTGTCCATTAGGCCTCAATATTATTATTTTTTAAATTATGAACTTGAAAAGCATCAGCAAACTTGAATATTTCCACATATATACAATGTACAATGTAAGGTTCTATATGAAGCCATGAACGTTTGCTAGGTGTAAATTTTTTAAGTATGCGTTCAATTAAATATGTACTATCAAACAAGCTGTCCTTATCTTCTGAATTTTCTTCTGTTTTTTTTTTTTTTTTTTTTTTTTTTTTTGTTGTTTGTTGTTGTTGTGGTTGTGGTTAAGGGTTCCTGCAAGAACAACCTGGGTTCAACATCTCTCCTACCTGCATCTCTCTCAGAGTCTCTGCTGGCTTCAAACCCTGTGAGATCAAGTTCCCAATCATTTCACTATACTACTATGAACTCAAAGTGCTTACAGATTCCATGCCATTCATTCTGCTTTCTGGATCCCCAGGAATGTCAGCATCCCTGAAGTCTTTTGACTACCATCTTGTGGGCAGAGAAGTCTACCACTGTTTTATCTTTGGTCTTCTTAATTATTTATTTTTCTCATGTCTTTTTAGATATTGTATAGAGCATATGTGAAAGATGTGGGTTTCTTATGATCTTTTTCTTTTCATATTACTATCTTAACCAGAATTATCTCTTATTACTTAAATCCTTTAAGTATGTATATCTTTTCTTCTCCAAATAGATTGGAATAGGAAAATGGTATAGGATGGGATAAAGTGGTGAAATTGGAAGCAGGAAAACCTGAGTTCAAATCTGGTCTTAGATACAAGCTAAGTTATCCTGGGTAAATCACTTAACCTATATCTTCCTCATTTTCCTCATCTAGAAAAGAATTACAATAGCATCTAACTTCCAGTATTGTTGTGAGAAACAAATGAAATGGTATTTATAAAATTTTTTGCAAATCTTAAGGAGCTAGCTTTATTACATTTTATATAATATATATATGTAAATTAGAAATGCTAGCTATATTAGAATTAAAGTTCTTTCAGGGCAGGACCTTTGTCTTAAATTTCTTTGTGTTTTCCTTAGTATGTAGCAGAATTTCTCACATATAGACACGTGATAAATGTTTGTTAATGTATTGATATATTTAAAAGCAAAATCTTGAAACTGCCTTTTATTTTCTTTACCTTGCCCACCAAAATGAATATCCATAATTAAAAACTTCTGTTTTTTTCCCATCTACCTTAGAGTATAATTGAAGCATCAGGGAATGGAGAGAGAGAAAAGAAGGGAATTATAAAGAATGATTTTCCTCTGATTAATTTATCTCTTATCTACGATTTATTGGGTACCCGGATATTTTTTGTGTGAGCAAACTACATCACAAAATACCAAGAAAAAAGTTTTGAATTCAATTTTGAAGTCAATTTTTGAAATAACTGACTCATTGTTGACTTTTGTATTTTCCTAAATGACTATTCTAAGAAGTCATTTTATCATTTATTTATTATAAGAAACATTTATAAAGTGCAATGAATTTGTGAAAGAGATTCAGCTACATTACTCCTACTAAATCTATTATTCATTCATGCATATTCAATATGTTGTTTATCTTCACTATTTTCAGTGTCTTCCTTCCCTCAATGGTTCTCTATCATTTCGAAGATGGAATATAAAATTACTGTTTGGCATTCAAACCTTTTCTTAATCTGCCCTTCCTTTTTTTGCAGCAACTTACAACTCCTCCTCCCTCCACTTTTCTCTATGATCCAGTGGTTCTGGATTCATTACTATTCTTCCTACAGGATACTTCATTTCATTACTCAAGGGCATTTTCACTGACTGTCTTCCATGACCATGACATGTTCTCTTTCCTCCTTTCTACCTCCTCACTTTCCTGGCTTCTTTTGAACCCCAAAGAAAATCTGACCACTTGAAGGAAGTCTTTCCCAATACTCCTTAATTCTGTTGATTATTTCCAATTTATCCCATATATAACTTGTTTATACACAATTTGCTCCTTATCTCTCTAATTACATTGAGCTAATTGAAAACAGGAATTGCCTTTTGCCTTTCTTTGTTTCCCCAGACTTACCATAGTGCCTGGCACATAGTAGGTCCTTCCTTATTCCCTCCCTCCCTTCTTTTTTGTTAAGACAAACAGGGTTAAATGACTTGCCTACAGTTACATAGTTATTAAATGTCAAGTGTTTGAGATTGGATTTGATCTCATTCCTCCTGATTTCTGGGCTGGTGCTTTATCCACTGGGCTGCCTAGCTGCCCCCATATAGTAGATTCTTAATAAATATTTAATGACTGACTGACTGACAGTTGGACCATGTCATCCCTTTTCCTTTGGTTTCATTTTCTTCCCTTTCCAGTTTTGACCCTATGAGTTAGCCACATTACTCTGTTCTCTGATCTAGAATCCCTTGACCTTTCATCTTATCATTGCTCATTCTTTGCTTATCCCCATCTCTTGATTATTTTTTACCACATACCCACTTCTACAAATATTCATATGCTGCAACATTGGACTACAGGAAATCATTTTAACCATATGGACTTGATTTACTGTATTTTACATCATTAAATATCACTATCTTCAATGTCAAAAGATAATTATTTTACTTTTCCCTAAGTGATTTTCTTTACGTAGTTAGGTGGCACAATGGACAGAATAACAGCCTTGGAATTAAGAGAACTTGAATTCAAATGCAGCCTTAGAATATTACTAGCTGTGTGAGTCACTTAATTCTGCCCCTGTTCCCCATTTGTCAAATGAGTTAGAGAAGGAAATGACAAATCATTCTAATATCTTTGCTAAGAAAACCCCAAATGGGGTCACAGACCACATTGTTGTATATTATTGAAACAATTTAATAGTTATTGATTATTTGTTCTTGCTACATTCTTAATAGTATTTTTTTTTTTTTGCTTTTCTTCTTTCCTCAAGTCTCTCACATCACTGCCTCTGAGGACCTTTACATTTTACTGACAAAATAGAATAACCTCATCTTACCTACTTTGTCATAATTTACTCCTTGAAATTATTCATATTTCATTCTTTGCTCGAATTTCTGATGAAAGGTTAGTCTTCCAAATCACTATATAAGGCTTTCTACTTCTATTCTTGATCCTATTATTTTCTGTCTCTTCTGGCAGAATTTGTACCCAATTATCCCCTGTTTCTGATTAATCTTTAATCTCATCCTAAATACTGACTCAATGCTGGCTGCAAATGTGCTCATGTCTCCTTTATCCTTAATACCTTTACCACCAAAAGTGAACTAAAAAACTCCAATAATCCCCTCAAGTTATCGTTATATATATTTCCCTTTTATAGCTAACCTCCTAGATAAATCTTACAGTGCTTGTTGTCCTTTTCTCTCCTCTCATTCACTTCTAAATCTCTTTCAATCTTATTTTCTTTCCTCAAGACTTAACTGAAGTGCCTGAATGGAAAAAGTGAAATTTCTTTTCTCCAAATTACCAATGATTTCTTAATTAATTGTCCAATCCCAAGTCTTTTTTTTAGTCTAGTCCTCTTGAACTCTGTGGCATTTAACAAGGTTGAACACCTTTTTCTTTCGGGGTCTATCCCAATTTTGGGAAACTTTTATAGTGGATTTTCTCCAATTTGTGTGGTGCTACAGTATCCTTTGCTGGATCATTATCTATATTCTGTACCTAACTAAAATACTTTGGACTGGGGTTTCTTTTCTTCATTATCTCCTCTTTCTTTTCTGTTTTCTTTCCCCCTTTTTATTCCCTTTTATTTAAAAAACTAGAAAAAAGAAAAACAGAAAAGGAAAATAAAGCAAAATGATATTGTCATGTGCCCAGCAGAACATCAGGGAGGGTTCAAAATATATAACAATGAATTACCAGTCAAGAAAGGATATATAATAATAGAAGAAATTAATGGAATATCAATCTTTGTTTCCTTGTAGGCTGTTCTGTTGTTTTCTGCTACATATTTTTTTTTTACTTTATTCTTTTTTCCTCCTTTCATTTCCCCCCCAAGCAGGTGATAGTTAATCAGATATATTTATACATACATATGTATGTACACATGCCTTCCCCTGTGTGTGTGTATATATATGTGTATATATATATATATATATATACATATAACATATATTTATATGTATATATTCACACCTACCTAGACTCCCACACATATATAAACCTATATATACACATACATAAAGCAACATGTATATATATATATATAATCATATATACATATGTCTATATATGCATTTATACATATGTAAACATAATCTAAAATGATATTAGTATGACTGATATATAAAATATATTCCTCTTTTGATTGAATCTTTAAATTTGACTTTGTCTATGATCAATAATTACTAGCCCTACTTTTTTTTTTTCCTGATAAATTCTACTCTTGATCTTTGTTGTAGTGTCTCTCTCTCTCTCTCTCTCTCTCTCTCTGTTATAGAAATATCTTCTTTCCTATTCCAGCTAATCCTTTCAGTTTAATTTTGTTCCTTAACTTGACTTACTAATACTTAACTTCCTCCTACCCATGGATCCTTTCCTTGTTCCCCTCCCCCCCCCATCCTTTGCTTCCCCTTGGCTTATCCCTGTCCCCTTTTTTCTTTATAGATTTTGGAAGGTATGATACCCTTCATGATATAAGTATAATGTTGCCTATTTAATCCATTCCCATTGGATTTGTCTGTTCCTTTGAATCTCATCTGTATAATATAATTACTATTTTTACCTTTTTCTAGATGTTTTTTTTTTTTAAAGAGTCAGATCATACTCAACTCTGCTTCAATCTTTCTTTTGAGCTACATAGTTGCTGAATTCAGTCTTAAACATATGGGATACATTTCCATGTAAAAAACACAAACAATTTGTCCATGTTAAGTTCCTTGAACTTGATCTTTGCTATTGGCTTTTATATGCTAAGTTTTCTATTGAGTTCAGGTTTGGTTGAAAGTCCTGAAAATCTGCAAATTCATTTTTCATTCAGTTTTATTGATAATTATTTAATTAAAGCTTTTTACTTACAGAGCATATGTATGGGTAATTTTTCTAACATTGACCCTTGCATAACTTTTTGTTGCAAAATTTCCTCTTCTCCTCACTCCTTCCCCTCTCTGGCAGGTAGTCCAATACATGTTAAATATGCTGAAATACATGTTAGATCCAATATGTGTATACATATTTATACAGTTATCTGGTTGCTCAAGAAAAATTAAATCAAGAAGGAAGAAAAAGAAAAATTGAGAAAAAAACAGAAACAAAATGACCAATGACTATAACAATCTAGTATTTGATAAACTGAAAAATCCCCCCTTTTGGGATAAGAATTCACTATTTGACAAAAACTGCTGGGAAAATTAGAAACTAGTATGGTAGAAAGTAGGCATAGACCCACACCTAACACCGTATACCAAGATAAGGTTGAAATGGGTTCATGATCTAGACATAAAGAATGATACTATAAACAAATTAGAAGAATTTAGGAGAGTTTACCTCGCAGATTATCTCCTCTGAGAGATAATCTCTCAACAACAGAGAGAGTGAGAATGCTATGTTGTGTTCCATCCTTTATTCCCATAGTTCTCTCTCTGCTTGTAGAAAGTTCTCTTCATCATTGCACAAGTGGAACTGATTTGAATCATCTCAATGTTGAAGAGAGCCACATCTGGCAGAATTGATCATTATATAGTCTTGCTGTTGCCATCTCCTGGTTCTGATCATTTCACTTTGCATCAGTTCATGTAGGTCTCTCCAAACCATTTCTGAAATCATCTTGCTGGTCATTTCTTACACAACAATAGTATTCCATAGCATTCATATACCACAACTTATTCAGCCATTCAGTTATGATGGACATCCACTTGGTTTCCAGTTTCTTGCCCCTACAAAGAGGGCTGCCACAAACATTTTTGCATATGTGAGTCCCTTTCCCTCTTTTAAGATCTCTTTGGGATATAATCTCAGTAGAAACACCGTTGGATCAAAGGATATGTTTGATAACTTTTTGAGCATAGTTCCAAATTGCTCTCCAGAATAGTTGGATCCATTTATAGTTCCACCAACAATGTATTAATGTCTCAGTTGAACCACATCCCCTCCAACATTTGTCATTATCTTTTCTTGTCATCTTGTCCAATTTGACAGGTTTAGTGAAATCTCAGAGTTGTCTTAATTTGCATTTCTCTGATCAATAGTGATTTGGAGCACCTTTTCATGTGGCTACAAATAGTTTCAATTTCTTCATCTGAAAATTGTTTGTTCATATCCTTTGACCATTTATCAATTGGAGAATAGCTATTATAAATTTGAGTCAATTCTCTATATATTTTAGAAATGAGGCCTTTATCAGATCCTTTAGATGTAAAAATGTTTTCCCAGTTTATTGCTTCCCTTCTAATCTTGTCTGCATTAGTTTTGTTTGTACAAAACGTTTTTAACTTAATATAATAAAATCATAATTTTATGATCAATAATGATCTTGTTCTTCTTTAGTCAAAAATTCCTTCCTCCTCCACAAATCTGAGAGGTAAACTCTCCTAAGTTCTTCTAATTTGTTTATAGTATCATTCTTTATGTCTAGATCATGAACCCATTTCAACCTTATCTTGGTATACGGTGTTAGGTGTGGGTCTATGCCTACTTTCTACCATACTAGTTTCTAATTTTCCCAGTAGTTTTTGTCAAATAGTGAATTCTTATCCCAAAAGGTGGGACTTTTCAGTTTATCAAATACTAGATTGTTATAGTCATTGGTCATTTTGTTCTGTGAGCCTAACCTATTCCATTGACCAACTAGTTTATTTCTTAGCCAGTACCAAATGGTTTTGATGACTGCTGCTTTATAATATAGTTTTAGATCTGATAAATCCAGGCCACCTTCATTTGCTTTTCTCTTCATTAATTCCTTTGAAATTCATGACTTTTTGTTCTTTCAGATGAATTTTGTTGTTATTTTTTTCTAAGTCAGTAAAATATTTTCTTGGGAGTTTGATTGATATAGCATTAAATAAATAGATTAGTTTAGGGAGTATTGTCATCTTTGTTATATCTGCTCAGAGTATCCATGAGCACTTGATATTTTTCCAATTGCTTAGATCTGACTTTATTTGTGTGGAAAGTGTTTTTTAGTTTTGTTATATAATTCCTAACTTTCCTTTGGCAAAGAAATTCCCAAGTAATATTAATAAATTTCTCTTTGTATCTCTTTCTGTTGGATTTTATTAGTGATATATTAGAATGCTAATAACATATGTGTATTTATTTTGTATCCTGCAACTTTGTTAAAGTTGTGGATTATTTCTAATAGCTTTTTAGTTGATTCTCTGGGGTTCTGTAAGTATATCATTTGCAAAGTGTGATAATTTGGTTTGCTTATTACCTACTCTAATTCCTTTCATTTCTTTTTCTTCTCTTATGGCCAAGGCTAGCATTTCTAATACAATATTGAATAGTAATGGTGATAGTGGGTAACCTTGTTTCACTTCTGATCTTATTGGGAATGGTTCCAGTTTATCCCCATTACATATGATGCTTACTGATGGTTTTAAATAGATGCTACTGACTATTTTAAAGAAAAAACCATTTATTCTTGTACTTTCAAGTGTTTTTAATAGAAATGGGTGTTGGATTTTATCAAATGCATTTTATACATCTATTAAGATGATCATATGGTTTTTATTAATTTAGTTATTGATATAGTCAATTATGTTAATAGTTTTCCTAATATTGAACCATCCCTGTGTTCCTGGTAAAATTTTACTTGGTCATCATGTATTATCCTGGGGATGATTTTCTGTAATCTCTTTGCTAATATTTTATTGGAGATTTTTGCATTAATATTCATTAGAGAAATTGGTCTATAATTTTCTTTCTCTGTTTTCATCCTACCTGGTTTAGGTATCAGTACCAGTATATGTGTCATAAAAGGAATTTGGTAGGAGTCCTTCATTCCTTATTTTTTTCAAATAGGTTATATAGTACTGGAGCTAATTGTTCATTAAATGTTTAGTAGAATTCACATATAAATCCATCTGGTCCTGGGGATTTTTTCTTAGGGAGTGGATTAATAGCTTATTCTATTTTTTTTTCTAAAATTGGACTATTTAAGCAATTTATTTCCTCTTCGGTTAATCTGGGTAATGTATATTTTTGCATTCCTCCATTTCACTTAGGTTGTCAAATTTATTGGCATAACATTGGGCAAAGTAACTCCTGATATTTGCTCTAGTTTCCTCTTGATTGATGGATAGTTCTCCTTTTTCATTTTTGAGACTAATAATTTCATTTTCCTCTTTCCTTTTTCTAATCAAATTGACTAAAGGTTTATCTATTTTGTTGTTTTTTCATAAAACCAACTCTTAGTTTTATTTATTAATTTAATAGTCTTTTAGTTTCAATTTTATCTATTTCTTCTTTTATTTTTAGAATTTCAAGTTTGGTATTTGATTGGGGGTTTTTAATTTGTTCTTTTTCTAGCTTTTTTAGTTGCAAGTCCAATTTATTGATCTTCTTTTTCTTTATTTTATGCAAATAAGCATCTAAAGATAAAAAATTTCCCCTTTATTACCACTTTGGCTGCATCCCACAAATGTTTACTCATTATTGTCATTCTCTTGGATGAAATTATTGATTGTGTCTATGATTTGCTATTTTACCCATTCTTTCTTTAGGATGAGATTATTTAGTTTCCAATTTCTTTTTGGTCTATTTTCCCTGGCCCTTTATTGAATGTAATTTTTATTGTATCATGATCTGAAAAAAATGCATTTACTATTTCTGCCTCTTTGTATTTGATTTTGAGGTCTTCATGTGCTAATATTTGGTCAATTTTCATATAGGTTCCATGAACTGCCAAGAAGAAAGTGTACTTCTTTCTGTCTCCATTCAATTTTCTCCAAAGATCTATCATATCTAGCTTTTCTAGTATTCTATTTACCTCTTTAATTTCTTTCTTATTTATTTTGTGGTTTTATTTATCGAGTTCTGAGAGAGAAAGATTGAGATCTCCCACTATTATAGTTTTACTGTCTATTTCTTTTTGTAACTCTCTTAGCTTCTTCTTTAGGAATTTAGATGCTACATCACTTGGTGCATATATGTTTCATATTGATATTACTTCATTATCTATGGTATCCTTTAGCAAGATATAGTTTCCTTCCTTATCTCTTTTAATCAGATCAATTTTTGATTTTGCTTGATCTGAGATCAAGATGGCTATCCCTGCATTTTTTTACTTCATCTGAAGCATAATAGATTCTACTCCAGCCTTTTACCTTTACTCGGTATGTATCACTCTGCTTTAACTTTGTTTCTTATAAACAACATATTGTAGGATTCAGGCTTTTAATACAGTCTGCATTTCACTTACATTTTATGGGAGAGTTCACCCCATTCGCATTTACAGTAAAAATTACTAATTCTGTATTTCCTGCCATCTTATGAACCCCAAATTATACTTTTCTCTTTCCTTTTCCCCTTTCCCTCCTCCCCAGTATTTTACTTACAACCACTACTTGTCTCAAGCAGCCCTCCTCTTTTAAAGACCCTCCTCCTTTCTTATACCTTTCCCCTACTATTTCTGTTTTTCCTTCTATTTAGCCTCCTCCTTCCCTTTTTGCCTTTCCCCTCTTACTTTTCTATAAATGAGAGAAATTTCTCAGTGAAACCAAATATATCTAATATTCTTTCTTTGGGTCAAATATGATGAAAAGATTCACACAATATTTGTCACCCTCTCTTATTTCCCTTAATTATAATATGTTTTCTTTGCCTCTTCCTGAGATATAATTTCCCTCATTTTACTTCTACTTTCCCCTTTTTTTTCCTGTTATAATCCCCTTTCCCTCTCTAGTTTCTTTTTTATATTATAACAGTAAAATCAGATTTTACATGTACTCTCAATGTATACCCATAACAGAAATACAGTTCTCAAGAGTTTTTTTTTCCTTTTTACCTTTCTATGCTTCTCTTGAGTTCTATATTTGGAGATCAATTTTTTGTTTAGCTCTGGTCTTTTCATCAAAAATATATGGAATTCACCAGTTTCATTGAATGTCCATCTTCTTCCCTGAGAGAAAATGCTCAGTTTAGCAGGGTAATTTATTCTTGATTGCACTCCAAGACCCTTTACCTTTCAGAATATCAGATTCCAGGCCCTTCAGTCCTTTAACGTGGAATCTGCTAGGTCCTGAGTAATCTTTATTGTGGCTCCTAAGTATTTGAATTTTTTCTTTTTCACAGCTTATAATATTTTTTCCTTGATCTGATAATTCTCAAATATAGTCACAATATTCTTTGGGGTTTTAATTTTGGAGTCTCCTTCAGGAGGCGTTCAGTGAATTCTTTCAATGGTCATTTTACCTTCTGTTTTTATGATGTCTAGGCAGTTATCTTTGATGATTTCCTGAAAGATAATGTCTAGGCTCTTTTTTTCATCATGTATTTCAGGGAGTCCAATAATCCTTAGATTGTCTCTCCTAGATCTATTTTCCAAATCCGTTGTTTTCCCAATTAGATATTTTACATTTTTTTGGTTTTGCTTGACTGATTCTTGTTATCTTACTGAATCATTCATTTCTTTTTGTTCAATTCTATATTTTAGTGTGTTATTTTCTTCATTTTTTTAACTTCTTTTTGTATTTGTCCAACTGAATTTTTAGAGTTTTTTGTTCTATGGGGTTTTTTTTCCATTTCACATATTCTATTTTTTAAAGAAGTTATTTTCTTTTTCTGTTTAACAAATTCTGTTTTTCTTGGAGTTGCTTTCTTTTTCCTTTTTATCAAATTTATCTTTTAATGAGTTATATGCTTTTTCCATTTCACTAAGTCTATTTTGTGTTGCCTTTTCTAAACTCTCTTGAAAAGCTTTCATTTCCTTTCCCCTTTTCTCTTCCATCTCTCTTTTAAGATTCTTTATAGTTCCTTCTAGGAGAGTCTTGTGTGATGGGGACCAGATTATATCACCTTTTGGAGCTTCATCTGGAGACAATATGCCTTTAGTCTCCTCAGGGTTTGAAATCTATTCTTCTCTTTTACCATAAAAACTGTCAATTGTTAAGAGTCCTCTTTACTTTTTTACTCATTTTTTTAAAAGTTAAGTTAAGGTCTGCTTTCAGGGTGGGAAAAGTTTTCCAAGTTACTGCAGCTGCACTGGGCCATTGCTGATTCACTTCTGGTTCTGGGTGGATGTGGCCAGGTCTCCTGAGATTTTGATGTATTGGGGTACATTATTGATCTTTTGTGTTTGTGTTGGATGTTTTACAACTCCTCTGCTGTTCTGCTGACTTGTAACCAGGACAGAGTGGCCAACACTGCTGTAGATTCCCGTAGATTCCTCCCTAGGTAGATTCTCTGCCACGTGGTGTTTGCAATGCCAGAGAAGTCAGCAATGCACTGAGGCTCTGCACTGTCTGCACTGGCGTTTGTAGTCTGTTGATTGTGCTGGTTGCCTCCCTCCCATTTCCAATTGAAACAGACCTTTTCTGGTGATCTTTGAAATTATCTTCTGCTGATAATTTGTTGCATTCCCAATATTTGTGGGTTCTACTGGTCCAGAGCTAATAAGAGGCCAGATTTTGTAATTGTTGTGAGGGTTATAAAGAAGGTCAAAGAGAAATGTGTGTAGTCTCTGCCATCTTGACTCCACCCTCAGAAGTCCCCATTTTATAGATAATTTTGCTGGGTGATATTTTTGGTTGCCGACCTAGTTCTTTTGATTATCAGTGTATATGATTCCAGGACCTTCAGTCTTTTATTGTGGCTGCTGATAAGTCCTGTACAATTCTACTTGTAGTTTCAGTTGATTTGAATTTTTTTTTTTGTTTCTTGCAAAATGTTCTTTTTTATATGGGGGTTTCAAAATTTGTCAATGATATTCCCAAGTGTTTTCCACAAAGGATATCTTTGTGGCTGTGATCAGAGGATTTTTTTTCTTCCTACTTTTCCCTTATATTCTATCACTTCAGGACAATTTTATTGGATTATTTCTTGCATTATTGTGTCAAAGTTCTTTTTTCTGGTCACAACTTCCAGATAGTCCAATTATTCTTATATTTATCTTTTTTATCTGTTCTCCAGGTCTATTGTTTTTTCTTACAAGATGTTTTACATTTTATTCTATTTTTTTCACTCTTTATATTCTGTTTTGTTATTTCTTGGTCTCTTCATAGCTACACTGGCTTTCCTTTGCCCAATTCTAATTTTCAAAGAGTTATTTTTGTCTTTAAGACTCTGTATCTTTTCCTAATTGATTAACTTCTCCCAATAATCTTGTTGCTTTTCTTGTATGGTTTTAATTTTAATTTTAATTTTTTTAGTTTTTCTTCAATGTCTCTCATTTGATTTTTAAATTCTTTTTTGAGTTCTACAAATTCTTGTGGGTGGGGAGTCATTTACCATTAGTCTTTGGGGTAGAAGAAGCTTTTGGTTTTTTTTTTTTTAATTCAGTGTCCTCCTCTGAAGATGAACCTTGGTTTTCCTTGTTCCCATAGTAAGTTTCTATGATTGGGCTCTTCTTTGCTGATTCTTTAAAAAAATGTTTTTGAAATAAAAAGTATTTGCATAAAGCTAATCATGTGGTAAGAAGAATGGTGCCTTCCATTTCACTTCAGTTTTCCCCTCTGACCTAGAACCTGAAATCAAGAGCTCCCCCATTCTGCAAGTGCCTGCAGTCAGTTACTGACTCTGTACTCACTTGGCTGTACAGATTCCTTCTTGCCCAGTACCAGGTCTCTGCCTAAACAGAGGCAGGTATTCCTAATAAGCTTAGTTTCCTTCAGTCTTCCTGCCTTTAGACCCCCAACTCCACATATAGTACTGGAGGTGAAAGTTTCTGAGGTTCTAGCCAAGCTCAGCTAGCCCCAGGGATCCCCACTTCATATTCAATTAGTTTGGAAGTGTTTGCATTTCACACTGGTCAATCCCCAACTTGGGATCTTCCTTCAGATATTCTTGGGTTGTGCTAAGAGGAGCCCTGTTCTGTCCCAAGTCTTCTTTGTTTTTCACCAGTCTATGTTTTTTCTGAGGCATTAATTTGTTCTATTTGTAGGAGAAAACTGAAAAATTCCCATTCTTCCCAGAATCTTCCTCCTCTTTTCTGTTTCTCTTTGTTTTTCTTCCTCACATATCCTACATACACATATACACACACACAGACACACACACACATCAAGGGAAATGCTTAAATATTAAAAACTGATTAATCTATGGGGGAAGCACAATAAAAAATTGTAATGGGCTGAAGCTCGAGTTGATGCACTGATGTCTCAAGCACATGAGGCTAAATAGTAATTGGACCGTACTCTATTAATATATATGCTTGGAGAAAGAATGGCCCCCTCCCACTCTTTGTGCAAGTCCTGATGTGTTGTATAGGAAATGACGATTTTGGTGGGTGGAGGCAGAAGGGCAGGGAGAGGAGCGAAAAGAGATGGCTGGTTGGTTTCTTGTCTGGCTGGCTTCTTGACACAGCTGCACACATTACTATCACGATCCCCCCTTCACCTCCAATCCCCCTTCACCTCCGATCCTTCTTCACCTCTACTGAGAATAAAGATTAAAGATTTTCCCTTAACCTGAATTCCTGACTCTGAGTGATTTTAAAATATGCAGTCATCACATTTGGTGCCCAAGCATGGGAACCAAGGACCCTACTTTCACTTGAAGAAGTCTCCAGTGACCAGGAACTTGGGTGAGTATTATAATAGACAAACAGGGAACTTATTTTCTTAAAGACTAAACTAGTAACCTTTTTGGGCTGAAATGGGACAGATGCTAGCTAAAGATTCTCCATCCCCTCCCCCAAGCCCCCACTCCCACCCAGGAGTGGCGCTATAGAAAGCATGCTTAAGCTGATAGAAGACCAAGGGCTACTTATAACTTGGGAACAGATAGCTAGACTTCTGGGTATATTAAAAAGCACTTCCCCTTGGTTCTTAGAGGAAGAGTAAATCTCTCGAGATAATTGGACATTAATTGGGCAACAGCTCTCCGCATATTACAATGAAAACAGTCCTCATTCAATTTCCATGGAGGCATTCTATTTATACAATATAATACAGTTGGCCTTAAAGAACCCTATGATTTATAGAAGAAAGAAAAAAAGCTCTAGAAACAGCCAAATGGAGAAGCCTGAGATAAAGGAGTTGTGATCACCTCCCCTTGGGGGCTCTGACCTCCCTGAGGAGTCAGGGATGGCATGACCATCTGTGTTCTAAAACAAAAGAAAGCAGGAGATGTAATGGGCTGAAGCTCAAGTTGATGCACTAAGGTCCCAAGCATGTGAGGCTAAATAGTAATTGGACCATACTCTATTAATGTATATGCTTGGAGAAAAAATGGCCCCTGCCCACTCTTTGTGAACGTCCTGATGTGTTGTATAGGAAATGACGATTTTGGTGGGTGGAGGCAGAGGGGTGGGGAGAGGAGCAAAAAGAGATGGCTGGCTGGTTTCTTGTCTGGCTGGCTTCTTGACGCAGCTGCACACATTGCTATCATGATCCCCCCTTTGCCTCTGATTCCCCTTCACCTCCAATCCTTCTTCACCTCTACTAAGAATAAAGACTGAAGATTTTCCCTTAACCTGAATTCCTGACTCCGGCTGATTTAAAGATACGCAGTCATCACAAAAAATAGGCAGTTTTGCCTTGGAGATTGTGCTGTGTGCAGGAGATATAATTCCTGGTTGTCTGAGAGATTCCATGAATGGGAAAAAAGACTGACTTTTTAGTTGTTTGAAAACACACTTCATGAGACAGCCAGAGAAACAGAAAGAGAAAGACAGAGATATATAGAGACAGAAAAACAGACATAAAGAAATTTAACAAATTTTTGAAAAGCTAACTGGAATTATGGAGGGGCAGACATCTAGGCCCCTAGGAGTTAACCCTTCCCTTCCCAGTCATTCCTGCTGACTGTCAGTGTAAGTAACCATAGAGAGTGGCCTTTTCTTGGGGCTTTGGTTGAGCTGCTTTCTTTCTTCTTGGTTGAGCTGAGATCTTAGCTATTTTCCTATTGAGGAAATCTTTGACATATTTTAATCTGTGTAACCTCTCTGATTTCTATTTGTTGCTTTCTTTGGTAAAGACATTTACTAGCCAGAGATGATGGTCTTTTATGTGACCAGCATTTTGTAGGAAGGAGCTAATGGCCAAGTATAAATTAAAAATTACCCTCACTCCACTTAAAAGCAATCAGGGAACATGGTTTTCATTCTGAATCTAGACCTGGACCCCTAGACTATATTCAAGGGATGGAAAATAGACATAATTCTAGATTAATACCTTTCTTTGATATAAGAACAATCTCCCAACTTCGGGAGTTCTTCTATCCTGTCTGCCTCTCCTTTTCCTATTCACAAAGATGGGTTAGATACTATATGTATGTAACCTGTGAACACATCTTTATATATTTAGACAGCACCCATATGTGTGTATCATGTCCACATATATGTAAAGCAAGTTTAAAAGCAGTGTTTTTACTTTTTTGCTCCATTAGAAAGTGTGACAGAATTTCTCAAATTATAAGCAAGCTTTGGAGTCATTCAATACAAGAGGAACTCTATCAGAGAAGTTGAGAAGAGACTCAAGTTAGAGAAGTTGAATCCATCTTTGAGAAGAAATAACTCTTCATGTTTTCCCTTATATTTATTCCAAAGCCTGTGTGTGTATGTGCGTGTGCACACATGTGCATTTGTGCATATATGGACACATACATACATTTCTCTCCTTTCCTATCATCATAATGGCATTTTGAAATGGAGCAATTTTCTAACTGGAAAATTATTATTATCATGTCCAGCAGATAATAAGTCCATCCTATTCGGTAATCAGATGCAGAAAGAAGTTGAACTTTTGAGAGATGGAGTCCAAGGGAACTCAGTGGAGCAACCATGCTAGCAGGGATGCTGTACTTAGGGGATCAGTGTGATTGTACCGTGAGAGGAAAGAAGACATTGTGGTCTTGCAGGGCTGGAGGTAGGAGTTACTTTGGTCATATGTGTTCCCTATGTGTTTGCCTTTTTACTAGTATACTCTATGTGTGTGCTTCTTCTTCCTACTAATGATACAAGTGTGGAGGCATATAATGTATACTTTTGTGGGGGAGATCACTTTTCATGTTATGTCATTTAGGTAAACTGCTTTTTGTTAATTGTGTTATCTAATTATTGAAAATATACACATCATGGAAAAGGAATCTTCTGAGTTCAATTTAGTTTAGGAAGTTTAGGAAGGTAGATCCAGACAGAACTTGGAACTTGACATAGCTGTCTTTTGGGGGCTGGGTTTTGTAAATGGGAGTTGGGGAAGCATATCAGAGTTGTGCTACCTATACTTTCACACACACACACACACACACACACACACAATTGAGCTCATACCTGTTTCTTGAGTTCTAGTTCCACATTACTAATTACTTATTGGACTTTGCCTACTGGATGTGCTATAGGCATTTCAAAAGCAACATGGGCTTGAACATAACTCATTAGCCATCCCCTAATTTTCATCCTTTTTCTTAACTTCCCTATTTATGGCAAATGCAATACAGTTCTTCCATTCAAATTTGCATTCATCCTAATATGAATATTTTATGAATATGACATTTTGCAGTCATCCTAAATTCTTTGTTCTCCTCTACCCCTTCCCTCATTATCCTATCAGTTGTAGGTCTTGTCTGTTTGGCTTCCATGACATCTCTTGTATCTGTTCCCTTCTCTCCACCAACTTAGTGGCCACCACTTTAGGCTGGACCTTCATCACTTCTTACCTATTGCAGCAACCTCTTATTTGGGCTTCCTGCTTCTAGTCTTTCCCCTCTCAAATTCATTCTTTACATAGCTTCCAAAGTTATGTTCCAAGCATTCTGTTCTAACCATGTCACTTCCCCGTTTCAAAAGATTTGGGAGTTGTTTTCTGCCTCTAGAATAAAACATAAATCCCTCTTTTTAACCTCATAATTTGTTTTTTACTTACTCTTCAGACATCAAAATATTACTACCCTTTGCAAGCTCTACATTTCAGTTAAAATGGGCTCCTGTTCCTCACACATTACATTAAAAATTCTATCTCTATGAATTTGCATGTTCCATTTTACCTTGCATTTCTTAGAATCCCTAAGCTTCTTCCAAAACTCAGTTCAAATACCACCTCCTAAGAAGCTTTTACTTATCTCCCTTAAGTGTTCATACTTTGAAATTACTTCATATTTGTTTTGTATATACAAGATGGTTTAACTTAGGTTAAATTTCATTTCTCACATATACTGACCGTGTGACCCCCCCCCAAAATGAATTAATATCTCTTAGTGTTCTAGGCAGCTCCTTAAGACTGTAATTTCCAGGGAAAGTTTTGGCTTGTAGAAGTAGGTGTCTCCCTAGGGTGCTCCTTATTCCAGTAAAATCACACATCAAACCTCTAACTCTATCTCTACATTTATTCATGTTTTTCTCCTTACAATATAAATTCCTTGACATCAATGACATACTTTTTTTCCCCTTTGTATCTCTAGAATCTAGCCCTGGGTCTAGAACATGAGAGATGCTGAATAAATGTTTATTTAATTCATTGACTGATTGATTGAAGTAAGGAGAATATGCCTGTAGTAGGTTGATTGTCATTCTTCTTCAAATCCAGTTGGCCTGGAGGCTTGTGGCTTAGCCAGCAGTCCTTCTTGACTATGTCCAGACAGATGAAGACAGGAAGGATTACTTTTGTTTATACCCCCTAGTTGTGTCATTAATACGTTGCAAAGTGATAATTATTTTTTGACATTTGACAGTTCTAAGAGAAAACCTTTGGCAGCCCAGAAGTATTGGGCTGAGTTGACAGAACATTCATTTAAAAATAAGTTTTTCTCATGCCTTTTGTTTTATATTAATTATTTCTGGGTATACCACCCACCATTCCCTGGAATTATATGCTTCTTTAAGACACACAAAAACAGTTATGCTAAACAAGTGATCCAATAACCCTATCTGAAAGTATAGGCAACATATTGGCTTTGTAGTACACTACCTCTCTCTACTAAGAGTTTTATGAAACTAGCAATGGTTATTGAAATTAATCAGGGTTCAGTTTCCCTTTAGTGTTATTTTCATGTACCAGCAAATTCATTGTTAAAATAATCAGCCTTTCAAGTAGGCTGCATACTTGTCTCTTGAAATGATGCGGTTACTGGTGTTTTCAGAGACTGATATTTTCAATGGGAAGGAATTTCTGGAGTAATGGGAACCTTGAGATATTTTGGGTGAAGTCTAATTGTGATTATTTTAGTCTTGATTTTTATACACAGGAAATGTCATCTGTTTCCTTTTTGGTGGATAAAATTAATTTAACCTGTGTATATAGGCTCAATCTTATAAAATAACAGAATAGGTAAGTACCCAAGTAATATCATTTTAGGGATTGCTGGGATGAACCCTGTGCCCTTAAATTTCTCCCTCACTGAGTATGAGTACAGTGTAAGACATAAAAAACAAACAGCTCAGAAAATGCACCAGAGTAGATGAAGATGGGCTACTTATGTTAAACTAATTTCAGAGTGAAAATCGTCACCTGACTGTTGAATGGTTCAATTGTAGTGAATCAAGGTGAGTACTTGGATAAAGGCTATTCAATATGGGCAAGCTTGGAGGAACTGCAATCTGCATCATTGAAAGGGAATATTCTCATCCATGAGATCATAGTTCCATTTGAACATTTCAATCAATTAACAAACTCATTTTTAGAGTTTAAATAAATGTTTTAATTGACACTTTCTGTTTTTTGTATCACCATAATATCCCATGTATCCTTCTGCCTTTCCCTCCCAGAAAGCCATCCCATATGAAAAATGATATTTTTTGGAGAGAGGAAAAAAATTCAGTATAACTGATTGATTCATTGAAAATGTCTAAAAATGAGTGTAATGTATAATATCTGTGAGCCTCTCACCTCCATAAAGGGATAGATTAGGGATGTATTTTCATGTCTTCATTTGAGTTCTATATTTGATCTTTATTATTTTGTTATATTTACTTTTGATTTTTTTTGGTGTCTTGTTTTTCTTTCTATTTACATTGTTGTAGCTCTTGTATAATATTGTTTTCTTGGCTTTGTTTTCTTCTGCATCAATTCATACAGATTTTTCCATATTTTTGTGTATACATCACACATAATTCCTGAGAGTGCAATATTCCACTAGATCCATTTAACACAGTTTATTTCATCCTTTGCTAATTGATAGATATCTACTTTGTTATCAGTTTCCTTTATCTAGTCTCGATCTCGTAATATCACAAAGGAAGCATCCATCTGCAAGCAGGATAGTATCAGGTTCTGTCCATAATGCCCTCCTGTCTGTCTTTTATGTCAGGACATAATGCCTGTCCTGACTGTTGTCTCTATCATATTTCTGCATTTTGTTCATGTGTTTTTGTGTATATTTTGGAAGACGTCTCTCGTTGATCATATGTCTCTCTGTTGTCTTTCTCTTGCTAGTAATCTTCTTGTTTGCCACATTTATTCATTCCTATTGCATTTCTGTTGTTTAGGAGTATTAGAGGCAAATAATATCTTGAGTTAGGAGCTTCTTTCTAAAAATATTTAAATCTTTTTTTTTTACTGTTGAATGTTCATTTCCCCCAACCCCCTGTATAGTTATATAGTTATAGACTAGGTCACTCTGGATTGCATCCTGTACTCGTTGGCTCTTTAGAACACATTATTCCATTTCCTTATTCCCCCAATGGGTATGGAATATTTTAATATCTTTTCCTTTCTATTTGAAGACATTTCTCCTGATGGCTTGCAGTATTTATTGTTTCTGAATTGAAAATGTTACATTTCACCATGTGGGATTTTGAAATTGTCAGCCCTTTTTAAATTTGTTTGTGGTTGTTTTTTTTTTTTTAATCCAGAGGTGATCTGTAAATTATTTTTATTGGAATTTCATGTTCCATATTTAGAAGTTGTAGACAGTTCTCTTCCATTATTTCTTTCATTGTGATGTTATGGGTTTTTTTTTTTTTTTTTGTCTAGTCATGTTCTTGTAGGACACTGATCTTTAGGTTCTCTCTTTTTGTCTTTGAGTATATTTTGCTTAGAGAGTGATTATATTTTCATTTAATACTATTGTTTTTTGCTTCTTTTCTTCTAGATTGTCGATCATGTCTGTAAGTTTTCATTCCCAGTCTATTGTTCCTTATTGTTTCTTTGTTAAAGTTTGCCATTTACAGATCTCAATTTTTCTATTCTGCCCATTATTTTTGCCATGCAGGACATAAATCATGTTTTCTTAATTATCATTTCTCTTTTAGATCACTCAGGAACATTGTGTTAAAATTCCATTTTCCCCTCAAAAATTTTTTACTTTATTTTGCATTATTTATTCATAAATGCCTGAACTAATTTGCTAAATCTGGGGGCCATATTTTCATTCATTGTTACTGTTTTTCCTGTTGAATTTATCTGTTTATATTCTAGGTCTTTGAATTTTCTTCTTCCTGAAATCTTTAGTACTTTCTTTCCCCAATCCCTACCTTATTTTTCTTAGGGGACAGATCTCTAAATGTTGCATTCTCCTCCCAGATCAGGCAATTCATGGTTCATCAATCCAGGTTCCTGCTCGAATTAGCATTTGAGTGTTCAGCACGGGCCCCAGCTGGATGCTGTGCTTTTCCCCTTAGGCTTTGTGATGTACTGTGTCTTCCCAATCCCCTTTCTCCTTGGTAATATCCTATCCTAGTGACCTATCCTATTCCTTCTATTTCTCTATTCTCTCCTTTGACACCAGCAGTTCAAAATATATTTTCCTTGGGATAGCTAATTCAGAGATTAAAACACCAGTCTTTTAAGTTGTACTTCCAGAAGGCTTTATCTCCTAAAGTACTGAGGCCAAGTTGATGGCTGACAACCATGGAAATTTCTCCTTCCTGAATCCAGTCTTCACAGCACTGGAAAGAGGAAAGAGGAACCGAGATGCAGGGGTGGGTGGATTGCTTTAATCCTGTGTCTTGTCTTTGGGTCCGGTAGTATAGCCTTGCAGCTGGTAACATGGAAGGCAAGATAAGGATGCTGAGTGAGGGAAGGGTTGGTGAGCATTAGTTTCTGCAGTTAGCATGTTTAAGCCTTCTTTTGGATTCTAAGAGTGCTAGACCATAGAGACAGCCTAGGTTGCTCTGTATTTGCTATATAACTTCTGTTTTGGAGATATTTGAGAGGTTAGGGGGAACAAAGAAAATGTCTAGAGCAAGCACTAGTTTGCTGCTTACATGACCTGGAAGTCTAAAAAGCACTTATTAACCAGGATCCACTCATAGTGCCTTACACATACTAGATACTTATGAAATATTTGTTGAATTGAATTGTTTGTTACTGCTTTCTCTTTTAAAAAAAATCCTATCTTCCAGGTAGTAACAGTTAAACAATCAATGGATCAATAAGAGAAAGGGAAAGGAACAAGAATTTTTTTGTGCCTCAGTTTCCTCATCTATAAAATAGCATATGCTTACCTCACAGTTGTTGTGAGGATCAAAAAAGATAACATATATAAAACATTTGTAAATCTTGACATATTACAAAAATGTCAATAATGTTATCAAATGAATGCATGTTTCAATTGAGATTCTATTAGTAGTTTATTAATCAACTTAGAAGATCTCCAAAAGGAGCAATATTGGGTGGTGGAGCTGAACTGAAGCCCACTTTTTTCAGTACTGATGGAAGACCCTGATTAGGGCCTTACGGCTTATTAGGTATTTTCCTACAAATAGAATTGGCTAGCAAAGGTGACTGGGGCATTTATTGGCATCTCCCCTACTTTTTTTAAAAAAAAATTCATTTATTTATTTGCAAAGTATATACATGGGTAATTTTTCCAATATTGACCCTTGCAAAACCTTTTGTTCCAAATTTTCCCCACCTTTCCCCCACCCACTCCCTTAGCTGGCAGGTAGTCTAACACATGTTAAATATGTTGAAATACATGTTAAATCCAATATATGTATACATATTTATACAGTTTTCTTGCTGCACAAGAAAAATCAGATCAAGAAGGAAGGAAAAGAAAAACAGCAAAAACAAAATGCAAGAAAATAACAACTGAGAGAGTGAGAATGCTATGCTGTGTTCTATACTCTGTTCCCATGTTCTCTCTCTGCATGTAGATGGCTCTCTTCATCACTGAACAAGTGGAACTGGTTTGAATCCTCTCATTGTTGAAAAGAGCCACATTCATCATAATTGATCATCATATAGTCTTGTTATTGCTGTGCATAATGATCTCTTGGTTCTGCTCATTTCACTTAGCATCAGTTCATGTAGGCCTCTTTAAGCCTCTCTGAAATCATCCTGCTGGTCATTTCTTACAGAACAATAGTATTCCATAGCATTCATATATCACAATTTATTCAGCCATTCTCCAACTGAAGGGCATCCACTCAGTTTCCAGTTTCTTGCTACTACAAAAAGGGCTGCCAAAACGTTTTTGCACATGTGGGTTTCTTTCTCTCCTTTAGGATCTTTTTGGGCTATAATCCTAGTAGAAACACTACTGGATCAAAGGGTATGCACAGTTTGATAAGTTTTTGAGCATAGTTCCAACTTGCTCTCCAGAATGGTTGGATCCACTCACAGTTTCAACAACAATGTATCCATGTCTCAGTTTTCCCACATTCCTTCCAACATTTGTCATTATCTTTTCTTGTTGTTTTAGCCAATCTGACAAGTATATAGTAGTATCTCAGAGTTGTTTTAATTTGCATTTCTCTGATCATTAGTGATTTGGAGCTCCTTTTCATGTGGCTACAAATAGTTTCAATTTTTTCAGCTGAAAATTGTCTGTTCATATCCTTTGACCATTTATCAATTGGAGAATGACTTGAACTATTATAAATTTGAGTCAATTCTCTATATACTTTAGAAATGAGGCCTTTATCAGGTCCTTCAAATGTAAAAATGTTTTCCCAGTTTATTGCTTTCCTTCTAATTTTTTCTGTATTAGTTTTGTTTGTATAAAAACTTAATTTAATATAATAAAAATTATTTATTTTGTGATCAATAATGGTCTCCAGTTCTTTTTGGTCACAAATTCTCCACAAATCCTTCCCCCTTCACAGATCTGAGAGGTAAACTATCCTATGTAATATTCTTTTCTCTAAAGTACAATGTTCTCTGGGAGGAGATTTCTCAGGGGGTTTCTGGAGGCAGCCTTTGTTTTAGGACAGAGTCATCACCCCAAATGCAGTCAGGAGTTAAAGTCCAAATCCTTTATTGTCTCCTTCCTTGGGCCCAGTTAGCTTTCTTAGAGGCCTCTCTCTCTCCTTGGGTCCAACAGCTCCTACAGCGAATCCTTTGCCTCTGCCAGCTTCAGCCTCCAGCCAACACAAAGGTGGAAGATGGAATGAATCTGTCTCTGCCTCCGAGAGTGGGCTTGTGTGTCTGGCCCTGAGAGCTTCTTGCTTATATGCTGTACACTGAGTACACACCAATCATTATATCACTGGGAAACCATTATCTGTTGTAGGATTAAATTCTAAACTAGATTTAAACATTGTCTCCTCAATTCCACTTAGTAACTTGTTTCAAGTTCTGGCCTATAACATCTCCTTGTAGGAGCAGATCAATCATACTGAACTATGCTAAATTAGATAATTATTGTCTCCATCAATTGCACTGTCTTAGTACCTTATAAGAATCTTAACAATCCTATGTTCTAATTTGTTTATAATATCATTCTTTTTGACTAGATCATGAATCCATTTTGATCTTATCTTGGTATACAGTGTTAGGTGTGGGTTTATGCCTACTTTCTACCATACTAGTTTCCAGTTTTCCCAGCAGTTTTTGCCAAATAGTGAATTCTTATCCCAAAAGTTGGGGCCTTTGGGTTTGTCAAATACTAGATTGTTATAGCCATTGGCTATTTTGTTCTGTGAACCTAATGTATTCTACTAATCCATTTCTTTGTTTCTTAGCCAGTACTAAATAGTTTTGATGACTGCTGCTTTATAATATAGTTTTAGGTCTGGTACAGCTAGGCCACCTTCGTTTGATTTTCTCTTTATTAATTCCTTTGAAATTCTTGATCTTTTGTTCTTCCTGATGAATTTTGTTGTTATTTTTTTCTAGGTCAATAAAATAGTTTCTTGGGAGTTTGATTGGTATAGCACTAAATAAACAGATTTGTTTAGGGAGTATTATCATCTTTGTTATATTTACTCAAACTATCCATGAGCATTTGATATTTTTCCAATTGCTTAGATCTGACTTTATTTGTGTGGAAAGTGTTTTGTAGTTTTGCTTATATAGTTCCTGACTTTTCCTTGGCAGATAAATTCCCAAATATTTTATTATAACAACAGTTATTTTAAATGGAATTTCTCTTTTCACCTCTTGCTGTTGGATTTTGTTAGTAATATATAAAAATGCTGATGATTTATGTGGATTTATTTTGTATCCTGTATCTTTGCTGAAGTTGTGGATTATTTCTAATAGTTATTTAGTTGATTCTCTAAGGTTCTCTAAGTATACCATCATATCATCTACACAGAGTAATAATTTGGTTTCCTCATTACCTACTCTAATTCCTTTAATTTCTTTTTCTCCTCTTATTGCCAAAGCTAGCATTTCTAATACAATATTGAATAGTAATGATGATAGTGGGCAATTTTGTTTCACCCCTGATCTTAATGGGAATGGTTCAAGTTCATCCCCATTACATATGATGCTTGCTAATGGTTTTAAATACATGCTGCTGACTAATTTAAGGAAAAGTCCATTTATTCCTATACTCGCTAGTGTTTTTAATAGGAATGGGTGTTGGATTTTTATCAAATGCTTTTTCTGCATCTATTGAGATGATCATATGGTTTTTGTTAATTTGGTTATTGATACAGTCAATTATGCTAATAGTTTTCCTAATATTGAACCAACCCTGCATTCCTGGTATAAATCCTACTTGGTTGTGGTATATTATCCTGAGGATTATTTTTTTGCGATTTCTTTGTTAATATTTTATTTAAGATTTTTGCATCAATATTCATTAGGGCAATTGGTCTATAATTTTCTTTCTCTGTTTTCATCCTACCTGGTTTAGATATCAGTACCATGTCTGTATCATAAAAGGAATATGGTAGGAGTTCTTCATTCCCTATTTTTTCATATAATATATATATAGTATTAGAGTTAATTGTCCTTTAAATGTTTAGTAGAATGCACATGTAAATCCATCTGGTCCTGGGAATTTTTTTCTTAGGGAGTGGATTAATAGCTTGTTCTATTTCTTTTTCTAAAATGGGACTATTTAATTTATTTTCTCTTCTGTTAATCTGAGCAGTCTATATTTTGGTAGGTATTCCTTCATTTCACTTAGGTTGTCAAATTTATTGGCATAAAGTTGGGCAAAGTAATTCCTAATAATTGCTCTAATTTCCTCTTCATTGGTGGATAGTGCTCCTTTTCATTTTTGAGATTAACAATTATATTTTCCTCTTTCCTTTTTCTAATTAAATTAACTAAAGGTTTATCTATTTTGTTGGTTTTTTCATAAAACCAACTCTTAGTTTTATTTATTAATTCAATAGTTTTTTAGTTTCAATTTTATCTATTTCTCCTTTTATTTTTAGAATTTCAAGTTTGGTATTTGATTGGGGGTTTTTAATTTGTTCTTTTTCTAGCTTTTTTAGTTGCAAGCCCAATTTATTGATCTTCTATTTCTCTATTTTATGCAAGTAAGCATCTAGAGATATAAAATTTCTCCTTATTGCCACTTTGGCTGCATCCCACAAATTTTAGTATGTTTACTCATTATTGTCATTCTCTTGGATGAAATTATTGATTGTGTCTATGATTTGCTATTTTACCCATTCATTCTTTAGGATGAGATTATTTAGTTTCCAATTTCTTTTTGGTCTATTTTCCCTGGATCTTTATTGAATGTAATTTTTATTGCATCATGATCTGAAAAAAAAAATGCATTTACTAGTTCTGCCTCTCTGTGTTTGATTTTTATTATATTGTGAAATGAAAAATGCATTTATTATTCTTACTTTTTTCATTTGATTTTGAGGTCTTTATGTGCTAATATATGGTCAATTTTCATATAGGTTCCATGAACTGCCAAGAAGAAAGTGTACTCCTTTCTGTCTCTATTCAATTTTCTCCAAAGATCTATCATATTCTATGTACCTCTTTAACTTCTTTTTTATTTATTTTGTGATTTGATTTATCTAGTTCTGAGAGAGGTAGATTGAGATCTCCCACTATTATAGTTTTGCTATCTATTTCTTTTTGCAACTCTCTTAACTTCTTCTTTAGGAATTTAGATGCTACACCACTTGGTGCATATATGTTTCATATTGATATTGCTTCATTATTTATAGTACCCTTTAGCAAGATATAATTTCCTTCCTTATCTCTTTTAATTAGATCAATTTTTGATTTTGCTTGATCTGAAATCAGGATGGCCACCCCTGCTTTTTTTACTTTACCTGAAGCATAATAGATTCTACTCCAGCCTTTTACCTTTACTCTGTATGTGTCACTCTGCTTTAAATGTGTTTCTTGTAAACAACAGATTGTAGGATTCTGGCTTTTAATCCAGTCTGCATTCCACTTACATTTTATGGGAGAGTTCACCCCATTCACATTTACATTAAAACTACTAATTATGTATTACCTGCTATCTTATTAACCCCAAATTATACTTTTCCCTTTTTACCCCTTTCTCTCCTCCCCCCCCCAGTATTTTACTTATGAGCACTACTTGTCTCAAGCAGTCCTCCCCCTTTAGAGACCCTCCCTCTTTCTTATACTTTCCCCCTACTATTTCTGTTTTCCCATCTATTTAGCCTACCCCTTCCCTTTTTGCCTACCTCCTTCCACTTTTCTATAAAGTGAGAGAAGTTTCTCAGTGAAACCAATTATATCTAATATTCTTTTTTTTTTGAGCCAAATCTGATGAGAGTAAGATTCACACAATATTTGTCACACTCCCTTCTTTCCCTCAATCTCTTTCTGAGATGTAATTTCCCTATTTTTTTCTGTTACAATTCCCTTTCCTCCTCCAGTTTCTTTTTATATTATAACAGTAAAATCAGATTATACATGTATTTTCTATGTGTACTCACAACAGAAATAGTTCTCAAGAGGTTTTTTTTTCTTTTTATCTTTTTTATGCTTCTCTTAATTTCTATGCTTGGAGGTCAAATTTTTTGTTTAGCTCTGGTCTTTTCATCAAAAATAAGTGGAATTCACCAGTTTCATTGAATCTCCACTTCTACCCTAAAAGAAAATGCTCATTTTACTGGGGCAATTTATTCTTGGTTGCATTTCAAGTTCCTTCACCTTTCAGCATATGAGATTCCAGGCTCTTCCATCTTTTAAAGTGGAAACTGCTAGGTCCTGAGTAATACTTATTGTGGCTCCTTGGTATGTGAATTGTTTCTTTCTGGCTGCTTGTAGTATTTTTTTCCTTGGTCTACTAGTTCTGAAATTCAGCCAAGATATTCCTTGGAATTTTAATTTGGGATCTCTTTCAGGAGGATCTCCCCTACTTTCAAAAGTTTCTGGTTCTTGTTTATTCTGAAGGAATGCCTTCAAAATTCTTAAAATAACATCTTCAGGCTAATTATCATTGATCTCAGACAAAGTCAAATTTAAAGATTCAGTCAAGAAAGAAACCTATATTATATGTTAGCCATATTAATATTGTTTTGGATCCATTTCTAAGTATGTGTAAAAGTTTATGTGTATGTATGTATGTGTATTGTATATGTATACAGGTAGGTGTGTATATATATATATATATATATATATATATATGTATATATATATAATATGGTTAGATATGTGTGCATATATATCTATATAAATATATCTGTGCTTAACTAGCCTGCTTGTGGGAGTTGGGAGGGGATGAAATGGGAAAAAATAAAGTAAAAGGTGCACAATAGAGAACAAAAGAGTAACCTACAAGGAAGTGAAGAAAAGATGGAGAGTCACAAATATATTTTCTGGAAATGGAAATTTATTGTCACATATTTTGAATCCTCCCTGATTTTCTGCTGGGCATATGACAATTAAAAAAAATCTTTTTACATCTTTCTTTGTCAATTTTTTCTTATTTTACATCTTATTTTAAATAAATATTTTAAAAATAGCATCTCCAAAAACACCATCAAAAAGAACAGATTCAATGTATTTGGTATATTCGGGTGATTACTGACCACCACCAAAAATAACAAAAACCAAACAATTTTTTAGTGCTTTGTAAAGTATAATAACTAAGGTTTTTAAAAATAAAATATCAGACAGAATGTGAGGAGTTTCCAGGTATGGGCTCTGTATTAGTGGTATAAGCTTTGAAGTTTTATCTAAAACAAAACCGATTTTCTGGCATTGAGATGTTTAAGAAACCAGATATTTATGCTATAGTTATGAAATATGCAATACAATGGAAACCTGGGGAAATTTCAATGAAAAAAAAAGCAACAGAAATTCATAGTTAAATCATATGCAGATGGGAATGACTATAGGAAAAGAATTGCCAAGAGGAATAGTATTTGCTTGATCTTCCTATCCAGAATCAGTTAATAAGCATTTATTAGGCACTTAATATCTACCAGGCACTGTGCTAAACAGTAAGAATATAAAGAAAGACAAAAACATAATCCGTGCTCTTGAAGAACTCACATTCTAATAAAGAAATTCAGCACAAACAATTATATACATATAAAATATAGACAGAGTATTTGGAAGATAAGGCATCTAGGTGGCACAGTATAATTCCTGGCTTGGAGGCAGAAAAACTTATCTTCTGAGTTCAAATCTGACCTCAGGCATTTACTGGGCAAATCATTTAACCTTTTTGCCTCAATTTATTTTTATTTGTAAAATAAGCTGGAGAAGGAAATGGCAAACCACTCCAGTATCTTGGACCAAAAAAAAAAAAACAAAACCCAAATGAGGTCATGAAGAGTCAGACATAACAAGAAAAGAACAACAAAATTGGAAGATAATCTTAGAGGAAAGACACTGTAGTTAGGATGGGGAACCAAGTAAAGCTCCTTGCCCTACTTGGGATTTGAGTTAAAAATTTTTTTAAGATTAAACATGTGCAAAACAAACATATGTCTACATTTGTCACACTGTGTGAGAAAATCAGATCAAAAGGGGGAAAAACATGAGAAAGAAAAAAAAAACCAAGCAAAGAAACAATGACAATAACAAAAAAGGTGAAAGCACTTCAATCCACATTTAGTCTCTATAGTTCTCTCTCTTGATGTGGATAGCTCTTTCTATCACAAATCTATTAGAGTTGCCTTGAATCACTTCATTGTGGAAAAGAACCAAGACCATCATAATTGATCATCACATAATCCTGTTGTGCTGTGTACATTGTTCTCTTGGTTCTACTCACTTCATTTACCACCAGTTCATGTAAGTTTTTCCACACTTTTTTGAAATCAGTTCATTGAATTAACAACCTAGAAAGCCTAGTAGTCAGAGATGAAGAGACAAAGAATTTCAGGCACAGGAAACTGCCAGTGAAAAGGCATGAAATTAGAAGATGGAGTGTTTTCCCTGAAGAGTAGTAAGAAATTCGGTATCATTGGATCATAGAATAGGGTAGGAAATGGAAGTATGAAAAGTGTAAGAAGACTGAAAAGGAAGGAAGGTTCCATTACATCACTATTAGAGGAATGTGTATTTAATTCTGGAATCTCTAGGTTGCAATTAGATATTATTGTGGATAAAGCACTCTGGTCCTGGAGTAAGGAACACCTGAGTTTAAATTCTGCCTCAGACATTTACTATTTGTGTGACTCTGGGAACTAAATCACTTAACTTATGTTAGCCTTAGATTCCTCAATTGTAAATTGGGGATAATAATAGCACTCATCTCCCAGGGTAGTTGTGAGGATCAAATGAGATAATATTTATAAATTTGTAATGTTCTTAGCATAATGTGTTGTATATAGAAGCTTAACAAATGTAAGAAGGAAGAATAAATGAAAGAAGGAAGAAAAGAAGCCATAAAATATTTCTTAAGCTTAGCAAATATTTCCTTCCTTCCTTCCTTCCTTCCTTCCTTCCTTCCTTCCTTCCTTCCTTCCTTCCTTCCTTCCTTCCTTCCTTCCTTCCTTCCTTCCTTCCTTCCTTCCTTCCTTCCTTCCTTCTTTCCTTTTCCTTATCTGTATAACTGGAGAAAGCCAGGAGTTGACATAGTCTATAGTATGGATAAATAACGGAGAACTGCTATTATAAGTCAATAGAGAATTTCCCCTTAGGGAGATATCCTAAGACCCAAGTAAGATTCCTTAAGATAAACCATTATCTGATAGGGAGGGGCCTCTTGAAAAATATAAAAAAGTCATTCTACATGTGTTCTCAGTCCCAAGCGAAATCTAAGTGTCATCAAAAATGTTCCATTTTTGGAAAGCTGTATTCACCAGGCTTCCATGGACTAGTGCTGATAACTATGTCCTTTGTATCTCCAGAAAGTAACTATAATTCATTGCTTAATTTCAGATAACAAATGCTTCTTTCCAACAGTTTTGACATGTTTGAAACAGTTGTTGTGTATCCTCATGCCATGTTGTTTGTATAACAGTTCTTGATATCTTCTTACATAAGAACTATGAGACAAACTGCATTTATGCTACCAGGAAGGAAAGATAACTTTTGCAACTTGGAAACATAGCTCCATGGACATGTAAGAAGAAAGTCTGGAAGAGCTGAGGTATTATAAGAATATCTATTCCATGATAATAGAGAAACAAGAGAAGGAAATAGTCCAACTTCTCTAGAAATTAAAGATGAAAAAGGGAAGAGGATTGTACCTTGGCTTGAGTGCAGGCTCAGAGGATTTATCAACTCTTCATGGTGTTAGGGCCTTAGGGCTTTAGCAACTGGAGAAACATTAGGATTGAATGATAGGTTGTATAGATAGTATGTTGCCCCTGGATAGAGTAGCATTCTGAAATTTACTCTTTCCACAGTTGTCTGGATAGAACTGGTTGACTCAAGTTAAGCAGTTCGGGTAAGTCTATGGCAATGAATAAAAGCTTATACTCAGGGAATGAGACATTCTCCCAGTTACCATTAACCAAACTCCAGTGTCTTCTGATTACTAAAACTAATTTATACACTGGAGACATCACTAATCTAAGTATCAGAAGAAGTGTAATTTGTCACCGAGTAATTAGGCCAGTTATAGATCAAGTAACTGATATTAGTCAAGAAGAGGTTCCCTCACTGACATTTCAGTCATGAGATAATGGCCTGAAGTTATGTTAATCTGAAAGGGAACAAAGTTAGGTGTCTGGGATTAGTAACCTTGTTGCAGTTACAACTGTTAATATATCCTCATCTGGGGAATTCATGAATTGAGGGTGAATGCAGCTACTAATCTGTGGGCACTGTAAAATATTAATTTTTAGTACATGCCCACAGATTGGCACAAAATATCTTCAAGTAAAATCGACCCATAAAGGAATACAAACTTTGACTTCAGAAACTTCTATGTATAAATGAAAATAACAAAGATGATTTGAAGTTGAACTTTGCATAGAAATACTCAAGACATACTAGAATGTTGTGAAAATGAGATTTTAAAAAAATTGGAGAAACATGTTGCAAAACAAATTAATATAGACTAAGGAAAGATAAAAAAAAAAAACTTGTTGGAAACCAAACTGCATGTGCCTGACCTTTTTTTTTCCTCTGAATAGAATTTTCCCCCATAAGCAATGGCCACATGTTACCAGGGCCATTGAACATGATGGTTGTCTTTCCCTCTCCAATAATAATTCTGATGAGAATCTCAGTTTTGAGGTGATTGGAAGAGAGACTCAGTATTATTCAACTCAGCCCAACACTTACCCATGTCCTTTTTAGAAGCATCAATACTTTGTTATTACTTTGTTAAATCTATGGGTCAGTTTTCTTTCCTGAAGACTTGAACAGATCGTTTTGTTTCATTAACTTTGCAGACAGAGCTTGAGATAAGGATAGTTTGATTGCTTCTAAGCCACCATGGTCCAAGTGATAATAGGAGGGGGGCCCAGACAAAGTATACAAGGGGAAACTTTGGGAATATTGGTAACAGAATCTGGGTAAGAGGTCATCAGAAAGGAAACATGCATTTATTGGGTGGCTACTATGTGCCAGGCAGTACGCTAAGTATTTTACAAATATTTTCTCCTTTTACAAAATGCTGGGAGATATGTGCTATTACTATCCACATTTTACAATTGAGGAAACTGAGGCAGACAGATTAAAAGATTTGACCAATGTTATTTGACACTTATTAACTGTCTGAGTTTTAATTTGAATTCAGGTCTTTCTAACATCAGGCAGAACCCAAGGAAATAGTTGTGAGCAGTAAGGAACATGGAAGGATTAACTTCCTGGAAATCAACTAGTCCCCCTAGAATAGTTACAAGAAAGAGGTATTTGAATAATTAGTGAATATCTATATGTGTCTACCACATGAACCCATGACTAATATCCTTGATAGTTACTATTATCCCATTGACATAATCATTCAGTTCCAGGCCAAAATTACCTTCCAAATAGGAGGGCAAACTGCCCTCCTAGGTATGAATGTAATTCTACCAAAAATTAAGGCTGACTTTTTATGAATGAGGCTATTGATCAGCAACAATGCCCATATGACTTATCAAGTTTGAGAAGGACTGTATAAATGGACCTTTCTTTCCTCATGGGCTTCAAGGCTGATCCCTAATTTAATAGAATTAGAGGAAGGAATTACCATGCATGGAATTCTATTTTTTGATTCTAATATTTCCAGCTTGAACATGGCACCAATGACTGGATCCTTCTAGCCATTTGTGGCAGTCAGTGACTCTGACTGCTCAGGCCAGAGGATGTCAGGGTTCAAGATTGGACAGTGGGAAGTTAGTAGTTGAATTAAACAAAGAGTTGAATTTCATGGTTTAAACAAATATGGTATAACTAATTATAGCTAATAAGGAGTTTCTCCCATGGAGATGACCTAAGGTGGAAACATGGAATTTTGGATAAACAATCATTTAGTAGGGAGCATATAAGGATTACCTCCCTTCCTCCTTGTCCTTTTCCAGATCTGACAGAAATCTGAGCTCCTTGCAGGCCATTTCTCCTTGAAATTACTGACTACATCTTCACAGGGTAATGAAAGATCACAGGAAGCTGTGCTCACCATGTATCATGAGATTAAAGTTTAAAAACAATAATTTTTGTGACCCAGGACGGTAACTAATCACTTGTTTGTATATTTAGATTTTGGTTGCTTTATTGGGCCCCCTATGATCATGGTCTAGAACAAGCATAAAGATAGAAGTGATATCTACAATGCTTTGGGGAAAACTTGTTAGTCTGTTTGTACTCCTCCCATGAAGCAAGGCAATTTATTTTGGGGGGCTTGTAGATGTGAAACATAACTAAACTTGCTTTGGAGATTTCCCCTGGATTTCTAGTTTGGGGTAGAAATATTTAAAAATACCTTTTGTAAGAAAACTCTGAATTTCTCTTTTGGGGTCAAATTGTTCAAAATGAATCTGGGCTCTATGAAAGCCCAAACTAGAGTCTCTTTCCTGGGAGGATACTCCATTGACCATAGAGCATGATTATAAAGGGATGCTGTTGAAAATTTTGATAACATAGGCATTTCACCCCCAGAAAAATTCACTGCTTTTGGGATATTTGTGTAATGTTTCACCCTTTCCTTTTCAATCCCTACCAAAAGAACAATAACAACAATTACAACTTTTCACGCTCTGGAAAATATAATCAAAAGTTTTCTTTGTACAAAATATGGGGCAGAATGTGAGTAGTCCCCAGGTGCATGTACCATATTGCTGTCTTATAAGCTTTGGAGCCTTATCTAAAACAAAACAGATTTGCTGGCATGTAAACCTTTTCAAGAAACCAGATATTTAAGCTGCAGTTATGAAATATGTGACTCAATGGAAACATGTATGAAAATTTTGGTGAAAAAAAAAAGAAACAACAGAGATCTATAGTTAAATTGGTTGCAGATGGGATTGAGCGGTCCTACAGGAGAGAATGAGCAACAGAAACAGGCTCTCCCCAATATTCTGATAGATGCTCATGCACAACAGCAGCATCAAATTGGGAGACTGTTACTTTGTTTCCTTTGGTTTTATGAGATATAATTATTATATTTTGCAATTAGAGAATTTGTTTTTCTTTCAGAAAAAATATTCAGTGTAACAGTGAATAAAATGGAAATTATAAACAAGATTCTAGATTCACATGTTATAAGCAAAAATTGACTTTCTCTCCAGTGTCTGAGGTTGCTTCTCATATCTATAAGCGGCATCGTGAAGTTGCTTTTCATATCTGTAAGCGGCACTGTGAACTGTGAAACTGTCATTTTGGTACTGAGGGTGCCAATATTTCTGTAGTGTCTGTCTCTCTCATCCTGCTTACCAAATTAATAATTTCCCTTACTTTTTAGTTAATAGATATGTTTTGTCACTTTTTATATCATTATAATTTCCCAATCCACAATAGCACTCTATAATGAAGTGTATTTAAACAAAAAACACCTCCAGTTTCTGACAAAGGATGTCTCCTTCCAAACTGTGTCCACCATATATCTCTTGAAAAGAGAGAGCTCTATTTAGTCTCATTCTTATGGAATCAAGATGGATTATTATACTATTAAGAACTCTGAAGTCTTTCCTTGTTATTTTCTTTTACATTGTTTTGACCTATTTCCCTCATCATGTTCTTTCTAAATCTGAGTTTTTAAATTCATCTGAATTCTCTCTGAATTTGTTATTCATCATTTCTTAAGGCACAATGCTTTCCCATTACATCCATATATCATAATTTGTTCAGTTATTCCCTCCCCAAAATATCTTCTCTTGAAATATAATTCAGCTATATAAAGACAACTAAAATGTTTTGACCATCTCTGCCCTCTTCTTTCTGGCCTATGCTACCACTATTGCTCATTCATCTGTGGTGGCTGGTCTTGCTGACAGCTGTGGTAAACCCTATGGGTTATATCTTCCAAAGGGAGCTGATGGTTTTATAAATACAATAGTTGTATTTAGAAACTAATCACTTAAGCATAAACACCCTCCAATTGTTTCCACACAGCTGGAATCCTCAAAATCATTTTCTTGTTTTTAAACATAGTTTGAACGCCCCCATGAGGACCAGTATTTGATATAGATATGTTTACATAAACACAGTCAAAACCATTTATTGTTAGTAATTTGGAGGTGTCATCACTCTTTTAGTTATCTCCTTAGTATGCACCAAGGAGTGAGCCAGATGCTGAAGGAATCTTCCTAGATTCTAAAAATTTCATTATCACATTCATTTCCCTTTAATATTGACTATGCATCTGAAGGATAGGTAGTATTGAGAAAACATTTTTAAATGAACTACATTTCCTAATTAAACCACTTAAGGAAATGTTATGCTAAATTTTTATACAAGTTAATTAGTATTTTGGAATTTGTGTGTGTGCATGTGTATGTGTAAGTTTATCATGATTTAAAAGGATTATACTGGACTGGGAAACGTTCCCCATTGTCTATGAGCTCACTTGAAGAAAATGACTTTATTTATATTTACATATTATTCACATAACATGAATTTTCATTATTCATACCTCTGCTGATTTTTGTTAGAAAGTTATATGTATATTTTGGGGGAGGTATGCATGTATCCTTAGATAAAAGAATGGGATACTAAATACTAATGTGAAGGAGTTTAATTTTGAAAATAACTAGTATTTAAAACACAGAATGAAACAATTTTGGATGTTTTGATGAACTATGCATATTAATTATGGGTTATTTTTATTTTGTAATGGGGGAGGGGGAAAGAGAGATAATGAAAACATGTAAAAATAAACAAAATGCCCCCCTTCCTCTCAAGGAAAATAACCAATTGAGTTACAAGAGGATTGTTTGAAAGTATTAAATCTGGCTACCAAGTAGAATCTTGCCAGATGTTGGGCTATGTCATGGTGATGGGATGGGTGAGAGGTAGTGATCAGATAGAGAAGTTCAAATTAGTTAAGTTTAATTCCAAAACAAGATAATGAAATTGATTTGGGAAGCCCAGTCTCAGGGTAATTAATGAGCAATATATTATGTAGCACTTAGAAAAGATAGGAATTAGTTAAGAGATTGACCTTAAAGTTGGGAATACCTGGTTCTAGACCAGCCTCTAGCAGACTAGCAGTATGATCTTGACCAATCAATCTGTAAGCATTAATTACGTAAATATTCCAGGCATTGTGTTAGGAATTAAAGATATAGAAACAAAGGTGAAATGGTTTCTGGCCTCAAAAGGAGACAATATATACAGAAAAATTATAGACAAAATAAATACAAGGTAATTTTTAGGGGAAGTCATTGGCTACTTGGGGGATCAGAAAAATGAGTTGAATTTTGAAGGAAACTAGGGATTTTAAAAGTTACAGGTGGGGGGCGGAGCCAAGATGGAGGAGAAGACACACGCGACTTTCTAAGCTCTTCTCTTACCCTCTTTATCAATATTATATCGAGCCTCAAAAATAGTCTTGACTGCTAGCATGTGAAAGATAAGAAGAGAACAACTCTACCGGTCAAGAAAATCTGCAGTCTCCCAAAAAGGTTGGTTCCGGGGCCAGGGGAGATCGGGCGCAGACAGGGAGAGAAATTAGTTCCGAGTGAGAGTCTCAAACCGAGGGTGAAGGCACAGATCTCAGCACAAGCGCAGACTCCCAACCCGCAGGGACGGGCTTTTCCTTTGGGCAGTTGTGATCCTGCACGGCAGGAGGACGCAGCCGGTTAGCCTCAATCTGGCGCAGTGGGGAGCTCGGCTTAGGCCATAGAGCTTTTCCAGGGCCGATTTGCATCAGGCAGAGACGCTGGGCAGAGTTTGTGGCTGTCTGCGTCTCGCAGGTCAGCTGCTAATACTCAACAGTCCCACAAGAGGTCTGCCTGGGCGGTGACACTTTCACCACTTAGTTCTAGCCGAGGGCAATCGATAATCCACTCAGCCCTACTAAGCAGTTTGATAGCTCGGCCAGTGCTGAATCCACTTCCTGTTGGGGGAAGGGAAAACTCTCACCCAGAGCACTCCCATACCTCGGAGCGAAATCGGTTTACATCTTTCCCTGCTCTGCAGAGGAAGCTGGTAACCCCTTGCCAGGGAGACCTACCCAAAGGCTTTAAAACATGAATAAAAAGATGAAAAGAACAATCGACAGCTTCTATGCAGAAAAAGAGCAGGTCAGCAAATCTGAAGAGACCTCAAACAGCAAAAATGCATCAGACTGTCCTCCTTTACATAATGCTCTCATAGAAGAGACCATTAAAAGTCTCAAAAGAGAGTTAGAAGATAAATGGGGAAAAGGAAAGAGAAGCCTTCATAAGAGAGCAACAACTTCCTGAAATACGAATTGAAAAGTTAAAAATTCCCAGGAAGTGCAGGGAAACAAAATTGGTGAATTTGAAAAAATAAAAAAATCTCAGGAAAGTAAGAATTGTGAATTGGAAAAAATAAAGAATTCACTACAAAGTAGGATTTGTGAATTGGAAAAGACAAAGAACTCAAGAAAGTAGGATCGTGAATTGGAAAAAGACAAAGAACACTAAGAAAGTAGGATCTGTGAATTGAAAAGAAAATAATTCACTAAAAAAAATTAGTGAAACGGAAAAAAATTCCACAGACCAAAACAATACATTCAAAAACTCAATTGACATATACAGAAAGAAGTAAAAAAAGCTATTGAAGAAAATAATTCTTTAAAAATTAGAACTGAACAAATTGAAACTAATGATTCATTGAGACAGCAAGAATCAGTCAAGCAAAACAAAAAATGACAAACTGGAAAAAACCACGAATTTTCTACTTGCAAAAACGACAGACTTGGAAAATAGATCTAGGAGAGATAATCTGAGGATTATTGGACTTTCTGAAAACTATGATGAAAAAAAGAGCCTAGATACTATTTTACAAGAAATCATCAAAGAGAACTGCCCAGATGTAATAGAATCAGAAGGTAAAATAGGCATTGAAAGAATTCATTGAACACCTTCTGAAAGAAACCCTAAAATAAAAACCCCAAGAATATTGTGGCAAAATTTCAGAACTATCAGATTAAGGAAAAATTTTACAAGCAGCCAAAAAACCATTTAAATACCGAGGTGCCACAATAAGGATCACCCAAGATCTGGCTGCCTCTACATTAAAGGAAAGAAGGGCCTGGAATATGATATTCGAAAGGCAAGAACTTGAGATGCAGCCAAGAATAAACTACCCAGCTAAGCTGAGCATTTTCTTCCAGGGAAGAAGATGGACATTTAATGAAACAAATGAATTCCATTTGTTTCTGAAGAAAAAACCAGAACTAAACAAAAAATTTGATCTCCAAGAATAGAACTCAAGAGATGCAGAAAAGGTAAAAATAACTCTTGAGAATTGTATTTCTGTTGTGGATATACAAAAAGAATACATGTATAATTTGATTGTACTGATATAACATAAAAAGGGAAGTAGATATGGAAAAGGGATGATGGCAGAATAAGGTGGAAGGAGGGATAAAAAGAGGAAACCACATCCCACAAAGAGGCTAAGGAAACTTATCATATCTGAGGGAATTTAGAGAGGGGAGGAACATTGTGTGAATCTTACTCTATCAGAGTTGGCTCAAAGAAAAAATAATTGACATTTGTTTTAGAGAAAATTCTCTCTCACTCATTAAAAGGGGGAGAGGAAAAGGGAAAAGAAAAAGAGTAATAAGGGAAGGAAGGGGGAAAGACTCAAAGGGGGGGAGGGAGGGATTATAAAGAGGATAAGTATCGTGATACAAGAGGGGTACATAAGTTTAAAAGGGGGAAAGAGGGTTGGGGGAGGCAAGAATAAGTAAAGCACAATCTGGGGTTATTAGGATGGCAGGAAATACAGATTTAGTAATTCTAACCGTAAATGTAAATGGGATGAACTCCCCCATAAAGAGGAGGCAGATAGCAGACTGGATCAAAAGTCAGAACCCCTACAATATGTTGTTTACAAGAAACACATTTAAGCAGGGGGATACATATAGAGTAAAGGTAAAAGGCTGGAGCAAAATCTATTATGCTTCAGGTGAAGTCAAAAAAGCAGGAGTAGCCATCCTTATCTCAGATCAAGCAAAAGTAAAAATTGATCTAATTAAAAGAGATAAGGAAGGAAACTACATCCTGCTAAAGGGTAGCATAAACAACGAAGCAATATCAATATTAAACATATATGCACCAAGTGGTATGGCACTCAACTTCCTAAAGGAGAAGTTAAGAGAGTTGCAAGAAGAAATAGACAACAAAACTGTAATAGTAGGAGATCTCAACCTTGCACTCTCAGAATTAGACAAATCAAACCACAAAACAAATAAGAAAGAAATTAACGAAGTAAATAGAATATTAGAAAAATTAGGTATGTTGGATCTTTGGAGAAAATTGAATGGAGATAGAAGGAATATACTTTCTTCTCAGCAGTTCATGGAACCTATTCAAAAATTGACCATATATTAGGACATAAAGACCTCAAAATTAAATGCAAGAAAGCAGAAATAGTAAATGCTTTCTTTTCAGATCATGATGCAATAAAAACTACATTCAACAAAAAGTTAGGGGGAAATAGACCAAAAAGTAATTGGAAACTAAACAATCTCATCTTAAAAAATGATTGGGTGAAGCAGCAAATTATAGATACAATTAATAATTTCACTCAAGATAATGACAATGATGAGACATCATACCAAAATTTGTGGGATGCAGCCAAAGCGGTAATAAGAGGGAATTTTATATCCTTAGAGGCTTACTTGAATAAAACAGAGAAAGAAAAGATTAATGAATTGGGCTTGCAACTAAAAAACTAAAAAAGACCAAATTAAAAACCCCAATCAAATACTAAATTGGAAATTCTAAAATTAAAAGGAGAAATTAAAATATTGAAAGTAAAAAACTATTGAACTAATTAATAAAACTAAGAGTTGGTTCTATGAAAAAGCCAATAAAATAGATAAGCCTTTGGTAAATATGATTAGAAAAAGGAGGGAGGAAAAGAAATTAGTAGTCTTAAAATGAAAAGGGAGAACTTTCCACCAATGAAGAGGAAATTAGAGAAATAATAAGGAGTTATTTTGCTCAACTTTATGCCAATAAATTTGATAACCTAAGTGAAATGGATGACTACCTCCAAAATACAGACTTCCCAGACTAACAGAGGAAGAAGTAAATTGCTTGAATAGTCCCATTTCAGAAAAAGAAACAGAACAGGCAATTAAACAACTCCCTAAGAAAAAATCCCCAGGACCAGATGGATTTACATGTGAATTTTACCAAACATTTAAAGAACAATTGGCCCCAATGCTATATAAATTATTTGATAAAATAGGGAATGAAGGAGTCCTACCAAATTCCTTCTATGACACAGACATGCTACTGATACCTAAACCAGGTAGGCTGAAAACAGAGAAAGAAAATTATAGACCAATCTCCCTAATGAATATTGATGCTAAAATCTTAAATAAGATATTAGCAAAAAGACTACAGAAAATCATCTCCAAGATAATACACTATGATCAAGTAGGATTTATACCACGAATGCAGGGCTGGTTCAATATTAGGAAAACTATCAATATAATTGGCCATGTTAATAACCAAATTAACAAAAACCATATGATCATCTCAATAGATGCAGAAAAAGCATTTGATAAAATCCAACATCCATTCCTATTAAAAACACTTGAGAGTATAGGAATAAATGGACTTTTCCTTAAAATAATCAGCAGCATCTATTTAAAACCATCAGTAAGCATCATATGTAATGGAGACAAACTGCAACCATTCCCAATAAGATCTGGAGGAAACAAGATTGCCCACTATCACTAAGTATTATTTAATATTGTATTAGAAACGCTTAGCTATAGCAATAAGAGCTGAGAAAGAGATTAAAGGAATAAGAATAGGCAATGAGGAAGCCAAATTATCACTCTTTGCTGATGACATGATGGTATACTTAGAGAATCCCAGAGATTCTGCTAAAAAGTTATTAGAAATAATCCACAACTTTAGCAAAGTTGCTGGTTATAAAATAAACCCACATAAGTCATCAGCATTCTTATATATCACTAACAAAATCCAACAGTCAGAGTTAAAAGAGAAATTCCATTTAAAGTAACTACTGATAATATAAAATATTTAGGAATCTATCTGCCAAGGGAAAATCAGAAACTTTATGAGCAAAATTACAGACCATTTTCACACAAATTAAGTCTGATCTAACCAATTGAAAATATTAAATGCTCTTGGATAGGGCTACAAATATAATAAAGATGACAATATTACCTAAACTAATCTATTTATTTAGCCTATACCAATCAGAGTCCCAAAAACTATTTTAATGACCTAGAAAAATAACAACAAAGTTCATATGGAAAAACAAAAGGTCAAGAATTTCAAGGAATTAATGAAAAAAATCAAATGATGGTGGCTTAGCTGTACCAGATCTAAAATTATATTATAGAGCAGCAGTTACCAAAACTATTTGGTATTGGCTAAGAATAGATTAGTTGATCAGTGGAATAGATTGGGTCTCAAGGATCTATAAAACAGTCAACAAATATAGCAACCTAGATCTAATTGACAAACCCAAAGATCACCAGACATTTTCGAGGATAAGAACTTACTAGTTTGATAAAAATTGCTGGGAAATATTGAAACTAATATGCAGCAAACTAGGCATTGATCCATACTTAACGCCGTCAACCAAGATAAGGTACAAAATGGAGTTCATGACCTAGGCATAAAGAATGAAATTATTATAAAGTTAGAGGAACATAGGATAGTTCTAGAATTGCTCTCAGATCCTGTGGAAGGGAAGGTCTTGATGACAAAGCAGAATCTAGAGATCATTACTGATCATCAAATAGAAAATTCTGATTATACTCAAACTGAAAAGTTTTGCACAAACAAACTAATGCAGACATAGATTAGAAGGGAAGCAATAAATTGGGAAAAATATGATTTGCAGTCAAAGTGTTCTGATAAAGGCTCATTTCCAAAATATATAGAGAATTGATCTAATTTATAAACAATCAAGCCATTCTCCAATTGAAAATGATCAAAGGATGAAACTAGACAATTCTCATGATAGAAATTGAAACTATTTCTAGTCATATGAAAAGATGCATAAGTCATTAATTAATCATGAGAAATGCAAATTAAGACAACTCTAAGATAGCCTACTTACAACCTGTAATTGGCTAAGATGACAGGAAAAAAATAATTGATGATTGTTGGAGGGATCGGGAAAACTGGAACATTGATTCATTGTGGTGGATTGTGAACTGAATCCAATCCATTTTGGAGAGTAGTTTTAGAACTATGCCGAAAAAGTTATCAAACTGGTGCATACCTTTGAATACCAGCAGTGTTACTACTGGGATTATATTCCCAAAGAGATTTAAAGAAGGAAAGGGATCCGTAAGCATCGAATGTCTTGTGGCAGCCCTTTTGTAGTGGCTAGTTAAACTGAAACTGAATGGATGTCCATTAAGTTGGAGAATGGCTGAATAAATTGTAGGTAGTATGAAAATTATGGAATATTACTGTTCTGTAAGAAATGACCAACAGGATGATTTCAGAAAGGTCCTGAGAGACTTACACTAACGTGATGCTGAGGAAATGAGCAGATCCAGGAGATCATTATATACTTTAACAAAATACAGATGAATGACCAGTTCTGATGGATCAGGCCATCCTCAGTCAACGAGATCAACCAAATCATTTTAATGGAGCAGTAATGAACTGAACTAGCCTTTACCTCAGAAAAAGAACTCATTGGGAGATGGACTAAAACCATTATATTGAATTCTAATCCCTGTATCATTTATGCTAAACCTGATTTTTGATTTCTTCACAGTTCTAATTGTACAATAATTCGAGTCTGATTCTTTTGTACAGAAAAAATGTTTTGGTCATGTATACTTATTGCATTATCTAAAGTACTATATTTTTAATATAAATTTAAATCTCACTGGTCATCCTGCCATTTAGGTGGGAAGGGGTAAGAGGTGAAAATTGCAAAAGAGGTTTGGCAATTGTTAAGCTGTAAAGTTACCAGTTATATCCTTAAATAAAAGGCTATTTAATATGTTTAAAAAAAAAAAAAGTACTAGGTGAGGAGGCCAGTAAATCCAGGATTAAGAAGCTTTCTTGTACAAAGAAATCCTCTAAAGAATGGTGGAATGTGTGGGTGAGGACCACCAAGAAGTAGTATTTGGCGCAATCATAAAGTATGTGAAGGATAGGAATATATAAAGAACTTGGAAATGACAAGTCACTTTTTCTCAGAGTGCTCCAGGCCAGATCTTCTTAAACTTTTTCCACTTGTGACCCCTTGTGCCTGAGAAATTTTTATGTCACCTAGGTGAGTGACATGGGAAACTGAGGACTTCTCAGAATAATAACTTTGGGGCAATTCGAGACTCAGCACCAAGGATCTGTTAATTATTAAGGTTCTGGGAAGAAGAGAAAAAGACTTGCTTTTCTAGCAGAAATACCTGAGATAACTCCCTTGACCTTTATTTAAGGGCTTAGAGAAGAACCTGACTAATTATTTAATGGCCTAGAGATATTGGAGAAGTCTCCAAACTAGGTATCTCTATTTGTTGATTGAGAAAGCCTGAGATAAAACCAAATCTCAGTTATTTTAGAAATTTTAACCCCTTTGGCTTAATCCATTACTTACCTCTAAATAAATCTCCTTATTGTGAGGGATTATGTGGTTTTTAAAAAAATGATTAACTAAAGTAGATTGAACCTATAACTTAAATTTTAGTTTATGAAGGTCTGATGGGTTTGGGAAAAGCAAAATTCTTTGTACAAACATTTCAACAGAATGCTCATATCAGCTCAAGCAAGTATTTGTAAACATTGCATAAATTTACTGTGGTCAGCTTGTTATAAACACATCTCAATAAGTCAACTATATGGGCTTAACTAGAATTTAGCAAACCTTTGCCACTTCTATCTGAGCAGACAGTGAAAATTAACCAGATGTGGGGAGAGGGGTTGTGGGTTCCTATGACTATTTAATCACTTCTAACACTGTAATCTGTGGCCTCCTCTCTCTGAGAAACCCAGTGAGTGATTGCCCACTTTTCTTGAGATTCTAATAAACCTTCTTATCTTCACTTTGAGAAATCTCTGAATAATCATTTTGAGTTAAGAATTGCATTGCTGTTCCACACATAGGGTATATAAGTATGTAAAATCAATTCAAATACAACATTTACTGATAATAAATCATAAAGAAAATTATTTAAAAATAATTCTTTGGTATCCACATAATTGCATCATTTATTAAAGACAAAAACAAATTTGCATACTAATGAGCTGGAAATAATTGTTTATTTTTACATAAAGAATTAAATGTTGACATAATATTTTACTGTTGTTAAATATTTTGTGACCCTTCCAATCAGTCATTCGACTCTATATGGGGTCATGACCCACAGATTAAGAAGCTTTGCTCTAGGGAAACTCAACTGTAAGACCATGAATTGATCTGATTGGGTTCTCCTCCAACTTTAGTCCATCACCCACACAACTGACAAAGTGATTTTTTTAAAGTTCAGATTAGATTTGTGTCACTTCCTTTTACAATAAACTCCAGAGGCTCCCACTTACCCACATGACAGTTAGGAAGTTTGAATTTTCAAGGGTAATGGAAAAAAGACAGAAAGTTAATCACAAATGCCCATATAGATCACATACTAGGCTATTGTATCTCTTTTTTTTTCCAGAGGGAATTGGGATTAAATGACTTGCCCAGGATCACACAGCTAGGAACTGTTTAGTGTCTGAGGCCAGATTTGAACTCAGGTCCTTCTGACTTTAGGGCTGGTGCTCTATCCACTGTGCCATCTAGCTGCCCTTAGGCTATTGTACACACTTAGAACAGTGCATAGCATATAGTAACAGTGTGATAATTATATGTTATTTAATTTTTGTGTTCAGGATCAAAAGCAAACCTCTTTGTTTGGCATTTTAAAGCTCTTTCCAAGCCATCTTTTCTAATTAATCAATGAGCATTTATTAAGTGACTACTATGTGTCAGCATAGGATTTTATATTTGATTTTAGAGGTTATAGGGATACACTAGAATTTATTGAATAAGGAGATGACATGTCAAGACTTGTGCTTTAGGAAAATCACTTTGGCAACTGAGTATAGGATGGATTGGAGCAGTGAGAAAGCTGAAGCAATAAAATTATTTATTTATTTATTTATTTTTTTTCTTTTCTTTTTTTTTTTTATTTAATAGCCTTTTATTTACAGGATATATACATAGGTAACTTTACAGCATTAACAATTGCCAAACCTCTTGTTCCAATTTTTCACCTCTTACCCCCCCACCCCCTCCCCTAAATGTCAGGATGACCAGTAGATGTTAAAATATATTAAAATATAACTTAGATACACAATAAGTATACATGACCAAAACATTATTTTGCTGTACAAAAAGAATCAGACTCTGAATTATTGTACAATTAGCTTGTGAAGGAAATCAAAAATGCAGGTGTGCATAACTATAGGGATTGGGAATTCAATGTAATGGTTTTTAGTCATCTCCCAGAGTTCTTTTTCTGGGTATAGCTAGTTCAGTTCATTACTGCTCCATTAGAAATGATTTGGTTGATCTCGTTGCTGAGGATGGCCTGATCCATCAGAACTGGTCATCATCTAGTATTGTTGTAGAGGTATATAATGATCTCCTGGTCCTGCTCATTTCACTCAGCATCAGTTCGTGTAAGTCTCTCCAGGCCTTTCTGAAATCATCCTGTTGGTCATTTCTTACGGAACAGTAATATTCCATAATTTTCATATACCACAATTTATTCAGCCATTCTCCAACTGATGGACATCCATTCAGTTTCCAGTTTCTAGCCACTACAAAAAGGGCTGCCACAAACATTCGTGCACATACAGGTCCCTTTCCCTTCTTTATAATCTCTTTGGGATATAATCCCAGTAGTAACACTGCTGGATCAAAGGGTATGCACAGTTTGATAACTTTTGAGCATAGATCCAAACTACTCTCAAAATGGTTGGATTGTTCACAACTCCACCAACAATGAATCAATGTCCCAGTTTTCCCACATCCCCTCCAACAATCATCATTATTTTTTCCTGTCATCTTAGCCAATCTGACAGGTGTGTAGTGGTATCTTAGAGTTGTCTTAATTTGCATTTCTCTGATTAATAATGACTTGGAGCATCTTTTCATATGACTAGAAATAGTTTCAATTTCTTCATCTGAGAATTGTCTGTTCATATCCTTTGACCATTTTTCAACTGGAGAATGGCTTGATTTTTATAAATTAGAGTTAATTTCATATATTATGGAAATGAGGCCTTTATCAGAACCTTTGACTGTAAAAATATTTTCCCAGTTTATTGCTTCCCTTCTAATCTTGTCTGCATTAGTTTTGTTTGTACAAAAACTTTTCAGTTTGGTATAATCGAAATTTTCTATTTTGTGATCAGTAATGATCTCTAGTTCTGCTTTGGTCATAAAGACCTTCCCCTTCCACAGGTCTGAGAGGTAAACTATCCTATGTTCCCTCTAATTTATTAATAATTTCATTCTTTATGCCTAGGTCATGAACCCATTTTGACCTTATCTTGGTGTACGGTGTTAAGTATGGATCAATGCCTAGTTTCTGCCATATTAGTTTCCAATTTTCCCAGCAATTTTTATCAAACAGTAAGTTCTTATCCCAAAAGCTGGGATCTTTGGGTTTGTCAAAGACTAGGTTGCTATATTTGTTGACTGTTTTATCCCTTGAACCTAATCTATTCCACTGATCAACTAATCTATTCCTTAGCCAATACCAAATAGTTTTGGTAACTGCTGCTCTATAATATAATTTTAGATCTGGTACAGCTAAGCCACCATCATTTGATTTTTTTTTCCATTAATTCCCTTGAAATTCTTGACCTTTTGTTTTTCCATATGAACTTTGTTGTTATTTTTTCTAGGTCATTAAAATAGTTTTTTGGGAGTCTGATTGGTATAGCGTGAAGCAATAAAATTAACCAGAAGGCTCTCACATTAGCTTAGGTGTGATGTGATGATTATCATAGTATGGGCTGTATGAGAGGAGAGAAAGGTATATATATGACATATATTGCAGTGTTAGAAATTGGATGTGCAGATTGGATAAGTGGAGTGAATATAAGGGAAGAACTGAGGATGACACTTAGCTTGTGAGTCTGGATTCTTGGAGAATTGTGGTATCCTCTGTCAGGTAGGGACTCAGTGAATAGAGTGCTGGGCCTGAAGTCAGGATGATTCATCTTCCTGAGTTAAAATCTGGCCAAAAACACTTACCAAATGTGTGATGTTTCCTCAATTTCCTCAATTGGAAAATGAACTGGAGATGGAAATGATAAACTATTTTGGTATTTTTGCTAAGAAAATCCCAAATTGGAATTGGATCATTAGGAGTTAGACATGACAACATTAACAACAGTCTTAGACATGCTAAATTTAAGATGTTTATAGAACATTCAGCTTGAGATGTTTAAAAGGCAGTTTCATCTATCATCTATATTTATTGCTTCAATATCTCTCTGTATCAGTATGTTTTTTCCTTTTATTCCCTCTGTGGTCCACATGAACTGACCTTCTTTCATGATATTATAACATTGTCTCTCAAGATTACTTGCCCTGACTGTTCCCCTTACTTGGAATACATTCTTTCATCACTTCTACCTTATAGGATTCCTTATTGCCTTTAAGACTCAATTCAAGTATTACCTCCTATGTGGTACCTACCTCCCAATGGCTAGTATATCCCTCCCCTGTATTTATTCTGATATATATTTATGTGTGTTTATATAGATATAGATAGTTATATATCACATAACATTATGTTAGCAATATAATATGTAGCATGAAAGTTATTTTGTAATATATTTAACATATTTGATACATATATAGTCTATTATATATAATGTAATTTATTATATAATACATTATGCAATTATATACTAATTATATAATTTAGTTAATATATAATATAGCTATAACATCTCATCACATATGTTATATCTAATATATGTCAACTCATAAAATATTCAACTACACATATGTTGAAAATGAATATATTGGATATGATATATATTATATCTAACATCAATTATATATTGTAAAATGATATTCATAATATATTGCTTTCTGTGAATAATTTGTTATATTGTGACTTAGAGTCACATTTTTCTTTCCAGCCATTCATTATTCTTCCAGCCTTAATTAAGCATTTTTGTAATTTAAAAATAGATGTCAAGGAGAAAATATATTTGATATGACCATGGGAAAGCCACTTGTATTCTCTGGTCCTCAGTTTACTCATCTGTAAAATGGGGCTAGAGGGTTGGATTAGCTGACCTCTAAATCCCATGCTCTCATGAACCAAGAAGCTTTTCTCCAGAGCATTAAGTTAATGCCTACCCTTAATTGAATACAACTGTTGTTGCAGTTCCTGATTTTTTGCTGCCATTTCTCCAACCATTTGCTGTTTTTTATTACTGGGAGTAATGCTAAAAATGTTGCCCACCCCCAAATGTTATTACATAGTTTTTGAAATCCCTTCATCTCAATCCAGTGGCTCTCTCCATGAAAAGAAACAATGCAGAGAAGAAAAAAACTGAGTAGAAACACATATTTATTTTTCTTGACTAGTTTGGGAACAAAACGGCTGTATGTCACAAAGAACATTGTGTTGCCTGCAAAGAGAAGGGTTAAGACAAAGGGGTTGAGGGAATTTTCCAGAGTAATCCATCTCCATATGAAAACTCCCACTGTGTTGTATAAAGTAAAGATGTTTTGTTTCATTTTATGTGGCACTTTCAAATATTTACCCATTTTGCAAATGGTTTTAGTAATCTAAAGGTGAGCCTTCAGTGGTGGGAGAGCAAGAAAAATGTGTCAAGAAAGGCCTCCTTCCAGAGGGTCAGTCTCTAACCTGAAGAAAATAACCTCGTAGATCTGACACATCAGGGAATAATCTCTTCTGTGACTTCAAGCCCTCCTGTCATGATCCAGGATAATCATGATCCAGTTCAGCCCTCAGACTCTTCCTTGGTAGACAATGTTTTTAATTTTTTCTAGGCTCTTTCTTACTACTTCATCCTGCCCCACCTTTCCATGTGCAGCAGAAGATGTTCCAGCTGGAACGGAGAGGCAATCTGATTCAGTAATTCCTGCCAGGATTTTGCCTCCTTGTCTCTGTGACCTTTTCTTTTTTCCTTCTGGCAGCAAAGGCAGAGTCTTGGGCGTGTGAACTGTGTTGGTTTCATCAGTTTTATTAAGTTGAAGTTAGTTCTCTTGGCCATGTGGGTTTGGGAAGACTTCCTTTGTTGAAAAGGGGTCTCAGACTATACTGTGAACATGGTATAATTCTGGAAGTAAAAGGCTGCTTTGGTTCCATATGCTGCTTTCCAGCAATGATGGGCACAAATCCAAAAAAATATCGTTAGTGCATGGGATAGACTGGACTAGATTCTGATGGCACCTTGCTTGCAGGTTTCAGGGATGAGTCTTTGACAAGAGTATGTTTCATGCCTATTTCCTTAATGTTTCAGCCTTTCCAATTGTAGGCCTTTTCTGGCTTACCAACGGATGATTCGCATGTGCCAAAACATTCTAGCTATGGGTGGGGGGAGAAGGTGAGAAGGAGGCCTGTTGGTTCTCAGTATGTTTTGAATTTTGGTTCCTTCCTTCATCCTTGGCTGTCAGCCCCACAAGTCAGAATGCACTTAGAAGTAGAGAAGTTGTTTTTTATATTCCAGGAATTTGCTACATGATTAATTGATTGACTATTGTAGAGAAATGATGATGATATATATATATATATATATATATATATATATATATATATATATATATATATATAGCCATCTTCCCCATCTCCACACAATAGTGCTGATATATACAGCCTAGAATAAGTACTTGCTAGGGTTCTTTTCCCCAAGTATGATTTGCTTGGAAATATGTAAGTATGCATTGCCCAAGTAGAATGAATAGATTGAAGAGAAGAGGAATTTTCACCTAAAAAGAAAGGAAACAAGTCAAAATTATGGTCAGAATAAGATAAGCTGAGGCACAAAGTTCTGAGCATGATCGATTTATTAGTGAAGTGTGAATTTGCCATTATATTGGATCTTAGCTCCTTTTTTTATAGTTTGGAGATTACAAAACAAAGAATAAGACTTTGTAGAAAGGGGACAAATTATGATTAGTTAAAAGACCTAAATATTATGAATGATGAAATATTATGATTTGTTAAAGAGTTAAAGCATGAAGGACAATATGATTGGTTGGAAATTGGCAATGAGGGGCTAGTAAAAATTCTTTTCTTCCTCCATGATTAAGAAATATTCGTTATTTGAGGGCAATTGTTAAGTAAGAGACAGTGGATCAGACTTCTTTGGATAGCAAACCAGATAGCCTTGAAGGATATCTTGGTGTTGTAAAAATACTAGACCACAATATCTGGTGTCTACTTGTATCCTCCAAGAATATCAGATTTCCTTAAAACAAGGAAAGGATAGTGGATAGTGGGAGAAATGAATTTCTAAATTTAACTCATTTCAGGCCAGCTGAATTTCTGAAGTAAGCTCAGAGACACAGAATCAGGACAAAATCAATTAACTGTAAATAGAATTAATTTAAAAAGACACAAAACCAATCTGATTAAATTAGTACCTACTTTAAGCCAGCCACTATGCTAAGTGCTTTACAAATCTTAACTCCCTTGATCTTCACAACAATCATGCTCAGGATCACAGAGCCACTAAATGTCTGAGGCCACATTTGAACCCATATCTTACTCCAGGTCCATGTTCTATTGATTGTACCATTTAGCTGTCTCTGTTAACTTTTACCTGTTAAAATAGATTCTTCTTTCTCTGACTCCAAAGATTTAGTGTTTAAGCTCTATTTCTATAACTTTTTTTAAATTAATGAGTAAGCATTCTCCATCCCCAATCTCATTGGAAAGAAAAGAAGAAAACAAATCTCATGTCACAAATTTACATAAATCAAGTAAAACAAACTTCCTACATTGGACATGTCAAAAAATGTATATCATCCTGTACTTTGTATCTATCACATCTCTGTCTAGAGGTGAGTAGCATATTTTATCTTAAGTCTTTCATCTTTATAATGTTCTTATTACTGAAAAGATTTTTCTCTTTATTCTGCTCTTAGCACCCTACATCAGTTCATACAAACCTTCCTGGGTTTATCTGAAATGTCCCTCTTCATGATTTCTCATAGAATAATATCTAAACGTGCCTTAACTAAATAGAGTTTATATTCCCAGTTTTATGTCAGTCCCCTATTTTAAACCAGGTCTCTATAGTCAAAGTAATCTTGAAATAGACAAAACTAGCATTTTATTTCCCTGATATACCCATATTGGGTATCTGAATTACTTAGATTTTCAGATTATCAGGTGCTGACAATAATTTATCCTTAAGCTAATACAACTCCTAGAGTCTTGTGAGTCATCAAATTTATGAACCTAGTTCCCTATAGATTATACAAAAAAATAAGAAACAATGTGCTTGAGTATGGTCTTTATAACCACTTAGTAATAACAACTAATTTACTATGGTTGGTGCAAAAGGAACTCTGAAAATATGGAAATGTTATGGCACATTCCTACTGGGTACACAGAGAGAACTTGCCTTTCATTAAAGAATAACTTGGCAAGAAAAAAGTTCTCACAACTGTTTTCTAAAATTGTTTTTCACCTAGTTACCAGTCAAGGATATGATAAACAGAACAGGAAACTTCTGTAGTCTCTGTGTGTTCAGTACACCCTCTAGCTAACACTGTGTCTTTACTTGAGGTGATTGTGTCTGAAAACATAACTGAGACTCAACATACCATTTTATGGATCAGGCAATTTATTCCCTGTCTCCACTTGTCTTTGACACATGCTATCAAACTTTCAGCACATATTAGTCTTCTCCAGTGAAAAAAAGAGAAAACAAAACAAAATGTGTTGGGCAGGATTCATGCCAAAATAATTTAAGCATTTTCAAAGCTTTTTTCGCCTTTTCCCATGTATAATATGGGAGAAAAGTCCTAGGGTGTGCCACTCATAAAAACTGGGTGCAAGCAGTTCTGAGAAAAAGAGAGAACAGGATCTCTGGGGTCTTGGTGGTCATGTGGGCCTGAGGATGAACATGAGAATCTGTGTGCTATTCAATGAGTGATAGTTTCCTGAGTCAAACTAGGAGCTGAAGGTACTGTGATGGTTTTCTGATGCCATAGAAATGTAAGAGTGATTTCTGGGAATGAGAAATAGTTCAGGCTTATCTATACTGTAAAGAGAGAGTAATCCAAGATCCCTCAAAAAAGTAGATGAGCAGAGAGACACCAACATTTGTCTTTAGTGAGGTCATAAACGTATTCATGCTACAGGGCCTTTACTTAATTTTTTCAGGTTTTCTTGAGGGGATGCTGGTTATGGAGTGGGATAGGGCACTAAGTTTGATGCTGCGAGAAAGGGAGTAGGCTATAACCTCCTACTACCTAGTCTGGAAAAACCACTTCTTTGTTCTTTACACACACGTGTGTGTGTGTGTGTGTGTGTGTGTGTGTGTGTGTGTTATGTGTATGTATGTGGATAAGGTATAGGTCCTGTTAGCATGATACTTGCAGAATTACTACTCTTAGAATGAGCCAAATTAAATTTTTTACAGGTTCTAAGCTCCAGAAGTAAGTATAGCCAGCCATAAAGGTTACTTATTATTGAGAAACTTCAGAGATATCCTCAATCAGAGATTTGAGTGAACTCAGAGGTGTGAGTTCTAAACAACAGGTTACAAAAGTAAAACAAATATTCCAATTTGGGTTAAGAATAAACAAAACAGAGGAGCCAGCATAGTGATCTAGCTTTGTAGTCAGAATCCTTGGGGTCATATCTAGCCTTTGACACACATTGGATCTGTGACCTTGAGGAAATTCTTTAACTTCTCAGAACTTACAATGCCATAGGGTTGCATTGGTAAAAGGAGTTGCTTCTTTGAGAGTTCCTTGTATCAATTTCATTGGTACTTATCATTCACATATCCAGTCATGTCCTGAGTAGGAATTCAGGGAACTTGCTCTGTTCTTAATTTTTTGATTTCCCCAAGAGATTTGATTTTACCAGCTCCTTATACTTCCCAAAACATTCTCTAGTTTTATCTTTCACTGCTTAGTTCAGTCTCCTGTTCTGCTAAAAATAAGCTAGGCACACATTAAAGAAATGAAACTGTGTGAGTGTGTGTGTGTGTGGTGTGAACTAATGCTTGTGGGTAATTGACTGGGAAGGCCCCTCCCAAGTGCCCGAGTCCTCCTCAATTTGGAAGAACTCATAAAAGCTCTCTTAGTGGAACTGGCTTAGTTGTAGCTTCGATGCCCTTGTATAAAATGGAAAAGACAGCTGCTTTGTGTTTTCAGGACGAATTCAGCTGAAACTCATTGGAAATCCAATCTGAATCTAACAGCAATTCCAATGGCTAACTTCATCTGATTGCGTTTCCAGCTAGTCAGGATGGCTGTCAAGTCCTTTGTCCTGCTATTCCCCTCAGACCAAATTGGGAGTCTCATGAATAAACCATGAACTTTCACTGGCCCAACTCACAAGTGTATTTTCAGTGTCTCTCTATCTCTTGGAATTCCAGACAGTTTTGATGGAACTCATGAGCAATATGAAAAAGCAAAAAAAAAAAAAAAAAAAAAAAAAATTATTATTGAAGTCTCTCTAGAAATTTCTTAGGATATTTTAAGATTTCAGATGAAAAATCTCTTCATTATGTTATGAATATATCAAGTTGTTTGCTCAGAAAATTCTCTCATCTCACACTTGGCTGAGTTGCAGTGACAATACATGCATGAAGAAAAATATATAACTCAAGTGTTTTGGGAACCCAAGAATAATCATATGCCTTTTTTTAAGGTTTTTATCCATTCCAGGGATGGATGAAATTGTTTTAGAGTAGAAACCAAGTTGATTTCTTATATTCAAAATGACCCCATTTTGTGGCAAATTTAGAAAAAAAATGAATATCTCTTATTTCAGCAGAAGTGGGAGGCACTAAAATGCTCCATGAAAAACCTTTTTAGTGATCTGTGTGGAGGAAATCCAGAAGTGATGCCTGAAAAAAAAAAAGGAGTGAGTAGGACTCTGAATTTGTGTTCTAAATCTAGATTGTAATGCATAAAATATAGTCTGTACAAAAGGTAGAGTGGTGAGGGGGAGATAGTTGGCCCTAATATCAGGAGAATTTGGACTAGACTACTCCCACCTATACTTACTAGCTTGTGAACATGGGCAATTAACATAATTTTGCTGAGATTCGTTTTTCCCATCTGCAAAATATGACAGTGATGCTTCTATTATTTACCTTTTAATATTATTGTAAGGCTTGGATAAGACAATATATGTAAAGATTTGCAAAATTTATAATATTTGTAAATATCAGCTATAATTATTTTTAAAACATAAAATAGCTAAGTTGCCAGTTTAATTTTAATTTTTACAACATAAAAGGTTTTGCTTGTCTTACTTTATAAAAAGAATATTAAAGATGGTGTTGGATAATCAATAGTAAATTGACCTGGAAACCAGGAAAACATAGGTTCAAGTCATATCTTTAATATGTCTTGAGTAAAGTCCAAATAGGTAAACAGACATATTATCTTTGAGCAAAATAATAGGATGCTGAACCTATTAATAAAGGGGTCATAGTTTTCCTCAATTTGAGCCAGAGACAGACCTCAAGTACTTACTAGCTATGTGACTCTGGACAAGTCACTTCATTGTTTGTTTCAGTTTCCTCATTTGGAAAAGGAGCTAGAGAAAGAAATGATAAACCACTGCAGTATCTGCAAGTGATTGAACAACAACAACAACAACAATACCCAAGATGAAGACTTAATTAATTTTTAACAGATTAAAACAAAGAATTGAACAGGGGGGATGACATCATGGGGTTGAGGACAATATCATTGGTTACATAGCTGAGGTGAGGGGAACAAAATGATTGGTTGGAAACTGGGAATATAAGGACTAGCATAAACACTCTCCTTCCCCTTTTTGACTAAAAAGTGTTTATTGCTTGAAGCCATCTGCAAAGTTAAAAGATTGTGACCCAGACTTCTTTGGATAACAATTAGATATCCTTGAAGAATACCTTGATAGGGTAAAGATAACTAGATGAGACTCACTGGTGTCTACTCTCATCCCCCAAGGATAGCAACATTCCTTGAGGCAAGAATAGAAAAGCAATGAACAAGAGGACTGGAATCCTAAACTTAACTCATTACGCATCATCCAAATTTCAAAATCCAGAGGTAAAGAATCATTGCAACATCTTATAGTTCTCTTTAGTCACAAGCAGTTGAAAAAAAGGCTACTAGTCATATGCTTCAGGGAGCAAATTTAGTAGTAACAAATGAATTTCTGACAAGTAACTCTATATGATGAGAAATTTCCTAACAATTATTGCTGGCCAAGAATGGAATGGACTGCCTTAAGAATGAATGAATGCATGAAGCATTTATGAAGCACCTATCGCATGCTATAGACTGTTAAACACTTTACAGATTTCATCTAATTTGATCCTCAGTACTGTGGGAGGTAGGAGCTATCATTATATCCATTTTACAGTTGACCAGAGCAAAGCATTTAAGAGATTAAGTGAATTGTCCAGCTAGAAAGTGCTACACAGTAGTGAATGTCTGAGGTAGCATTTAAATTCTGGGTCATGCTGACTCCAACCCAGCATTCTATGCATTGTACCATTTTTCTGCCTTAGGTGATAAAGGGCTTCTCATTTCTGCAGGTAGTTAGGCACATGCTAGATAGCCACTTGTTGGAAAACTGCAGAAAGAAATCCCTTTCAGATACTGATTGAATTAGATGAGATTTGTGGCCCTTTCAACTTTAAGATTCTGTGATTCCTTGTGCTTTTGTGATGATCTCTCTTATCCTATCTAGGGATACTTGCAGATGTAATGGCAGATTCTCAATGTGTGTTAAATTTACTTTTCAAATTAAATTTTATTTTCAAACAAAAATCATTCTTTTTCTCTCCCACTTCTTTAATGCCCTTCCCCACCTTGAGAAAGCAAGAAAAACAAAATCCCTGTTACAATCAACATATAGACAAGTAAAACAAAATTTCTCATTGGTCATATCTAAAAAAATTGCCTCAATCTATGTTCTTTATCTCCTCTCTGTAAGGAGTTGGCACAATGTTTCATTCTGAATCCTCAGGAATTGTGAATGATCAGTGTGTTGATTGGAATTTCTTCTCTTTTTTAAAAAATAGTTTTAATTAGCCAAAGTCTGTCTTCTCATCCTCTCATTGAGGACATAGGAAAACAAAAACTCATTACAAACATTGTATCCTAAAATATTTGTTTTATTTTGCATTCTGAGTCTTTCATCTCTTAATCAGGAGATAACATTTCTATAGCATGTTTCATTATTAGTTCTTGAGAATCATGGTTTATCATTGCACTGGTAGAAGTTCAAGACAGTAGTATTTTTATCATATTACATGCCACAGCTTGTTTATTCATTCAAAAAGTCCATAACATTTATTAAGCACCAACTATGTGCCAGGTACTGTGCCAAACACTAGGAATAGATACAAAAAAGAGAATGTCCTAATTTATGGGCAATCCCCAAGATTCCTATTCTTTGCCACCTCAAAAAGAGCTATAAATGTTTTTGTAGAGTTATCCTTTCCACTTCTTGGGAAGGATCAATATGTTGGCATTATGGTTTCAATATATTGCAGGTCAGCATATGAAATGAAGTGGGAATTTTGGTATAATTTTTCAAAAGCCACGGATGACACATGAAGGCCAGTAGATGACATAGAGCCGATGACAAATACTTAACTCACATTTTACAATAAAGTATTGTAAACACCTCACAAAAGCAAAGTAAAAAATTGAGATTTTTTTTCTCTGTTCTGAAGAGAGGGTCAAAAATTTTGTTCAGATTTGGGGAGCAGAGCCAAGGTGGCAGAGAGGAGGCACGTCTTTCTCTTAGCTCTCTCCAGTGTCTCTCATTAACAGCAAATCAAGCCTCTGAACTGATTTTGGAGTGACAGAACCCACAAATATTTGGAATGTAACAAATTTCCAGCAAAAGATAATTTGAAAGATCTTCAGAAAAGGTCTGTTTTAATTAGGCACTTGGTGGGAGGCTGAGTTTAGGCGGCTGAGCACAGGCACCTGAGTGCAAACAGTGCAGAGACCCATGGTAGTGTGGGTCCCTCTCACTGGGGAATCTACTGGGAGGAATCTACAGCAGTTTTGGCTGCTCTGTCCTAGTTGCAAGCTAGTAGATCATCAGATTAGCTGTGAGACATTCTATGCAAATACAAAAGGCAAAAAGTGAGCCCCTCAGAATATTACAGGACCTAGCCTCGCCTACCAAGCTCCGGAAGTTAGTCAGCACCAATCCAGTGCAGCCACTGTCGCTTGTAGAGGAAGCTTAGACGCTTGTCTCCTTTGCCCTAAAAGCAGATCTCAATCTTTAAAAAAAATTAAGCAAAAAAGCAAAAAGAACTCTGATCATAGATAGTTTTTAATGGAGAAAGAGAAGAATAAATTTTAATCCCAGAAAACAGTAAAAGCAGATTGTCTCCAGATGAAGCCCCAAAGGATGATATGAATTGGTCCCCACCTCTCAAGGCTCTCTTAGAAGAATTCCAAAAAAGATCTTAAAAGAGAGTTAGAAGAAAAATGGGGAAAGGAAATGAAAACTTTGCCAGAGGGTTTGGTAAAGGAAACAGAAATCATATGAAGAAAATTCCTTACAAAATAGATTTAGTGAAATGGAAAAGGCATATATCCTTACAAAATAGATTTGACAAAATGGAAAAGAAAACAACTCCTTGAAAAACAGAATTTGTGAAATGGAAAAAAACACCAACTCCTTGAAAAACAGAATTTTTGAAATGGAAAAAAAAATCCATAGAACTAAACAATTCATTTAAAAATTCAATTGGTCAAATACAAAAGGAATTTAAAAAGGTAACTGAAGAAAATAATTCACTAAAAATTAGAACTGAACAAATAGAAATGAATGACTCAATGAGACATCAAGAATCAGTCAAAACAAAAAAAAAAGAAAGAAAAATAGAAGAAAATGTAAAATATTTCACTGGAAAAACAACTGACCTGGAAAATAGATCTAGAAGAGACAATCTAAGGATTATTGGACTTCCTGAAAACCATGATGAAAAAAGAAAATGGACATTCCATGATACAGATGAATTTTATTTATTTCTGATGAAAAGACCAAAGCTGAACAAAAAATTTGATCTCCAAAAACAGAACTCGAGAGAAGCATAAAAAAGTAAAAGGAAAAGAACTCTCGAGAACTCTCTCTCTTATGGGTATACTTAGAGAGTACAGGTATAATTTGATTTTATTGTGAGAATATAAAAAAGAAACTAGAGATGGAAAGGGAATTTCACTAGAAAAAGAAGAAAAGGAAATAAATTAGGAAAATTACATCTCATGAAGAGGCAAAGAAGACCTATTATAACTGAGGGAAAGAAGGGAGGGGTTGAACATTGTGTGAATCTTAGTCTCATCAGATTTGGTTCAAAGAGAGAATATTAGGCATGTTTGGTTTCACAGAGAAACTTGACTCACTCTATAGGGAAGTGGGAGGGGAAAGGGGAAAGAAAAGGGGGAGGCTAATAGAAGAAAAAAATTATGCAGATTTTACAGATCCTGGGAGCCCCTAACCTCTGAGATGTGGAAGGTATAATCATACATTTTTAGAATTTGTTTTGACTAGGACTAATCCCTCCCTTAATCTTCTATCCTTTTAATTACCTTTCCCTCCTTCTCTTCTTTCTTCCTATGTTATTATTGAGCAAAATCTATTTCTGTACCTAACTGTATGTGCATCTTCTTCCTTTAATCAGTTCAGATAAAAATGAAGTTCAAGTATCAGTCACTTACCACTCCTATCCTTGTTTGTATAGATGTCTACTTTTGCAAATTCCTACTATGAAATAAAATTTTCCTTATCTTTCTTTCCCTTTCACCCAATGATAAATAATAATAAAACAAATTTGATCATAGAGTAAATTCATTCAAAATGTTTTGCTATAGCCTCCTTGCTAATATTTTATTTAATATTTTTGTATAGGTATTCAACAGAAATATTGGTCTATTAATAAAGGGTAGGAAAGGGAGATAGAAATTTGTAACAATTAAGTATGATTAAGCAAAACAAATCCATGCAATGGCCATTTCAAAAAGATTTTTGTTTCTGTACCTTGTGTCTACCACCTGTATTAGGAGGTAGATAATATGTTTCATCTTAGGGGTGGTCATTATTTGGATCAGAGTAGTTAACAAAGTTGTTTTTATTTATAATGTTGTCTTTGTGTACATTGTTCTTGTTATGCTCACTTCACTCTATATTGGCTAATACTTCCCTGAAGTCATCTCATCATTTCTTTTTTTAATGGTATTTTATTTTTTCAAATACATGAAAGATAATTTTCAACATTCAACTTCACAAAACCTTGTGTTCCAATTTTTCCCCCCTCTTCTCCCTCTTCTCCCCAAGACAACAAGCAAACTGATATAGGTTAAATGAATGCAATTCTTTTAAACATATACCCATATTCATCAGGCTGAACAAAAAAAAAATCAGATTAAAATGGAAAAAGGCATGCATCTCATAATATCTTATGATACAATAACATAATATAGTCATATACCACAATTTGTTTGGTCATCACCCAATTAATGAGCCCTCCTTTGATTCTTGTTAATTTCTTAAATTTTCTACTCTTTTCATTCCCCTTCAAGATCAGGGAAATTGTTTTGTTTGCATATACAAATCAAACATTTATTGATAATAAATCATAATTTAACAAGCCCCACATTTAGTTATGAGATCCCATATGGAGTCATGATCCACAGTTTAAGAAGCTGGCAAAGAACTTTTTTAAAAGTTTTTTTTTTTTTTGCAAGATTCAGTGAAAGAATTCATAAAGACTGAGGACATGAAAGTGGTCCTCTTATCTCTAAAACTGGAATAATTAATGTGGTTATTGTGAAGATAAATGAGATCTTTCAAACCTTAAAATGCTATATAAATTCTAGTTATAATTTGGTAAGTCTTCCTGGAGGTTAGAATCTAAAAATAATTAATTGAAGAGATTACTCCTTTCCTGGGAAATGTGTGTGGAGGGGAGCATTAATTTGTACAGGATACAACTTTTGGAAAATGAGACACCAACTATTATAATCCAGTCATGTGGGATGAAGCTGCTATTTCATGAGCCCATTCCAGGATTCAAAAAACCAGTTGCTTGAGAATATTATAGAAAGGTAGAAAAGCCCAAAAATGTGATGGTGGGAGTGGAATCAATCCCAGCTGGCTTTCTCAGGGAAACAAATGTTGAAAAAAGAGACAGTACAATCATGTAGAATAACTGTGCCAGGAAATCTAGAGGAAGGCACTAGTATGTTAAGTGGTGTTCTTATCAAGGATATTAGGGAGAACAGGGATATGATTTGAATGGGATGAAAAGGCATTGTTAGATTTAAACCTGGATTATTACAAACCAAAATAATTTTAAAATTTGCATATGAAATAAGGTGGGATCTTTCCTCAGTTCTTATTTTCCTCAACTTCTCTGCAACTTTTGACACTATATACTTTTTCCTTTCTAGATTTTCAGAACACCACTCTCTTCTGGTTCTCCTCCTACTTATTCTGGCTTTCCTGGCATGGAAATGACATTAAGAAAGAGGCATTACAATATGCTTTACTGCTGCTCCCTAAGGACTATGAGACCTTTCTAACCAACTCTCAACTAAAATCTTCCATATGTGTTGTCTCCCCCTTTTTTCTATTTGTATTCGCAGTGCTTTGCACATACTAAGTGCTGAATAAATGCTTCATTAATTCATCCAATACAACAAGCACAACCATTTTATGCTTTGTTCAGTCATTCAGTTATTGTTATTGATCCTCCTTCATTTTCAAAGAGGATCAATGACATCACACGGTGATGCCTTAATTTGAGCATGCATCAGATTTAAGTGAGGTAACGTCATTAGTCTTACTATTTCCTTCAGAGTTGTTTAGTTGTGTCCATTTTTTCATGATCCCATATGGAGTTTTCTTGGCAGAGACACTGGAAGGGTTTGCCATTTCCTTCTCCAGTGGATTAAGGAAAACAGAGGTTAATACCCACAGGGTCACACAGCTACTGATTGTCTGAGGCCAGATTCAAATTGAGGTCTTCTTGACTCCAGATTCTAAACTCTATTCATGAAGCCACTTAGCTCCCAACCATTTTATGAGCAAGCCAAATTTTACATAATATATATCTGTTCTCCTAAACTAATATCATAAAATCATGGAACCCTGTATTGCTTAAACTAGAAATGAGACACCTTTTAGGCCAACTAGAAGCTTTATACTGTTACTTTGGGTTCCTTACCATTTCCTTCAAGATTGGATTGGTGGGATTTGCATTCAGAATTAGTTACAATTGGTCGGATTTACAATCAGAGGAGTTACAATTGGTTGGATTTATTGGTTGGATTTACAATCCTCTTTATTCACCCATTCCATATGTCAAAAGACTTGTGCCCTGTCATTGACCCTGGCTGGTTTGGGATTGTTTAAGCCTGAGCTTCTCTGTCAAGAATTTGTTGTTTAGCCCATTCTTTGACTCACACAGTGATTTGTTAGAGATATCTTAACAAAATATTTTACCTCTCCTTTCATCTTGTTTTGACAATATCCATGGAAACCCAACTTTTCATACTCCTCACAATATGAAAGAGCTCATATCAAATTTAGAGAATGACTCCTCAACTCACAGACATTGATTGAATATCAACTATGTGTAAAACATTTAGTTAAGCATTGTTAGTCATTGAGGGGACTAACTCTTTCCTTAAAGTAATGATGGAACTTATAACTTTTCTAAAGTAATACTCTTTTCTTAAAGAATTAGTAATCTATTAAAGAGAACAATAGGCAAACAAATTGCCTTTGTAACTATAAACCTAAGAAAGAAATCATGCAAGGGTTTATTAAGCCCTTACTATCTGCCAGGCACTGAGTACATTGGGAATATATTTAAATACAAGCAGAAATAAGGACAATTCTTGTCCTCAAGCAGCTCATATTCTAGTAGAGGAAGACAACACATAAAATTAAGCTGAAAAGACCATGGCATATACACGGGATATGTAAAAAAGATGTAAAGAAAACCTAGAGAGACAGTTGAACAACTTGGAGTGGGTATAATTCTAAAATATTTTATTTTGGGGGAAGAATATTGTACATGAGTTTTGAGCCTGATTCATTCTATCAACAATTAGACATATGAGTTTGGTTAAACTGTACAACTTTGCTTTCTGAGGTTAATTTTTCACATTTGTAGTATGAAAGAGTTGGAGAAGAAATCAATAACAATCTAATGCTTTAAGATTTACAAAGTGCAAACTTCAAAATTATCCTGTAAGGTAGATAGTCACTAAAGTCCTTTCCATACTTTTGTGCCATGTTTCAAAACTTGGAAAAAGAAAATAAATTAAATAGTCTTAAATTACTTAGCCTTTATCCTTAATTTCCTCTTCCTCCCTCCCTTCCTCACCCCATTAAAATCTATAGACCATCTGGTAAAGTAATGATGTCTTGAGGTGAGACTAGAGTTTAACATATAAAATATTTGAGGGAGGAAATAAGTAGAGTCACTAGAGACAAACTGAAAATAAATGTTCAAAAATTCAGTAGCTATTCACTCCACTGACAATCTAGAAGTTTCTGAAGCTCGGGGAAAACTGGGCCTTAAAATCAGATTGTTACAGATACAGGATACCAAAATATCTTTTGCATCATTCTGAGCCAAGCTGGGGCCTATGGAGCTACAGAAAGATAGGGTGAGGGTAGAGGAAAGATCATAGAAGTATTTAGATTAAGGGTATGAGTAAGCAGTCCTGTCTATAGTTTGCTATGAGAGATTGTATCAGAGGCTTAGTTTAGGAGCACTATGCCTGTTGTTGAATACCCATATGACATCTGCATGCTTGGAGCTTATCACATAATGCAAAAATGCTATTAACACAGAGTGGAGGCTGGATGATGCTTTCTAAAAAATTTCTCTTTTTGGCTTATGTCTCCAAACAGGGTTTCCCATTGGGATACCAATTTGGCTTGTAGCTTTAGAAAAGTTATAAGTTCCATCAGTACCCACGTAAACACTCAGGCTAACAAATCACTGGATATAGGAAGACTTTATTTAACTTGATAAAATAATTTTCATTGCAAGTATGTATGGCACTTTTAGATTTACAAAGTACCATCACAGAAAGCCTATAAAGTAAATATTTATTTTTTCAAATAATATTTTTTACTTTTAAATTATATTTATATTTTAAAATTTCTATTTTAAACAGATTTATTTATTTTAAATTAAAAAGCTTTCTGTTCTAAAGAACTAAAACTTTGTGTTCCAAATTTTTATCTTTTCCTCCCTTCCCTCCTTCCTCTTCAAGACAGCAATCTGATATTGATTAAATATGTAAATTCTTCTAAACATTAAATATATTTATTTTATATTTTAAATAATATTTTTCAATTGAAAAATTTCCCATTTGAAAATTGAGGAAACTGAGGTTCTCAGATTTTAGTTGACTTGCCCATAGTCATATAGCTAGTAGGTATTTAAATCAGGCTTTGAATTCACTCCAGGAATGAATCCATTAAACCATGCTGCTCTCAAGAAAGGAAATATACATGAGTTCTTATGACGAGGGGACCCTGAAATTCTAAATCTCCTTGAAGGAGAGACTCTCCTTGAACCCTGCCTCTGTGGGACCTGCCCCAAGCAACCAAGATAAAGTGGTTTATCTATGTGGGGATAGTTGAGTCCAGAGCTGGAGAATTCCAACCCTGTTGAATTAAAGAAAGACTCATTCAATTCTATTCAATTCCAGCTCAAGCTGCACTGACCAGGACCCACCAAGAGCAACCCCCAGCTTGTAGCCAAGGCTTTTAAAATGAGCCAATTTAGGGCTCAGTCCTTGCAGAGGACCTAACATGCCATGTTATGCCATGCTATGCCAAGGAACCCTCTGCCCGCTGAAATGATATTCTCTTTCAGTGTTACTCTCTTTTATCTCCTTCTCACTTATTTCCCTAACAAGACTTCATACCTCACTGTTGGGATTTCTCTACTAGAAATTTTACTTATCTGTAGGACTTTGCCACAAAGGAATTGTCTTTCTATTCATGCATAGCTGACTTCCTAATGCCAATACTAAACTTCTTTTTATCAGTCTAGCTTTTTGGGTTTGTAAATTCCTTTATGAAGGAGCTCTGTGCCGCTAAAAGGAGGTTCCCCCAACTCCTTGCCAAGTGCTGAATCCTAAGGGGATTTAGGGGAGCCAAACCTCTTCATTTGGTTCCCTGAACCCTGAACCTGCCGCTAACCATCATTTAACTCCCTGACCACCAGGAATCCTAACCTCATCATTTAACTGCCTGACCACCCTAATCCTAATCTCATCACATAAACAGACTAGATAATTCTCCTTTGCTTTCTGGTAAACCCCATCTCCCTGGGGGACTTCTGGAGTAATCCAGACTTACAGATACCCTGCAGCAGAAGTAACTTGGAGTTGCTGGAGAGTTATCCCCTCTTTTCACCAGTCCTCTTCACTCTAAGACCAAAATAATGTTTGTGAATTTAGATTAGTACCCTGGTTTTTAGTTCTTCCTTATTTTTTGTTCAGTCATTTTACAGTCATAGTTAACTCTTTGTGACTTCACGTTGGGGTTTTCTTGGCAAAAATACTGGAATGGTTTTGCCATTTTCTTTTCCAGCTAATTTTACAGATGAGGAGATTGAGGCAAACAGAGTCAAGTGACTTGCCCAGAGAGATATAGCTAAGAAGTGTCTGAGACTGGATTTGAATTCAGGAAGATGAAACTTCCTGACTTCAGGCCCAGAACTCTATCCACTGTGTCATCTAGCTGTCTCCTTCTTCCTAAAGCAGGGGAAGCATTTGGGTCCATAGAGAGTTAACATGTTCCTCAAACCTTCACCATCCATAGAACTCACAGTGTCTATAATGCTCTGCCACTTCTGTTTTCCTGCTAGCAAAATGCAGTCCTCCAGCTTGAATTTTGGCCATTCTCCACTGCCTTTTTTTTTTTTTTTTTTTTTTTTTTTTTGAGTCTAGGATGAGGCCTTTTGGGTTCCCTGGAAGGGCCTTCCAAATGTGCCAGCTTCCTCCATAGTGTCTGAATATCGAATCCCTCTCTTTTGTGCACTCTGTAACTCCCATTCTATTCCCAGTCCTCCTATTTAAAGGCCAAGTTCAGGAATGGAGCCCAGGTGTATGAACTGGTCGTAAATCAATTATCTTTAATGTAGTGTTAGGACTAGAGAGTCTTGTCAAATAGTTAAACTTGTCAAGGGAATTTAATACCCTTGGGAGGGAATCAGAGAGAATTCAACACTTTCTTCCTGGGCATCACTTCTACAATAATTAATATTTATATAAGCAATTTGCCTGTATTATCTTGTTTGATTCTCACAACTTTATGAAATAAGCACTTCAGGTGTTATTATCCCCATTTTACAGATGACGAGAGATTAAGTAATTTGCCCATTATTAAATATTTAGCAAGTATTAGAAGAAGATTCTTAGAATCATAGAGTTATAACTAGAACTGAAGCAAGTAGAGGTTAAATAATTTGCCCAGAGCCACATAGGTAGTGAGAGAGTCAGAATTTGAACCCAAATTCTTTGATTCTAAATTCATCAGTTTTCCTTCCTTTAATTCAAAGTCCCTTCTAAATTGAAAACCAGAATTCTTTTCATTATACCATTCTGCCTTTAATCAGTTCCTTTTCTTAAAAAAAAAAAAAAAACAAAAAACAAAATAAAAAGCACCTTACCTTTAAAAAATAGAAAAAAAATTCTACATTTGGGCAAAAATATATACAAGAATTTTACAAATGATATTATGGGACCATTAACATTCGTGTCCAGCAGGAATAAAATATTGGTAAGGGAAAAAAATTTGTAAAGGCAAAAAAAAAGGAGAACTTTGGAAAACTAAGTTGCTAAGTTGCCTTTTCCTTCCTTCCTTCCTTCCTTCCTTCCTTCCTTCCTTCCTTCCTTCCTTCCTTCCTTCCTTCCTTCCTTCCTTCCTTCCTTCCTTCCTTCCTTCCTTCCTTCCTTTTTCTCCTTTGTTTTACAATCTGGAAAAAAAAAACCATAGAGAATTCTGGGAGATATTTAAATTCTCTCCTAATATATGCTGATTGTGGCAATTATAAGGATTGGAACAACAGGGAACAAGATTTGGGAAAGGAACAAACATAAAATCATCTCAGAAATAATCTCTAAACTTCTGACAGACTTGGAAGTCTAGCTTTATTTGGTTATTCCCACTCAGATGCTTGTCAGTGGAACGAAGGTTGTTAGACTTGCAATCATTTTTACAAGTGTATGAAAATTTTTTTCTAGAGGAAACCAGAAAACAAAGAAGACTGCAAATAAACAAACATAATGTGACCATTTGAATAAGTACAATATGCTTTTCGTTAAAGGACCCTTTTTTAATAAGGCATATGCAATTGAATGAAGTGACTCATATTATAAATATATTAGAACTTCCATGAATTTTTGAACAAAGTTCTAATAGGCAAGCATATTTATTTTTTAGTGTTAAAATGATGCTGATTTTGAGTAAATGCAGGGTATTATTTTTATGAGGTTTCATTTTGTTTTATGAGGAACATTTGACTTAGAAGGGAAAGTGGATGACAAAAAGAGAGAATGCTTAATGTCTGGCCTATTTTCTTTCTCTGCTGGTGTCCATAAACTTTAAAGATGTCCCTGGGTAATTCAATAATGAGGATTATGCAAACAAAGCCAATCCTGGGTGATGCTGAACAGGGAGGATAGATGAAGTAAAACTAATCTAAAGATCTTAATTTATCTAATTGTTTCCACCTCTGCTCTCATCAAAACTTTTATCAGAGTTATAAATGGAGAAGTTAGCTAGTTTGAACTAGGAAGAATAGAATGCATAACAGTTAAAAGCCTTACATCTGAGTCTTAGCTTTGCAATTTAGTAGCTGTGTGATTATTAATAGTTATGAAAATATATAAAACTAAAGTATATTCAAGAATTAGAGAGTTATGGTAACTTGAGAAGAAGAAAATGGTTGTAGGAAGTGATCCAGAGAGTGACTTTCTCATGAGTCCCCACTGGAGAGCCCTCTCTACATTAACAAATTAGCCACTAATAACTAATTTAATCAAAACCGTTAATGAAAATGCAAAGTAAACACATCATTACATAGTCTTATGTATGTAAACCCCACTTATACTCTCTAATCAATGCAAATAATGTTTGTGTGAAAGGACCTTCTTTTATGGTCATTTAGGATCATCTTTTAGACACATCTAAAATTCCAAGGTAATAAAACAAATGTATAGGGAACATATGTGACTAATGTAACACAGTTCTGGATCTAGAGAATTCAGTGTATTCTTTTTTTCAACAGAAAATTCTCTGATGACCAGACCTTTGTCTGGACCAATATTTGCATTATTATCCTGAGCTATACTGTGATATGCTTGACTAATACACACCAAATCAACAAGTATTTACTTAATGCTTACTATATTCCAGTCACTGTGCTAAGCACTAGAGATAAAAAGAAAGGAAAAACTTGTTGATCTAGGAGCTTTAGGATTCTAAGGGTCTGGTGGACAACATGTAAACACTATGTACAAACAAAATATATTCAGGGTGAGTTGCAGGTAATTTTAGACAGAAGGCACTATCATTATTGATGGATATCAGGAAAGGCTACTTTCAGAAGGTACAATTTTAGTTGCAACTTAAAGAGAGCTAGAGAAGTCAGGAGGCAGAGGTAAAGAGAGAAACCATTTTGGACATCAGGGACAGCCAGTGAAGATGCACAGAGATTGGAAAGTGTCTTTGTATAGGTGGTAGGGAGTAAAATGTAAAAATTGTATGAAAACTGCAAAAGTAGAAAGTGAACAGGTTGAATAGGACATCAAAAGTCAAAAAGAAGATTTTATATTTGGTCCTAGAAATAATAGGTAGCCACTATAGTTTACTAAGCATGAGACTGACATGATCAGATTGGCACTTTAGAAATATAATTTTGGCAGTTGAGGTAGTATTGGAGTGTGAATTCAGGCAGGAAAAAGAACCAGAAGGCTAGCGCAATAATCTAGGTATGAGATGTTTAGGGTCTACACCAGGATGGTGGAAGTGTTAGAGGAAAGAAGGGGTACATATTCCAGAGATATTGCAATGGTAGAATCACAAGAACTTGGCAACAGATTGCATTGTGATGAGGAGAGGGAGGAGGAGTCAAGGATAACATCTAAATAGTGATCCTAAATGACTAGGACAATAGCAGTACCCTTGGCAATAATAGGGAAGTTTGGAAGAGGGGAGGCTTTAAGGGGAAATATACTAAGTTCAGCTTTGAACATGTTGAGTTTAAAATATCTATGGAACATCCAGTCAAGCTATTCAATAGGCAGTTGGAGATCAGGAGAGAGATTAAGGATGGATAACTAGATCTGAAAAACATTTACATAGGGATGATAATTGAATCCACTGAATTGATGAAATCACTAAGTAAAATAGTATAGAGGGAAAACAAAAAAGAGCTGAGTGGTACCCGTGTGTCTTTCATGACTTCATTTTTAAATTTACTAACATAGGAGTCAAAAAACTTTTCTTCCTTAAGAGGAGAAAAATAAATGAAAGATTACATATAAAAAACAAATTTTTGAATTTGGGATTATTTCCATAGTAAGAGATGTATAACCCATTCATCTCTCCAACTTTCTAAATTAGAAACAGAGAACATACAGCTTTTTTTTTCAGTAAGTATAACAAATATGGAACTGAAACCTAGTTATTATTTGTTTAACTGCTCCAACTTTGATATTAACAGAGAAATTCTTCTCTGGACTGAATAAACAATGGCCAGAACTATAACATCCTGAAGCATACAATCCAGGTCAAAAGCAGAACCTCTGGACTCAGTTCCTGAAAGTATCTATTCTTTAATTTCTTTGCCTCTTCCTATTTAGACTCTCATGATAATAATAATTCTTCCACTCCAACATTTCCAAGATGGGCTTTCTGCTTCTATGTCCTTAATTAGTAATTCTTGGGCTATATTATTCCTTATATTATTAAAATGAGACTTGCCTTTTACCATCTTCTTCCAGCTTTTTCTTTTCCAAATATGCTTTTATCTTTTTATTTGTATATTCATAATATTTCTATTTTAAATTATTTGTTCAAAATCCTCCAGTATCAGTCTCCTTAGTATAGAACCACTCACTTAAAAAAATAGATGTCAAGGATGGACAGAAGCAGCTACACCCAAAGAAAGAACACTAGGAAATGAATGTAAACTGCTTGCATTTTTGTTCTTCTTCTTGGGTTATTTATATCTTCTAAATCCAATTCTCCCTGAGCAACAAGAGAACTGTTCGGTTCTGCACACATATATTGTATCCAAGATCTACTGTAACCTATATAACATGTATAGGACTGCTTGCCATCTGGGGGAGGGGGTGGAGGAAGGGAGGGGAAAAATTGGAACACAAGTGAGTGCAAGGGATAATGTTGTAAAAAATTACCCTGGCATGGGTTCTGCCAATAAAAAATTATTTAAAAAAATAGATGTTCTCCTGCAAAAAGGCATTTAAATTATTTTTGTAAACTGAGTTCTACCAATGTAATACATGATAGGGGGCACTGGGATAATGAGTAGGAGTCTAGCCCTCCCTCTTTCTGGCCCTTATCTTTACCTCAGAGATATCATTCTTTCCTAACTCCTCCCCTTAGGAATGAATTTTTCTCTAGTCAATCTCTGCTTCTTGGAGAATGGTTTTACTTCTCAATATGTCATAGGGAAGAGGAAATAAGGTGATAAGCTTAATACTGCTAGCTGTAACTTACTTCATAATTCCAACCTCACTTTCTACACACCTCAAACTGCTGACTCATTTGTGTCTAGAGCTGATCTGGACCCACTTTATCTTTTTTACCCTTGGGATGCTATAAAAATATGTTCAATTGAAGACTGCCTCTCCCCCTTCCTTTCCCTCTCCCTCTCCCTCTCCCTCTCTCTCTCCTTCTCCCTCTCCCTCTGCCTCTCCCTCATCTTTCCTCTCTTTTTCTCTCTTTGTCTCTCTGTTCTGTATCTTGTCTCTCCTATTTATATGAAAAAAAATCTCTTTTCTTTTCTGTGTGGTTTATCACTGAGAGCTTTTTTTTTCCAGGATAAATGAGGTAAGCACTTAAGTTGGCAATGAAAAAGTTAATCATTTTATTTTTCAGAAATAATAAAAAAAGAAAAGCAAAACAAAGTCTAAAGCAACAGGGACTGGGAAACAGAGCTCATTTCTCTCCCTAGAAGAAATAAGGATGGGAGCAAATTGTAGGATTGAAAAGTTCAACTCGAATCATTTCTGTTCTTAGCAACAAGATATATAATAATTCCCTACCAGTTTTGCATGATTTCTGCAAAAGCTTGGTTAGAGTCTTTGTCTTAGCATTTTGTCATTTGCTCCCCTGCCTGTGGTGGCAGCTGGGACACAGCTGCAAAATGAGATCCTTAGTCTGTTTGTGCCCAATCTCCAGTGAAGCTGGTAAAGCAGTGGGTTTGCTTCTGCCCTTAGGAATGATAGATCCTTGGTTTCCTACTGGATCCTGTTGTGTTTGCCTTCCAGGTCCACTCTCTCTGGTCTCAAGACCTTTTCTCTTTTCCCTTCCTTTGGGAGAGAGGCTATTATTTCTATCATAGTCTTGTGGCTGGTAAGGTTCAAGGGCATAAATATGAAGGAATTCAATTATTCCAGCAGATATGCGTCTCCTTGAATGCCTGGCTACAGTCATATATTAAATGCGCTAGGGGATCTTTCTAATAGAGTTCTGTAATGAATCTTTTTATGTGGCAAGACTCTTTTACTCTAAAACTACCCTAACTTTTGAGTGCTTTAAATATTTGGATTATTGCCTCTTGGCTTTCCTAAAAGTGAGACACATATACTCTCATTTCATCACACCTTCTATTTGCATTTCATTCTTCACCTTCTCTAAGCTCAAGATTCATTTTCTTTTCTCCATTCAAAGGAAGTTTTTCTTGCCTGAGTTCTAATACCATTTACTAATTTCTGGTAGTGTGTAATATGCTTGTAGACAAGGATTTTATTTTAATCTTTCTATTCCTAGAACCAAAGCACAGTACCTTCCACATGTTAGATATTAGATTCAAATGGCAAGATTTGATGAAAAATTAAAAGTAACAACTTGAATTATGTCACACACATGCATGTCTATGTGTATATGTATGTAAATGCATATGTACACCCATGTATATGTGTACAGTGTGCACACATAAAATATATTATGTATATATATATATATATATATATATATATATACACACACATATTTAGGTGTAGTGCCTTGAAATACCTTCAGCTTCAAGATTTTCCCTATTTTAGCTCCACATACTAGAATATGATTCTTGAGATGGAATGGAAAGATTCTTGAACTTCTATTTAGAAGATACCTGAATTTGAAGCCCTCCTTGACATTTGCAACCATGAAGACCATGGACAAGTCCTTACTTTGTGTGTGTGTGTGTGTGTGTGTGTGTGTAGGATAGTGGTGGTAGGGAGTTGTTAAGGAAATCTCAGATTAATGTATTCCTTTCTAATCTATTGCTAAAATTACAGAATAAAAAAGGTGAGGTAACAGGGAGAATGATATATTATTATCTTAATTGAAGGTCAAAGAAATATCCTTACTTTGTTACTTTTTGTGACTAGCAAACAAATTTTTCGATCAACAAATAGAATAGAGGAATTAAATAATGGCCAGAAAAAATTGAGATAAAAATTTTAAAATGGCTAAGCAAATCTAGTTCTTTGAAAAGCAAGACCCAGTCTCTAAGGCAAAGGTCCTTAATCATGTTGTGTCATGGACTCTTGTACAGTCTGGTACAGCTGCCTTTAGCATGGACTCTTTCTTAGAATAACATTTTTAAACACATAAAATATAATACATAAGATCGTGATGGAAAATAATTATTTTGAAAAGGAGTTATCAAAATTAAAAAAAAAAAGTTAATGGATCCCAGGTTAAGAAGTCCTGTTTTACTATGAGTGTAGATTGAAGCATACTTTTTAAATTTTATTTTTCTTGTGTGTGTGTGTTTTGAAATATGGCTAATATGGAAATATGTTTTTCATGACTTCACATGTATAATTGATATCATATTGCTTGTCTTCTCAAGGGGTGGAGAAGAAGAGGGTAGGAAAGAACTTGGAAATCAAAAATTTAAAAAAGTAAATATTAAAAATTTCTAAAAGTATAAATGGGTAATATTTGATAAAATACATTTTAAAAATGAACTCTTATTATAAGGAGTGAATCAAGGCAGGAAACCTTATGAGCATGGTCTCTGCTAAGTGAGAAGACTGCCAGCTCTGAAGGAAGAATCCATCCCTGAAACAAAAAAAAAATTGTCTCTTCATCTGAAACAGAAGAAGATGGCATTTTTTCTCCCCTCCCCACTCTTTACTGGCAATAGCACTGTGCAGCAGATGCTGTATCCAGCAAGGAGGAAGCCCAGTAAATCAAGACACAGAACTGGAAGAGCTTTGAGAATGGAAAGAGAATTGGGAGTTTATCTTTGGGAAAAGAACAAACCCAGAGATCTCAACAGAGAAATTTGTCCAGAAGAAAAGCTATGATGCAACAACAACAACAAAAAAAAACCCTCACATTTGGCCTTGCCTTTCTGGAAGTGAAAATTATCTGGATTGTCTGTGTTAACTGTGTGAGTGTCTTTCTCTTAGTATACTCTATGGGTGTACCAACTCATCACACTAATACTGTGTATAGTTATGGGAGGAAATGCAAAGTGAAAGAGACAAATGTTTTTTTATTTTTATTTTTAATTTAATAGTCTTTTATTTACAGGATATATACATGGGTAACTTTACAGCATTAACAATTGCCAAACCTCTTGTTCCAATTTTTCACCTCTTACCCCCCCACCCCCTCCCCTAGATGTCAGGATGACCAGTAGATGTTAAATATATTAAAATATAACTTAGATACACAATAAGTACATGACCAAAACGTTATTTTGCTGTACAAAAAGAATCAGACTCTGAAATATTGTACAATTAGCTTGTGAAGGAAATCAAAAATGCAGGTGTGCATAAATATAGGGATTGGGAATTCAATGTAATGGTTTTTAGTCATCTCCCAGAGTTCTTTTTCTGGGTATAGCTAGTTCAGTTCATTACTGCTCCATTAGAAATGATTTGGTTGATCTCGTTGCTGAGGATGGCCTGATCCATCAGAACTGGTCATCATCTAGTATTGTTGTTGAAGTATATAATGATCTCCTGGTCCTGCTCATTTCACTCAGCATCAGTTCGTGTAAGTCTCTCCAGGCCTTTCTGAAATCATCCTGTTGGTCATTTCTTACAGAACAGTAATATTCCATAATTTTCATATACCACAATTTATTCAGCCATTCTCCAACTGATGGACATCCATTCAGTTTCCAGTTTTTAGCCACTACAAAAAGGGCTGCCACAAACATTCGTGCACATACAGGTCCCTTTCCCTTCTTTATAATCTCTTTGGGATATAATCCCAGTAGTAACACTGCTGGATCAAAGGGTACGCACAGTTTGATAACTTTTTGAGCATAGTTCCAAACTACTCTCCAAAATGGTTGGATTCGTTCACAACTCCACCAACAATGCACCAATGTCCCAGTTTTCCCGCATCCCCTCCAACAATCATCATTATTTTTTCCTGTCATCTTAGCCAATCTGACAGGTGTGTAGTGGTATCTTAGAGAGACAAATGTTTGATAGCTTCTGTTCTTATGTTAGAAATACTTTGGCTTTGAGCTAAATTGTGTCATCTGACTATTAAAGTAAATGCCCCACCGGGGACTTATGAACTACAGTTTTAATAGTGTAGACCCACAAACCTGTATTGAACCTGAGGTATATGGTTCCCTCGACCTAAGAATATAGGTTAAGGATGAGAATAGCCCTGGATGACATGTAAAATAAGAATAATAATGTCTGCACAGCTAACCTCACAGAGTCATTGTGAGAATCCAATGAGATAATATGTGAAAAAACACTAAAGTGAATAGTTTTTTAGTCCTTATGTTTTCCAAAAAAACCTCCAAAACAAATGATCTCTAGTAAACCTTATTAGCTGGTCTGCTTAGCTTCCAGTTTGCAGTTTCATCTGGAGAGTAATTCTGGTCCATGTTTAGGTCTCCTTGATATATTTGGCTCCCTAACTGTTCTTCCTCACTTCCCACTCAAAAGAACATATGAGAAAAACATCAAAGAAAGAACAGAATGGATATATCCTTCCCTCAACAACTTTTCTTCCAAAGAGCAATCAATAATGACCAAGAAGATGGCGTTTTGCATTTTTTTGTTTCTTTCTGTATAAAGGAGATAAAACAGAATTATCTTCTAGATATTCCTTCTGCAATTGTAGTATAGAGAATTCCTAATTACACCTGATACCTTCAGAGACAGCAGGAAAGATCTATGTTTTAGATTTGGAGTTTGGAGAAGAGCTCAGTACACTAATTTTACATAATCTTGAGAGTGGAAGCAAGGCTTAGGTTGGCAGCAGGGGAAGAGAGGGGAAAGAATTATAAAGGGGAAGCTGACCATAGTCTGCTACAGTTTTATATCAACTGCAGCTGTTCTTCTCTATTCAGCATCCTGGAAGAATAAAATATCCCAAACACAAACAACAAAAAAACAGAAGGATGCCAGAGTGCTTGAAAGGCCCTTCATCCTTGGAAAACGAAAGTCCTGCCATTCTAGAACTGAATTGTCAAAGTATTTAAAACTTCCAGTTGAATGGGCACTCAAGGATCCTTGCAATGTGGAGATAAGGGGTTCTCAAGTCCAAGTTGGCACATTTATCTCCAAGTACCATTTTGCAGCATTGTAAAAGCCTGGCAGTTTCTAACCTTTCGAAACTGGTGGGAAAGCAATGAAAATGACCATTGTCCCTTCTCGCCTTTCTTGACAGAATTGTTAAAGATCAGGGCCAAGGGCTCCTGCAAAGCCAAGAAAGTTACAGAATTGCAGTTGCTGGAACCACCTGATTCCAGTGATGTGATTTCCCCTTACACCTCCAAAATGCTCCATATTTTGAAGGACAAAATCCTATGGAGACGAAGGGGGAAGGTAAATTTAGTCTTAGAAAGCATGGGGAGCAGCAGGTAACTTGAAGTTATCATTTATTTCCAACATACACCTTTTCTGTACTTCTCACATTTCTGCAATAATCAGGAGTTAATTATTCCTACTCTTCCCCTCCCCCAGCCCCTAGCTCTAAAAGATCTGGCTGGAAATCAAGTCCAGTATGAAACACCTGCTTTCTGCTGCTGAAGGAGGGGGTGGTGGTGGTGGTTTACAATGCACCACATGCCAGTTGCTTGTGTAGAGAGAAAAGAGGCTCATTAAAGAAAAGCCTGACATTATTAAGAAGTGAATAAAGTACTGCCTGTTGCATATACACTCACACACACATACACTGTTCTAAAGCACTATTTCTTCACCTTCCTCTGGCTCTAAAATTCTGCACTGATGTTAATGAACCTTGTCACAGGCCAGCTCCCAGTTTGAAATGGAGAGTGCTCACACACTCCGCTTAGTCTGCAAGTTCTGGGTCAGTTTGTACTCCTATTCTTTGTATTCCTTGTATCCCCTTCCTCCAAGAACTCTCTTCCCTTAAGGAGATCTCAAGATTGTCAGAATTTAGCCAAAAAAATATAGCATCTCCCATCTCCAAAATTCTCGAACCACTTTGTGTAGGTAGGCTCTTCAGAGAGATTGAGAATTGAGAGAGTCTGTTGAAAGCAATTGAACTTGGAATCAGGAAGATCTGGCTTTGAAATTTTTTTTCAGATATTTGTAGTGTGGAAGAGAAGAGAGGGGAAGAGAAAAAAGGAAGAGAAAAGCAGAAGAGAAGAGAAAAGAAGGGAAGGAAGAAAAAGAGCAGAGTTAGAGAAGAGTTAACAGTTAATCACTATATAACTTAGTTCCCTCATCCATGAAAAGATGGGCTTGGATTTTGAAATCACCCTTAAACAATGCATGTGGACACGAGTGAATTTTCTATAGTATTTTTATATCACCAAGCTATCTTTCAAGGATGTCTGGTTTCTTATCCAAAAAAGTCTAGTTTGATATTTCTGTCCTTGCAGATGCAACTATACTCAAACAATGACAGTTTTCTTAGTACATAGGAGGGAAGGAGAAAGTTGTAAGTAACTCACATTCTCAATTTCCATCCAATCCAATCCTATTTTCTTTCATCTATGGTGCTAGTCTTTCTTTTTTCTGTAAAACTGCAAAAAGTCTTGTTGACCTCGTAAAGGGGGTCTTAGCTTTGCTTGGGAAGCTGAGATCTTTTTTATTGGTAAATTATGCTTTACTAACAAATGGATCATACTAGGAACTTTGTGCCTCAGTTTACCTTTATTTTTTAATTGTTACAGCTTGATAGGATCTAAAGTCTATTGCAGCTCTAAATTTATGACATTGTATACTCAGTCTCACTAATTGCAATTCAGCTGGAATCATATGTTTATTCCTTATTTCTCAATCTCCCTTTTTAAAAAAAAAATTTCCAAATGAAAGATTGCAAATGGGGAGATTCCAGTCCCTCTGAAGATCCATATTCCATGGCCTGGAATATACCTTCAAATTGCTTTTTCCACCCAATCCACTGACTCATATTCACTGAATTTGCAGATAGTTGCATAGTTAACTAATCACCATGTATTTCTAGAGAGGGAGTTAGATGACTAGTGGAGAGAGAGTGATAAGCCTGGAATCAGGCAGATTTGAATTTAAATGTAACTTCAGAAATCTACTAGTTTTGTTACTCTGGGCAACTAACTTAACCTCCATTTGCCTCAGTTTCCTTATCTATAAAATGGAGATAATAATAGCACCTACTTATAAAAGTTATTATGAGAATCAAATGAGACAATATTTGTAAAGTGCTTAGAACAGTATCTAGTACATTTTTTGGTGGTTGTTCAGTTGCTCCAGTCATGTCTGACTCTTTATGACACCTTTTGGACTATTCTTTTGGCAAAATTGGGGGGGGGGTTCGTCATTTCCTTCTCCAGCTCATTTTACAGATGAGAAAACTGGGGCAAACAGGGTTAAATGACTTGCCCAGGGTCACAAAGCTATTAAACATCTGAGGCCAAATTTGAACTTAGAAAGATGAGTCTTCTTGACTTCAAGTCTGACCCTCTATCTGCTGTACCATTTAGCTGCCTGTCAGGTATAGAATAAGTGCTATATAAATACTTATATTTCTTTCCTTTCCCTTCTCTCTAATTCACATCATGAATCACTAGAAGGACAATTCTAACACTCCATAGGATAGTAGATTTATAATTCAGAGTACCTCAGAAATCATCCTACTTAACCCCTATTTATTTTTCATTTCAGATATACAGCCTCTTGTATATGAGCAATTTGGTTGCTGAAAAGGTTTGGGAAATGAACTTTTGAATTGGGTAAGAAAATGAACTTTTGTGTTTTTTTTTTAAATTCACTTGGGAAGGATGTAAAATTAACTGTGAAAAAAGGCAGGAAAAGAACTTTTGTGTGAAGAAAACAGATGAAATCCATGTGTAAAAACATACAGTTTTCAGATAAAACATTGGAGAGACAGAGAACATTATGAAGATTAAATAGATGACTGAGAGGACCTCTTTGAGGACAGAAAAATGAGGCTACAGAGTACTTTTGTCTCTGGGATCATTTGCATGCATTTGTTTTTAAGAGATAAAGAGGTTTAAAAAAATCACAAAATGGTATATCAAATAACTAATGACTATAGGGTGATTAAAAATAATGACTGTTTCATAATTAATAGAAAGGTAGATTTTGTGAATTTTATTTCTTAAGGGGGAAAGAAATCACTGAGCTTTGAGAGACTCTGATCTGACCTTTGAGAATGCCAACAGGCGTGGACAGAGTTGGATGGAGAAGGCAGGAGTCAGTGTAAGAGGGATGCTTCAGCTGTAGCATTGGAAGTTGTTGATTGGTTGGGGACAGGTGTAAGTTCATGGAAAGAGAGAGAAATTCTGCTTATTGTTCTCCAGTATCATCTACAGATTGAAGGAGATAATACCTTTCAGAGGTGCTGTTTTTTTTTTTTCTATTGCTACTGTTATTTTGACAGGGAGAAACAAAGCTGGAAAAAGGAAATTCTGTGTCTTGTTTTGCTTTTAGAAGTTGACTGAACAAAGCAGGGTCAAATTAAATGAAGAGCTGGATTTGGATTGCCCAGGGAATCAGCCCAAGGAATTTGCTATGAGTTCTGTTTACTTAAAAAAAACAAAATAAAACAAAATAACTCTTAAGAACTGAATGGATAAAGTTGTGTCCTGTTAAATGGTTGATTCACAACCATTGTGAATTAGACTTGGGAAGAACACCTAGAACACCTAGAAATCCAATATGATGAACTTGGCAATTCTCTGGTTTCAGGGAATTTTTAACTATAATATATAAATATTATATATATGTACACATATAAATATAAAAAGGGTGCTTCAGCACCCTTTAAAGAGTAATTTTGATTTAGAAGAATGCATCACTGTTTCATTGAATTTAGAGTAAAATGGAAAAATTTACTCAGCAGGAGAATGGTGAGGATCATAAAAAAAAAGAAGTGAAGAAAGAAGTGATATAAATTATTTATGAAATAATTGAACACATTTAAGGACTGCTCTTCAGAACTGTGAGTTGTCCCAAACAACTGGGGACATTCATTCATGTGTCTTCCTCCTAGGAGAATGTTCTGACGTTCCAGGAAATTTACCTTCCTAACTGAATAGAAAGTACCTCTGAGTTCTCTTCTCTTTGGTAAATAGCTCCTAGTTCTTAAAGTCTATATCAGAGCAGGGGCTGGGTTGCCTCAGGGGATTGTGGTATGACCCCATATGGCAGTGGTTTTCAAAGTATGGTCTAGAGAATCCTGGGGATCTCTGAAACCCTTTTAGAGGGTCTACAAATTCAAAATTAGTTTTTATTTCCAATATGGTAAATGTCTATAAATATAATCCAGATAAACAAAAATGCTTTGGAGAGATCCTCAATACTTTTTTAATAGGATAAAGATACTGAAAACAAAAGTTTGAGAACCACTGCCATAGGGAATGTGGCTTAACCTCAATGGTTGTGTGAGCAAATAAATGGAGGGTAAAGAGATGAATCATATCTCACCCTTCTCATAAAAAGCTAATCTTGTTTCCAATACAACCATTTCTATCTTTTACCCATTATAGCTCAATGTTCCCCAATTCCAATCCCTCTCACTCTTTCAACTTTCACCTCTTCTGAAATGAATTTTATACCTTTGGGAAAGTTATACCCTAACCCTGACACATCCATATCAGCAGCTTTGCAGATGTAATTGGGAAAAATCACTCTCCATTGGCATATACTTGGGAAGAGAAAATTTACTGATTAGGGCACATGATAAAAAAGGTTGCAGGTCATTAATCTAGACAATGAAAGAGGAAAATAGTAGCATGGTTCTGAACCATGATTCATTCATCATTATCAATGAACGTATTGCAAAATATTGATGGAAAAACATATAAACATATTTAAAAATGCTAGAGATAGGTTGGCAGGTTGTTTAAGACAACTTTTAAATCATTCTCTTGTCCCAGGAATACTGACTTATATATATAAAATCTTTGGGCTTCTCTTTACTCTCCAAATAGCTACTATACTTTATTATCTCCATGCCTTTGCAGTTCCCTATGCCTAGAATTTTTCTCCTCTCTTTTCTCCTGCTGAATCCTTACTCATCCCACAAAGCCATTCAAATGTTATCTTTTCCATGAAGGCTTCCTGGATCACCTGTGTTACAAATAACCTTCTTCCATATCCCTTACATAGCACTTTGTTCTGTATTCTCTCCATTTCATGTTTTTTATGATCATTATACTGCTTTAAAAATTTTCCCAAGTCTAAACTCCTTTGGAGCTGAAGCTGTGTCTCATCTGAACTTTGTATCTCCTTTAATGCCTAATGCAGTCTTCTGCCACAGTAGGAACTTAAGATATATTGGTTGAAATGAGCTGTGCATGTACAGAATAGCAAGATAAGTGGTGTTCTCATGGAGGTGGAGAGGAAAGCACGAGTATATGGAGATTTTATATTTTAGAAGCTGATACTCATTGGCATCTTTGGCAACTAAATGACCTAGAACCCTACAACTTAAAAACTACATTCCCATGAATTGATGTAGCAATTATGATTAGTGAACTGGTTGACTGGCCTTCTCTATTCCTTCTTGCCACCAATATTCTTTTAGTTTTTAGTGGCTCCCTGCCAATCCTTCCTCTTCAACTTGCTTGCCAGAACCCTCTCAAAGTGTTCATTCACTAGAGGGCTGAGATCACAGTTAGGTCTCTGTAAATATGGTCTCCTATGGGTAGCTATATGGCTTTTTTTCCTCTTCTATAGAGGATGAAGTTTATCATTAGAAAACCAAGAAGATGAGTCGTGGTACCTTGAGCTGTTTTCCTTATACTTCAGCCTCCGTTTACTTTACTGGCTCAGTGAGAGTCTGAGCAAGCTGACAGTGCCTGCAATTCACTTGTACTGATGAAGGCAACTTGACAGCTGCATAAATCATGGCTAGATACCACTAATAGGTTGCTGCATGAGACTGTACCAGACCACCCAAGCACAGCTTTGGGGGCAGCCCTCTCTGGGCATATGCACAAATACAGTAATGCAAATTGCTTAACCCTTTGTTGTTTCCCACCACTGGAGTAAATACAATTTATTTATAATATTCTTCTTCTATCTCTCATCTCCACAGCATACAGGCTAGTTCAACAGGCTACCTCTCCTCGTCCTTTATCTTCTCATATTTCTGGCTTCATACCATCCCGCCTTCATCTTTTCATTTCTGTTTTATTTCAACTGCAGCTTACTGTGCCAAGAAGTGGACATAAGCAAAGAAGGTGCTGGGATCTTTTCTTTTCTTTATTTGCTCCTTCTTCCCCATTTCTATCCTTTTAGAACACCTGCGAAGAATGAATCAGGTTTACTGGGAGTTATGTATGATAATAAGTTAGCTTGGCAACTAGTGGAGAGCAAAGCAGAGAAGAGCCAGAGGGAAAGGAGGGCTTCATCTCTCTGTGTGTCTCTCTGTCTCTGCCTCTCTCTTTCTCTCTTCCCTTGGCTGCCTCTCTTTCTATCTGTTTCTTCTCCCCCTTCCCTTCTATCTTTTTCTGTATCCCTTTCTCTACAACTCCTTTTCTATCTTTCTCTGACTTTCTATCTTTTTTTCCCTCCTTTCCTTCTTTCTCTGTCTCTCTTTGTCTATCTTGGTATTTCTCTCTCTTTCCCTCCCTTTCTCTGTTTCTTTCTGTCTACCTTTGTCTCTCTGTTTATGTCTGTCTGTCTCTGTGTCTTTGTCTCTATGTCTCTGTTTTTCTCTGTCTCTGTCTCTTTCCTTTTTTCTACTTTCAAATGTCTCTTGGGCTCCATGACAGAATCATTAAGTCCATTCATTTCTCAATTTAGAAAAGAATACTTTATTTTTGCCTTGCTATCTTCTTAATATAAGATGAAGACAAATCCTTTATAGTTCTTTTTATCAATTATTTTTATTCCCCTTCTTTCTAGTACTTCCCTTCTTTTGTTATTTCTCTACTCTCTGCAGCTTGCCCTCTGGAGATTCCTTTTTAAAAATTAAAAAAAATTCTTATTATGAACTTAGTGATCAACAAACACATTTCATATATAAAAACAAGATGGGAAATAAAACTGTGAGCTTCTATTGCAAAATTTAAAATCTATATCTGTATCTTGTATTTATAATATTTCTAGAAAAAATCAATAGCCACTCAAAGGAGTTAGGCTTTTCCTACCACATAGGAAATATAATAGGGATCTCTGGGGGCTCTTAACCTTTCTTTTTTTATGTATCATGGATTCTTGGCAGTATGGTGAAATCTATTAAACTCTTCTCAGAATAATGTTTTTAAATAATAGAAGGAAATACTAAATATCAGTTAGAGGGAAAATAATGATTTAATGCTTCCCCCCATCTGGTATTATGGAACAAATAGATAAATTGTATGTTAACAATACAGAATACAAAAAGGGAGATTCCTTATAGATGCTAAGTTCTTCCAGATACTCTTGTTTGTGGATAATATTTTAACAGTGTACTGACTACACAGCCCCAGAACACTGAGTAACTCCAAAATGAGATTCATAGTAAGAAAAAAGAATTTATTCACACTAGACACCCTGGAAAAACCAAATTGATGAAGAAAGCCTATTGTGTAGTCTATGATATACAATTGGCTGGACAACCAAAAGAACTGGTCCATCATTGCATATATATTGGACAGACACTATTCATTGACAGTAAACTGGCCTCTGAAATGAATATGAAGCAGAAAGTTGGCTGGATTACCTTAAAATTATGCAGCCTTTTTAATGATTGCATTTTTCCCCTGAAATAAAGGCCTATTAAAAAAATGACCAATAATACTTTCCCAGTGAGCCTGTGTAGCTATGAGTCATTAAAATAACGTAGTCTCTAAAGAATTAAAGTAACAGGTCACCAAAAGGGCAAGAAAAAGGATATCCAAGGTACAAATATCTACTCTCCTCTGCTCCTAGTCATTCTTCCTTTTTAAGTAGTTTACAGACTGACTTACACTCTATGTTTATGTCATACCCTCTACCCTTCTTCTTGGGGACCTCAACATGGATATCAATATGTGTTTGAATACTCTGGTTTCTCAATTTATCAACATCTTCAAGTCCTGTGATTTCCTCCAACTCAGTCACATATAATATTGTCTCCTATTAAATGGTAAATCTAAGAGTCCTTGAAAGAGCAATATCTCCCTCCACTCTTTTCCTCCCCAAACAGAATCTATATACAGACTTCCCACCTGTAGCCATTGTCCAGTGAAATAGTGCCTTGATAATTGCCTCTCCAACTATTGCAGCCCCTCCTTCCTGAGCATCCATAACTCCTGAAGACCCAGAAAACAAACTTCTTTCCACTAAAACTCTTGGTATGCTCAAATCTGTCAATGAATGTGAGTGACTTCTTTAATCAAAATTAAATTAAAGAAGATACATTGCTTTCAGCTTTGCTGCTGCACTCTAAGGCTTTTCCGTCTGCATCTAAAACCTTGTATCCCTAGTACTTAGTACTGCATTTTGTAGATAGTAGGTATTTAATCAATGTTTTCTATTCATTCATCTGTTATATAGTTCAGTATAGTATACTGCTATATTGGAGTAAAAAGCAAGTGGGTTTAAATACTACCCACAACACTTACTGGCTGGTTGTGTGATGTAGAGCAAGTCACTTAAATCTTTCTGGACCTTAGTTTCCTCATCTATAAAATGAGTAATATATGTAATTTTTATAATTCATGATTTCAAAGGTTGCTTCTAGCTCGAAATCTATGATTCTATTTACTTTTATATATTTTATATTAGTTATGTGTGTATATGTTGTTCATCTCCCTTGCCACACCCCTACTCCCCTTTATCCCTTTAGTAGAATGCAACCTCCTTGAAGGTAGGGGCTTTGCAAAACATTGGAAATTGCAGGGATCCCAATTAATTGAGGAATGGCTGTACAAGTTGTAGTATATAGTTCTGATGTAATACTACTGATCTATAAGAAATGATGAACTCAATGGTCTTAGAAAGGGATGGAAAGACTTCCATGAAATGATAAAGAATAAGGTGAGTAAAACCAAGAAAACATTGCATACAGTAACAGCAATATTGTTTTAAGAATGACTTTGAGCAGCTAAATCATTTTGATTACTATACTATTTTTTTTGAATACTGTAAACACACAAATTAAAAATAAAGGACTTATGAAGAAAGATGCTGGGTCTAAATCCAGAGAAAGAACTGATAGATGTATATAGAGGATAATTTTATATACATAGATATATACACATACACATATACCTCTTTGTGTCTAATGATAGCAATCTCTAGGGTGAGGTAGAGGCAGAGGAGGGAAGAAAACAAAATAAATTTACATGATAACCATTATGTATTTAAAAGGAATAGCAAGTTATATGTGGTGGATTTGCGTTTCATGGGCAATTATCTTTTTTTATTATACTATGTTATAGAAATGCTTATTTTATCCCTCAAATTATATATATATATATATTAATATATATATACATATATATATATATATATGACAAGAGCTTGTTTTAATTTCTTTCTTTGTATCCTCATCTGGTACAATGTCTGTCACATAGTTGACTCATAATAAATATTTGCTTATTAATAACATAAGTGGAAATAAATTGAATGGTAGATATAAAAAAATGACTAACCAAGAATCGCTCAGGAAAAATAGTGTAATGGAGAAAGATGACTAGGAAAAAAAAAAGATGGGCTGGTCACATTGCAAAGAGAAAAGAGCAACCTGATGGATTGCCTACACACTCCATTGTTATCAAGACAATATCAAAATACTTTAGGAGAATTTCTGTGAAAACTTGGAAAAGCATTGTAAAAAGGGTTGTAATCTGCATCACTGGAGGGACTATTTACATCTAAGACCCTTTGAAGTAGATCCATTACACTTAATGGTTCTCCTTGTGGAGAAGTATCTTCTAATACAAGGAGATGTGATATTCAGCAATATGTGGATTCAAGTTGACAGGTCTGTTCTCTTTTTTTAGCATACAGAAATCTATAAGCTCAATCAACCCACTCCCACATCTTTTTGTCTTTTACCCCTGACTCGATCAGATCCTTTCTTTGTTTTTTTCTCTGACTTTCCCTGTCTCTGACTTTTCCTGTCTTTTCTTAAGCTAGAGTTGCCTTTCATATAGGGTGGAACTGAACACTTGTGAGAAATGTAAATGCTAGATAAGGCTACTAAACCAGAATCTGAGATTCACAACTCAGTATCCTTTGCAATACACATTTGAAGCTTCCAGGTAGCTAACAGAAGTAAAGGAGAGTCATCTGGCTTTTTAATATCTAAATGGGGTTCAACAGAGTAAATCTAAAAATTTGAATGAAGTCCTTTTCAGAATTTTACTCATCTCCTATGGTTCCCTAATTTTATTTTCATTAAAATTTTTCTTTTAAAATCATCAAATATCTCTTCCATCTTCTCTTCATTGGGAGGACAAAGAAATATAATATTCTTTAAAATTAATAATCATAGTCAAGCAAAACAAATTTCCATACTGTCCATGCTACTAAATGTATCTCACTCTGTACGTTAGTCTATCACCTCATTATCATGAAGTGGGCAATATCCTTCATCATTGGTCTTCTGGAATCATGACCGATCATTGTATTGATGAGAGTTCCCAGATCGTTCCCTTATTTAAGAAAAATCTTTATTTGACCTTTCCATCTTCTCATGGCAGCATCCTATAATTCTTCTGTCTCTCACAATCAAAATCCTTGAAAAAACTGACCACACTCATCACCTCCACTTTACCATTTTTCATTTGCTTTTCACTGCCTTGTAATCTGGTCTCTTACATTTAACTAAAATTGCCCTCTCCAGAGTGCCCAGTAACTAACTATTTGGCACAAAACTGAATGGTCTTTATTTAGTCTTCATCGCTCTTTACCTCTTTGTGTTGTTTAAGACTGTTAACTATTCCTTCCTTCTGCATATTCTCTTTTCACTAGGCTATAATAACACTTGAGCAGCTAGGTGGAGCAGTGGATAGAGTTCCATTCCTGGAGACAAGACCTCATTTCAAATCTGGACTCAAACACTTATATTACCTGTGTAACACTGAACAAATCATTTTACCCTGTTTGTAGTCAATTCCCTAATCTGTAAAATGAGCTAGAGAATGAAATGACAAATAAGTTCACTATCTTTGCCAAGAAAACCTCAAATGTGGTCATGAAAAGTTGGACACATCTGAAATAAATCAATAATAATAACATTCTCTGTTGTGTGGTTTTCTTCAGGTCTGATCTTTCTCAGTTTCCTTTACAGATTCATCAAACATGTCTTACCTCCATGAATGGTTAAACTCTAGGTTATTGCCCTTATTGCCCTTGGTCCTCTCCTCTTTTTCCTCTGAATTCTCTTTCTCATTGGCTATCTAGACTCATATATATATATAACTAGCTTTATCTCTCTACTGAATTCCTCTCCAACAGCCAACTGGACATCTCCATATGAATTCAAATGTCCAAAACAGAATTCAGTATCTTTCCCTTTAAATCCATTCCTCTTTCCAACTTCCCTAATTTTGTCTAGAGTATCACTCTTTTAGTCACTTTTTTTCAATCTAGAAATTATCTTAGACTTTTCACTCTCACTCATCCACTTATCTAACCAGTTGCTAAGTCTGACTAATTATTCATCCTCAGGTTTCATATCTGTCCTTTTAGCACTACTCACACCACCACCACTTTGCGGGACTATTGTAATAATTTCTTTAATTGGGTTCCCAGATAGTTTGCATGTATTTTTAGTAAATGATCAATAAACAGTTCTCCAGAAAAAAGAAATGTACTCACTTTAAAGTTTAATCTGAATTTTTAACATTTTCTCCATCACCTTCTTAAGTCTAGAAAGTCAACAAAACAATAAATCAAGCCTAGATTTGTAGACTGACAATTTTTGAGGTGTAAATATCAAACCTAAAATTTAACAATTAGCTTTGAAATCTATTGGAGATGACTTTAATATACTCCCTGGTCTTGCTTTCTAATCCATCCATGTAATGGACAAAGTGACATTGTCAAAGTACAGGTCTGACCATATTACTCTTTTCCTGGAGAAACTTCAGGGACTATCCATTTCTTCCACAATCCTCTATTTAGCATTTAAAGCCCTTTACAATCTGGCACCAGCTTATCTTTTTCATTTGGTTACTCATAATTTCCCTTACTTTGTCCTCCAGCCAAACTGGCTTGCTTGTTCTTCTTAATATATGATATATCATCTTCTGTTTTTATTTCTAAAACAGTTTGTTCTCAATGTCTAAAATTCTTACTTTGCCTTATTTAAAACCTTATCTCCTTTCAATTTTCAGTCAAGAGTCAGACTTTTCCTGATTCTTCTAATTCTATCATCCCAACCTTATCTTCCCAAGTCACTATTTATTTATTTATTCTGCATATACCCAATAATTACTTATATGTATACTTATTCTCTCCCTCAACAGGCTGTAAGCTCCTGGAGGGTAGAGACTGTTACATTTTGTATCTCTAGTGCCCAGCATACAGTAAGGCATTCAATATATGCTTGTTCATCTATAAATAGCCAAACAAATTTTTATTAATAGTGGATTAATGAAAAAAGTTATCACAAAAGATAAAAGAAGTAATTTTGATTATATAATATTAAAAAGCTTTTACATAAAAATTAATGAATCTAGGATAAAAAGGAAAGTAGTCAATTGGGGGGAAAATCTTTATATTAAGTAATTAAGATATAGATAAGGCCAAAAGCAATTTCTTAATATATAATAGGTAAGAGGATATTAACAAATGCTTTTTGAAACCTATTAATAGCCATGTGAAATATTATTTTAAATCATTAATAATAAAATAAATACCAGTCAAAATAGTTCAAAAGTTTCATTTCATACCCCCAAAATTGATGAGAATGACAAAAGAGGGACATGATCAATGATGAAAGAGTTTTAAAAACATAGAAAGAGGGAAAACAAGCCTTTATTAAACACTCACATGCAGGAACTATCCTAAGGGCTTTATAAATAATATTTGTTCTTCACAAAAACTTTGAAATAGGTTTACTATTATCCTAATATTTCACTGAGTAAATGGAGATAGACAGATCAAGTGACTTGTTCAAGGTCACACAGTTAATAAGGAGTTTTTTTTTTTGTTTATGGATGTGAAAATCCTCCATAATGTTAAACTTTTGAAATGTGTTTATGGTTTTTGCTGATTTTTTCTCTTTTATTCATTATTCTAAGGGATGGCCCTCTGAGTCAGATATGAACTGTGGCATACTGGGAAATGTGATTTAAAAAAGATCTCCCCAGACAGAGCCAAAATGGGAAGTAAAAGCAGGAACTTGTCTAACCTCTTCCCCAAACTACTCCAAATTCCTTTAAATGATGATTCTAAACAAATTTTGGAGTATCAGTACATCCCCCAAAATGGAGCAGAGCATTTCCAGCCAAAAGCAACTTAGAAGCTCAGCAGAAAAGGTCTGTGGCACTAGGTTGGGAATCCCAGTGGAGAACTTTCTGTGCAGCCCTGGACCCAGCCCCAGCCCCAGCTGGGAGCCAGTCTTTCAATCAGTGGCAGTACTGATGGCAGAGAGGGTCTCTGGCAACAGGGTGGGAGTCTGGTATACAGTCATCATGCAGCCCTGGTCATTGGAGCCCCAGCACTGGGGCAGAATCCTAGATCTTATAGTCATGGGACACACCTAATAGCTCCAGGGCAAAAAAAAAATTGCTTGTGATCAGATTCCTAGAAGGATCTCTGAAAATAGCTGCACAAAACCCCTGAAGCTTGGGACAATGCACCCCCCCACCATGGAGGCCTACTTTAATAAAGAGTTAAAAGCAGAGCAATAGACTAGGGAAATAAACAGACAATAAAAAAAGTTTCTGACCATTGAAAGTTATTGTGGTGACAAAGAAGATCATAACACACAATCAGAAGATGATTACATAATCAAGGCTCCTACATCCAAATCCTCCAAGAAAAATAAGAATTGGGCTCAGGCCATGGAAGAGCTCAAAAGGGACTTTGAAAATCAAGTAAGAGAGATAAAGGGAAAATTAGAGAAAGAGTTGAGAGAGGTACAAAAAAGATCTTTCAATAGGTTTTTATTTTAAAAATTATTGGATTTGTGAGCAAATCAGTTGAGTCAGATTCAACTAAAAAATTACTAGACAAAAACCATGCATAATATATAAGAATTATATATACATATATGTAAAAAAAATCAGACTCTAAGAGTAGAAAGAACAACAAAGCAAGTACCAAATTATAAAATCACTTAATTAAACCTATCTTGCCATTGCTAGAATTATTCCCATAAAACTCAGATCTTGGGAGCTGATTTCCTCTTATTTGGATGAACTTTCCAAAATTCCTCAAATGTATGGGTCCTTGCATTTCATCTAGGAGAGACTATCCCCAGTATGCCTTAAACCTGAGGATGAGAAAGGTCATGGGATGTAAGTGAAACCATTTGGCTGGCAACTTTGGAAGAACCCATTACTAGTAATTATAGGAGACACCATTCTGGTTGGAAAGGGGTCTGGGGAAGATCACCCTCTGTGATTTTTTGTTGAAGGAAGATTGAGGAACTGTGAAGAATGATGGAAATTAAGTAGAACCTGCATCTTTGATTTCCTTCACAAGCTAATTGTACAATAATTCAGAGTCTGATTCTTTTTGTACAGCAAAATAATGTTTTGGTCATGTATACTTATTGTGTATCTAAGTTATATTTTAATATATTTAACATCTACTGGTCATCCTGCCATTTAGGGGAGGGGGTGGGGGGGGGTAAGAGGTGAAAAATTGGAACAAGAGGTTTGGCAATTGTTAATGCTGTAAAGTTACCCATATATATATCCTGTAAATTAAAGGCTATTAAATAAAAAAAAAAAAAAAGGAAATTAAGTAGAAGCAGAGGACAATGTGATTGCAAACAAGTATAGTCCAATGAGTATAATTAAACTTTATTAATCAATCAAAAGTGTAAACTAGTTTTAAGGAAATGCTTTGAAAGAATGGATAAAATCAGATAACAGGAAGTATTAGGATTAATTGAAAGAATTAGACTACCTTTAGGTATGTCAGAGAAGGGATTAGGTTAGGAAAGCCATTAAACTTTGGAAGTGATGAGACTACTAGTGTCAAATTGTATCTATAGCCAGAAGTCAGGCAAGTGGGAGAGAGAGAGAGCCCTGAGAAACTCTCCTGCATTGGAGGAACTGGAACAATAACAAACAATGCATCTAGCTGTCTAGTTGGGAGTTGAAAAAAGACAAATTAAACATGATGAGGTCTGGTAGTTCCAGGAAATTTGACTTCTTCAAGGTAAAGAGATGTGCAGCTTCAGGTCTTTAGATTCTTGAAGAGTTGGGGCCCAGTATCATATATACATTCAGCTCTTCCATGCAACCAGGAGCTATGAGTTAATCCTTTGTCGCAAGTGCTCTTGTGGATTCTATAGGAGCATTAGAAAGTGTGCCTTAGATTTTGTAAGGGATATTTTTGTACCAAATGCCCTTACTATATTAGTAAGTATAGTAGGTAAATGTCCCTTTAAAAAGTTAATTTACCATGGCTATCTAATTTATTTTGGGGAAGACATCAGATAGAGGCTCACAAACAACATACTAGAAACCACCTACAAGAACTCAAGTTTACTATTAGAAACCTGAGGGGAAAAGTTGTCAGCTGCCCCTCTGGGCATTTATGTGCTAAAGCAAGGAATTGGGAAGTAGGACTGGAGGATGTGATACATTGGAAAACCATCAGGCTGTGAGAGATACACAAACTCCATATTATACTTCTTCCTTTTTTATCCTTGTTAACAAAATAAGGTGAGTCACATCCTATTTCTTGTTTGATTATATTTATTTTCTGCTTAAATTCTCCTTTCTAGGTTATTTGAAGGGCAGACAGGTTTGGAAGTGCTCTTCTTTAATGTTTAATTTCTAAGTGGTTTAAATTAGGATAAAATTTGTCATTAAATAAACTCAAGCCATTTGCTTTGTTGACTGACTGTAATCTGTGTACGTGTGTGTGTATATGTGTGTGTATGTGTGTGTGTGTAAGAAAGAGAAAGAGAAAGGAGAGAAAGAGCAAGATATATATGTATATATGTGTGTATATATATTTTTATATGCTTATATACACACACATATATTATGAGGGGGGGATAGAGAGAAAAAAATTGTTCAATTTGGTTGTGAGCAGAGCCACAGAATTAATAACAGTGCCAGATCTTATATCCCATAAATTTGGTAGAATAAACACAAGTATTCAAAAGGTAACCAAGACTGAGAGACTACTGGTTGAGAAAAGCTATGCTGGAAACCCAAGTTTCTCTTGTTTCCCTCAGGAAAACCCAAAAGAAAAGCTTGTAAGATATCTAAAGCATTCATTAGATGTTACCAATCCTTGCAGGGATAGAGAATCAAGTCAGAGTATACCTATGGAATCCCATACAGGATTTTACTTCAAAAATATTGTGGTGCCCAAAGTAGTAGGTTACTGGTTTACCCAAACTCTACCTTTGCATGCCCTTTCATGAACTTAAGAGAAAAGATTATTATTCTTTTTTTGCAACATCCATCCTTGGATATACAGTAGTCTGGCAGATCTTCTTCACTGAAATTGTTGGAACTGTAGGTTTTCAAGTGAAAGACAGATGACCATTCAGTAGAAGAGATTCATATTTTGGGTAGTAATTGGGCTAGATGACTTTTGATGACTAGCTTCAGATTCCATGACTAAGACTCAAAACGTGGAGGTTTTCCCAAGAGTAAAGACAAAGAAAATGCTGAGAAGTATGCTTCTGTACACTAGAGGTATCTAAACTGTATACAATACTGGGCAACTACAAAAACATTTTTTTAGCCTGTTACCCCTTATAAAAATAGGCAGAGAAAAATATAGTATTTTTGATGCTGATTTCAAATATGACTTTGGGTTTTGTCCATTGCCTTCCATTTTCTCAGGAATTACAATTTAATGTTTCTTTATAAAATGATAAAAAACTAAAACTCAATTGTGTTTGTTTAACTCACGTAAAATGTAACTACTGTTGTTATCCTATGGAACATTCTTCTTTAGCGTCCAGCTGTAGTTAGGCAGCATGGTACTTGAACTTATTTCAAGGCCAAATTTCTATTCACATTGTCTAGTATATGATAGATTTTTCATTAGTGTTTGGTAATTTATGGATAAATAAGAGCTGCAATTTTCTAATAGATTCAGAATTTTGCTCTTCTAAATATTCTGTTTCCCCAAATCCTCCATGAATATACATTAGAATACAGTTTGTTGACTATATTTTGACCATAATCAGGGAAGGAAGAGTAAGCAAAATCCAAAGAAGAGAAAAGACATCGATTATCTCTGATATCTTTTTTTTTTTTGATTTAACAAGTAATCCAGCTGTTATTTAATCATTTGGAAATCTTAATTATAAGGGGATAAAGGTCAGGGAAATTATTTAACATGACAGGATTAGTTATTTAATAAGTGATTTTATTTTATCTTTTACTATTTGTTTGTCTTTCCCATTCCTTGGTCCATTGAGAAAGCACAAGGTGGATTCAGGCTCTTGTTTTCTTTTAATTCTTTTTGGTTTATGTTCCATTGTCATTAAAGCTCCTCTAGTCTCATATATCTCTGGAACCGATTCCCAGATAACAGGGCATAAAGGCATCTAATACTCTTCCTGCATGAGAGAAGTGATCAGATTACATAAATTCTCTTCACTCTTTTTGGAACAGTAGAATTTTTTTTACTTGAAGATGAAGAATGAATGGGAAAAAAAACATGTATTAAACACTGGACTAATTAGCCTGGAATCTAAATACAAAATGTTGAGATAGTTACTGCTTTCGAGCAGCTTATATTCTTATAGGAGAAGACAACAAATAAGTCAGTTAAGGCTGGAATGAGACTGGGCTTGATTTTGGGCAAGACAACAACCTCAAGTCTTAGCATATAAAAGAAAATAAAAGCTTTCACAGTCCTGTTTTCAAAAATTGAGGGGAAAATGTTCTTATTGATTTTGGTGAAAGCAAAGTTTTAGTCCAAATCCAATTCATTCTAATTGATACCAAAAGGCATTTATGTATTAAATGCCTACTTGGTGTAAGATGCTGTGTTCAGCAATTCAATAAATATTTATTAAATGCCTATTACATGCCAGATACAGTGGTAAGGGTGATTTAAAAAGATGTAAAAGATTGTCCCTGCTGTCAAGGAACTTACAAACCAAAGTGGGAGACAATGGAAATTTTATATATATATATATATATATGTATATATATATATATATATATATATGTCCGTGTACAGCATAAATAGGAAATAATAAAAAGAGAATTAGAATTAGGAGGGTGTGAAGAAGGCTTCAATACTAAAACTATGAAGATAAAAATTAAACCCTTCCTACCCAGAAAGAAATTTTACTTAGTGGGAGATACAACACAAAATAGATATCCCTGTATTCTCTGATGCAAAGATTCTGTTTTTATTATGCATTTATTAAATCTTTGCTATGTAGCCAGATATTTTGTTAAGTGTTGAGAATACAAAGAAAGGAAAAAAAATAAAGAACTGCCCTTATGGAGCTTAAATTTTTTTGAGTAATATTTTCCCCCGATTTCAGGTAATAATAATTTTAATATTCATTAAAAAAATTGAGTTCCAAATTCTCTCTCCCTTCTGTCCCTCTTCTTGAGAAAGTAAATAATTTGTTATACATGTGAAATCATACAAAACATATTCCTATATTAATCATGTTATGAAAGAAATCCCGTAGACCCCCCAAAAGAACTTGACAAAAAAGTGAAAAATATTATATTTTGATTTGCATTAATATGCCATCAGTTCTTTCTTTGGAAGTAGATAATATTTTTCATCATGAGGCCTTTGGAGTTATATTGGAACATTGTATTGCTGAGTAGTTAAGTCATTCACAGTTAATCATTGTTACAATATCACTTTTATTGTGTATAGAGTTCTCCTGGTTCTATTTAGTTCATCTTGCATCAATTCATATTAGTCTTTCCAGATTTTTCTGAAATCATCCTGCTCATCATTTCTTTCTTTTTAAAATTTTGTTTTCTTTATTTAATATTTTCCCCCAGTTACATTCAAGACAAAATATTTTTTACATTTGTTTAGAAAATTTTTGAGTTCTAGGTTCTCTCCCTTATCCCCACCTACAATTAAAAAACTGCTTGTGAAGTAATGCAAAACATTTCCATAAAAGTCAAGTTGTGAAAAAGAAAACATAGATATATTACCCTAATGAAAATTAAAAAACCTCAAGAAAAATTAAGTGAGGGAGACAGAGATCAAGAGAGAGAGCAAAAGAGAGAATGCTTCAATCTGTATTGCGGCACAATCAGTTACTTCTCTGGGTATGGATAGGATTTTTCATCATAAATCCTTCAGTGTAGTCATGGATGATTATACTTCTGAGAATAGCAAAGTCATTCACAGCTGGTCCTCTTGGAACATAGCTATTACTTTGAATACAGTACATTTCACTTTGCTTGAATTCATGGAGGATGTTTCAAGTTTTCTTTTTCTTCCTAAGAGTATCTTGCTCATCATTTCCCATAAAGTAATAAAATTCCATCATACACATACATTGCATCTTATTGAGTCATTCCCCAATTGATGGGCAAGCCCTCAACTTCTATTTATTTATTTATTTATTTATTTATTTTGCCCTGTGAAGAGTAGATCATTAATTCTTATAGCATAGTAGTATTCCATTATAATCACGTCACAATTTATTTGGCTATTGTCTAATTGATGAATATCCTCTTAATTTCCAATTCTTTGCCATCACACACACACACACACACACACACACACACACACAACCACACCAAAAAACAAAAAATCCTGCTATTTTTTATATAAACGGCCCTTTTTCCTTTAAAAAAAAATCTCTTTGGGATACAGACCTAATAGTGGTATTGTTGAGTATTAAACATTGTACACAGTTTTATATTCTTTGGACAAAGTTTTAAATTACTCTCTATAATGGCTGGATCAGTTCTCAACTCCACTAACAATGCATTAGTGTCCCAGTATCCCCATATCTCCTTTAACATTTGTTATTTTCCTTTTCTATCACACTAGTCAATCTGATAGGTGTTAGGTGGTACTTCAAAGATGCTTTCATTTATAATTTTCAAATTAATCATGACTTTGAACATATTTTCAATGTGACTATAGATAGCTTTGATTTCCTTCTCTGAAAAATGCCTGTTCATATTCTTTGATCATTTATCAACTGAGGAATGATTTGTATTCTTATAAATTTGACTCAGTTCTCTATATGCTTGAGAAATGTTTTTTTTTTTTTTTTTTTAAACAGAGACATTTGCTTTCCTTCTAATCTTGGTTGCCTTGGTTTTGTTTGAAGAAGCTTAAATTCTAAGCAAAGAGACAAAGTTAAATGAGTAGGTAGATAAAACAATTATAGAGTATTTGGTAGAGACTCTAAGAAAAGAAGCCACTAGTAAGAGCTGGAAAAGTTCTGAGTGGTAGGGTATGAGCTGTGTCTCAAAAAAGTCAGGGAGACTGAGACAGAGACGGTCAATGTTTAACAACCATTTCTATGAAAAAAAAATATTTCAGGACACATTTAAGTTTAACATTTAATATCATAAACATTTTCTCCACCACTTTTTAAAGTCTAGACAATTAACAAAATAATAAATTGTGCCATTTTTTTTTTTTTAGCATTTGCTGATTTCTGATATATAAATTCTTACACTGAAATTTAACAATCCACTTAATGAACAAGTATGAACTACTTTAAACACATGCTGAGAGAAGTGATAAGATAGAACATTCTGGGTAGAAATGGGAGATAAGAATTCTATGTTTGAAGAACTTCAAATAGACGAATGTTAGAACGTAAAATGTATGGAGAAAAATAATATATATGAAGACTGGACAAGTAGATAGGGGCCAAGTTTTGAAAAGCTTTAAATGCCAAAGGAGTTTGTAATTTATCATGATGTGTAATAGGGAACTACTGGGATTCATTGAATATAGGGGTAACATTGTTAAATCTATAATTAAGAAAAAATCAACAACACAGGTTTTTTTAAGAATGGATTGGAATAGAGAGAATAGAGAGACACTTGAAGAATAATAGTTAGGTTTGTTCAATGTTTCATTTTGATGAAATCTCATTAAATTTGGCATTGTCATTTCTGGGTATGTGTAACACACTTCAGGATTGAAAGAGAATTACAGACTGCTGGAGCCTTCAGTCCTCCTCAGGGATTATAGAGATAATCTAAATTGACCTCCCTGGGAAACCAAGGCAGAGAAATTCAATGATTTGTTCAAGATCCCACAACTCTTAAGAGATAGTGTTTTGCCTTGTACTTTTGACCCTAAGATCCAGTCTTCTTTCCACCATTTCATTTTCTTCCCAGTTCCAGTTAAGAGAACCTCAAAACCAGATTCACCTTGTTCTTATTCAATTTGGCATTGGATTGCCCTTGTTTTCAGCAATGTTTTCAGTATGATGCATCATAGCATTTTTTGCAAGCCTCTGAAACCCATTTTCTTTTCTTTATGAGACTCACCTCATTGTGCCATGCAGGGCTGCTCAGAACTCCCAGGTGGCAGAAAAAACATATTGTTATCATTAGATTGTTCTGAAGGAGGGAATGTCTGACTCACTCTGAAGCTGATGTGCTTGTTGCTTCTCTGTCCTCACTGACCTCAGCATCTGGGGAATGAACAAGTATATTGTAGCCCTTAGAGGGAAATGTTGCCAAACCCAAGCAGAAACCTAGAGGGGTTTGAAGTAATTATGGACTAGGCAGAACTGTATATCAATAACCCTTGAGTCATAGCATGTCAGAAAAACTTTGTTAAGTTCTGGAGGAGGTCTGATTAGGTCTCCTGTGCTTAAGAAGAAAGAGATTGTTTATTTTTGTTGTGAAAAAATAGAGCTCTTCTCCCATCATGCTTTTCTGTTTATCTAGGCTAAGTGTGAAACTGTGAGAGTACAGTGGCCTGCTTCCAGGGATTCCTTCATCAGGGTAGGGGAGTGAGAGTAAACTAAGCCAGTCTAATCAGGTTGACAGTTATTAGATGAATCTAGAACCCACTTTAATTATTGCTCAATAACTTCTTTGTTGATTTATGCTGTGCTGGAGAACTTGAGGAGCCAAAACAAATGATTTTTGCAACCTTAAAGATATCCATAAACATCACACTTTAGCCACAAGGAAAATATAGCGAGAGTGAAAGTCTGGACATACCACACTATCTATTGATGATATTTGTTGGTATTCAGTTACTTTGGTCATGTCTGATACTTCATGACTCTATTTGGGGGTTTCTTGGCAAAGTAGAGTAGTTGGTCATTTTCTCCTCCAACTCGTTAGAAATGAGGCAACTGAGGCAAACTGTGTTAAATGATTTTCCTGAGTGTCACCAAATTAGTAAATGTTTGAAATCACATCTTAATTCAGGCAAACAGGGTTAAGTGATTTTCCTGAGTGTCACCCTATTAGTAAGTCACATTTGAATTCAGTTCTTCCTGACTCTAGACTTGGAATTCTATGCACTGAACCACCTACCTGTCCACTGATATATATAGCACACTCTTACCTGGGGTATTCCAGTACAGTTGGAATGAATGTCTGCAGGATGGGACAAAAGTCCTCAGGATGTTCTCATTTAGGGAAGTGAAGCTGAAATCTTGGGAGGCTGGAAATATGCAAGTAGGATCAAAGGTGCAGTTACTGAAGACCTGAGAACATGTGGTCATAGCAATAAATAGAAGAAACTAAAGTCATGAAGGTGTGGGGAGATGAGGGAACTGGTATTGGTTCTTGCTACTGTACTCATGGCCAAGCTGTTTCAACGATGGGGGAATAACCAGAGGTAGAATATTGAGGTTCTACATAGAGGGACTAAGAAACATTGGGAGATTGCTTGGTCATGGCTGCTTTTACTTTTATTACAACTCCTGCTTCTACTTCTTCCCTCTTTATCCAGATTTGGGGGTAAGATTTTAGAAAAGGACTCAACTGCAAGATGAAAGGTGACCTCATACTATGCATAAAAGCCAGAACTTTTGAAGTTTGAAGAGAACTACAATCGGTAAAATTACATCTCTGTTTTTTACTTCCTTCTAGTTTTCTTGCTAGATCTATAACTCACCATTTCTTTTTTCTTTAAAATAAAAAAAAAAAGCCTGTTTGCTTTGTATATTGGCATTCTTTTTTTATTATAGCTTTTTATTTACAAGATATATGCATGGGTAATTTTTTAGCATTGACAATTGCAAGATCTTTTGTTCCAGTTTTTCCCTGCTTCCCCCCACCACTTCCCCCAGATAGCAGGTTGACCAATACATGTTAAATATGTTGAAGTATAAGTTAAATACAATATATGTATACGTGTCCAAACAGTTATTTTGCTGTACAAAAAGAATTGGACTTTGAAATAGTGTACAATTAGCCTGTGAAGGAAATCAAAAGTGCAGGCGAACAAGAGGGATTGGGAATTCTATGTAGTGGTTCATAGTCAGCTCTCAGAGTTCTTTCACTGGGTGTAGCTGGTTTAGTTCATTACTGTTTCATCATCTCATTATTGAAGAGGGCCATGGCCATCAGAATTGATCATCATATAGTATTGTTGTTGAAGTATATAATGATCTCCTGGTCCTGCTCACTTCACTTAGCATCAGTTCGTGTAAGCCTCTCCAGGCCTTTTTGAAATCATCCTGCTGGTCATTTCTTACAGAACAATAATATTCCATAATATTCATATACCACAATTTATTCAGCCATTCTCCAACTGATGGGCATTCACTCAGTTTCCAGTTTCTTGGCTATACATTCTTAAAAGAACAATAGACACTATGTTCCAGGTGCTGAACTTGGTTAATTGATTGTTGCCCTTCATTCTTGAAGAGGATCAGAATGACATCATTATGTTAGAGTCAAGTTATATAGTGTATCTGACTATGGCTGATCAGACCAATGCAAGCTCAGAATGTTCTGCCGCATGTTGGACACAAATAGTTCCTATAAACATTTGGGATGAGTTCTTTAACTTGCTCATCTTGCGTTTCTTCTGAGTTAATTCAATTCTGCTTTGCTCAAACAGTACCTTCTCTGATAAGGGCATGCCATGCTGGACAGTCCTGTGCCAATCATACAATCAGTTCTAAACTACTTAAGAGACATCTTGAGAGGATCTTGTTTCACTTCTTCTATCTTGTGAGTGGTTGACCTGTGTGAGTTCTCCATAAAATAATCCTTTTGGCAAACATACATTTGGCCAGCCCAATAGAGTTGTGCTATCTGCAGTAGAATTGGAATGTTTGGCAGTATAGTCCGAGAAAAATGCTCAGTGTCTGGAATCTTATCTTTCCAGATGATCTTCAGAATCTTCCTAAGACAATTCAAATGAAAGCAATTTAGTTTTCTGGCATGATACTGGTATAGTGTCCAAATTTCACAGGCATACAACAATGAGGTGGTATGCTAAATGCTTTAAAATGTTATCTCAATTGATCCTGATAATAACCTTGGGAAGTAACCTAGGAAGGATTATCATCATCCCCATTTTAAAGATAAGAAAACAAGTTAAGAGACTTGTCTGAGGTTTTGAACCCAGGTCTTGATTTAAGGCTCAGCATTTTATCCATTGCACTGCCTTGCTGCCTAAAGAAATTGATTTCTCATAGACTAATTGATCAGTGGAATAGGTTAGGTTCATAGGACAAAATAGTCAACAACTATAGCAATCTAGAGTTTGATAAACCCAAAGATCCCAGCTTTTGGGATAAGAATTCACTATTTGACAAAATCTGCTGGGAAAAATGGAAACTAGTATGGCAGGGTTCTGGCAATAAAAAGTTATTTAAAAAAATAATAATAAAAAGAAAGAAACTAGTATGGCAGAAACTAGGCATTGACTCACACTTAACAATGTATACCAAGATAAGATCAAAATGGGTTTGTGATGTAGACAAAAAGAATGAGATTATAAATAAATTAGAAGAACATAGGATAGTTTGCCTCTCAGACCTGTGGAAGAGGAAGGAATTTGTGACCAAAGAAGAACTAGAGATCATTACTGATCACAAAATAGATAATTTTGATTATATTAAGTTAAAAAAAGTTTTTGTATAAACAAAGCTAATGCAGACAAGATTAGAAGGGAAGCAATAAACTGGGGAAACATTTTAACAGTCAAAGGTTCTGATAAAGGCCTCATTTCCAAAATATATAGAGAATTGACTCAAATTTATAAGAAATCAAGCTATTCTCCAATTGATAAATGGTCAAAGGATATGAACAGACAATTTTCAGATGAAGAAATTGAAACTATTTTTAGTCACATGAAAAGGTGCTCCAAATCACAATTGATTAGAGAAATGCAAATTAAGGCAGCTCTGAGATACCACTACACACCTCTCAGATTGGCTAAGATGACAGGAAAAGATAATGACGAATGTTGGAGGGGATGCGGGAAAACTGGGACACTGATACATTGTTAGTAGAATTGTGAATGAATCCAACCATTCTGGAGAGCAATTTGGAATTATGTCCAAAAAGTTATCAAACTGTGCATACTCTTTGATGCAGCAGTGTTACTACTGGGCTTATATCCCAAAGAGACCTTAAAGAAGGGAAAGGGGCCCACATGTGCAAAAATATGTGTGGCAGCCCTTTTTTGTAGTGGCTAGAAACTGGAAATTGAATGGATGCCCATCAATTGGAGAATGGCTGAATAAATTGTGGCATATGAATGTTATGGAATATTATTATTCTGTAAGAAATGACCAGAAGGATGATTTAAGAGAAGTCTGGAGAGACTTAAATGAATTGATGCTAAGTGAAATAAGCAGAACCAGGAGATTATTTATACATGGCAACAACAAGATTATATGATGATCAACTCTGATGGATGTGGCTCTTTTCAACAGTGAGATGATTCAAACAAGTTCCAATTGTTTAGTAAAGAAGAAAATCAGCTATACCCAGAGAGAGGACTGTGGAAAATGAATGTGAACCTCAACATAGCATCTCCACTATTTGTTATTGTTTGCTTGCATTTTTGTTTTCCTTCTCAGGTTTTTTCTTTCTTTCTAGATCTGATCTTTCTTGTGCAGCAAGCTAACTGTATAAATATGTATACATATATTGCATTTAACATATACTTTAACATATTTAATATGTATTGGACTATCTGCCATCTAAGGGAAGGGGTGGGGAGAAGGAGGGGAAAAGTTGAAACAGAAGATTTTGCAAGAGTCAATGTTGAAAAATTACCCATGCATATGTTTTGTAAATAAAAAAACTATAATACTAAAATAAAAATTCATATACCAAAAAAATTGATTTCTCTAAGATAATGTTCATTATATATGTGTGTATGCTTGGTTAAAAAAAAAATATATATATATATATATATATACATGCAGCTAAGTAAACTATGCTTGATTTATAACCTGGAAATGAAAGGGAATTTTTTTTTCTAATCACAAGGGTTTTTTCACTATCTGGGAGCTCAAATTGAATGAAAGAGATATTTATTGATTTATGTAATTGATGTATGTTGATTTGTTGATGATTGATGCTTATAAATATTTGTTAGTGATTTATTAATATCAGGAATGATTTATTGATGTTATTATAGCTCTCTTAAGCCAGAGAAAAGATTAATGAATCTAGCCCAAAAAGAAACCTGAGCCAGCAGTGGTGGAGGGATAGGAGGGAAAGAGTAGGTGGGAAGAGATCTGATAAATAGAAAGCTAGTCTCTTTACTTTGATGCAGTGATCTCAGGCAATTCCCTTGTTCTTCTGAAGCAGATTAAGAGAAGGGTGATCCATTTACTGCACTATTTAATTTACAGCAAGTGATAAAGTGAAGTGCCTGAACAACCAATCTCACTCATAGGCTCTTGTCTAAGACTGTGAAAATTTTTTGAAAATTATTTGATGGAGTCATTTCAGGAAGGAAATCTGAACAGCAACTTAGCAGGAATTGGAAAATTTCAGTGGTGGTAAGCCAGAAAGAACATTCTAGTCTACTCTTGAAAAGTAAAGATAAGAGTGAGCTATAAAAAAGGAGGGAGGTATTGAAGTGAGTCGTTTGCTCTGAAGACATTAAGAAGAACAGAAGACCTGGGCTTAGAGACTTTTCAAGAAAAGATCTAAATTGTCCTTCCTAGGATATATCTATTCATAAAGACTATAACATTATCTTTTCTTACCAAAATATCTCTAGTAAGATGAATTCTGCCAGAGGTTCACTATATGTATATATGTACAGGCATACATACACACACGCATATATATATATATATATATATATATATATATGCGTGTGTGTGTGTGTGTTGTGTGTTTATGTATGTATATATATGTATCTATATACATATAAATTTAAGCAAAGGACTCGATTTTTGTCTAAAGGTTAGAAATTTTCCTAACTGTGGGCTCAAAGTGATTGTGATAGAACTAATTCATAACTTTTAATCTAAAATAAACTTCCTGAAGTTGGGTGGATATAGTGACAGGCATGGAGTCAGTAAAACATCTTCCTGAATTCAAATCTGGCTTCAAATACTAGCTGTGTGATTCTGCACAATTCACATTAGCCCATTTGCCTGTTTCCTCATCTGTAAAATGAACCAGAGACCACTCCAGTATCTTTTCCAAGAAAACCTCAAATGGAATCATGAAGAGTCAGACAAAGAGGAGGGAATGCTAGGAAGCCCAGAAGCCTTTTTATTGCCATTAGACTTAATTATTATGATGGTGTCATGGAGATTTAAAAATTCACATTCCCCTTGTCAAGGACAGAATAGAGGATTTTGCTATACAAAAGTACCACAAGAGGGACTTAGCCCATATGAGAATGGCAACCAAAGAGGAGTATTGGGGCTCCTCTTCATCCAGACAGCTTCATACCCACCACTATTATTACATTTAGTCCTGCTCTGTGGGTCGAGTAGAACAACAAATTACTGGCCACATGAGTCTTTCAAATACCATCTAAACTTGCAAGACATATTTTTCAAAGAGAATAAGGAATTAGAGTAAGTCATAAGGAAACCAAATTATCACTCTTTGCAGATGATATGATGGTATACTTAGAAAACCCTAGAGATCAATTAAAAAACTACTAGAAACAATTCACAACTTTAGCAAAATTGCAGGATACAAAATAAATCCACATAAATCATCAGCATTTTTATATATTACCAACAAAGATCAGCAGCAAGAGATACAAAAAGAAATTCCATTCAAAATAACTGTCGATAGTATAAAATATTTGGGAATCTATCTGTCAAGGGAAAGTCAGGAACTACATGAACACAACTACAAAACACTTTCCACATAAAGTCAGACCTGATCAACTGGAAAAATATCAAGTGCTCATGGGTAGGCCTAGCAAATATAATAAAAATGACAATACTACTTAAATTAATCTACTTATTCAGTGCCATACCAATCAAATTCCCAAGAAATCATTTTATCGGTCTAGAAAAAATAATAACAAAGTTTATCTGGAAGAACAAAAGGTCAAGAATTTCAAGGAAAAAATGCTAATGAAGGTTGCCTAGTTGTCCCATACCTAAAACTAAATAATAAAACAACAGTCATCAAAACCATTTGGTACTGGCTAAAAAACAGAGTAGTTGATCAGTGGAATAGGTTAAGATTACAGGACGAAATAGTCAATAACTATAGCAATCTAACCCAAACCCAAAGATCCCAGCTTTTGGGATAAGAACTCACTATTTGACAAAAACTGCTGGGCAAATTGGAAACCTAGTATGGAAGATATTAGGGCTTGACCTATACCCACACCTAACACCACATACCAAGATAAGATCTAAATGGATTCACGATTTAGACATAATGAGTGATATTAGAAGGAAATTAAAAGAACATAGGATAATTTACCTCTCAGATCTATTCATAAGAAGGAATTTGTGCCCAAAAAAGAACTCATAATTGAACACCAGATAGATAATTTTGATTATATTAAGTTAAAAAGTTTTTGTACAAATAAAACTAGTGCAGACAAGATCAGAAGGGAAGCAATAAATTGGAAAATCATTTTTACCTTGATTCTGATAAAGGTTCTGATAAAAGCCTCATTTCTAATAGATAGAGAGAATTGACTCAAATTTATAAAAATTGAAGCCATTCTCCAATTGATAAATGGTCAAAGAATATGAACAGACAATATTCAGATGAAGAAATTAAAACCATTTCTAATCATATGAGAAGGTGCTCTAAATCACTATTGATCAGAGAAATGCAAATTAAGAGAACTCTGAGAGTACCACCACATATCTCTCAGATTGGCTTAGATAACAAGAAAAGAAAATGACAATGTTGGAGGGGATGTGGGAAAACTGGGACACTGATAAATTGTTGGTGGAACTGTGAACAGATCTAGCCATTCTAGAGAGCAAGTTGGAATGTTCAAAAAGTTATCAAACTGTGCATACCCTTTGATCCAGCAGTGTTTCTATTGGGCCTATATCCCAAAGAGATCTTGAAGGAAAGGGACCCATCTGTACAAAAATGTTTGTGGCAGCCCTTTTCATAGTGGCAAGAAACTGGAAACTGAGTGGATGCCCATAAGTTGGAGAATGGCTGAATAAGTTATGGCATATGAATGTTATGGAATATTATTGTTCTATAAGGAATGACCAGGAGGATGATTTTAGAGAGGCCTGAAGAGACTTACATGAACTGATGCAAAGTGAAATGAGCAGAACCAGGAAATCATTGTACACAGCAGCAATAATATTATGCAACAATTAATTCTGATGAATGTGACTCTTTCAACAATGAGATGACTTGTTGGAATCTTTACTAAAGTATTAAGACATTTCTTTACAAAGTGTGAAGACATTGGAGTTGATTTGATCTGATTTTGGGCCAGAACTTGAAACAAGGTATTAGGTGGAACTGATTGAACAATGCTTGTGTTCACACCTTTAGAGAGCTCAAGTATCTAAGTACTCAATGGAGTTCACACGAGAGTTCAGGGCTAGTATGAGAGCTGAATTCACACCTCCCTTAGGACCAGAGAGCACTCTGGGAGATAACCCAGAATCCCTCTCCCTCCAGAAGGCAGAGTTAACCTTTGGGAGATCACATAAATGAAGGAAGCTCTTGGAGCAAAAGAGAAGAATTTCTCCGGAACATCAACAGGGCTCTGAGACAGAACACTCTGGAAGAAAAGACTACTCGCCACAGACTGGAGATTGAGAAGCCATGAGACGGAGTTGAGCTGGAGGCTGAAGAAAGCAGAGGCAGGAGCCAAGGACAAAACTACAAGATCTCTTGGAGCCAGGCAGTGAGATAGGCCTCAACTAACCGGGATAATTTTGTAAGGAGAAATAAACGTTTGCAATTTTTACCAGCTGGCTACCATTTCGAAGTAATTATTTATTTCAACTAAGACTAAGGCTGGCCCCCAAGAAAACCTCCACAATGACTGATGCCTGTTCCAATGATCTTGTGATGAAGAGAGTCATCTACACCCAAAGAGAAAACTGTGGGAATTGGATGTGCATCACAACATAACATTCTCATTCTTTTTGTTGTTGTTCGCTTCCATTTTATTTTCTTACTCATTTACTTTCTTTTTTTTGATCTGATTTTTCTTGTGCAGCAAGAGAATTGTATAAATATCTTTATACATATTGGATTTAACATATTTTTTAACATGTTTAACATATATTAAATTGCTTGCTTTTTAGGGGAGGGACTGGGGGAAAGGAGGAGAAAATCTGAAACACTAAGGCTATACAAAGGTCAATGTTGTTGAATTATCCATGCATATCTTTTGAAAATAGAAAGCTTTAAAAATAAAAAAAATCATCTTTTTCAGGTTCAATTTTCCTGGTTCTTTGAACTAATTTCTTTCTAGTTTCTAAGTTCTTTCATTATCCTGACTGATCTTTTCTTTATGTCTAGCTCTTTTTCATACAAACTGTTATTTAGTCATATTTCCTTTGCAAGGATGGAGGTTGAATACAGAAGCATGCTATGGTTTCATAAGGAACCAAAGTTCTAGGTGAATCAGTGGATAGAGTGCTGAGGGTGGAGTCAGGAAGTCCTGAATTCAAATGTGGTCTTTGAAACTTACTAACTGTGCAAATCATTTAATCCTGTTTGCTTCAGGTTCCTCATCTGTAAAGTGAGCTAGAAAAGGAAATGACAAACCATTCTAGTATCTTTGCCAAAAAATCTGAGTCATGAAGAATAATACACAATTGAAACAACTCAACAACAACAACAGTACCAAAGTTCACAATTAGCTAAAGCTGGTGAGAATGTCAAAGGAGAGAAAAAAATCCCCAAACTTTCAAACTATAGAAATAAACGTTAAACTAATGATTTCAATTAATTTAGGGAGCTCTTGGGAAAAGAGATTTCCTCTAATAATTAGTACTTTATCTGCAACTTAGAATCTTAGAAATTTGCCTAGAACACTGAGATTTTAAACAACATTTTCAGTGTGGTTTAACCAGTATGTGTTTGATGCAAGAAATAAAACCAGATCATCTTGGCTTCAAAGCTACCCCTCTGTACATTATAACATGTTAACTTTTCTTTTGAAGTTACCTTGGAGAAAAAAAGGATCAAAGAAGATCTTGGAACAAAAGCTGGTACTATATCTAGGAGGAAGCTAGGTCTTACAATGGATACAATAGATACTAGGTCCAGAGTCAGGAAGACTTGCATTCAAATATAGCCTTACACATTACTGACCCTGGGCAGATCACTTAACTTCGAATTCAGTTTCTTCATCTGTAAAGTGGGAATTATAATAGCGCCTACCTCCCAAGGTTGTTGTGAGGATCAAATAACATAATAAGTATAAAGTTCTTAGTACAGTGACTAGTATATAGTAAGCTCTTTATAACTGTTAGCTATTATTATTAGCTATTATGTTCATTTCCGACTGAATGAAGGGAACTGGAACAATGAGGGACCCAGAAGCTGATTAGATCAAATACCATGTTATTTAGATTTGTACCTAATATTGCATTTTCCATATATATATATCAGCATTTACGAAAGGAGCTAATATAGTTTATAAACAGGGTTGACCCTCATTTTTAGTTATTAGGAATTATTTCTGCTTTTTTTTTGCCAAAGAGAATTATATTTGAATTTGAAAAGGATAGAATGATAATGGCTAACAAAAAGGTGATAACCCAGATGAGAAGGGACATAGTGATACTTTTTACTAACCACTGTTACAAGTTCATATTACCAATCTCAGTTGAACTATATCTCAAGAGACAGGAAAAAATGGCAGATATGTTAAATGTGCCACTTGCCAGTGATCTCTGGTCAGTGGAGAATGATGTAGGTATTATGGAATTAGAGAAAATCCAATATCTTGAATTTGTAGTTAACTTGACTTCTACTCTTTGAAAAATATGATGGTCTCAAAGAGATAGCAAGTTTTCATTAAGGTCATTGGTCATGTGATTTTTTGCTTAAGATGGCAGCATGAAGGTTGAAGAGAAACCTAAATCTCTTATATATACTCCAGCAATGAAATAAAATGAGCATTAAATCAAATATCAAGAGAACAATCCAAAGTTAAACATGAGTAAATTCCTCTGTCTATCCAGGAATATACAAAAAGACAACAGGAGGCCGTGGGTCCTGAAAGAGAGTTCTATAAAGGAAAGTACAATTTGGAAACTTAGCAACATCTTAAACGGGGAAGGATGAAAACTTGTAGCAGCTTTTCAAACTTTAATGTCCTGGGGTTTGGAAGACCATAGCTGCATAGCCAGAGAAGCCTCTAAGCATCTTTTGAAGAACATGGAGCTCTGACCATGGACAACAAAACCTGGATGTGGTTTGAACACAGACATTTTAAGGCAGGTTCAATATTGTTGGTTAGGAGCAGCAGGCAGATAATAAAAACTGGTTGGTCATCTTAGGGATATATGGGAAAGAGTTGGTACTGTGACCTCTTTACCCCACAAAGATGAATTGATTGTTTTTTAAAATTTCCTTAATTTTGAATAGTACTTGAGACCAATCAGAATAGCTGAACTGGATTCAGTAGCTCTTTACCATGTTACATGGGTTATCTGTAACCCTTCCCTCCTTAAGAAACAAACCCAGAGTATTATTTTGAGAAACAGAAACAATAGAATTCAATAATCACTATTTTAGCTGAGGCCAAATATTGAAAAATGAACACATACATGTTAGCTTTATATGGGCAAATTTAGTGTGAATGGAAATGGTGGGGTTGCTCTAAAATTAGTAAATCAGGAAGAGAATATTTCTTGACAAGCCTGGCTTAGGGTTTAGAAGGTACTGTTATGTTCTTCCAGGAATAGGAACATTGATGATTGGTAATTTAGGATTGAAGTGAAGTGTTAAAAGTCTCCTCAGGCTATTTCCAGAGAGGTAGGGGGTGATCTAGTTAGCTTGTTCTGCTAGGCTATTTTGGCATGGGCTATTGGGAATTACTGGGTCAACTAGAAATTTATTAGGAAAGAACATGTTGGGATCAAATCAAAGTATTCACTGATGTTAACTATCATTGAGGGTTAGAAGAGAATCATATGGCAGAGGTCAGAGAAGGAAAATATTTGTAGTGAAGATATTGGGAAGAAGTGTCAGCATGGACTTGATTAGGCAGCACTATGTTGAGGAAAGAAGTAAAGGCATCCTTTGAAAAGTTTCATGAAATATTTCTGCCCAAGCATTTTGTTATCAATCAATAAGCATTGATTAAACATCTATATCCTAGGAACTTTCTTCTCAACTGTGTCAATATTGCTGTGGTTTTGGACATCTATATCCTTACACAGATCTTTGCTGAATTGGAGAGATGTAGAGTATGGGCTAGGAGGCCTGGAGGGCCTTGGGGTCAGCCAGAGTCAGGATAAATTAAAGTCTTGGTCTTTAGGGGGAGAAGTGAAGGAGGCTGGCAAACTGCCCCGAGGCTTGTCAAAGATCTCTCCTGGATTCTGGAGTCCTGAGTCACCAACCTCTCTCCTACTCATCCTGCTACCAAGTGACTTCTGGCCCCTCTCCCTCTGCCCTCTAATCTTTGCCTATGATTATCTTAACACCAAACATTCACCAAGCACCAATGGTGAGAAGAGCCATTTATCCAAACATATGCTAAACATATCCAAATATATGCTAATAGGTAATTAGCCTTAAGTGCTTGGTTGTTTGATTCAAGCATACATTTTTGGAGTTTCAGTCCTCTACAAAGAGAGAAGAAAGTGGCAGGAAGAAGGAAGACAAGATTTCTGGCTTTTTAATATTTTATCTTTGTATGCATGAATTCAATTTTCTGCTGAAATTCTGTTGGGAGTAATTGATATTTGTCTCTTGCCCCTTTCCAGATAATTTACTGAAGTTCATCTATCCATGAAGTGAATTTTCTTCTGTTTGGTTTTTGTTTGTTTAGTGACTGAATTTTCTCACAATTCCCACAATTCTCTAGGAGAATCTGGAAGGCAAAAAAATTTCAATGATTCATAGGCTACTTCTTCTTCCAAATCAGCTGAAGAATCAGGCATATGTGATTCTTTTTAGTTCATTCAGCAGTGCCATAACTGAATTTGTGGGCATCAGAAAAGGATAAGATTAGTCCTCATCATGACTTCTTTAATTTTAATTTCTTCAGTTTCAAGAAATTTGTCCTGATTGGGTTTCTTCCTTCTATTTTATACTAGACTAAGAATGTTCTTGGTCTCTTTGAAACACACAATAAATTGAAATGTAAAATAGTTAGTATGATGTCTCAGTATAGTGAAAAGAACACTATCCTATCCAGTGAAGTCATTGTTGTTCAGTAATGTCTAACTTTTTACGGCCCCATTTGGGATTTTCTTGGAAAAGATATTGGAATGGTTTGCCATTTCTTTCTTCAGTTCATTTTACAGTTGAACTAAGGCAAATGGGCTTATATGACTTGACCAACATCACATAGCTAAGTATCTGAGGCTGGATTTGAACTCTGGAAAGAATATGAGTCTTTCTGACTTCAAGTTCAGTGCTTTATCTACTGTGCCACCTAGCTGTCTTAAATAAGATCAACAGGTATTTAGGTGCCTACTATGCGCCAGTCACTGAGAATACAAATAAAATTTTTAAAAATCCAGTGCCTTCTCTCAATGAACTCATAGTCAAATGGGGGAATAATCTGTAAGCAACTATAAATAATTATGATATTTTATGGGATAAACTGGAAATAATCTCTGAGGAAAGGTAGTAAGTAAGATTAAGAAGGACCAGGAAAGGCTTTGAATAGAAGTTGGGACTTTAGCTGAAACTTGAAAGAAGCCAGGGAAGTCAGAAGGTGAACAGGAAAAGAGTTCCCAATATGAGGGAAGGCCAGTGAAAATACCTAGACTATGAGTAAGAAGAATTGAGTTCAATGTGACCTTCTCTATTGCATAGACATAGAACAGTGGACAAATAATTTCAGCTCCTGTTGCTTTAGTTTCATCATCTGCAAAATGAGAGAGTTGATTTTAATGAACTCTGAAATCTTTTGGAAATTTTTGTCAGACACTTACTAGGCAAATCAATTCATTATCTTTGCCAAGAAAACCCCAAATAGGGTCACAGAGTCAGACATTACTAAATGACAAAACAAAACAAAATCTTTAAAACTCTCCCCATTAAAAGCAAACTTTCACATTTCTATGAGCCCTTTAAGGTTTAATAAGTATTTTATTTAATCACAATACTATGAGGTGGATTTTGAAAGAATTCACACATTTTGTGGATGAGGATATAGAGGCTCAGAAAAGTTGTGTTTTATCCAAGTTCATATAGGTATGGGAATGTGGATGAAACCTTAATTTCTCCTTCCAATTCCAAAGCCATTGCTCTTTCTCCTATACATTGTTCTCTTTATTTCTGAGGACCTTTACTGAGCTCTAAAAACCCTAAGAGAGATGAATATGTAAGGGAGTTAAGGGAGTTAGTTTTTTCACTGATTTAATCGTAGGGAAACTAGTTGTTAATCTAACAGTAAAGATGAGGCCACACCAGGTGATCCCTTTATGAGGTTTGGATAAATTTCTTGAAACAATCATAAAGAAAGTAGTGTCCATAATCTGAAGATGATCAACCATGCCTCAAGTTGATCTTTATAAAGTTAGATTCAGGGAATCAAGGAGAGACTCAGAGGAATCCAACTCATGGTGTGATGAGTTGAAGATAAATCAAGAATGGGAAGCCTTATGAATCTAGAAGAATGGAAGCACAGGAAGCAGCTGCCAGAAAGAAAGATGTAAGTACTCATTAGGCTATTTAGGTCAATTTGGCACAAGGTGTTTTGGACTGTAAGTTATATTGCTATGTTCTCACCAACTCAGATTAAAAACTTGAGATAATTCTCAGATTCCTTATGAAGTAGTTGAAAACATTTTGTATTTGGTGTCAGAGTGTTAGATTCACATCCCAGTTTGTGTGTGTGTGTTTGTGTGTGTGTGAGAGAGAGAGAGAGAAAGAGAGAAAGAGAGAGAGAGTCAATTCAGCTCTTGAGTTTTTCATTATATTTTCTCAATAACCTACTCACCTATTTACCTTCCCTACATCCCTCTCCCATTGCCTCACTCATTTCTAATTTTTCAGACTAGAGTGTTCCAAGACTTTCAAATATAGAACATACTATTTCACCCCTCCCTAACACTAGCTTTAAAATGATCCATGCTTTACCAGTATGTGTACCTTCTCCACTGACACCATCTTGCCATAGAAGAAGATTTTCAGGAATTGCTTTGACCCAAAGATTCATTACTTGGTGATCAAAGCTCTAGTTCATATCTCTTTTTTTGCCAATTTACTTATTATTAGTAGTATTAGTATTAGTATTAGTAGTCATGGTAGTGGTAGTGGTAATAGTAGTAGTAGTAGTAGTAGTAGTAGTATGAACCAGTGCAAATATAATCTATTTTATTCTTTTTATCTACTTATTGTAAGAGATTGTAAGGGAGGGAAGGAAACATGCATACTATGTGAAAGGCACTGTGCTAATAGCTTTGTGCATATTATCTTATTTGATTTGATCTTTACAACTCTGGAAGGTAAATGTCATTGTTATTCCCATTTTAGAGTTGAGAAAACTGAAGCAGGCAGACTTGCCCAAGGTCATGTAGCAAATGTCTGATGTCAAATATAAAGTCAGTTTTTCTGTATTCCAGAAACAGTGCTCTAGTTAATGTGATATCTAGATATCTCTAGGTATATGGCCTATGTCTTATTCATCAGAATATCCATTCTAGCTCCTAATACATCTTGACTATAGGAGGGGATCAATAAATATTCAACAAATTGAAATAAATTAAAGGTATATTTTTATTGTTGTTAAATCATTTCAGTCATGTCTTACTTTTCATGACCCCATTTGGAGTTTTCTAGGCAAAGATACCAGCCATTACTGGTTTGCCATTACTATGTATACTATGGATTATATAGTCCACAAAAGTATAGAATAGTGACAAGTTATAGTTTATTTAGGATCATCCTTTTCAACCTGAGAGTAACTTAAGGATCTGTTGTTAACAAGAGATTATTTTTTCTAGGAAATAATCCTATGAAACTGATGTTTATAGGTCATGTTGGAGAAAAACAAGGAGAAAAAAAATGGGAAAATCGAGAGACATAAACAGAGACAGAGAACAGTGATAATCATCCCCAAGTCTTGGAAATAAGTAAGTCTCGATTCATCTTGTACCCAATCAGCTTATTTAAACATTCTAAAGTGATGCTTTTTTTTCTGGGAGGTTCTTAACAATGTCTACAGTGAAGCAATATAGCAGAATTGTTTCTATGTAACTGGCATGGACTCATTCAGAATTCTTTTAGTTGAAATTGGAGATACATTCAAGTCACTTCAAAGTTACATACCTGAATTATTGGCTCAAATGTGTCTATGTGTGCTATCTGGTGACACAATCAACACAGGATTCATCAGGGAATGACTAATACAGATTCAAGATTGTTTGTAGACTCAGAACTCATAGCTCACAACTTGTTGTATTGACCTTTAATAGGAGTCCAGAGAACACAATTAGGAATTTAATAAAATAGAGCAAGAATACCACTTCTGGCTCTATTTCCAAAGATGACTAAAGAAAAAGGAAACGAATCCATATGTTCTAAAATGTTTATAATAGCTCTCTTTGTGGTAGCAAAGAACTGGAAATTTCAGGAATGTCCAACAACTGAGGAATGGCTGAATTCATGGTATACGATCATGATGATGAATTCAATGATTTTAGAAAAACATGAGAAGACTTGCATGAAATAATAAAGAACAAAATGAGCAAAACCAAAAGAATATTATAAATAACCCAAATTAACTATAAAGGGCATATGAAGAAAAATGCTGTCTGAATCCAGGGAAAGAATTGATAAATAAAAGCATGTGTAGAATAATTTTATATTCATATATTTATTTGTGTCTAATAATGGCCATTTCTAGAGATGTGGGAAGGAAGAAAAAAAAGAAAAAAAAGAAATGTACATAACTAACTTTGCTGTATATTTAAAAGGAATAACAAGTTAAACATAGTCAATTTATGGTTTCATGTGCAATTATATTTTTTATTTTATAATATAGAAATATTTGTTTTATTTTTTAAATTAAACACAATAACATTTCAAATAAATAAATATTCTCCTGTAAACATGAAACTCACTTTTTCACAAATGCATACAACATCATTAGGAAGAGTGCATGTGTAGGGAGCCTGTGTGATAAGACACATGTGTAGAGGGTTATGACTGGCTGTTCAGGGCTCCTGGATTGTCTTTATCTTCCCTGAATGATGTGCCATTAGATGTTTTTTACAGGAAGTTTATTTAGACTCTGCTTGGATGCTTCTCAGATGACCAATTGCCTGTTGGATACTGATTGGTTGGATACATTTTTTTTTGGATACTCATCTTCACCATCTCCTGTTCTAGGGAAAGTAAGTTGCTACCATATTGCTTTAGCTTAAAGTCATCAATGTTTTCTTCCTATAGCTGTTTTTGAAAAGACTAGAACCTCTTTCCTGGAATCAGTAAAAAGTAAAAAGTAAAATAAAATAAAAATAGCTCTACTTAGGTTCTCCTGGCTCATTCCCACAGAATCTTGGCTATGAAGCCTCACATCTTTCCAGGAAGATATTCTGAGCCCCAGGTGCACAAGAGGCAGAGCTTCCTAATTTGCTTAGTTTAATCTTTACTTTGAATTTTACTTTCTGGTTGCTAGGCTTTGGGTCTCTAAGGACAGCTATATGTCTCTAGCTCATTGTAGGCATTCCAAAATGCCTTCCGATTTTTTTTATTTTTAAGTGATAGACTATGGGCCAAATAACCCCATTTTGGGGTTTTCTTGGTAACTTTGTGACCCCCATTTTGGGGTTTTCTTAGTAATTTACCCATATCAACCAAATAGCTCTGGGGATTTTTATTCTCCAGCTTTTTGAGCTTAAGCTTCATTCATTCTTCTCACATAGGGACAGAGAAGAGGTCCAGGGACAAGCTAAGCTCTTTGGCAAGGTCTTTTCCTCCTTAGCTGTATTCCTAGGCTTTTCATGAGAAGATAAAGCCAGCTCCTCATCTTTGAGGGACTTTGTAGTAACTTCTTCCATCTTCTTTCATAGAATCATAGTGTCATAGGTTGGAACTAGAAGGGAACTTAGTAACATCTGGTCTATGCTCTTCCATTTTGGCTATGAGGAAATGATTGCCTAGAGAGGTCCTAAGATCACATAGGTATCTGCACTGGGAACTATTCTCTACAAAATGCAATTTGAGAAGTTAAATTTAAAAATCACATCTGGTTTCGGTTCTGGATAGTTTAGAAATCACATTATTCCTCCAAATATTTTCCTGGCAGATACCAATTGATTTTTTTATGTTTGCTGATATTCTCTAGATTTGAATTTTAGTGGACTGACAATGATTGAGTCTAGGATTCCCATAGTATTTTGGCCTGGCATCCTGACTCTTGCTAGAGTTTGGGGACTTTAAGGATCTTTCATGAAAGAACTAGACCTGCCAGCAAATATATTAAGCAATAGACCTTTATTATTAGATGTTTTAATTCATTCAAGGCAAGGCTTAAAAAGACACATAGGTTGGGGAGGCAAGGAAAAAAGCGAAAGAAAGTGGGATGTGTGTGTGTGTGTGTGTGTGTGTGTGTGTATTTGTGTGTGTGTATGTGTATGTAAGTAAAGGGCCAGGAGAAAAAAGAGAAGGATAAAATCAGGGCAGAAATCTCAGAACCAGAGGAGAAATACAATCTGGGAACCAGATAATACCATGGATTTGAGGAGAAGGGTGGGACATAGAATCTTGTTGCTATTCAGTCATTTCAGTCATGTCTGAATTTTGGGGACCCCATTTTGGGGTTTTCTTGGCAGTTGCTCATGTGGTTTGGCATTTTTTTCTCCATCTTGTTTTATAGATGAGGAAACTGAGGCAAACAAGGGTAAGTAGCTTGCCCAATGTGACACAGCTAGTAAGTGTCTAGGTCAGATTGGAATTCAGAAAGATGAATCTTCTTGATTTCAAGCCCAATGCCATTATCTACTGTATATATATGATTGATTTTACATCTCTGATGTCAAATTAAGGGAGGAACTAGGAATTGGTTGTGTGAGGCCCTCCATTGGTTAAACACATGGTCCTGGCATGAAAATTTAAAAAATGTTTTTTCATTAAAGCTTTTTAATTTTCAAAAGATATGCATGGATAGTTTTTCAACATTAACTCTTTCAAAATCCTTTGTTCCAATTTTCCCCCTCTTCTTCTAATTCCCTCCCCCTGATAGCAAGAAATCCAATATATGTTAAACATGGTAAAAATAAATGTTAAGTCCAATATATGCATATATTTTTATACAATTATCTTGCTGCACAAGAAAAATCAAATCAAAAAGGGAAAAAATGAGAAAGGAAATAAAATGCAAGCAAACAACAATAAAAAGAGTGAAAATGCTATGTTGTGATCACACTCAGTTCCCACAGTCCTCTCTCTGGGTGTAGATGGATCTCTTCATCACAAGGTCATTGGAACTGGTCTGAATTGTCTTATTGTAGAGAAGCTGGTATGAAAGTTTTAAGAAAAAAGGAAAGGATTAAGTGAGGTGAAAAGGGTTGGGAAATTGTTAAGAAGGGAAAAAAACAGTTGATTAGAAACATAGAGTCAGCCAAATACAAGAGAATCTAAGACAAAATAATCTGAGGAGGTGGTTTTGGGGCTTGATAAAATTCATTTTAATGAAAGGGCTTGTGAGGCAGGATTGTACATCTTCAGAGGCTCCTCATTCTCATCTCTACTGTGCTTAAAGCAGATAACATGTAGTATTAGTTAGAATTTAGGAAAGAGATCATTTGGGCAACTAGATGGCTCAGTGGATAGTGCTGCACCTGGAGTCAGGAGGACTTCAATTTAAAACTGACCTCAGATGTTTTCTAACTGTGTGACCCTGTCTAGGCAAGTCACTTAACTCTGATTGCATCTATTTCCTCATCTATAAGATGAGCTAGAGAAGTAAATGACAAATCACTCTAGTATCTCTACTAAGGAGTCACAAAGAGTTGGACATAGATGAAAAATAGTTCAACAACAAAAAATCATTAGACTAGAGGTTCTTTTTAACCTTTTTTGAGTAACAGATCCTTTAAGCAATCTAGAAAAGCCTATGATCTTTTCACAGAATGATTTTAGAAGCATGAAATAAAATATGTAGAATTACAAACCAACTGTATTGAAATACAGTTATCATTTGAAAAAAAATAAAGCCCCTCAAGTTCATGGATTTCAGATTGAAAATCTCTGATTTAGACCATCTCCTTCCTTTATAAAGACAATGAAAGCTGAAATCCTGAATCCAGGTTTATTGTCAGTTTTCTCTTTTTTTTCCATTACACGATTGCTGATTCACACTTGGGGCTATGCCTGTGTAACACCTGGTATGATGTTTTATAACATTTCCTATAAAATCACACTCAGATCCTTGGCATCACCCCAAACCTTTCAGAGGCTTGACTCTTAACTCTCAGAATTCTTTAAATGTTCATTTATTCATTAAACAGCTGTGGTGTGCAGTGCTCAGAACTAGTTTTTAGAGTAGATGCAAAATTTTGGTAAAACAATATCTTTAATCTTTTGCAGCTTATAGTCCAGCAGTAGCATAGGATGCATACACAAGCTTTTAGAATACACACTGTTAAATATTAAGAACATTGTTGCTCAGTCATTTCAGTCATATTTGACTCTTCATGACTAATTCTGATTAACAACTCATGAAAGAATGAATATTACAATGGAGATTATTATTATGTCTTTTTCCTTTTGATTTGATTTCTTGGCAAAGATAGTAAAGTGGTTTATTAGGTTCTTCTCCAGCTCATTTTACAGAGGAAGAAATGGAGGCAAATAGGGTTGTGACTTTACTAGGATCATAAGTTAGTAACTGAGGCAGAATTTGAACTCAGGTCTTCCTGACTCCAGGTCTAGTTCTCTATCCACTATTCAACCTAGCTGCCCTAGAGAACTGAAAAATGCTATAAGTGGTCTGAACTTATTACCAATGAGGTGCTGTAGGGCAGGGCTTTTTAAACTTTTTCTACTACAAAACCCCTTTTTGCCTGTAAAATTTTTATTTGACCTTGGGTATATAGGTATATAAAATGGATATACAAATCAAACATTTACTGATAATAAAATCAAAATTTAGCTACCTTAACTTTCAGTTATACAATCCTTATGGGGTCATGACCCACAGTTTAAGAAACTTTGATGTAGGGGAGCATCGATTTACAGCTGTTAGATGACCTAGTTCTCATTTTATAGATGAAGAAACTGAAGTTTAGAGACAAAAAATGACCCATAGTCACAATCAATATCTGTAGTCAAACAGATAGTAAGTATTAGAGCCTGGATTCAAACTTGGCTCCCAAATTCCCAATTCTAAACTTTTTTTTTTTTACTACCTCAAACTTCCCCTCTTAAGGGAACACTTCATGACTAGGCAGTTATATCATTTAAGACTATTGACTCCAGAGATAGATAACAATTGGTTGATAACTTAACTAGGTAAGTCTTAGAGAGTTAAATAAGGCTTGGAGAAGTCAAATGACTTATTTAAGGTCATTCAGCTAAGAAGCAAATGATGCAAGCTTTGAAATCAGGACTTGTAATTTTTAGGTCTAGATCTCTGCTATATTATGCTGTTTCTCAACTGTGACATTCAAATAGTTTGAGAGATACAATTTCTAGGTAATTAGTAATTTTATTAATAATTCTAATATTCTTATAAAAGGAGATCTGTAGCACTCTTGAATGCTACTGACATTCATGGTGGCTGCTCAAGGGTTATATGCCTTTGGAAGAAGGGTGTTCCTAAGGGTGGCAACTAATTCTGATTGATTAAAAACTCATAAAAGAATGAATATTGAAATGGAGAATATTATTGTGTTTTTCTTCTGATCTGACTTTTCTTGTGCAGCATGATGAATATAGAAATATGAGAAGAATTGCACATGTTTAACCTATAGTGGATTGTTTGTTGTCTTGGGAAGGGGTAGAGGGAAGAAGAGGAAGAAAAATTTGGAACATAAAGTTTTGCAAACATGAATGCTGAAAACTATCTTTCCATGTATTTCGAAAAATAAAATACTATTACAAGAAAAAAAAAAAGAAAGAAAGAAAATAGAGTTTGGCTCTGCTTTATCTCCAGTGGCCTACTTGGAGGTGTGTCCCACAATACATATCAGGAATCAGCACAGAGAAGAGCATAAGAACTCAAAAAGCCAGGTGCAGTCATCTCGTACTTATAATGTACCAATGGCATCAACTTCTTTGTGATCAGCTGAGTGGATTATTTTTCCCTGAAGAGAATGAAAAATGACAGTGCAAGACCACTTCCTTCCCACATGCAGTTCAGCTTTTGCTTCTTAACTGGCCTTCTTTGCTTGTAGGGGAAATTTACTTAGAATCACCTCCTTGCCATGAACCTAGCAGCCCCCATCCCTATAGGGAAAGACATTTCCTGAGTAATTATGGTTAGAGGAGAAAAGCCAAGAGAATTTAATATTTTTAGACAGATTCCCTTTCTCTTGTAAAAAGTGTTGAGTTTTTTCTTTCCACCTGTGACTGTACTATCAGGCACATTGGACCTATTTAGTCCCAGGATGATCATAAAAAAAAGAGATCAGACATCTTACAGATTCATAATAATAACATTATTAATAGCTCACATTTATAAAATGCTAGAAGAAATCTCAGAGACTCCCTAATCCAATCCCTTATTTTATGGTTGAGGTAACTGATCCACAGGAATGTTAAATGACTTATTCAAGGTCCTACAAGAAGTAATTGTGTTTTGAAGTTCTCAGACTTTTGAGACCAAATGTCATTCTGCTATAGATTGTGGTATATTATCATCAATGATTTATGTAAAGGAAGTGACATGGAAGTCATAGAAATTTGGCAAGAAGGGATCTGAGAGACCATCTACTCTAAGCGCTTTATTTTATAAGCAAAGTCCTAGAGAGGTGATTTGCTCACTGTCCCACAGGTAATAAATGGCAGAACCAGGATTTAAATGCAAATCTTCTGAGTTCAAATCCATAACTTTTCCATCATATCATTGATAACATGTATGAGTAAAAAGGGAGGTAGTTGGGTAATGCTTTGAGAATAAGTCATGACAATTGGACAATTCATTATATGTACTTATACCTGTTTTGATAGAATTTGAATTTGAATGGAATGACAGGAGGGTCTCTTTAGATTGTCAGGTAATTTCTCTGTGGAGGATTTATAGAAGGGCATAAATAAGAATTGCACAGGATAAGAAGATGGGATCAAAGTTTCCATACACATTTGTGAAGAAACTATCCATACTCATGAAATTGTATATTTGATGAATTATTGAAATGTAGCTGAGTTAATCATCATTTCTTATTTGGGGACAAAAGACCTATTTACACATGTGATAACTGACTAGGATTAAGAGTTCATGATGTTGGAAGAGTTTTCTCTTGTAAAACTAGTTGGCCCACATAATAGCTCTAAGGTTACTTCCAAATATTCTGTGTTTATCTTGCTTGTACTGATTTATAAATTATCCTCTTTATTTAAAATGAAAGTTTCTTGAATGTAGGGGCTGTTTCTGTCTTTCTTTAGATCGTTAGCACTTAGCACAATGCCTAATACACAGGAGGTGTATAATAAATGCTTGTTGAATGAATACTTTATCACAAGGTCTTCCCCCTTCCAACTCAATGCTTGTTCAAAGCATTATTCACCTTACTTTAAAACATTTTTTATGACTAAAATTATTCCAGTAATGCAATTGTCTGCTTAGCATTGAACTTTACATCAGTTTTTTTTTTTCCCTCTATTTTTCTGAACAGAGGTGTTGATCTTTCTTAGAACTTTTAAATGCTCTTAAGGGCTGCTCCTTTTGAAATGATCACTAGTACTTTCCTTCTTTTCAAATTTTAGAATTAACTTTAGAATTTATTTGGTATTTCAATTTTCATTTAGCTTGATATTGGCATCAAATACTGCGGATTTTAATATTTTCTCTCTCTGTCTCACACCCTTCCTTTTTCTCTCTCCTTCTGCCTCTCTCTCTCTCTCTCTTTGTTCTTCATTCTTTCTTCCTCTTGATCTTTTTTATTCCTTCTCTCTCTCTCTCCCTCCTCTCTCTCTCTCTCTCTCTCTCTCTCTCTCTCTCTCTCTCTCTCTCTCCCCTCTCTCCTCTCTCTTCTCTCTCTTCCTTCTCTCTCTCTCTCTCTCTCTCTCTCTCTCTCTGATTGTCTGTTTGTCTTTCTTTGGCAGTTGTGAATTCTAATGATAAATTAAAGGGTGGATTTCATTTTGATATGTTTTAAGAAAGTTTAACTTTTATGATGAAAATCTTTCTGGTTTACTCATCTTAAATAATTTATCACAAACTATGATTTAGATTTGGAAGCTGACTTTAAATGTGTTAAACTCTTTTCCTTCTCTTGTGAAATCCAGATACCTCACAAAGGAGAAGAATATGACTCATATCCCCTTGAGGAAATGATTTTGGTTCCTCTAACTTACCTTAAGATGTTTTCCAAGGTCATATCCTGAACAGTGACCTCTGGGAATGGAACTGTCATAAACCATAATACTAGGCTTAGCACATTGGATCCATCACTCCATTATGTCATTGTTAAAGGCACTTCCGACAATGGAAAGAGGGATAAGGTTGGGGAATGAGGACCATGAGAGTTTCCTGTTTTGAGGATAGTAAGGATATTTGGAATATGTATAGACAACAGGTGTCAGAACATCTGCTGATATCCAATATGGCTTTCTTGAATAGTACTTTGCAAGCTTAATTAAGTCAAGGAATGTTGTCTTCGACTGACTTCACTTTATTGTTGTAATTGGAAAATGAGCCAGAGCAGAGAGATATTCCATTATTTTTGGTACAATTCTGTAATGCTTCTGCTCAAAAACATCTTCTCTTGAGATGTCCTGACAGAACTAAGAATTTACAAAGCATACGAATAATAAATGGATTTTTGTGGGGGTGAGTTATCAATTTATACATTTTATAGTGAAAAGCAGCCTGATGTGAAATGGATAGAGTGCTAGTCTTTGAGTCATGAAAACATGGATTCTTGTGCTAGATCTAGATATGTGATCCTGGGTAAATACTTTAATGTCTACGTGCTCCCAGGCAGCTAAGACTGACAAAAAAGTTGTGGATTTGCTTCAGTGAATTGAGTTTCCTAATTGTGGAGCTCCTTATACTATGAAATTGTAGCTCTTTTCTCCCTTCCCTCTCCCTTTCCTTGTCTTCTTCCAGTAGAGTGATAATGGAAATCAAATGTATCTTTGCAAGTATTTTAAAAAGTTAGGTCTGAATTATATAAACTGATGCAAAATTAAATAAGGTCAAACAGAAAAACTATTAATACACATATATATGTGTTTATATATGTGTGTGCATATTATATATATATATAATTATTACTATACAATATGAACAGAAAGGGCAATAACAATGGAAACTGAAAACTAAAACTATAATGACAAAGCTTGGCATCAAAGGAGAGATATGAGAAGAGACTTCTTTGTGGGACACTGTATATAATATCAACCTTTTTCATGTGTTGACTGATTTTGCTAAACTAGTTTTTTCTTCCTTGGTACTTTTTCTTATCAGAGAGGATTTTTTGGGGTGGTGGTGGTGATGATGGTGAAATAGGGATGGAGAGGAAGGCATATTGGAAAATGTTAGTGATGATAAAAACAAAAGATACCAAGAAAAATGTATCTTTTACAAAAAGAATAAGTCTGATGATTGAGACTCTTTGTTTTACAAGTGATAGAAAAATGGCTCTTTTTGGCACAGGTAAAAGATCCTACAAACAGTACATTTCCCCCCCTAAAAAGTGAAGATATATATATGAAGCTTCAGATAAATTTGTAAAAAAAAAAAAAATGGAACACACAAAGACCTGACAGGTAACAAAAATGAACTGTATTCAAGTGAAAATCTTTGGTTTTATTCTAACATTTAATGAATGACTATATAGTACAGTGGTTAGAGTGTCAGGCTTGGGGTCTGGAAGGCTTCTCTTCTTGAATTTAAATCTGTCTTCAGATACTTACTAATTATGTGACCCTGGGCAAATCACCATTTACCACAGTTTACTCATTTGGAAAATGAGTTGGAAAAGACCAAGCACTTCAGTATCTTTTCTAAGAAAACCCTAAATGGGATGTCACAAAGAATTGAATACAATTGAACAACAACATATTCAAAATTTACAAATCTTTTTTGCATTTTACAACATGGATCTAGATATGCTTTTATGAGCTACAACTCAGATTAAATCAGAAAGTTGTCTATGGTGTCTCTTGTTTTCTCCTTTCTCATTCTCTTCTAACTGGACAATCTGTTTTCTGACCTTGTGAATCAATTGAAACTGCTTTCTCTTTCTAAGTTACCAATGATCTCTTAATCGTCAATCTAAGGGGCAGCTAGGTGGTGTAGTAGATAAAGCACCATCCCTGAAGTTAGGAGGACTTGAGTTCAAATCTGACCTCAGATACTTAACACCTCCTAGCTGTGTGGCCCTGGGAAAGTCACTTAATCCCACTTGCCTCAGCAAAAAAAAAAAAAAAAAAAAAAAATTGTCAATCTAATATCATTTTTTAATCATCATCCTTCTTGACCTCTGCAACATTTGACACTATTGATTACCTCCTTTGCTGTCTGGGTTTTTGTGACACTGTTTTCTGTTGGTTGTCTTCTATCCAGTCTTACTTCTTCTCAGTCTCCTTTTCAAGTTTTTTATGTATGGCATGCCCACTATCCAAGGATGTCACCTAAGGCTTTGTCTTAATCCCTCTTCTCTTTTCCCTCTATAAAATTTTCCTTGGTCATCTAATCAGCTGCCACAGGTTCAGTTATAACCTCTTTGAAGATGATTTTCAGATTTAGATATCTAGCCCTAGTTACTCTCCTGAGGATAGTCTTATAGAGAGATGTTGAACATATGGCCCATAGGCCACATGAGATCCACAACACTTCTGAGTGTGGCCTGAATCAGATCAAAATGTAGTTCCTATCTGATTTTAATTCATTGATGTGTGTGTATATATGTATATATATATATTTTTTTTTTATATATATATATATATATATATATATTCTGTATATTTTTTGGTGAGGAGGGAAGAAAACAAGAAACTTGCATCATAATTTAATTATATATTTGAAAGGAAAGTGCATAGTAGATTTGTAATTTCATATATAGTAATCATTTTATTTTACTATGTTATAGAAATGTTTGTTTTATTCCATAAGTTAAAAACCATCTATATCTACATATCTCTAAGTTTATCTATCTATTCATGTGTAGTTTTCTAAGTCAGCATCACTAAACCATAGTTTAGTGACTTTATTTGAATGTGATACTACTGGTCTCGTATCACCAATTTTCTTTTGGATCTCTTAAACTGGATGTCTTAGAGCCATCTCAAACTCAAAATATCCAAATATCCAAAACATTATCTTTCCTCTGAAACCTTCCCTTCTTCTGAACTTTTCTATTACTCAGATCCCCAACCTCAGTGTCAAACTGCTCCTTTCTCAGCCTATACATCTTGTGAGAGCTGGTAATTTCTATTTCCACTATACCCTTCTTATATCTCCCCTCTTTACTTCATGTCAAGACTATTGCAACAGTCTGTGGATAGCTCTCCTGGCCTCAAATCTCTTCTTCCTAAAATCTGTCCTCTGTTCAGCTACCAAAGTGACTTTCTTAAAGTGCAGATCTGTGTCCTTAATGACTATGCCTTCTCAGCACCTTCAGGATAAAATTTAAATTCTTCTAGTTGGCATTCAAAACTCCTCATAACCTTACCTCTTCTTTTTTACCTTTTCTGTTTTATACTTTAATTTCTTACATTTACTTTATACTCCAGCACCACTGACTTAATTAATGTAAGTTACAAGCTATATCACACATTCCCTTACTCTTCCTTTGCACTGGTTGGCTATCCATTATGCTTGAATATTCCTTCTCTTCCTCTAACACTTAGTTTTTCCTGATTCCTTAAAAAAAAAAAAAAAAAAAAAAAAAAAAAAAAAAAAGCTCAAAATTCACCACCTGCAGAGAGTCCTGGTTCTGGCAGTTACTTATGCCTTTATCCCCTCAGATTATTTTCTATCTATATTGATCTTAAATAATAGCTAATTATTTACATATGCTTCCCTCTTTAGACTGTGAAGTTCTGGAGGGCAGTGGACATGTTTTTTCCTTTTTTTGTAACCCCCGTACTTTGCATATACTAAGTTCTTGGCTGTAAGACTGATTTGTTTATTAACACATTTTTCTTTAAAAGAGATAAAAAAATATAGCTATCTAGAGGATATCTGTTTCTTGAATTGGTGATTAGATAAGCGAAGTTTGAATTCTATTTTATATTCATTGCTTCAAGTAGTTCCAGCATTACATAGAAATCCTCAGACTGGGCTTTGACCTTATGGGTAGATCTTGTTAGTTACATTAATTAGAATTTACTTTCTGCTTCAAGCAAAACAATGGATAAATTTACAGGTAATATTACATAGAAAGATAGACTTTTTTTTGTTAGTCTGTACTTTTGCAAGTAAGGGTCAACTATAGCCCACCCTCTTCCTTTTCCCTAACCACAAATTTTTGTTGTTGTTCATTCAATCAGCTGTGTCTGACTCTTTCTGACCCCATTTGGGCTTTTATTGGTAAAGATACTGGAATAATTTTATATTTTCTTCTCTGGCTCATTTTTACAGATAATGAAAGTGAGACAAATAGGGTTAAATGACTTGCCCAGGATCACACAGCAAGTAAGAGTCTGAGGCCAGATTTGAACTCAGCAAGATGAGTCTTCCTGACTCTATGCCTGGACTGGCACTCCACGAATTGTACCACCTAGCTGCCCCTGCAGTACTTACTTCACAATTAATGTGAGTAAAGTACTTTGAAAATTGTAAAACAACATAAACATTTATCACATCAAACTGGCTTTCCAGTTATAATAAAGTTATTTTATGTAGACAGAAAAGAACAAACACCATGTATTGCATATTTAATAATTGGATTATTTACTGAGTCATTGAAAAAGAAGAAAAATAATCAGTAAATTGACTATAAAACAAAAATAATATAGATTCTACTTGAGTTATCAAGAGTCATAGATTTGCCCTCCAACTTTATCATGACCCATAATATCTACTTGTCCCCATTTTTATGGGAAGAAACTAAGGTAGAATTCTTGACTAGCATATTCTTAGCACAGATAGAAGTTTGACTCATTTAGCATTTGGTTTCTGTCTCATCTTTCCCCAATGTGCCTTTTGTAGCATTTTTTACTCAGACTTTCCTTCCAAATTTGGACAAATGCAAATTGTGTGTCACATCGGACATCTAAACCCAACCTCCTTAGCACTAGTTCCATGTTTATGCTCCCTATAAAAGACCTCACTTTGGGGAAAATATATAGAGTGAAATGGTCTCTGACAGCTGTGAATTGTTGAAAAAAAAAGAGTTCTATTGTTCAACGACCTACCTTTCATATAGGCTAAATACTGAAGTCTGAAGTATGGCAAATGTTAATTGGCTATAAACTTAACAAGGGTTGGTTTTCCCTGTTACCTTCCCGTTTGTTTTTTCCCTCATTGGTCTCTTTTTCTCCCCCCTCCCTACCCCCATCTGTTACAAACTTGATAGCATCCCCTATTACAGCATTTCCATTTTTTCTTATTGGCTTTGTGAACTCTTTCCCCCTAGTAATTCTGGAAAGGTTCTTTTTCAAAAAAAACTTTTTTGTCCTTTTTTTTTCTTTTAGAATAAGTATTGTGTAACTGAGGCTTAAATGGAAGAAGTTCAAGAGCTCTGAAATCTCTGGAATGGATGAGATGAGAGACAATTGTGCTAAGACACATCTTTATAAGCTTTAAACTCTTTTTTTTTTTTTTTTTTAGTTTATCTTTTCAAAGGTTAGAAAGGCCAAGATTTAATACTTTTATCCTTCAACATTTTTATCAAATCCTGGTCTCAATGTCTGAATGTGATATGGAGGTGGGCCATGATTCCTCAAATGCTATGTTAATAGAATGTGAGTGCTTGACTGATTCTGCCAAGATGGGTAGGTTTCAATGTAGGCTTGGCAAATGACCTGCATTTTGTCAAATGTAAATAGTCTTGTTAGTAGTAGCAATATAACAGACTATTTTGAATATATGTACATTAATATAACTATAAGATGTATATGTCTATAGCAGAGAATCTGATAAAAACCAATATATTTGTACAGTATTCTATTCTACTCAATACTGTACAAACACCCCTGAATTAGGATTTTTCATTCTGGGGTGTGTTATTTCCATCATAGCTAATCAAAATGGTCAGAGACTCCTGAACTTTATAAGAGGTTTCATTGTATATGAAAGCTCTCCTGCAATATAAGATAATGAGAAACTTGTGAAACTCATGCAGATGCAGGCTCTATATGCATTGTATTGTTATAGTAAATTGTACTACAAACTAGCATTTATCTATGCTTGTCTCTGTCTCTCTTTCTCTGTTAGTGTTGGTATTGGTGATTATGGTGGGACTTTTTCTGGTGCACAGAGGTCAAATCAATTTCTGCACTGCCATGATGGAATATGCTTTGCACTTTGACAATTGAGCTGCACAGAACAAACTTGGGTGGGGTGGCAATGGGAGAAAGAAGATTAAGGGGAGAAGAAAGGCAGTCATTTCTTATCGTGGAAAGAATGGGTAAGGGCTAGCTATCTTTTTCATTCATCTTCTGCACAACTACCAAATTGATATTACTGAAATACATATTTGATTACATTATTCTTTTACTCAATAAACTCTAATGATTTCCTATTGTCGAATCAAATAAGATTTAGTATTTATCTCTGTTTAAAATTTATTTTTTCTATAAGTTTTGTCAAGTATCTCATTATTACTATGGTAGCACATATATAATTTATAAATAAATAAACATATAAATGCAGCAGGGGTGTAGGGCTAACACTTTTCCATAGTCTAGATATGGGAATCCCCCTCTCTCCATCTCCTAAAAGATCATTTTCTCTAATCATTCTTATACAAGGCTCTAAAGCAATCAAGAAATGTATTTTAGTATTGCCTTATTAATTAATGAAATTGTAACATTTCACTAGTTAATATAGTAAAAGCTCCTATACCAATTATTAAATATAACTTCTTTAATAAACTAGAAAAGCTTATTCATCTTTCTGTATATACAGAGTGTATATATGTTTATATCTATATCTGTCTTTCTATCTATCTATCTATTTATAATGTATCTATCTTCTTTCTATCTATCTGAACACCCCTAATTATCTAGGCTTAGAAAAACCCCAACAAAGTTACCAGGCTATACTATTTATTAACAGTGTGTTGATTAATAAAAGACACAATCTTACACAGTGTATCAGGTATGAGAAACATCTCAACCAATCACTTTGTAGATGCTGTTTTAAAGCCAAAACTATCTGAGTTGGTGGAGATGAAAGAAGGCATTGCAATATTTAACAAAAGAGGTTTACTTTGTTCTAAGAAAGTAAGAATACATAAAAAAGATACAGTGGTACTGAAGGAAAGGTTTTTTTTAAAGGCTTGGTGGGGGAATGAGAAAGAGATCAATAAAGGACTAGTATTTGGGGCAAGTAATAATAATTGACAATAAGAAAAGGCAGAGCTGCTCAATTCTCACATTGCTTTTGTTTTCTCTTTCAAGAATAATGATTAAATAAAAATAGTGACTGTCAGGTGACTTTAACATAGTACTCTCCTAGTTTAGGTTTGATTTTGGAATGAAATGAAACACTTGCAAGTCACTAAACAATTAATAACAGGAATTTTACTTTGTTAAGTAATGCTGCAGGGATATAATAGCATTTAGATTCTCTGGATATGTCCTCCCAGTCTCCTTCCCATTTTAGGAAAATGTGTTTTAGATATGGTAGAAATATGTATAGTCATGTTAAACAAATCCATACATTTAGCATGTCAAAAAAAAATAGAAGGAAAGGAGAAAAGAAAATATGCTTAAATCTGTACTTTAAGTCCATCAGCTCTCTATCTGGAAGTGAATAGAATAACTCATCAAGAGATTCTTAGATTTGTGATTAAATTGTTGGGTTGATCAGAATTCCCAAAGTCTTTCAAAGTTGTTTATCTCCAGAAAGTTATTGTTATTATATATAAAAAAAATTTCCTGGTTTGACTTATTTTATTTTGCATCAATTCCTGCAAATTTCTGAAGCCATCCTTGTCATTTCTTAGAGCACCTTAATATTCCATCACATTCATATACCTTAACTTGTTCACTCACTCCCCAATAAGTGAGCAGCCCCTCACTTTCCAAGTTCTTGGCCATACAAAAGATTTTTTTGCTATAAGGTTTTTTTTCTTGTGATTATGAGACCTTTTCCTCTTGTTTGAGCTCTTTAGGATTTAAACTGAGTAGCAGTATTAATAGGTCAAAGGGAATATTCAGTTTAATAGTTTTTTGCATATAATTCCAAATTGCTTTCCAAAATCAGTCTGGAAACAATGCATTAGTGAAATAGTGAAATTCTATGTAAGAGCCAATCTGACAGTTGCTAATAGAACTGAGATGCAGGGACAACCCTTTAAATTACCATTATAGAGACCAGAATTATTGAGACCAATAGTGTATTAGTATATCTGTTTTCCCATAACCTCTCCAGCATTTGTAATTTTATTTTATTTTTTGTTAATTTAGTCAAGTTGACAGATATGAGATAGTATCTCAGAGTTGTTTTAATTTATGTTTTTCTAATTACTAATGATTTAGAGTATTTTCTTCTTTATTTAATAGTATTTCATTTTTCCAATTACATGCAAAGATGATTTTTAACATTCACTTTTATACGATTTTGAATTTCAATTTTTTTCTTCCTCCTTTCCTTTTTTCCTCACTCCCTAAGACAGCAAGCATTCTGATATGTTATATACATACAATCATTTAAAATATTTTTCCATATTAATCATGTTGTAAAATAAAAATCAAAACAAAAGGGGAAAACTATGAGAAAGAAGAAAACCATCAAAAGTAAAAATAGTATGTTTTAAACCATATTTTTCACAGTTCTTTTTGTGGATGTGGATAGCTTTTTTCATTCCAAATGTATTGGAACTATCTTGGACTACATTATTTCTGAGAAGAGCTAAGTCTATCATAGTTGAACATAATACAATCTTATTGTTATTGTGGACAGTGTTCTCCTGGTTCTACTCTCTTCACTCAACATCAGTTCATGTAATCTTTCCAGGCTTTTCTGAAATCAGTTTGTAAAGATTTTTTTTCATATGCATTGAAAACTTAGAATTCATCCAAAAAAAAGTTTTTTTATATCTTTTGACAAGTCACATATTGAGGAATTCCTCTTATTCTTATAAATTTGACTCAGAGACTTACACGAACTGATGCTGAGTGAAATGAGTAGGACCAGGAGATCATTATATATTTCAACAACAATACTATATGATGACCAGTTCTGATGGACCTGGCCATCTTCAGCAACGAGATCAACCAAATCATTTCCAATGGAGCAGTAATGAACTGAACCAGCTAAGCCCAGAGAAAGAACTCTGGGAGATGACTAAAAACCATTACATTGAATTCCCAATCCCTATATTTATGCCCACCTGCATTTTTTATTTCCTTCACAAGCTAATTGTACAATTTTCAGTCTGATTCTTTTTATACAGCAAAATAATGTTTTGGTCATGTATACTTATTGTGTATCTAATTTATATTTTAATGTATTTAACATCTACTGGCCATCCTGCTGTCTAGGGGAGGGGGTGGGGGGTAAGAGGTGAAAAATTGGGACAAGAGGTTTGGCAATTGTTAACGCTGTAAAGTTACCCATGCATATAACCTGTAAATAAAAGGCTATTAAATAAATTTAAAAAAATTAAAAAAAATAAAAAATAAATTTGACTCAGTTCCCTATATATACATATACATATATATATGTATATATATACACACACATACACACACACACACTATATATATATATATATATATATATATATATATATATATATATATATATATGGAATAAGATATTATCAGAGAAATTATCTGCAAAATTTTACCCCCATTTCTCTGATTTTATTCTCATTTTAGTCACATTGATTTTGTTTGAGTAAAAACTTTTAATTTCATGTAATCAAAAAGTTTAATTTTACCTATTGTGAACCTCTTGGTCTCTTATTTGTTCATGAAGTCTTCCCTTATCCATTGTTCTGACAGATACAACACAGGCTTTTCTGGTCCCTATTGCCTAAAGGCTAAATAAATCTGATTTTACTCTTCTCTCAGTTCTCTACATAGGAGGGAGGTTTAACTCTTTCTCAATAGTTCTAGTCTCCATCAATGGATTTATAAAGGGTTGTCCTTGCATCTCGGTTCTATTAGCAACTGTCAGATTGGCTTTTACATAGAAATATTTAATCAATGATTTAATTACAAATATATAAACTTTCATTCCCTAACATGCAATAAGCATAAATACCTTCTCTCTTGCACCTCAGTCTCTGGAGTGGACTGAAGTTTGTAACTTAATTCATTTCCTACAGAGCATATTCCCAGTTCCAAGTCTTCACCTCACTCTCAGGCTCAAGTATGTATTTTTTTTTTTTGGTTTTTTTTTTGCCTTTTTAGGATTTCCATGCTTGGCTGATTGATTGTACCATCCTGATTTAAAGGTCAGCTCCCAGTTCCCATAGATCACTTCTGGCACCTGAAACTGAGGGGAAAAAAAAAAAAAACCAATATAAACAGAAACATACATCCCCAGCTCTATTTCCTGTGGCTAGAATAAAAGAGAAAGACAGGGGAAGTATAATTTTCCCCCTCTAACCAGTTCAGTTCAAGGAATCTTTACTATGAGTAAACTGTTATCTTCACTCTTTAGATGTAGCAGATAACAATTGAAGATAGCCAATCAAAGAGGCAACTCTCATCTACATAGGAAATGTGGAGGGCTCCATGTTAAACAAATTGGTCATTCTAAAAAGACCACTCAGGGGTGTGTCCATGTTAGGAGAACTGAGCATGCCTAAAAAAGTCTGGGTCATACAGGTAATTTTTTCCATGTTTCTCTAATTTGCTTATGATTTCACCTTTATATCTAAATTATTTACATTGACATTTAGTTTATTAACTCCTGCTTTCTTTGTGGCAAATTCTACATACTGGAATTGGGAAATGAAACAATGGATTACATCAGAGTGTCTGTTGATATAGACAGGTACCTTGAGGGGAAGTTGAGGAAAGAGGCAACTTTTTTGGGGGACTTTCTTTAGCTTGAATTTTCTGCTCTGGGTTGCCTGAAAAACTTATGATATGTTCGATATCTCCTTTCTCTACTCTCTTCTCAATTCTTCCTTTTTTTCCCCTTTAGGAATGTGCTAGATATGCCATGTTTCCCTCTAGCCTCTCAAGTTTAGATCTTCAGAGTCTTCAGGATAAGATAGTTTCTTCCTTTTCTAAAAATTCCTTAGGACATGACCAAGTCTGTCATCAGATGACTTTGATTAATTCAAGGAAGTGTTCAGTCCTATTCACTCTTGATTTTGACTGATTGGTTCAATAATAAAAACCTCCAATGACTCTTAGTTAAAAATGGATCAGTATACAATGGCATTCCACCCTTATAATACTGGGTTTATCTGGGTTAGATATTGTGGCCATTCCTCAACCTTATATAAGTCATGGGAAAATGAATTTTGCTGTCTCAAAAACTCTCAAAAGTGCATGGCATCTTATTTTCATCCCTCTTTTGGAAGCTAAAATAGAAGGCTGACAAGAGACAGGATGTTGGGTAGTTTGGTTGAAGGGGTGGGTTTGGGAAGGCTGATAGTAAGTATATTTACCCATAGGGCAACAGTAGAGGCCAGAAATGTTCAGATTGGTTGGGAGTTTCTCCTCTTTTCTCCTACCTCAAAAAATGGATTAGATTTGTGAGAGTTTCTTTCTCAAAACTAATAACAATAATAGTTAACATTAATATAGTGCTTTAAGGTGTGCAAACCAAATATATGTGCATACACACATGTGTATATATATATATGTGTGTGTGTACACACACATATATTCATTCATTCAATCATAACAATACTTTGAAGTAGAATATCAATATTTCTAATTTATAGATGAAGAAACTGAGGTAGAATGGTGATATAACTTGTCAAAGACACAATTAGTAAATATCTAAGTTAGGATTTGAAATGAGGTTTTCTTGACTCGAAGGTTTATTGCATTATTCACTATCTATCTAGCTGCTTACTATATAACATAGAGAGGAGAAACTTGACTCCTGCTGAAAATCTGACTTAGTGATGAGTGGGGGTTCCTCACTCATAAACTTTCTTTATGGCTATAAGACATAAAGAGAATACTGAACAGGTAAAGTGAATTCCAAATGCTGAGAGAACAGGTTTTAAAAGGTGTGGCAACAAGTGTTGACATTGATAGGGGAGGAGCTAATCAACCATCAGTGTGACAAGGTGACCATATTAGTAGGCAGAGTCAAGGATTTCACAGGGTAGTTAGGTCTTAGGGCAGGTACAAAGATTCACAAGGCAGGAAAGGTTTGAATTTGATTGATGGGGGTGGGGGTGGTGAGGTTAGCTTAGAATTTTGGTAAGTAGTATAGCTCTTTACTTACCTCAATGAAGATCCTCTTGAAGATTTCTGATTTTTAGCAGATAGACTTCAACTGAAAGACTGAAAATAATGTTTTCTAAGTCTTTTTGTTGTCTTTTTGTTATCCTTCAACACTCAATCTAACTGAGGCCTCAGGTAAAACAAAAATCCATTTGATTCAATGAATGCAGGGTACCTTACATTCTTGTTAAAAGCAAGCAAATCATAGTATCAGTCACAATCGTTACCACTCTAATGTTACTTCACTCAAATCACGGTTGATTAAAAACAGCCCCGTTAATAAACCACAGGCTTTATTTCTCTTCAAATGCCTATAACCGCTTTCCACAATGTCTATTAAAAACCTAAAACCAAAGAAAAACATTGATTCTGTCTCCACGTACCACTCACTCCCAAGAGAGGAAGAAAGTGAGAGAGAGAGAAATGGTTCTTATTTCCCACCTTTTCCTCATTTATTGGAGTTGAGTAGTTTTAATAACTTAAAGGATGAATAAATAAAAAACAGACAAGCATTATCTGTGGTTTTCTCCATTAGATCAGCTGAAAACAGTCCTCCTCTGCCTGGAAATGTATGCATTTGCCAACAATTCTCTATGTCTGACTCATATCCTTATTACCTCTTCCCTTTCTTTCCCCTTAAGGGACTGATTTTCCCCCTCATCTAAGGCAAAAAGAATTTCTTTGGATTAAGAAGACTGATGAATGCATTTTTAATATTGAAGCTCAGGTTCCTAGGCTCCAGAAAACAGACTTTACTCATTGCTTTCTTTGTCTGTCTCGCCTCCCTGCCTTAGTTTATTCCCTCACTTTGCTCTTCTGAAATGTATGGATAATAATCTACTACTGGAACCATGTGCTTTCAGCAACCTTCACACAGTTATTGAAAAGAAAGTGTAGGACGTAAAACCAAAATTTACTAGTTGGTTTTACTGGACTATACATATTTGTTACAAAGAAAGGATTCTACAGGAAGTGGAGATGTCTATGGAAGGACAGTGGGTAGAGATAGGGGCAGCTAAGTGTGAATAGAATGCTGTTCCTGGATTCAGGAAGACCCGAATTCAGTGTTGCGTCAGATGCTCCCTAACTATACAAATCATGTAATCTCTATCTACTTCAGTTTCCTTAACTGTACAATGATATAATAATAGCACCTCTTTTCCAGCTTTGCTATAAGGGTCAACTGAAGTAAGAATTGTAAAATATTTAGCACAATGTCTGACTGCTATATAAAATTTAGTTATAATTATTATTGATATGCAAAAAGTCATCAATAAAAAATTTAAATATAGAAAGGAAAACAAAAAATTCAGAAGGAGCTTCAAGAAATCTGCTATTACTTTGTTTAATATCTGTATGGGGTAGAAAATCCATTGGTCAATAAGGTTTCAATCCTTTGAGTATGTACAGATCTGTCCTTCCTAGTTGTACAAGTCCATGAAGTGTCGGTGAACTTGATATAAGACATATAACTGAGGAGGTGGTACTGCCTTTTGGTTGACTGAAAAATTAGAAAGTCTTACGGAGATGGAGAGAAGTTGAGCCAGAACAGAATGTAAATATGAAAACTTCGTGCAGCACATCTTTACTTTTCTTTTCTTATGACTATCAAGTATAGAGAGCTGCTATGATCTACTGGGGAAGAAAGGGAAGCTAATACTCTTCTTCTCTCCCTTTGCCATCTCCATTTTTCTCCTGCCCATGTGCAGGCTTGAAAACCTCCATGTGTCTAAGCTCATAATGCTTCTGTTTCTTATTCTGAAGATCACTCAGCAAGATAAGATACTAGACAATGAGGTCCGTTCTTGAACTAAATTGCCAAGCATTCAAACTCTACTGCAGAGAGTGCAAGTCTGTTGGGCTGGCCACATTGTTCTAATGCCAAATGTATGCTTCAGAAAAAGACTATTTTATGGAGAACTAACACAAGGCAAATGCTCACAAGATAATCAGAAAAAAAACGATATAAGAACATTTTTCAAAGGTTTTCTTAAGAATTTTAGAATTGATTGCATGCTGTGGGAGTCACAGGCACAGGCCTGCCAAGTGTGATATGTCTTCATCAGAGAAAGTGCTGTACTCTATGAACAAAGCACATGTGAAGTAGCTCAAAATAAATGCAAGATGGGTAAAGTTAGAGAATCCAAGCCAAATGTTTATATTGATTATTTGTTTGTGACCTGTGGTGGAGCATTTCAAGATCATATTGGTCTGTTCAGCCACAGTTGGAGACATTGCAACTTGACTCTAATATTGTGATGTCATTGTGGTCCTCTTCAAGAAGGAAGGACAAGCGTTTTTTAAAAAATATCTTAAGTGAATGAGTATCCTGACATTAAAGTGTCCACAGTCCCTCTAGATACCAGAACTTTTAGCAGAATCCACTTGACCAGGCACAGAAGTTCTTCTAGATTGAGATGTCAATATCCTTTTTGCCTAGCACCTTGGAGCAATCTTCAGTCAGGAGAAAGAGTGAGAGATCCTTTTATTTGGAATGTTGATGGATAGTTTTGGTGTTACCTCTCAGAAAAAGTAACGTAGAGGAGTTTTATAGAGTTTACTATAGAGCTTAAACTGAGGCAAACGGGGTTATATATATGCAGAGTAAGTAAAAGGAAAGATGTTAATAGTTGAGGACAATAGAAAAGACTTGTAGAAAGTAGAATTTAAGCTTTCTTAAGGGCAGCTAGGTGACAGTGCATAGAGCATTGGAATCAAGAAGACTCATCTTCATGAGTTCAAATCTGATTTCAGATATTAGCTATGTGCCTCTGAGCAAGTCACTTAATCTGCCTTAGTTTCCTCATCTATAAAATGAGTTGGAGACGGAAATGGCAAAACACTTCTATATCTTTTTTTCTCAGGAAAATTTATATTTGACCTTGAAGGCATTAAGGAGCCACTGGAATTTTGTTGAGTTGGAAAGACTTTTGGTTAATTTAGGAAAATTTCCTTTAACAGTTGAGCAAAATATTGTGATTGTGGCAGCAATGTAAATTATGGCCATAATTTCCATTTTAAAAATGAGGAAATGGTCTTAGAAAGTTGGAGGGACTTTCTCAGTGCCACAGAATTAATAAGTGCCAAAGGCTGGATTTGAATTCAGATTTTTCCAAATCCCAAATCCCTTTATTATACTTCACCACTTAATTAGGAAATGTTCTCCTTCAGTCCAATTATTTGTTTTGTGTGAACCAAATCAAATTTTATCCAACTTCTATTTTTGCTCATTGCATCTTTCAATGAGGAAGGTAAAAAAAAGATATCCTTTGCTTGTATTCTGGCTCTCAGATCAAGTTTTTCTTGAGATCTGAATATGTAGTTGTATCACCCCTCCAGATGTGCCTATATCCTGTTAAATTTGATTTGTCCTTATTGCCAAATCAAAAAGCCTTTCTTGGCTTTCCATGTAGAGGAAATAGTGAAAATTCCTGTCCACTACCAAGTGTTCTAAACTTGTGATATTTTCCATACCTCTTTATTTCTAATTTTATCAGTCACCTCAGGGTAATTGTTTTCAGATGATACAACTGATTACATGGCACACATGTAACTACATGGCATACATCCCAAAGGATATCATTCCTATGCCATTTACCATTTCCTTAGGGAATGCTAAAAGTAAACCTCAGTACCCACCACAGATTGACATCCAGTTCAATCAGTCATTGCATTGAACAATGAAGAACTGTCCTGTTAAAAGTTACTCATTTCTAAAAATCAGAATCCTTGAATATATAGTCCTGATTTAGAGGAACTGGCCTGTAAGTATAGGTCAAACCCTCAGAGGCTGTGACATGACCCCAACTAGCATGTGATCATCCAGTAGAGGTCAGAAGAGGAATTGCATCTCTCCCTTTTTATAATAATTGATCATGGGCTTGCCTCCAACCAAGTTTCATTACCAAGTTTTATTATTCTTTTCATTCATTATAGTTTAATACTCTCTTACTTTGCCTTTTCCTACCATTGCTACCATTGACAAAGCATTGTTTGTCAGGACAGTTATAACTTAATTCCAACTCAGATACCTTCAGTTACTGCTGAGGCAAAAAACCTTCCTTTAACACCCCCACATCTTATTCTTCAGATCACCATACGATTGACACAGGCCCCTTAGCAAGTAACTTTTATGCTCCAGGGCAGTCAGTGATGAGTAAGATACTGATTTATAGTTTGCAGGTTTTAGTGGGAAGGAAAGAGTGAACAGGCATGGGTAGCTTGAAATCTGAATTTCATAACTCATTATATTATATTTTCCCTAATATCCATTCCTCCTTAATTTCCTCCAAGGTACCACAATCTTTTTAGTATCTTTGGTTCTTAATTTCCCAAACATCCTTAATTTCCTCCAAGGTATCACAATCTTTTTAGTATCTTTGGTTCTTAATCTCCCTCTTTTACCCTTGATAGTTCATTAAACTAAAACCACTTTCTTCAAAGTTACCACTATTAGGTTAACTGCCAAATCTGAGGGCCTTTTCTTAATCCTTTTTCTATTTGACTTCTTTTATATTTGGCACTATTGATCATTCTTTCTTCCCAGATACTTACCTTTCTGGGTTGTTGAAAAAAAGATATGTGTGTCTCCCATAAACTATCAAATCTGTATACATTAAAAACATGGAAACAAACATTTACTGTTTTTAAAAATCTCCCAGTTTCAGCAGATTTTTAATATATTTGTTAAAAATATTAAAATGAAACACTTTCTAATTAGAGTACAAGAACAAGTGACATCTGGAAAATGGGGATTTTGTTATCTGAATTTCAACAAAAATGTTTGGTACAATTGGTGGATAGGATAGAAAAATAAATATGAATTAATAAGTACAGTTAATAATGCACGTCTCCCATTTGGAGCTTTGAATCTTTGTGAGATATATTTTTCAATTATGACAGTCTTTAAAACTGTAAAAATGAATGGAACTTGTAGTCAGATCTTTAAATTACTATGTCACAAAGTGTTAAATCAACAATTTTCAAAAACAATGAAGTATACTTGGTAACAATATTCTCCCTAGAATATTTAATAATAATTATATTTTAGTGAGAGCAAAAAGGTTACTTACTGTATATTTTTGATCTTGTTTATCATCTTTATTTCCTCCCTTTTAGTGTTTATTTTGGAGTGTTTTATAATATACATAATTGTTAGCATGGTAGTAAACATAATTTATAAATAAGCACATATTCAGATATTGGGGATTTATGAAAATGTTTCATTGATAAGGATGTGGGATTCAGAAAAGTTTGGAGATCATTTCTTTAGATGATTGATTAGTTCTCCTGAAATAGAGTCAATAGTTTGCTATAATGGCATTAATGATATGAGGCCCTTCATGCTCGTAGGTGCAATGAATAACTGACCTCTGATACACAGCAGAACTTTTCCTAAAGCCTGACTCCATAATTTCATCATGGTGTAGATGTGGCCTGGGTTCTTAAATATCACACAGGCTGATGGCAGGCTAGCTCCACCTCAAGCAGACCAAACTATGTTGGAGAAGCCTGTCATTGATATGTGTTCATCTAACAAGGCCATTGTTACCAGAGTTCAACATTTGAAATAGAGATGTTTTTAAATTTTCATTTTTTTTTTTTTTTTTTGGTGTTTTGACCTCAGGGTAGATCCCTACCTGCCAGGGCAAGTGCACCAAGATTGGGTGAAGCAAATAATTTTTAGGACAACTTTTCGAGCTCCTTCCTCGCACCAGAAGATGAACAGTGCTGTGTTTTAAAAAGGCTGTTCTGAGACTCTTGGGGCTGCTGAAATTTATGTTGCTTCCAGTGCTGCTTCAGTAAGAAGATGGCCCTATGGCTTAGGCCATTGTATGGGTGACTACAGCTCCCAGTATATCTGTACCTATTGCTTTATCACTTCCTTATCACCACAGGACTTTGAGATATTGACTTAAGTCCCTACCTTAAGTGACAAGTGATATCTATCTGCTCACAGGTAAATTGGATCAAGATGAGATCACAAGAGAGTTGTGAGAAGTTGTCAGCCTCTTTCTCTTTTTCAGAGACATCAAAGCTCAATGGCAAGATAAGAGTCAACTCGGGATGCAATGAAAACCTTGCCTTCAAGATTTAGCTAAACTCTAAGCATTCCACAGTGCCTGCTTCAGCTGTCTTCATGGCTATTGGAATAAATTGTTTCAAATTGTCCATTCTTCTAGGAGAAGCCTTCACGTGGGTGGGGTAGATCCTCCTCTAACACATTGATGGGTTTGAGACCCTCATCTTGTTTTAGCCCAAAGTTCTGATTTTGGTTCAATTGTTTTCAATTGAAATGTTTGACTTTCTTTGTGATCCTTTTTCAGTGTTTTTTTTTTTTTTTTTTTTTTTTTTTTGTGTGTGTGTGTGTGTGTGTGTGTGTGTGTAAATATACTAGAGTGGTTTGCCATTTCTTTCTCCATTTCATTTTACAGATGAGGAAATTAAGGTAAAGTTAAGTGACTTGATTAGGTTCATGTAGCCTATTAGTATCTAAGACTGGATTTGAACTTATGTTTTCTTAACTACAGGCTGAATTTTCTAGCCACTGCACTACCCCTGATTCATGTAGGCAATGCCAATAGATTGTTTTCTCTGGCTGTTTTTTTTTTTTTTCATTGAATCAGAATATTTCCACTACATACCTGCTAGATCCACTGAGTTATATGTCTCCCTAGATTAAAAAAAAGCATCTTGAGCATTTACCTCAAGCTCAAGTTGAATTGTGATGAATTTAGAAAAGTTCAGTTATAATCATACTCAGGACAGTCTCTTGATGTTGAACTTCTGTCCTTCTGGGTACTGGCCAAACCTCTTCATGGAAATCATGAAATATCCCAAGAAAAGTGTACACTGAAAATATCATATCCTATCATAAGAGACTTAACCCAATTTTGTACAGCCAAGAAGTTCAAAGAGTCTGGATGCATTTCCAAATTTTATCAGAATTTCCAAGCCATTGGAAATTATTCATTGTGTTAACCACTTTTCCACTGCTTAGAAGTTCTTACCCAGGAGATTACAAATATGGAGAATTTGTCTCTTAAAAAGGCTGTAAATAAAATATTCCTTGATGAATAAACACATGAACTTCATTTGCTTCGCTCTGCAAAAGAACTTTCAAATAAGTCAGGCTAAATCTCCCATGGACTATGTTTAACAGGCTGCCTGACTCAATTCTCAGATGAGGAGAACATATGCTTGGCTTCCTCCCTCACTCTCCTCCCCCCTTCTTTTTAATCAAATGCATTACAACATGTGAGCAGCACCATTACTCTGGAGTCCCTGGTTTCTCCAGATGCTTTTGGCAGGCTTGCTGTGCAGTCCATTTACTAAGAAATGGAGCAAAGTTTCTCAAAAAAGGGTGTGTTTCCTAGGTCTCCCTCTTTCTCAATAGTATTCTCAGACTTTTCCCTTAAAGGGACAAGGTACTACAGAATGCCTCAAGGGAAGTATTTCCTCTTTCCCCATTTGGAAGTAAAAATCTTTCCAGAGGGGAATTTAGGGGGGGAAAAAAGGTAATATCTTCCATATTCACAGCCCAGCTTTTTGGTGACCTCACCTATCTAAAATGTGGCTGGGAACCAGGACGTAAATTTAAAAGAGCAGACAAGATGATATTACCTAAGTCCATTTACCTCATCAAATTGAAGTAGTCATCCTATGAGACTATTATATATATATGTATATATACAGTCATAGAAAATAGCATTTAATCTCCATTTGTACAAGCAAAATGAAATGCAGAGCTAAGTAATTGTCTGGAAACTTTAGGTCTGGTTTTTAAGAAGATTTCTCTGAATTGGTTAAATATCTAGATAATTGAAGCTAAATTTTATTTTTCCATGATATTGACATGATCCATATAGCTGACTAACAAAAATTTATTGAGTAGGCAGGTCTTCAGATAATGATTTATATTTGTATAGTTCTTTCTTCACAACAATCCAGTGAGATGTATTACCAGAATCATTTTATAGAAAGAGAAATTGATGCTTAGAAACAAGAGATTTGTTTTCTTTTATGTGTGTGTATATACACAAACAATACAATTTAAGTGTAATTTGCATTATGAACATTTTCTATCACTTTTTAAAAGTGTAGGTAATTAAGCAAATAAATCAAGCCTTCATTTTTAGCATTTTCAGATTCCCAGGGTATAAATGTTCATATTATAACAATAACAATTGTCCCTTGAGGCAGTTGCCATACTACAGTGGATATGACAGACAGTACCAGAGATGAAAGATATCATTATTACCAAAGAGCATACAATCTTGTTTAAGAGACAAGAGACATGTCTTGAAAAAACTAATAATAACCAATAATAAATGATAACTGTCAAAAAAGGAAATTGGTAGAATCTGATCTAAGATTTCATAGTAGGGAGAGATTTCTGTGTTTAGGGATAGTCTTATGTAAAGGGCTGGAATATATTGGACTTTTGAAAGATGGTTATGTAATTGTTTTAATTTTCTATTTCATTTTTCATGTTTAGGCAGAAATTTTAATGACCTGTTTTATAAATCCAGTTTCCCTGATTAGAGTGCAAACATGCTGAGGGCAGAGACTTTTCTATATTCCCCTCCAATAAAAAGTAATGTACTCAAGAAATATCATAGAATTATAGGGTCATAGATTTAGTCCTGAAAGGAATATTTCTGTTACTGAAAGTAAAGTTTATAATTTGCTATTCTTTGTTTCATTATTCTGTATGCTTTCTCCTTGTCATTGGTAATTTCCTCAGTATTTTCTTGTACTTCTTTTGATTCATACCTGTTCTCAAATTATTCTTACACTTTAATTTGTAAATAACTTGTGATAATAGCTTAAATTGTTATCTTTCTTAGGATGATTTGCATTTTTTGCAGGGTTTTGTTCCTTAAGCTAAAGGATGAAAAAAGGCTGGCAGCATGTGAGACACCAGCCAGTGGGCATAAGAGGACTTTGAGAATGTCAAATTCTTTTTGACACTCCTTTGAAATCACTAGCCATGTAAAAATCAGCTCTGATTACAATACAGATTTTTCCTGTCTAAGTTAATTCAAAAAAATTACCTTACAGAAGAGATGGCCCAATATTAAACTGTTGGATAATTTTTCCATCTTAAATAAGATTGTATAAAGAACAAGGTGAAACTTTAGGCAAGATTGTGAGATGAGTGAAATTTGTCTTCTATATTTTTACTGGCCACTTTCTTCACCACTTAGTATAATACCCTTTTGTTGTTGCTCAGTTGTGTCTGGTTCTTCATGATCCCATTTGGGCTTTTCTTGGCAAAGATGCAGGAGTAATTTGCCATTTCCTTCTCCATCTTGTTTTACAGATGAGGAAATGGAGACAAACAGGATTAAGTGATTTGCCAAGGTCACATAGCTAATAAGTGTTGAACCCAGATTGGAACTCAAGTCTTCTTGACTTCTGACCTGGTATTCTATCCATTATGCCATCCAGCTGCCCCATAATATCCTTTATTTTTCTTCAGTAATTTAATGTGTTCTTTCTTATTCAGACTAGTTATGCATTCTGCCTATTCTTAAGGCCAACATTGATTCATCTGCTCCTAACTACATTAAACTTTGTAATGTATTTCTTTGGTTGATATCTATGGAAAGTGATGTTTATTAGTGATAACTGAATATTAAGAATCAGCTGATTGTTGATTAAAAATAAGGCTGTCAAGTAAATGATTTGAACTTGAATAACATCCCATCCTTTATAATTTTTAAGATCTTAATTGAAAAAATGCTATGCATAAAAAATAAGATTTTTGGGATATTCTTAGTATGTTCCAAGCAGGATATGTTTTATTCTGCTTATATTCAAAGATAATAATGTTTAACAGGTATAATCAGGATGTCTTTTCCTTCCCTTGTAACTATGTCCCCATGTGTTCTTGATGTAATGTTGACTTTCAGCATGAACATTGTTATCCTGGAAAACAATGTTATGGATGATTCAGTGAGCCCTGACATTACTTTCTCAATTATACACACTATTAAAGGAAAATAAAATAATTTGAAGGCATCCTAGTGGAAGTTCGTCTACCACCAAGTGAAAAATGCAAAAAACTCATCAATGACAGAAAGATGGAATATTAAAGAAGCTGCCATTAGATAATTAATACAGAAAAACAACTTAATATCAATTCATCCTTGCACTTCAGATCCTAACTTCCTCTCCTCTCTGCTTACGTTGCCCCTGTGCTAGTCCAGGATGATTTGGCATCACACATGGCCACTAGCATTTAAGATTTTCAGAGTTAATTTAATGTTTTAGGGTAGATTGAGGGCCAAGAGTAAGAACAGTTCTGCAGAATAAGAAGGAGGAAAGAGGGTAGGCATATATATATAAACCAAAAAAATAAAAAAAGTAGAGAAGGAAAGTGTCCAGAAATTGCTAAACTGGTTACCACTCCCACCATTTTTTTCAATTTTCTCCATACCATATGAAACTTTTATAAAAATTTACCATTTATTAGGACAAAGAGGAACTGCAAACAATTATTAAAAGTCAGAAACAGTAAATAATTCTTTATATGTCATAATACAACAAAAATAGCAATCAGTTCAGTAAGCTCAAACAAAAGACATAGAGTAAGATTAATACAATGACAATAAATTAAATTGTTAGACTACAAAAATTTATTCAAGAAAACATTCATTATTTTTGTTGTCTTTCAGTTATGTCTCACCCTTCATGGGTTGATTTGGAATTTTGTTTTAACAAAGATAGGTTAAGTGACTTGCCTAGGGTCACTAAACTAATACATATCTGAAGTGAGATTCAAATTCAGGAAGATATCTTCCTGATTTCAAGTCTGACACTCTATCCACTATATCATTTAACTATTCATCCATCATAACCAAATTGGATTTATACCTTGAATGAAAGAAAAGTTCAGCATTAGGGAAATAATCAAGCTAATTAATTGTATTAATAACATAAACATCCCATGTCAGTAGATGTGGGGAAAATTTCTGGCACAGTATACATATTTGCACTAAAAACTCTACAAAATATAGGCCAAGAGGGGCTTTTAAAAATGTTTTTAAGTGTCTAAAACTAAGAGCAATCATCATATACAACGGGGATACATTAGAAGTATCCCCAATAAATATCAGAGTAAAGTAAGAATGTCTACTCTCGGCATTATTATTTGATATAGTTCTGGAACTGCTAGCAAGAGAAAGAATTAAAGACATAAAGAAAGATAAAATGGAGATGAAACTATTCCTTCTTGCTGATGAAATATTGATTTGTTTAGAAAATCTATAATAAAAAAATAAATAAATAATTTTTAAAAAGTGTTCCTGAAAGAAACAAAGAACAACTTAAATAGCTTGAGGAATATTTAGTGTTCATTGTTGGGTCATGTTAATATAATAAAAATACAATAGTAACAAAATTAATTAATAGTTTTAATTCTATATAAATCAAATTATCAAGGAAATACTTTATGGAATTCAATGAAATAACAAAAAATTCACTTGGAAAAGTAAAAGATCTAGAATATTGAGGAAAATAAAAAAGGAGGTGGGGAAGATAGAGGAATAATATTTTCTGACTTCAAACTGTATTTTAAAGAAATAATCATCAAAACCATCTTGGTCAAAAAAATAAAGATATAGCTCAGTAGAACAGAGTAGAAAAGGAAGAATCAAAAAATGTAACTCAGCCCAGTGATCTAAAAACCAAAAAACATAAATTACTTAGGAAAGAATTCCTTATTTGAAAAACAATAACTGAAAACAATCCAGTAGAAATTACTCTTGATTAATACCTTAAACAATATTCCAGAAGATATTGGAAGTGGAAATGTGGCCTTAATATTCAATAGTACACCATAAAATAATCAGGAGAGAAACAGTTCAAATTCACAGCTATATATAGGAAA